>NC_084480.1:157093173-158343173 GCF_030035675.1 Rhineura floridana
TCCTGCTGTTGTTCCAGTGTTCTGTCTAAGAACTCTTCATCTTCTCTTATAGTCCTCAGTGTGGCCACCTGCCGTTCCAGGCTTCTCACTTTTTCTTCCAACAGTGCCACAAGCTTGCACTTGTTGCTCGTGTATGCCATGTTGTTCTCAGGCAAGAAAACAAACATGGCACACACCTTGCAGGTCACAACCACTGGAATATCCTTCCCATTCATACTCTCTTCTACCTTTTGTTTCTAACTACTTGTTTTGGAGTGGCCTGTGCTTTGTCCTGTCCTACTTCAGGGTAAAATTGAGAGTCCCACTGGTATGCGGTGTGTTGTTCAAGGAGAATTAGTAAAAAAAATTAGGGACCTCCCCCTTGACCTCCCCTGTTGAACTCCTTTGTCAAACTCCTGTTTGCTCTCCCTGTTCGCTCACTCTGTTCGCTCACTCTCTGAAAACTGGCTTGCTTATATCTACTCACCTGTGCAGTAAATGCTTGCAGTAAATGTTCATCTCATTGGGCTTCATCTGTTCAACAGCTGTTATTGCTGATCTGAACGGTGAACCTGCTTTGGGCAGGTATCAGCTATGCTATGGAATTCCCAATAAGGGGCTTATTGTGACTGCTAATCAGCTGATTAGTGCCGACAG
Organism: Rhineura floridana; assembly: GCF_030035675.1. Taxonomy (NCBI): domain Eukaryota; kingdom Metazoa; phylum Chordata; class Lepidosauria; order Squamata; family Rhineuridae; genus Rhineura; species Rhineura floridana. The sequence continues at coordinate 157,093,810 of NC_084480.1, forward strand.
GAAGCCTCCCTTACCAAATAATAATTGTTTCTTGGGAGCCGCATCTCCACCCACCCTATACCTGACTTCACATATGACAAGAAGTGTGGGGACAGGTAGGCACAGTTTGGGGGAAATAGCCCTGCAGGCCAAATTGGGACCCACAGCCTGTAGGGTGCCCATCCCAATTTACAGCAAGCCCCACTTTGGGCAGGAATCAGCTGCACTGTGATCTTAACTGGGAACTGCATAGTGCAGCTGATCCCAGCAGGACTTGCTTTAGAATGATCAGCACAGTTTTCCAAAGAAAAATCAGGAGCCTCACTTGCCAAGGAACAATAAGACTCTCTATTGTTTCTTTGCAGCAGTGTCTTTACCCGACATGACATATGATGTCAGGTGTGGAGCAATCAGGCCAAATTAGGATCCCTGCTGAACTTAATTTGGGTCATGGGCCAAAGATTCCCTATCGCCAGAGTTACCAGGTCTCCAGTTTTTGGCCAGAGTCTCCATTTTTTGGGGGGGCCCTCCGGCTCTCCAGCTAGCACCCCTTAATCTCTGGACTCTCAGCTTCAATTTTTTAAAAAAAGTTTCTAGGTGGTCTGGTTCCCGAGATATATGCCAAAACATCAACCACCCCCTCGCGCGACTGTTTTTTACAGATCCTTACAATTCCTTGCTCTAGCTACAACTCCCATCAGCCCAATCCAGTGGCCATGCTGGCTGGGGCTGATGGGAGTTGTAGTTTAAAAAAGTAACTTTTCAAAGCTCTGGCTGTAACCCTGCCCTTTCAGGATTGTAGCCAATGAAGCCAGGTTTGTGACTTGTTGATCCAGGCATGCCTAAGTTTAATTTCAATGTCAGAAAATGGTGGCTTTAAGATTTTTACAGTTTGCATAAGTAATATGGCTTAACTTTTTTTTTCTTTTCTGTCCAAGAGTCAGACCCTGGGCTATGAAATATGAAAGTAATTAATCCAATATTTGCTTTTCTGAGGGTAAAGCAATTCTAATCCCATGTACCTGGAGTAAACCCCATTGAACTCCATTAGGACTTACTTTTGAGTAGACATAGTTAGGATTGTGCTGTAAATTAATGGGACTTTTGAGTAATAATAGAGCAGACTTGTGTTTGTGTTGTAAATCTTTCTCTCCCCCTCCAACCCTATTTTTAAAGAAATTAGGCAGGGTTTATCACAGTTTTTATTATGTAGGAAACTAATACTGATTTTTTTTAAAAAAAAATCCTCAATGACCAACTGGTTTAACAATAAACTATTATATGGGGTGTATTTTTACACCTGCATATATATGTGTGTGTGTAGGGTTGGTGATTGGAAACCAAGGCTGCTCACAATAAGAAATAAATCACTTTAAAAACCAATAACCATAAAAAGTATAAACGGAAAACAGCTTAAAGTGGCATGATTCCAAATTTTGGGTTGGGTGAATGAAGCTTATTTATTTTTATTTATTTATTATTTGATTTATATCCCGCGCTTCCTCCCAGTAGGAGCCCAGGGTGGCAAACAAAAGCACTAAAAACACTTTAAAAATCATAAAAACAGACTTTAAAATATATTAAAACAAAACATCCTTCTTGAAAGGCAGAGACCAGAACTGGATGCAGCACTCAAGATGAGGCCTAACCAGTGCTGAATAGAGGGGAACTAATACTTCACGCAATTTGGAAACTATACTTCTGTTAATGCAGCCTAATATAGCATTTGCCTTTTTTTGCAGCCACATCACACTGTTGCCTCATATTCAGCTTGTGATCAACGACAATTCCAAGATCCTTCCCACATGTTGTATTGCTGAGCCAAGTATCCCCCATCTTATAACTGTGCATTTGGTTTCTTTTTCCCAAGTGTAGAACTTTGCATTTATCCCTGTTGAATTTCATTCTGTTGATTTCAGCCCAATGCTCCATCCTATCAAGGTCCCTTTGAATTTTCTTTCTGTCTTCCACGATATTAGCTATGCCCCCCAATTTTGTATCAATCTGCAAATTTGATAAGCATGCTCTGTACCTCATCATCCAAGTCATTAATAAAAATGTTGAAGAGCAGTGGGCCCAGGACCAAGCCCTGTGGTACCCCACTCATTACTTCCACCCAGTTTTGTCATACTGTGTCCCTATAAGTATCCGATTTCACACTATGGTTGTACAATACTTCCTTTACATTTTAAGTATGTCTTGGGGTAGTCATGGTTCTCCATTGTTTTCATCCTGAGGGGCAGTTAGGCTGAGAGATGGTGAGTAGCCCATGGTCACCCACTACAGTTTATAGCTCATTTCCATTTTGAAAAATTAATTAAAACAATTTACATGCAGGCAAAATTTATTAAGTGGATTCACACAATACGTTTAAAGCACATCCAACTCGCATTTAAAGTGCACAACTTCCCCTAAAGAATTCTGGGAAGTGTCATTTCCCCCTCACAGTTATAGTTCTCACCACTCTTAACAAACTGCAGTTCCCATGATTCTGTGGTGGGATTCATGTGCTTCAAATGGGTGTTGAATGTGCTTTAAATGAATGGTGTGGATCTGCCCTAGGTATGATGTGCATTCAAGAGTGAATTGAAAATAACAATTTTAAAAGATACTTCTTACTCTTACTCATTTTTCAGACCTCTTTCTGAAGTAAAGGGTCAAATCTGTAAAAACATTTGGAGCAGCCACGTTAAAAGATAAGGGCAGGGTATTCCAGGCAGGGGGTTGCCAACCCTGCTTGGATATGGATGTATTTGCAGAAGAACCCTAGTCAAGGTTTACCAACAGCACAATTCAAACTATATCTACTTAGAAGTCAGTCCTGTTGAGTTCTCTGGGGCTTAATCCCTTAGTAAGTGTGTTTAGAATTGCAGCCTTCAGGAGCATCCATATTTACTTCCCAAAGCTCCCATCTAACATCTCCACAACACTAGGCTCCTTTGTCCCTACAGTGGCCTTCTGGTGACTGGCCCGGCCTGAAGGCACTTAACCCTTCTTGCTGAAAGCAAGTAGGCTAGATTAAATGTTCCCTACCCAGGCTCCATCTTTTAGCTAAGATTTCTATCTTAATTTCCAATCAGACTTTTTTTTAATTGTATGCTCCAAGTGACTGTGATTGATGCTTAATGTATCATGCTTAATGACATCACTGGGGCCTGCCCCATGGCATAACTTGAGCCCACCCCATGGCATAACTCGAGCCCACCCCATGGCATCACTCGGGCCCACCCCATGACATCACTTGGGCCCGCCCCTCAAATTTCAGTTTTTGGGATGCTTCTGACCTGACAACCCTACCTACAGCTCAAATAGAGTGTCTGATGAAGAGGCATCTTTGTGCAATCCTGTATGCACCTGCTTAAAAGTGTGCCTTTTAATGTTGCTCATTTATTTGCAGTGCAGACCCACTTATCTCTATTCAGATGTAAACCCCACTGAGATCTATGGGACTTATTTCCAAGTAGGGTTGAGAGGCAGGCACCGAGGGTACTGATGTACCAGGCCCACAGCCAGCAGGGGATCCAGACTCTGAGCTTTTATTTTTAAAAATAGTAACTCTAGCCCTCCTAGAAAAAAAAATGAAGCAAAATATGCAGATACCCTTTTAAGCGATTTCTGTGTGGATGAGTCAGCCTGGATGCTCCCATCTTTCAGTGTATTTAGCCAATGAGTGAAATCAGAGCTTTGACGGTGAATGAGTTATTTGGACAACAGGTGACAGAAATTCCTGGGGGCCTAAAGAGCTACTGTTTCCCCCTCCCATTTAGTCAACTTGTTTTTCTGCTTCTGTCTAGTTTTCTAGTTCTTGGAGTCCCTGTAGTTTGTCCTTCCTTTTTTCCTAGCAGCCAAGATGCCTCTTTCCTGTGTTGGACTTAGTCTTTGACTTCGAGCAAGTGCTCCCTAAGTTATTTTCTGCAAATACAGGTGGATGTTAAAGGCACCCCTCCCCACAAATGGCAAATGAAAAATATGAACTCTTTGCAAAGAGGCTTAGGCATATGCTCAGAGTATTTTTGTTTTGCTGAAAAATATCAGAGATGTATAGTATAATGTTGCATTTAAAGTTGGACAGAGGGGGCTGTTTTATTGGCTTTGTGCATGTTTATTTTTCTCTGCATGGTTTGTGAATGCACCACTATATTTGTATCTTGCAGATAATTTAGCAGGTCCCTGGAAGTTTTACTATCCTGATGATAAACATTACACATATTATTCTCATGTACATAACTCATATTCAAGAATAGATTACTTTCTGGTAACTACACAATTGCTCATTCAAACAGAAGAATAAAAATTCAACCAATGAGATATGCAAACCACACCCCAATACAAATAAAATTAAAACTACAACAATATCAAAATAATAAACTATGGCAATTAGACAATACTATTTTACATAATGAAGACATAAGAGAAATGATTAAACAACATTTGGAATTATATTTTGAACAAAACATAACCCCAGATATAAACCATTCAATAATATGGGACAAGGCTAAAGCATATATTAGAGATACTTTGATAAAAAAAACCAAACAATGAAAAAAATTAAGCAAAGGGGAAAAGATTTGGTTGCAAGTATTGTTAAAAAAAGAAACTGAACACAAGCTAACTCACTCATCAGAAATATTAGGACAATTAAACACATTGATACAGTTATATCAAAAGATGCAAATTGAAAAGCTATACTAGCAATATGAAGCAAAGGTGGTTTGAAGATGCTAATAAACCATCTAGATTGTTATCTAAACTCTTAAAAGATAAGCAACTTTGGTTCCAGCTATCAAATGTAAAGACAAAAAAGCAGCTAATTCAACAGACATAGCAGAAAGTTTTCAACAGTTTTGTTACACTCAATTCCGAGGTTCGTACCGCTGGATGAGATCCCAATACTCAAACAACGTGAGACTCAAGGTTTCAAACCAAAGCTTTATTACGTTTGCAAACGGAGACTCATGGGCAGCTCTTGCCAGTCCAGTGAGGTCTAAAGTTACAGTTCTCACTGTATAGATATATTCTTCTATCACTAGGCAGATTGCACAAAGCACACAGGTGGGAGTCTTGGGAGTCTTGGCCTGGCATAGTCACGCACAGCACCACAAGATGATACAAAATATGTAAGTCTTACTTGTTGTTCCAGTGTTGGCCTTCATCCCTTAACCCTTGCATGTCAGACAACTTAACATTGGCTTTTACTAAAGATCTATTTCACATGGAATGAATCGATTCAAACTTTTCCATTCTAACAATCCTCCCTCAAAAGCGTTTAGAGAATTAAATTTTATTTATTTATTTATTTATTATTTATTTAATTTCTTTTATAAACCGCCCATAGCCAATGGCTCCCTGGGCGGTGTACAACATACAATAATACAATAAATGAACAAAATCACAGATAAAAATACAAATTCATAATAACACTAAATGATATTAGCATAGCTAAAACATTAAAACAGTAAAATACATAGAAATATATTAAAATGCCTGGGAGAATAGGAAGGTTTTAGCCTGGCACCGAAAGGATAGCAGCGCAGGCGCCAGGCGTACCTCCTCGGGGAGACTGTTCCACAATTCGGGGGCCACCACCGAAAAGGCCCTAGATCTTGTCATTACCCTCCGAGCCTCTCAGTGAGACGGTACTCGGAGGAGGGCCTTAGATGTCGAACGAAGTGTACGGGTAGGTTCATAGCAGGAGAGGCGTTCCATCAGATATTGCGGGCCCACACCGTGTAAGGCTTTATAGGTCAATACCAGCACCTTGAATCTGGCCCGGAAACAAATCGGCAACCAGTGCAAATGGGCCAGAACAGGTGTAATATGTGAGGACCGCTTGGTCCTCGTCAGTAGTCTGGCTGCTGTGTTTTGCACTAGCTGCAGCTTCCAAACCATCTTCAAGGGCAGCCCCACGTAGAGTGCATTACAGTAATCCAATCTAGAGGTCACTAGAGCATGAACAACTGAAGCGAGGTCGTCACCGCCAAGATAGGGGCGTAGTTGGGCTACCAAACGAAGATGGTAAAACGCATTCCGAGCCACCAAGGCTACCTGAGCCTCAAGTGACAAAAAAGGGTCGAAAAGAACCCCCAGACTACGAACCTGTTCCTTCAGGGGGAGTGTAACCCCATCCAGAACAGGATGAACATCCTCCATCTGAGCGGAAAAGGCACTCACCAACAGCGTCTCAGTCTTGTCTGGATTGAGTTTCAGTTTATTAGCTCCCATCCAGTCCATTATCGCGGCCAGGCAACAGTTCAGCACATCAACAGCCTCACCTGAAGCAGATGAAAAGGAGTAATAGAGTTGCGTGTCATCAGCATACTGATGGCAACGCACTCCAAAACTCCGGATGACCACACCCAGAGGCTTCATGTAGATGTTGAAAAGCATGGGGAACAGAACCAATCCCTGAGGGACTCCACAATGGAGAGTCCAGGGTATCGAGCAATGTTCCCCAAGCACTACCTTCTGGAGACGATCCGCCAAGTAGGAGCGGAGCCACTGCCAAGCAGTACCCCCAACTCCCAACTCCGCGAGTTTCTCCAGAAGGATACCATGGTCGATGGTATCAAAAGCAGCTGAGAGATCAAGGAGAATCAACAGAGTTACACTTCCCCTGTCCCTCTCCCGACAAAGGCCATCGTACAGGGCGACCAAGGCTGTTTCTGTGCCAAAACCAGGCCTAAAACCGGATTGAAATGGATCTAGATAATTGGTTTCATCCAAGAGCGCCTGGAGCTGGCTGGCAACCACCCGTTCCAAGACCTTGCCCAGAAATGGAACATTCGCTACTGGTCGATAGTTGTTCAAATTATCTGGGTCCAAGGACGACCTCTTCAAGAGAGGTCTCACTACATCCTCCTTGAGACAACGAGGGACAACTCCCTCACTCAAGGAGGCATTGATCACTTCCTTGGCCCAGCCGGCAGTTCCAGCCCGGCTAGCTTTAACTAGCCAAGAAGGGCAAGGGTCGAGTACCGACGTGGTTGCACGCACCAGTCCAAGCATCTTGTCAACTTCCTCAAGCTGCACTGACTGAAACTCATCCAACAACTGAGGACAAGACCGTGATCTAGGTACCTCAATGGATTCAACTGTCCTAACATTAGAGTCAAGGTCCCTATGGATGCATGCGATTTTATTTTGGAAGTGCCCCTCAAACTCGTTGCAGCGGGCTTCAGATGACTCTGTAGTATCCTGAGGGCCAGAGTATAAAAGCCCACGTACTACCTTAAAAAGATCCGCTGGGCGGCATAAAGATGATCTAATAGTGGCAGCAAAATAACACATTTTTGCTGCCCTTACCGCTTCTATGTACAACTTAGTGGAGGCACTTACCAAAGCATAATTGCATCCGTCAGGAGTTCGCCTCCACCTACACTCAAGCCTCCTCCTCTCTTGTTTCATCACTCTCAGCTCCGGGGTATACCCGGGGTATATTGAAATCCCCCAGTACCAAAAGTCTAGGGGATCCCAACAACACCTCCGAGACAGTCCTCATACAATCCTCTAGGTTTAGTCTTTGATACCTGACCATCGTTTGTCTTTGCACTAAATTCTTCATCGCATTTTCCATCATACACCTGACACATGGCAAAATACACGGAAGAAGCAACAAAATTAATAGTATTATACAAAAAATCACAAACATATGCCTTATCCAACCCCAATTTTGGGAGCCAGTTCCACAACCAGCTGATATCCACTCCATTCCAGTGTTGATCCCCAGCATATGCTATCCTTTTAGCATGATCCACTAACTGATTAACAATTTCAGATTTATCATCTATTTCTATGCAGCAATCTTTACTAGTATTTAAGACTGTGCATAGTCCTCCAGAATTTGCTAATAGTAAGTCCAGTCCTTCTTGATGTAAAATTACCTTATTCCGAATCTGAGTTATTTCTTGTGTCAAGAGTTTTATGGCATCCCCAGTTGCATGTGCTACAATTTCGACCACTGCTTGTAGCCTAAGCACTCCATTTGTCAAATGCCTGGATGTTTGTAATCCGATTGCTGACCAGGTCAACGGTTCATAATAATCTATTAAATCTTGGGGGGTCCATACTTTACTTCCCCATTGATGATTCCCTTGGTGTAATATGCTCCCCCTTTTCCTTTTGTTGTTTGTATACAGGGGTCGAAATATATGGTCTCCCTTGGGCTGTATGTGTACATGTGGAATTAAACGAGCCATATAACAAGAACCTGTCCATCCCTTTGGTAGGGAAGTATATGCAGTTGTCCCACACACAAACCAATGGTGTTTGAGAGCTTTCTTTCCATCTGCCCAAATGGATGTCTGAGTCTTTGTCAAGGAACCATTAAATTCTGATAAACCTCCCTCTTGAAGGGTAGAATACCATGAACCATAAAAAGGTCTATATGAGATACTATTTTGGGAAGTATGATTACATATTAAGAAGGCAGAATTTCTATTGGTGCCTGCCTTACATGATAAGGAGTGTTTTCCATACCATGAATCTCGGTGGGCCAGTGAGCTATTCCACACTTGTATGTGACCTGATTGATTTACCCATCGTACTCTTCGTGTTACATCTTTGTAGGTACCACTGAAATTTAAATGGCGGCATATCCAGGATGAAAAGAACGAATCTGGATGGGTCTTACACTGGTGGCATTGGCAACCTGAATTTGATTGGTTGTAACACTCTTTGACCAGGGAATCCCAAGAGTTACATGTACACTCGTGGCCCTTGATGTGCGTATCATTATGAACTGAACTATTACATACAATCCCATTGGGCCAAACAGGTACTGTGGTCCATTTGCGAGTGTTCACACAGGGAGAATGTCCTACAAATGGACCTGTACCTTCGTAATTTTCCCAGCACCAAAGGCCTTTCCTAGGTGTAACTTGTACAGTATCCTTCTTTTCCCAGGTTTGGTTGTTTCTATAATCCACTGCTAATTCCAAAGCTGTTAGAGGGAGTGGGTATAAAGGTATGTGTCCCAGCTGTATTACTAGTGGGGTACATATCCAGCAATTGGTCAGGTTAAACATTTTAGAAATATTTCTGGTTAATTCCACGATACCTCCCTCTGCTCCTATAGAGGATATCAACAATAAAATGGTTAAAAACATATTCTTATCTAAACAACTTATACCTAAGATATAATATAAAGGCGCTTAAAACAATAACCAAATAATTCTACAGATGCCCACTAGATGGTGCTGGAAGATATCAAAAGTCACTGCATTCTCCGCAATTTAATTTTCAGGCCGAAACCGGGCTCTGTTTCCGAAAGCCAATTTTCTTCTGGGCTCTTCTTCCGTCCCTCAGCTGTTGGGAGACCCTGCGCTGTCTCCTTCCCTCTCCACTGCTTGGGAGGAAGATTTGATCCGATCTGTATGGATCCACTTCGGGTTCCCGCTGACTTTGATTGCGGCGTGGGTTGTCAACAAGACTTGTTGTGGTGGTCCTCAGTTGTCAGTTAGAGAATCTTTCTGCCAGTTCTTAACACGGACCCATTCACCTGGCTGGAACTGGTGGATTGGACCTTCCAATGGCAACCTCTGGAATTCTCTGGCATACCTATGGAGATCATGTAAAACAGACTGCAGGGCAATTACATATTCTCGTAACTGTGTTTCCCCTATTGTCAAAGATACTCCTTGCCCCTTCCTTATACCCAGATCAGGAGGTCTGCCATACAGCATCTCATTAGGTGTTAATTTAGTCTCACCCCTTGGTGTAGATCGAAGTCGAGTCAAAGCTAATGGCAAAGCCTCTGGCCATTTTAACTTGGTTTCTCTACAGATCTTTACCACAATCAATTTCAGAGAACGATTACATCTCTCAATCTGGCCAGAGGATTGGGGCCTCCATGGAGTGTGTAACTTCCATTGTATTCCCAAAGCGGTTGCAACACCCTGTACAATCTTTGAGACGAAATGTGGTCCTTGATCAGATTCAATTACTTCTGGTAGCATAAAACGTGGAATGATTTCTTTCAACAATACTTTAGCTACTGTTGCAGCTGTGTTATTTCTGCAAGTATACGCTTCTGGACATCCTGTAAGCTGATCAATGATTACTAGCAAATATCTATACCCATTTGTTCTGGGCAATTCTGCAAAGTCAATTTGAAGACGTTGAAATGGATAAAATGCCCAAGGTCTGCCTCCCATTGGGTGTGGAGGTTTAATGCCTGCTGGGTTCTGTGCTGCACATATGGGGCATTGAGTTGCCGCCCTTTGAGTTTCTACATATAGTCCTGGTGCAATTAATTGTCGCATTAGCAAATCCCCCAAAGCGCTACCTCCCAAGTGTGTAGCTTTGTGTGCTGCAATCACCAAATGTCTTAACAATGGTCTGGGTATTATAATATGTCCACTGGGTACTTGCCACCATCCGTCAGCCCTTTTCTTTGCTTTTGCCTCTAGTGCTCTTTCCTCTCAGCTAAGGGCAAACTAGGTAGCAGAGCCCCTTCCAGAGGAGGATCCGTCTCTCCTCCTAGGGCTGCTTCTTTAGAAGCCTCTGTGATGTTCCTATATTAATGTATATATGGTAAGTGTTGTTGTTTTAGAAGATACATGGTAAGTGGAGTGAAAGAGGAGGGGGAGTGACTGGGCTGTAGAATGCGAGATGATTGGCTGAGTGTTTAAAAATAGCTGAATGTATAAAAGGAAGAGTGAGAGTGGAATCTGGGGGGGAGAAGAGAAAGAGTGGATTGCTTGGTGGGGTTTAGAGAGTTGTTTACCAGGAGGGAGGTGGAGTTCAGATTAGTATTGAGTAAAACCATATGCTTATGTGCCTTAAGAAGAAATCTTGTTAATTTTGTTAGCTTTGTTATCTTTAATAAATACTTAATTTGGTTTACCAAAGGCCTGATCCTTGGCTGGGGTTTCACAGACCAGAAGGGAGGGTAAGGTAATGACCAAGGCTGAAGGGGAACTGTAACAAATGGTGGCAGCGGTGAAGAGAATAACAATACCAGTATTCAGAGTCTCTGGAAATACTAGTATTGGGACGTTACTGGTGGTTGCCTAGCAGGGGGATCTGTTGAGATCTGTGCTAGAGCGGATAGGTAAACCATAAGAGAGTGCGGTCCGGACTGGTGGAGTCCCTGGTGGTGCCTAGAGACAGGCAGTAACCACGAGCAGGTAGGAACCTGACAGGGAGAGCCAGGGAAGGACGCATCACAGCCTCATCGGCCAACTTATTACCCTGTCTCAAGATAGGGTCCTTGCAGCGCCCATGGGCTGGTACATGCATCACTGATACTTCTTTTGGCAATAATAGGGACATTAAAAAGTTCTGAATCTGCTCTCCATTTGAATGGGCTTACCATCACTCCCTAAAAAGCCACGTTCTTTCCACAAAACTCCAAACGCATGGGCTGTCCCAAACTCATATTTAGAGTCAGTGTATAAATTTATTCTCCTCCCTCTCCATAATTTCAAGGCATTCGTTGCTGCAAATAGTTCTGCTTGCTGGGTGGACCAGTTTCCAGGAAGTTTTCCTGTCCAAACTACCGAATTTGCTTTTACTACTGCCGCTCCTGTAAGGCGTTTTCCAGCATAGATGCGGCTTGACCCGTCTACAAACACTTGGTCAGCTTCTAATAGTGGAACGTCTGACAGCCCTGGTCTAATAGAAATATCCTGCTCCAAGACTTCTAAACAGTCATGTAGGAGAGCCAGGGAAGGACGCATCACATGTGGTGGCAGTAGCGGTGGGATACGAACAACAGAGAATCCAGATACGAATACTAGAGAATCCAGAACAGTGGTGTGGCAAACAGAAATAACAAAACAAGATTTCTTGTGAGAGTGACTGGCAAAGAGTGTGTGGCAAAGAGTGAGTGAACTCAAACACCATGGCTGAATACATAAAAATGAAAAGAGAGGAGCTGGTGGAGGAGTGCATAACATTCAATTTACCTCACGAGGGTAAAGGGGTAGATGAATTGAGGGTAGCACTTATAGGATTTGCTACTGCCCAGCAAAAACAACCTGTCAGGGAAGAGACCCCAGAAGGATATTTAAGCAATGCCGCTTATATAGAGTACTTGAGAGAGAAGTTAAGATGGGAGGCTGAGGAAAAAGACAAGCAGAGGGAGTTGGAAGCTGAGAGATTGAAGATGGAAGCTGAGAGATTGAGGATGGAAGGTGCAGAGAAGGAAAAACAGAGGGAGTTGGAAATTGAGAGAATGAGATTGGGGTTTGAGGAGAGGGAGAAGCAACGAGCATTGGATGCTGAATTACAAGTAGAAAAGTTAAAATTTGATAGAGAGAAATTTCACTCTGAGGAGACAAGGAAAGACAGAGATGGAGCAAAAATAAAAATTACTCCAAAGGACTTTGCTGTCTATGAGCCTGGTCAAGATCCTCAAATTTACCTCAGCACCTTTGAAAAAGCAGCTCAGTTGTGGGGGCTACCTGAAGATAAATGCATGCAGTATTTATCAAACCTGATTAAAGGGGAATTGGCTGAGGTATACCAATATTTCCCCTCAGACAGGCCCGTCACCTATGCTGAATTCAAAGAAGCAGTGTTTAAAAGATTCAGACTGGGGCCTGATTATTTTAGAAAGCTTTTCAGAAATTGCCAGATACAGACAGGGAGGTCTTTTGTGGAACTGGGAGCAAAGTTGATGGATATATTTTGAAAGTGGATGAGTAGTGCCAAAGCTCAGTCAGTTGAAGAGGTGAAAAGCCTCATGATACTGGATCAATTATACCATCAGTTACCACCAGAAATAAGGCTCCTGGTCAAAGACCGTTCCCCTACATCGGTGCAGGAGGCCGCAGAGATGGCGGATCACTTCGCCTCCAATAGAACTGGCTGGGTGGGGAAAATATCAAGAGAGTTTAAACCCAGACCATATAGTGCTGGCAGAAGGGATGTGGTACCACAGCGAGTGAGTCCTCCATTAAAATCTGAAGGGCACAGGACACCCCAGAGTGGATCTGTGTACCCTAAAAGTGAGGAGAAATTATGCTACAATGTGGTAGACCGGGGCACCTACGTTTTCAATGTGAGGTTGCCAACCCCATTAGTAATCCTGCTCAGACAAGGGCAGTGAAAACAGAGCCCAAGGCTTTAGAAGCAGCGAAAAAGGTTCAGTTTTGCCAGATAAACTGGACAGAAGTAACAGACCTTGATTCAAGTCTGAGAGAGGAAGTGAGTGTACAAGGGGCAACTTATTGGGCATTGCTTGACACTGGTGCCGCTCAGACGTTACTGAGGCCAGATTTAATAAAATCTGAAGAAATATTACCTCAGGAAACAGTGACTATCCAAGGAGTGAGGGGTCAACCAGAGAGTTTGCCTGTGGCCCTAGTGAAAATGGAATGGAGAGGCCGAAAGGGCCAATATAAAGTTGGTATTAATGCCCAGCAACAAGAACCAGTAATACTGGGAAGAGATGTTATGGGGGCACAGGGGAAAATATATGTAGTGACCAGCAGCAAATTGGCAGAGAAAAAGAAGCCATATTAAGGGGGGCTGAAACAAACAGGGTGGAATCTGTTAACCAGCCTCAGGTCACCATAGCAACCACTAGCAGGCCTGCTGAAGAAGACAAACTGTATCAAGTGGTCTCTGGGGAAGAAGCAGATCAATTCAGGGAAGAGCTGCATAAAGATATAAGTCTGAAGCAGATAAAGGAACAAGCGCTGACCCAACAGATTCCTTTCACTGACAAACTGAGGAATCAAGTTGTGTGTGAGAATGGGATTTTATATAGACTGTGGATGCCTGCTGAGAGAAAGGATGAATGTGAACCAGTGAAGCAATTGATAGTACCTAGCAAATACAGAACCAGATTGCTAGAGGTAGCCCACGATGTCCCATGTGCAGGACATCTGGGAATAAAAAAGACCAAGAGGAGATTGGCTGCACATTATTATTGGCCAAATATCTCCAAGGATGTAAAACAACATTGTCTATCTTGTGGAATATGCCAAAAGGTGGGAAAGAGTGGAGTAAAGACCAAGGCACCCTTAAAGCCCCTTCCTATAATTGGACAACCCTTTTATAGAGTGGGAATAGATTTGGTGGGCCCTTTTTCCAAACCCACAAGGCATGGCAAGAAATATCTAGTGGTGGTGGTGGATTTTGCCACCAGGTACCCAGACGCAGAAGCACTGAGATCTGTAGAAGCCCCTGTAGTGGCAGAGGCTTTATTAAAAATCTTTATGAGGCTGGGTTTCCCTCATGAAGTGCTGACAGATCAAGGCAGTGTATTCATGGGAGAAGTGATGCAATGTATGTGGAAATGTTGTGGTCTAAAACATCTAAAGACCACTACTTACCATCCCGCCACTAATGGGCTAACTGAGAGATTCAATGTTGTTTTGAAGGGCATGATAAGAAGCTATGTTCAAGATCACCCACAAGACTGGGATGAACGGTTGGGATGCTTCTTATTTGCATACAGAGAAGTCCCTCAGGAGTCAACAGGCTTCTCACCCTTTGAACTAATGTTTACTAGAAAAGTGAGGGGACCTTTGGAACTGCTAAAAAATTCATGGGAAGGAACTCTGGGAGAGTACAAAACTTCTGTAGTAGATTTTGTATTGGAATTCCGCAATAAATTAACATCAATGATGGAAGTAGTGAAAAAGAATTTGAGTCATGCACAGGAGAAGCAAAGTTACTGGTATGACAGAACAGCCAGAGAACTTGTGTATGATGTGGGAGATATGGTTATGGCGTTCATACCCAGGAAACATGACAAATTACAGGCTAACTGGGAAGGACCATATACCATCAGAGAAAGGCTTGACACAGTGACATATGTAATCACCACAGACCAATTAAACAAAAGCAAAGTGGTTCATGTAAATATGTTAAAGCCTTACCATACCAGGGATGCAAAGGTGTTGCAAGTTACCTTATTCCCTGAGGGAAGTGGGCCTGAACTTCCAGATTTGGTACAGGAAAGCAAAGACAAAGGAGGGGTAGATCAAGTGGAATGGTCAGAGGAGGTGAAGGAGGAAGTAAAAGAGGAAATTCTGAGAGTTTTGAAAACCTATAGGAATCTCTTTAGCAACAAACCTGGCCGAACCAGTATAGTTATACATTCCATTGATACTGGAGATCATGCCCCAATCAGATCTGTTCCGTACCGTGTGAATGGGAAAATTTTGAATGAGATCAAAAAGGAGGTGGAAGAGATGCTGGAATTAGGAGTGATCAGGGAATCCATCAGTCCCTGGGCCTCAAGTATTGTCCTGGTTCCGAAAAAAGATGGAACGACAAGGTTTTGCATTGATTATCGGCTAATCAATAAAATTACTGTCCCAGATGCGTATCCTATGCCTAGGGTAGACGCAATGTTAGAGTTATTGGGGGCAGCAACCATTATCTCTACACTAGATCTCTGTAAAGGATTTTGGCAAATGGAACTAGACGAGCAATCCAGAGCCAAAACTGCCTTCAGTACACCAGATGGGTTATATGAGTTTGTGACCTTACCCATGGGACTAAGGAACTCACCAAGTTCATTTCAGAGGCTAATCAATACTGTGTTGCGAGGCATGTCAGATTTTGCAGTGGCCTATATCGATGACGTGGCCATATTTAGCAAGTCGGTGCCTGAGCATGTCCAACACCTGACAACAGTATTGGAGGCCTTAAGAAAAGCAGGCCTCACAATAAAAGCTAAGAAATGCCAGTTTGGACTAAAGGAAGTAATCTATTTAGGACATAAGGTGGGGAGTGGGAAAATCACCCCCTTATGGAGCAAGGTGGAGGCAATACAAGCGTGGCCGATCCCCTTAACCAAAAAACAAGTAAGGGCATTTCTGGGTATGGCTGGATTTTATAGGAAGTTTGTGAGAAATTTTGGGGAAATAGCAACCCCCTTGCATGAATTAACAAAGAAGAAGTGTTCTGAGCGTGTGGTATGGACGGATGAATGTCAGAAGGCTTTTGATCTACTGAAGCAAGCCTTGTGCCAAGGACCCATATTAATAGCACCAGAATATGAGAAACCATTCATCGTGGCTACAGATGCGTTGGACCTCGCGCTGGGAGTCGTCTTGCTACAGGAGAGAGAAGGCACCAGACATCCAGTGGCGTATCTGAGTCGCAAGCTGACGCCGAGGGAGAAAAACTATTCGTCGGTCCAGAAGGAGTGCCTAGCGGTCATGTGGGGACTGAACAAGTTGCGCCCATACGTGTGGGGACGAAGATTCACAGTGACTACGGATCATCGGGCCTTGTTATGGTTGCAGACTATGAAAAACCATAACACTATGCTGCAGAGGTGGTCCTGGGCCCTACAGGACTATCATGTGGACTTCCAGTTCATAAAAGGCAAGGACAATGTACTGGCCGATTGACTTTCCAGGCAAGTGGCTGGGACTGCAGTGACGTGACCAGACAGAGGAACAAAGAAAGACATTTTCCCCATAGAGACTTTTATTTGTTAACGCGACGTATAAATCCTGGAACAGGAATAATACTCTGCTGTTGTTTAAGGGGGGAGAAATGTGATGTTCCTATATTAATGTATATATGGTAAGTGTTGTTGTTTTAGAAGATACATGGTAGGTGGAGTGAAAGAGGAGGGGGAGTGACTGGGCTGTAGAATGCGAGATGATTGGCTGAGTGTTTAAAAATAGCTGAATGTATAAAAGGAAGAGTGAGAGTGGAATCTGGGGGGGAGAAGAGAAAGAGTGGATTGCTTGGTGGGGTTTAGAGAGTTGTTTACCAGGAGGGAGGTGGAGTTCGGATTAGTATTGAGTAAAACCATATGCTTATGTGCCTTAAGAAGAAATCTTGTTAATTTTGTTAGCTTTGTTATCTTTAATAAATACTTAATTTGGTTTACCAAAGGCCTGATCCTTGGCTGGGGTTTCACAGACCAGAAGGGAGGGTAAGGTAATGACCAAGGCTGAAGGGGAACTGTAACAAATGGTGGCAGCGGTGAAGAGAATAACAATACCAGTATTCAGAGTCTCTGGGAATACTAGTATTGGGACGTTACTGGTGGTTGCCTAGCAGGGGGATCTGTTGAGATCTGTGCTAGAGCGGATAGGTAAACCATAAGAGAGTGCGGTCCGGACTGGTGGAGTCCCTGGTGGTGCCTAGAGACAGGCAGTAACCATGAGCAGGTAGGAACCTGACAGGGAGAGCCAGGGAAGGACGCATCACAGCCTCATCGGCCAACTTATTACCCTGTCTCAAGATAGGGTCCTTGCAGCGCCCATGGGCTGGTACATGCATCACTGATACTTCTTTTGGCAATAATAGGGACATTAAAAAGTTCTGAATCTGCTCTCCATTTTGAATGGGCTTACCATCACTCCCTAAAAAGCCACGTTCTTTCCACAAAACTCCAAACGCATGGGCTGTCCCAAACTCATATTTAGAGTCAGTGTATAAATTTATTCTCCTCCCTCTCCATAATTTCAAGGCATTCGTTGCTGCAAATAGTTCTGCTTGCTGGGTGGACCAGTTTCCAGGAAGTTTTCCTGTCCAAACTACCGAATTTGCTTTTACTACTGCCGCTCCTGTAAGGCGTTTTCCAGCATAGATGCGGCTTGACCCGTCTACAAACACTTGGTCAGCTTCTAATAGTGGAACGTCTGACAGCCCTGGTCTAATAGAAATATCCTGCTCCAAGACTTCTAAACAGTCATGTAGGAGATCACCAGGCTCTGGCATAAGTGTAGCTGGATTCAGAGTGTTACAAACTGAAAGTGTCAAACCTCGCCTTCCTGTCAAGGTTTGCTCGTATGCTGCTTGCCTGGAAGGATTCAATACTTTATCTGCCTTTGATCCCAGAATTTTTGCAACATCGTGGGGTCCCTGAATGTTTAAGGGGGCTCCCAAAACAATTTTCTCAGCCTTTTTCAGCAATACTGCTGCTGCTGCTACTGCACGTAAACAAGACGGCCACCCTTTTGCTACTGGGTCCAAAATCATCAAGTAAAATCCCAAGGGTCTCCACCCGTCGCCCCACTGTTGAGCCAACACCCCTGAAGCCACTTCGTTCTTTTCAGTGACATAGAGTCTATAGGGCTTCTGGTCGTTAGGCAAGGCAAGCACTGGGGGTTGACTCAGTGCTGATTTTAATTCTCTAAATGCTTTTTCCATATCTTGCTCAAACTGGTGCTGCATAATATCAATTTCCCTTTGTATATTCCATAGCCTTCTCTCGCTCTGTTTACAAAGATCCTTCATTATTTCCTCACTAGTCTGCCGCATCGTCTGTGGGGGTGGAAGTATACCGGGGGCTGGCGTTGCTGGGGGATGAACGAGTGCCGGCGGTGGGTTATAGGGTGGGGGTCGAACCATAGAGCTATCCAATAAAAGCTCCTCCTCAATGGGGAGGATAGGGCAGGGGTCCTTGGGCTTCTGACCTCCGGATCTGGCTACCAACATTATTTTACCAAGTTTTATACATTCATATTCAACAAGCCATTGTGGTCTAGCCTCCACCACAGCTTTCCACACTTCGGCATATGGTGCTGAATCTGCATACCCATCTGTCTTGGTTTGTTTACAAACAGCTTGAATAACATTTAAATCAAACGTTCCTCCCTCTGGCCAGCCTACTCCCCAGCTTGGCCACACCTTCTGGCAACACATTTTCATTCCCTTATTAGATACTATCCCCTCCCCATATCTCCCCAAAAACCGGTTTTTATGTTTTAACACTAAATTAAGGGGTGTCCCTCTCTTCCGTTTGGATGCCCCTACTCCCATTCTTGGGGTTTTCACCTGGTTGCTTCACAACCCTGACCCAGCTGGCACACACCACTTCTCTCACTTCGTCCTTCTCCAGCCGCTTCCCTAGCGGGATAGACGGAACCGTGAATCCAGACTCCACACTCACTTCGCAAGCACTTTTGCGTCTCAGTCACACTCACGCACTGGGTCAGATGGGGATTCCACCTCCCACAGGATCCCTGGGGTTTTCAGTAGGCTCTCATCCTCCCACCTTCCCTTAGATTCCCGCAACGCTTACCGGGTTTCGACGGGAAGGGGAATCCGTGTCCGGATAGGCGTTGGTTTGCTTGAGTCTCTAAAAGGGAGTCCTCAATTGATACCATCGTGCTACCTGCTCCCCAATTTGCCCGGCCCCAGGGCAGGCCAAAACAACCTGGAGCGCTCTACCCCTGGCTCTCCGGCGCGGCCCAAGGAGTCAACGGGTCAACCAGAGGAATCTCCTGGCTGGCTTCGCCAAGTTGTTACACTCAATTCCGAGGTTCGTACCGCTGGATGAGATCCCAATACTCAAACAACGTGAGACTCAAGGTTTCAAACCAAAGCTTTATTACGTTTGCAAACGGAGACTCACAGGCAGCTCTTGCCAGTCCAGTGAGGTCTAAAGTTACAGTTCTCACAAGCATAGATATATTCTTCTATCACTAGGCAGATTGCACAAAGCACACAGGTGGGAGTCTTGGGAGTCTTGGCCTAGCATAGTCACGCACAGCACCACAAGATGATACAAAATATGTAAGTCTTACTTGTTGTTCCAGTGTCGGCCTTCATCCCTTAACCCTTGCATGTCAGACAACTTAACATTGGCTTTTACTAAAGATCTATTTCACATGGAATGAATCGATTCAAAATTTTCCATTCTAACAGTTTTATCAACAATTGTACTCTTTGCAGAAACCATCAAGAGAACAAATGGACAAAGTATTTCTAGACAACAACTATAAAAGGCTGACTAAGCAGACTGAAGATGATTTAAATATGAGAAATATTACAACTGTCATAGTTGGGAAAATAGCAGCCATATCCATGATGATCTTGCCTAAGATATTATTTATTTTTATAACACTACCTTTAGAAATAGAAAATCATGAGCTCACTCAATTACAGAAAAGAACACTGAAATTTATTTGGTCAAATAAGCCAAGTAGAACAGCAAATGAGTGTTTGTATCAAAAAACTAGGAATGGAGGACTGGGAATACCTAATATAACTTGGTATTATCAAGCAGGTAAATTGTCCTTGATCTCAGAATGGTTTAAAGTTAGTGATAATATATTATTAAAAGCTGAGCAACAACTGTACAGTAAAAATCTACAGGAAATATTATGGTTTAAGCAAAAAACAATAATAACTAAACAAAATTTCCTCACATTTACAAACTCAATATTGAAAAGTGTGGATCAACTGCATACACAAACTAGCTCCTGGTTTCTCCACTTTGAGTTCAGTTTTGAGAAATAAATTTGTAAATAATCAAGTATGACAAAACATCAACTATCACATATGGGAAAAATTGCAAGCAATTGGTTTAAGCAAAGATCTTTAATTTCTTATGAAAATGTGGTTGCAATTTTGAATAATAAGGGGCCTCCATTTTTTTTCCATTTTTTAAAATTAAGACCCATAGCAGAGCAGATCAAGGCAAAATATGGAGTTTCACTTTCTTCTACTGCTTTTGAAATTTTCTTACTACAACCAGAGAAAAGGAAAGATATTGCTAAAATATATCAAATTCTCTCCTTACTGAAAATGCAACAATTACACCCAACATACAAAAAGAAGTAGGGTCAATATCTAGAGATATCTAATTTATCAATATCAGAAGGAGAGTAGACTTGGTTATGTAAGAACATCCCAATCACATTATCAAGTACCAATTTGAAAGAAAACATTTTAAAAGGAATTAATCAATGGTATTCATTCATCCATCATTTTATTTTCCACAAAAAAAATTGTGCTCAAGGTGGCTTACAACAAGGTGAACAGAAATACATCTCAAAAACAATTACAAATGCAATTTCCTAATAACAAAAATAATAAAACAGTAACATAACAAATATAGCAACATGCAAAAATAACTTTTCAATATTAAGAATATAATAAACAATCATTAAAAACAAACATAGAAGAAGTAACCATTAACACCCCACCAAGGAAAACCACCTATAGGATTGCCAGATTTCTGGTTTTCACCAGGAGCCTCCGGTTTTGGGGGGTCCTCTCCACGTCTCTGGGTGACTCACCTTAATCTCCAGACTCTTAGCTTTCATTAAAAAAAAGTTTCTAGATAGTCTGGTTCAAAAGATATAAAGCAAAATGTCAGCCACCCCCCCCCCCCAACTTCTGTTCCGGCTGCTCTAATCCCTGCCCTTTCAGGTTTTTCGTCAGTAAGTGAAGTCAGGGTTGCGATTGACAAGATTTGTAGACTCCAGGCAATAGCTAAATTCACAGTTTCCTTTTCCTGGTTGTCTCACATCAGGAATTCAGTAAATATATAGCTTTCAGCAGCATAAAGAGTACTTTCTCTGTACAGGATTGGGACTTGCTTCTGAATAAACATGCACAGGATTGCACTACAACAGAAGATCACAACAGGATCTTGGTAGGTATAAAAGTGTACATGCAGGGGGGGGTTAATTGCAAAAATGGCATATTATACATTTTATCCTTCAAATAATGTTTGAACAGAAGTTTTTAAAAGTGTACATGCTGCAGTGTTATACTTTTCTAATTAAAGAGTCAAATAAGTTTAAATTTAGTGGACTGTTGAAGAGGACAGCTTATTTGTCTTATTCATAACCTGTTTTAAAAACCTTCCCAATATGAAGCTCTTCTGGGAGTAAAGCTGCAATGCTAATTCCACATACCTGGGAGGTAACCCCATTGAATTCAGTAGCACTTACTTTTGAGTACATATGGTTAGGATTGTGCTGAAAATTAATGGGACTTTTGAACAAACATAGAAAAGGATTGTGTTGTAAATCTTTCTCTCCCCCTCCAATCCTTTTTTTAAAAGCAGTAAGGCAGGGCTTAAGTAGGTGTCACTGCTTTTATTTGGCAAGAAACTAATACAGTACTTATTTTTTTTAAAAAAAATGTTCTGCAATGGCTAACAGGTTTTGACAATAAACTATTATGTGGGGTGTATGTATTTTTACATCTCCAGTGTGTGTATATGGAATATTCCCAACAACCCTGTGAGGTAGGGTTGGAAACCAAGGCAGCTCACAACAAGAAATAAAGCCTTTTAAAATCCAATAACCATAAAACAAGTATAAAACAGTTGCAAAATAGCTTAACATGGCATGATTCTGAATTTTGGATTGGGTGAGTGAAGTTCCTTATCACTGAATTTCAGTCCTGTGCATACTTCCCTGTCTAAGTAAGCCCCACTGAGTACATTGGGACTTGCTTCAGAGTAAACATGCATAGGATTGCACTATAAATATCTTTCAGGTTGTGTAAATTATAAACATCTTTGACATTCATGCTTATATGAATATTTCTTCATACTATGTCTTGATATGGATTTGATTTCAAATGATGTTTGTAAATCATTATTTATAAATTATTATTTCCTCTACATTTTAAGTGTGCCCTTGTTCCCTGGGGTGGCCATGGTCCCCCTCTGTTGTTTTCATCCTGAGGGACAGATTAGGCTGAGAGATGGTGCATAGCTCATGGTCACTCAGTAAACTTTGTAGCTTATTTCCATTTTAAAATTTAATTAAAATGATTTATATGCAGGAAACGTTTATGAAATAATGCAGATCCACACAACACATTTAAAGCCCATCCCACTCGCATTTAAAGCACATGACTTCCCCAAAGAATCCTGGGAAGTGTAGTGTCTCCCTCACAGTTATAGTACCCACCACCATTAAAAAACTAAAGTTCCCATGATTCTGTGGTGGGATTCATGTGCTTCAAATGTATGTTGAATGTGCTTTAAATGCATGGTGTAGATCTGCCCTGTTATGCTGTGCATTCATTAGTGAATTGAAAATATCAATTTTAAAAGATACTTTTTAAAATACGGCTGTAGCTCACTAGTAGGGCACACACTTTGCATGCAAAAGTCCAAAATTCAAACTCTGGAAAAGACTATTGCCTGAAATCCTGGATAGCCAATGCTAGTCCATGTCATCAGTACTGAGCTAGATGGTACCAAATGGACTGATGGCATAAAAGAGGAAAGAGTCCCAAGGGCCACAGTGACTCAAAAATTTATTTTTGTATTTTATTTATAAAAATTGATATACTGCTTTATTGTAAAAACACCTCAAAGTGGTTTATAGAAGGAATTGAAACAATAAAATTACTGGCAAAAACAGTTGTTGTTATGTGCCTTCAAGCTGATTATGACTTCTGGTGACCCTATGAATCAGAGACCTCCAATAGCATCTGTCATGAACCACCCTGTTCAGATCTTGTAAGTTCAGGTCTGTGGCTTCCTTTATGGAATCAATCCATCTCTTATTTGGCCTTCCTCTTTTTCCACTCCCTGTTGTTTTCCCCAGCATTATTGTCTTTTCTAGTGAATCGTGTCTTCTCATTATGTGTCCAAAGTGTGATAACCTCAGTTTCATCATTTTAGCTTCTAGTGCTAGTTCTGGTTTAATTTGTTCTAACACCCAATTATTTGTCTTTTTTGCAGTCCATGGTATGCGCAAAGCTCTCCTCCAACACCACATTTCAAGTGAGTTGATTATTCTCTTATCCACCTTTTTCACTGCCCAACTTTCACATCCATACATTGAGATCGGGAATACCATGGTCTGAATGTTTGGTGCCCCTCCCGTCGCTGTCCCTGCTGCGGCAAAGGAAGGAGGTGCTGAAAGAAGCAGCCATGAAGGTGGAAGCCCAGGGCGGGATTCAGCATATGTGTGGCTGGAAGGTATAACACGCATGCGCAGTTGGGCAGAAGTCCCAAGAAAAGGAGATCCAGGCACATGGGGGGATCTGGCCGGAGGTCTGGAGAGCACCCCAAAAAGCCAGAGTCTCCGGCAGGAAGCCAGAGATCTGGCAACCTTACTTGTGGCTGTCTCTGCACCTCTACCAGTCTCCTAACTCCATTTACTGGCTGTTAACCCCCCCATATATCTTCAGCATCTTCATGCTTAGGCCTCTTGAGATGACAGGCTGGTATGAGATTATGGTAGTGGCTTGTCACATCTCCAGTACTGGCCTCAAGAGATTCTTGGAGATCAAGGTGAATTCCTGGACTCCAGGTCAGACCTGGAAAGTTGGCAACCCTAGTAGTGGGGTCAGACCAATCATGTAAGTTCAGCTCCACCTGTGCATGTGCCCCCCAGATGGAGTTCTGTTCACTATCTGGTCACACTACACTATACCTAAATAGAGAGGTCTCAGATTCCCATAAATATGTGATGCATCCCCAAAGTTCCCTTTTCTCCTCAGGTTCATCCAAATCAAAAGACAAAAGATGTTCTGTAAATATCTATGTTCTCTCAGCTGATCTTTTTTTAAAGAACATCTGAACATGCTCTGAAACCCATAGTGCTACTCAATGAGGTAAAATGCAACTAGCTGTTAGATTGAATTTATTTATTTTATTTGAAAGTCTATGTGTGTGATTTGTTGCATTCCTTTTTTTCTTCCTTTTCTCAACATTGACATTTAGTTTCATTGGTTAAAAAGAGTATTTCTTTGGAATTTCTCATTAAAATATTCCCCATATGGTAAGACTACACAGTTATTAAGCTACCCCTTCTGTTCTAAGAGTATTTCCCAAGATTTAGTAAAAGTCTGTATCCTCTGAGCTTTGGAATGTAAATCTAAAACAGCTTCCTTTTTCATTATTTCTGGAGCTAGGGTTAAGGTAAGGAAACTTGTCAATAGGGCTTAGAACACTGATCTTCACAGCCCAAAACCTAGCGTGTGTCAGGAAGATCAGCTTGATTGGTTACAGCCTATCAGGATCTTGGGGGTGGAGGGTGGGAACTCTTACAAAAAGAGGGGAATCTTCCAGTCGTGAGAGACTCCCTCCCCCCAATCCGTTAAAACTTTTCTTTATCTGAATAATTTTCATCTAAAGAACTGTCACCATGCAGTTTTCCGTTAAGGCAACTTTACAGTTAGACCTGTGTAGGTTCAGACCATTGTCTGGAACAGTTATTTGGCTCCTTTGAGAGCTAGAAGCCAAAGTTGTGGACACATCTTCAGATTCTAACCTGGGACCTAGAAAGATTAGAAAAGAGGCAATTACAAATGCAGACTGTAAAACAAAAAAATCAAGATATGTTTGTAGTGTATTGGCCATGTTGACATGCCAGTACCAGGAACTGCCGAGTTATCTCTCAGGCAGTGTGCTTTCTACTTTCCGTTCTGCTTTACAATCAGCATCCTGCCGTGTGGTTTGTTCCCTCCACATACTGTTTAACATTCAAGCTATTGTAATGAATCCTTTCTGTGGCCTCCCTCTTCTTGATACTTTCCAGTGCCCTTGGCTGTTTTGGTCTCCTTCTAAATGGTTGTCGTAGGTATATCAACATGGGAAGCAGGGAGATCGGGATATGTAATTATATATTATAGACACTATATAGGTGGTGAACATGACCCCCCAAGTAAGCTTGAGAGCCCAAAGGACCATGTGCATGACAAATCTGGTTCTAAGTCACTTATCAGCAGATAACTCCCAACTTGGTATTATATTGTGATGATGACAAATTCATAAATTACCCACCCAATCTTGATGTGAATTGCTGAGTAGCACAGCTGCTTCTTATTACAGTCTCATTATTTTGCCTAGTTTTTAAATTATATTATTTGCTTTGTGTCATGCCTTAGAAAGGGAGCTTAAACTTCACTGACAGTGGGGTGTGTGTGTGTGTGTGTGTGTGTGTGTGTGTGAAGACTATGAAATCACTCACATATGGAAGCATCAAACTGTTGCATTCACTCTGCTGGAATGAACACAGTAGATACAAATCCAGCAAGTTAACTAGTCGGATGATTGGCAAGAAGATATCCTTCAGGATTTTTAGAACAACAAACACGGCAAAGAGTAGGATAAAGTGCCATGTGGTCTCTTATAGAGAAATGAGATAAAAAAAAGTCATGAAACCAAGGAATGTGTGAGTGTGATTAGCTGTGACAGCTTACTATTCCCTTTGCTGTTCATAATATTTCACTCACCCAACCACTATTTCACTGTGGAATAGTGAGATAGAGCAGGCCATGGACACAATATGCTCCAAAGCACCCTCTCTGGCTTCTGGGAACCTGGGAAGCCCCTTGGTTCTCTGAGGACCTCTGGGCAATGAAGAGGGCTGGATGACAACTAGAGTGCAGGTGGCTCAAGTCATGGCACAAATCTGACCAAATAGAGTTAGGATCACATAGCTATACTTACCACATGACAGTGGCGGCAGCAAAGAGAGAATATCTCTCAGTCTGTGTCTCTTGGCCTCAGAGAATTACCCAACAGAGCTGTTTAGAGTGGTAAAGCGGTTGATGCACCAATGCCCCTTCATTAACAACGGACCATTCAATAGTTCACTGTGAAAGATTTGCTAAATACTTTGAGGGCAAAATTGCTTGGATCCATGCCAAACTTGATGCCACTGTTAGTCCAGATCTGGTGAAGGCTCTCGGAACACAGTTGAGTTTCAACCTGTGGGATCAGTTGTTGCAACCAGATGACATGGACAGGACATTCACAGCAGTGAGGCTGACTATGTGCCCTCTCAATCCCTGCCTATCATGGCTGATAAAATCTAGTAGGAAGGGATTGACTGCATGGGGGTGCTTAATTCCTTGTTATGGGAGGGAATTATGTCCATTGCCTTGAAAGAGGAGGTGGTAAGGTCCCTCTTGAAGAGGACCTCCCTAGATCCAGAAGTTTTAGAAAACTACTGTGCAGTCTCTAATATTCCCTTCTTGAGCAAGGTGATTCAGAGAGTCATTGTCAGCCAGCTGCAAGTATGCTTGGAGGAAGCAGATTATCTAGACTCACTTTAACCTGGCTTCAGGGCCAGTTTTAGCACTGAAACAGCCTTGGTTGCCCTGACTGATGACTTCCGTTGGATGAGAGACAGGGGAAGTGTGACCCTGTTGGTTCTCCTTGATCTCTCAGTAGCTTTTGACACCATTTGCCCTGGTGTCTTTCTGAAACAGATGGACTGGAACTGGAGGCACTGTATTACAGTGGCTCCACTCCTACCTGAAGGGTCATCACCAGGAAGTAATACTAGGAGATTGTTGCTTATCCCCGTGGCTTTTGAGCTGTGGCGTCCCACAAGGATTCATTCTATCTCCTGTGCTATTTAACATCTATATGAAACTGTTGGGAGCTGTCATCTGGGGATTTGGAGCATGGTGCGATCAACATGCTGATGACAGACAGCTCTATCTCTCTATTCCACCTGAATTACAAGAGACTGTGAAGATGTTGGACCAGTGTCCAGAAGCAGTGAAGGGCTGGATGGGGGCTAATAAATTGAGAATCCTGATAAGGCAGAGGTACTGTGGGTGGGTGGTTCCCATGCGCAGGAACAGGGCTGGCGCCAGGAATGACCATCCTGCCCTGGGCCCATGGCACCATCCCCCATCACCCACCATCTACCTCTTGTGTAGTGTGAATGACATGCACACGTAGCACGCTTGGTTGCCATCACCCAATATGGTAGTGAGGATATCAGTTCCTTAGGGAAGTCCCCATCGACTTCTTGGGTGATGGCAGGAATCCATGCCATGTGTATGCGCATGCGTGCTTATTGAAGTCTGCACTGTCTGTATTGGGGTGTGTGCCTGGGAGCAGCAGAGTCAGGTTGCAGGATCCAATGCTGCCACAGATCACGAACAGGAATGCCACCCTCCCACCCTAAGGAAGGGTCCTTCAGGGGCCCCTCTGGACTGCAGGAGCCCTCGGCCAGGACCCAACCTGGCCAAACTCTGGTGCCAGCCCTGCACAGGAATTAGGAACCTGGGAGGGGTTGCAATCCCCCAGAAGGAAGAGTTTCATAGTCTGGGAGTACTTCTAGATTTCAACTGGTCACTGGAGTCTCAAGTGAATTCTGTGACTAGCAGAACTTGGAAAAAGTTACTTTTTAAAAACTACAACTCCCATCAGCCCCAGCCAGCATGGCCACTGGATTGGGCTGATGGGAGGTGTAGTTTTAAAAAGTAACTTTTCCAGGCTCTGGTGGCTAGGAGTGGTTATGCCCTGCTTAGGCTGGTTTGCGTGTTATGGCTATGACCACAAAGGCCATAGAAATGAAAACATTAACAAGTAGCAAGCAATGCTGTGGGTTTCTGGATGTCCAGTTTTTTTCTCCCAAGCAGCATGAATCACCCTTATTGCAAATTAGTTTTACTTGCATTGCATGACAACTCCCCTTTGAAGAGCAATGAATCTGTGTAATAAGATTTTATCATTATATTATATAATTGTATTGCTTTGGAATCCCATTTATATGTGACATGTGGTCCTGATCAGGCTGCAGGACTGTGTGAAGGAAAGCATGAAACAATGAGATCAGAAAAGAAGCTATGAGAGGGCTTCCATTTTTTCCATGTTGGAACACTAGTAAAATATCACTGTAAGATATCAATTTACATAAAACATAAAACAATAAATTTTGATGCGGTAAGCTAAGTCATAGACCTGTGCATGCTTCCCTGTCTGAGTAAGCTCCATTGAATACATCTGGACTTGCTTCTGAGTAAACATGCATAAGATTGTATTTAAAAGACAGGTATTTAAAAACATTCAAAATAATAAAACCAGCAATGAGTTAAAAACAAATAAACACAATAGCTTCTACATGCCTGGGTAGGCTTATTTTCTTTCTGAGCCCAGGACTGTGTCTTTCATCATAGGGACTGGGGGAGAAGAGAGCAGGAGAGTAGTTGATAACACAGACATCCTGGCATTTGCAATCCAACTAGCATGGCATGTGTGGGAATGTTGCATGCTTCCAGCCCCAGTTTTACCTTGAGTGAGCAGGTGGAACCTGTGTAGATGTGGTTGATCAAAAGCAGGCCGGCCCCAGACATGCTTATTTATTTTTATTTATTTAATTTAATTTATATACCGCCCTAAGCCCAAGGATTCTCTGGGCGGTGTACATAACAATAAAACAATCAAAAATATATAAATACAATAATACAATGGAATCAAAACCAAACAGACATAAACAAAAATCAAAATGTTGGAGTCCTTGGGCACCAGCCTGCCCTGGGCCCTGGCACGCGCACACATGCCTCACCTACCTATCTACCAGGCAGGCAGAGGAGCAGGAGGTCGGGGGGAAGGGTGAGGGAGGGAGGGAGGGAATGGGCGGGCAGGCAAGCAGCTCCTTTCCTGCGATCCGCGGCAGGGAGCCTGCCGCTGAAGGGGAGGGATACTTCCCCACCATAATGAGGGGCCCTCGGGATGGCAGACAGGCAAGTGAGTGGGCAGGGGGAGGGTGAGCAGCAGGGGGGAGGGCGAGTGAGGGAGCCGGCAGGGGCAGAGGGTGAGCGAGCAGGTGGAGGGAGGGCGAGCGGCAGGGGGGAGGGTGAGCGAGGGAGCTGGCAGAGGAGGAGGAGGGCAAGTGAGCAGGCGCAGATGGGCCGGTGAGCTGACGGGCCGGCAATCAGGCAGGCAGCTCCCTCCCTGCGATCCACAGCAGCCTGCTGCAGAAGGGGACTGCTACTCCCCCACCATAATGAGGGCCCCTTCAGGGGGCCCTGTTGACTGCAGGGCCCTTGGCTGGGGCCTGACCTGGCCGCCCTTTAGAGCTGGCCCTGATCAAAAGGAGAAGTAATTTTGAGTTAAGCAAAACCCTATTTTTATAAAACCAAGAAACTTAAAGATACTTTCTATGAGTATCTGAGTCCCCACACCAATGGAATCCTGGAGGAACTTGTGGTACTTCCTGCTACAGTATTTAGAAATGATCATATGATGTGAAAGATTCCTTTTCTAACATTTTGGCTTCTTGTTTTTCACCACCTGCCATTTCTTTTTCTCTCAGCAAGTGGAGCTTAGAGTGTACAAGATTGGTTTTATTTTTTTAAAAAGAAACTCTGGAGATCTTTAGTCAATTACCGTTAACCATGATACTTAAATACATGGGGAAGTTCTTTCTGCATATCAGGGAATAAGCCAGGCATAGCTTGAATAGAACATAATATTCCTGAACGTAATATTTGCTGTTTTCTACATAGAAATAATATACTCTCACATATGCAATGGCTAACTATACTGAGGAGGAAGCACGATTTAGCTGTAGTAACTAACACAATACAGTACTGTTCATTTTACTTAGAGGTAAGCCCCACTGTGTTAATTTAAGTGGGTAAAGAACTGAATCCTGGTCTTCCAGGTCCTAGTCCAACAATCTAGCAATTATATTTATACAATTACAGATGCCCATTTTAAATATGTTTTAATCTTAAAAAATATTATAAAGATGCCCAATTGTGTGTTTTCATTTTACTCACACTTGAGTTATTTGCATGGTTTAGGGTTGGAATTGGGCGAGAGTAGCACTCTTATGCCTTTAACAGCTATGTGGCACACAGAAATTATTATGAACCAAAAGTGCATTAGGATGAACTGGAACTGAACTATTTTGTTCATTTTTAAAATAAACTATCCAAGCACTGCTGGTTATGAACACAATCCTCTTAATTTTATTAGAAATAGGTGGACCCGATTGTGTTCTCTGGGGCTTACTCATAAGAGCAAGCATAGGACTAAATCCTTTTGTAGCATCTACAAAATGTCAGTTTCTAGCAGCTCACTCACTTTGTGTGTGTTTAAACAGTATTGGGATAGCATACTGAATGAGCGGAGACCTAGATTTCTGTTCGCTTATGAGGAGGTATGACTTAACTGTGTGCACACTTATGAGAATAATCATAGGACTAAAGCTGTGCTAGGTGCTAAGTATTCCCAAAACTGCAATGTTTATGTGTCCATTGCTTCTTTGCAAAGGAAGAGGATAGGGAAAGAATGAGAACAGGTGGAGGCCATACAACTTTTCTCCCATCAGAGAAGCTACTGTGACAGCAGGGACCTCTTCTGAACCAAAATAAGACACTTAACAGTTTAGTTAAGTGCTACTTGTAAAACTGCAATGCTTAAGTGTCCCCAGTATGTATGCAAGGGAGGAGGAGAATATCAGAACTTGGCCCCCATAGGAGCCCTACTAGTCAAATGGTGCCTTGTCATATTCACATAAGATCCCTCCTGGATCAGAACAAAGGCTCACCTAGCCCAGCTTCCTATTCCTACAGTGGCCAACCAGATTCCCAGTATTTTTGGTACTTTGTGCACACCGGACAATGTTATTGTTTCAGAAATTACTTTTCTCCACAAAAGGAACTACTTTGGCCTGAGTGGATTGCGGATTGCAAAAGAAACTTCCTTCAGGGGGTAAAATGAGTTTTTAATTCTGTGGTTGATTGACATTTGGCAAAGAATATATTCTAGCTATTGAGAATCATAGAATAGTAGAGTTGGAAGGGGCCTATAAGGCCATCAAGTCCAGCCCCCTGTTCAATGCAGGAATCCAAATCAAAGCATTCCCGACAGATGGCTGTCCAGCTGCCTCTTGAATGCCTCCAGTGTTGGAGAGCCCACCACCTCCCTAGGTAATTGGTTCCATTGCTGTTAGGAAGTTTTTCCTGATATTTATCTGAAATCTGACTTCCTGTAACTTGAACTTTTTTCTTGCCATCTGGAATCAGCCCTATCCCCATTATATGTATGAATCATGTATTTATAGTAATCTCATGAGAAGAGGACAAGAGGAGCAGGAACTTTGTCTTCAGTTCCTCAGTAATTAACCACTACTGCAGCACAATGTTATTGGAACTGATACCTGACAGTCTGCTTCTCTGAAAGTTATAGTCTCAAACTGGAATGTTGACAGAAAGAGTTTATAACCATTGAGGCCAGCACAACCAAGCCATATTACTTCGATATGACAGCTTGGAGCTTGGAGAGCCAGATGGTATGGAGATGGCTTGGTTGTAGCCTGAGATTGCACCCCATGAAGCTGAATGCTCCCTAGCAGGTTAGCAATTAAATAGCAAGTGAGGCATAAGTAGAGCAGGACTAATTTGAATCCATTTAATTTCATTTGTTAAATATTATTTCCCTGCCAGCACTTAGCTTACAATGGTATCTGAGGGACTGCCTCATCCCATATATCCTTGCCCAGCAACTAGGGTTGGGATCTGCTAGCTGGCCCAATCTGCTCATATTCCATTGAGCCAGAATGCAGTTCCATCCCAACTTCTTTCCCCCCTGCAAACTTTGTTCCGGTTTGATATGAAGGAGCTCTAACAGGAACAAGGAACCAGAAGTATGTGTTGTGGAGATCTCCACATCTCTTTGGGGACTTCGATTTTGCTGGGGGAGGGGAAGGAGTCTTTGTATTTTTTTATTTTTTTGTGGAAGGGGAGGCCTGTTGCTCCCCTTGCCTCAACTTAGCAAGAGGAGTTCCTGTTATGGATGGTCCCATGTGGCCTGAACCACTTTGATGTGGAAATTAGATTGAATGGAGGGTAAAGCAGGGCTGCCGGTGAACATTGAAGGGAAAGTTAAAATAGAAGTTAAAATTTAGAGGCTGTGAACCTTGCATGGTGACCATGAAAGAACTGGCCTGACTGTTACTGGGGAGGGTCCTGCCCAAGCCTGTTGAAGTCAGAGACACAGACATGAAGGTGTGCTTTTCTTTAGTAAGTTTAAAGGAAAATGGCAGTTCAGAGCGCTTCATGAACAGTTTACAAATCACACAGGATTCAGCATGGCTACACCACATAACTAGGCATGACTACATAGAACTAAGATGTTGTAACAGCAATTAGACATGCCCCCTTGGAAATCTTAAGTAAGTGTGGGCAGGCTCATTCTACGTGTGGGAGAAAAGTGTCACGGATGGGACTGCGCATGCAAGCACTCCTCAGTGGGACAATGGGAACTCTTTGAGCCTACTGGCACAGTAGCCGATGTGTCTGAGGTGAGGGCAGTGGAGAAACTTCAGTGAGGTCTTCCTGCTGCCCGGCTGCGACAGCAGGGTGAGCGAGGAAGGGGGGTGAAGGTGAAGAGGCAGCCTCCTGATTGGGCAGTGCCTCATCAGTTGTAATTGGAGCTACAGGGGCAAAGCTGTCGCTGTCAGTGGCACTGAAGCCATCGGCCTTAACTCCCTCTGATTGTAAGCCACTGGGGTCCTCACCCGAGTCCCATTCCATCTCTTCCTCTTCTTCCGCATTGCTCCAAGACCATTCCATGGATCTCATGACAGAGAGGTTCTAAGCCCAGGCTCAGGAGAAGGAGACAGCTGTAGCATGGTTACTGCCTGAAGTGGCAGTGATGAGGGCCCCAGCAATGCTGCTGGGTTTTGTGGCTGAACACAAAAGAAAAAATGGAGGCCCTGCTATGTGGCGGCTGCTGCACAAGGGGAATGAGGGCTGATACCATGGCTGGTGGTGACATGAGAAAGAGGCTTGAGGTCTGTCCGTGGATACTTGGGATGTGCACAGATTCAGCGGAATCCTGAACTGAATTGGGCTGGTTTGGGGAGATCTGGTTTGGGTGAATCAAGTTGAGACAGCCCTGGATTGTCCTAGTCAGCTTGGGACACCTGAAGTGATCTGGGGCTGTCTGGGTGGAGTGTCGGAGGGGAAGGCTGCAGAGATCTGCTTGCTAGCATATTTCATACAGGGAATGTCCTGGGGAAGCAGACTCCAGCAGGATTGAATCCTCCACTCACCAGTAGTGGTGGAGGATTCAGTCCTGCTGACTGCAGGGTGCTCCTTTCTTCTCATCCATGTGGGAACGAATGATATTGCCAAGTGAAGCTATGAAGAAATCATGTCAGACTTTGAAGGTCTGGGAAAGAAACTCAAGGACTTTGGGGCCTAGATAATTTTCTCATCCATCCTTCCAGTAGTAATGGAAAGAAAAATACTCCAGGTGAATGAGTGGCTATGAAGGTGGTGCCAACGCAAGAGATTTGGAGTGGGAGCATGGGCTACACTTCCTGGAAGGATGGACTGCTGGCAAGTGATGGGTTGCACCTCACAAGGACTGGGAAGAATGTGTTCGGCCACAGCATGAAGAACTTCATCAGGAGGGCTTTAAACGGATTCCTACAGGGGAGAGAGATGTAAACTTGGATACGATTGCAAATGATCGATGACAGCTTATGCATAAGGACTGTCTGAGAGAATGATTCTACTGGGGCCCATTAATCATAAAAATGTAGAAGTGAAGCCATAAATCACATGGCCTTTGATGTCTGTATACCAATGCCCAGAATATGGGAAAGAAACAGGACAAACCTGAACTCTTAATACAGGAGAGTAAATACCATGTGATAGGTATAACTGAAACTTGGTGGGATGACTCCCATGACTGGAATACAGCAATTGAAGGGTATAACATGTTCAAAGAGAACAGAAGGAATAGAAAAGGAGGTGGAGTTACACTATATGTTAAAAAGATATATCCCTGTACAGAAATACAGGAAAATGAGCTTGGTAGCTCCACCGAGAGCATCTGGATTAAAATACATGGGGCAAGGAATAAAAGGAACATGGTTGTTGCAGTCTATTACCAACCACCCAGTCAAGGAGAAGACTAGGATGAAACCTTTGAAAACAAATGTAGTAGTAATGGGGGACTTCAATTACCCCAATATCCATTGGGAGACAATTTCTGACTTGTGTTGGAGATAACTTTCTCCAACAGAAAGTGGCACAAGGAACTAGAGGATCAGCTATCCTTGATGTCCTAGTGGATGTAATGGCAGTTACGGGAACTCTGGGGGAAAGTGAACACGTTATACGAGAGTAGCCATACACATAGTCTGGACTTCAAGAAAAGCAATTTTAATAAACTCAGAACAATGATAAGTAGTGTTGCTTGCTATGCAAACGTAATGAGAAAAGGAGTCCAAGATTGGTGGGATATTCAAAAAATAATTTTTTAACCTTTATTAAGGAAAAAATAAAGAAATATATTTTAGAAAAAAGGAAAAAAGAAAAAAGGTTTTTTTTTACAAAGATCCTTTTCTTACAGCTTATATATATGTGTAACCAAAAAGCATTACTACTAATATATATCTATATCAGAGCTTGGAAGTAACTAGTTGCAAAAAACAAATTATTTGTAATTTATTACTTTTTTGAGGAACGAATGGGCAATTTCTTTACATTTTGATTATAACAGAACAAGGAGTAATTGTATTACTTTTGAGGAGTAATTGTAATGTTTCCAGCATTACTTTTGGGCATTACTGGGGGGGGGAGCAGGGGAAGTCTTCTCCTCCTCTGATTTGTGGGTGAAAATAATGTGCCTCAAACTGGGCTTCTGCACAGTGTTGCTCTTTCCTTGTGCTCTGTGGGTGTTTATGAGGCACCGAGGGGGGAGGTGGAGAGTGAGACAGGGGTGGAGTGGAGAAAAGAATTGTTTAAAAAATGGACAGTGGTGAGAAGAGTGGAGTGGAGGGAGAAAGGCGCCGGAGGGCAAGGATGTGGATGGAGGAGAAGGAGGCAGTAGTGGAATAGAGATAAAGAACTGTGGAGGTGAGAGACGACGACATGTGTGTGTGTGTTAATACTCTGTTTGCACTTGGCACACGAAGCGGTGTCTGCTGCCCTCCCTGGCTACTTGCTGCATTTGCAGTGTTTTAATTTTTTTGCACCCTAGGGGAAAATGTTTCCTTGGGTGGGTGCGTCTTATTGGCAGGGCAGGGTCCAGGAGGTGGTTGAGTGAGAGAGATGATGCTTGCTGGCTAAGGGTATGTGTATGTGTGTGTGGGGGTTACACTTGGTTTGATGCTCAAAGATCTGAGTGGTGGCCTCCTCCTGCCTCCTCGCTTCCCCTACCAGCAGAAAGACCACCACGGCTATCTTATGGATTAGGGTTGCCAGGCTCAGGGCCTGAGACTGATCCTGTATCTTTGGGAGAAGAGAAAGTCAGCCAAGTGCAGGTGTTCTTGCAACACTGAAATCGGAAAAACCACAAGGTAGAATTCTCCCTTCCCCCTGCACAACTTTTAAAGATACAGAAGATCGCTTGGAGGCCGGGCCTGGCAACCAAGTGTTCATAGTCTGGCAGTGTTCATAGTCTGGGGGTGCTCTTGGATCCATCTTTGTTGTTAGAGGCCCAGGTGACCTCCGTGGCTAGGAGTGCCTTTTACCAGCTTCAGCTGATAAGACAGCTGCAGCCATTTTTGGACCAGGATAGCCTGACCACTGTTGTCCATGCACTGGTAACCTCCAGGTTGGATTACTGTAATGCACTCTATGTGGGACTGCCCTTGAGGTTGGTCCAGAAATTGCAGCTCATGCAAAATGTGGCAGCGAGACTACTCACTGGGGTAGGGTATCGCCAACATGTCACCCCACTGCTGAAAGAATTGCACTGGCTGTCCATTTGCTACAGGGCGAAGTTCAAGGTTCTAGTTTTGACGTACAAAGCCATATACAGCTCAGGACCAGGATACCTGAAAGACCTTCTTATTCCTTATATACCCAGTTGATCACTGTGCTCTGCAGGTGAGGGCCTCCTGCAGATACCATCTTATCAGGAGGTCGGTTCTGCACAATATAGGAAATGGACCTTTAGTGTGGCAGCACCTACCCTGTGGAATTTCCTCCCCTTAAATATTAGGCAGGCACCATCTCTGTTATCTTTTTGGTGCCTATTGAAGACTTTCCTCTTTCAACAAGCCTTTTAATTTGAGACCTATCCCAGTCTGCATCTGGGTTGGAATTGCTTTCTAATATGTTTTTTTTAAAAACCTTTCCCCCCCTAAACAATATGTTTTTTTAAACTTTTTATTTAAGACGTTTTTAAAGCTTTTTTTAAAAAAATGTTTTTTAAGTTTTGTTTTAATGTATTTTAAGGTCTGGTTTTATGATGTTTTAAAGTGTTTTTAGTGCTTTTGTTTGCCGTCCTCCTGGACGGAAGGGTTGGATATAAATCAAATAATAAATAAATAAATAAATTTCATTTAAGCTTTAATGTTTATGATAATAAATCTTGTATTGTATTCAGATTTGAAGAACGCCATTGGATTAAATCACCAAGCATACTTTGCATATGAGATATGAACTCATTATAGAAAGGTGATGTAAATGGTGACAACCCAGGTGAAAATGTATTTCTATATTTATATCAAACAGACAGTGTTGTATAAATTGATGGGATTTTCTCTATTTTTTCAAACCATTGTTGTTCTTTGTACCATAACATTTCTTCCACATATCTTAATTGTGTGAAACTTTCAAATTCTACAATAAAGTCATAATTCATCCATTCTTTGATTGAGGGCAGTTTGGCTGCATAGTACGGTAATAATTTATTATGTTAGGTAATCCTACCCTCCTTGTTCAGTTGGTTTATACAGGACATCAGCTGCTATTCTCGGGGGGGGGTGTTGTTCCACACAAAATCCATTATTATTTTACTCCATATTTTTAAAATGTTTATTGGTATTTGTAGTGGTATATTGATAAATAAAAACAGCAATTTTGGCAGTATACTCATCTTTGCAACTGCTATTCTTCCTGTCCAGGAAAGCAGCAGTTTAGACCAGGATCTTATTTCAGTCTCGACTTCTCAAAGGGGGTTATCAGAGTTTATTTTAACTAAATGTGATAAGTCTTGAGTAATTCTGATTCCTAGATATTTCACCAGTTTAACTAACCATGGTACATTCATTTGTAAAGCTGCATCTCTTTTTTCTTGTTCTTCTAGACCAAGTCCTATCCATTCAGATTTGTTTGTGTTGTCTTTATAACCTGAAATTTGTCCATATTCTCTTGGTATTATTTTTAAACTCTTACCGAATAGTGAAAGGTTTGTTAATGTTAAGGCTATTCATCTGCATATAGTAAGATTTTTATCTGATTTAATCCATATTTGATTCCCCAGATTCCTGAATTTTCT
Source organism: Rhineura floridana (assembly GCF_030035675.1). Lineage (NCBI taxonomy): Eukaryota > Metazoa > Chordata > Lepidosauria > Squamata > Rhineuridae > Rhineura > Rhineura floridana. The sequence continues at coordinate 157,131,416 of NC_084480.1, forward strand.
CTGATTGAGATGGCTAGCAGTTCTATAGTGACAAATTGGCTGATAAAATCGAACACCTGAGGAGCTCGATTCCGTGCGCCGTGGATACAGTGAGTGAGCTAGAGTTAACCAGTTGCAAACCGGGCAAATGGGATCGATTTCAGCCTCTTCCTGCTGAGGATGTGGACAAGGTGCTCTCATCTGTAAGGCCTACCACCTGTCTAAATGACCCTTGCCCATCGTGGCTCCTTATGCGCGGCTTTTGATACCGTTAACCACGGTATCCTTTTAGATCGCCTGGAGAGTTTGGGATTGGGAGGCACGGTTTTACGGTGGTTCCAATCCTTTCTCTCTGATAGGCGCCAACAGGTAGCATTGGGTGATGAGGTTTCAGACACTTGGCCTCTCAATTGTGGTGTGCCACAGGGTTCTATCCTCTCTCCCATGCTATTTAACATCTATGTAAAGCCGCTGGGAGAGATCATCAGGAGATTTGGGCTGCAGTGTCACCAATATGCGGATGACACTCAGCTCTATCTCTCATTTAAATCTTCACCGGAGAGGGCTGTGGAGACCATGTCCAAGTGCCTGGAATCCGTGAGTGGATGGATGGGCAGGAACAGGTTGAAGTTGAACCCTGATAAGACCGAGGTACTACTTGTGGGAGACAAGGGAGGGTTAGGAGAAGTTGACCTGGTGTTTGGTGGGGTGAAGTTGCCCCTACAGGACCAGGTCCGCAGCCTCGGGGTTGTTCTTGATTCCAAGCTGTCCATGGAGGCTCAGATTTCGGCTGTGAGCCGGGCAGCTTGGTATCAATTACACCTTATACATAGGCTGCAACCCTACCTCCCTGTTCAACAGCTCCCGCTCGTGGTGCATGCCCTGGTCACCTCTCGATTGGACTACTGTAATGCGCTCTACGTGGGGTTACCCTTGAAAACGACCCAGAAATTACAACTTATACAGAATGCAGCGGCGCGCTTGCTTACTAACAGCCGACGACGAGACCACATCACGCCAGTGTTATTTGATCTACACTGGCTGCCGGTTGTTTTCCGGGCCCGATTCAAGGTGTTGGTTTTAACCTTTAAAACCCTGTACAGTTTTGGCCCAGCTTACCTGAAAGAGCGCCTCCACCGCCACCAATTATGCCGCCCAACTAGATCAGCCACACAAGGCCTTCTCTCAATCCCGCCAACCAAAACAGCTAGGTTGGTGAGTACTAGGGAGAGAGCCTTTTCTGTGGTGGCCCCCACTCTCTGGAACTCCCTCCCATGTGATCTTCGACATGCCCCTTCCCTAGATGTATTCCGCAAGGCCCTAAAGACGTGGCTATTTCAACAAGCCTTCGAGGTCCTTGGGATGGGTAAATCGTCATGAGTCTGTCATCTATCGTATGTTGTTAATATAATTGCTTTTATATGTATTGATGACTGTCCAGTATTTCTATCTATTGTTATTAATGTGATTGCATCTGATATTATTGTATTTTATCTTTTTTAATGTACGTCACCTAGAGTGGCTAATTGCCAGATAGGCGACAAACAAATTAAATATTATTATTTTATTATTATTATAGCATGGGCAAATAATAAGGGGGACAATGGGCAACCTTGCCTTGTTCTTCATTGTAATTTAAATTGATTTGACAGTGTACCATTGACTGACACTTGTGCTGTGGGTCAATCATATATTAGTTTAATCCAGTTCCAAAAATTCTATCCTGTATTAAAATGTTCATGATTTCAAAATGTTCATGACTTCCACCCTACTGAAGGCTTTTTCAGAGTCTAAGAACAATAATGCTGCCTTTATATTTTCATCCTTCATTTAATCATTCATGATTAAATTGACCAGTCTTTATATTTTATATTTTCATCCTTCATTTAATCATTCATGACGTCTTATGATATTTATGGGATAATTTTTCTATTTTTGATAAAACCAGTTCGATCTATATGAATATAAGTTACCAAACTTTGTTTTAGTCTTTCTGCTATAACTTCTGTTCAGAGTTTTGAATCTTGATTTAATAGAGAAATTGGTCTACATGACTCTTTGATTGTCGGATCTTTATTTGGTTTGAGGATTACCACAGATTTTGCCATGTTCCAAAAATCTGGGAGTTTACCCAATCTTATAGATTCATTGATTGTTTGTAATAATGGAGCTATCAATACTTCCAGAAAAGTTTTATAATATTCAGCTGGGATCCCATCTGGTCCAAGTGCCTTACCATTTTTTATGCTTCTTAATTTTATCTCTTATCTCAGTTACTATAAAGGGTGCATCTAATTTCTCAAGCTCACTTCTGATAAATTTTGGTATTTTCAACTTCCTTGGAAAATCAATTGTTTTATCTGGATCTGGTGTATATGTTTTATATAGTTTTTCATAATACTTTTAAAATTGATTTGCTATAGCTTCTGCACTTATTGCTTCTACTCTACCATATTTTATTTTTGATATAACATTTTCTTTCTGTTCTTTTGCTATCATTCTAGCTAATAACTTTGATGGTTTATTATCAAATTCATTTTTTGCTTCAAATAAATTAGGGATTCTTGAAGGTTTGGTTTATTTATAGCTTCCAATTGATTTTTCACATTTGTTAATAAATCATGAATTTGTGGCACAAGGTTAGCTTTATCCTGTTTCTAACCTTCTAACCTTTCCAATTCTTTTTCAAATGCTCTCCTTTTATGTTTTGTGATTTCTTTCATAAATATACCTATGATATAGGCTTTACTGATATCTCAAATAATGGACCATTCTGCATCTGGAGCGATATTATAACACAAATACTCTTCTACGCTCTATCTTATTACCTGAAGTATTCCCTGATTTTTTAAAAAGAAAGTATTTAACCTCCATTATTTATGTCTATTTGAATTTTTATCTATCCATGTAGAGACTATTGGTGAATGATCTGTAAAGGTCATAAATCTAATTTGTGTTGAATTAATTTGTCTTAAAAGGAATGGCGAGATTAGAAAGAAGTCTCTAGGAGAGTAAGAGTTATGGACAGGAGAGAAGAGTGTGCAGTCTTTTCCTTTGGATTTTGAAATTTCCAGGGATCTGTTAAATGGAAATTATTAATGAGCTAAAAAAAAACTTTTAGGGAGATTTCTTGAGTTGCTATTACATTTTGTCCTATCTTGTTTATAACCTATTACTCCATTGAAGTCTCCTGCCATAACTATATTTCCATTACAGAAAGTTTCCATAGAGTTGGTTAGATCTTTAAAATATTTTCCTTGTGTGACACTTGGTGCATATATACTACTTAGCTTCTGCAAATGAAGCCCCTCTGAGCATTCCATCCTCAAAGCTCTATAACTGCCACCTTGGTAACAGCATTTATATGTTGGTAGCTGATGAAGGCGGAAGCTGAAATGTTTTGTTAATATAATAAAAACCTCTGTTTGGTTAATCACAATTACGTTTATATATATATTTTAGGTGATTAATGGAATCCTTCTAGGGATCCAAAGCAAGCTTGAGTGAAGTTCTGTTTGTTGCTTTCAAAACTGTCTTATCTGTATACCAAAGCAATTCGCATCCAACGAGGATCCAGTCTTCTTCATTCAAGTTCTCCATCATGCATAACCACCACCCAAGGTACGCAATGTTTTTACAAGAGAAGATTACAAAATGCCAACTTACTATAGAGCATCTTAAAGTATATAAGTCCTTAAACATTATCCCACGAGGCCTTGAGATCTATAAACCAATTTCTATTCCAGAAAGTATCCCTTTATGTCTAAATTGGCTCATAGAGAAACATCAGCTGAGCATATTCCTTATTTCTACGATTATTAAGCAGAATCTTCTGAAAATCAAGACCTTGAAACATGCACTACAACAGGAATTAATGTTTCAAAGAAACATTCTAACACCATGCGACTATGAACACCTCCTGTATCTGCTCCATAAAACAGAACAGACAACTTTTATCAATGTCCATGCCACCAAAAAGAAAAAACTCAAAAGGGATATTCTAAGATATCATCTTCCTCTTATTCCATCCAATTTAATTATTTATTTTATTTATTTATTTCTTAAACTTATATACCGCCCGACTAGCAATAGCTCTCTGGGTGGTTAACATAAAATACAATAAAATTACAGAATCTGATACAAGCATATAAAAACTACACAATCTAAAACCAAGTTACAAACATTTAACTAAGATTAAAATGCCTCAGAGAAGAGAAAGGTTTTAACTTGGTGCCGAAAAGATGATAGTGTCGGCGCCAAGTGTACCTCCTCGGGGAGACTGTTCCACAATTTGGGGGCTGCCACTGAGAAGGCCCTAGATCTTGTCGCCACCCTCCGGGCCTCCCTATGCTTCGGGACCCGGAGGAGGGCCTTCATAGTAGACCGTAGTGTACGAGCCGGTTCGTATCGGGAGAGGCGTTCCGACAGATATCATGGTCCCGCGCCGTATAAGGTTTTATAGGTTAACACCAACACTTTGAATCTGGCCTGGAAGCGTATTGGAAGCCAGTGCAGGCGAGCCAGCACAGGTGTTATATGCTCAGACCACTTAGTTCTTGTTAGCAGTCTGGCCGCCACATTTTGCACTAGCTGTAGCTTCCGAACAGTCTTCGAAGGTAGCCCTATGTAAAGCGCGTTGCAGTAGTCCAAACGCAAGGTTACCAGAGCATGTACTACTGATGTAAGGTCCTCCTTACTCAGGTAGGGACGTAGCTGGGCTACCAACCGAAGTTGGTAGAACGCATTCCGTGCCACCGAGGCTACATGAGCCTCAAGTGAGAGGGAAGAGTCTAAAATGACTCCCAGACTATGAACCTGCTCCTTTAGGGGGAGTGTAACCCCATCCAGGACAGGGTATATATCCACCATCTGATCGGAGAAACCATCCACCAACAGCATCTGAGTCTTATCAGGATTGAGTCTCAGCTTGTTAGTTCTCATCCAGTCCATTGTCGCGTCCAGGCAACGGTTCAGCACATCGACCGCCTCACCTGAAGAAGATGAAAAGGAGAAGTAGAGCTGCGTGTCATCAGCGTACTGATGACAACGCACTCCAAAACTCCTGATGACCGCACCCAACGGCTTCATATAGATGTTAAAGAGCATGGGAGACAAGACTGAACCCTGCGGGACCCCACATTGGAGAACCCACGGTGTCGAGCAATGTTCCCCAAGCACTATCTTTTGGAGACGGCCCGCCAAGTAGGAGCGGAACCACTGCAAAGCAGTGCCTCCAACTCCCAACTCCGCAAGCCTCTCCAGAAGGATACCATGGTCGATGGTATCAAAAGCCGCTGAGAGATCAAGGAGAATCAACAGAGTTACACTCCCTCTGTCTCTCTCCCGACATAGGTCATCAAACAGGGTGACCAAGGCTGTCTCAGTGCCAAAACCAGGCCTGAAGCCCGATTGAAATGGAACTAGATAATCGGTTCCATCCAAAAGCGTCTGGAGCTGGTCGGCAACCACTCGTTCCAAGATCTTGCCCAGGAATGGAACGTTCGCTACTGGTCTGTAGCTGCTGAAATCTTCTGGGTCCAAGGAAGGTTTTTTCAGGAGTGGTCTCACAGCTACCTCTTTCAGACAGCCGGGGACCACTCCCTCTCGCAAGGAGGCATTTATCACTTCCTTGGCCCAGCCAACTGTTCCCTCCTTGCTAGTTTTTATTAGCCAAGAGGGGCAAGGATCTAGTACCGAAGTGGTTGCACGTACCTGTCCAAGCTCCTTGTCCACGTCCTCGAACTGAACCGACTGAAACTCATCCAACAAAACATGACAAGACTGTGCTCCAGACACCTCGCTAGGGTTAACTGCTATAAAATGGGAGTCTAGGTCCCGGCAAATGCATAAGATCTTATGCTGGAAGTGCTCAGCGAACTCATTACAGTGGGCCACCGATGTATCTACCGTGTCCTGTAGGCCTAGATGGAGTAGCCCTCGGACGACTCTAAAAAGCTCTGCTGGGCGGGAGAGAGATGACTTAATAGTGGCAGCGAAATGTTGTTTTTTTGCCGCTGTCACCACTCCTACATACAGCTTAGTGGAAGCACGAACCAGCGCATAATTGCATTCATCGGGAGTTTGTCTCCATCTCCGCTCAAGCCGCCTCCTATCTTGTTTCATCGCTGTCAGCTCTGGAGTATACCAAGGAGCTGAATGAGCTCTACAGAGGAGAGGGCGCGCAGGAGTGATCGTGTCCACAGCCCGGGTAATCTCCGTATTCCACAGATTAGCCAGGGCTTCAACAGGAGTGCCAGTCCTATCAGCTGGAAAATCCCCCAGAGCCCTTTGAAAACCTTCAGGATTCATTAGTCTCCGGGGGCGGACCAATTTAATAGGTCCCCCACCCTTGCAGAGGGGAAAGGCCACTGAAAGTCTAAACTTCAGCAAACAGTGATCTGTCCATGACAAAGGGAGCGATGTAAAACTCCCCACATCCAGATTACTATCCGCATGTCCAGTAGCAAAGATAAGGTCGAGAGTATGCCCCAATGTATGTGTTGGGCCACTAACATATTGGGACTGCCCCATGGTTGTCATGGCGTCCATGAAGTCCTGAGCCGCCCCGGACAAAGTAGCCTCAGCGTGGATGTTGACATCCCCCAATACTAATAGTCTGGGGGATCTCAACAATACCTCCGAGACCACTTCCATCAGCTCAGTTAGGGAAGCCATTGGGCAGCAAGGTGGGCGGTACACCAAAAGGATTCCCAGCCTGTCCCTCTGGCCCAACACAAGGTGCAAACACTCCAGACCCGTAACTGCATGGACATGGTGCTTGGTGAGTGAGATGGAACTCTTATAGACCACAGCAACCCCCCCTCCCCGACCTTCAGATCTCCCATGATGCTGAACCAAATACCCCGGTGGGCAGAGCTGTGCTTAAGCCACCTATCACCAATCCAGGGTCTCATCCTTGTCACTCCAAATGCTGTATCACCTGTGTGTACCTCAGGAAGACAGCCACTTTTACAAGCACTAGGACAGGCAGGACATATTACATCAAACAGAACATCACCTGCAGGTCCTGCAATATAATTTACATCATCGAGTGCAAAAGACCAGGATGTCATATCCAATACGTAGGAAACACCACAACTGACCTACGCACGCGCTTCAGGAACCACAAGTCAGCAATTTTGACAAAAAAAGTAGAGCAACCAGTTGCAAAGCATTTTAACATCGAGGGTCACAGCCTGTTGGACTTTTCCATTACAGCGATAGAGATGCCAGCAGATCCAGCAGCATTGACCAAAAGGGAGAACTTTTGGATTTACTCCAAAAGCTAAATGAATTCTTTGCATCTGTCTTCACAGTGGAAGATATAGGGCAGATCCCTGAACCTGAACTAACATTTGCAGGAAGGGATTCTGAGGAACTGAGACAAATAGTGGTAACGAGAGAGGAAGTTCTAAGCTTAATGGACAATATAAAAACTGACAAATCACCGGGCCCGGATGGCATCCACCCGAGAGTTCTCAAAGAACTTAAATGTGAAATTGCTGATCTGCTAACTAAAATATGTAACTTGTCCCTCGGGTCCTCCTTCGTGCCTGAGGACTGGAAAGTGGCAAATGTAACGCCAATCTTCAAAAAGGGATCCAGAGGGGATCCGGGAAATTACAGGCCAGTTAGCTTAACTTCTGTCCCTGGAAAACTGGTAGAAAGTATTATTAAAGCTAGATTAACTAAGCACATAGAAGAACAAGCCTTGCTGAAGCAGAGCCAGCATGGCTTCTGCAAGGGAAAGTCCTGTCTCAGTAACCTATTAGAATTCTTTGAGAGTGTCAACAAGCATATAGATAGAGGTGATCCAGTGGACATAGTGTACTTAGACTTTCAAAAAGCATTTGACAAGGTACCTCACCAAAGACTTCTGAGGAAGCTTAGCAGTCATGGAATAAGAGGAGAGGTCCTCTTGTGGATAAGGAATTGGTTAAGAAGCAGAAAGCAGAGAGTAGGAATCAACGGACAGTTCTCCCAATGGAGGGCTGTAGAAAGTGGAGTCCCTCAAGGATCGGTATTGGGACCTGTACTTTTCAACTTGTTCATTAATGACCTAGAATTAGGAGTGAGCAGTGAAGTGGCCAAGTTTGCTGACGACACTAAATTGTTCAGGGTTGTTAAAACAAAAAGGGATTGTGAAGAGCTCCAAAAAGATCTCTCCAAACTGAGTGAATGGGCGGAAAAATGGCAAATGCAATTCCATATAAACAAGTGTAAAATTATGCATATTGGAGCAAAAAATCTGAATTTCACATATACGCTCATGGGGTCTGAACTGGCGGTGACCGACCAGGAGAGAGACCTCGGGGTTGTAGTGGACAGCACGATGAAAATGTTGACCCAGTGTGCGGCAGCTGTGAAAAAGGCAAATTCCATGCAAGCGATAATTAGGAAAGGCATTGAAAATAAAACAGCCAATATCATAATGCTGTTGTATAAATCTATGGTGCGGCCGCATTTGGAATACTGTGTACAGTTCTGGTCGCCTCATCTCAAAAAGGATATTATAGAGTTGGAAAAGGTTCAGAAGAGGGCAACCAGAATGATCAAGGGGATGGAGCGACTCCCTTACGAGGAAAGGTTGCAGCATTTGGGGCTTTTTAGTTTAGAGAAAAGGCGGGTCAGAGGAGGCATGATAGAAGTGTATAAAATTATGCATGGCATTGAGAAAGTGGATAGAGAAAAGTTCTTCTCCCTCTCTCATAATACTAGAACTTGTGGACATTCAAAGAAGCTGAATGTTGGAAGATTCAGGACATACAAAAGGAAGTACTTCTTTACTCAGCGCATAGTTAAACTATGGAATTTGCTCCCACAAGACGCAGTAGTGGCCGCCAGCTTGGACGGCTTTAAAAGAAGATTAGACAAATTCATGGAGGACAGGGCTATCAATGGCTACTAGCCGTGATGGCTGTGCTGTGCCACCCTAGTCAGAGGCAGCATGCTTCTGAAAACCAGTTGCCGGAAGCCTCAGGAGGGGAGAGTGTTCTTGCACTCAGGTCCTGCTTGCAGGCTTCCCCCAGGCACCTGGTTGGCCACTGTGAGAACAGGATGCTGGACTAGATGGGCCACTGGCCTGATCCAGCAGGCTCTTCTTATGTTCTTATGTTCTTATGTACTCTCTGGACACATTGGCACCACATGGCCTGAACCTGAAGGACAGTACCACCACTACTTAGCTTCTGCAAATGAAGCCCCTCTGAGCACTCCATCCTCAAAGCTCTATAACTGCCACCTTGGTAACAGCATTTGTATGTTGGCAGCTGATGAAGGTGGAAGTTGAAACATTTTGTTAATACAATAAAAACCTCTGTTTGGTTAATCACAATTACGTTTATGTGATATTTCTACCTTTTAACTTAGCTTTTATCATAACAGATGGTCTCTCATGATCTCTTATCTTGATGGCAATAATCCATTTCTTTACAAATATAGCCACTCTTTTCCCCCTCTCATTTGAGGAAGCAAAAACTTGACCTAGTTTAAGATTTCAAGTAACATTCAAGACTTCTTTTTATATGTGTTTCTTGAAAAAAATATAACCTCTGCTTTTTCTATCCTTAATTGTCTAGCATACCTTTCCTGCTTGTTTGGAGAATTGTCCTTTAACATTTAAAGATCTAATTTTTTTTTTCATGCTAGTTTTATTATGTGTTATGTATGTGTATAGGATTTACCTATAACAGCTATAATAATAAAAGAAATAATAATATTAAAAAGGGGGAAGAGACAAAAAGAGAGGCAAATAAACCAAAATTAAACAATAAGAATAAGAATGAATCTTTTTTTAAAAAAAAGTACAAAAAGAAAATAAAAAGGAAAGGGGAAGGAAAAATGATCAAGGGGGAAATTTTAAAAAAAGATAAAAATTAAAATGGGGGAAAGGGAAATATATTTTAAAAAGAAAAATGAATAAATGAAAGGAAAAAAGGAAGGGAAGTGAGGAAGAAAAGAGAATAAAGAAATCAGTAACTTTTACGACTGGATATCTAAACTCTTTCCAGATTGCTGTTGTTTGATTTGTATTCCAGATCCTGATGGTATCTCGTTGCTTTGCTTTGGAGTATCTTTATCTGTTTTATCTTCTTGCTCTAATTGCTGTTTTATTTTATTTCTTCAGTGGTTTTGATAATCATCCAATCATTTTGTATTTGGACCACCAATTTAAATGGAATCACCCACTTGTATTTCATTTTTGGGGGGGTCTCAGTATTGTTGTCAATAATTTAAGTTCTTTCCTTCTGTTTAGAATATCTGGGTGAATGTCAGCTAGTACTTCAATTTGGGTGTCATTAATTGTTAGCTTTTCTCCTGCCCAGTATCTACAAGTTATGGCTTTCTTGACTAATAAAGTCGAGACTAATAAATTTCACTAAATGGGTTGTTCCTTCTTTTTGTGTTGTTGTCTCTAGCTTTAGTTTTGCTTCCAATTCTAAAAGTGGCCTCAATTCCTACTGAACAAAATTTATCTAATTTGATATATCGTGAAAGTTGTTCTTCTAAGGAAGCAACTATGCTGCCTCTTTCCAGTCCTTTAGGCACACCTCTTAGTTTCAAATTTTTCTTCGGCAGTTCTTGGGACACTTCTTCCAACCTTGTTTTGTTTGATTATAATTCAATTTCTAGGTTCCCATTTTTGCTTTTATGTCTCTCAAAACTTTTGAATTCATCTGGTATAATCTCTATTTGTTCACTTTTAGTAGTGTTGGAGTCTATGTCTTTTTCCATATCACCCAGAGCTAATTCCATGTTACTTACTTTTTCCGTAACTTCCTTTAGTTGATTCTGGATATTCAAGTTTCTTTGTTTTAGTTTTTTATCTAAATCAATTATTAAGCTTTGCATTCCCCCTCCCCCCAGTCTTTAAAACTTGTCTCCATTTTTTTGTCTTTTTCTATTTGAGCTTGTGTTATATTTTTCTTTCTTTCAATAGGGATTGTTATAATTTCTCCCATGGAACAGGAAATTCTAAAGGCACAATTACGAACAATTCCCACAAGGGAAAAAAAGGGAACGACAGCAGAAGAAGCCAATGTGGCTTCACAAAAAGCTTAGAGATGACCTGAAAACCAAAGAAGGACACATACAGGAAGTGGAAGGAAGGCCAGGCCACAAAGAGTACAGACAGCTAGCATGGAATTGCAAGCATTGTATTAATAAGGCTAAAGCTGAGAATGAGCTGTGGCTGCTGAGGGATGCCAAAAGCAACAAAAAAAGCTTTCTTCAGGTACATGCATAGCAAAAGACTGAGAAAAGAAAAGGTGGTACAGCTACTCAATGAAGATGGCAAAATTATAACAGATGACAAAGAAAAGGCAGAACTGCTCAATTCCTACTTTGGCTGAGTTTTATCCCAAAAGAGGGTTGATAACCCCCGTAGTAAAAGTGAAGTTGAAGGGGCAGGATTTGGGCTTGCTGGGGCAGGACTGACAAATGGTCAAGGAATACCTAATATGGCACCTACCTGTGGAATTCCCTCCCCTTAAATATTAGGCAGGCGTCATCTCTGTTATCTTTTCGGTGCCTTTTGAAGACTTTCCTCTTTCAGCAAGCCTTTTAAGTTGAGACCTATCCCAGTCTGCATCTGTGTTGGAATTGCTTTCTAATACGTTTTTTTTAAAAAAATATGTTTTTTAACCCTTTTTAATAGATGTTTTAAAAGCTTTTTTTAAAAAAATTAAAGTTGTTTTGTTTTGGTGTATTTTAGGGTCTGTGAAGTACTAGTTCCCCTCTATTCTGCACTGGTTAGGCCTCATCTTCACTACTGCATCCAGTTCTGGACACCACACTTTAAGAAGGATGCAGACAAACTGGAACAGGTTTAGAGGAGGGCAACAAGGATGATCAGGGGACTGGAAACAAAACTCTGTGAGGAGACACTGAAAGACCTGGGCAAGTTTTGCCTTGAGAAGAAAAGACTGAGGGGCGATATGATAGCACTCTTCAAGTACTTGAAAGGCTGCCACACAGAGGAGGGCCAGGATTTCTTCTTGATCATCCCAGGATGAAGGACATGGAATAATGGGCTCAAGTTGCAGGAAGCCAGATTTTGACCGGACATCAGGAAAAACTTCCTGTTAGAGCCATATGACAATGGAATCAATTACCTAGAGAGGTAGTGGGCTCTCCAACACTGGAGGCATTCAAGAGGCAGCTGGGCAGCCATCTGTTGGGAATGCTTTGATTTGGATTCCTGCATTGAACAGGGGGTTGGACTTGATGGCCTTATAGGCCCCTTCCAACTCTACTATTCTATGATTCTATACCACTCTACACCAAACCAGTCTAAGACTCACAGTTATAAAGGTACAGGCATACACCGCTTAAAGTCACTTCACTTAAAGTCGCCTTGCTATAACGTACATGCTCCATACTCCCCCATACCCCACTTTAACGTACGTGCTTTGCAATAACGGACACTTAATGGCATGACGCCGCTGCCATCTAGTGGCAATTGCAGTGCAGGACATGCATAGATAATTGCTTCACTTTAAGTGCATTTTCACTTTGCATACACGCTCCAGTCCCATTGCGTATGTTAAAGCCGGGTATGCCTGTATTTCAGTAAATTAGAATAATTCAAGAATGAACTGTGGCTGATAGAAAGTGGTGTAGCTGTGCACATGGCTTCCAATGAAAACTTTTTTCAAAAATCTGAACCCAAATGAAAGTGGAAATGTGTTTTTAGCACAAGGAAACACTGTGGCCATTATGGAACATAGAAAAGGTGTTCTAAACTGCAATACAGAGCTTAGAAGTCACACAACAGAAAAAAGCAATGTTATGCATATTCCAGATTTGGATGGAAATGTATTGAATGTCTCAACACTAACCAAAAAGGGCTTTAATATAAACTTTTGTGATAACTTGTGCACAATATCCAAGGAGGAATGGCTATTTGCTAGAGCCTTTGAGAAGCAGGGAGTCTGTGAATTAGACTGTGCAAAGGAACAGGCAAACATGATAAAGTGCTGTCAAATACAGATTGTCTTGAATTATGGCACAGGTGATTTGGACATTGTAATATAAATGCCATAATTGATCCGGAAAGAAAGAATTTAACACAACAATACATGTGTGTAACAGTAGCAAGGACAGATGTTAACTGCTTACAGGAGAAGATCCATACACTGTAACTGCTGAAAGAATATGTTAAGACTGTGAGCAACAAGCTTGGCCAGAAACATCTAATTCTTCTATCATATGATGGGGATGGGTGAATGTCTCCCCACATCTAAATATATCCGAGAGAGCAAGGCATTCCACGCAGACATACAACACCATAGCACAGAGGCACACAATACCATATATACCTGAGCAGAATGGTGTTGCAGAGAGAAAGAATAGCTCACTAGTGGAGATGGTGAGGTGCATTTGCAGGAATACAGTCTATCTAAGCAGTACTGAGGAGAGGCTGTGATGACAGCTACATGCTTGCAGAACAGACTGTTGATCAAGGTGACAGGCGAGACTGCATTTGAACTATGGCAAGCATGAAAACCAAGCATACAGCATGTCAGAATGTTCAGATCCAAGGCATATCCTCACGTACCAAAGGAGAAGAGGTCAAAACTGGGCAACGCAGCTGAAGATGGAATAATGATTAGCTATGCTCCAGGAAGCAAAAGCTACAGAATATTAAACCCAAGAACAGGAAAAGACACAGTGAGCAGTGATGAAGGTGAGAGAACCAGGGAGAACTTCTATCACAGAATCATCATCACCATCATAATTTTATTTGTATGTTGCCTTTCCACAAAACATTTGCTCAGAGTAGCTTACAACAAAGTAAACCAACAAAATAATAAAACAGTAACATAGCAAACAAAAAACAACTTTTCATTACTATAAATATAATAACATTACATCTCCTGGCAGGTTTTACTTTGTTCCTAGAACCCCCCCCCCAATGTTACTCAGAGTCCTACACCTACAGCAGCTTTTTACAAGGCTTCCAAAGGCAGGAGGTGGTGGGGTAGCTGGAAACCCCCCTCTCACGATATAACTATAGCTGACCAATACAGGACAACTCTAGGAAAGTTGCTGTACCTGTGTCTACAACAAAGCCAGATATATTCACAACATTAGGGATGCTGTATAGAAATACCAGCTTGCCAAGTAGGTGGACTGCTGTAAAGAGAGTGGCTGGATATTTAAAGGAGATTGCACATCTGAAGCTGACATTGCAGGCCACCAATAGTCCCAAACTGTTGGCTTACACAGATGCAGATTGGGCCTGGGCCACAGCATATCAGAAATCCACCAACAGAAACTTGTTTTATGGAGAGGGAGCATTTAGCTGGGCAAGTAAAAAGCAGGATACAGTAGCAATCTCATATACTGAAGCAGAATATGTGTTAGCTGCCCAGGTATGCCCAAAACTGAAATGGCTATGTCCGTTATTGGAGGATCTAGGAATAGATGAACCAAAATCCATACAGATCCTAGAAGTCAACCAAAGTTGCATAAAGCTCTCAAGGACCAAAAGAATCAGTGCATACACTAAAGCCTATTAATGTGAAATGTCATCTATTGAGACGCATGCACAAAAAGGGTTTATTGAGATGGAGTATTGCCCAACAGGCAGCATATTCTCACTAAGCCACTTCTGTGACAGAAGTTGAATCTTGTGGACATGAACATGCATTGTTGAGAATGCATGCATGAACATGCATTGTTGGAAATAAAACACCAGTGCTTGTAACAAGTAAACTGAACCAATGTGGGGCAATAGACAAAAGGCAAATAGACAAAACCTATTCTTCCCTTGTTGATTCCTTCTTCCCGCTCATCAGGCGCTTGTGCCCTGAGTTTTATTACATGGATGGAATTCATCTTTCCACGAAGGGGAATGATGCCTGGCTAGGCAATCTCACCAAAGGACTATGGGCTTGGTTTCAGCAAGTGAATGGGGTTGGCGGGGGGTCGGGAAGCACAGCTCACCTCCCTTGTGGCGGAAATGGCATTGGGCAGGATCAATCATAAGGGGGACTCCCATAAGGAGTCCAGTGGGGGTACACGATGGTCACGCCCCTAGCTTAGGAGGGGTGCCACCTCATCCAGCTCACAATCCCTCCCACTGGTTGGTCAGCGGGTTCACACACTACTTGGGTCTAAAGCAGGCCAACTCCCAAGGGTAGTTCCCAACTGCTTGTTGGTTGATTCAGCATTCCTCCAGCATGGGCTGCTGGAAGGAAGTGGATCCTTGCCCTACTGCCATGCCAACCCCACTTTACTTGCTCTTATCAATAAAGTTGTGGCCTTACTTCACCCATAAACCTGTGTCTGGCTGTGTTATTCCTGTTGCTAAAGGGGGTGCAACATGTTCCTACCACACAATGTAAGCCTCATGGCTCTACAATGTCCACAAGTATGCCTGTAGTCAGAATGGTTTTCTTTCCCAGTAGTAATAACCTTTACTTACTTTATTATTTCAACAAGGAGTCTTACCAGACTATTCATGTTGGCACTCTGCTGCAATATATATTCAAAACTTCAATAGGTAATGCCCCCAGTTTATTAAAGAAGCAGAAAGTTTTGAATGAAAGAATAAAAACAGCCCAGGCAGGCATTAACGGCTGTGCACTCCACTGCAATATAAATAAAACAGAGTACTAGGAACACCAGTCACTAAAAACTCAGTTCTTAGAAAGTGTGTTTTATTTACAAAATTGAACACAGTTATATGTTTGAACCTTTTCCAGTGAAAGGTTGTAGTAGAAAGAATTAACCAAATGCAGCTGGAGGATGACATCAGGAAGGGACAAATTTATTGCTGAGTTAGTTGCAATAAAGCGCTTGGAAGAGTAAGCCCTATCTCAACTCTGAATAATATAAAACCCAACCTTGGATCCAATTGCTTTCCTAACCTTTTTGGCTTTGGAGGTTGCTCTCTGTGGATGTAGACTAGCAGAATGAGCAACAGTAGGATCTTGCCAAGTGCCCTGGCAAGGCTGTCATTTTGGATATGCATCCACCTCCTTAATCACATGAGCTCCAAGAGCAGAAATTCACTAAGGGGATCATCTTATAATAAAGCATTCAGTATTGCTGAGGAACTAGATTGAAGGCAGGGGAGGGAAGCATGTCATGTGCCCAATTCTCTAAGATGATTTCAGTCAGTCACAAGCCAAAGTCTGTGCTTCAGTGTGTTCTGCCATTGTTCACATCAACACAATGGCATCCCGTTGCTGGCACAAAAACTAAGGGAAAAAAGTTATCCCCAGCAGTTATCAATTAAAACCAATGTTTGCAGGTTTATCACTTGACAATTAAATGGAGGCCTTTTCATATTAGAACTCCTTACATGCTGCCAGGGCTAGATATATTAATACTAGTGGAATGTTTTGGCAGGGACTGAGAAGTACTAAGTCAAATCTGTTTGCTTTTCCTATTAAACATTACACATTTAGCCTCATGTGTTTTTAATTTGCTGTTAAAAAGTCAATACATGTGCAACAATAGTATTATGATTTATGGAACAGATAGAGATGCAAAACTTAATTCTGATTCTTGGTATAGAAGTCCAAAATAAAAGTCCATTAAAAATTTTGTTCATTGTCTTGCAGACTTCAATGAACCAACTCCAGTGACACAATGACAAATGAGACCAGACATGGATTCTCTTACTTTCTACCATGGGGCCCTGAAGTTTTGTGTTTCTATGCTTGGGATGCTTTCATTTCTGCCACTGGGAGTAAATATTTTTGGGAGGGATCATGGATGCTGCTGTTATTATAAATCTAGCTGCCCATCTGCAAGTTGTTGTTTCTGCATCTCAGCAAAACGCACCTAGCCCTTACAATGATAAACAAGCAGATCATTATAAAATGACACAGTTGTTGGATGGTATTCAATTAACTCATCCCATCAGTGGAAGAATTACTAGCATAATGGCACTTACCCCCCCCACCCCCCAAATCTGCTCTGGAGGGTTGAAGGAGCTCCTAGAACAGAATTAAGAGAGAGAAAGGGAGAAATTCCATTGTGGTAGCAGTAATCCTTGCACTGATAGGGCCCTGATGTTAGACACAACCCATTTCTCTCTTAAGTTCTTACCTTAAAAAATGAAATCATGCTGTAAATGCTGACCTGAACTTTACCACGTTGAAAAAAGAAGCCCAACATAATATGTGGCTTAATTGTTCTTGCTTTTTTCAAACTCTTGAACAATGGTCCTGTACTAAACTAATTGAATCTTGAATAATTCAGCATGAATAAGCCCATTCAATGTATGTAAAAATATAGAAGAGCCAAAGATGAATGACAATATTGTCATATTTCCCTGGTCGGAGTGCTTAAGACAGGGGTCACCAGGCTTTTGGACTAGGGGCACAATTTGAATTTTGAGAGACAGCTGAGAGTGCCAATAACAAAATGGCTGTCATGGGGGCATGGTATAGAGAGTACAGTAATTGCTGCTACTTTCTCTTCCCTTTCCCTGCCGTCCAAAACCTCATGTTTAGCATGGTAAAGTCAGCTATATCCTGCTGGTCCTGATGGTTGAGATACAGCTGTGAAAAGGTGTAATAAGCACCTTTTTCCCAATGCCAATCCTAATTCAAAGCCTAGGCTGCCACCCTATACCCACTTACCTGGGAGCAAGCCCCATTAAACACAAAGAGACTAACTTCTGATGTAGACATGTATATCACTGTACTGTAAGTTAGCTATGCGGTGAATTCTTAATGAGTACTACACAGTGGGAGACATGCCTAAGCCTTTTTGCAAACTTTTCTCATTTTGCATTTGCCATTTGCAGAGGGGATTCTTCAACATCTATGCAGATTTATTGTGCAGTAGTATTTGCAAAAAATAACTTCTTGGAAGTACCTGATCTCAGACAAAGTCGCCACAGGAAAAATGCATCCTGGTTGTTAGGTAAAAAGGACAAACTATGGAGATTCTATTACTAGAAAATAAGCTAGAAGCAGGAAAAGTGCACTGAAGGGGAAGAGAAAGCAGAAGCTCTTTAGGACTCCAGGGTACCTGGTATACAAAAAACCTGTGTATCAATTACGGCTCTAATTTCACTCATTGGCTAAGAACATTTACAGGTGGGAGCAGCCAGATTGGCTCATTTCACAGAAATTGTTTAGAATAGTACTTGCACATTTAGCCTGATAACTTTCTTTCTAGGAGGGCTAGAGACGTGCTTAATAATAATGATGATGATGATGATGATGATGATGATGATGATGAAATCTCAGAGTCTGGAGCCTCTACCTAGGGGTGCCAATGGGTGCTGGGTTGGTGACCCCCAGGTTAGGGCTTGAAAAAGTCCTTTGTGGGGGGCCATCTGAATTAGTCAGTAGTCACACAGTACTTGTTGCTCTTGTGTAGTGCTTTTAAAGTGCTCTAGTACAAGAGCTGAAATAGCAATGGGACCATATTCAGAAGATTTCAGTTGCCTGGATTAGTCTTGGAGAAATGTGTACAGGAAAACATTGCCTTCTGATCTGAAAAATTCTAACTTCATTCTGTAAGATTGGGACAAGTTGATAGATTTTTTGCAATAATTACTTTGGTCTTCAGCTGTTTTGGTTTTCCTTTAAAAATGCAAACAAAAAGGCTTCTGAAAGCATGTTTAGCACTGGTTCATTATACATTTACTCGTTTCATAAGCTGTCATTTAAAAGAGGGGAGAGTCTTCCTTTGTCAGAGACAGCTTGTCAGAGGTTGAGGAGATTACAAGAGGCGTTGACCTCTGAGATTGCTGGATCAGGTCATTCAGAGAAATGGGTGAGCTGCCATAAATGATAGGGGGAGTAACTGGGGATAGGATTAAACAACTGTGGACATTCAGAGAGCTGGGGGAACAGGAGGAACAAGTTTCATTGCTTCCTATTTCTTGTACTTCCCCATAATGTCCTTATCGCCACCCACAGAGATATACAAGCTTACCTTTCTTTGGGGGACTTATGCACTACACCATGTCCAAAGCTACTCATTGCATTGTTTTACTGTCTTCTACCAAATGTTTTATTTAGGAGTATTATTGCACTCATTCTCATGCTCTTAGATCAGATTTTCCCCTTAGTTCTGGGATATAAAGATTTCTATCCAACCCTGCAATCCCCTACATGCATACTCAGAAATGAGTCCCATTGAGTTCAATAGGAATCACTCCCAGGGAAGTGTGTATTGGATTGCAGCCTAAAACTCTGGAGAGCCACAATTAGTACACAGTTCTAATGATCTGACTAAAGCAATTTTTTTTGTTTCTAAAATGGATATTCTGTAAGAAATGTTTGCAAAACTTGCATATGCATCAAAATAACCAAACTAGAATTTATGTTTACGCATTATATTCTGTGGGTTTATTTTGCAAATTTTTAAAGCATCCTGCTAGATTATTTCTTGTTGGATCAGTTTTCCATTTTGAAATCCTGGCACTGTCTGTTAAATGGAATATTTGTTGGGTGCCATGTAGGGATGGGCGAGTATTTTTCCTGAAGTTGGAACTGAAACAAGAGTTCCCCACAATCTCTCCAGTCTGATAATGAATGTTAAGGAGCATCCATGGCTTTTTCCAACATGTTGTTGTTGTTTTTTAAACCAGCTTTGAATATAACTGACTGACCATCCTGTCTTCTTTGATTTACTTACTGAAACTGACAAGCTTTCCTTGCAGGGTGGGGGGAGGAGGATGATCAAATATAATTAGGAATGGCGGAGAAGGATGCTGTTTTGGCAGAGAACAATGAGAATGCAGAGGAGGAAAAGGAGAGCAATTCTGATGCTGTTTGGCAAAGGGGGAAATGAGAAAGTAGCCTGATCTTGAGTCGCAGCTCTTTCAACTTGTCTTGAGCCAAAGGGGGCAGGAAATGAGAAAGAGTTGTGCGTTGCTCTTGTAAAGGCTGAATCCTCAGTCATTTCTTTCCCCCTCATCTCTCTGGCTCCATGACGCGTGTGTGTGTTTGTAAAAAATAAGAGCTCAATCAAACTGTGATCATGGTAGCTGCTTTTCTTCCAGCACAGCAGGATTTTACACCCACAGAGAGAGGGGGGGAGGGAGGGAGACACAGAGAGAAAGGGGAAGAGAGGGGCCTGGGCTTTATGGCACTGGGTTGAGTGGGCAAGTAAAGGAAGGATGCATCAATCAGAAGAGAAGGAGGACAAATTGACTAGCCTGGTCTCTGCTTTGCTAACATGAAACTGACCAGGGAGGCAGGCAGGCACATGGGCAGGCAGGTGATCTTTTGTTTTCCCTGATGATACGTTTTGGATAGCAGGAGGAGGCAACGGCAGCAGTGGTGGTGGTGGCAAAAGGGTTGCACCAGAGAGAGCACCACTTTTTTTCCTTTGTCAGAAATAACGATCTATATCAGTATTTCTCAGTAGAAAAAAAAAGGCACAGAAAAGAAATTGAAACAGAAAGGAGGCACCTGTCAGTCCGACAGAATGTAGTCAGGCCAACTGCAACAATTGGATCCCAACCTTAGTGCCATGTGACCAAATTTCTCTGGCCATGCTAAGTAAAATTTGACTGATGGTAGACAAATCACTTGCTGCTTCAAGAAGAGAGACAAAGCTTTTGAAGGATCCATCTATAAATTTCTCTCATATACTAACATTTTTCCTTTTTAATAAATAGGGCCAATGAGTTCATCTGGAACACTGATTTTTTCAACCTAAGACTTTATAAAAAGAAATTTTAATTTGTGCCATGACCACCTATTTAAAAAAATAAGAGCTTCCTTCATGTAATAGAAAATTTCCTCTGCCCATTCCCCACAAGTTAGTGCTTGAAATTCCATCCATTTGACTCACCTAGTTTTGTCTGCCCCAAATTGTCCTTGGTGGATTTTTCAAGATCACTATCACCCTTATACGTAAGTCATCCTAGAGAAAAGAACCTTCAGTGATTATGACTGTGAATATGAGAGGTAGCTTGAAGAGGTAACTTAAGGAATGGGCAGAGGTCTATGTAGCAGGCAGTGAGCCTGGCCGTAAAGCTGCACCTAAGCTTTCCCTGAAAGAGATGCCATGTGAAAGGGGAGAGAGTTCCCCCCTCCTAGTATGAGCACACAGGAAATGTAGGATTCAGGAACAAGTGTTCAGGCAGATAAGATCAGTTAAACAAGGGTCCTTTGCTTATGAAACTATTTAAACATTCCATGAGAAAGAATAAAGTGTTTTTAGTGCTTTTGTTTGCCTCCCTGGGCTCCTGCTGGGAGGAAGGGCGGGATATAAATCAAATAATAAATAAATAAATAAAATGTGCTCATAGAAAGGTCAAATGATACTTTTCACCCAATCACAGGAGGGTGGAAATGGAGTTTCTAATGGATGGAAGTCCATTTTCAGTGATGTGGTGCACTATGCCACTTGCATCCATATTGCAGCAAAACATGCAATTTCTAGAAAAAACTTTGTTTTGGTCATGTGACCAAGCACATGACATTTGTTTTGATAGCTGGTGACATATATAGTAAAATAAACTACCAGTATTATAATGCCATTAAAGAAATCTAGGGTACAACAACATTTGAAATATTGTGTACAGTTGAGGCTGAAGAAACTCCTCTATGAGGAAGTGTACATTTGGGACTTTTCAGTTTTTTTAAAAGGCAAGTAAAGGGAGGATACGATAGAAGTGTCAGAGGTGGTGCACCTCTGAATACCAGTTGCTGAGAATCACTAGCAGAGAGAGTACTATTGTGCTTACAGACTTTCCGTAGGCATTTGGTTGGCCACTGCGAGATTAGGATGCTGGACTCTGATCTTCTTCTTAAGGAATGAAAAAACAAGATGCGGTTGTCTATCTTATTCCTCAACCGGTGGGTTGGAAGATGGCTGCCGGGGTAGGCAGCTTGGTGAAAGAGCTCTGACACGATAAGTATTTTTGTGCTGTTTGTTAGTGTTTTATCTAAAACAAACTAAGCTGTTTTCTGAGAAGAGAAACTTGAAAACTTGAAGACTTGAGAGCGGAACTGATACTCTCCCACTCTGCAGGTCAGTTGCCAGGCATAATTATAGCAAAAGAGAGCTTATCTTCTGGAAGAGCTGCCGATAGCACATTCCTTAGCTCGTTATACTCTTTATTCCGCCCCCTATTCCACCGGAGAAACAGTTGATAAAAGTATAACCTGGTGTTTATATGGTGTTGACAAGGAAAGGACGGAAAACCCTGGGCATTCCATTATGTCCTGAAAGCCTCCCCGTTAGGAAATCTAAGAGAAGGAAGAAAGATTTGTCATCCACTCCTTCTTCTCAGACGTCAACCGATATGGCAAATAAGGCTTGTAAAACTCAAACGAAAATCACCTCTTTCTTCCTTACTAAATCTCAACATCAGGGGGGGGTGTAAATTACCACAAGAATCCTCTATTCTGGATTGGTCTATAAACACCAAGAGCTTCTTCCAAGATACGAAGTCGGAGCATGTTGCTTTAAGCTTAGCTGAGGAAATAGAAATGGCCGAAAGACAACTGGCAATTGATGTAATGACTCCTCCAGACAAAAGAGGAAAGGAACCTTCAACAAATGACAAACTACAATCTGAAAAAAGCCCCCTAGCAGATAAGGGTGATACATTACTGACAAGCCTGGCAGAACAGCCTGATATGCTACCAGAGGCTGCTTTAAAGGGGCATTCAACAGTTAAAGAAGGAAATAACGCTTATAATTCGGAGCCGGATTTCTACCTTAGCCAAGATTCTTCCTTGAAAGGGTGGCTTTTCATATTTGTGACAGAATTAGAAAATGTCAAGACTTTTCTAAGCGAATGTAACAAATTATTAACGATTTTAGTGGAATTACAACAAAAAACACTATCTATCCCTACCTTGTTAAAGGAAAATAACCAATCCCCTAAAGACACTACATCTATCATCATACCGGAGATTTCTCCCAGAAAGGAACAAACAAAGACGAAAATGAATAATCCCAAGTGCAGATCTAGACGGAGCATTGCAAAAGTTAAAAAAAGCAAAAATATAAAATCTCAAAAGTGTCCTAAAGGAAATAAAATGAATTTCAAGAGACTTTTTGAACTCCTAGGCAAAAAACAACCTGATCATGGAAAGAAGAAAATCACTCCTCACAAAGAAAAACCTAATAAAAATAATAAAGCTAATCAACGTGATGATGAAACATCCAATAACTCATCCCTGATCCTTTTTTCTGCAAGTAACCATTCCGTCAACCTTAGGGAGATTGAGTATATTCCTCAACAAGACCCGTGGCATGATGCCCTCGAAAAAGAGAAAGAGCAAGTGGAAACAAAGCAGGATTATAAAACAAAGAAATCTCCTGCTCAGTGGAATTTGGTTCTAAACGTCTGTAAATTGGCATTTCTGAACTACCCCAAACCCAGAGGCCTTATTCCCCTTGACAAAAGGAAACGACATCTAAACAAAATACTACAAAATGCCCTATTAATGCCATTAAAACCCTACCAAATAAAACAGGTGGAGTACCTATATTACAATGGACATTTATTTATTTATTTATTTTATTCAGCTTATATCCCGCCCGACTAGCAAACAGCTCTCTGGGCGGCAAACATAGAAACATATACAATAATAAAATTACAAGATCAATATAACAAATATAAAAGTACATCATCTAAAATACCAATTACAACATTTACATAAATAACTTAGATTAAAATGCCTCAGAGAAGAGAAAGGTTTTAACCTGGCGCCGAAAAGATAATAGTGTCGGCGCCAGGCGTACCTCCTCGGGGAGACTATTCTACAATTCGGGGGCCACCACTGAGAAGGCCCTAGATCTTGTTACTACTCTCCGGGCCTCCCTATGGGTCGGGACCCGGAGGAGGGCCTTCGTAGTAGACCGTAGTGTACGAGCCGGTTCATAACGGGAGAGGCGTTCCTGCAGGTATCGTGGTCCCACGCCGTATAAGGCTTTATAGGTTAATACCAACACTTTGAATCTGGCCCGGTAGCATATTGGAAGCCAGTGCAGGCGAGCCACAACAGGTGTTATATGCTCAGACCACTTAGTTCTTGTTAGCAGTCTGGCCGCCGTATTTTGCACTAGCTGTAGCTTCCGAACCGTCTTCAGAGGTAGCCCTACGTACAGCGCATTGCAGTAGTCCAAACGTGAGGTTACCAGAGCATGAACCACTGATGTAAGGTCCTCCTTACTCAGATAGGGACGTAGCTGGGCTACCAACCGAAGTTGGTAAAACGCATTCCGTGCCACCAAGGCTACATGGGCCTCGAGTGATAGGGAAGAGTCTAAAACGACTCCCAAACTACGAACCTGATCCTTTAGGGGGAGTGTAACCCCGTCCAGGACAGGGTATGTATCCACCATCTGACCAGAGAAACCATCCACCAGCAGCATCTCAGTCTTATCCGGATTGAGTCTCAGTTTGTTAGTTCTCATCCAGTCCATTGTCGCGTCCAGGCAACGGTTCAGCACATCGACCGCCTCACCTGAAGAAGATGAAAAGGAGAAGTAGAGCTGCGTGTCATCAGCGTACTGATGACAACGCACTCCAAAACTCCGGATGACTGCACCCAACGGCTTCATATAGATATTAAAGAGCATGGGAGACAAGACCGAACCCTGCGGGACCCCATATTGGAGAACCCACGGTGTCGAGCAATGTTCCCCAAGTATTATCTTCTGGAGACGGCCTGCCAAGTAGGAGCAGAACCACTGCCAAGCAGTGCCTCCAACACCCAACTCCGCAAGTCTCTCCAGAAGGATACCATGGTCGATGGTATCAAAAGCCGCTGAGAGATCAAGGAGAATCAACAGAGTTACACTCCCTCTGTCTCTCTCCCGATATATCACACAGGGCGACCAAGGCCATCTCAGTGCCAAAACCCGGTCTGAAACCCGACTGAAATGGATCTAGATAATCGGTTTCATCCAATAGCGCCTGGAGCTGGTCAGCAACCACTAGTTCCAAGATCTTGCCCAAGAATGGAACATTTGCCACTGGTCTATAGTTGTTAAAGTCCTCTGGGTCCAAGGAAGATTTTTTCAGGAGTGGTCTCACCGCCACTTCTTTCAGACAGCCAGGGACCACTCCCTCTCGTAAAGAGGCATTTATCACTTCCTTGGCCCAGCCAGCTGTTCCATCCTTGATAGTTTTTATAAGCCAAGAGGGGCAAGGATCAAGTACCGAAGTGGTTGCACGTACCTGTCCAAGCACCTTGTCCACGTCCTCGAACTGAACCGACTGAAACTCATCCAACAAAACATGACTAGACTGTGTTCCAGACACCTCATTAGGACTAATTGTCATAAAATGGGAATCTAGGTCCCGACAAATGCATAAGATCTTATGCTGGAAGTGCTTAGCAAACTCATTATAGCGGGCTACTGATGTATCTACCATGTCCTGTGGGCCAGGGTGGAGTAGCCCTCGGACAACTCTAAAAAGCTCCGCTGGGCGGGAGAGAGATGACTTAATAGTGGCGGCGAAATGTTGTTTCTTCGCCGCCCTCACTGTACCTACATACCGCTTGGTAGAAGCACAAACCAGCACATAATTGCATTCATCGGGAGTTCGTCTCCAACTCCGCTCAAGCCGTCTCCTATCTTGCTTCATCGCTCTTAGCTCCGGAGTATACCAAGGAGCTGTATGAGCTCTACAAAGGAGAGGGCGTGCAGGAGCGATCGTGTCCACTGCCCAGGTCATCTCTGCATTCCACAGATTAGCCAGGGCTTCGACAGGAGCGCCAGTCCTATCAGCCGGAAAATCCCCCAGAGCCCTTTGAAAAGCATCAGGATTCATTAGTCTCCAGGGGTGGACCATTTTAATAGGTCCCCCACCCTTGCAGAGGGAAAAGGCCACTGAAAGTCTAAACTTCAGCAAGCAGTGATCTGACCATGACAAAGGGAGAGATGTAAGACTCCCCACATCCAGATTACTATCCCCATGTCCAGTAGTAAAAACAAAGTCGAGAGTATGCCCCGATGTATGTGTTGGGCCACTAACACGTTGAGACAGCCCCATGGTTGTCATGGCGTCCATGAAGTCCTGAGCCGCCCCAGACAAAGAAGCCTCGGCATGGATGTTGACATCCCCCAGTACTAATAGTCTGGGGGATCTCAACAATACCTCCGAGACCATTTCCGTCAGCTCAGTTAGGGAAGCCATTGGGCAGCAAGGTGGGCGGTACACCAAAAGAATTCCCAGTCTGTCCCTCTGGCCCAACACAAGGTGCAAACACTCCAGACCCGTAACTGCATGGACATGGTGCTTGGTGAGTGAGATGGAACTCTTATAGACCACAGCAAACCCACCTCCCCGACCCTCAGATCTCCCATGATGCTGAACCAAATACCCCGGTGGGCAGAGCTGGGACAGACTAACTCCACCCTGCTCGCTTACCCAGGTCTCGGTTATGCATGCCAGATCGGCTGCCTCATCCATAATCAAATCATGGATGAGGGAGGTTTTATTTTGTACCGATCTGGCATTAAGAAGCAGCAATAAGGCACATTAAGAAGCAGGACATAAGGCACGAGCCTTGATTTTATTCAACTCGCGTAACACGGCAGAGTATATTCGTTGTAACAAGACTGAATTGGCCAAACAGGGTATAACTGTCACTAGAACTTTCGAAAACCAGGCACCCCAACTGAAGACTATGAAAGTCACTCATTTCAAACAACAACGGCCTGAGAAATGGATTGACAGTCCATTGATCAATTTAGATTCATCAGAGTCATTTAAAACTGACCCCCGAAAGTTTTCATCTACACCCCCACTGCATACTTTTCAGCAGAAAAAAAAACCATATTGAAGCTCTTTCCTATTTTAATCCTAATCTAAGCATACACATGGAAACTGAGAAAATAGAAAAATCCTTAAAAAATGACATCTCAGTTCATAAAGAAAGCTTTGCCAAACAACTTCTAAGCAGTGAGCCACTATTTACGAATGGCCTTTTAGATGAAATAGAAGAGGAAAAATCGCTGTTACTCTCTTTTAGTCACTTACCTCACGCACAAAGAGCAGAGATTTTGAAGAGATTTGAAGTCCTTGCTGCTCGTCTGGCCATATTGCACCTGCAGGAGCCTGTGAAGACGCCTTCCAACACAATGGAACGTGAAAACGCCAAACCTGCTAATAAAATAATACAAAATCATGGGCGAGACCTTGAGATAACACGACCATCTTCACCAGTCTCACAACAAACATCCCTACAACAACGACAATCTACATCTTGGATTATGTTAAAAGAAAAAGGAAAAGTTTTAAACAAAGACACATTAGGTTTAGATTTAAAAATGGATATACCACCTGACAAAAAGCATAGCATCGCAATTGACCCAGATATAGTGGTAAATAATGCGAGAGACTCACAATTGCCCGAGTCGAATAACCATAATTTTAAATTTCTGCAAAAAAAGAGACCAGTGAATTCTTCCTATGGCGAACTCTACTATGACTTCTCTACACACAGAACATCTTCTTTTAATTGGCTGGCATCACGATACTTGGAACCTCATGAATTGGACCCAACTTTGAATAAACATTTATCGACTGACTCTTCACCAAAGTTAAGTCAAAACGTAATGCTGAAGAATTGTTGCGTGGTTTCTCCCTCTTTAATAGAGGGTATCCAAGAGTTAAATTGACAGAATGATACTCGACCTTACTATTTAAAGATACTTTCTTGGAACATCGCGGGGTGGAAATCAAAACTTAAAATTCCAGGATTTCAGGATTACCTAAACAAATTTGACGTAATTCTTCTACAGGAAACCTGGAGCGAAGAAATGATCCACATTAATGGTTTTTCCACTTTTGTCACCCCGGCTTTACCTAAGGTCAGAAAAGGGAGGGCTAGGCAAGGTCTGTGTACCATGGTTTCAACCAAATTGGAAGTAAAAATCACAGAAACTTAACAATTTAGGCATCATATAATCTGGATTTATGGTAGTTGTACTACACTTAGAATTTAAATTGTCAGTAGTGCCAATCTTAATGTTTAATGTTTATTTTTCCCCTTCTTTGAACAGAGAGGATAGTATTTTAAGTTGGCTAAATTTTGAGTCGATTTATGAATTTTCCACTCAAAGTTTCCCACAAGCGTATCCAATACTTGCGGGGGATTTTAACGTGAGAACAGCCTCCAACTCAATTAATACTTTGCAATTTGGCCCACTTACAAACGTTGACAGGAAATATATTATACATAATGTTAGGCATTCGAAAGACAAAATAATGAATCAAGCTGGAATTGTCCTTCTTCAATTCCTTGCAAATCATCAATTAAATATTATAAATGGCTCACATGGAGATGATTGGGGAGAATATACTTTCCACTCCTCCCTTGGATCAAGTGTAGTGGACTATATAATCATTCCCCATAATAAGGACTGTTATGAGCATAAATTTAAGGTTGCTGACCGAATGGATAGTGATCATTTACCCCTTGAATTTTATTTTGATATAGGAGGGAATGTCCATTTATCAATTCAACCAGAGTTATACGAAAATCCTTCAGCGCCGGCTTTATACAAAAGGGCTAATTGGTCTTCTCAGTTATTTCAAAAATTTCAACTCCTCCTAAAATCTCCACAGATTATCAACCTGACTTCTCTGCTCGATTCCTTAGGATTCTCCCCAGAAGGCTTAATTATTTATGAGCAATTAGTTAGTCTGATAATATTAGAGTTATACGCGCATAGCCCACCTAGACCTTCTTCTCATTGGACTCCAAAGAATAATTGGTTTGATAAGGAATGTATATCGCAAAAAAGCTTAGACTAGTCTACCGTAATTATAGATGGAATAATGAAAGAACCTTACCATCTCATTTTTATAAATTACGAAAAGAGTATAAGAAACTTATAAATAAAAAAAAGCAGGAAGAAATAAGAAAATCTTGGCAAATGCTCGAAGTAGCACTTGTTACTCGCAATTCTAAATTATTCTGGCAGATTGTTTCTGGCAATTTTTCCAACAAAGCTGCTAGTAATACCAACTCTATTACTGCAGAAATATGGGAATCACACTACAGCAAGCTGTTTAACACTTCTGAAATGAAAAATACTCCACCTATTTTAATAGACCCTAGTGAAACACCAGATTGGGTCTTAGTTGATTCTGAAACGATTGTAGAAATAGTTGCGAAACTAAAAAATGGTAAAGCTGCTGGGCCAGACAGGATTGCCCCGGATCTACTCAAAAGCGGCATCACCTGGTGGGCAAGAGTAGGCTTGCTACTCTTTTCACTATAATTAACAGAACCGGAAGAATTCCCACCTTTTGGCTAAAGGCCTACGTAATCCCAATATATAAGAAAGGACCTAGAGACGATCCAAACAACTATCGACCCATTAGCCTATTGTCTGTGGTGGGAAAGGTATATGCCACCTATCTGAGCACAATCTTGAAAACTTGGGACAAATCTAACAATATTATAAATCAAGCACAGATAGGTTTTATATCAGGTCAGTCTGCGGTGGATCATTGTCTATTGCTGTCTCAACTAGTTGCCAAGTACATCAAACCAAACCGAGGCAAATTGTATGTCGCGTTCATAGATCTAAAAGCAGCGTTCGACTCGATTTCTCGCGAACGTCTGTGGAAGAAATTAGAATCATATCATATTGAAAAGAGATTACTTCAATTGATAGTAAAATTATATCAAAATACCACAATTCAGATTCGATGCTCCCATTTGGGACATCTCACTAGTGAAATTCCATCTACTCAGGGAGTGCGACAATAGCCCCTATGCTGTTTAACCTATATTTGGCAGACCTTCCCAACATTCTGGAAGATATTCAATTCCACGCCCCCAAAATAGGCACAGTAAAGGCCCCAATTTTATTATATGCTGATGACACAGTGCTAATATCTCAAACTCGCCTAGGACTTAACAGATTACTTGAGAGATTTAAAAACTATTGTGATGAAAATTCTCTAGAAATAAATTATGCTAAGACCAAGGTTATGATATTTTCAAGAAGGAAACTTAGACATAAATGGAAGATGGGTCAAATAAAAATCGAACAGGTAATTTCATATAATTATTTGGGAATTTGGTTCCAGGAGTCGGGTCTTTGGAACACGCATATACTTAATTTAAAAGCCAAGGCAAATAAAAAAATAGGTGCTATAGTTCATTTCTATTTCACCAATGGAGGAAATTATATCCCGGCAGCTATAAGGCTTATTAAATTTAAAATTATTCCAATGCTAGCTTATGGGGCTCCTGTCTGGTTCCCATACTATAAAGGGAAACTGGATGGAATAATACATTCCGCTCTGAGATCTTTATTTGGAGTCCCTGGCTGTGTAGCAGGAGCGTCTTTATTGTTAGACGCCGGGCTGAACTCCTTGTCTTGTATATTATGGACTCATACTATCTATTTCTGGATCCGATGTTATAAAGTACTATCTCCTGATTCCTACCTGTCTTGCCTTTTAAAAGACCCTTTATCAAAAGAAACTTGGTCAGGGAAGGTAATGGAAAAGTTATCTCAGATGGGCCTCCACCCCTCCGAACTTTTGGCAATGGATTTCAATAAGGCCAGGGCGGCGGTTAAACTTAGACTTACCGATATTGATAACCAGACTCTACTCAGTTCGTCAAAAGGCCCTTGTTGTCCGAAGGCTATGGGTATTAATATTGTTCCTAATGCAGAAGGGATGAAATACCAATTTTGGTTAACGGTCCCTAAATATAGAAGGGCTTTCACGTTAGCCCGTTTCAACGTTTTACCATCTAATTACTTAACTGGTAGATTTAAAAAAATTCCAAGTATGAATAGGTATTGTTTTTGTAGTGACTCAGAAATTGAGTCAATTTATCATGTATTATTTTCCTGTAAATTTTATAACAAAATTAGAAAAGATCTTCTCTGTCCAATTCTGTCAAAATTTCCTGGATCAAATGACACTTTATTAATAATCCTTTTACAGGGTTATAATGAAAACATCACCCTAACTGTGGCCAAATTTATAAATCTGGCCATTCAGCAAAGAAAGAAATTAGGATGTTTTAATATTAAGAATCAAATTTGAACTTGGCCCTGTAACTCTATTTGATAAACAATTCAATTTTACCTAATTTATCTATGACGCATAGATATTCTGAAGTTGGGCCTATAGCGACATATAGATGAATCAGTTCTGATTGTATTCTTATACACTATATACAAGTTTAATATCTCTTGTTATATTGTATTTTTAGATTTTAATATTTTAGATTTTATTTTGTATTCATGTATATTTGTTATTCTTTGGATAATGGTCTGTTGACTTCTGAATAAACAATCAATCAATCAATTATTCCTCAACCCCCGCAGGCTATCCACTACCCTGTTCCCAATTGGCCTGGACACTGCTCTAAAGGGCAGCAAGCCATCTCCACTTTTCCAACTGCCATTTGAAGTGTGGCTGGTATAATTGGCAGGGGAGAAATCCCAATAATAATGGCGGGGAGGAGCCAGAGGAACATATTATACATGGGGTGGGAGTTAATAAGGGGGCTAAAAAGAGGTAGGTTGCCTGACTTTTGTATTGACTAACAGTATTAGCAGGATTCTGTGTAATGGGAGCATTTACTATGTTAGCTGGAGAAGTGATTTATCACAAATCATGTCTTTATGTCATGACCCAGGTTGGGAGGGGAGGCATTGATGAGGGCAACACCGACATTGAGGACTGGGGCGATGAGCTGGGGGAAGAGACTAGCAGCGAGGAGAATACACAGCGTGCCCAGACTCCTATCACCGACAGTTCAACTCCCCAAATCCTGCCCCCCTGCTGGTGCGCAACGTGAACTGTCAGAGACTGCCCTGTTAGAGACTGCCCCATGAGACATGCCCCCTGACCAGCACTGCCTTGTCAACCTGACGTTCCCCAGCTGAGCTCCCTGCAGCTTCCCATGCTCGAGCAGGCAGGCAGTCCCCACCAGTCGGAGGGGGAAGCTGAGATCCAACCCCCGTCGCCCCATGCTCAGAGGCATCAGAGGTGGGAAATTCAACAGATGGAGTTGAGGAGGAGCCTTCGTTTCCATGCAAAAGCCAAGCCTACTTAAGTTGACTCAGGGGAGGGGCAGTTGCTGAGAGCTGCGAAGACATGCTTAGTCAGTGTTAGTCAGGGCAAAAGTTCCTAGAGAGCTTAGAAAGGTTAATGAGCCACAAACCTTTTGATGTCTCTATAACTTTAATAAAAAGAGGGGGGAAATCACAGATGCACCTGAGACTGGGTCCTTTGAATTTGGGCAGGACACTTTGACCAACAAATATAATACCAAAACTTGGATTTGTTATGGTTTTCAATTTCTTTTGTATGCCACTTTATGAACCAATGCTGAAAAGCAATGCACAAGTTTGATA
This sequence comes from Rhineura floridana, assembly GCF_030035675.1. Lineage (NCBI taxonomy): Eukaryota > Metazoa > Chordata > Lepidosauria > Squamata > Rhineuridae > Rhineura > Rhineura floridana. The sequence continues at coordinate 157,163,693 of NC_084480.1, forward strand.
AAGAAATGATTAATGAACTAACTAAGCCAATGTCAGAAGCAGAATGTCAAGACCTGAGTCTATTCTTTCTCTTCTGTGCAGACTGCAATGAGCACTCATGGACCACATAGAACGAACAGGGCTCACACCTACCCAATGCCTTCATTTTTATGGTATGAGGTGAGGGTAGCACCATGGACATCCTTCCCCTGTTCTGTACTAAAAAAATATGGCTATATGCAAATCTTCCTTATCCCTTCTTCTGTGATTATTCGCAGCTGGTGTGCCGATCAGTAAATTCAGCTTCAACTCTTCTTTGCATATGAAACAACTATGAAGAAATCCTAAGAAGAGCATCACAGAATGAAACACAACACTTTAGTCTGTTGGGAGCCTACCATGTATGTAGCTGCCAAGTTTCACAGCTGACTCAGTTCAAATGAAATTGGATCTACCCTGATTTTTTCTTATCCCTCTTCCCCACAGCATATCTTTCCAAACCAGAAGCCTATATTATCTTTGTATATTAGGCTACTTTTTCTTGTTGAGATTAATTTTCAAATCTCTACCTCATGTGATCTATGCATCACATAGGAATTTGCCTGGAACATCAACTCCAGTCCTGAAAAGATTCACGAGCAGGGATTAAACTTTTTTGGACTGAAAGCTTCATTACCTCTTGACCAGCCTTCAGAGGGCTGCAAGCCAGAGGTGGGTATGCCTAAAATAAAGTGGGCGTGACCAAAGTGGCCTTGGCCAGGAACACTTTTGCACCAACACATGCAGACCATGCATGCACACACACTCCTGCAGCACACACTTAACACACAATCTGCTCTCCTCTTCTGCCTCCCACTCTTCACTTTCTCCCCATTCTCCTACAGTTCCTTGCTCCCCTTGCCTGCCACCCACTCCCGATCATTGCCTTATTAGTCCAGAGTCTGAGTCACAGAAGCATAAATTAGTAGAGTTGGAAGGGCCCTATAAGGCCATTGAGTCCAACCGTCTACTGTCAGTTTTCAGAAGACTTCCCCCTCCCTGTCTGGAACTCTCCAGCACACCCACTCCCACCCCTGCCAGTGAAAAGAAAACCAACAGAAACTCCCCCCCATCTTGCTGAGGCACAGAATAAGTAAGCTGAGGCAGGGGGTGAAGGCAGAGAATCACTGCCAGAGTAAAGGAGGGGACAGGACTGCTGGAGAAAGGAAGCAACAGCAGAAAAATCAAACTAGACTATGCAGAGGAGGATTGCGGCGGCAGGGGGGGAAGACTCATCAGCACAGCACTGTTGATGTTGGCTGGGAACTCCTGATGGCGGCCAGAATACAGGTAGACACAATTTAAAGCAGTGTATGGCCACACCATTCATTTGTTTCACACTCTCACATGTAGCAGCAAGATGGGAAAAACATCTGGAACAGATCGGGGCATTTTTAACAGTGCAGATCGATGGAACAGGTGGGGGACAATGATGGGCACTGAGCATGGCATGTTGGGAAAGGGTCAGATGGTGGGCCAGATTGGGACTGCAGCCTGGAGGTTCCCCACCACTGCTTAAAAGGAGCAATATTCCTTTAGAATATCCTTAAGATTGTCAAAGTACTTTTGTGGGGGAGGATTAAGTGGTACATCTCAGATGAGTGAGGTTCAAAGTGCCCTTTACCTGGTTGCCTGGTATACAAAACAGTATTGACCTCAGGGTGGCAAAATTGCAGAGGACAATGGAAGCCAGGATTCCAGGGCAGATGCAGTTAGTGAGTGTTAGGGGCCCTTGGAGAAAGTCAGGATGCCAAGTTAGATAAAAGTGGAAAAATACTAATTTTTTTGCCAGAGGCCTAAAACTGTGCCTAAGCTCTTACTTTGTCACAGCTAATATTAGCAGGGCCAACCCCAGGCATGCCGGGGGCCTTGGGCACCAGCCTGCCCTGGGCCCTGGCACCCGCACGCACTTCCCACCTACCTACCTACCTACCAGGTGGGTGGAGGAACAGGAGGTTGGGCGGGTGAGTAAGCAGGTAGGGGGTGGGGCAGTGGGTGAGCAAGTGGGGGGCAGGGGGAGCAAGTGGGGAGGAATGGGGGAGGGTGAGTGAGCGGGGGAGAGGGTGTGTAATGGAGCCAGTGGGGACAGAGGGCAAGTGAGTAAGGAAGCGAGTGGGCTGGCGAGGGGAAGGGGGGGCAAGCCAGCCAGCATGGGTGGGCCAGTGAGCGGGTGGGCAGCTACCTCCCTGTGATCCGTAGCAGAGAGCCTGCCATGGAAGGGGAGCACTACTCCCTCACCGTAACAAGGGGCCCTTCAGGGGGCCCTGTGGGTCGCAGGACCCTCGGCCAGGGCCCCACCTGGCTGCCCTTTGGATCCGGCCCTGACTATTAGCAGGGGACAGGTTTACAACAGTATCTTAACTGGGATCAGGGCTGATTTGTATAGGGAAGGCAGTGGAAGCAAATAGCCAGTGTAGGGGAACTCATTGGAAGGTAGGTGGAATAAAGCAATGTGCACGATGGGTGGCCAAGGCTGCAGAGCAGAGGAGTCACATTATGCATGATGGACAGGGATACACGTAGAAATGTTGTGGTCTTAGAAAGGTAATTGTGGTAGAAATTAGGCAATTACGGGTCCAAGCTTAGAGGCTCACACAATAGTCCAAAGAGTGAAAGAACTAAGTTTATTCAGCAATGCATTGCAGGACAGAAAAATAGGCAATTCTGTATCACAGCACAGTTTGCGGAGACAATTATACCTTTAACATGTCACACTGAACAATACTCTTGGCCTATCACATCCTTCCATCTCAATACTGCAGCATTTTTCACCCAATCAGTACTTCATCTCTATTTCCACTCCTCTACATTGCATTAACCAATCATAACTCTTCCACATTCCATTACAATGGAATCATAATGTGTTTACACCATCTACACATGACTATTACAGTCTGGTCAGAACTGGTCCAAGCCAGCTTCATAACTGCTAACTTCTACAGTCCATGACCCTGAGCTCATGACAGTCATCTGACAGACATAACAGGAGAAAAGAACACAGTGACCTTTTCTACCCCATTCCCTCCTTTTGTGGCTCTCTGGCCACACTCATATCAATTTGCATAATTTCCATAATTCCTGCTTCATGTTCTCTTTTCCTTTCTGAAAATTTCACAAACATTAACTCTACATCTCTTTCACTTAGAGCTGAGGAGGCTTTCTTCACACACCTCTTAACACAGCATAAAATCAGTTGCAAGGTTACATGTAGGAGTGCCAGTAAGCATAGCCCTATAATAAGATATTTCAGCAAACTCTTCCCCAGATCCCCCAACCATCCACCAGGATTGGGCAGCTATCCCCACCAATCAAAATCACTACTCCGGTCTACGTAGGCTACCTGGGATATTTTGTTAGCATGTTGCATTATGGAATCAGCCAGGGTCCCTTTCTCCCCTTCTGAGCTGTTTATGTATGTGCAACATTCGTTTCCAATAACTGTGTAAGCACCCCCCTCCTTCGCCAATATATAGTCCAATGCCATATGATTCTGGAGGACCATTTTCTGCATCTGGTTCTGAGTTGTAGATAGGGTCCTTAGCACCTCAGAAGTTTCCTGAAACTTCCTTGGTTTCATTTGCTAGGATTTTGACTACAGACTGGAGCCTCAGCACTCCAGACCCCAGGCAAGCAGTGCTGGCCATTGGCAGAAAAGAACAACCTACTAGGATACCTACAGTTAAAGGTACCCTATTTTCTACGTCCCACTGGGCCGAAAAATGGGCTGGTGAGGCTCTAATGTTCCTAATTCTTCCAGTTGGGAGCACTTGAGTAACTCTAATGGCTGGAATGAGCCAAGCAATATAACAGGAGCCTATCCAATTGGCAGGCAGAACTTTGTTGGCCCGATCCCCACAGATCCAATATTGTCCAACCAGAGCCTCCCATGACCCCTCATAAGGGACAATAGGAGTGTTCTCATCAGAAATAGGTATTATTTTCTGGAACTTTCGATAGTATGGGCCAAGCATCCCTTCCAACCAAGGGGCATTCTTGTTTTGGATATTGTCTACATGGTGAGGATTTTTTGTTCCATTTTGGAAACATGGTCCCCATGTTTTGAGTCCACTTGCAATCCCACAAATTCCCCTTATAACTTTTCCAAGGGAAGCAAGTAAGCACCCCTGGGATGGAAAAGTTCCTGGGGGTAAAAAAGTTGTGATCACTTATACAATAAATTAGAGTACTAGTATGTTTATTTTGCCAGTCCCCTCGGGCAGTATTTGCTAAATCCAACCACCGTACCATTGGCCCCTCTTGTTCAGTTTCCCAAGAAACAAAATTGTCCCAGTTTAGGCAGTACATGCCATACTCCATCCCTTTGGGTCATAGGAATGTCTTCCCAGGTGTCGTTTGGGCCTGAGTTAAAGATGAGGGCTGAATAAGTAAGACTGGCAAGGGTTAAAGGGATTAGTACCAGTGGAACTCCCCCATGGACAGGGAGTAAAGAACACAACCAGCAGTCATTTACACTATAGACAGTAGCAATTCGCTTTGTCAGCTGAACAGATTGCTGTTATGATAGTCAGGTAAGACACATCAGGAAAAAACCCTTTCCCCCCATCTTCCCAGTATTCTTTGGCTTGCATCTGCAGGCACTCTTCAAGATTTCGTGTTTAATCTTCTCTCCGAGCTATTAGAAAAATTACAACAGTAAAAGTAATGAGGAAGGATCCAATGATGATGTTATGGTAAAGATACGTCTCAGAAAGTTCTTTCCTTTCCCACTGAACCCTGTTGAAATTTACAGGACTGAAGCATAAACAGGAAAGGAAGATCAATATTGGGCATGAGTGCAGTTCTGACTAAGGTTTAAGATACTGTACCAGTAAATAAACAAAGACAACAATAGCCAACAAAACACATATCAACAGCAAGCATCCTAATCCTCTATAAAAAATACTTTCATCAGTGTGGGAGTCCCAATATTCAGAGTCCTGAATACCAAAAGGGTGACAAGAAGAAGGCATTTGCTGACCAATGCTAGGCTTGCAGTCAGACTTGTTCAGGCGTCATTGTGGCCTGCTCTCCTTTAGTCTGCTAACCCATGCCTCAGCACTTGGTGGGGACTGTTAAGACTCAAGAGGGTCTTTTTTGGGCCTTCAGGACCTGGATCTGGGTAGCCTGCCGGGCAGGAGTCTGGTCTTTCTCTATCCTGTGGTGCCTTTTTATACCCCAACCACTGTTACAGCATTAATTCTTTTCTTCAGATATTATTTGGCTTGCCTTCTCGGGCAACTCTTCTGGCTAGCGTTGTCTGACTTTCACCTATCTTCATTGGAGCACCCTGTCAGAACCTCAGCTCAGATCTCAGGATATTTGTCCTTTTCTGGGCCTGAGGTTATATCTTGGTAGTTCAGGAGTGCCTGGAGGGTATCAGGGAACCATGGTGGGGGAAAGACAGAATCTAGATCCTCTCTGGCCTGTGTGATCAAACTGCCATTACAAATTTATTCAGTACTGTACCCTTCGGCCCATAGCTCCTCTTCTATCTCTGCATCTGTAGCATTCCTGAGTCGTTCATCTTCTTCCACCTCCTCTCCATCTTGGGGGCCTTCTTCCATAGCAGCAAGCAGTGCCTTGTCCTTGCACTCAAACTCTGTGGCCCCTGGAGATAGGGTCTTCCTGCAATGTGACACATGGATCCAAGAGGACTTGTCTGCTACCTTCACTGCAGTATGGGTTGTAAGCAGAACTTGAAATGGGTCAGACTACCTTGGGGCCAAACAGTTCTTCCATTTAAATTCTTTCACCAAGACTCAGTCTCCGGGCTTCAGATCATGGCATGGCACATCTGTAGGGACTGGAAGGGAATCTTGTACCTGCAAAGATATAGACTTTGCAATTTGAGTAAGTTTCAAACAATATTGAACTAGCTCCTTGTGTAACTCAACCAGTTCATTTGGTTTAGGTTTTTGTGGAGGGGCTGTCCCAACTTTCATTGGCCTACCAAACACAATCTCATGTTGGGTCTGCCCATGCTTCCTGTTGGACATGTTCCTAATGTGCAAAAGAACCAGTGGCAAAGCATCAGGCCATTTGAGGCCTGTGTCAGCACAAACCCTTGCCAATTTCAGTTTAATATCTTGGTTTTCTCTCTCTACGTGAGCAGAAGTCTGTGGATGATAAGGCGTATGAAATTTCAAATCAATATTCAAGGCTTTGCAAAGTGACTTTGTAACCTTACTGGTAAAATGTGAGCCCTGATCAGAATGATAGTCATTTGCAAAGGTATGCCAAACCTTGGAATCACTTCTTGTACCAATTTCTTTACCACCGTCATGGCATCTGCATGTTTACTTGGAAATGCCTCCACCCATCCACTAAAAAAGGATACCATCACGATGATATATATTGAAAGCTTTTTGCTGGAGGTAATTCTGTATAGTCAATTTGAAATGTTTGAAAGGGGCCATAGCTCCATGGATGGGAGCTCTGGGCAGGCCGGATTGGTTTCCCAATTCCAAATTGTAAACAAGCCACACAGGTCTGGCATACCCATTGTGCTTCTATGTCAATAAAAGGAGCATACCAGGACTTCAAATTTTGAGTCTCCACTCCCCCTTACAATAAATGGTAGCATTTAATTTGCATAGCAGATCTCTCCCCAGCAGATTAACAGGACATGTATCACTTAGCAGAAAAGAATGTTCATCAACAAAAGGTCCCAGTTGGACTCTGACAGGTTCAGACACTTCATGAGGTATAACTCCCCCCCACACACACACCACTTAGCATTTTCCCCGACCACTGCACTGCAGGATTAAGGGAGGAGCGCATTATGGACACTGATGCTCCTGTGTCTATTAAAAAGTCAAAATTTTGTCCATTTCAAGTTACTGGGACAGAAGTTTCAACTTGGTCAGCTTTTATAGCTAGCGCTTTCAGAGATTGCTCATTGGGTGGGGTTTACTGGAATTGTCATTTGGGAAAGTCTGGTCTTTGGTTTACAGGCCTGTAGTTACGTTGGGGCCCTTGGGGATTCTGGGGATTCACATTTTGGGGGTGAAATGGACACTCAAATTTCTAGTGGCTCCTCTCCTGACAGTAATTGCAGATGTCATAAAAATTAGATCCTGGGTGCCTTTGAGACTGTTGTAGCCTCTGACATTGTTGGGGGTACCCCTGGGTATTCTGGTTATGAAATTGTGAGTGCTGAAGTTGCGCATTAAAATCTCTCTGATTCCTGTTTCTCTGGGGCTGCTTCTTACGCTGTAAGTCTTGGATTTGGAGGGCTAGCAAGTTAGTTTTTAAATCCTTCTTCCTTTCCTTCTCTATGGCTTGTTGCTCATATATTTGAGTGGACCTCGAAGAGAGAAGATGACGTCCCGATAGGAAGCTAAGTTTGGAGCTCCGCTTCCCACTTGTTCTTACAGCTCCTATTTTAAAACTTTTTAATGAACTTTCCTGCACTAGCTGAAGATTTATACTAACTATATTTCAGCTATATCTCTTCCATGACTTAAAAGACTGTTTCCTCTGTGTTTTTCTTTCTCACTGCTAATTATTATGAGCCTTGGCAGGACGCTGATGGTCTTTCTACCGGAGCGGAGTTTATTTATGTGCTAGTATGCTATTATCTTGGGAATTTGAACTTCAAGGCCGTGTGCCTATATCATCTGCTTGAAAAGAAATTCCATATCAGTAGAGGTGAGTTGTTAAAACCGGAACTTCTTGGGCTTATCTATGCATGAAAAACCCATAACTACAAACAACAATCTATGGAAACCAAGCCTGTATTAACTGCTTAAGGGGCCTTGAGGAAGTGACACTGTCCCTTTAAGCAAGATTTTAAGAAAGACTCTGGTGACCTAACAAATTAACACAGGCCCCTGGAATCTACCTTTTGAGAGTTTAAATCTTAGATTCTCTTGATCAAGACTATAATCTCCAATATAATCAAGACTATAATTCCCAATATTTACTCTAAGAATCTCTATTACTCTTACAAAAGATGGTGCAAACTCAGAAAATGTGTTCTAACCAGGAAATGGAAAAAGATGAAGTTCTGAGAGAGGACGAGAGAGGGGGCTCTCAAACTAAAATCACCCAATTTCTCACAAGAAAAAAACACGGGCAATTTGAGGGAAAAAAGGTCAAATGAGTGATTTCTATTGGAAACATCACATTCCAATCGAGATAAGGAGAACAACCCTGATTTAGATGACCAGTTAGATACTCAAAATCAGAATTCTTCACCTATAATGAATACCTCATATACCCAAAATGGAACAATCAGTCCGATAAAGATGTCCCATGTAAATAGCTCGATGCAAAAATCGACAAAAAATCATGATTTGATAGAATATTTTTCTTCTCCTGAGGTTATGAAAGAAAATATGACACCTCTATCTCCATCTGTTCCAATAACAGAGGACTTACGATTAAATTCGTCTGATATCCCTAACCCAGATGGTTCTGGCCTTTCCACTCTATATCTTCCAACATTGCCTATCTGTCTTAAAAAGGCCTCTGATTCAGTGGAATTAGAAAAGATTGGACAGAAGCTTTTATTGACAGGTCAACAGTGCCTGCAACTGAAGATGGAAACTGCAGCCAAAGAGACTGAGAATATCAAAAACCATTTAGATGAGATAAGAAATTCATTAAAATCTCTCACGAAAGAACTCACTAAACTAAACCAATTCACAGACTCTTTCAGTTTACAGAGTAAGTCAACCAAGAGCAAAACCAAAAGGAAACCTCAAACCTCACGAAAAAAGAAAAAACCTAAAAACATCAAAAAATATAATCCTCCAAGAGACAGAAAGATGAACTTCCAGAATCTCTTCAAGCTACTTGAGCCACAACATCGGGAAAAGACTTCATTAAGGAAACTGCCTGCTTCAACACAAGAGAGAACCACTCTTCCTCCTACTGGGGAAATTCTTAGGCCCCATTGCGAAACAGCACAAGACAATATGTCCTATTCCTTGAATAAGGAGCCAATAAATAAGTCAAACCAGAAATTGGAAAATTGGAAAGATCGGGTTTACAAAAAAGTCTCTCAGCAAGGAAAAGCTGATGGAAATTGGATTTTAAAATATGTCCAAAACAAGCTAGTTTTACTAAATTTCCCCTGTCATAGGATCAGAGAAGGGATAACTACCAAGAAACAAAGAGTTTGCAATGTTTTCCAAAAAATCGGATTAATAGATATCTGGCCAGAAGACATTTTAAATGTAGAATTCCTATATAACTTGTCATTGTACTCCTCTGTTTTACTCACTTTTAAATCCTCAAATCTGTCGACAAAAATACTTGCTAACAGATCGCTCTTTTTTAGCTATGGAATTCAGGTGCGTAGATATTTCAGGGATATTGCCAATCCGATACCTCTAATAACAAAAAGAGCTCCTCCAATATTTTTCCCATTTACTTTGGAGGAAAAGAACGCCCCTTCAGAAGACCATAAAAATAACACTCTCTCCAACAGTGAAATATATGTGGCGCCAACGGATCGGACCCCCAATACAATATTACCACAATTAAGAACTTCCCTGGTAACAACTGAAGAAAAAACACAGATGAACATCATAGAATTCAAATCCTCAACACTGCAAGAAGATGTAAGATAAAATCTAATGAATTCTTTCAACACCGATCTCATTACTATAGATGCGGTCAGCTCCTCTTCCATATTGACTCCGAACTCTCCGCTGATCCCTTCTTACGTTCTGGTAGATGATAAGGAATACTTGGATTCATCATTTGTCTTTCATTGTGAAGGCGAGGGAGAACTAATAAATAGTTTTTCCACGTTCACTGATCAAGAACAGAGCGAAGTCATAAACAAATTACAAATACTTTTAAACAATCTAAGGGCTAGAAGAACTGGATCCAGATATCTAGAGGACGCTGAACTGGGTTCTCCACCTGATGAGCATCTATCTCCTGTAAAGAACACTTCGGTTGAATTACCAAAAGGTTATTCAAATGTTTGTAGACCCAACCTTTTATGTGAAGCAATAATCCATGAGGAGCTGACACCAACTTGACAAACCTGTCCTTCACTTTGCTTAAAAACAACCCTAAAATATAGGATAAACCAGAATTTAAAACCTATAAACCCCGTCATAAAGGACTGTGTCAACAAATGTGGCGAACTAAACTTAAATTCTAAGCAGGTTAAATTTCTTTCGTGGAATATTGCTGGTTGGGCCTCAAAATTAAATCATTCAGATTGTATGGAATTTTTGAGAACATATGATGTGATAAGTTTGCAAGAAACATGGTCTGTAAAAAATATCTCTTTTCAGGGTTTCCAATCCTTAGAATTACCTGCTAAACCTACTGGAAAAAGAGGTAGACCAAAGGCTGGTTTAATTACCCTGATTTCTGTCACTTTGGGCGCAATAATTAAGAAACTTATCCCCTGTGACAATATAGCCATCGCTACCTTGCTTGATTTGAATTTTTTACCCATACTTATTGTAAATGTTTATATCCCTCCCACCCAGTTAAAAAATGACCTTACATTAATCTGGCAGAAACTAGAAAACTTTATAATAACCTTGGAATCCCAATACCCAAAGGCCCAGTTTATAATTGCAGGAGACTTTAATGCCAGAATAGGCCCCGACAATGATACTCTGACTACATCTTCCCTATGGGGCGAAATGCTTACGGAAAACTTAGTCCCTAGATATGTTAGAAAATCAAAGGATCATAAGATAAACTTTGCTGGAATTTGTCTAATACAATTAGTGGTGCGATTAAATCTGATAATTGTTAATGGACATGAAGAAGTTGATAGCTTGGCAGAGTTTACATTTATCTCTGGACACAGAAGTAGTGTGGTAGATTATTTATTGATCTCCCCTTCCCTTCTTACTAGTATTCAAAATTTTTCAGTAGCCGACTCATCGGAAAGTGACCATCTACCTCTAATGTTTAATCTGTCTATGCCAGGGTCATACAGTGCTATCACAGAATCTATAAATGGCATTCCTCCATCTGATGTTTGCCATAAGAGAGTCCGCTGGAATGATCGCACCCTCCATCAGGTAGATAAATTTTAACATCCCAAATGGCTCTTATTCGCAGATCCCGTATAATAGAGTCACAAGACAACTTAAAGGCTATACATGAATACTCCCTCCTAACCTCAGATCTAATTAAGAGTTTGAAATTATCCCATCGCACTGGTAGTCAAACAAGTAGGAAATATCCAACTTGGTTTGACAAAGAATGCAAGGAATCTAAACAGGAGGTAAGAAGGATCTATACCAATTATAGAAAATCAGGAATAAATATCCTCCCTCCTGAATATTTTTTGGCAAAAAAATCTTACAAAAATCTAATAGCCCAGAAAAAGAATCTAGTAATTCAAGAAAATTGGAAGATCCTGATAAATGCTTCCTTAAATAATGATTCCAAACAACTAAAATAGTAAATAGTGAAGTGGAACTAGTGACACCAAGATTTTTGCGAACTATATTTGGCCTCCCAAATTGTGTTTCTTCAGAGGATCTTCTTCTTGAGGCAGGAATTGCCTCAACTGAATGTACAGCCTGGCTGATAGCCTTTAGATTCTGGGTCAAGATGGTCTATTCAGGACCCTCTCTTGGATATCTCCACCAAATTTGGAAAGACCCTTTTGTGAATGGGCAGAAAAATGGCAAATGCAATTCAATATAAACAAGTGTAAAATTATGCATATTGGAGCAAAAAATCTTAATTTCACATATACGCTCATGGGGTCTGAACTGGCAGTGACCGACCAGGAGAGAGACCTTGGGGTTGTAGTGGACAGCACGATGAAAATGTCGACCCAGTGTGCGGCAGCTGTGAAAAAGGCAAATTCCATGCTAGCGATAATTAGGAAAGGTATTGAAAATAAAACAGCCGATATCATCATGCCGTTGTATAAATCTATGGTGCGGCCGCATTTGGAATACTGTGTACAGTTCTGGTCGCCTCATCTCAAAAAGGATATTATAGAGTTGGAAAAGGTTCAGAAGAGGGCAACCAGAATGATCAAGGGGATGGAGCGACTCCCTTACGAGGAAAGGTTGCAGCATTTGGGGCTTTTTAGTTTAGAGAAAAGGCGGGTCAGAGGAGACATGATAGAAGTGGATAAACTTATGCATGGCATTGAGAAAGTGGATAGAGAAAAGTTCTTCTCCCTCTCTCATAATACTAGAACTCATGGACATTCAAAGAAGCTGAATGTTGGAAGATTCAGGACAGACAAAAGGAAGTACTTCTTTACTCAGCGCATAGTTAAACTATGGAATTTGTTCCCACAAGATGCAGTAATGGCCACCAGCTTGGACGGCTTTAAAAGAAGATTAGACAAATTCATGGAGGACAGGGCTATCAATGGCTACTAGCCGTGATGGCTGTGCTCTGCCACCCTAGTCAGAGGTAGCATGCTTCTGAAAACCAGTTGCCGGAAGCCTCAGGAGGGGAGAGTGTTCTTGCACTCGGGTCCTGCTTGCGGGCTTCCCCCAGGCACCTGGTTGGCCACTGTGAGAACAGGATGCTGGACTAGATGGGCCACTGGCCTGATCCAGCAGGCTCTTCTTATGTTCTTATGTTCTTATGTGAATCTTTGGTCCTGGTCCAAGACCTTTAACGAAAAACTAAACCTTCTAGGGCTGTCCCTGGACCTTTTGGCATCCTGGGACTTACCGAAAGCCAATCATACCATAAGTCAACGAATAAAGGATTTGGACCGTCAGCATCTACTTTCAAAGGCACACACATCCTGCTCGCCTTCGCATTTTGGTTTAAAATTTCATTTTCCATCCCCAGCACAATACCTAGAAGAGTTAACTCACACAAGTTACAGATTTTTATTTTCTAGAGTAAGATTTAATTGCCTACCTTCTTCCCTCTTATCAGGTCGCTTCCATGGTATCCCTCTCCAAAACCGTCTATGTATTTGTAAGTTAAATGAAGTCGAAACTATTGGACATGTCCTTTTTGTATGCGAGTTTTATCATGACGCAAGGGCAAAAATTATCCACCCACTAATTTCAACCTTTACTGACAAACCCACAGGGTGGCTAACACAATATCTTCTAGCAGATAAAGAAAAGGTCATTACTGAGCAAGTTGCATAATTCTTTTATATAGCCCAGTCTATCCGAAAAACCAAAACAGGTTCCTGCCTTGGATTTTAGAAAACAAACTGTACTAAACTTTGTAAATTGTGTATCATTTTAATTATGTCAAGTTTTACACCTCGGATCTATGATTGTATAATAAAGAACTAAACTAAAAAAACTATATTTGAGTGGCATTTCCTAGTATTTTGTCTATTGTATTAGCTTTCCAGCTCAGAACCACTGACTCTGATCTTTCCCAGATTTTAGGCTGGAGGTTTTTAATATAAGTACGAACCACAAGAAGGTGAAAGGCTGCATCATTTGGGTTAATGCCAGCATGGCGTTCCATGACACCAAGTAGGTGGCTATGATACTCTGCTGGGTGCTCATCTGGCTTCTGTTTACAAAGCTCTATTTTTGACCAATCTAGTTGAGGTGGTGCCACTTCTGTGATCGCATCAAGTAAGGTTTGTTTCATTTCATTTAAGGCTACTTGCTGCTCTGCAGTGGCATGGCCCGGGTCTTCTCAGGGCCATGCCCTCTTTCCCTCTCCAGGAACTCTGGTCTGATTAAGAAGTGTAGTTTTCTGGTTGAGTGTTAATAGGACTGATAGAAGCATTTCTACATCTCCCCAGCTAGGCTTATATACCAAGAAAAGTTGGCTTAATTTGGTCCTGAATTCTTGGGGTAACTCCAGGAGTTTTGGAACAGTAGTGTACCAATTCATTACATCCCCAGGCATTCAGAGAACATGGACTACAGTCACCTCTCCACCCTGAACTGTTGGTGGGTATTCTTGAAGTGGGAAAGCTCCTTCTGGGGTCATAAACAACACAGGGAAGTTAACTTTGTTAAAACCAACATGCATTAATTTGCTCTCAGAATTTTTTAGAGTCACTTCATCCGTTCATCTGTAGTCATCTGTAGCTACTTGCAGCTCTGCCATAGTAAAATCCTTTAAATCCAGTTTGGGGGGTACGATCCTCACTTAAGGGAGGAGTAGGGAAGTTTGATGGGGTGTTTGCAGAACGGGCCGGCATAACTAAAGTCTCTGGTTGCACTGGAGCCTCCACCATCTGGGTGGGAACTTGGTCTTGTGGAATATTTCTCAGGGCGGGTCATTGACCGTAATAAAATTATCGTATCGTATTTCTTGTTGGTCAGTGACGCAGGCTGTGAGACTCACAGACAAGGTTTTTAGCAGAGAGAGAGAAACCTGAAGCAGAAGGGTTAAGCTGTGAGAACAGAGTGCCAGACTATCAAGGTCAGTGGCTGGCTGGGAGTGTGATAAGGTGGGAAACTTGCAGGAACTCAGTGTGGGGGAAGAAATGTCAATGGAGAGAGCTGTGTCTAATGTCTTTGCCTAGTAAAGATTCTTACAAGAAACTTGCCTGGCCTGTGTTATTCCTGTTCTATACGGCGCTTGAATTCAAACCACGTTTGATCTATATACACGCAATCGCCAACAGGGGTTATGGGCCCAGCTTATCAGGCGTGGTAGCGGGTTCAAGAGCCGGTGAAGTGGCGTTGTTGCAGAGAGAAACAAAGTGCAAGTGAGAGGCAAGTAAGAGTGGGCAACATGGCTGTAAATCTGTCTTCCGCGATGCCGATGGAGAGGCTGAGTGCTGTAAACTACTCCAGCTGGAAGTGGAGAATGAGAGCAGTTCTGATTAAAGAGGATTTGAATGATGTCATAGAAAACCCCCCTCCGGCAGCTCCTTCAGCAGCGTGGCTGAAGAAAGACGAGAAAGCGAAGGCTTTTATTACTCTGGGGCTATCAGATTCACAACTATTGCTGGTGAGTAATGAGCCGACAGCTAATCAGATGTGGGAAAAGCTAAAAGCCGCTCATGTACAGCAAACTGCGGGGAGCAGGCTGTGTTTAGCATGGAAGCTTTATCAGATGCGTTTTACAGATGATGTGACTATGGAAGAGCATTTGGCTGAATTTCGTAGATTAAATGCTGAGCTGCAAGATCGAGGCGTGCATCATAATGACTTACAGATGGTTTATCTCCTGTTATCTTCATTGGATCAAAAATGGGATGTTCTGGTCTCTAGTCTTGAAACCCAACCTGATGGGAATCTGACTTTGGACTTTGTGGAACAGAAACTTCGACAAGAGTGGAATAGGAGACAAGAGAATAAGTTAAATGAGACTGTGTCTGTACAACACCAAAATCAAAGAAGCAGGCAAGAGACTAAAATATGTTATTTTTGTGGATCACGTGGGCATATACAGAGACATTGTTTAAAGAAGAGGAATTACAGAGACTTTGAAAGTCAGAGAGCAAGCGTGAACTTTGTTACTAAGGACAATAAACTCATTAACTCTAAATGGCTTCTTGACAGTGGAGCGTCTAATTGCCTAATCACAGACTCTAGTTTATTTTACACTTCAAAGCCGACACAGGAGAAGATTTATTTAGCTGACGGATCGACTCAGAATGCGACTGCGAGAGGAACGCTCTGGCTGGGTAATATGAGAACTGTTTTAACAGATGTATTATTGATTTCTGGTTTAAAATATACCATTCTATCAGTGAGAAAATTGGCTCAAATAGGTTGTAAAGTTACATTTGAAGGGGATAGATGTTTTGTGAGAAAAGATGGTGAAATATGCATGCAAGGGAAATTACAGAACAAAATGTTTATGGTTGAGTGCAAGCTTGATAAACACATGTGTGCTTGGATAGCAGTTAATAAAGAGAAACATGATAATTGTTTCCATGAATGGCATAGAAAACTGGCACACGCACATTTCGAAAAGATAATAAACACCCCAAAGCATAGTCAAGATTTGAAGTTAACACATTGTGAGCATGTGGATGAGTGTGAGGTATGCTATAAAACAAAAATGACAGTAACTCCAGTAAATAAGAGCTGTGAAAGCACGACCACTGAACCTTATCAGCTCATACATGTGGATTTGGCTGGACCTTTTCAGTGCTCAAAAGGTGGAGCAAGGTTTTATTTAGTGATTGTGGATGATTTCTCCAGATTTACACATGTGTTCTTATTGAAAAAGAAAAGTGATGCAGAAGAGAAATTAAAGGCATTCATACAGAGAACAGAAACACAACATGGGGTTGTTATCAAAAATATCAGATCAGATAGAGGTGGTGAATTTACCAGTAATTCATTTCAAACATATTTGGAAAATAAGGGAATAATACAAAGTCTCACTGCTCCCTTCAGCCCATCCTCCAACGGAACGGCAGAGAGGAGGAACCGGTCATTGCAGGATTCATTGAGAGCAATGCTAGCAGATGCTGATATGAATAACACTTATTGGGGTGAATGTATTCTGTACACTGTTTATATTCAGAACCGTCTAATGCACAGAACAATAGGCATGTCTCCCTATGAGAAACTGACTGGAAGAAAACCCAGGGTGAAACACATAGAACGTTTTGGGGCAAAATGCTGGGTACATGTTGCAAAACAGTCAAAAGCGCAGGCAGGACGCATTTTGGGATTTCAGAATTCATATTATAGAGTTTGGTTGCCTGAGAAACAACAAGTAGTGTTAAGCAGAAGCATAAAGGTGATAGATAAACCTTGGAGAGACAGTCAAACAGTGATCCTAGATAGTGCAAACAAGCAGGAAGCTGCAGATGTTCCTTTCGGGCAGCAAAGTCCATTAAAAACTGCATTAACAGATTTAATACACGGTGGCAAACGTACTGTTAAAAGGCTGAGAAGTGAAGACATGGCAACACACGATACAGAAATGGCAAGTACCAGTGGTGCAGGTCCAAGTAAAATAGAGAGTGAAGAAGAAATGGAAATAGATAATGTCAGGAAATCAGAGAGAAAAACGAAAGGTCAACCACCTCAGAGATTTGCATTTAATGTTACACAACAGAATAATGAAACAGATGAAATTCCAGTAGAATGGGAAAAAGAAGGACCAATAGATAAAGAAACAATGGATCTAGTGTGGAAGTTTTGTGTTGAGGAATGAAATAAATGTATCATCAAATAAAAGTGAACAAACATGAATCTGTGAAACTTGTGTAAATAAAGAATAAAGAAACTGAACTGAACTGAAAATGTAAATGTAAGCTGTAAGAAAACAAACCATGTACTGAAATGTATTTGTAATGAAAAGTTAATGTTGTAGAAAATGTAATAATTGTAACATGAAGTTTTGTAGTCTGTAAGTCTCAGGTGGGGGCTGTTGGTCAGTGACGCAGGCTGTGAGACTCACAGACAAGGTTTTTAGCAGAGAGAGAGAAACCTGAAGCAGAAGGGTTAAGCTGTGAGAACAGAGTGCCGGACTATCAAGGTCAGTGGCTGGCTGGGAGTGTGATAAGGTGGGAAACTTGCAGGAACTCAGTGTGGGGGAAGAAATGTCAATGGAGAGAGCTGTGTCTAATGTCTTTGCCTAGTAAAGACCCTTACAAGAAACTTGCCTGGCCTGTGTTATTCCTGTTCTATACGGCGCTCGAATTCAAACCACGTTTGATCTATATACACGCAATCGCCAACATTTCTCAGGGCTTGTGGTGGTGGTTGGGGTACCCATTAATCTAGTAAGTCGTTCCTTCTACTCATAAACAGGAGGAGCGTTGGGCGTCAATGATGGATATAAAGATGTTCGGTTTGTTTTATAATTTGGATCATTTTTAGGGTCTAATTTCTCTTTTTGGGTGGCCAATTGGTCTTCCAATTTTTTATGTGTATCTCTCAGGCTAGCCACAATAGATTTTTGCTGGCGTTTATTTGCCTCCTCATCCCAGAGAAACCAATAGTCCATTTGTCTGGGCTTATTGTCCTCTAGGAAGTGATGCAAAGAAGTCAGTTTGTCAATGTAGAAAGTCCCTTCATCTGGAAATTGTAAATCTGGATTGGCAAATGTGAAGCCATTCCATCTATGGGCCAGGTCTAACAATTTCTGGCCCACTTTGGGTCCCAATCGTGTGCCATTGTTTTGCACATATATCCCAGTGGTGATTTTGGATCTGGACAAGAGAACTTGCCACCCATTGTTAACCCAATCATCTCTATTTCAACTCTTCTGCATTGCATTAACCAACTATAACTTGTTTACGCCATCCACAAATGACCACTACAGTCCGGTCAGAACTGGTCCAAGCTAGCTTCGTAACTGCTGACTTCTACCTCAAAAGTAAGTCAGTTCTCCACATTTTCACATGTGTTTGCAAGGAAGATGGAGACGGTGCTCGAGGGCTCTCTGAGCAAATACACCAACCTCATCCAAGGCTGGCAAAGCAGGTACTTCATACTACATGAAGAGGAAAATGAAAGGTCTCTTGTCTCTAAGTTACAAATTGGAGGATGGTGTTTTTGGGAGTCATGAAGATCAGGTCTTGAAAAAGCTGAAGAAGAGCCAGTTTGTGTCCTTTATCTCCGGAGCAGAGTATATCTAGTATAAAAAACCTGGGTGAATGCAGTTCTCTTATTGTGACACATTTAAATGTTTTTTCTTTTCTTTTAATGATGTTATTTGTTATTTAATTTTGAAAATTGCATTATTGTATTGATGTATTATGATGTGTTGTTATATTCGTGTTTTTGTAAGCTGCCTTGAGGGCCCTTTGGCCATAAGGTGGGGTATAAATTAAATAAATAAATAAATAAATAAATAATACAGTCCATGACCCTGAGCTCATGATAGTCATCTGACAGACATAACAGGAGAAAAAGGCACAGGCACAGGAAGAGAGGGTGAGATAGTTAGGAAGACAACGTCAGGCATCACTGAAAGATAGGCGAGGTCAGAAAACAATTCCCTTCTTGACCAGAGAAAACACAATGGCACCATATCAGAAATAAGAGTCAAAACAGGAAATGACTCCTTACCAGCCTAGGCAAACTGCCGTTGAGTGACAATCTTCCATGGTTTTTACACCTAGGACTGATGTCCCTTCGGTGAGGGCCAACACCCACAGTCAGTCGCATACCCTGTGTCCAGGCCTTTGGAGGCCCCAAAAGACTCAATGCAACAATTCTCAGTCAGGAAAAATACCATACTCTAGGACTCTTGGTAAAAATAACATAGAGAGCACTTATCACTAGTCTGACTTCTTGGGCTGGGCAGGAGAGACTACGGGAACCGCAGGAAGATTTTCAAAAATAGGATCTCTTACCTCTTTCTGGTGCCATCCAGGGCCCCCGGCCTTCCCAGTTCAATTACCGATCAGCCAGCCAGAGTTCCATGCGTCCCACTTCTCACACTAAAATTGTGGTAGAAATTTAGCCAATTATGTGTCCAAGCATGGAGGCTCACACAATAGTCCAAAGAATAAAAGAACTACGTTTATTCAGCAATGCATTGCAGGACAGAAAAACAGGAAATTCTGTATCACAGTAAAGTTTGCAGAGACAATTATACCCTTAACATGTCACACTGCACAATACTCTTGGCCTATCACATCCTTCCATCTCAATACTGCAGCATTTTTCACCCAATCAGTACTTCATCTCTATTTCCACTCTTCTACATTGCATTAACCAATCATAACTTTTTTACACCATCTACAAATGACCATTACAGTCTGATCAGAACTGTTCCAAGCTAGCTTCATAACTGCTGACTACTACAATCCATGACCCTGAGCTCATGATAGTCATCTGATAGACATAACAGGAAAAAAACGGCATCGTGACCTTTTCCACCTCATAATCTGATAGCCAAAATCATAATAGCCTAATCATAATAGTGTGGCATCACCTACCATGTGGAATTCCCTCCCCTTACATATTAGACAAGCGCCATCTCTGTTATCTTTTCGGCGCCTATTGAAGACCTTCTTCTTTCAACAAGCCTTTTAAATTGAGACCTTATCCCAGTCTGTGTCTGTGTTGGAATTGCTTTTTAATATTTAAACTTTTTAAAAAAATGTTTTTAACCTTTTTTTTGGAAAAAAAGATGTTTTGAAATATTTTTTTGAAAATTTGTTTTTAAAGATGTTTTGTTTTATTGTATTTTAAACTCTGTTTTTATGATGTTTTAAACTGTTTTTAATACTTTCGTTTGCTGCCCTGGGCTCCTGCTGGGAGGAAGGGTGGGATATAAATAAAATAATAAATAAATAATCAGGAAAGGCTAACCTATTTGGCTGAAGGACTCCATTGATGGTCAGCCACCTGGCCAAGAGCTACATGCCAACAATGGCTGTGGTCAGCATACAGTAGCGCCCCGCTTGTACGGCGGGTTAGGGACCAGGCCCCCACTGTAAAGCGGAAATCGCCATAAAGCGGAACCCATTGAGTATAATGGGGCACTTCGCACAAAAATGTCGCAAAATGCCGCAAAAGCGCAAAATCGGCTTTAAAATGGGGAATTTCCCCTAACTGAAAGCCGCCGCATCAGCGGGACGCCGCAAAACGGAATGCCGGTAAGTGGGGCCCTACTGTATATGCACTCACACAGTACCCACACAGACTGCATACAGTGACCAAACATGCAGAAGCACACATATAACCAGCATTTCTAGCAGCCCGTCCACTCCACTGCTGGGTGGTGGTGGTGAAGGTGGAAATGCTTCTGTGCCAAGTAAATTTGCTCCTACAAGAGAGAATGACAGCTACCAACTTGGATGGTTTTAAAAGATTAGACAAATTCAAGGAGGATAAGGCTATCAATGGCTACTAGCCATAGTCAGAGGCAGTATGCTTCTGAATACCAGTTGCCAGAAGCTATGGGAGGGGACAGTGTTCTCAGGTCCTGCATGTGGGCTTCCCATGTGGGCCCAGTTAGCCACTGTGAGAAGAGGATGCTGGACTAGATGGGCCACTGACCTGATCCAGCAGGCTCTTCTTATGTTCTTAAAATGTACTCTTTTCACTCACCCCACCCTCCAGTGCTAGGGTAGGACTGGGGGGAAATGCTGCCTATTAATCTAAACAAGCTGGCAGAAAGCTTATTTCCAGTTTCAGCACTCTGGTGCTTAGCACTAACATGAGAGATAAAAGATGTCTCTGGATGCTCTTTAGAGAGAATCCCTAGATCCCCTTGGAGTCTCCAAATCAGGAGATAAAGCACTCTGTTGACTCTTTAGACATCACTCTGTAAGGAATAGATAGAGAGCTTCATCTCTCCTTATTGTTAGTAGAGACACTTGAATGAGACAGACAGAAGCCACAGAAAAAATCCTGGTAAAACCTTACTGAACAAAACAGTATACAATCTGAGCAGAAAGAAAAGAGGGATTTTGTCTTTTGGAAAGGCCTTGTTTAAAAAAAAGGGTGAGATTCAAGTAAACTTCCCCAAGAAAACTCTCTCACAGCTAGATAGCCTATGAAAACATATACTACTTCAGTAAAGATCATGCCATCTTCCCTGGTTGCTGTGCAACAACCTCCCCCCCAATTGACTTACACTGAGAGCAGAATTAACCCTTACATTACACAATGAAAGATCTCTGCTGTTGCACTTCCAACACATCAAATCATGGGATAAAGCTGCAGAGACTGGTAGGCCACTTTTTGTGGTCATGGGTTAACCACCCCCGCCTAAATAAAAGCAATCTAATGTGTTCAGTCTTACTTATTTAAAATGGTATTGTAACATTAGGGCTACAAAATGTAATAAATTGATTGATTAAAGCCTTTTATTGAATAAAAAGGTGCCATAATTCATCAGGCAACAGTTCTTAAATGCAATTATGATTTTAAAATTAATAAAAACTGCAGGTGGCAAGTGCTACCCTAAGATGCATTTCCCATTGTCTCTCATTCCCCATTAAAGTGTGTACATTACTTAAAAACAAAGTGTAGTGCATCAAAAGTTGTCTTTACTGATATGCAAATCTGTGCATGTTTAGCTAACATGTTAATTGATTAAAATACATGTTTATTTAATTGAGTTGCAGTCCTAAAGAAAATATAATTAAAGAAATATGTCTCACATGGCTTATCAGTTATTCCAATGCATTCTAAATAACTAGCCAGAATAAATGGAAGTAACAGCAGGGTTACTCCTTACTGAGTGACTGGATAAAGTACTGTCTACACACATTCCATTTCCATAACACGAAGAACTGACGAAAACCCAGGAAAAGTGTGTCAAATATTTCTCCACTATCCCTCCCTGCCTGCCTGCCAATGGCACATCATAAGGCTTTCCAACCCTTTCAGAGGGAAATTTGAACAAAAATGGACTGCAAAATCATTACTGTCATAATAATTTCTCAAGACTCCATTGTGCTGAAACTGGCATCTATAAGTCTCTAATGGCACTTAAATTGTATGTTCAGTGGCAATTACTGTACATGCAGTGAAACTGGTTGGGAAACCAATCAGCCTCTAGTGACAACCTACATAATTTAGGACCAGTTTTTGACACCTATTTCTTAGTGTGCCTAGTTTAACATGGACTGTGGAGTTATATATGACATATGGCGAACTCCTACATTCTTTCTTCCCAATCATTTATGGATGGTGTTGTCTGTCATGGTTTAACTGCATAACCCTTGCAGCACCATTTCTTTATGCCCTGTTTTAACCAAGTAATTAATATAATTTAACAAGAAAAAATAGAATATTGGGGAACTGCTTATCCATAAATGAAAGACGTTCAATGTCTGTTTGACTGTTGTGAAAAGACATAAGCAAAAAGCTATTTGCATGCTTTCTAGAAATGGCAAAGTACATTCCAATGGGAATATTCAAAAGTGTGTAGTTTAAAGGAGAAAACCATATAACTTGCAGTGCTACTAGCTCTTCTTCAGAGCAGAGAAATGGAAAGAAAAGGGGAACCTGAGCATGTGAACATGGAAGAACAATAGATCAGATGAAAGGTAAATTCTCAGAGCACATCTTTTCAATTTCCCCATTGTACCAACTTAAGTTGGACCACAATTTCCATTTCGTTTCATGGCAGTTTGACACTGCTTATATAATACCTGCCCAAAGATCTAGTGGTTTTCAGTATAAAATCCAATAAAGACTGATTTTGGAGATCAAAATACTGTAGTGTTTTCAAGAATGATAAATTGGTATTCATATTTTATCCAGGAGGAAAAGCCCAAATCAGTGTATTTTAGAATTAGGTTTTGAATATTAAGTAAGCTTCAGCTTTTATAATGTGAGGTATGTAAGCTGTGGAATACAGCAGACTGATGAAGTTAATGGCTTACGTCCAACACAAGTGGCTTATCTCTGGCACAGAGGCTCCTGATCTAGCCAGAGGATGAGAATCAAAGGCTATAACTTAAATTGAAAAGGATAAAATCGCAGTTCCTGTTTTGATACTAATGAATCAGCCATAAGACTCCCATTTTGACAATCAGCAGTTTTCTGTATTTCAGTATAAGCTAATTTCTGGTTTTCCCTTT
The DNA here is from genome assembly GCF_030035675.1 of Rhineura floridana. Taxonomy (NCBI): domain Eukaryota; kingdom Metazoa; phylum Chordata; class Lepidosauria; order Squamata; family Rhineuridae; genus Rhineura; species Rhineura floridana. Next base: position 157,187,073 of record NC_084480.1, read on the forward strand.
TATCTTCTTTGCCAATGGCTAAGATGGACTGGAGCATCAAAGTGAAGCAAACTGAATAAACTTCAGAGGTTAATTAAGAAGCAGAAGTAGTGCAGGTACAATGTAGGTTCCAATAAAAAGTATTTTTACCTGTACATCATATTTTCATGAGGAACTTCAAGAATTCCCCATAACAAACATGTTTTAATCTGAAGTGGACCTGTGTCCCTCATCATATCCACTTTACTAGCCATGGTCTTTCAGAGGGTGGTTGCTTCTTGAACATCTGGTGTGCTACTTGCATATATTTGGTTCTGACTGTATGATTTAACTGAAAACCACATGTAAACCTAGCCTAATCTGTGCAATAGACCTGCTAGTAATTGTTAAAATGTTGGTTGGTCTGCAAAATACACACTGGCTAAACTCTGCTGAACTTACATCTGTTCTCTGAGCTTCCTCTGGAATGTTTTCAGAAGCCCTGTCTGTATTCCAAGGTCTGGCACTATTCATTTTATAGACTTTCCAGATGCTATAGTTATCTGTTCAGACTGAGCAGCAATCACTAAACCAGCCAGATGTCATTATTCCAGAGAATGCTTCAGCTGTGACAGAATTGCTAGCCCTAAAACCAGACTGCTTGTAAGCTGCGTTTTTCTCCACCAACTGAAAATATTATGGGTGCCCATGGAGGATCAGATGATCCCCCCACCTATTGAAAAAAATACATGGGAGGGGGCTGTGAGTCTGTACAGGGCACCCCCACTGCTGTGTGCAGCAGCAGTCCCTCCAGCACATTTGGCTAGCGTGTAGAACTGGTAGAGCTCTGCATGGAGCTCTACACAAGGGTGGAGCCTGTCCCAATCAGAGCCCACCCCTCATGTGGAGATCTACACCTGGACCACTTTCTAATGCCAGCTAGTTGAGGAGATGGTGTGGTCATTGAGTGCACTAGCAGTGTGGGTGGCAGTGCTAGTCCACATTACTCCCCTTGTACATTATTTCAATAGATGGAGATGACATCTGAATGAATTTTCATACCATTTTTGAGTGCCCATCCAATTGTTCACCTTTCCTTAATAGAAAAACGCAGTGATTTGGGAGGAAGTGACATCATCAATCTGAATGGTGGCTTAATCAACTCTCTCTGCACCTAGCCATTGCAAATACAGCCTGCCCAGCCACTCAAATGGAAAGACCCAACTCAAACCAAGTATGCAAGTAGATGGTATGTTCCCATGCATGCAACAGGTGCAGAACCTCAAGCTTTATTTTAAAGGATTCTCAGTCAGAGAACTTGAAAGCTCCAAGGGTGATATAGATCAAATATGGCTGTGAAAACAGCCAAAACAACAAAATGGGGATGTGGAGTCAGGCAAGTGTTTTTAGCACTTTGTTTGCCACCCTGGGCTCCTGCTGCGAGGAAGGGCGGAATACAAATTAAACAACAACAATTACAATAATGATTCAAACCTCTTTGTTGATATGCTGACACGGTTCAGACAATTGAAGCAACATTTGAAAGTGAAACACCTTAGAAAATTAAATTTGTAACATAACTACAAAAACAAGGGGAAAAGCTAGCTGGATAACAGTACTACAAATGTGGAAAATACAGGCCTTAATGAGGGCCAATAGAGGTATTAAACTTAAAATGGAAAACCACGGACACTACCATAGTCTCTGTGTCCATCACTTTATGCAGCAGAGTTCATTGGAGATATAAAAGAATATGAAAGAGAGTGGTGTTTATTTTAAACAAAATAAACTCATTTTATTAAGAAAGTACACATGGACAGGAAAGCCTAATCATCTACACTAACTGAATTCAAAAGGTAGGGAAAGAGAATTGTGGGAAGAAAAAGGAGGATCTGGAAATGATGATAGCCCTGAGAATATCAGTCTAACCTATCAGGGGCATGCTTACTTGAAGAAAGTGACTAGGAGAGAATTCAAGCAAGGGCCCTTTCAACTGACTAACTATATCTATTGCCCCTAATGGTCAATAGATTCAGAGCACACAGCAAGATAATGCGTTGATTGAAGTGAAACTTTCAACAGTTGGGCTACAGCACTGTGGGCCCAGGTCAGGCTGGTGCCCATGGGCCTTGTCATGCCTTGTGCCAGCCCTGATAACAACAACTGAGATATTTTGCTGCCAGTATTAAGGCATCACTCTCTCACCCAGCGGAGCTTTTTAAAACTGTACGAGGGCTTTTACATCTTGGCCCTCGGGATACTATAGATTCATCTGTAGCCCGCTGTGATGAGTTCGCTGGACACTTCCAAGACAATATCGCTAGCATTCGTCGGGACTTAGACTCCAATATTATAGCAGTTGGATTCAATGAAGCATCCAGACCACGGTCTTGTCTTCATTTATTGGATGAGTTTCAGTTGGTGCAGCTTGAGGATGTTGACAAGATCCTTGGACTGGTGCGGGCGACCATGTCTGTGCTGGATCCTTGCCCCTCTTGGCTGGTGAAAGCTGGTAGGACCGGAACCGCCGACTGGGCCAAGGAGTTAATCAATGCCTCTTTGCAAGAGGGAGTGGTCCCTGACTGCCTAAAAGCGGCGGTAGTGAGACCACTCCTAAAGAAACCCTCCTTGGACCCAGATAACTTGAACAACTATAGACCTGTGGCGAATGTTCCGTTCCTGGGCAAGGTTCTGGAGCGGGTGGTGGCTGTCCAGCTCCAGGGGCTCTTGGATGACACTGATTATCTTGATCCGTTTCAATCCGGTTTTAGGCCTGGGTTTGGTACCAAAACAGCCTTGGTCGCCCTGTATGATGACCTTTGTCGGGAGAGGGACAGGGGGAGTGTGACCCTGTTGATTCTCCTTGATCTCTCAGCTGCTTTTGATACCATCGACCATGGTATCCTTCTGGGGAGACTCACGGAGTTGGGAGTTGGGGGTACTGCTTGGCAGTGGCTCCGCTCCTACTTGGTGGGTCGTCAACAGAAGGTAGTGCTTGGGGAACACTGTTTGACACCCTGGACTCTCCATTGTGGAGTCCCACAGGGATCGGTACTGTCCCCCATGCTTTTCAACATCTACATGAAGCTGCTGGGTACGGTCATCAGGTGTTTTGGAGTGCGTTGTCACCAGTACGCTGATGACACGCAACTCTAAACCGTTGCCTGGCCACGATAATGGATTGGATGGGAGCTAACAGACTGAAGCTTAATACAGACAAGACCGAGACACTGTTAGTGAGTGCCTTCTCTGCCCAGATGGTGGATGTTCACCCTGTTCTGGATGGGGTTACACTCCCCTTGAAAGAACAGGTTTGTAGCTTGGGAGTTCTTTTCGACTCTTCCTTGTCTCTTGAGGCTCAGGTAGCCTCAGTGGCAAGGAATGCTTTTTACCATCTCCGATTGGTAGCCCAGCTACGTCCCTATCTGGACAGTGACGACCTCGCCTCAGTCGTTCATGCTCTGGTAACTTCTAGATTGGACTACTGCAATGCACTCTACGTTGGGCTGCCCTTGAAGACAGTTCGGAAACTACAGTTAGTCCAGAATGCAGCGGCCAGATTGTTGACGCGGACAAGAAGGTCCGCTCATATCTGTCAGAAGGCAGAGCTGGGGTCCCAATCCCAGGGAGCTGGATCCCGGAGAATTGGGAGAAGAGTATTTGGATGGATGGCAGAGGGAAGGGGGAGGAACTTCCCCCCTTTGGAGCGAAGACGAAACAGAGGAACTGCCAGTGATAAGGTCGCTTAGCAACGGGGAGCCTGAGCCCTCCCTGGACATTCTCACGCCTCCCCCTCTTTCAGGCTCAGAGCAAGAGGGGGAAGAGGGAGGGCTGCTCACAGCCGAAAAGCGGGGAGGCAGTTTACCATCAGCTCCTCCCCTATCCCCCATCCTGGAATTGGAAACTTCAGAAGAGGAGGGGGTGATGCTTCCCCCCTCACCGCGCACACGCAGACAGCTGAAAAGACAGGAGAGAAGGGGGGGAAGGCGGGCAGTACCTGAGGGGCAGTTAAGGAGGAGCGAAAGATTGCGCGCCCGTTTGGCCCCTTCTTAAAGAACAGGCAGGAAGAAGTCCCTTGCTCTGTCAACTTTCTCCCAATGCCGCAGGACCTGTATCCCTGGATTGATTCATGAGAAAATGCAGTCTTTGTTTGGACATTACCCTAATAAAACACGAATTAACTACAATCGTTGGTCTGGTTCCTGAGTCACATCCTGGGCCTGACAATATCACACCTGTTCTGGCTCGTCTGCACTGGCTTCCTATTTGTTTCCGGGCTAAATTCAAAGTGCTGGTTTTGACCTATAAAGCCTTACACGGCATGGGACCGCAATACCTGGTGGAGCGCCTCTCCCAATATGAAACTACTCGTACACTGCGCTCAACATCTAAGGCCCTCCTCCGAGTACCATCCCATCGAGAAGCTCAGAGGGTGGTGACTAGAAATAGGGCCTTTTCGGTTGTGGCTCCCGAACTGTGGAATAGTTTTCCCGATGAGGTGCGCCTGGCGCCGACGCTGCTATCTTTTCGGCGCCAGGTGAAAACCTTTTTATATTCCCAGGCATTTTAATGCGTATTATATGTATTTGATGTATTTTGCTACTGTTTGATTATTTTGTTTACCTTTGTTGGTTTGATTTTATTGTATTATTGTATTTATATATTTTGATTGCTTTATTGTATGTACACCACCCAGAGAGCCCTTGGGCTTAGGGTGGTATATAAATTAAATTAATTAATTAAATAAATAAAATAAATTAATATCTGGCTCCCAAGTGGAGAAGAAAGAAACTGAAATAGCAAATCATGCATTTCCATCCATATCCATGGTCAATTCTTGGTCTTGAAACATCACTGTATGCTTTGAAGATTATACTATCAAAGAAGACAGATATACAATGCTTGCTGACAGAGATTAAGAATATAACCTATGAAGAAAAGCACATATTGATGCTCCAGGATCTCTGTATTGCAATGTTGAACAGATGTGCAAATCTCTGACTTCTGAACTTCCAACACCCCTTCTCATTGTCTGCACTAAAACTCATAACTCCCATCACTTCATGAAGATTCTGAAAATGCTCTCTGGGCAGTGGCTTGGTAAAAACATCTGCGGCCATTTCTTCTGTCAGGCAGCACTTCAGCTCAAAGAGCCCTTTCTGTTGCGCATCTCTCACTCAATGTACTTGGTACCAATGTGCTTTGTTTGCAGTGTCTGACAGGGACAGCAAAATGCAGCTCTTGATGTCTTCAGGTATTCTAGTTGTCTGACTTGCTCCCTCATTCACACTAAATGGGGTTTCTCCCCGCTTTCTAGAGGTTCATCTACTCAGCTGCTAATGTTGGGCTGCTTTCCTTCCACACTAAACAGATACCAACTGGTGGTTAGGTAACATAGATCGACTAAGTTACTGCTAATTTTTATGAGCTGGTTTCTTCATGGGCTGTTTCCAGACTGGACCTTTTATATTGTCAGGGTGGAAGGGAGAATAGTCAGGGCTGGGCTGGACCTCTTTAACTTATTTGTATTTATTTAAAGTATCTGAAAATTTGGTGGGCTTATGCAAGATAATTAACTCCCATTAGGGATAAGAGTAAGAACTTCATAATTGTTTTAATTAAAACAAAAAGCTTAGCAGTACTTTGAAGAGGACCAGATATTTATTTTCTTTCTGAGCCCTTTCTCTCTGTGTCTTTCATGATGGGGACTGGGGGAGAAGAGAGCAGGAGAGTAGTTGATAACACAGACATCCTGGCATTTGCAATCCAACTAGCAAGGCATGTATGGGGTTGTTGCATTTGCAGTTATACTTTGTGTGGACAGGTGGGACCTGTGTAGATGTGGTTGATCAAAAGGAGAAGGAATTTTGAGTTAAGTAAATCCCTGCTTTATAAAACCAAGAAACTTAAAGATATTTTGTGTGAATGTCTGAGTCCCCACACCAGTGGAATACTGGAGGAACTTGTAGAACTTCCTGCTACAGTATTTGGAACTGATCATATTGTGTGAAAGACTCCTTTTTCTAACATTTTGGCTTCATGTTTTTCCCCACTTGCCATTTCTTTTTCTCTGAGTGCTAGGAGCTTACAGTTTACAGGACCAGGCTCTAACTACCAAGTCCATCTAGAGCTTAGAAATATAGAAATCCATATTCCTTGTGGATTTTTAATTGGATTGTAGTAGTAAACTTGAATAATAAGACCCACACTTTTGTGGTCAAACTCTTACTTCATCACCAGACTTTGCATTTCATGTTATTTCATATTCAGGGCATTATAAAAAATGTAAACGATTAATATGAATAATTGTTTTGTGCAGGACATTTTTCACATTTACATTTATTTTGATGTGAATAAGCATATAATAAGTTATAATGAGCATAGAGTGGTTATAAGTACAAATTTGGATCCAAAATACTAGCTTGTATTCAGAGAATGACATGAAACTACATTGATGTATGTATGTGTGATGCTACAGAAATGTGCATTCCAACCTGGCTTCAGTTGTCCATGTTCTGGTAACCACCATGTTAGATTACTGCAATGAGCTCTACGTGGGGCTGCCTTTGAAGACAGTTTGGAAACTGCAGCTTGTGCAAAATGCAGCAGCCAGGTTGGTAACAGAGACCAGATGGTTCGAACAAATAAAACAGATTCTGGCCCGCTTGCATTGGCTGCCTGTATGTTTCTGAGCCCAATTCAAGGTGCTGGTTTTAACATATAAAGCCTTACACAGCTTGGGACCACAATACCTGATGGAACGCCTCTCCCAAATGAACCCACCTGTACACTATGCTCAACTTCAAAGGTTCTCCTCCAGGTGCCTACTCTGAGGGAAGCTGGGAGGCTGGCAACAAGGGAGAGGGCCTTCTCAGTGGTGGCCCTCAAATTATGGAATGATCTCCATGACGAGGTGCGCCTGGCACAAACACTGTTATCTTTTCGGCACCAGGTCAAGACTTTCCTCTTCTCCCAGGCATTTTTAACAGTATTTCAATAGCATGTGTTTTAACTTGCCTATCGGTTTTTATGGGTTTTAATTTGGTATGTTTTGAATTTGTATACTTGTTTTTAATGTATTTAATTACTGTAAACTGCCCAGAAAGCTTTGGCTATGAGGTGGTATATAAATGCAATAAATAAATAAATAAACAATATGTTTCCTAGCACACATTCTGCTTAGGGTTGCCAGGTCAGAAGCATCCCAAACCCTGAGATTTTAGGGGCGGGTCCAAGTGATGTCACGGGGCGGGCCCAAGTGATGTCATTAAGCATGATACATTAAGCATCAATCACAGTTGCTTGAAGCGTACAATTAAAAAAATCTGACTGGAAATTAAGCTAGACATCTTAGCTAAAAGATGGAGCCTGGGTAGGGAACATTTAATCTAGCCTACTTGCTTTTAGCAAGAAGGGTTTAAGTGCCTTCGGGCCAGGCCAGTCACCAGAAGGTCACTGTATGAAGAAACGAGCCTAGTGTTGTGGAGATGTTGAATGGGAGCATTCAGGAGTAAAGATGGATGCCCCTGAAGGCTGCAATTCTAAACACACATACTAAGGGACTAAGCCCCCATAGAACTCAACAGGACTTACTTCTGAGTAGATATAGTTAGGATTGTGCTGTTGGTAAAGCTTGACTAGGGATCCTCTGCAAAGACATCCATTTCCAAGCAGAGTTGGCAATCACCTGCCTGGAATGCCCTGCCCTTATCTTTTAATGTGGCTGCTTCAAACTTCTTTACAGATTGCCTTGTCTAAATAAGCAAGGGTCATGCTTTGAAAAGTCATCACTTTGAATTTTAATAATATTCTTACTTTGTCCTCCCCCACACTTTTAGAGAAAACAAACATGGAACTTCTGATGTTAGACTTCATATTGTTGTGCTTTGTTTCCAAAGGACATATCAGACCATTTTCTGCACTAAATATTAATGTATATCCTGACTATATATGGGCAAACTACTAGTTAGTCATTCTCACATTACTTTTTCAAATATGGAAATCAATATTTGTGCTGGAAATGTGTCAGTGTAGTGGATAGAGTGCTGGATTTGGACAAGTGATCTGTGCTGAAATCCCCTTTCAGCCATAGATTGCCTTTCAGCCATAAATAATTCAGTCTAAGCTATTTCACAGGGATGTGAAAATAAAAGAGAGAATTATGTATGCCTCCTTGAGTTCCCTGGGGAAAGAGTGAAGTAAAAATATGACAATAATAAATGAAACATACACATACCTGCCCTTCTGCCCCACACATGTCAGAAGTTAAAGAAGCAAATAAATAATCATAAATCAATTTGAATATTGTGACTTTTTTTGCCTTTTCTGAGGTTAGTATTGATTTCACTGTCAGAGCAATGTGCACAAGATGGACCATGAATGCATAATACATTTGAACAAATACAGTGCTTGAGTATTTGTTAAAGTATATCATTCTCCTACAGTCCATCTTATGCTAGAGTCCATACAATTATTTCATTGTTTGATACTATCTTTTGAAAATCCAGAAGGGAACATCCTTGTGAGACAGAAAAAAGAAATTTTCAGTCTCACTAGCAACACTGTGATGGGGGCAGGGAATGAAGCAGAACAATTAAGGCACAGATCTGCACCCCAAACCAGCTCCTTATCCCCAAGGACTGACTGACCTTTCAATGAAAGGCTATGTTAAATACACAGGTTCCTCCTCCCCCCCCGCCCCAATAATTTGAAGACATTAATTTAAAAGAAAAGAATGTAAATGACAGGGACAGAATTCCATTAGGTCTCTAAGGAAATAAAATGCTAATTGATCTCATTTGTGAAATAGAAGTAATCTATTTTTAGAGCATTTACAGAAAAGAAAAGAAAAGCCTTGTTCCGAGTTGTCATAATAACCACAGCCTGGCTAAATTACAAAATTTGAGATTATTTAAATGAAAGCCTTGACATTAAAACATGTGCATTTCTAAGTAAGACCCATAATCAAATCCCCCTTTCCCAGTTGGAATACCATCCTGGCTGGGGCTCTGGTGGAGATACCAGCTGCCTCTTGGACACATAAACACTCCTCACTTTTGTATCCCAATGCAATGCCAATGCTTGTGTGAAAACGTTTAACAGAACTATATGTTTACAATAGTGTTACTCTGTGATGAAGTACCAAATATTTAGATTGGAGGTCGCCAATGCCACACCCACAGATGGCAATATACTCCATAACTCCTATGGCACCCAAGAACGGTCTGTCAGTAATTAGTCCCTTAAAAATCCAGCATGCATGAGACAGTGTTTGCTTTTTCTGTTCCATCCTTGTTTGCACTTGTTCAGCCTCTCCTGCATTGAACATGCTCTCTTAAACATTCGTGCATTTCACTGGATGCCAGGATTGGACATCTAGCCTCTCTTCTGTTGTCAACACAGAAGTGCAATGAGCAAGCGTGACAGTGACTGATGTAGGTGCCTCTCCCCCCTTGATGCAGTGCCATGCTCACATCATTTTCTGTCTCTTTTGCTGCTCTTTTAGATGTGGCAGCCCTTTTATGTTATACCATGCCCCATGGTAGCCATTTGTGTTATGACTCATCCTACATCAGCCATTTTGTGACTGATACCCCTGACACACTCCCAAAATTCCAAATGTGCTCACTGGCTTAGAGGCTTGGCAACCCATTGGTTAGATCATTGCTCAAGGGACTACAAATATTATATATACTGTATATCCTGCTCTTCCTCCTAGTAGGAGCCCAGGACAGCATTTACATTTGGAACTGCTGCATGTAGTCTTCACTTCCCCCAGAATTAAGAGATTCCAGGGGCAGAACTATGGGTTCAGGTTCATTTGAAGTATGAAATGTGAGGCCCTGGAGTAGGGTTGGAGGAGAAATTTGATTCAGCTTACATTTAAAGTTGGGTCATCAAATGTGCATTTTCCAAAACAATATAAGAACCAAAACACAGCTATCCTTCAAAATTTACTTATCCAATTTTTGCAACATAGTTCTCCAATCAAACAATATTTACAAAAATGCATGTGTCTGTGTGTGTGTGTACACACACATATTTGTCTATGTATGGGAAATGTGCATAAAATGAATACATTAGTGGAAACAACATCCAAAAATGCATCAGGAAAAATTGCTAAATGCTTGCAAACAGTCTACATTAGTCCAAACTGCAAATAAAACTGTATTTATTAGGAAAAATTCACACTACAATGCTGAAGAATTTTCATGAGGCATTTTTTTTAAAAAAAATGCAAATTGTTACAGAAAATGTGGAGAACTGAATTTAAGATGGGGAAAATGAGAAACCAAGAGAACTGAACTGACGGGTCCTCCCATCCCTACCCTGGGATGTCTTTGTGATACTTGCTTTATTTAAAAATACACAGGCAGAGGCATTGGAGGCAAACTGGCACTCCTACAAGGCGGCAAATTCCAGCTACATCTTTCAGTACTCTTTCTCTCTATTTTTCTGGCTGTCTGTTTCAAAACTGCTAGCCACTCCTTCCTCCTGCCCTTTCCCCCCTCTCTCTCTTTTGCACACACTCACACTCCTGTCAGCTTTCAGGAGACCATCTCGTACCTTTAACTCTCACTGACCAAATACCAACTGACCAGCCTATGCTATAAACTTAAAAATGGATAGTTAGCCTCAAATCTTGTTTCTGAGACCAGTTGGAAGCTTGTCCAAAAGATGGATTATTACCATATGTACTGTTTCATCTTCTATTTTCTGAAGCTGAAATAGAAGTAACAGTTTGATTCCCTATTCACCTGTTTCCCAATGGACTAAAGAAGGTCCCACGCTGGCCTGAGTTGTTATGTTCTTCAGTTGAATGTTCTTATGGAAGGTCTTTTTTAAAACTGTATTTGCAGAACACCAGAAACATAGTGCTTGCTGGGGCAAGATTTAGTTTTGGAGATGAATTCTTTTTGCTGTTAAAATCTGGATTATGTCCTTTTATTTTTATTGTTGGAACTTATTATCAATGGTCAGTTTAGTTTTATTGTATATTTGTTACGATGAGATGTTTTCATTGCTTCATTGTTTATATGATTATTTACATTTTGTTTTCTCTTGCAACTATTGGTGAATTATGTTTTGATGTTTTGAGCTGCCTTAAGCATGGTTTACTATGGAAAGGCAGCATACAAATAAATGCTGATGGTGATGATGATAAGCATCACAAACCCATGTAGATCACAATATCAGCTTTTACCCATTACGAAATGTGTCTTTCAGTATTGCTTATGGAAGTTTAATTGATCAGTCAGTTGGTAACTGGGAGGTCTCTGCTTTACCTTGCAGTACTTAAGGTTGCATCTTACCTACAACTAAACTACATTAAACACTATGGGGAAATACTTCTGAGTAAATTTAAATAATTTAAAACATTTATATGCAAACATGCTTAAAATTGCACATTTACTGCGCAATACTGTGTATTAACAAATGATTCTGCCTGCTAGGGCACGAATACAGTGTGGGATTGTTTTCTTGATTGTCCTCCTCCCTGGACATTCTGCTTCTGTTGCACTTGGTGGATGTATAGTTTGCATCCACGATAATAGCAGCAGCAGTAGCACTGACAATAGTGGTGGTGTTCAGTTTATTGTTAAACCAGAAGGCATAACCATTTGATTCCAAAACCTCAGAAAGTATTCCCAGATAGCTGATCTGATCTGATGAAGGGCTGCAGTCTGTTGCAGGATTCTTTCCTAGTTAGCAGTTCTAATCTTTTTGTGATACCTCTTCAGACATTGTGCAGAACATCTGTAATCTTAGGGAAATGCTCTAAATGTGACTTCATAGTTTCTTGATATACACGAGAGTTGGAATGAGCTCATTGGCAAAGTATAGCCAATCCCAGACACTGCAGCTCTAAGTAGTACTTCTAGGCCACCAAATACCTCTATGGTGAGAAAGTAATCAAGCATCCAGCACTTTGGAACAGTGCCGTACCCTTTCCTGGAAGAAATTTCCAGACATATTTCATAGGAAATGAGTAGTATTTCTTTGTGAATTGCTAATGAAAAGAGGAGGAACAACTTTCCTCTTCATTACACAAAAATTCAAACTGCGAAGTGGCAGCTGTTTGGTGAGCACAACTAGCACAGCTTTCTTTCAGTCAGATTATAGTAGATGCAGCTAGAGGGTTGCTAATGTGATTTATTTCTCCATGGGATTTGACAAGAGCTATGTGCAGCTGATTGCAACAGATTATGCTCCACACATAGAAGAAGTGGGACAGCAGTGGCAACTTTGAAGCGTAGATCATAGCTTGTGCACAGAGCTTATACTTAATGTGTGTAAGCTCTGTGTGTACACACATGATGTGTGTAAGTTCTGCACACATGATAGGTTCTGTAGAAGTCTTCCTTTCTGCTTCCTTATGTGGAGTCTACCCTGCACAGTCTACCCCACATGTGTGGAGTCTGTAGGACTGTACTCTAGGACTGTGAACTGCTAAGAAGCTGAATGGATAAAATAAGTTTTCTGTGACACGACTTACACCTTTCCTTACAAACCTATCCCAGAAGATAATTGTGAGCGATCATATTTGCATTTCCTTCACATGTAACAACTTTACACTGATTAAAAAGAGAGCTGGGAAGACAATGGCCACATTCACACCATACATTTATTCCACTATTACTCTACTTTAAACAGTCATGGTTTCTCCCAAAGAATCCTGGGAAGTGTAGTTTGTGAAAGGTGCTGAGAGCTGTTAGGAGACCCCAATCCCCCTCACACAGCTACAGTTCGCTTTGTGGCTTAACAGTCAATCCCTCTTCCCAGAAAACTCTGGAGAGTGTAGCTCTGTGAGGGGAATAGGGATTTCCTAACTTTCAGTACTCTTCACAAACTACACAAATGTATGGTGTGAATATAACCAATATACAGAGCTTGGGAAAGTTACTTTTATAAACTACAACTTCCATCAGCCCCAGCCAGCATGGCCACTGGATTGGGCTGATGGGAGTTGTAGTTCAAAAAAAGTAACTTTTCCAAGCTCTGCCAATATAACATGGATAACTATGTGATGTGAAAAGAGGAATCATATGTTCCTCCACTGTGTGGAGTACTGGTCTGGTGATGGAATAATGCCAAAATACTGACATCACTGGCATTTTTCATGAATTTTTATAAAGTATGACTATTCTAAGATCATTACTACAATATGCTGCCAAAAACAGTTTTGATAAAAAATACTGAGTTCTCTACCCCCTTCCTTGCATTATGGTGAAATCATTAGAAAGTTTACTTTGTGACTGATTGTGCCTTACCTTAATGGGTTCAGTGATGGCAAACTGTTCAGCAAGCACATGCTTTTGATTTCAGAAGGATATTTGGTTTCCTTTCTTCCATGTCCTATCTTTACACAGTTTCTGTGGCTCAAAGAGTGAAGATAGCTTTGTAAGAATATAATTTTATTACCAGGGTAGTCAAGGTTGCAGAAACATGTTGGATGTTGGATCGGGCACAAGCAGATGCCCAGAATGCAGAACAGAATAGTGACAGGCTAGATCCCAGTTGAATCACTCAGCCAGACAAGACATAAGTTTTAAGAGTCACTTTACTGACAATAGAGGTATAGAATACATTACAAGCTCTCTCTCTCTACCAAACTCCTTGACCCCCACACTCTGCCAGTTTCAGTTTCCAGCTATATACTGATAAGGCAGCTGGTTGTCCTGGCAACGTGTCCTTGAGGAGTGCACGTCCACTCCAGCTTTGTGAGCTACTTGGCCTTGTAACTCTGCCATGGAAAAATACTCTTAGGAACTTTTTACTTGCCAACACCCCCCACCTATTTTTCCATAAGCAGCACCTTTTACATTTGTTCACATTTTTGCTTCCATTTGTCATTACATTTACATTTACATTTCTTGTATTCACTTAAATCACATTTCTCCACATGATACATTTTTCAGTTTACATGTTCAGTTCAGTGTACATCTACATTTCTTTGTTCCTTTATTTTACAGAGGTTTTACAAACATCATCAGTTTATCTCTTTGGGTTTTACACACTCCAAGTATAATGTGTCAGCATCCATTACCCTGTGTGTTTGTGCTTCAATCCCCTTTACTGTGGCATTCCTAAATCTGTCAGGCAGCACACCCAAATTTGCCCTTTCAGAACGTCTCAACATTCGCTTGTCACTTTTACCAAGGTATTCAGTGTCTTTTTCTTTTTCCCCTGTTTCTCTGTCATGTACTGTGGGTGCATTTGTATTAGACTTGGCTTCAGTGTTTCTTGTTGACACAATTGCTTTGGTTAGCTGACACACATTACAGGCTACATATTTACCACAATTTCTCAATGTCACATCTTTACTATTTTCAGTTGCTTTCACCACATTTTGATATCCTATATGTCCCAATTTTCTGTGCCATAAATGTACACAATTATTGTGGGGTTTCTCATTGGCACACATAAGCACATGATTTGTTTGTTTCAAGTGTAGGTAGAACAATGAGTTCTTTACTATCCCTTTCATGAATATTTTGTTCCCTTTCATGACTTGACATGAGCCCCTTTGAAACAACACATTGAACCCCATTCCATTAAGTTTTGACACAGCCATAATGTTGCATTCAATGTCAGGAATAAACAGCACATCTGTCATAATGGTATTGAAACCTGCTAATTTCACTGTACCCCTACCTTTGATCAGTTTCTTAGATCCATCAGCCATTATCACATAATCCTCTAGGTCACGAAATGTATGAAACATTTATTTATCTTTGATTATGCTATTTGTAGCCCCACTGTCAAGAGTCCATGCATCATTACATTTATTTCCCTGCTTATTGTTAATACATTGCTTATTCTTACTAGCATAGATCACCTGTACACATGGTTTTCTTCCTCTTTCTCTTCTTCTTGCTTCACAATTCTTTTGAAGATGTTGCCTGGAACCACAAAAATAACATGCCTTTTGTCCATACAGTCTCTCCTCCGCTGCTTTGTTGTTCTGCTTTTCCACGTTGTGTTTAGACTCAGTCCTTTCCTGCTTTGCCATTTCTTGCCTTCTTTGAAATTCTTGTAAAAGTTTTCCTTCAATATAGTCCATGGTCAGGTTTGCGTCATTCATCGCTTCCATCGAACTCACCAGAGCATCATAACTTGAATCCAGACTTGATAACACAATATAAACTTTTTGCATTTGAGAATGTTCAACGTCACGTTCTGTCAACTCAGCAAATATTCTATTCATCTCCAATAAGTGCTCTGACATGGTTGTATTGTCAGATAAGCGCATCTGATATAATCTTCTGGCAAGATATATTTTAGAACTGGCAGTCTTTTTCACATGAATATTTCTTAAAGTTTCCCAGGTTTCTTTAGCTGTTGTTGCTTCACGCACGTGCAGTAATTGAGAATCATCAATAGAAAGAACAATTAATGCCTTTGCCCTCTCATCCAGCCTTCTCCAGTCTGCTGGAATTGGCACCACGGCGGGTGGGTCCTCTGCGATAGCTTTCCAAACTCCTTCTTTCACTAGAAAAGCCTGCATTCTCTGTTTCCAACTGCCATAATTTTTCCCTGTCAGCCTTTCCAAGGGAATCCAGGCCGATAACGTAACAGACATACTTTCACTTTTCACAGTTCACCGCCTTTGTAATTAGAGCTTCTCACCTCCGTCCTTCAGTCAGTTATTCCCACGGCTCTCTCACAGCTTTCAGCTCAGCTTTCCGTTTCGCCGTCTCTTCACACGCTTGTCCTCTTTACTCCTCTTTTGGCTTTTCTTCGGACATCCGTCTGTGCATCGAAACCATCCTCTGCTACCACTTGTTGGATGTTGGATCGGGCACAAGCAGATGCCCAGAATGCAGAACAGAATAGTGACAGGCTAGATCCCAGTTGAATCACTCAGCCAGACAAGACATAAGTTTTAAGAGTCACTTTACTGACAATAGAGGTATAGAATACATTACAAGCTCTCTCTCTCTACCAAACTCCTTGACCCCCACACTCTGCCAGTTTCAGTTTCCAGCTATATACTGATAAGGCAGCTGGTTGTCCTGGCAACGTGTCCTTGAGGAGTGCACGTCCACTCCAGCCTTGTGAGCTACTTGGCCTTGTAACTCTGCCATGGAAAAATACTCTTAGGAACTTTTTACTTGCCAACAAAACAACGTCTGATTATTCTCTTACTGATGTCCCTCGGATATATTAATATGAATGTAATTCATTTTACAACTATTTCTGTTCCATCAGATTTTGCTTCAACTTATTTACACACCTATCGCTAGCTGCTAGCAAACAGGAGCCAACTGGGATTCTGCTTGGACAGGTATTTGATTTCAGTTATATGTGCAGTCCTTAAGAATAAAAACAAAATTATCCATTCAGTAATCTAAATAAACTTTGTATTTCATTTTTTTTTAGGGTGGGTCTGTTTTCAGTAGTAATTTCCCTCTCATTAATACTATTGATTTCTTATCAGCAGGGGAAAATGCTAAATGGCTATGTACTAGTATTTTTTAATAAGGTCAAAACTAGGGAAGGGATGCATTGGCCAGTGCCAGTTCAAAAGCAATTCATCAACCTAACAGACTGGTATTGATTCAAGTTCATTCTTTGTCCACTAGCTGCTGCTTTTACCGATCCATTTTCCCCCCTTGGGAAAAAAGATACTAATAGTGATATTTTGAAAGGAAATGTCAATAAATTTAAGGAACTTTCAATAAAAATATTGATATTAATAGAAATACTTTAGCCACATATTTTTTTTAAAAAAGTTTCCAAAAATAGCAGCAGAAAATCACTACATAAAAATCTGACCCACAACTAAAGCAAATAAGCAAATTAGTGGAAAAGTCAATGCCAAATCCGAATTGGGCAGAATTCTAGCACCCACCTAGCCAAACCCTAGAGGATAGCTGGCGAAAAGTAGACTTTCCTTATCTGGACACAATTACTATGTCAGGCAGATTTTCTGAAACAGTGCTGTTATACCATACAGAAACCAACCCTAATGTTACCTTATGCATTGATGCGCTCACATGGCTCTCAATAAACAGCCAAGAAGACCTCCATAGAAATCTTCCTTCAAATCAGAGATAGAGTGTCAATCTTCTGATCAATCTGTTTGACACGGGATAACTTTTTTGGTCTTGGCTTCTACCAATATTTATACAGTTCTGGTGGTCTTTACAAGCTCCTAAAATCTGCAGAAATCTTCTCCCTAGGCTGTTCGAAAGAAGATTTGAGTTTACAACTTACATGAATCAGTGAAAAGTAGGCACGGATGCCGTTCAGTCCAATCTGTCTAATACAAAAACAATTACTTATTTAAAACAGGGATGCTGAACTGTGCCCTTCAGATGGTCCTATTCATGCACCTTTAACAGCAGCCTAACTCCAGAAATTAAACAGGTAAAGCTATTTATGGAATGGCTATATCTTTTTAAAAAATGGATTTTAATGCAAATTTACTAAATAAAAAGAAACAAAGGAAGAAAAGAAAAAGAAAAAGTGAGTGTGAGAGAGTAAACTACAAGAAAAGCAACTGTCAGCGAGTCCAACTGTGATCAAGAGGATTTATTCCTCAGAGTATTGAATTGCACCATACATCGGCTTATTTTCTGCATATTTGGCTCACAGGAGCAGAATTATTTTTAAAAGTTGACAGTCCTGTTGCCATGTCGTCTAGGAAGATGCCCAAGGCTGTGCATTTGCAGGGGTAAATTTGGATAAGTTGGGTTATCACCTTTTGGGTTCACTGGTCACCATCTTTTCTTTTCACAGGGCTCTTCCAAGCCATATATTTTTACTTCAGTACCTAGTCCCGAGTACATGCCTGTAACCAATACTGCAGACTGTAAGAGAAGTAATCAACATTGTAGGCATGTATTTTATACCTGTACAAAATTATCTACTAAGGAGTGGCCCTGAAATTTCTGATAATTTACCCCTATACAGAAGCATCTTGGAACTGCCAAGGGTTCTACTTCCTTTCTTCCCTGAATTTGGGGGACTCTGTAGCTAGTTCCATAGGACTGCTTCCTTTTAAATGCTTTGCAGGGATGATCAGTGTACAGGATCCAGCATGGAGTTCAATGGCTTACCTGAAGACAACTGGAAAAAAGTGTTCAAAATATTAATCTGAAAGGCACCTGGTCAGCTGGAATCTCTGGCTCCCCAAACGTATCCATCAATTCAATAAAAGTAGGGCAACATATCTTCTCAACTGCACTATATTTCACCAGCTTCCATTGCTCTTACTGCTCAAATTATAACTTTTAACATTTCAATATATTATTCTTGTTGTTCTTTTCTTTTAATATTAAAGAGGTAATTCAGGGCAAAATTCCATGATTCCAACTTGGGCAAAATCCTAATGCATGGAAGTTCTATACTACAACAGATCTTTCTTTAGAATTAGGTAGCAGGTCTAAAGAGGCATTGGGATAGGACGGCCACTCCACCCCAACTGACTTGTTATCAATAGCTGCAACAGCACCAGAGCCATTGCAGCCCTCCTCGGGATGAGGGAAGAAGTCTCTAGAAATGGCCAGCTATGCGGCAGCTCCTTCCAGGCTGCCATGTCAAAAACACAAACAGCATCTGGGAGAGGGAAGAGGCACTGGGATGCGGCTGGCCATCTGTTATGGATATGAGCAGAGTTAACTCAGCGACATGAACTGCGTGTGCCAGTGTGTGTATTTACCTAAGAAGCAGGCTTTTACCCTGCATTTAAATTACTGAGACTTAAGACTTAGTAAAATAAGAAAAAAATCCTTTATTTATAGAAATACATAATAGATAGGAAAGGCATAGAATCATAGAGTTGGAAGGGGCCTTGTAGGCCATCGAGTCCAACTCCCTGCTCACAGCAGGAAATCCACAGCTAGAGCATCTCCCGCAGATAGCTGTCCAGCCTCTGCTTGAAGACATCCAGCGAAGGGGATCCCACCACCTCCCTAGGCAGTCGGTTCCATTGCCGAACTGCCCTTACTGTCAAGAAGTTCCTTCTAATGTCCAATCTGAATCTACGCTCCTGCAACTTAAAACCATTAGACCTAGTCCTACCCTCTGGGGCAGCAGAGAACAAATCTGTACCCTCCTCTATGCGACAGCCCTTCAGGTACTTAAAGA
The DNA here is from genome assembly GCF_030035675.1 of Rhineura floridana. Taxonomy (NCBI): domain Eukaryota; kingdom Metazoa; phylum Chordata; class Lepidosauria; order Squamata; family Rhineuridae; genus Rhineura; species Rhineura floridana. Next base: position 157,206,126 of record NC_084480.1, read on the forward strand.
GTGCAATCATGTCACCCCTCAGCCTTCTCTTCACCAGACTGAACATGCCAAGTTCCTTCAACCTTTCCTCATAAGACTTGTTCTCCATACCGGCTATCATCCTTGTCGACCTCTTCTGAACCCGCTCCAACTTGTCTATATCTTTCTTAAAATGAGGCGCCCAGAACTGAACGCAGTATTCCAGATGAGGCCTGACTAATGCAGAATATAGTGGGACTATGCCCAGACTTGGGTACTGCCCCCATGGTTCAGGAGAGAGAACAAATGCGGAGGTATCTCCTCTCTCCTTGGACTTTCGAAGAAAAAAACAAACAAAGGAAGGAGGAGCAGATAAGCTTCCCTGAGCATATCAGCCTAGAAAGGAAGGAAGTTATGTAGAGATGAGCACAGGTAAAGGTAGGCAAGCCTAGCCAGCTGGAAGACCCTAACTCTATCTTCTATCTGGAATGCAAACAAAAGAACCCAGAAAGGAGTTCCTCTTGCTCCGCTTCCAACACATTCCACCTCATCTGCCTTGTTCCCAACAGTTGCGGCAGTGCCAGAGCACTGCCAGTCCTCCTCAGAAAGAGGTGAGAACAATGGCAGAAGAACTTCCCCCTCTGGTGGTAACTTCTGGGCTGCCATGTCAAAAAATCCGTTGCAACCAGAGGCTACACCAAAGGAACTGAGCTAAGGGCAATGCTCAAAGGATACGGCCTTCAGGTGAGGCTGTCCAATGAGGCAGGATAGGGGCCAGAAACTGTTGTCATTTGGAAAGATAAGTTTATTTTATCATTATTATTCTCCTGCCACTATTTTTGGTTTTTGGTTGTCTTGGGATCCCCCCCTTCTCCTAGTGGGTAATTATAATGGAGGGGGGAAGAGTGTGTTAGTTAGGGTCACAGAGGAAACAGTGGGAAGAATTATTCCTAAGTGCCACTGGAATACCTATTGACCACTGAAATTAACAGAAGGTATACATGATTGTTTCCTAGTGAATGAGAATATTTAATGTCTTAATGAATTGAATGAACATCAATGAATTAAGCTATACATAATTGTTTTCCAATTTGAATTTGATTTAATTCCATATTTAACTGACCTGGAAAGTAAATTTGCTATTACATTAATATCTAATTACATTTAATTTATAAAGTAATTAATGTATAAGCAGATCAAGAATAAGGAGATCTAGCTAAGTTTCAAGGGAAACAACTGGAATGGACTTGGCTGTTTAATAACTTCCCAAAATTTTTGATAAGTTCTGGTCTTAAAGATAATTTTTTAAGGATAATGTATCAGTGGTACTTAACCCCAAACAAAGTATAACCAGAATATATAAAATAAACATACTTTGTTGGAGACATGGATCTCTAACAGAAGATTATCTGCATATTGTTTGGCAGTGTGAAAAGTTATTAAAATTCTGGGAGGGAGTACTTAAACTGATGTAAGAAAACCCTGGCTATTATATGCTACGTTGCCTGAAAATGGTTCTTTCTGCTTTTTAAAATCTGAGGTGACCAGAAGATCTCAAAGTGATTGCAATTCTGTTAGCAGGAACCTGCATCACTAAGTACTGGAAAACTGAAGCAGCCCCTCATTTAAAGGACAAACCTTGAATTATTTCCAGAATCACAGTCAAATTAGACTTATCCAAGTGATTATGTGGGTAAGAAGACATACCAGTGGTGGTATTAGTATTATTGCCTGCTTTTCACCAGTAGGTGCCAGTGCGGGTTACAGAAATGTAAAATACAGTATTAAAAACAATTGAAGCACATTGGTAGCAACTGAAATGTCACAAAGTTGGACTCAAGACATATCCAGAGCTTCCCTCCATTCCCCCAATGTGCAAGATGCCTAAAAGTAGAGGAAGTAGTTTGGTATCCATGAAGTGAAGAAGTAGAAAGGTTACAGGGCATTTTTGATCAGTCATTATCTTAGACAAAATCCAGGCGAAAAACAAAATTTGGAGACATATTGGGAGAAACAGGATAGCAGAAGTAGGGTTAAATACCATACAAATAGTGAGCTTCACAAATTGGCATACATCTGCCAACACCTGAAAACTTCTATAAGTTTTAATGCAGAAACATATAGAATGGTATCTCAAATATATCAGAGTTTCTCAATCACAGTGGATATTAATGAGCAGGAAAAAGAGATGACACAAAAATATTCAATGTACCATCCACCACTGTACATAATTTGTCAGTAGCTATTTGGTGTACTCAAATAGAAGATACAATTAATGAAAAATATTTTTGTCTATGAGCTCTATGCAAAACCATAGCATTGATTAAGGACAGAACCAGACATGTTGGCACAGTGTATAGATAGAACAGGAATCCATGTACACGAGTGCCTATAGAAGAAGATTGCAATAACATTATAACTTTATAATTATTCACTAATAGGCAAAAAACCTTGCGGTTTAGGAACGTACCTATAGTCCACAGGTATTTCTAACAAACTTTAAAAAGCAGGGAAATTGGGCAGCTATAGTGAATGCACCAGGGGAGCAGGAGACCTGACCTCCTCTCTGAGATATTGGACTGCTCTACAAATTTGTCAAAATGCAAAGACAATTTGGGTTGGTCTTTCACAGTCCAATCTACTTCCTGTGTAGCTTGGAAGAATTTGGTAACGTGCCTCTGAGCATATGGTGAGCATAGGCAAGCCTATCCAGGCATGTAGAAGCTATTATGCTTTTTTATGTTTTTAACTCATTGTTTTAACTCATTTTATTATTTTGAATGTTTTTAAATACCTGTCTTTAACTTTTTGCCAATAATGTTATTGTTTTAATCTCTTCTGTAAACCGCTTTGAGATTTTTTACAATAAAGTAGTATATAAATGTTGTAAATAAAATAAATAAATAAATTTCAGAGTCACTGTGGCCCTTGGGTCTCTTTCCACCAGGAGCAAAGGAATCTGCCTTTTACCAACTCAGGCCATTTGGTACCATCTAGCTCAGTACTGATGAAATGGACTAGCATTGGCTCTCTGGGATTCCGGGCAATAGTCTTTTCCAGAAATTGAATTTTGGACCTTTGCATGCAAACCATATGCCCTACCACTGAGTTACAACCCTTTCCCTGATGTAAAAAAGTATCTTTTAAAATTGTTCTTTTCACTACTTAGGGCAGATCTACACCATTCATTTATAGCATATTCAACATACATTTGATGCACATGGATCAAACCACAGAATAATGGGAACTGTAGTTTGTTAAGGGTGGTGGGAACTATAATTGTTAGGGGAAACTACATTTCCCAGGGTCCTTTGGGGGACGTCATGTGCTATAAATGCAAGTTGGATGTGCTTTAAATGTGTTGTGTGGATCCACTTAATAAACTTTGCCTGCATGTACATCGTTTTAATTATTTTCTAAAAAATGGAAATGAGCTATAAAGTTTACTTGGTGACCATGGGCTACTCGCCATCTCTCAGCCTAATCTGCCCCTCAGGGTGAAAACAGTAGAGGCTAACCATGACCACCCAAGAAGAAGAGCACATTTAAAATGTAGAGGAAGTAATAATGTACAACCATAGTGTGAAATCAGATACTTATTGGGACATAGTATGAAGAAATATTTATATAAGCATGGCTGTCAAATATGTCTATTACACATCCTGTAAATATTTTTATAGTGCAATCCTATGTTTGTTTACTCAAAAGCAAGTTTCAATGCATTCACTGGGGCTTACTCAAATAGGGAAGTGTGCACAGAACTGCAACCTCAAGTGATGAGGAACTTCACTCAGCCAACCCAAAATTCAGAATCATGCCACTTTAAGCTGTTTTACAACAGTCTATACTTAGTTTTATGGTTATTGGATTTTAAAGGGATTTATTTCTTGTTGTGAGCTGCCTTGGTTTCCGCAGGACCCTGAAGACTTGGCTTTTTAGGCGGGCGTTTGAGATGGGCTAGTTTTTTACTGTTTTAAAATTTTAATTGTTTTATATACTGTTTTATCTTGTACATCACCCAGAGTGGCTGGACAACCAGCCAGATGGGCGACTAACAAATTTAATAATAAACAAACAAACAAACAAACAAATAAATAAATAAATAACCAACCCTACCTCACAGGGTTGTTGGGAAAACTCCATACACACACACCCATTGGAGATGTAAAAATACATACACCCCATATAATAGTTTATTGTCAAAGCCAGTTGGTCATTGCAGAATACTTTTTGCTTTAAAAATAGGATTGGAAGGGGAGAGAAAGCTTTGCAACACAAACACATTCTTTTGCTGTTCACTCAAAAGTCCCATTAATTTACAGCACAATCCTAACCCTGTCTACTCAACAGTAAGTCCTATTGAATTCAATGGGGTTTACTCTGCGTATGTGGGATTAGCATTGCAGCTTTACTCCCAGAAAAGTGAGAATTGGATTAAAGTTTCATATTGGGAATGTTTTCAAAACACTGCCCTCTTCAACAGCTCAGGAAAATTTAAACTTGTTTGACTTCTGCACACAAGAGAGAAAAATACTTTGGTATTGCTGAAAGCTATATACTCAATTTATGAGATTTTCAGATAAGCAGGAAAAACAACAACAGTTTTCTGGCCTTGCAATGGGGTCTAGCTACTGCCTGGAGGCCAACAAATCCCTTGTCACACCAAAATCTGACCCTTTTATTCCTGAAATGTTCTTTCCACTGGGATGCTGCTACCGCTATGGGAAAGAGTTCAAGAAACGTGAAATCCCTAGTAAATCCTGCAGCCACCCAATCGTTAGGCCAACTCTTGGTGCACCAATGGCCTTTGAAGTATACCCCAAAACCCAAGCTCCCTGATGCATCAGATTGAACCTACAGGTCTGTGCCCACCTCCAGGCTGTCCTGCCAAAATGTCCTGCCAAAATGACACCCCATTTAATTCCTTGAGGAAGCGGACCCAAACCTGCAGGTCTTGTATTATGGATTTTGTGTGGCGTGCATAGTGATGCAGTGAGGGGACCCCGGCCTTGCTCAGAATGCCTGCCCTGGCCTAACTTCACTGCAGGCAAAGTTTAAATACCCTAGCAGCACCTATAAATCACTGAGCTTGCACTTAGGTTTTGCCAGCATCTCGTGTAAGAGGCTTTGCAGTTTTCTCTGTGGCGAGACTAGAGGTGGCTGCAAAGGAGTCCAGCTGAATGCCCAAGTATGTGAGTATGGAGGTGGGCCCTTCTGTTTTATCAGGAGCCAGAGGAACCCCAATGTGACCGGCCAGCCTCTGGAACATACCCAGTAGTTCGAAGCACTCCTCAGTATCAGAGGAGCCTGCGAATAGAAAATCATCCAGGTAGTGGGTCACCTGGCAGCTCCCTGATTCCTGGCAAACAACCCATTTCAGGAAAGTGCTAAAGGATTCAAATGCTGCAAAGGTGATGGAGCAACCCATGGGCATAGCCTTGTCGACATACCAGCATTCACCAAACTTGAACCCAAGGAGGCTAATATCCTGGGGGTGTACCGGAAGGAGACAGAATGCCAATTGTATATCACACTTGGCCCTGAGTGCCCCAGGTCCACATTCCCTCACTATATGCACTGCCTGGTCAAAGGATGCATAACTCGGGTGGAATTGACTCATTGACTGAGGCACCCCTAGGCAAAGACAGATTGTGGATGAGTCTGAATTCCCCTAGTGTCTTCTTGGGCACCACTCCCAGTGGGGAGACTTGGAGGTCCTCTAGAGCGAGTGAAGTGAAGGGGCCTGCAAATCTGCCTGCTGCACATTGCTTTGTGATTTCGGTGGCTGTAATTTCTGGGAACTCAAGGACAGATTTTTGATTGGGAACCATTGTAGGACATCAGCAACCAGAGGATGGAATGTGTAAAACCCTCCCAGATGTAACGTGCCACCTCACAATCTAGGTAATCATTGAGGTAGGGATGGAGAGCCCATGGGCAAACCAGGGTAGTGGCCAAAGCCAAGGGGCCACCCCTGGTTTCAGGTATCCATTACTTGGAAGGGGGGGCTGCAGGGGTGGAGGTGTCCCTCTTGTTCCCACAAGTGGGTTGGCAAAAGCTACGAAAAGGGCCCTGCCCTGCCCTAGGGCTGGGGCATGATATCCTGGCATGTGGCCCTGAGCAGGATTCTCAGTCATGAGCGTACCTGCATCTGGACCTGTTGCATCTGCCCTGGTTGAATTCCCAACATATTTTCTTGGACCATTCCCTTCGGGGAAGTGGGGGACCTTTCCTAGCTTCACTTGTGACAGGTCTCCCCCCGCTCACTTCCTCAATCCATAGCTTGTCACAAATCAAGTCCCATCACATGCTCTTACTGCTGCCTACTTTGCAATGGATTTTCGTATTGTAGGTGATTGCTGCATGATCACCAGCCTTAGCCCTGGCAGTGTAAACAGAAATGGGGTTGGATAGGTACCAACCTCGCTCAGGGTAGGCTGCCTGTACAACCCCCATGAAAATCAAGTATTCCTGAGCCCAGTTGTCGAAAGTCCTCTCGACATGTCTCCTACATGCCCTTTTGTGCTTTGAGTCAGACTGGTCTTCGCCCTCAGATTTGAGGAGGAAGAAAACATCCACATAGTGGCCATCCAGGATCTTTTCCTGATTCTGCAGGACAAATGTTTGCCTGGGGGGTTGTCCCCCTCCTTAACTGGTGGGCAATGCATCCCTTGGGTTGGGGTGTCCACATTACACCCCCAGACTTCCCCTGGGGAGGCCGTTGTCCTGGTCAGTTCCTTATGTCTGTGCCACGTCCACCCTGGGAGCCCTGGGATGGAACCTCTGGATCTCTAGTATATATTCTATTTATTTGTTATTATTTGATTTATATCCCGGCCTTCCTCCCAGCAGGAAACCAGGGTGACAAACAAAAGCACTAAAAACACGTTAAAACATCATAAAAACAGACTTTAAAATACATTAAAACAAAACAACTTTAAAAACATTTTTTAAAAAACGCTTTGAAGACATCTTTAAAAAAAGGTTAAAAACATTTTAAAAAAGGTTTAAAAATATATTAAAAAGCAATTCCAACACAGAAGCAGACTGGGATAAGGTCTCAACTTAAAAGGCTTGTTGAAAGAGGAAGCTCTCCAATAAGCACCGAAAAGATAACAGAGATGGCACCTGTCTAATAATTAAGAGTAGGGAATTCCACAGGGTAGGTGCTGCCACACTAAAGGTCAGTTTGCTATGTTGTGCAGAACGGACCTCCTGATAAGTTGGTATCTGCAGGAGTCCCTCAACTGCAGAGCGCAGTGATCGACTGAGTATATAAGGGGTAAGAAGGTCTTTCAGGTATCCTGGTCCCAAGCCAGTAGCAAATGGACAGCCAGTGCAATTCTTTCAGCAGTGGGGTGACATGTTGGCGATACCTTGCCCCAGTGAGCAGTCTCACCACCGCATTTTGCACCAGCTGCAGCTTCCGGACCAACCTCAAGGGCAGCCCCACATACAGCGCATTACAGTAACCCAGCCTGGAGGTTATCAGTGTGTGGACAACAGTAGTCAGGCTATCCCGGCCCAGAAATGGCCACAGCTGTCTTACCAGCCGAAGCTGGTAAAAGGCACTCCTAGCCACGGAGGTCACCTGGGTCTTTAGCGACAAAGATGGATCTAAGGGCACCTCCAGACTATGGACATGCTCTTTCAGAGGGAGTACAACCCCATCCAAAGCAGGCAACTGACCAATTATCTGAACTCGGGAACCACCAACCCACAGCACCTCTGTCTTGCTAGGATTCAGACGCAGTTTATTGGTCCTCATCCAGCCCACCACCGACTCTAGGCATCGGTCCAGGGCTTGCACGGCCTCTCCCGATTCAGATGTTAATGGAGAAATAGAGCTGGGTATCATCAACATACTGCTGACACCTCGCCCCAAAGTTTCTGATGACCGCTCGCAAGGGCTTCATATAGATATTAAACAGCATTGGGGACAAGATGGTACCCTGCGGCACCCCACAGCACAACTGCCAGGGGCCGAAAGACAATCACCCAATGCTATTCTCTGAGAACAACCTTGGAGACAGGATTGAAACCACTGTAAAACAGTTCCTCCAATATCCATCTCACCAAGTCGGCCCAGAAGGATACCATGGTCAATGGTATCAAAAGCCGCTGAGAGATCAAGTAAGAGTAACAGGGTCACACTCCCCCTGTCCTTCTCCCAATAAAGGTCATCCATTAGGGTGACCAAGGCCAATTTAGTCCCATAACCAGGCCTGAACCCAGACTGGGATGGGTCAAGATAATCTGTTTCATCCAAGAGTACTTGCAATTGCTGCGCCACAACCCTCTCAATCACCTTCCCTAAGAAGGAGGTATTTGCAACCGGTCAGTAATTGTTGTAGACCAATGAGTCCAAGGTGTGCTTTCTCAGGAGCGGTTAGATCACCACCTCTGTCACAATGGCTGGAACCACTCCCTCCCACAATGATGCATTAACCACACTCTGGATTCACTCAGTCAAACCCCCTCAGCAAGCTTTAATAAGCCAAGAAAGGCAAGGGCTAAGAGGACATGTTGCTGGCTGCATCATCACAAGCACCTTGTTTCACGTCATCAGGCTGCATCAACTGAAACCATTCCAAGAAGTTGCAGGAGACATTGCACTGGACACCTCACTGGGGACTACAGTAGATGTGGATGGGGCATCAAGACTGCTACAGAGGTGAGCAACTTTACCCTCAAAGTGCCTTGCAAACAATTCACAGTGGGCCTCCAAAGGGTCTAAAGCTCCTTTTCCTGGAGTTGATGTCAACAGACCTCTGACAATACGGAAAAGCTCAACTGGACGGGTACTTGAGGATGTGATGGAGGCAGAGAAATGGGCCTTATTCACCACCCTCACCGTCACACAGTAGGCATGGTTATGATGTTTTACTCGTGCCCGATCAGCCTCACAAGTTTTCCCTCGTGTAGTGCATCTTCATCTGAGGAACAAGACTCACCTGATGATGCCTCAGTGTCGGAGTCTGACCCATCCCTGCGGTCTCTCCTACAGCAATGGTTCCTGGATCAGGATGGAGACCTGTACTGTCCTGGCTCCTTTGGAGTTGGACTCAGTGTTTCTGGGGTGTTGGGTGGGTGGCTACCATCTGCTGTCCCACCTCCAGCACCCCTGCGGATTCCCCACCCCCCATGGAGGGTGGCTGATGCTGACGGCTCTGCGCCTGTAACTGCATCTCCACCTGATTCATCTCCTGTATAGTCTGCCAGAGGGCTGCGCTGCCTGGCATGTCATTTGGCATGGCAGGTGCCTGAGAGGCAGCAGTAGCTTGCCTACCTCTCCTGCCCTCGACACCCTTTTTACAAGGAGAAGGTTTGTGGTCTGCACTGGCACATTTTTTGGGGGACATGGCAGATGAAAGAAAACTGCAGGACTAACATGTTAATTCAGGTCATGAACTGAGAACCCTGGCCCTCACAGGCAGTACGTGGCTTTAGTAATGACATTAGCCCCTAATGTCATGATACTGTGATGGAAGCCTCCCCCCCTGCCGGTTATACGAAATAGTATTAATAACAACATTAAAAGCCTGCCATGCTCCACACAAGTGTTGGGATAATAGATTAATAGTCATAGCACTCTAGAATAATAGACTTGGAAGGGGCCTACAAGGCCAACAAGGCCAGCCCCCTGGTCAGTGGAGGAATCCGCATAATAATCCATGTAACAGTATAACAATCTACTACTATTACTACTCTTTATCTGTCTTGCTCAAAGTTAACCCAGGATGGAGAAACCCTGCTAGGTCTAGCCTGTGCAGGCTGGTGGTCAGTGTGCAGCCTAGGAAGGAGAGGACCTGACCACTTAAAGTGGCTTCATTTATTAAAATGTGCCACTGTCTACTCATATGGTCACGGCAGAAGCCTTCCCCTCTCCGCCTGGAGTGCATCTGGAGCCTTCCATATGGAAATGGATGCTCCAGGTAAAGCTGCAATAGGAGGTGAGGATGGCCACCTGAAAGGAGGAGGGGAATTGGCTGCTTGTGGGGGATTGCTGCTTCCCCCCCCAGTGCCCCACAGAACGTGTCCATCTGGGGGTGCGTGATGCTGTCCCCATTCCCAGGGTTTGGGGTGAAGTTCCATCAACAATCCCTACCTTACCAGCAGATGGGGGGGGGATTAACAAGCTGCCCTGACTCCATAGAGAGCACCAGCTTCTGGAGGGAGAAAGCTGCGGAGCGGCCACCAGAGAGCTCTTTATCATACCAATTTTGCTACCCACCTGGCTCTCCGATGGTCTGGTCCAGCAATGTTCTTCCTCCAAAGCCAGAAAGAGGCTGGCTCTTAGCAGGCTAGGGACTTTAAAGGCCTAGGCTTGGTTCTGCCCCTTGGCTGCTCTCACAAGACTACCCAGGATTGCAGGCAATCCTGCAAGAGCTGGGCACAGATGGGAGGATACTATCTCCTCCCTCCTTGCACTGTCTGGAGAGCACTCCACCCCACAATTGGCACCCTCAGCCAAGGCTTGAGACTTGGCTTCCTGGTGCCTGTGACCTGGGCTCTCATACTTCCTCCTGGCTGTATCCTGATGAGCAGAGCCTGTGACTGGCAGGTGCAGGCAAACAGAGATGATATCTAAAGGTAGCTAGCCTGGAGGTAGGCAGTTCAAGGTGGAACTCAGCATGGTAAGAGCAAAGAAGGAAGGACTGCAGTTCTAGAGAATATTTTACAGAAAACAGTATGGTAAGAGATTGTATAGTTTCAGGGAAAGTGGATGGTGTTTTAACCTACTTCCCATCCACCCCCCTATTGGTGACAATGCTGATTCTTGGTAATATTTTCATGTAATACCTTTTCCTAAAACTCCTTGTTTTTGTCTTGGTAAACTTTATATTGTGTTTCATAAATGAGCTAGGGTCTCTCAGTTTATTTGCAAAAGCCCCACACATGGAAGCTATAATCTTTGCTACCTTGAGAGGGTTCAGGGAGATGCAATGAAAGTGTTTAGGCTGTTTAGCCTTATAGACAAATCCCCCTGTATCTGGTGGCAAGGAAAGTGTGGGCTGACAAAGGGTTTCACTCTGTTGTAGCCAGATCTCCCTTCCCAAGCTAGGCAGCAAGGGCATGGAGACTTGTCAGGACATCCTTGTTGCTACTATCCAGCCTTGTACTCCAGACCCTGCTCTCAGACTCTTGATTTCCAACCCCATTCCAGCTCTGAGACTATTGGTTAATCTGTCCTGAGCTTTCCTGAATAAATATTTCCGTTACTTGAAAGAAAAACCTTTAGGTGTTTTGGGACAGAAGCCAGGACACTGAGGGTCCTCTGGGCCCATGTGATAGTGGTGGCACCATTCTGGCACAGACAGCTCTGGTTCTCAAACCTGATAGAAGTAAGCATCAGCCTGCTTTTGCACCTCCATGATCTCATGGATCTCCTATTGCAAGGGCTAATTGTCCATCCGAATCTGGTGTTGCTCCACTTCCACACCTGGAGCTTGAATGGAGATAGCTAAAAGAGGTGGGGTTTTCCACAGGGGTGTTGATACCATCTTAGCCTCCAGATGAAACTCCACCAATAGAATCTTCAAGATATCTTGGAGGGTGTTCTAGAGATGGTGTCACTGTAAGCATGTTTTGCAGGGATGTCAGCAGTGTTGGATTTGCTCCAGGAGGGGCTAGATCAAGGTCTTGCTCCCATCGCATTGAAAAGCAGTGGTGTTGGGTAGCATGCTTCCTCTAGGGGATTTGAACCATATCTGAACAACCCAGAGTCAAATGCTTCTTCCACTCTTGCTCCCCCAGTGGTCCACATGTTCCCAACTTGAGGCCTTTTTCTGGTACTTCGGGCTCTCTCCTACCTTCCCTTTGAACTGATTCACTCCATTCCCCTCAGGGAACTCACCCATAAGACTGTCTTCCTGGTAACAGTCACTTCAGCTAGGAGGGTAGAGGAACTAGGAACCCTGTCACGAACTATGCATTTTCTACCAAAGCAAGATGGTCCTACATCCAGACTCCTTCTTCTTTCCTCAAATAAACATGTCCATCATCATTCTCTGAAGCTTCTGCCCCAAACCAGTACATGGCAAGGAGAAGAAATGGCACCATTTGAACGTGCAGAGAGCCTTCAGGGTATATCTGGAAACCCTGTTTTTGTTCTTCAACAGGGTGCTCAAAGCCATAGCGTTTCCAGGTCTACCATTAACTGGTGGGTGAGGGATTGCATTTTGGGGGCTTATCAAGCCAGATTCAGAATTCCACCATCATGGTCCATTCAGTCCAGGGAGCAGCCACCACCACAGCCCTTTACAACTCTGGTCTGCTGCAGGAAATCTGTGGAGCAGCCAATTTGGCCCACATTTTCATTAAGCACTACAAAGTGGACATATTTGCACATTTGGGTTGCCAGGCTCAGGGCCTGAGAATGATTCTGTATCTTTAAGAGAAAAGAAAATTCACCCAAGTGCCGGTTTTCTTGCAACACTGTAATGGGAAAAACCACAAGGTGGAATTCTCCCTTCCCCCTGCACAACTTTCAAAGATACAGAAGACCTCTTGGTTGCCAGGCCTGGCCTGGCAACCCTATTGCACATGCAGAGGCAGCCTTTAACCAGTGGATGCTCTTAAAGGTACTGGTTGAGGTTCTCATCCTCCCCAGGGATGGGAGGGAGGTGTTGGCTGCTGCTGTACCTCCCTTGCTTATATGCTCCACTCCTCCCCTGGCCTAGAATGGAACATTGGCCTTACTATGAAGTGTCCTTGGTTGCCAGGCCTGGCAACCAAGAGGTCTTCTGTATCTTTGAAAGTTGTGCAGGGGGAAGGGAGAATTCCACCTTGTGGTTTTTCCCATCACAGTGTTGCAAGAAAACCGGCACTTGGGTGAATTTTCTCTTCTCTTAAAGCATATAGCCCCACTCTCATAGTTGAACATGGGCAGTTGGAAGGGCGGGCTTCTCTTGAACATGGTTGCATTTTCATGGTTCCTCTGTTGGTCAGAAAGGACCCCTTGGACAACCTGCTTTCCAGTTTTCTTTAACATTTCTCTGAGATTTTCTTTCCTATAAGAAACGTTGCTGCAGTTGCCATTTTGTTGGCAGCCAGCAGCTGATTTGGCTTTGCTACTAACTGGCATTCTCAAGGATAGTTGCCTCCCTTTCCAGGGGGTTAATGTTTTTTCAAATGAATTAACTCCAGGATGGAGTTAACCTTTGCCTATATGCTCCATTTTCCACTGACTAGGACACTTCATAGTCAGGCCAGCTTTCTATTCTCACACAAATACTCAGTAGCAGCAGCAGCAGCTTTTAAATGGGCTTGGGATCCATCTTTTAATTTGTTCTCCAAAGAAGAGACGCTCAAAGGTGGTATCTGTTCTAATACTTGACATTGTGAATCTGCCTATATCATTCTTTCCACCTTTGGTTAGTTGTTTTCCCTTTTCCTCCACATTGTTTTGTTTTGAACAGAAAAGAGGAAATTCATGAGAATTGCCTGTGACTCTTACGTTGCAAATTAGTAACTGCATCTTTATCCATTGACTTTTTTTATTTGATCCATGCTTCCCAGGTCGTCTTCGACATTCTGATGTTCTTGTTTATTCTTGTTTTCTTTGCCCTTCAGTACAAGACCATTCTTGACACAAAAATCCATATTTCCTGTTATCATGTATGACTGGTGGTGGTGGTAGGGAGCACAGGAGAAAATGGCAAAATTATGATATGCAGCTACAACTACTGAACTGTGTTCAGAGCATGGCTGGAAAATCTTCCTTTTCGACAGATTTAAAGTGACTAGCAGTTCTACTTGCCAGGTACACTCTTGACAAAAAACCCACAAAAACACCAGACTTCATCCAAAAAAAGAGCTAATGGCTTAAACATTTGACATGTTAGCACTTTTTCTCCCCATCTCTCATGAGTACATGATCTTTAAACAAAGTCTTAAAAGCCATATTGCAATAAAAACACTGAGCCACAGATGCCTAGAACAGAGACCAAATTCCATATATTTATCATTCATTTACAGCAGGGGTCACCAACCTTTTGAGGACCATGGACACATTTAGATTTTTGAGCTAGTGCCAGGGGCACCACCCTCTCTGGTCACTTCTCTCCCCCTTTACCTGGATCAGCCTTTCCCAATGGAAAGAAAGTGCCAGCATACAAATTTCACTTTTCCAAGGGATTTGGATAAAAAATGGACCCAGTGGAATTAATCTCAACCTTGAAAACCACATAGACCAGAAAGAAGAAGTGGGGAAAGTGTAACTCTTTCAATTTGCTCCTTCAGCTTTATGTACCTTTCAAGGCAGAAAGGATAACAATTCTCCTCATCAAGGGGACAATGAGTGGGAAGCTTAGAGGCTTCATGAGTACCAGGAGAAGACCTCAAGGATACCATTGTTTCCACAGGTGCCATGTTAGTGACCCCTGATTTACAGTAAAATCTCTCTTCCACTTCAGAGAAATGAAGTTCCATTGATATAGTGTTACATGAAAGATGCTGGGTGCGTGTAGATAATTAAATGTTCTAAGATGGGGATGATGCTGACACTGTCAGCAAAACCTCTTGAAATTGCTGGAGCACCCCCTCATTCCTGTCACCTCTGCAGAATGTATAAAGAAACAGGTGGGTTGGTGGGAAAATGCCCTTGTCCTTTTTTTTCAGCAGACACATATAACCTAGAGCAGGGTTGGATAACCCACAGCTGCATATGGACACCCAAGAGGTTTGTGTGGCCCCCAGGATCCTTTCTAATTTGACATTTAATTTTTTAAAATGACTGCTCCTATGAGTCTGTGCTATGATCCCATGATGCCAAAAGGCTTTTTGTGTTCCCCCAAGCTGCCCCCAATTGTTCCCATAGGTCCCCTCCTGTGACTGTCTGGTGTCAAAAGTTTTTTGTACCATCACCCCACACACACTTTCACATGTAGCCCCCAGAGGGTTGGCCATTGGTCAGTGCAGCCCTCACCCTGAAAAGGGTTAGCCACCCCTGACTGTTTCAGTTAGGATATAAAAATGATAACACTCAGAAACCATTTAACTCTTCCTTGATATTTTGGAACAGGTTTGAAAGTTTCCGTATTTCTCTCTCTCTCTCTCTCTCTCACGCACGCACGCACGCACACGAGAGAGACTCCAACATGAAGAGTTTGAACAGGAATTAATTTGCAGATTTGAGCTCAGTGAGGTCTGGGCATGGTTTCCTCTCTGTAGAAAGTAATTCTCTCTGTTTAGGCATTTATGTATACTACTGATCTTGGTTTGTCAATTCATCACTATTTGGGAGTGGGTTATACCCACTGTGACTGCATCTTTTTGCAATATCTTTTTGACTAGATATTATTTTCATTTGTGGACTTTGGGGCTCATTTTGTAAAAACATTCCTGTTCTCTCTGTACTCATTACATATCTTACATGTAATAAAAGTATCACCCATCTCAGACACTACAATCAGCAGGTGAAGCCTTGTTGCTGTTGCCACCACCAAGGACTGCCCAATTGGTGTTGACCTGTGAAAAGGCCTTTTCAGTGGTGGCTCCCTAGAATGGCCTCCCCAGTGAGGTGTGTCTACCTTCAACATTAATGACTTTTGGCAGGAATTTGAAAACATTCCTGTTTATCCAGGCATTTAATGGTTGGAGGAGAGTGATCCTGGCAATCCATATCATTGAATGGAAGAATGTTTTTATCTGCAACTGTTTTTACAATGTTTTAAATTGTTTTTAGAATGCTGTTTTATTGTTAAATTGTTTTGTTTGCCATCCTGGGATCCTTCAGGAGGAAGGGCAGGATATAAATTTAATTAATAATTAATAATAATAGTAGATTCCATTCACATTTAATGGTGAACCTACCTAATTTGAACTTTCTGAAACAAAGAACCAAAATGCATCCTTTGAACTTCGCACTGCTCTGGATTTTCAATGCAGTTCTCCAGCTGAGTAATTTTTACAACAATGCACATACCAGGGTAAAGCATGCATAAAAATGCATGCATTGATGAAAATTACATACAAATGTCCTACAACTTAGCAATGGCTCTTCTGATGCATTTTATATGCATTGATCTAATGAATATGAGTTTTTTATAAGCAGAAAGAGATGCAGAAAAAGCTTTTGGAGTCTTTGATTGTGCCTTGTTTCCAAACTTGTGATCTTTTGGACCTCTGTCTTCGTCTCTATTCAACATATTGTTATATAACTGGGGGACTGGCATGTCTGTGGATCTCCTCCAAGCCTGTAATCCTGCATCTGGAAGTTGAGATCTGCAGTGGAAGAAACCTGCTGTACTTGTCAGGCTAGTTCCTTTTATAAGTTAATAATTTTGGCCAAGTCAGTCTAGGAGTTAATGGGCCTGCTGAGTGGCCAATTTATATGCCAAAGGATGTGGTCCAGAGCAATCCTGTTGCTAGAGGAACTCTGGCAGAAGGGCAATTCCCCCACATCCTGGGGCAAAGAGGTGGTCTGCAGTAGCGTAGTGGGAAATTTAGAAGTACCTTCATAAATAGCCACATCATGCCCCTCATACTCCTCACAGCCATGTCCCCTTCCAAGATTATTTTCTTTATTGAATTTATATCATGCCCTTACTCCTGAAGAAGCCCAGGGTAGCAATACAATAAAGTTGTATTTTATTCAATAAAAATAAGCTTTCAGTCTCTGCAATTGATAAGTGAGTTGTTTGGACACCAGGAATCCCGGTGGTCCTAAAGAGCTGCTGTTTCTCCCTTCCCTGCACTTAGCTAGTGGCTTCTGTCTCCTTGTAATATCCAAGTGAGATCAGGTACAACTTATTATTTTCTGCAGATTCTACTGCACAGTAAGCGTAGGTGGATGTTAAAAATGCCATGGTATACATGTCTACTCAGAGAAGCAAGTCACTTTGTTTTTAATGGGGCTTACTCACAGGTAAATGAATACAGGATTATAGTCTAGGTTTTCTTGTGAGGAAAGGGGAGAGAAGGGCTCATGGTGAAAGGGCTCTTTGTACACAGCATCCTGGAAGTAAGCGCATTTGAATACAATTGGGACTTATGCATGCATCTAAATACAATAATCATGCCAGATTGGTTAAAGCCAATTTGTATACTAAGGGGGGTTGAAGGTAGAGACAAAGACATGTCCCTTCCTTTATAAAGATGCATCATTTTGGTTAAGGGAAGCAAAGTTTGAGGCCTATGATAAGGCTGCAATCCAATGCATGTCTACTCAGAAGTAAGCTCCATTGGGTTCAGTGGGGCTTACTCCTAGGTAAGTAGGTATTGGATTGCAGCCTAAGTCCCCTTTTGCAGCCATTTTACACCTCCTTCCTGATCTCCAGTTTTCAGCCGGAGTCTCCGGCTTTGGGGGTGTTTTCTGGCTCCCGTGCCAGACCACACCCCCTGTCCCTGGATCTCTGGTTTTTGGTGTGGTGTGGCATGGCCACCCAGCAGGGCTGCCACAGGGCAGGAGACCCCAAGCCCACCGCCATTCCCATGCTCTACTTACATTTCTCTTTGCTGTTTTTTGCAGCACACACAGGTTTGCCATCAATCAAGATGGCGGCTGAGGTTTCCCTAAGGGGCTGAAGCCTCTGCCATCATCTTGGTTGATGGCATGCATGTGTGCTACACGCTCGTATTGCTGCCATCAACCAAGATGGCGGCAGAGGCTTCAGCCCCTTAGGGAAACCTTGGCCGCCATCTTAATTGATGGCAAACCTGTGCGCACTGCAAAAAACAGCAGAGAGAAAGGTAGGTGAAGCGGGAGAATGGTGGGCGGCTGTGAAGCTTCTGCCCTGCTATCCTGCCACGGATTGCGGAAGGGGAGCGCATGGGCCCCACAGCTGGTCAGCCACTGTGAGAAGAGGATGTGCTGGAATGGATGAGCCCACGTTGGCCTGATCCAGCACTGCAGGGCTCTTCTTAGGTTCTTAACCCACCATCCTCCATGAGGACTAGGAAGCCACCCTTGATCCCTAGTGCTGCTCCCTCCCCAGGACTGATAGGGAGCTGCCTGGATTAACCACCCTCTAATAGTCTCCCACCCTCTAATAGTCTCCCACCCCCCGTCCCAAAAAACAAAACTGAACCAAACTCTCCTCGCATACTTGGGTCAATGCAGGTGGGCACCCCCTCATGCCACACCTTCTTGCAGGTTGACTTCAGTTTGGGCTCCTGCCAAAAGAGCCCCCCTTCCCCCAGTTTCCCTTCTCCCTCAAACATGCCTTGAGCCACCCCTGGCATCCTCTCCCCCCTCTGGAACTCCCCACACTCCTTGGGGAAGGACTGTGGCTTAGTGGGCAGAGCATCTGCTTTGCATGTAGAAGGTCCCAAGTTAATCTTCAGGTGGGGCTTGGGAAGACTCCCTGCCTGAAAGGCAGTACAGAGATAGATGTACCCAATGGTTTGACTTGGTGGCAGGCAGCTCCCTATGGCCCCCTAGGGTTGCCAGGTTCTTGGCCTGAGACTGATCCTGTATCTTTAGGAGCAGAGAAGGTCAGCCAAGTGCAGGTGTTCTTGCAACCCTGTAATGGGAAAACCCATAAGGTAGAATTCTCCCTTCCCCCTGCACACCTTTTAATGATACAGAAGACCTCTTGGTTGCCAGGCCTGGCCTCCAAGAGGTCTTCTGTATCTTTAAAAGTTGGGGAGGGGGGAGGGAGAATTCCACCTTGTGGTTTTTCCTATTACAGAGTTGCAAGAACACCTGCACTTGGCTGACCTTCTCTTCTCCTAAAGATACAGGATCAGTCTCAGGCCATGGACCTGGCAACCCTAGCCCCCCCTTCATTGACTGCACCTCATACAGTGAGGCTCAGGTACATGGCCCCTCCTTTTGCTTTAAGATGCCGCTGGTGATGTGCACACACCATGCACTAATCAATGCATGGCATATCTATAATTATTACAGGTTTGTACACTCTGTGGAACAACTGCCCTGGTGTGCTTTCCGGTGCTACACTAGAACAGATGTGTTCCATACTTGGGTTTAGGCCTCTAGTGCTTGGAGCACTCCAGGACAACACATTTTGAAATAAGAAGCATGTGTGGGAGAGTGAATAAACCTAGAAAATGTAAAAAGTGGAGGGATTTTTAAATGAGACTAACTAGTGCTTCCAGCATAAGGAAAATATATTTCAGAAGTTCTGTAATTAATCTATAATATATCATTTATAAAATGTAAAATTTTATAGGAGAGCTTTAGATTTTAACATCACAGGATTTAGAAAAATGTTATTGGCTTAAGCAGAGGGTAATGGGAATGTACAACGTGGTGTGTATAGTGGAAGAACTATTTCTCCTAAGGATTATCACAGTTACCTAAAATAATTCCTGCAGTACTTTGATCTTCATCAAATCTGAACTTCTAGGTATTTGTGCAAAAGATTGGATTTATTATCTGGATAGACCATATTTCATGCTCCTGTATTCCTCTAAGATGCAATGAGTGATTTAAATAATTCATTAATTTATATTATTTGGTGGAGCTAGTGTTAATGTTCATTTATTATTATTATTATTATTATTATTATTATTATTATTATTATTATTATTATTATTATTATTATATCCCGCCCTTCCTCCCAGCAGGAGCCTAGGGCGGCAAGTAAACAGGACAGATCTGTCCTTGAGAGAACCTCTCTCTCTCTTTCTTTCTCTCTCTCTCTCCACACACCCCTCCCAATATCCCTAGGTGTCCATCTCTTGAAGTTTGCAAAGAATTTACTGGGTTCTTGCACAGAAGTTGAGAGAAGGTGTTTTGGACACGAAAGGCATTTTTTTTTGTTTGAATGGTATGCTCCAAGCAACTGTGGTTGTTACTTAATGTATGCTTTATGACATCACTAGGGCCCGCCCCGTGACATCACTAGGGCCCGCCCCGTGACATCACTAGGGCCCGCCCCGTGACATCACTAGGGCCCGCCCCGTGACATCACTAGGGCCCGCCCCGTGACATCACTAGGGCCCGCCCCGTGACATCACTAGGGCCCGCCCCGTGACATCACTAGGGCCCGCCCCGTGACATCTCTGGTTTTGGGATGCTTCCGACCTGGCAACCCTACTCCTTATATATCTTCACAAGCTTGTGAGATAGGTTGGGCCCAAGGGCATCAAAGGAGCTTCATGGCTGAGTGGGAATTTCAAATCCTTTTTGCTCAAAAATGAAAAGAAAAAAATCTGTAGTTATTATGAAGTATTAATAAATAAGCACAACAAATGAATCAGGGCTTGATTTTTAACTATTTAAATCTTGAATTTATCCCAGCATGAGCATCTGAACAGAACTGCTATACATCTTAAATCACTTTCAACCCTCCCATCTGCCAGCCTAAGATCAGCAGGTGAAAGACCTACAGTAACATAACTGCACCTCCCCAACAGAAACATCCAGGCTCACACCCAGCTATGTGGATCTGCATGTGCGTGCACACACACATCCCCCTCTCCCAACTTAATTTTTTCTCTGTTTCCCTCCCTAACTCCTGACTTTGGGCTGGATCAAAACCACACATCCCTCCCCCTCTTTTTGGCTTCTTTTAAACAAACCAAGAGTGAGAAAGTTAGCAGTACACTTCCTCTTTCTCTGCTACAAAAGAGTAAAGTACCAACCTGAGGTTTCTAGTTACTGCTTTGGAGTGGAGCTCCCCCACTCCACACAAAAAGTTCAGTCGCATGGGATTTCATTTGCACTGTCGGAGTTTTCTGATGATCTCCCTACAGTTGTTCTTGAGATTCACACTTACCTGGCAGTAAGCCCCACTGAACTCAGTGGTTCTTACTTACTTACTTGCTAAGCATGCATAGGAATGGGCTGTAAGACTGCCATCCAAGGCACATTTACACACTCTACTTGAACATCCCACCTTCAAAAAACTCCTCCCTGGAGCAAAGAAAAGGAGGCACTTGCTGGCAGACAACAGCATCTTCAGTACGCAGGACCCATCCACTGCTCCATGCTTCCCTTCACAACTTTTTTTTAAAAGCGAGCCCCAATCACTCCCCCAAAGCTTGCAGTGGTCAAAAGAAAGTAAGTACCTGGGCTTCGCTGTCCACCCTCCTCTCTATGTGAACGTCTATCTCTCAGGTCTTCGTGACTCTCTCTTCTCCACATAGGGATGGAAAGATCTGCTCATTTCAGTTCTCTCCGTTTCTCATGTTTCCAATGTTAAATTCAGTCCTGTGCATTCTGCACCAATCTGTGATTTTTTTAAAAAAATCCTCATGAAAGTTTCCACTATTTTAGTGCTAATTTCTCCAAATAAACACATTTTTGTTGGCAGTTTTGACAAAGGTACACATTTTTGCAAGCCATTTCTCATCATTTCATGCCTTTTTGCATGTTATTTTCACTCATATATTCATTTTTATGTACACTTTCCCCTAATATATGCATTTTTGTAAATTTATTTATTTATTTTATTTTATTACATTTCTAGACCGCCCTATAGCAATAAGCTCCCAGGGCGGTGAACAGCATAATAAAACAGATTAAAATACAAGCGGATGTAAATACAATACAGTACACAATAAAACATAATTAAAATTCCAAATTTAAATTCAATTTTAAAAATTGTTTAGTTAGCAAACTGCATCCCAAAATTCTAAAGATGAGGATTTCAAAGGATGGCTGCGTTTTGGTTCTCATATTGTTGTTGAAAGTGTATATTTGATAAATTCTGCTTGAAATGCGAACTGAATCAAAATTCTCACCCATCCCTACCCCACAACAACAAATGGTAGGAGCCAAGCCATGGTGAGCTCAGCACTTGGAAATTGTGCAACTTGATTGGCTGTAGAGACAGAGGGACTCTGTGAGGGGGCCAGGAGGGGGGTGCCTGCAAAAAAAGGAAAGGGACTACATCCCTGGTGGTCTGTGTGTGAGAGTTAGTTTGTGAAGCTGTAAGCTGGAAATACACAGAGAACCTTGCCCTGCTTGGTGTGCTGAACTCCAAGCAATGGCTTGGAAATCTCCACTAGAAGCCTAATGGAAGTGCAAGTTCTGTGGGAGTGTTAATGATGAGAATCCCTCCATCTTACACTCAGGTTATATATGTGGGTAAATAAACCACATATCATAAAGACATCACAGTCTTCGCTGAACTTCATTCCAAGAAATCAAACCCCTGAGAAACCCCTAGAAGTCTCAGAAGCTGACAATATTTTCATCATTCTTTACTCTGGGAGGCTATCACATTCAAAGAATAAGAATTTGGGACCGCATTCCAACTTTGTCAAATGCAGGAGCATGTCTGCCCTCCCATCAGATTTGGAGAAATGGTATTGTTGGGGTTTTCTTCACCTTTCAGTTCCTTCCTATGATGGTACATTGTAATATATTTAATTTATATTATATCCATCTTCAATTAATGCTTGAAAGGAAAAGCTTGGCATATCTGTAATTAACATAAGGGCATGGGGAAATTTTGAAATGCCAGAATATTTGATTTTAGTTCAAACACCCCATCCTCCCACGCTATATTGCTTTTGTTCCTCTCTCCCCAAGTCAATTAAAATTCATATCTGTGAATGCTGGAAACTTCCATTAGTTGCAGTGAAAAGATTTTGGATTTTGCCCCTCCAAATGTAAGGAAGGACAAGAACATCTTTCAGTGAGGACAGCAGGGTTTCTGTTATCACGTAAAATGCCAAACAAGTTATAGAAAGGTGAAAATGATACTCACCTAACTTTTTGCGCTAGTGCAAGAATTAGTCCAAGAGGATTTCCCACTCTGCCCCATGCCCTTCTCCAAATCTGCTCTGGAGGGTTGGGGAAAACCCTAAGACAATTTTGGGGATGTGCAGGAGGAGGAAAGGGGGAGATCATTCCATTATGTACTGATGGAACTATAATCTTACCAACATTGAATACAACTCATTATGCTGTTTCAGCCTTTCTTTATATAATGGCGTGCAGATATATGCACACACGTTAGTAAACAAATCAGACTTTTGGCTTCCTTTTTAAAGAGATGGACATTGTAAATTGATTTTTAGACATAATCAGTGTGATTTGCAACCCCTCAAACCCCTTGTAGCCAGGGAGTCCATATTTATCATTTATTCCTTGAAGCTCTATTTGCAACAGCTGGAGAATATTACCAAACAGCTAAAACAGCTGCAGAAATAACCCTTTCAGTTACTTTTCTGAGGACCAAGTAAGTCAATTACAGACTGAATGTCCAGAATCCTGCAATGCAGCAGAACTGAGCCAAGCTAAGAAAAAGGAAAGGGTGGAAATAAATGGACTTTTAATCTGCCACATCCCATAAAAAAATATCTGATAAAATTTTCTGATTTCTTCCCCACTCATAAAACATGATTAGTTCCTCTGTTGATTTGTTATTTTAATTATAGCTTAAAATATACTTTATATAGCAATTTTCATGTACTTTACAGGCTATACAATATCTCATCACTTCTACCTTTGCTTCTCTTTGTGTAATATAACAAGGACCACCAGCTGCAAACTTCCAAATCCATCCCATTGAAGGTTGCTGCCTACTCCCCCTCTTACCAGCAGAGACAGTAGAATGTAAAGACTGGTATTTGCGGCAACAGGTCTTGTCACCAAGCTGTTGGGTAGCGGAGGATTAGATCTTGGCCAGGAGGAAGGGCGGGATATATATAAACAAACAAACAAAGAATGTATTTATTTAGCAAGCCTGTGCTGGTGTTGCACCGAGTATCCAGGTGGGCAAAGCTGGGTCAGATCAACTCCTTCCAGATCACCCACCCAGGTCTTGGTAATGCATACCAAATTGGCACCTTCATCCATGATCAAATCATGGATGAGTGTGGTCTTATTGTGTACCGCTCTGGAGTTAAACAACACACACAGGCCATTAGGACAGCAGATAAGTAATGAGGAACCAATCCACGAGAGGAGTGGGAGGGAAGAACAAGGCGTAGATAGCCTTGCCTTTATTTTCTATGGTAATTCGCCCCTTCCCCATGGCTATACTTCCCTCTATCCATGATCAGTGAAATTGGGGTGGCATCACCCATGTCCCTCCTTACTAAGAGTCCTCCTAAACACCTGATATGGACCTAACAAGAGCCCACCAACAAAACCTACTTGAGCCAATTATCCCAGTAGGCCTCTGTGAGAATTGGGAATAGTCAGACCCACTCAATATTTTTCACACAGGGCACATCTGCCCCCCCCCGCTCTGCCTCACACCCAGGAAGGGCCAGCCTTCTGCCAATTACAGAATCTCACTCTGAAGGCATATGGTGACTTGTTTCTATCATTCAGTTCACTGTACAGGCTCTCACTCTGTGCAGGAGCTACATGTACCACACGCCCTCCACCACCAATCTTCTCTAGAAGTTTAACAGAAAAATAATAAAACAAATTTTTAAAAAAGGTAATAGAAGGGGGTAGTGCCCTCACCCTTGGGACTCCTTAAGGGACTCCCCAATGGGCAATCCCCTTTGGTGTTGCCCCTTCAGTGGTGACCCCACCACCGCCGAAGGGCAACTGTGCTTTTATGCCTCCTGACCAAGCCAGCAGCTGATGCAAGAGGCTGCAAGATTAACCGCAGTGTCTCTCTGGAACCAGGGTCAGGCAGGGGTCCCCAGTCCTTGCAGCACTTACCAGCGACTTCAGCTGCCCCAAAAGACAGGACCCCAAAGCGACAAGCAGCAAGCACCCAGATGCTCAGATACTTACTCCCAGGGCAGGTCTTCTCCAGTTCCCTAGTGAGGCAGCTGCAGCTGTAGCTGTTAAAATTGCTTTTTAAGATGTTTTTAAATCTTTCTTAACGTTTTAACCTTTTTTTAAAGATGTCTTCAAAGCTTTTTTTAAAATGTTTTTAAAGTTGTTTTGTTTAATGTATTTTGAAGTCTGTTTTTATGATGTTTTAATGTGTTTTAGTGCTTTTGTTTGCTGCTCTGGGCTCCTGCTGGGAGGAAGGGTGGGATCTAAATCATATAATTAATTAATTAATTAATTGATGTGTTTACCTAGTATTGCCAGAGTGGGAGTCTGTTGATCTAGTGGGAGTCAACACCCCTAGGTGAGCGATAGAGGTGGGTGAAAGTTACACAATCTGCCTGAGATTTTTCTCTCTCTTCTTTCCTTCCCTCTTCTTTTTTCTCTGTGAGCTGATTGGATGGATTATTTATGTTGAATGCTGTGACACATTGTAGGTTACTGTGAGTCGTGGTTTAGGGGGACTGTGGTATGTGCTTGCTCTCTGGCCAATCAGCTCTACACCACTCAGCCAATTTGAATCCAAATTCAAAAGCTATGACAAAGAGGTCCATCCCCTTGGTCTGTCTGCTTGTCACCTTCTTAGATGGCTTGTATTCCATCTGTTGTGAAGAGGCCTATCTAATATAGCCACTGCAGCAAATTATGGAGGAGTCATGGACAAATCTAGGCTGTTTTAAGAACAGCCCACTTAGTAGTCTTAGTTTATATCAAAATCATACATCAGTTCTGAGCATGCTCAGATACATATAGATATATCAGCGAGGAGAGTTGTGGTACACCACCCTAAAAGTATGTTTGGTTTCTTCATAGGCCAGACTGGGCCCTATTTATTGTAGGAGATTGGAAAGGGAGAGGAGATTCTTGGTAGCAACTGCCTCTAAAAAGTTTGGCTGGGGGCATCATAAGGGGGATGAGGGAAATCTTGTTTCTTTATGGGCCAAGCTGGGCCTTTTTATTTCCAGGGTGGGAGGGAGAGCGACTCATGGTCATAAATTGCCCAAAGAATGGACTGGGCTGGACTGGACCTTTTAAAATTATTTTTATTTATTTAAAGTATCTGAAATTTTGATATGATCTTATGCAAGATAATTAATCTAATTATTTATTTACAGGGAAAAAGAGCAAGAACTTATTATAATTATTTTAATTAAAACAAAATGCTTAGGGGTACTTTGAAGAGGACCAGATGTTTATTTTCTTTCTGAGCCCAGGACTGTGTCTTTCATGATGGGGACTGAGAGAGAAGAGAGTAGTTGATCACAGACATCCTAGCATTGATAATCCAGCTAGCATGGCATGTGTGGGGTTGTTATACACTTCTACCCCCAATTTCACTTTAAGTCAGGAATTGGAACCTGTGTAAATGTGGTTGATCAAAAGGAAAGGAATTTTGAGTTAAGCAAATCCCTGCTTTTATAAAAACCAAGATACTTAAATATATTTTGTGTGAATGTCTGCACCAGTCCCTGCACCAGTGGAATCCTGGAGGAACGTCTGGAACTACCAGCTACAGTATTTAGAACTGTTCATATGGTGTGAAAGGCTCTTTTTTCTAACATTTTGACTTCTTGTTTTTCCCCACCTGCCATATCTTTTTGTCTGAGCAACAGGAGTTCACAATTTACAGGACTGGTTTTATTTTATTTTTTTAAAGAAACTGGCGATCCATAATAACTATGATCCATGATACTAAAATACACTGCTCCAGGTTAGGGAGGTTATTTCTGTGTATCAGGGAATAAGCAGAGAACCCCTAGAACCAAAAGCCTGGTGTGCCATATGGGACAAAAGGCCCCTCCACTTGATGTCAGCCAACATACAGTAAAATTATCTTAAAATCATATATCTCTGGTATCACACATATGGCCCACATCCAGGGAAGGGGACTAGCAGACTGTTGGAGAGAATGTGGCTTTAGGGGCTCCAATTTCTGCCTGTGGTGTCAATATTTTTATTCAATAATAAATGTCCTCTGATTGACATGTTTTAGGATGATGATATTGCTGAGATGAGCCTCATTATCTGCTACCTCATGGTTAAAGACCCTAGCCTGTGCTTGTTACCCATATTTTCTTGGGATACTGTGGAAGCACTTTCTAAGGCAGCCTTTCCCAACCAGTGTGCCTCCAGATGTTGTTGGACTACAATTCCCATCTTTCCTGACCATTGGCAATGCTGGCTGAGGCTAATGGGAGTTGTGGTCCAACAGCATCTGGAGGCACACTGGTTGGGAAAGGCTGTTCTAAGGACTTGATACATTTTATGCTTGTGGCTGCATATTGGATTACTGCACAGCACTGGAAAAAATGCTTCAGGACTGAAAATCCAGAACTGGTACACCAAACAATGGAACTTGGCAAGAATGGAGAAACTAACATGCCATCTTAAGACTCTAAGAAACCCAAAAGCAGAAGACTCATTTCCAACAACTTCTAGTGACTTTATTTCATTTGTTAATCGGGAAGAGTGTGAGACATGTCCCAGTCAGGTATGCACAGATATTGGACACATAAAAAGGTTCATTCAAATTTGTACAGTAAGGCCCTGCTTATACGGCGGGTTAGGGACCAGGCCCCCGCCATAAAGCAGAAATCGCTGTAAAGCGGGACCCATAGACTATAATGGGGCTGTCGCGCGAAAATGTCATAAAATGTCATAAAATCGCTAAATCGGCTTTAAAAGGGGGAATTTCCCGTCACCGCATTAGCTGAATGCCGGAATGCAAAGTGCCGGTAAGCGGGGCCCTACTGTAACAGCATTCCAGAGTTAAGAGATTCTATAAAGAATAGTCTACAATGGTCTAAATGTCAGAAAGCACAAAACTATAATCAGTAATAGAAAACGTTCTCCTCACCTATACCTGGGACTGGAAGTTGTCATGGATTGTAGTTTTTGTATTTGATATTTAACCTTTTAACCTATGTTGTAAACTGCTTAGATTTTGTCCAAATACATTGTTATATATGGCTATACTGTTTAGATGTGTTCAAGGTATATATGTTATTTTGAAATATTAGTTGTTTATTAAAATAAAAGTTTAAAATAAAAAAGCTGACAATGAATGCATTGTCAGCAAGGGATCACAACAACAATCCAAATTGCAAAAATCCAAATAAATAAATAAACAAACAATTAATAGTTTGGGAATCTAACTAACTTCCTAGGCAGCCTCCAAACTACATTGTAATTCCACTGTGTACCCTAGACTACTAATTAAATCATTCTCTGATACAGATGCATAGAGTAACTATCAACAATGCATTTATGAAATACAAGCAAATTTGAACAAAGTGGCATCGAAATACTAAGCCTGCTAGTGTGAAAATGGCATCCTCTTCCAGACAGAAAACAGACTCATGACTTTTTAAAAGACTGACAGCCTTTCCATGCTTTCTTGCACTTTATTTGCTGAGAAACAGATGGAGAAATACATTACTCAAACTGATGTTCCAGAAATCATAGACAAACTCCAGATGTATTCCATCTCCACCCTCTTGTCTTTTTGATTTCTAACACTGGATATCACTGATAAACACATCAAAAGCATGACTAGTTGGCAGTGGTAATTTAGCTATATTTTGAAGCTAGTCAAGATACGGCATTTCCACAGCTCCATGTTTCATTCTTCTCTATTTGTGGTTATGCACATATCTAAATTTTGTGAAAATTTGAATTTTTTTTTTTAATAATTTTTATTCAAATTTTTCAAAAGACAAACAAAACAAAGTCAAAAAACATAACAATACAAAAAATAAAATAAAAATAAAATAGTTGACTTCCGATTTGTCGCAGATCAGCTATAAGTATATAATATACATCAAACCTGTCCCTTAATATATACATACATGATCACTTTTCTCCATAGGCTATCTTAGTTAATCGTCAAATCCCAATATCATCATTTTATTTTGATCTTTCAACAAAAAGTCTAAGAGAGGCTTCCATTCCTTAAGAAATGTGTCTGTTGATTTTTCTCTAAGTAGACATGTCAATTTATCCATCTCTACTAAGTCCATTAATTTCAATAGCCATTCTTCCGTTGTTGGTGTTGATTCCATTTTCCACTTTTGTGCATATAATAATCTTGCTGCCGTAATCATATATAATATTATTCTTCCATATTTCTTTTCTATTTGTTTATCCATAAAACCCAATAAAAAAAATTCTGGTTTTAACTGAATATTTATCTTTAGAATTTTTTTTTTTTAGAATTTTTTATTTTTATTTTTTTGTTGTATTGTTATGTTTTTTTACTGTTTTGTTTGTCTTTTGAAAAATTTGAATAAAATTATTTAAAAAAAAGAAAATTTGAATTTTTCAGTTTTGATTTTGGAACTGAAATTTGACATCAGTAATTTTATTCTGAGAGGCATTTGCACCATGAATGTTGCTTTAATTTTTCTGTTTTCTGATGTTTTAAATTTTGCATATTGCATGTTTTCTTCTTTCT
Source organism: Rhineura floridana (assembly GCF_030035675.1). Classification (NCBI taxonomy): domain Eukaryota; kingdom Metazoa; phylum Chordata; class Lepidosauria; order Squamata; family Rhineuridae; genus Rhineura; species Rhineura floridana. The sequence goes on from NC_084480.1 coordinate 157,235,195, forward strand.
TCCTGTAAGCTGCTTTGAGACACTTATTATTTATTGATTTAAATTTATGTCCCACCCTTCCTCCCAGTAGGAGCCCAGGGCGGCAAACAAAAACACTAAAAATATTCTAAAACATATTTAAAACAAAACATATTTAAAAACATTTTTTTAAAGAAGGGTATAAAGTTTTTAAATAAATAAATAAAATTAACTATTAGGTTTGTTTGATTGACAGTCTTTCATACCATTCATTCTTTATGGATGGTATTGTTTGCCAGTTGTGTACTTGTAAGCAGAGCTTGGAAGTAACTTGTTATTTTTAACGAGTTACTTGTAATTCGTTACAATTTTAAATAACGAGTGGGTAATTCCATTACATTTGGCAAGTAACGGAACAACTAGTAATTTCCCTACTTTTCAGCTGCAACTTTAACGTTTCCACGTTAGGTTGGACGTTACTTGGGGGCGGGAACAAGGGGAAGTCAGCTCCTGGCTGTGATTGGTTAACACAAGACATGTGCCTCACACTGATTGGACCTCTGCGCAGACTCTCTCTTCCCTCGTGATCTGTGTTAGGAGGCACGAGGGAAGAGGTGAATAGGCAGGGCCTGCTAGCGTCTGAGAGGAAAAAATGGATGCCGGAGGAAAAAGCCAGGGCAAGGACAACGGAGGAGAAGGCAGCAGCAGCTATTATGTATCCTTTCTACCCAAAATGAGGTATGGACAATCCTCAAACTTACCTCCCCTACACTGACAAGTTTCAAATCAGGCCATTGAACCATATTCTAACTATAAGCTATATATCTTATTCCATGCCCAGTTTCTCATTATAACGGCAGAGTGCAATTCAGTCACATGACCCTTAACATGTTAACATGTTACTGTGGCCCTAAAATAATATGATCATTAATAGACCCAGATCAACTTTTCTGTTCTTTAAATTTAGGTAGAATGAATGGTGTTTGTATGCAGAAATAAACATTGATGCTTATAATTACATGGCTAACAAAGTGTAGATAGTTCTTCAAAACAATGAGTATTGGAAGAAATTAATCTATTCTGACACGCCAGTGGCTTTTGAACTGGTTTAGCAAAAGTGTTGTTTTGAAAGAAGCAATCAAAAGTGGAAAAGCTGGGAGTACAATGTATGTAATGGAACACTCTGCATGGAACAAGCTGTAGCAATCTCTGGAGCTGGTGAGTAGATATTGTTATTGTGAGAGAATAAGAATGAGTAGAGTTATTTGTGAGAGAGTAAGTAAGAATGGGGTTGCATATTTGGTTTGACTTGTTTAAACAGTATCAAAGAATCGTCTCTTCAGGCTCTGCATGCTTGTCTGTGGTTTGCACTGAGTAAATACCTCTGCTCCTATAGGATGCTGGATGAAGGTTTTGCCTTACAGATGAGACTCAACTATAGCTTCTTGATCCCTTCAAATTGTATAATCTGGCATGGCAAAGTATAAATATTGCCTTGAACAGGAAATTAGAATCATTTTTATTGAGGGAACTGTCCTCAATTATGGTTGCCAGGTTCAGGGCCTGAGACTGATCCTGTATCTTTAGGAGAAGAGAAAGTCAACCAAGTGCAGGTGTTCTTGCAACACTATAATGGGAAAAACCACAAGGTGGAATTCTCCCTTCCCCCTGCACAACTTTTAAAGATACAGAAGACCTCTTGGTTGCCAGGCCCGGCCTCCAAGAGGTCTTCTGTATCTAAAAGTTGTGCAGGGGGAAGGGAGAATTCCTCCTTGTGATTTTTCCCATTACAATGTTGCAAGAACACCTGCACTTGGCTGACTTTCTCTTCTCCTAAAGATACAGGATCAGTCTCAGGCCCTGAGCCTGGCAACCCTAGTCCTCATTCAAGCTCATAGAATGCTAGGATGGAATGTTCTCATGGTTTGGGGCGTGCAAATTTAGACCTAAAATAAATCAGTAGGGTAATTTGTCAGTAGAGGGTACCTATATGTCTAATGAGAGCAGCAGGAGGGCCAGCTCCAGATCTTAAGTATGAACAACAGAGAGTAGGAATTTTGAGTTGGAGAAAAGGAACTGGGATTGCACCAGTATCTTGGAAGCTGACCAGCTGGCCAGGCTGATTATTTCATCATGCTTGGAATTGGATTAATATACAAGCAACTACCACAGAGTGAGATGACTGGCCTAAAACACATGAGCAATTACAAACTGAATGCAGTACTTTATGTAACTACTGCTAATGATAGTACTCTGCAGTACTAGAGGAGTGGCAACTTCCTTCCAGGGATGGTGATGCTGGTTACCTTCTTTGGTTAGTCCTCCCCTGAAGGCTAATGGAATCTGATTCCTGCTGCTCCTCTAGGAGTTGATGTCCTTGTTGGCCTATGGGCTACAGAGGTGACTGACAGTGGATTTTATTGCCTGTTGGCACCGCTCCCACAATGCAGACCTCTCTCAGTCAAATGGTTTTTAAGGAAACAGAGGGGCAGTGATGTAAGGAGGGAGATAGCCAGCATGCAGGTAGAAGAAAACTTGAAATCCAGGAAGATAGGTAAGAGCTACAGTGAGCCTACACTGTGGCAGTGATAGCAAAGAAGAAATACATCTCCAATACCTTGCCATCTACAAGATGCTACCTAATTTCTTTTTAAGTGGTTCATGGCCTGTAACAACAAGTCCAACAGTGATTCAAAGGAACTAGTGCTGTGCTGAAAATTTTGTTCAGATGTGTTGCTCATTCACTTGGGAGAGAGTAAAGAGAGGCAAAAAAAATCTCCAAATTTTGGGGCAAGGGACAGGAAATTTTGAAAAAAAATATTTGGGGTGCAGGGCTTTGGTGCTTACTACCATTATGAGGAGGGCTCATCGTTTCTAACAGTCCTTGGACTACTCCCCAGTGCACCTCTCCCCTATGCTCCCAGTTGCCTAGAAATGGCAGGGGAGGACATGACATCACAATGTTCTCTCATGAGCCTTCCTATCAGTCTGTGGAGTACTTGAAAATGATGCAATTTTAAAAGATTTGTTTCATTTAAAAAATCCCACCCCATTGCATCTCTCTCAGGCGTTCTGCAGACAGTATTGAGAATGATTTTGAAGTCTCATGACAAGATTACTAATAAAACTCCAGAGAGTTTTGCAAAATAAAAAAGGAATCCTTTAAACTTGCTTTTTTAAAAAGTGTCATTTTCAGGCACTCTTCATGTCAGCTTATATGTGGTACATGGGTTGTTAATAAAGAACACAAAACACTTTTCAGCCACCATGCAACAGTTATTAGATAAATAACAAAGCCCACATTCTCATGCTGCAAACAAAGACAGGAAAAAAACCTTCCTCTTTCATTGGTGTGTGTGTGTGTGTGTGAAGGGGGTTAGAGGAGACATATTCCAAACTTGGTGTTACATTAAAGTCCTTTACTTGTAATAGCCAAAAACCATTGCAATTGGAATATACAGATAAAATAGAAACCAGATAAACAGCTTGACCAAATTACCTGACTGAAATACTAGCATTTACATGAGGTGCCAGCCAATAAAATTAATGTATACAGAATCCATCAGCGTAAAACTAACAAAACTATCATCATCATCAAAAATATTTTTATTGCACTAACCATTGGCCTTGACAATGTTAAAATATACTCCATTGTATACAATATGATAAAAGTAGATAATAAAATAAATTTAAAATATAAATATATAAAACTTTTGATACAATACAGCAAAATCCAATTTAAGCTGAAATTTAACTGGGAACACTCTTAAAACTCTTGAACATGATCTGTTACTTTTCACTAGTTCTTTCTGCTTAGAGTTTCCTTTTGGCTAAAGTACTATATATAGTGCTATTCTATATGATATATAGGTAAGCATCTTCTAAGAGAAAGCAGATAATTTCATGATCAGAGTAGATTTTTAAGCTAGACAAAATATTTTTCAGGATTTTTTTTCCCCTTGGCCCATCATTTAAAGGGTATTTCAATACATAGTGGATTATGTTTTCTACCTGTTTTAAATTACAGATGCAGATCTGTTGAGAAACTGGAATCTTTCTGTATCTGCCCTCCAGCATAGCTAAAGGCATAATCTGTAAAGTAGTTCTAAAAAAGCCCTGTGGAGGGGAAACACTGTTAGATCTTCTAGGTATCTAGCTCTTTGGTGGTCCTTCTTAAAAAGATTATGCCATTGGGAAAATTTAGATCTTTGTAACAACCTCATGTCCTTCCAGCTTGCTCTTCATATATTCTTGTCCCTTAGTTCTTTTTTTGTCCAAATGGGCCCAAAATGATTCTGACAGATTATACTACTGTAATAAATTTTGGATAGTATCATTTTGATTTCCCATATTCCTTGAGAAGATATATGCTTATTTTATCAGCCGGCCTACTGATAACACATACATATGTTTATATTTCAATAGTGCCACCTATGTCCCCGCTACAGTGGAGGGCCAACCCACTTCTGCTTGAAAGACAAATAAAGCTGTCAACTGAGCAAACAGCTATATCAGATTAAAACTCAAGGTGCCATAATAGATCTTGTTCTAATGCACCTGCTAAACGTTTTGCAGACTTTGCTGTCACCGTCTGTTCCTGGTCTGCAAGAAGAAAAGCCACATAAAAATCAGTTTTGTGCCCTGGAAAAGATAATAGTAATGGGGTAATCAGCTCCCTTCTCTGATCTCTATAGAAAGAGCAAAATAGCAGTACATGGGCCACTGTTTCAACACTGCCATCTCCGCATAGGCATACGCAATTCTGCAATGTGATTCTTTCAAAAAGCCTGTCTAATATGACGGATGGTGGTATATTCAATCCTCCTCTAGTAAAAGCTGTTCAGTGTTTAAGGATTATTAGGGTTTGCAAATAAGGTGCTGGGGTATTAAGAGAATGAAGTGGGAAGCTGTCGTACCATGCAAAATGTTCTTATAGCAGCCAAATTATTCTGCTTTTCAAAGTCATAGAGGCGCTATCTGATTAAATCTCTTGCTTTACTAAACCCTAAGATTAGTGGCTGTTGTGGGGATAAACCAAAAGAGCAGAGCCTTAAGGTAATGGCCTTCACTCAGCTGCTCTCGTGAGAGTCATGCTGAACAAGATGGAGAAAACCAGTGGAAGTTAATTTTAACTGCAACCAATAATTGAATGTCCTCACCGAAGCCTGTAAAACAATAGATGGAAGCCGAGCTTCCATTGGTAATAAGGCATTAGGAACACAGCATGGGGCACATTTGGTGAAGATGCCACTGAAAAAGACACTCAGAGGCAGGGGCTGGAAGGAAGACCATTTCCTAACATGCAGTTCTGAAGGGGGCTGGCTGGCAAGTTGGCTCTTCTGACCTCCTTGACTATATCCTGCCTCTTGTCTCATGATATGGCTATGGGTAGATGTGACAAGGAAGGAATGATATGTGGCAACATTGATGGCTTCATACCTTCTTTGTTTCCACAAGTCTCTGCCTACAACACTGGCTTCTGCAGAGGGAGCAGGACTCTATCACAGATGTGCAGGGGATCCAGATGGGTCTGGAGAGGTTGATGAACTCTTGGTAATTCAGCAGAAGTTAAATGAAGCCTCTGGACATTCAGAGGCATATGAAGAGCCTGAATCACCAGCTAACCCACATCCAGTGGATCCGGACTAAGGTGGCCATCCTGCCAAATTATAGAATGCTGCTTTGTCCCTAAAATGGGTGGTGCTACTCCCTGGAGGGGGATGCGCTAAGCACATGCAGGAGAGGAGCATTACATGTATAGCCCTGATATGTGTAGGCTCGTTTGGGTGATTGGGAAACCTGCTTTTTGCAGAGTTCTCAGCTGCATGAACTTTCCAAGCACTTGACTGTATAATCTAGTGAATGCTGCAGACCTGCTTCCCACTGCACGTGCTAACTCTGCACACTTTTTAAATATAGCAGAATAGAGGTATGGAATCATCACGTTGTCCTTGTTTCTCTGACCCTATGCTTGGGGAGTCAAGAGGGAGATTTATGGATATTTCTTCCACTCCTCCTTTTTTGCCAAATATTTATTAAACTGGCAGGAGATGGAGATGGCCCTTGAGGCTCTGGAGGAGCTGTGTTTTATCTGAGGTTGTTGGTTTGCTGTCATCCCTTCTTTGTCTTTAGATAGTTGCACTTCAATTCTCCTGCCTTAGAAACAGAACTCCCATTGAATATATTTTTCTTTCTCTCCAGGATTTGTTCAAGTGAAAATCTGAGTTGATAAATTTGACTAGCATACACTTGGGTGGGTTTAAACACACCTGAAACCACCACCATAAAGCCGCAATTAGTGAAATTTTGCAGCAGTTAAATGTACAGTCAAGACATCTGAATCCAGAAAGTGGTGCAGTTAATGCAAATTATTTGTCAATCACTAGTTCAAATTAGCATGTTATTTAGAACTGGAGTGCTGATGAACTTTCATATCTCAGCATAAAATCTTGGACATTAAGAATGGAGGAGCAATTAGGAATCCATTCCTAAGAGATCTCCTTGTTCACCCTTACTGGTGTTGCTTAGTGGTAACTGTTATTAGGGCTGTGCAAGCCCTCCTCCCTTGGTTCAGAGCCTAATTTGGCAATTTGGATCAGGGCCCAGTTCAGGTTGGATTGATTCAAATCCAGTCCAACCAGATTTGGACCCTGAACCCAAATCTAGATTCAGTAATCTGAACCTTCAGTCCTCCCATTGATGCATTGGGAAACACAAATGGCCACAACATTTTTTGGTTTTTCATATATGTGCATGAAAATTTTTTTTTTTTCAATAATTTTTATTCAGATTTTCATAAAACATACAAGACAAAATCATAAAACATTCAAAGACAAAAAACAAAATCAAAAATAGTTAAACAAAAAGAAAAAAAGAAAAAAAAACAAAAATAAAAAATAAAGAGTAAAATATTGACTTCCCATTTGTCAAAGATCAAATCAGTTATAAGTCTATAATATATAACAATCCTGTCTCTTAAGTCATATTATAAAATCACTTTCCTCCAGTAGTTATCTTACTTAATCATCAAATCTCATAAACATTACTTTATTCTTTCCACAAAAAGTCAAAGAGAGGTTTCAATTCTTTAAGAAATATATCTATCAATTTTTTTTTCCAGATAAGCATATCGATTAATCCATCTCATTACTAATTATGATAATCTTATTGTCATAACCATAGTCAAAATAAACATTTCAATTAATCCATCACATCAGAATCTGTTAGGTTCAATAATTTCAGTAGCCATTGTTCTATTATCTCTATTAGTTCCATTTTCCATCTTCCATCTTCAGTAGTCTTGTTAAGTCCAGTAATTTCAATATCCAATCTTCCATTATCAGTATTCCATAATAATCTTGCTGTCAAAGCCATAGTCATATAGTAAGAGTCTGATGGGAATTACCTCTATCCCAAATATTTTCTTGCCATCCATTCTGAATAGGTTGCTGAAATACTGCTGTAAAATCATATCTCTGTTCTTTTTTTCAAAATACACTGGGTCATCTCTTAAAAGTTTTTCCATTGTCACATGGCTGCAGTTAATTCCATAGATTTTCTCTATATTGGGCTCCATCACATCATTCCAGTCCAGAAGATTATCCATGCCATTGATAACTTTATCTCTAGAATCTTCATTCATTTCTTCAGAGATAACATTGAGTTCCAAACAATAGATTTTATTTCTAAAGTCCATAAACTCCAAATCTTGTTCCTGTTCCACGTTGGTTCCAATCTCCGGGATCTCCTCTCTCACAGGGACCCCTATTCCAGTCTCCAGGGTCTCCTCTCTCACAGGGACCCCTGTTCCAATCTCCGGGGTCTCCTCTCTCACAGGGACCCCTTCCAGGGTCACCTCTCTCACAGGGACCCTTATATCTTTAATCTCCTGCTTCATTTTACTCAATTCAATTTTCATTATCTCAATCTCATCCATTATTTTATGAAACATAGTTATTTCCAGATTTTCAGCCACTTTCTTAATTGCCATTTTAAAAGAAAAATATAGGAAAACCACTTCTTATTTCAGCAACAATTGGGTTAATTCTCCAAACTTGGTGACATCACAGTATAAACAGAGCAGACAGCCTTATCTCTCCAATAGTTAAGTAAACAAAATGCAGTTCCCAGGATCGAAACAATTAATGGCAATCGTCAAGAAACAGATTCGTCAAAATAAAATAGACCAAAAAGAGAGTAGTCTCAAAACAGTATAATATTTTTCAAAATAAAAATCTGGAATAGAAATCCCTCTTCTGTGTATATCTTTAGAATGCAAATCCAGGACAGCTTTTTGCAACAAAAACAGAGATAAGCTATTAATTAGTGCGTAGCAGAGAGAAGTTATGGCTCCCCAGTGAGATGTCAAAAACTGATCAATCTGGCAAATCTCTTTTAAACAGCAACAATTTAAGTCAAGTAAAAGAAAAATATAGAAAGAAGGGTGCTTGCCTGTTAGTGCGTTCTCTCTTAGAAGATAAGATGAACGTTCGCTTTAACAGATAGAGCTTGCTGTTGAAAATCCGTCCCATAAATCGTCGGCTGGACCTCGTCCCATAAATTAATGAGATCTGGTCGTCCCAACAAAAATAGGCTTTGAGGTTAATCTCTTCGTTTCTCCCTACCCGGGAGAAGTTTAATCAGTCAAAAAAAAAAGAAAAAACTGACTGATATATCTGAATAAGCTTCTTTTGAGGCAGGAGCCCGTCTCAAAAGCAGGCACAGGCTAAGTCACCCTTCCCGGAAGTCATATGTGCATGAAAATTGAAGAGATGGTAGCCCCTCAAAACGGGATTAATCTTGCCAAATTTCAGACAGGTAGATCCTGTGGTTTTTGTGTTATCCATCCTAAAGTTTGCTTTTAAAAAACACTTAAAGGGTAAAAAATAAAACAGACATAACTTGCTTTTTTTTCTTGGTAGAAAAAAACAGCTTGACCAAATTACCTCTTGGTAGCCACCGACGCTACCTAAGCCTCAAGTGACAGAGATGGTTCTAAGAGAACCCCCAAGCTACGAACTTGCTCCTTCAGGGGGAATGCAACTCCATCCAGGACAGGTTGGACATCCACCATCTGGTCAGAAGAACTGCTCACTAGCAGCATCTCAGTCTTGTCTGGATTGAGCCTCAGTTTATTAGCCCTCATCTAGTCCATTGTTGCAGCCAGGCACTGGTTCAGCACATTGACAACCTCACCTGAAGAAGATGAAAAGGAGAAATAGAGCTGCATGCCATCAGCATACTGATGGCAACACACTCCAAAGCTCCGGATGACCGCACCCAACAGTTTCATGTAGATGTTGAACAGCATTGGGGACAGAACTGACCCCTGTGGAACCCCATACTGGAGAGTCTAGGGTGCCGAGCAATGTCTCCCAAGCACCACCTTCTGGAGCTGACCGGTAAAGTAGGAGGGGAACCAACGCCATGCAGTCCCTCCCACTCCCAACTCAGCCACTCTTCCCAGAAGGATACCATGGTTGATGGTATTGAAAGGCCTCTGCCATAGCCTACATATGTTCCCACAGCTAATTAACCATTCCAGTTAGTAGGGCCCAGCCTTGGCCTTGAAGAGCTGCGCTCTCTCCAGATAATGCAGGTGTCTCCAGCATAAGATCATTTCTATCCAGCAATAAGATCTTACCCACAATTCTACAGTATAGAGCCATTTTCTTAGGCCAAAAAACCTGTTTTCATAGCAGTCACAGTTACCATGTTCCAAAGTACAAGCAGGTATGGAGGCATTTGAACCCATTTCCTACATGAGTCCAATCTTCTTATAGGTATTTATTTATTTTATTACATTTTTAGACCGCCCTATAGCAATAAGCTCCCAGGGCGGTGTACAGCATGATAAAACAGGTTAAAATACAAAAACACAATAAAACATAATTAAAAATTTTCAATTTTAAATTCAAATTTTAAAATTTTTAAAATGCCTGGGCAAAGAGGTAGGTCTTTACCTGGCGCCGAAAAGATAGCAAAGAAGGCGCCAGGCGTATCTCATCAGGGAGGGCGTTCCATAGTTCGGGGGCCACCACTGAGAAGGCCCTAGCTCTAGTTATCGTTCTCCGTGCCTCCCTATGCGTTGGGACACGGAGAAGGGCCTTCGACGTCGAGCGCAGCGACCGGGTAGGTACATAGCGGGAGAGGCGTTCCGCCAGGTATTGTGGTCCGATGCCGTTAAGGGCTTTATAGGTAAGAACCAACACTTTGAATCTGGCCTGGAAACATATTGGTAGCCAGTGCAGCTGGGCCAGGGCAGGTGTTATATGATCAAATTTTTTTGTCCCAGTAAGAACTCTGGCCGCAGCATTCTGCACCAGCTGAAGTTTCCGAACCGTCTTCAGAGGTAACCCTACATAGAGTGCATTACAGTAGTCCAATCTAGAGGTTACCAGAGCATGGGTAACTGTGGCAAGGTTCTCCCTCTCCAGATAGGGTCGTAGTTGGGCTACCAGCCGAAGCTGGTAGAACGCATTCCGTGCCACCGAGGCTACTTGAGCCTCTAGTGACAGGAGCGGATCTAATAAGACCCCCAAACTACGGACCTGCTCCTTTAGGGGGAGTGTAACCCCATCTAGGGCAGGTCGGACATCAACCATCTGGGCAGAGAGCCCCCCCACCAACAGCATCTCAGTCTTGTCAGGATTGAGTCTCAGTTTATTAGCTCTCATCCAGTCCATTATCGCGGCCAGGCAGTGGTTTAGTACATTAACAGCCTCACCTGAATAAGATGAAAAGGAGAAGTAGAGCTGCGTATCATCAGCATATTGCTGGAAACGCACTCCAAATCTCCTAATGACCTCGCCCAGCGGCTTCATATAGATATTAAAGAGCATGGGGGACAGAACTGAACCCTGTGGGACCCCATATTGGAGTATCCAGGGACTCGAGTAATGCTCCCCAAGCACCAGCTTCTGGAGACGATTCTTGAGGTAGGAGCACAGCCACTGCCAAGCAGTGCCTCCAACTCCTAAGTCCGCAAGACGTCCCAGAAGGATACCATGGTCGATGGTATCAAAAGCCGCTGAGAGATCAAGGAGAACCAGCAGAGTTACACTCCCTCTGTCTTTCTCCCGACAAAGGTCATCATACAGGGCAACCAAGGCTGTTTCTGTACCAAACCCCGGCCGAAAGCCCAATTGACATGGATCCAGATAATCAGTTTCATCCAAGAGAGCCTGGAGCTGGTGAGCGACCACACGCTCTAAAACCTTGCCCAGGAACGGAACATTTGCTACCGGTCTATAGTTGTCAAGATTTTCAGGGTCCAAGGAGGTTTTCTTTAGGAGCGGTCTCACCACCGCCTGTTTCAGGCAGGGTGGTACCACTCCCTCTCGTAAAGAGGCATTGATCACCTCCTTGGCCCATCCGGCTGTTCCGTTCCTGCTAGCTTTTATTAGCCATGAGGGGCAAGGATCCAGAGCAGAAGTGGTCGCCCGCACCTGTCCAAGCACCTTGTCCATGTCCTCGAGCTGAACCAACTGAAATTCATCCAATAAAACAGGACAGGACTGTGCTCCGGACACCTCATTAGGCTCAACTGCTACAATATTGGAGTCAAGGTCCCGGCGGATGTTTGCGATCTTATCTTGGAAGTGTCTCGCAAACTCATTACAGCGGGCTATTGATGGTATTATTGCGTTCTGAGGACCAGAGTGTAAAAGTCCCCGAACAACCTTATAAAGTTCCGCTGGGCGGTTAGAAGATGACTGAATGGAGGCAGCAAAGTACTGCTTCTTCGCTGCCCTCACCGCCTTCACATAGAGCTTGGTAGAGATCTTCACAAGTGCAAGACCACAGCCGTCGGGAGTTCGTCTCCATTTGCACTCAAGCCGTCTCCTTTCTTGCTTCATCACTCTTAGCTCCGGGGTAAACCATGGAGCCAATTGAGCTCTGCAGAGGAGAGGGCGCACCGGGGCGATTGTGTCAACTGCCCGGGTCATTTCCGTACTCCACAGATTGACCAGGGTTTCGACAGGAGCGTCAGTTTTATCAGCCGGAAAACTCCCCAGAGCCTTCTGAAAACCTTCAGGATTCATTAGTCTCCGGGGGCGGACCATCTTAATAGGTCCTCCACCCTTGCAGAGGGGAGAAAACATTGTGAGCCTACACCTCAATAGGCGATGATCTGTCCATGACAGAGGAATAGATGTAAAATCCCTCACTCCCAGATCACCATCCCCTGCTCCAGTAGCAAAAATTAAGTCTACAGTGTGCCCCGAAATATGCGTAGGGCCAGTAACAAATTGAGACAGCCCCATGGCTGTCATGGAGGCCATGAAGTCCTGAGCCGCCCCAGACAAAGCGGTCTCGGCATGAATGTTGAGATCCCCCAATACCATAAATTTGGGGGATCGCAACACCAAACCCGAGACCACCTCCGTCAGCTCAGTTAGGGAGGCTGTTGGGCAGCAGGGTGGACGGTACACCAACAGTATTCCCAGTCTGTCTCGCTGGCCCAACATAATATGGAGACACTCCAGACCATTAGCTACCTGGATAGGGTGCCTAATGAGAGGGATGGAACTTCTATAGACCAGTATAGGTAGTGGTATTTGAGTGGATTTATTGGAACAATGGGGGTTACATGCACCCTGATTAAAACAGAAGTTATTTTCACTGCTATAGAAGTGTTTGAGTCTAATCTGCTTTACTGGAATTCCACAGACACTGTCCAAAATAGCATTCAAGAAACTGCAGTGAAGAATGAAACCTTGAGACACAGGATGATGTAAGAGTTGATATAACAGCCTTGGGAGAATTCAGCTGGACAGTGCAACCATTATTTGCGGTTTTCTGGTGAAACTGCTGTTCATACTTGCTTTAAGCCAGATCTGAGTTTAAGAGTTTGTCCTGGAATTTTCAACTTATTTGTAGCAGTTACAGTTGGAAGATGATAAAAATAACCCCAAACAGTGGTGGTGGTGGTGGTGGTAGTAGTAGTAGTTCTGTTGTTATGTGCCTTCAAGTCGATTACAATTTATGATGACCCTATGAATCAGTGACCTCCAAGAGCATCGGTTACAAACCACTCTGTTCAGATCTTGTAAGTTCAGGTCTGTGGCTTCCTTTATGGAATCAATCCATATCTTGTTTGTTGTAGCTCTTTTTCTACCCCCGTTTTCCCAGCATTATTGTCTTTTCTAGTGAATCATGTCTTCTCGTTATGTGTCCGAAGTATGATAACCTCAATTTCATCATTTTAGCTTCCAGTGATAGTTCTGGTTTAATTTGTTCTAACACCCAATTATTTGTCTTTTTTGCAGTCCATGGTATGCACAAAGCTCTCCTCCAACATCACATTTCAAATGACTTGATTTTTCTCTTATCTGCTTTATTCACTGTCCATCTCACAAGGCCTGGGAGATCATCAGTTGAAAGTCATTGAAACAGATGTTGAAGTCAAGCCTTTCCTCTCTTGCATTCCCAAGGTAGAAGTACTTGCCTTCTCCACACAAAATATCAAAGAAGATGATATCCTCATCATGGCAACTGATGGCCTTTGGGATGTTATGTCCAATGATGATGTGGCCCATATTGTCAGGAATTTTGTCCAGGACAACACATCTGACCCATACAGGTTTACAGAACTGGCCAAATGCCTGGTGCAGAAAGCAAGGGGGAAGAAGGATGGATACTACTAGACTAGGACAGTAATGCTCCTGCTTCTTATGATGATATTTCTGTGTTTGCAATTTCCTTGCACAACAAGGATGACTCCTGAATGTCCTGTTATTACTAAGCAAGTGTTAACAGTCATTTAGATATTATTGCTGTTAGTGGGACCATTTCTTGACCTACATGCTGCCACTAATATGGAATGATGTGAGGTTACCCATTTTATTCTTAAATGGTGCTTTAATAGTATCTGGTATATTTTTACAAGCTATTTAGCGTGGAAATTTAGTTTTTAGTTACTGTAAACCACCCAGAGAGCTTCGGCTATGGGGCGGTATACAAATACAATAAATAAACAATAAATAAAATAAATAGAGATTGGGAATACCATGGTCTGAATGATCCTGACTTTAGTGTTCAGTGATACATCTTTGCATTTGAGGACCTTTTCTAGTTCTCTTATAGCTGCCTTCCCAAGTCCTAGCCTTCTTTTGATACATCGACTATTGTCTCCATTTTGGTTAATGACTATGCCAGGGTATTAATAATCCTTGACAAGTTCAATGTCCTCATTATCAACATTGAAGATACATAAATCTTCTGTTGTCAATACTTTAGTCTTCTTGATGTTCAGCTGAGGTCCTGCTTTTGTGCTTTCCTCTAACTTTTATCAGCATTCATTTCAGATCATTACTGGTTTCTGCTAGTAGTAATGGTATCATCTGCACATCTTAAATTATTGATATTTCTCCCTCCCATTTACACACCTCGTTCATCTTGGTCCAATCCCGCTTTCCATATGACAATCAGATGCTGTGGCACCCCCATTTTTTAAAAGCATTCCATAGTTTTTCGTGATCTACACAATCAAAGGCTTTGCTGTAATCTATAAAGCACGGGGTGATTTCCTTCTGAAATTCCTTGGTCCATTCCATTATCCAACGTATGCTTGCGATATGATCTCTGGTGCCTCTTCCCTTTCTGAATCCAGCTTGGACATCTGGCATTTCTCGCTCCATATATTGTAAGAACCTTTGTGGTAGAATCTTAAGCATTACTTTACTTGCCTGAGATATTAAGGCAATAGTTCAATAATTACTGCATTCCCTGGGATCCCCTTTCTTTGGAATTGGGATGTATACTGAACACTTCCTGTCTGTGGCCCATTGTTTTCTTTTCCATATTTGGTGACAAATTTTTGTCAAAATTCAGATTCAGTCTCAGTAGCTTGTAGCAACTCTATTGGCATGCCATCTGTTTCTGGTGATTAGTTTCTTCCAAGTATTTTAAGAGCAGCTTTCACCTCACATTCTAAAATTTCTGGTTCTTTGGAAAACTGGAAAATAAATCACTTTCGCCAGCTATAACCGATCCCAGCAATCCATCAAGTGTAGTCCACCATTTCTTATACCAATCCTACCATTGTAGTGTATTGGGTCAGTGTTTTATGACTGTGATTGTTTGAATATGTCTTTATTGTTCTGCCGGTAATTCTTCAGGGCTGAAAACACATTCAGTCATGCCCCCTGTGGGTTTTTCTTCCTGTTCTTTCTTCTTGTTCTGGAATATTCAGAAAAGAAAAAACTGGCAGCAGAAAACTCTGACTCCTGTGTCTTTTTGGGTAAAGGGCAGCAGGAGGACTTAACAACCAAAATATCCCTCAGTCCATTCACAATACATGCAGATAGTTTAAGAAGTAAAAAATAAAGAGAATCATACTGTCCACTGTTGCTCTCTCTACAGATGCTACATTTTTAAAACAAACCAACAAACCCCAAGCTGCTCAAACTAGCAACCACTCCATTCTCCTGCCTGGCTACATAGAGCTGTTTAGAGGTATGGCCTTGAAGGAAAGCTCTGAGCATGCTCAGAACAGCTCCATGGTCTGCAAGAAAGTTTAGATACTGACAACAGGAGGAATAATAACAACAGGAGGGAAGGGGAAACTGAGCAGTTAGGGCACTGGTAACATTAAAAAATACTATCACATGTTTTTTCTTTCTGGAGACAGATGGGCCATAGAAGACTGGAGAGAAAGAATTGAGTAGGGGGCCAGTGGAAGTGGCTTGGGCATAAAGGGGATATTTGCAGTGTTGGGGAGGAGCAAGAGGGGGCATATGGATAAATGAGGGGGATATGGGACAGAGGGAGGGAGTGCAAAGGTGTGCAAGGGGGGCTACAGAAGAGAAGGAGGTTCAGAAAGGAAGATGGGAAGGTGAAATGGGGGTTGCCTAAGGTGATAGTGGAACGTCTAAGGCAGCCTTTCCCAACCAGTGTGCCTCCAGATGTTGTTGGACCACAACTCCCATCAGCCTCAGCCAGCATTGCCAATGGTCAGGAAAGATGGGAGTTGTGGTCCAACAACATCTGGAGGCACACTGGTTGGGAAAGGCTGGTCTAAGAGGTTACACATTTCAATTGAAGAAGTGCTAATTAACTTTTTGAAATGTGTAGAGGGGCGCTTGGTCAGGAAAATACCATAAACCAGCTGGATGTCCAAATGGCCAAACTCAACATGATTTTAAATATGATGGGAAAGGACTGTAGCTCAATGGTAGAGCATCCACCTTGCATGCAGAAAGTCCCAGGTTCAATCCTGTGTCTCCAGGTAGGGCTGGAAAATGTCCCTGTCTGAAATGGTGGAAAGCTGCTACCAGTCACATATGTTCCTATGTTGTTTTTTGCCTCTAACGTGTATGGCTTAATAATGAACATGCATTCCTCAGTTACCCCAGCCCCCTTAGGAAGATTGGGACTGTGCCAGGCTCAGACCTTAAACCTTCCCACTGCCACTGCTACCATTCCCCTCTCCCAGATTTTGCATTTGCATTGGGAGGAAAGCTACATGGTAATTTCCAAAGTGATTACAAAATGTTTGGTATAAAGTATAAACACATTAAATAACTGTATAACTCTTTCACAATGTTGAGCTATAAATGCATATTTTGGTCATTCACGCATTATCATTGTTTACTTCAGAGGTCTCTCAGGGTCGCAGGGTGCCTTCCAAAGACTTGATGTTCTAAATTGTTTATGAGGGAAATATGAAAAGTAACAACAGGAAAACCATATCCAATTTCCGCACGTCAATTTGTATAGAAGTCAATCTCCTCATAATCCCCCTTCCCCTCCCTACAGATGATTGGTCTTGATTGGAGAAATTGATAATATAACTATGAAGGACTCTTCAGCTCTTTCCATGTGCTCAGTTACCTGATCTTCTCCAAGGATTACTCACAGGATGTTGTTTTCCTCAAGTATTTCTGCCAACTGCTTCTAGCCAGGACAACAATCTGTGTATATTCAAGCAATCCATTCCACAGCACAAGGGCTTTTATTCACTCACCATTTTGTATTTTGCAACCTATTTTATTTCAAAAGCAACAGACCGAAGATCACAAGGGTTTCACAAGAGTAAATGTAAAAAAGGGACGGGGGAAGTATAAATGGAAATACTGTTTTTTGGGGTGTGTGTGTTTTAAGTTTTTTTAATTTATGACATGCTTCTCTGCTGCAACCTCTCAAGGAACGTGTACGAGGAACTAGAAGCAGCTGAAATTTCACAGAAGACATTTTTTCTGAGACAAATTTCTGAGATTTTTCTTTCTCCCCAGGAAAGGAGGCAGAATTTTCTAATATTCTTCAGCAATTTATTTGTGTTGGCTGCTATTTTCCCTTCACAATGCTAGATCTAGGGCACTGTGGAGGATGCAAAATGGTTATCAGGCTACCAACATAGTAGCCAGTGCTGTTGTGCCCCTCACTGTGGCATGAATGGAAGAAGCTGTACTTCTGGAAAATGGCAGCCACCACAAATAAATTGGTCACTTCAAATGATGAGCCCCATCTCTGAGAAACTCACACTGGAGAAATTCAATGAAATGGTTCCCCAATCATTCTGCTCACACAAAATGGAAAATTTTGAGGTAATTTCCATGCAGCTGTGGTTCTAACAAGATTTCATTCCATCTTGCAAAATATTTTTTGCAAACTTCATCCCCTGATCTTTTTAACACAAATGAAAAATGTGAAGAGTTAAATGAAAAAAAATTATGTACAGCGTGTACTGCAGAAACTTGGGTATTCTTTGGTAAGAAAAAAAATTGCTACTTCCACTGCCTTTCCCCCCTGAATTAAGCAGTTTACTCATACACAAAAACCCTGTTCCATTCCCTTTCGTTCTATTTAAATTGTATTACTATAATAAAACATATAGGAATACATATCAGTATAGTACAGATTAATGTGAAGTAGAGAATACATTATCAAATTATAAAAAGTCAATTAAAATTTCTTCAAAACAAAACAAGAAAATATTGAATATTTGGCTGCTTTGCATTATTCCTGCAATGATCAATAAAACATGACCAATTTTCTCTGAATGTATCTCTTCTTTGTCTTCTTACAGTCCGCAACAGGTGGGGAGCCTTTTTCAGCCTGAGGGCCAAGTTCCGTTGTGGGCAAACATCTGAACAGTGCATGACAGTGGGGGCAGGGCGAGAGGCAAAAATGGGTGTGGCCAAGAAAGTGTTTTTTATTCTCTGGCCACGATTATAATATAAAATACTATTTCTTTATGTGGTTGACATAACCATCTAAAGAAATAAAAAAGGGGTTGTAATGAGATTACATACCCTAAAATTCTTTCCAGTCTCCTGTTTATCATTTTCCAATATTTCTTTGCTGTCTTTCAGAGTCTCCAATTGCTGGTGCAACCTTTTCCAAACAACTGTTAGGAGCCTCAGGGAGAGGCTAGTGATGGTTGAGCATGGGTTTTGAGGATTGGGCTCTTGGTCACATGATTGAGCTGAACAGGGTTTAGAACAATTGTAAGTCTCTCACTGCCCCATCCTTCCCCTGATACTTTTCCAGAACGCCCCCTTTTCTGGGACAGCATAAGTTATGCCAGGCTGATCGGCTGGTCGGCAGAGTTCCAGCTGAGCTGGGGTGAGGAAGTTATACGGGCATAATCCTGAATGAGCCTCAGCTCAGCTGAGAAACTTCAAAATCTACCTAATACAAAGCAGATATTGGGCCTGGATTGCTCTGTTAGAGTGTTTGTTCCAGTTTTTTTTTTAATTCCCAACATGAGATGTAAAGATCTGTTTAGTTGTTGTTCTCTCAGTTTCTCATTTTTCCAATCTTAAATTCAGTTCTCCACATTTCTGCAGTAGTCTGTGATTTTTTAAAAATCCTCCTGAGCATTCTCCAGTATTTTAGTGTGAATTTCTCCTAATAAACAAGTTTTTGTAGGCAGTTTTGGCTAATATACAGTTTTGCAAACATTATCTCCTCATGTAATGCCATTTTTGTATATAATTTTCATTTGTACATTCATTCTTATGCATACTTTCCCCTAAAAAAAAAGGGAAATGGTCTGCCTTCAAGTCAATCCCGACTTATGGTGACCTATGAATAGGGTTTTCATGGTAAGCAGTATTCAGAAGGGGGTTACCATTGCCTCCCTCTGAGGCTAGTCCTCCCCAGCTGGCTAGGGCCTGCTCAGCTTGCCACAGCTGCACAAGCCAGCCCTTCCTTGTCTGCAACTGCCAGCTGGGGGGCAACTGGGCTCCTTGGGACTATGCAGCTTGCCCACAGCTACACAGGTGGCAGGGCACGTGACCCCTGAGCCACTCACTGTGGGGGTGGTCTTGAGCTGGCCCTTGACAACCAGGAGACATGAGCGGGGATTTGAACTCACAGACTCTGGACTCCGGACTCCCAGCCAGCTCTCCTCCCCACTGTGCTATACCAGCTGTCAACATATGCAGTTTTGTAAACAATTTTTGGTTGGCGAATTGCATTGCAAAATTCAAATAAGTGCAAGTTTCAAAGGATGGCTGCGTTTTGCTTTTCATGTTGTTTTGGAAAGTATGAATTTGATAGATTCAGCCTGAAATGCAAACTGAATCAATTTCTCACCCATCCTTATTCCAAACAGGAAGCTGTTGCCACTTTTTAAGCTGCTCTATTGATACTTTAATTGGAAGGCATTTAAATTTAGAAGTTTAGTTTTTAAAACAATACCAGTGGGTCGTACCCAGTGTTGCATTCGAGTGAACACACTGAAATTAATGGACATGACTAACTTAGGTAAATTTCAGTGGGTCTGAATAAAACTTGGTTGGATACAACCCATTTTAATTGCTGCAATTCTTCCTGAATATGATTGGCATTGAAAAATGATTTTTCTAATTACTTGATCAAAAGTGAAATTCTTTAAGCTCATAATTATTTATGTATAGATCAGTTACTGTATTTGACAGCCTAATTCCTTAATCTTGCATTGGCTGCCTGTATGTTTCCGAGCTCAATTCAAGGTGCTGGTTTTAACCTATAAAGCCTTACATGGCTTAGGACCACAATATCTGATGGAATGCCTCTCCCAACACGAACCCACCCGTACACTACGCTCAACATCAAAGGCCCTCCTCTGGGTGCCTACTCCAAGGGAAGCTGGGAGGCTGGCAACAAGGGAGAGGGCCTTCTCAGTGGTGGCCCCCAAATTATGGAATGATCTCTCTGATGAGGTGCACCTGGTCAAGTGCCAGGTCAAGACTTTCCTCTTCTCCCAGGCATTTTAGCATGTGTTTTTAAACTGCTTTTTAAAAATGTGTTTTTAAATTTGTATATTTGTTTTTAATGTTTTTAATTGTTGTAAACCACCCAGAGAGCTTCAGCTATGGGGCAGTATACAAATGCAATAAATAAATAAATCTTACTGGTTTATCAATTTTCATAGAATCACGCTAACATTAGTCCGCCTATCTTCCCAAGTAATTTGCAGAATTTTCCGGAGGCAGCATTAGTGGAATCTTTCAAGAAGTTGGGAGTGGCGTTTATAGATGGTCCATGTTTCACAGGCGTACAGTAAGGTTGGTAGTACAATGGATTTGTAAATAAGCATTTTGGTCTCCCTGCGAATATCCCGATCCTCGAACACTCTACGCTTCATTCGGGAGAATGCAGCACTCGCAGAGCTCAGACGATGCTGGATTTCAGTGTCGATGTCAGCTTTTACAGAGAGATGGCTGCCAAGATAAGAAAAAGTGATCGACATTCTCCACTGTCGCACTATTAAGCTGGATTGATGGTGCTACAGAGGGATTGGTTCGCACTTGCTGATTAAGCACTTTGGTTTTTTTGATGTTAAGCAAGAGGCCAAGCTTTTCGTATGCTTCTGCAAAGACATTTAGGATAGTTTGAAGATCTTCCTCTGAATGTGTGGAGACTACATTATCATCGGCATGTTGAAGTTCTATGACAGAGGTTGTAATTACCTTACTTTTTGCTTTCAGCCTACTGAGATTAAAAAGCTTTCCATCTGTTCAACATGTGATTTCCATGCCAGTGGGAAGTTTCCCCTCAACAAGGTGTAGAATCATGGTGATGAAAGTAGCAAATAAGGTTGGAGCAATGACACATCCCTGTTTGATGCCTGATCCCACTTTGAATGGATCACTTTGAGAGCCATTGTTATTCAAAATTGTTGCCGTCATGTTGTCATGGAGGAGTCACAAAATATTCACAAATTTATCAGGGCATACTATTTTCAGAAGGATGGTCCAGAGAGCAGTTCGATTTACAGTATCAAAGGCCTTAGTCAGATCAATAAACGCCATATACAGAGGTCGGTTTTGCTCCCTGCATTTTTCTTGAAGCTGTCGTGCTGTGAAGATCACGTCCACTGTCCCCCTGGAAGGGTGGAAACCATTTTGAGATTCAGGGAGGATGTCTTCTGAGATAGGTAGGAGGCGATCTGTGAGGATCCTTGCAAGGATTTTACCTGCAGTAGCTAGAAGAGTGATGCCTCGGTAGTTCCCACAATCTGTTCTATCACCTTTCTTGAAAAGAGTGATAATTATGGCATCCCTAAAGTCTTCCGGGATCTCCTCACTCATCCAGATTGTTTCGATGAGCTTATGAAGTTGTTGTGTAAATTCAGGCAGCTACTTTACTCCCAACTTAAGCATGGAAAATGGAATATCGGTGGACAGCAAAAGAGGTTTAAAGATGTTCTCAAAGCTAATCTAAAAAAATGTAACATAAGCATCGAGAACTGGGAAGCCTTGGCCCATGAGCGTCCCAATTGGAGGTCAGCCATTATCAAAGGTGCTATGCACTTTGAAGAAGCACGAGTACAGGGCGAAAGGGACAAACGAGCTAAGCGGAAGGCACATCAAGCAAATCCTCATCGTGACCATCTTCCATCTGGAAACCTATGTCCTCACTGTGGGAGGCTGTGTGGATCCAGAATTGGCCTCCACAGTCACTTACGGACCCACTGTTAAAGACCTTACCCTGGAAGACAATCTTACTCGGCCAAGAGCGATCGCCAATGATGAATGATAAGGCCACTGAGTCCAATGCAGGAATCCAAATTAAAGCATACCCGACAGGTGGCTGTCCAGCTGCCTCTTGAATGCCTCCAGTATTGGAGAGCTCACCACCTCCCTAGGTAACTGGTTCCATTGTCACACCACTCTAACAGGAAGTTTTTCCTGATGTTCAGTTGAAATCTGGCTTCCTGTAACTTCAGCCGATTATTCCATGTCCTGCAGTCTGAGATGATCGAGAAGAGATCCTGGCCCTCTGCTGTGTGGCAACCTTTCAAGTACTTGAACAATGCTATCATATCTCCCCTCAGTCTTCTCTTCTCAAGGCTAAACATGCCCAATTCTTTCAGTCTGTCCTCATAGGGCTTTGTTTCCATTTTATTCTTTATTTGTTTAAGCTATTTATAATGTCTGTTTTTCCTTTACATGCGGCTAGTGTTCCAAATTCTGTAATTAAGATGTTATACAAGGATGTAAGGGGTCTGCGACCATCAAAACTATATGGTATCCAAATGCTTGGAGGGGTTTGTATTTAAGTGTTGCAATACTGAAAAGCACTTCATAAAGTGGAATATTTGAAGGAAATAGTTGTACCCACTAGAAAAGATGTAGGATGTGAAATCAGATTGGTTTAACAAGAAAACTGTTTCTGTCCACATTGTGCTTGTGCAAACAATTTACAAAAGATGTATCAATCCAGGAGTTTTAGGGACCAGTGCATCATCTTGAGTATTTGCCGGGCTAAGCCATGGATCCCAGAGCATCACTGGTGCAAAGGATACTTGCTGATGGCAGTTGAGGACTGGAAATGCCTTCTGAATGAAGAATTGCAATCCCTCTTGGATCCTCTTTCAGGAGGCTCAGTGTTGTCTTATATGTTAACAATACTTTGCCCAATACTAGTTATTTATTAGTTAAATGTATATCCTGCCTTTCCATCAAACTGTGTTTATAGCAGTTCAAAGCAATAATATGGATACAATACAATACAATACAATTGTGCATCTTAAGACTCCAGCTGGGGGAAATACCATAATTCAATGTTCGCACACATTAAAAAAAAACTCCATACACATAAAACAAAACTGAGTTCATTAGGGAGCACAGCTTGCTCTTTGTTGTGCTTGCAGGAAGCTTTTACACAAAGTAATATTAAAATGTGATCCCTTACCTGCAGTCTGAAGTGGAACATTCCATTCTACCCATTTAGGGACTATGTCAGCATATGTCCCATTCATTCTGCTGCGTGCATAGGCTAAGCCTCTGTAAAATTGCTGAACAGGGATTTTCATTTGCCAAACAGAGCTGGGAGGCTTTGTTTTGCCAAATGGAAAATCCACACAAAGACTAGAGGTTCTATATTTAGAAAAGAACTTCAAACTCAAGAGCGTATTCAATCTGGCAAAATCTGACCGGCTCTTGCATTTCATCTTTCATTTTCTTAATACTCTTGGAAGTAAACATAGAGTTACTTTCAAACACGATTGTTTCATTGTTGTTCAAAGCTGAAATTTTCATTTAAAACCTTACAATTAAAAATAATTCAGCTACAAATTAGATGTCACAAAACTCAAACTGCAAAGTCTAAGTAAGTTTCACATGGTTTTCTGATTGAATTATAGGGAGGGGTGGCAGAGGGATCTAAGACTTTCCTTTTGTGGCAGTCCCATACATACAGTTTTCAGATGTCTGTGGGGCAGTGTGATTTGACTAGATCTGGAGAGTGTCAGATAGGGTTTCATTTACCCTACCCCACCCCACCCCACCCCACCCATCACACCCATAAAGAAGACTTGTGAGACATAACTTGGACAAATGTTATTTTATTTATTTATGTATATAAATATTTGTATACCACTATTTTGTTGAAAAACATCCAAGCGGTTTACAACATGTTTAAAACAACAACCAAAGAATTTAAAAAATACAATAAAAACAAAAGCCAATTGATGCAAAAAATGTTCTTAATTGCCTGCACTAGCCTGGTGAAACAGAAAGGGTTTCAGCAGATGTTTAGAATTTAAAGCAGAAGGCACCTGCTGAATCTCTGTTGGCAGACCATTCCAGAGAACTGGGCCGATGACACCGAAGGCTCAATTTCATGTCGATGTTAAATAAGCCTCACCAACTTGGTGGACAACCAGAGCTGCTCCTGCAGAAGATCTTAGTGACTGAGCTGGGATATAAGGGTTCAGGTGGTTCCTGACACCCTGGACCTAAGTTGTTCAAGGCTTTGTAAATTAATGCAAGGAGCTTGAACCTGACTTGGTAGTAGATGGGCAGACAGTGCAGATGTTTTAAAAATGATGTCACATGTTGTCGGCCATATGCTCCCATCAGTATTCTGGCCGCTGCATTTTGCTCCAGCTGGAGCTTCTGAACTAGGGCAAAGGACAGCCCCACATAGAGTGCATTGTAACCAGCCTCGAGGTTACCAACACATGGACTACAGAGGTCAGGCTATCTCTGTCCAGAAAAGGCCATTGCTGACGAACCAGACAAAGCTGGTAAAAGGCACTCCTGGCCACAACTTGGACCCCTAGTGACAAAGATGAATCCAGGAGTACCCCAAGTCTACAGACCTGGTCGTTCAGAGGGAGCACGGCCCCATCCAGACCAGGCAACCCGCTTATCTCCCGGACATGGGAACCAAACACAGTTTATTGGCCCTCATCCAGTCCACTATAGCATTTAGACACCAATCCAAAGTGTTCACAGCCTCTCCTGAGTCAGATGTTATGGAGAAATAGAGCTGCGTGTCATCAGCACATTGCTGACACCTTGCTCCAAAACACCTAATGACTGCTCCCAACAGCTTCATATAGATGTTGAATAGCACTGGGGAGAGAATACAGTACACTGCAGAATCCCAAAACACAAGTGCCAGGGGGCCGAGGAACATTCACCCAGTGTTGCTTTCTAGACATGACCCTGAGGGTAAGAGTGGAACCACCATAATACAGTGTCTCCAATACCCATCCTGCTGAGTCAGTCCAGGAGGATACTATAGTAAATGGTATCAAATGCTGCTGAGAGATCAAGCAGAAGTAACAGGGTCACGCTCTCCCTGTCTCTCTCATGATAAAGGTCATCCATCAGGGAAATCAAGGCTGATTCTGTTCTGAAACCAGGTCTGAATCCAGATTGTGATGGATCTAGATAATCAGTCTCATCCAGGAATACCCGCAATTGCTCTACCTTCTCCACCACCTTTGCCAAGAAAAGGGTGTTCACAACTGGTCTATAGTTGATACACTCCATTGGGTCCAGTGTAGGCTTTTAAAGAAGTGGATGCACCACCTCCTCTTTAAGGGCAGTGGGCATCACACCGTCACGCAAAGATGCATTTACTACATCTGTGACCCATTCAGTCACCCCTCTCCGGCTTGCTTTAATAAGTCAGGATGGACAAGGATCTAATGAGCAGGTGGTCGGACAATGTAACACAATTTTTAGAGAACCTGCAAACCCAATCAACCTAATTAATCTGTGCAGGCAGGTGAGGATTTAACTCTTTCAGTTAGGGCATAGTCCTTCCAGTCCCCTCTGTATGTCAGCTAGTCACAGGCTGTGGCTCCCCAGCCAAGGAAGGGGAAGAAATTCCTCCCTTCTTGCTTGGGAATGTGCCCAACCAGCACATCTGGATGCGTTACAAAAACTGTCAAAGAACGCTGACATAGTCATCAAGGAAGCTGACAAGGGGGGGTGCAATTGTAATCCAAAACTGTAAGGATTATGAGGCTGAGGCCCTTCGCCAACTACAAGATCAGATCTCATATGCGCCAATTGCATCTGACCCTAACAAAGAGATCAGTGCACACATCAAAGACATTCTGGAGGAGGGTCTTGTCATGGGGTGGATCAGCACTGCTGAGTCTGAATTCTTAGCCAAGAAAAATCCAAGGACATCCCTATTTTATGTGTTGCCAAAGATCCATAAAGGCGTCAATCTTCCCCCTGGTCGTCCCATAGTTTCAGGTAACGATTCTATACTGGAACCACTGTCCCAGTTTGTTGATTATTTTTTAAAACCCTTCATCCCGGCCATGAGATCCCATGTGCGGGATTCCACACATTTTCTACAAAAAATGGCCCTATCAAGATCCAACCAGAAGACATCCTCAGTATGGATGTCAAATCTTTATACACAAGTATTCCACAAGCTCAGGCACTGAACATTATTTTCGACGTCCTACAGAAACGTGAAGTACGGAATCCACCAACTCATTTTTTGATCGCACTGGCTGATATAGCTCTACGAAAAAATTATTTTGCATTCAACAAAAAGTTCTTTTGGCAGACCAAGGGGGTGGCCATGGGATGCCCCATGGCTCCAGAGGTTGCCAATTTATATATGCAACAATTCGAACAACAATTTATTTTTGCCAACTACCCACATGGTAGAAACATAATTTCATGGTTACGATACATAGACATATTTTTGATTTGGTGAGGCACACATGATGGGTTGGAAGATTTTTTTCAATGGATTGATGTCCAAGATCTCAATCTCAGTTTTGAGACAACTTGCAGTACAGAGCAGATTAAAGTTTTGGACACTACAGTTAAGAAATCTTCAAAGAGTCTAATCACTTCTATTTATCATAAACCCACTGACAGGAACACTTTTCTCAAGTACGATAGTTATCACCCTGCACATCTGAAAAATAATCTACCATATAGCCAATTTTTAAGAGTAAAGCGTAACTGCTCAAGAAATCAGGATTACCTCCAGGAATCCCAGTCTCTAGCACAACGCTTCTATGACAGAGGGTACCCTACAAAGGTGGTCAGAACAGCCATGAACAGAGCCAATGCCTGCAGACGTGACATTTTGTTATGCCCTCAAAAAAGAACAGTGCAGAGCCACACAGCATGTATCCTTCCGTTCAATCCAATTACTAAGAGACTCCAAACATACATTCGCTCCAATTGGCATTTGGTCCAGGATCTGCCAGACCTGACAACACGACCTATGGTAGCATTCAAAAGAACAGGCCAGGAAGAAGCACAATAGACCAAGTCTATACTTTATACCACCTAATTAGCAAGTCAGCATTGGCCCCACCGAATTCCCTATATATGGCCTTTGTGGATTTTTCAATGGCATTTGACTCAATAGACAGAAACCTCCTTTGGACCAAGTTAGGTCAAACTAATTTGGACAAGAGGCTTCTATGGCTTATTAGGTCATTGCATCAGGACAATTTCCTCCAAGTACGTTTAGGACTGAATGGAGCGCTGTCACACCAGATTCCTGTGGCCAGGGGAGTAAAACAGGGCTGTATATTGGCCCCTTTCTTATTTAATTTTTACCTGAATGGGTTAGTTCCTGCTCTATCTTCCCCAGCATATTTCCCTCCTGCCATTGGTACCAGGAAAATTTCTATCCTGTTATATGCTGACGACCTCGTATTATTGTCTATAACAGAAATAGGCATGAAAAGATCATTAATGAGGTTGGCTGAGTATTGCAAGGAACATTCCCTTGTGATAAATCATTCTAAAACTAAAGTTATGATATGTGGGAAGAATAGGAGGTCTACCCCCAGATGGCTAATAAATGATCAGCGACTAGAGCAAGTCCACTCTTTTAAACACCTCGGCCTTCACCTCAGCTATAACACCTCCTGGAAGAAGCACCTTGATGAAACCAAACTCCTGAGTGCCAGAACCTGCGCCCAAATCCGCAGATTCTTTTACTCTCGTGGGGGACAGTTAGTTAAACCCATGCTGAAAATTTACGAGGGCAAGGTTCTTCCGAAGATCCTATATGGAGCAGAGCTATTGGGTCAGGCGGTTAAGCCGAAGCTTGAGGTAATCCAAAATTCCTTAATGAGGCAGCTAACTGGTCTCCCTCCTGGAGTGCCCTCGGCCCACCTGAGAGCCGAGTTAGGCCTCCCTTCCTTGGCAGCCAAAGTCAACCTGGCCACTTTGAGATTCTGGCGTAAAACTCTACAAATGGACGATACTTCCATAGCCAGGCTCTGTTGGCAGGATCAGTCCAGTGTAGAGAGACTAGCCCAACGCTGCCCAGCTTTATTGGCTACATACGAACTCACTTGGGACGACCTTTTAACCCTCCCCCCTACTGCACTTCGGAATCGAGTCTTTGATTTTGATGCGAATCAAGACAGAGCCACAACTGCCGTCTCCCCTTTTTCCCCATGGTTTCCACACCTTAAGCCTAACCATGCTGTTTCCCACTATTTCGAGACAATTACGCGAGCTCCACTCCAGAAAGCCTTCACGGAACTTCGGTTCCAAACAATGCCGTCAGCCTACCTGGGAGATATAGGAAAATACCCCACTCACAGCGGCTTTGTATTTTAGGCTGTGGGGTGGTCGAGGACATAATGCATTATTTATTATCCTGTCCATTATATGACGACCCAAGAAGGAAATTTTTAGCGCAAATCATAAACTCAAATGGGGGAAGGTCCCCCATGAACCTGGTGCATATCCTCTTGGGAGACACGGATAGATACATCACTTCGGCCGTAGCCAACTTTGCCTACACGGCTAGGAAACGAAAAGCCGCATATGTTAAGTCCATCTCGAGTTAACTTTGGAAAGAGTTAGGGGCCTTATATCATGTTATCCTGTGTATTTTTTTAATAATCTGTGTTTTATGTATTTTATGGTTTTATCTTACTTGCATGCCATTGCAATGGCCTAAGGCTGTAATGCAATAAACTATTGATGATGATGAACAAGAAATCTCAAGGACTGGTTGATCCATACAGAATATTCAAGGAGCGATGTTAACATGTGTCAACCAACTATTTTTCATACATCTCATCCAACAGGACACCATCCATGTGGCCACTGCTCATATTGTAAATTTACACAAAAGAAAAAATTATTCACCAATCCCAGTACTGGAAAGCACATTTACATCCAAGATTTCCTAACCTGCAGCTCTGCAGGAGTCATCTACCTCATCTCCTACCCCTGCAACTGGATCTATGTAGGGAAGACATCGAGACCACTCAAACTTAGAATTGGGGAACATCTGTGCAATCTAAGACATCAAAGAATGGGTTCTCCGTTGGTCAAACACTTTGTTGAGAAACATCATAAGGCAAACGATATAACATTTTGGGCCATTGAGAGAGTTGTGGGTAACAACAGACTACTCAGCAGGAGGGAGGCATGTTGGATCATTTCTTTGAAAAGTTTGGTACCTCTAGGGTTAAATGAGGAGTTGGATTTCTCTGAGTTTTAAATAACATCATAACCAAGGGCATTCTTGAAATTTTGCTGATTTTCTGTAACTTATGTATCTGTCAGTCAGTGACTGTGTCAGCTGGATCAGTACTAGTGACAAGCATAGCCGTTGCACAGCCGAGCTGATTTACACACATCTTATATATACTATCAGCATTTGAGTTCAGTTTGTATGCAGTGTGGGCCTGTTTTAGAGAATGTGCATTGCCTGACAAAGGAAAGATAAACAGATCCTCACAGGTCAGTACAGGGCTATTCCCTTCTGTTCTCCCGGGGGAGGGTCGGAAGTGTTATGTTTAAGATGTTTTGCCACGACCAGTGTAAGATTCTGTCTCTTCTGAGACACATTATAGCTCTCTAAGTTGTCAGTATCATGTCAAAGTTCTAGGATAGCACATGACAACTTTTTTAAACAAGTTTTTTTAAAAAAATGTCTTTTAAACATTTGTTAAATGAGTCATATGAAGTGTGGTCTCTAAAATATTTTCAAGATACAGTGATTTGAGTTTGTTTTAATGTTTGTAGCTCCTGACGAAGGACCAGTTCCGAAACGCGTTGAGCTTTTAATAAACTTCTTCCAGCACCAGAGCTTGCCTCTCTATTCTGCCCTTTGTTTGGTGCTGTTCCCTTTTGTTTCTGCCTTCTTAGCAGAAAGGCCAGTATGTCCTCTTCTCTCCAATTCCTTTTGTCCTCACCTACATTACTACGACTTTCTGTCTTGGACAGATGTACAGATGGCACTGCACCACAATCTGTTTCCCCAGCTGGCTGTCCACACAGACAGCAGCAGTCCTCCAAGGGAATCCCTCTGAACCATCCTAATGTAATTGCAGAGGGAAAGCTATTCATTCTTGCCAAGGTAATTACTCTTACTCGATATGTAAGCTTTGTCATATACAGTGGGAGAGAGCTCCTAACATCCAATCTTGAGTAGAAGGGGGATGTTCTTTGCATATTAATCTCTGCCAACAATTCATGGAAATCTAAATCCAATATGCATTGCCTCATCAAATCCATGCTTTTTTCTCATTGCATTAACAGAAATTCACATGAAAATCCTATTGCAACCATCACCTTATGGCCAGATTTTGCCCAGCCACTATCTGGAATACTAATCTCTGCTAATTTGGGAAGTTTCTATCCTCTCCATAGGATAATTTGATCCAATAAACTGTCATCTTGCTATTTGTTAAAGAAGTCAGCTTTGGCAAATAAACTTCAGCTCGTAACAGGAAAAATGGTGTACCATTTGGCACCTGAAACATTGTTCTCAGCGACTGATTCTGAAAAGATTCAAGCCATGTTACCCCAGAGTTGTGCTCCATAGAGCAGCTATGGAGGTTGGGCACTGCCCTTTCAACTTCCATCTGGAAAAATGTAAGTGCGGGCTGGATGAATTGATCTCCTTTGACAAAATAAAATTTGACAATTCCTTTAATTAATTTTTTGTAAACCATGTCAAGATGTTTGTTTTTTTCACAATCAATTGGTATATAAATTTTGTTAAATAGATAAATAAAAATAGTTTTGGCAGTATTTGCCCTAGCTGACACTGCATGGGCTTTCATGGATCTTTAACCAGTGAAAGGGAGCTCTATATATTTAAATTGTTTAACTTGAGCAATTTGATTTCCATTCATAGTCCACCTATGTTGTCTCTGATCTTTCCCAACAACCATAAAGTGTGTTTTACCATAATTGATAGTTAATAATTTGGATTTAAAGTAATAACAAAAGTAACATTCTCCTTAAATCCACTTGCAAGGAGGATACAAAGACTGTAACATCAGCATACTGGACTATAAGCAGTAATGAATAAAACAGAGGTAATATTGTTCATATATAAATCAAACAATAGGGGAGCCAACAAGCAACCTGCCATTCCCCCTTAATGGCTGAAATACTATTTGATAATTCTCCAGAATATCCTACCAAACTTTATTGAGGTTTGAGTTTGTATGAAGCCTTAGAATTAAATAAAGCAATCTGCCATCAATAGGTGTTCAGGACAGTTTGTCCCACAAATGCTTCCTACTAACCAGATCAGAAGCAGCCTTCAGAACAACAAATGCAAAATACAGAGAACGTTTCTTTACTCTGACATACTTGTGGATCAACTGAGAAATCACAAAACAGTGATCAACTGTTGAATTTTTCTCTTTGCTCCTGGGTCAATAAGTGTGTTTCTTTGATCCAACCCTGACAATAGGTACTGCGTACAGAGTTTATTTATTATTATTTATTACATTTATGCCTCGCCTTTCTTTTCATGATTGAAACTCAAGGTGGCTTACATATGGTTCCCTGGTGGTCTCCAATCCAGGCACTGACAAGACCTGACCCTGCTTAGCTTCAGCAGGGAGCTGGCCTTATGTGCCTTCCGACCATAGCCTGGGACTCACTACCAACAATAGGGAAATTGGTCCACAGTTAGCTGGGTCAGTTTTGTCACCTTTCTTAAATATTGGAATCACAATTCCTTTATCCCACCCCTGTTGGCCTGTTTCCTTTATTGCTATAAACAAAGGGGTTGGTAATTTGGACAGGACTTCAAAAACTCTGGAGGGATAAAATCATTCTTCAAACAAGATTTTCAGCCACTCCACATCTTCAATAGAAACAGGTGCCCACTTTGAAAATGATCTATCGGGGCTGTCATTGGGTTCATAACTGTTTCTGGTTCACTTGCATTAAATATTGTACTAAAATTAGCTTCCCAGTTTCTGCTTAGGATTCAGTTCTCTCATTTAGGCCTGGATTGATTACTTCCCCTTGGAATTAATCTCCAAAATATTTGGATATCTTCCTCCAATGTGCATGAATAGCATCTGCCCAAAATTGCATATAGGCTGATTTTTCTTTTGTTACTACTTCGCAGGCTTTGGCCTGCCTGTGGGGTGGGGGAGGACTTGGAAAGTCCAATGACAGCCCTGGTCCCCCTTCCTCCCTCATCATTCTGTGGGTTATTCCTGCACTTCACACAGTATTGATGCATCATTACTCAGGAGTAGAGCATATGCTTTGAGAAAGTCCATGTTGCAGCCTTGGTGTTTCATGGCTGGGTTTAGAGGGATTCTTTGTTAAATATATCAGCTATCAATTCCCAGCACTTCTGGGTAGGACTGGGAGAGTCCCTTGGTTAGAGTTCCAGTGAGCCATGCCAGACATAGGAGGGTGGCACAGAGCTGGCTGCACCAATGGCCTGACTCAGCTTAAGACAGCTCCCTATCTAACTTGTCACCCATTATTCTGTGCTTCCAGGCAACATAGTGCTGCATATTAAAATTGGTTTTGCCTTCTTGAACCTGGTACTAACTGTAACTTCAAAGAAGGGGGTAGGTAGAAGGAGGACTCAGCCCATGGTGATGGTCTCAACATCTCACACAGGTAGGGAAAGGTTGGAGGAGGCTCTGCAAAATATATTGCAGGTCCTTACCCAACTTAACAAGAAGGTGGACCAGCTGTGTGCTGGGAGCTCCCAGCCACCTGCTGCAGAGGCACTGATCAGAAAGGGGATGATGAAATTGGTTTCAGGAAAACCATTTGATGTCTCCAGCTCAGCGACCTCTGAGAGGCCACTGACCAGTGGTGAGGATTAGGTGACCAGGTCAACTACCCACACCAGATGCCACCATAGAAGGAGTCATAAGGGAAGAGATAAGTCAGACACCGATGGATCATCAGGTGAGTCATCTTCCACTGATGATGGGTTCTCAGCCAGCAGGTCTTCTTACTGAAGGGCCTTTGCCTTAGTACCAGGCCTGCCTGAATGTGCATGGAGAAGGATATGTGAGAATGCCACCCCAGGGGAAGTATGGGGTAACAGGATGGAGGCTGTTGAGCTAGCAGCTTGTGGGTCAACATTTGCTGATGGAGAGGATGCCCCAGGCACTAGGGTTGCCAGGTTCAGGGCCTGAGACTGATCCTGTATCTTTAGGAGAAGAGAAAGTCAGCCAAGTGCAGGTGTTCTTGCAACACTGTAACGGGAAAAACCACAAGGTGGAATTCTCCCTTCCCCCTGCACAACTTTTAAAGATACAGAAAACCTCTTGGAGGCTGGGCCTGGCAACCAAGAGGTCTTCTGTATCTTTAAATACCCTGCATGTACACTTTTATGTCTACCAAGATCCTGCTATGATCTTCTGTTGTAGTGCAATTCTATGCATGTTTACTCTGACCCTCCGTGGTGCAGAGAGGTAAGTGGGGGTAATGCAGCCGAAGCTCTGCTCACGGCTGGAGTTCGATTCCAACGGAAGAAGGAAGTGGAATCTCCAGTAAAAGGGGTCGAGGTCCACTCAGCCTTCCATCCATCCGTGGTCGGTAAAATGAGTACCCGGCATAGGCTGGGGGGTAAAGAAAGGCCGGGGAAGGAACTTTCAATCCCACCCCATATATACGGTCTGCCCAGTAAATGTCGCAAGACACTCTAAGAGTCGGAAATGACTCGCACTATAAGTGCGGGGGCACCTTTACCTTTACTCAAAAGCAAGTTCCAATCCTGTACAGAAAAAGTACTCTTAATGCTGCTGAAAGCTATGAAAAATGGAAATGGACTGCCTTCAAGTTGATCCCGACTTATAGCGACCCTGTGATTCAGGTTTTCACAGTAAACAGTATTCAGACTTTGCTTGCTTCATCTGCCGACTCTAAATGTGTTCAGAATGCCTTCCTCTAGATGCATGGACAGATGCAATAAAGAATTAGAGTGTTCTATTCAGCTCAATCAATGGAAATTTCCTGGGCAGAGCAATCCAACTCATGGAAAGCTGGCAGAAGAGGGGCCAGCGGAGAAGGAGCAGTCGGGAAGGTCCGCAGCATCCATTGAGCATTTAAAAGCCATTGGATCGGCTGAACATAGGCTCAGCCAGGAGCTATGCACAGGGACTGGAAAGTAAAATCTGCCTCTCATGAATACCCCTACCAGGGAATAAGCACTCTCTGTTGACTTCCATTTAAATTATTTTCTTAGACCAACCTTTTTCCTGGTGTAACATTGGCCTGGATGGGACCTTCAGGAGCACTCCAAACATGTTGGATGTCACCTACGTCCCCCCTCAGCCCTTCCCCAACACTCCCCCCAAGAATGTCCCTTTTTTGGGCCTTCCACTGGCTTCTGCTGACACCCCTTCTGCCAGGCTGGGCTTCCCTCTGGAACCCCCAGCTGAGCTGGCAGGGACCTGGCTCTGCCATGGCAGAACTGGGTTAGGGGCTTCTGCCAGTGGAGCCCAGCTGAGCTGGGACCCTGCTGGGTGACCCAGGGGTCCATCATATCCAACTGCCCTCAGCCTGGTGATTGCACCCTTAGTAACAATATGTAGTGTTCCTTGATGTTTCAGGTATTGTGGACTCCACAGGGCCTTTATAGGAAGGAACTGGCTATATAATGCTCAAAACATTGAGGCAGATGATATGGGCATGATCTGTGTTGTCTTCTTTCTGGTCAGAAGTTATTTTTCATATTAATTTTGTTTTGGAGAAATCTTTGCTATATACTCTATATACACATATGTTCAAATATATACATATTCTTAAATTATATTTCTCTGGTGTGGGAACTAACAGGTGAACAAAAATAAATTCCGCAATCCACCATGATGAGAGAGTTTGGATCTGGCAGATCTTGGGCTTTCTTGGCTGATTTGGGGGCAGAATTGGGGCTACCCTGGCAAAACTTAAACCAGGATAATTTAAGCCGGCACAAGTCCCCTCTAAAGAAGCATGACGGGGGCAGAAATAGACAAGACCAAATCCATTTCAGCTCTAGCTGAATCAATTAACCTGGCAGAAAAGTGGTGACAAAAAGGGTGATGTAAGACAAATTCCTCCAGAATGGAATTTGGAATAGGGATCAATTATGCCAGCTTTCTATAGTTATGATTGCTCTGTTGCACACTTACACTGCAAGGCTGGAATGACAGACACCCACCACCCACTACTCAGTGATCTGAAGTTGTCACACTGCCCTTTTTGTGTCTGAACGCATGGCTTATAATTGTCAAGCTCATTGAGATACATATGTGGTCATATGGACTATATCTATTAATATATATGTTTAAATTTGGATTGATGAAATATTCTTAATGTTAATGTCAGCTGGCAATGTTTTTATCCTTTCCCACACCTTTCTTTCTATTATATTTGCATTTTTTTTAAAAAAAGAGTGCCTTCCTGACTCCAAGAAGGAATGGGGAAGAAATATGATTTATTTCATATTTAAAGCCAAAACTATCAAATTTGCACTTACCACAACAATACGAGCACCAAAACACAGCCATCCTTCAAAATTCACATTTATCCGAATTTTGTGATGCAGTTCTCCAGCTAATGTTTACAAAATGAATATATTAGGGAAAATAAAATGAATATATTCGTGAAAATAACACAAAAACGCATTATGCTAGAAGTTTCTTGCAAGAAATGTGTACATTAGTCAAAACTGAAGAAAAATTGTGTTGGTTAGGAGAAATTTGTACTAAAATGCTGAAGAATTTTCATGAGGAATTAAAAAAATTTCGCAAATTGCTATAGGAACTTGGGGAACTGAGTATAAAAGTACAAAAATGAGAACCTGAGGGAACCAAACTGGACAGTTCCTCCCATTTCTAGGGTCATGCAGTTCACTCTGTTGGTTGTGTCAGGCAGCCTGTCAGCTGAGGCCAGCTGGGTGCAGCCACCATAAATATTGGAATATAATGCTCATATTCCTTTGTCCCTGCCTTTGACTATCCAAGAATGCTTCGTATTGGAACGTACATTGGATGAACCTGCCTGTGAGAGTATTTGGGGATTCTCTTCAATAGTCTTCCAAAGGTTAGCTAGTTCTTTAATGTTTTTGTTTCTTATTTTAAAAGTACCATTCTGCTTTCCCTTTTTATCTCGTAGTCCTACTCTTAATAAAATCTTTAATTTGGCTTTGGGGATTTGGAGTGAATTTTGTGACATCCCCAAGGGATGTAAGAAGGCATTTTTTTCTGTTCTGCCCTATATTTGCCACATACAGCACTGTTTCTCTTCTGCTGGTCATCTTCTACCAAAAACAATTTGCTATGAATAAGGCTGTGGTGAAATTACATAACTTACATAATTAATTTAATGACATAATTGTCATTACATTATTCTGTGCCATTCATTTCAATGCAAATTTTTACTGATACTTTTACTATTTTTATTTGTATGTTATATACCACCTTGATATATTTTATGAAAGTGCAGATCATAAATACTTCAATAAATAAAACAAAATGCAAATGGGGGAAAATGTAATCAATTACATATTGTTTGTGGACTGAAAGTAACAACAGCAGCAAATTCTGATCATATTCTCTAGACTGATTTTCATTCTGGACATGAGACAAATAAGTGAACCTCAGCAATTTCCACTCCTGTTTCCATTTTCATGGAAGTTCTCCAACATCCCTAGGACTGAGTGCCTCCCAAGTGCCCAGAGACTTGGCTTGATACTATCTACGTCTTGTCCCAGTAGTGCAGTGGCAAATTCAGAAGTGCAGGTTCCCTTCATAATAGTCATAGCCACACCCTTCTGCCCTTTTTTGCTGCTGGGTT
Source organism: Rhineura floridana (assembly GCF_030035675.1). Taxonomy (NCBI): domain Eukaryota; kingdom Metazoa; phylum Chordata; class Lepidosauria; order Squamata; family Rhineuridae; genus Rhineura; species Rhineura floridana. Next base: position 157,271,905 of record NC_084480.1, read on the forward strand.
GAGAATGAGATCCTTGTTAATGTCTTTTCCCACAACCACAGACATCCCTAGGAGCTAATCAGCATGTTAGCTATTGAGAAGAGTCTTCTCAGTGTCTGGCTAGTCTCCTTTACTCTGATTGGCGCTAATCAACAGGAAAAGACAAGGAATGCAAATGTAGAGAACAATTTAACACTGGAAAAATGGGAAACGGTGAGAACTGAAACAGTCAGATCTTTCCATGCCTACTCATGACACACATCCTCCCCACCCTCCAGGATAACAGCTATAAGCTGATGCACAACTATTTCCCCACATTTCTCACCCCTGAACCTCCAGATGTTTCCAAATGGCAGAGAACCCATGAGTCACAAAATAAGAAGGATGTTTATGGTTTTGCTGCTTTTTAGATGCTGATTTCTACATTACATTATAGAAACACAATTACATCTTGGTTAACCTGATCAGCTAAGCCATAAACCCTTCTGTTTGTTAAAGCCGGCCAATCACATGCAGGTTTTCCAACTAATCACAGCATTTGAGGAAAAAAGTATTACACTTCGTGCTCCAAGAAGCTTGAGCCTTGGTTTACGAAGCATAAATTGCTAGTTTCAGTGATGCACAGTGGCATATTTTCATAACTTGTAATGATGTTAACATGAAAATAATGTAAGGATGAGCAACATTCATCTTAGGTATTCCATAGATAAATTTCTCTCTCCAAAATCAAGGGATGAATTTCTGCACAATTACCAGCTTAGCCTAGCAGTTCCTTCATATACCAATCAGTAACAATTACATGAACTGAAGGCGGCTTCTGCTGAAAATTGGTGGATGGGAACCTTCCATTGATGGACTGGACATTCTTAGGTCTTTCTAGCACCCTTGGGTGCTGGTACTCTCAAGCCTCTGCAAAGGCTGTGGCCTGCACTGCACAGATTGGGCCTCTCAGTTACCTTCACATGCAGGAGAGCTATAGCAGGGTTCTAATAAGTATTAAATACTAGCCCTATATATGAATTACTCCTGGTTAGAGCAATGGTATGTTGACCTGTGAACAGGGCCATGCTTTTAGTCCTGGTTCTGATGCCAGTCTCCTCCTCTAGGCTCCTGTGTGGAGTTAAATAGCATGAGATATCAGTGAGCTGAAAAACCCTCACAGTGGAGGGTTTTTCCTGAAGAAAAACACGAACCAATCTGCTTCTTTGCTAAGCCAATCCCAGATTTAGAGAAAATGGACCAGTGGCAACCCTAACAGTAAGGCAGGAGCCATACCTGAAGCTAATTATGTTGAAGAATGGGAAGAGGGCCAGGAGAGAGGTGGCACTGTGGGGGGGGAATCATGATCTGAAAAGCAGGGATCTGATTGTACAACAGTTGGGTAGCTTCCTGTATGCACTTCTGTGACCTGAGAAAAACTTTACAGGGTCTTCTAGAAGAAGACGGTAAGTGAAGACAGCTGGGAAGTCTTAGTGGCCATTTAGTAGATAATCAATGTCACTAGTGATATATGTTTCCATTATGAGATTTAAAAATACTGATGCCTGTATATCCATGTATCATAAACATGTATGACACCAGTGTCATTATTTATTAAATAGCCCAGTTACCAGTTGTCTGCCTAAGTTCCATTCCCACCAACCATACTATATTCTCCTTAAAATCCTACAAATACTTTCTCTGGACATACAAGTGTACGCAGGAACTATCGGGCAGAAGAGACAGAAGCTTGATCAAGAGAGGCAGAGGAGGAATGAAGAAGAAAATGGAGGATCCAGAAGGAAAATTAGGACAGGAGGGAGATGTGTGGTTTTGGCAGGAAGAAGTAGACAGGCAGGGGACCTTGGAGGCTGTGAGAGCAAAGGGTTATTCTGGAGCAGGAATGTATGTGCTGAATTTCACATATGGATTTGAACTCACTAGTCTCTGTCTCTATGTGCATATATACACATGAGTAACTTCAAGGGGCAACTAGAGACTTATATAATCTGCTGCCTCCTCTTCAACAGTTTTAACCCTCAGTCCCAGATGGCATTTATTAAGGGGTGGGTGGGGAAAGTATATGTTCTGATGCTACTTCTCTGTGGTGCCTTGCAGATATGCTATTCAATTATAGCATGTGAAGTCTCCTTCCGCCCCAATGTTCTGCTAGTTCTAATGTGCTACATCCCTTCTAGAAACACTGCTAGAAGATAACTAATTTCTAAATGTCTTTTGGCTGCTGCATGTCATCCTCCCCCAACAGCTGAGAGATTGGTGGGACTTCCCACTGCCCTGAGAGCACCATACAGCACAGCAAACAGCTGGCTCCACTCTTGTCTCCAAGTTCCATGGACGGTCGCTGCAGCATTACATGGCTTTATCACCTTGGCATGTGCAGAAAGCAGGGGCATGAAGCATCTCTCTCTCTCTCTCTCTCTCTCTCTCTCTCTGAGTTAACTTGGCTATGCACACTGCTTCACATGCATAACTCAATGTATTGTCTTAGATTATTTTGTACATTTATACACATGTGCACCTAGGAATGGCATAGAGAAACGAAGGAGATAGTTCCCAGACATGACCATTTTTATGAGTTTCCATCAGAGAGATCTCTTCCAGTTACCCTTACTGGGAGATTTTCCATGGCAATGTGTTAGTGGTTAATTTTTTAAAAAAATTAACTTTTGGCAACTTCGTTTATAAAACACAGCACACAGACGCTACACATATGCACATATGGCATTACGGAAAATCTTACAATATACTTGTAGGTTTCAAAAAATCATTTTGAAGAAAAAAGAATTTTTGGAAAGTTTGGAAAATTTGTACAATTCAGTAATTGATTAATCACTTTCCTACAAATTCCATACTTTCATTGACAATGCTCCATGCTTTGCTTTAATCAAGTTTTTAAAACATATTTTGCCAAGGTAAGAAGAGAGTGGCTTAATAACTAGGCAGTCATTAGAGATGGTGAGGAAAACATCTCTGATCTAACTGTAAAGGAGGAGCTATGGCTTCCCATGAAGAAGAAAAAGAGAAGCAGGATGCTGAATTCTGGGAGAGACTCTGTAATGCCTAGGTAGAGCTCGCTGGAACTGGAAACTGTTCAGCAACAAGTCCGGGGAGGGGGGAAGCGGAATACTTAGCCCTTGCCCTAAAACTGGAGATTTGATACATGGTCCTCTACTCATACAGCCAGTGTCTTATCTACCTATAAGCAGTAGAAGAGCATTGCTCAGCTCAGCAAACAATAAGTAGCAACAGCATTAGCCAATTTTGGGGTGGAGACAGCATCTTGTGTGTGTGTAGGTAGAGAAGGCTAGTCTGTCGGTCTTTGCTCTGTGTGCATGCATTATGAAAGACCATGCTTACTGCATGCTTAATTCCTGGATCCAAAAGAGGACGAGACGCAAGGCATACAAGACCATTTATGTGTTTATTATCAAATTCTTTGCTACTACAGACAATAATAGGTTAGACAGCAAAAACGAAGATTTAAGGTCATTACTTAATTCAAAACCTGACTTAAGTTTTAATGCAAAAATAACTTAATGTACTAATACAGTTATAAGATGCCTGATTTGGCCAAGGGCTGTAGAGCATCTTGGGCCTCTTCCAAAGCCCAAGTGAATCTTTCCACTGGCTTTAATGGCCTATGGATAAGGCCCCTTGTAATTATAATAGCAGTTGGCAGGATGAAGCTTGTCACAGCCACAAATGTTTCTCTTTGTTTCCCACATTATTTAATGGCATTTGAAGATTCCTAAAACTTTCTCTTTAAAGAAAAAGACCTGATCTTTCCATTGCTGAATGTAATAAAAATCAAGATTGTGTGCTCTTTCCCAGATGTGCACCCCTTAATCTGCTCTAGGAATTAACTCGGAATAGCTGGATTCTTTTGCAGTCTAAAGGGCCAGACCACCCCTCATTACAGAGAACTGTTTCTCAATTTTCTGGCTTTTTCAAGGACTGTCCTCCTTGCAATGTCTTTCTTTCATAGAACTGTAAGAAGGCTCTTGGAATGAACAACGGTTCTCTCCCTCTGGCCATTGCTCTTCTCTTTTCCAAGCAGAATCTTAGATTGCATCGGCGCGCTGTAAATGTAAAGTGAATGCTTCCCGATTTAGGAAAGCAATCGCATTTTTCCCATTACTGCAAATGCGGATTAAAGTGCGAGATAATGCACAAAATCGACCAACGTCATATGGACCACGCAAAAATAATCAAAACACAAAGCGATCATATCACACATTAAACAGTCGTTTGGAGGAGCCCTTAGCCACAAAGGGGGCTAGATAGTTAAAATGTGGTTTAGTCATTTCTGTTATATATAGCTATCACACTGCAGCCACTTGGAGTGGGAGTAATTTGGAGTGGGGAACATTGTAAGTACAGATGTATGTGCTCCTTCCCCCTGCTATGCTTCCTCACAATTTTGCAAAACAAACAAATGTAAAACTAGGGGGTGCCATGGCAGGGCTTCATGGGTGCCATGATGCCCATGGGTACAAGCTTGGCAACCCCCAGCCTAAAACATCATTCCCTGGAGTAGATCCAAAACTATATTGCTATAGGCATAGGATCCCTCCAATCCATCTCCAGGCAGAAAGAAATGTGAAAATTTGCATTTTACTAGTTTCTAGGGCACCTTCACCCTAGCACTTTGTCAATTCAGCCAATCAGGGCACAGAAATTAGCATTCAGCCCTAAGAACATTCACAGGGTGGTGTCCATGGTAGACAGGTTGTTATTCATATGTTCTGAGCACATGCAGAGCTGTTTTCTTCAAGGCCACACCTACACAGCACACATTTCTGAGAGCCAGGTCCCAAGAGTGTTTGCTTCCCTACGGAGCCTTGCAGTTTGTACATGTGCGCACACACATGCATGCACACACACATGCACGCATGCGCACACACACATGCACACAAACACCCCCACCCTTTGCTTTCCTTTTGGGTCTGGGTAATTTTTTTTAATTCACAAATTGCTGCTGTTGGAAAAATGAGAAACCAGGAGAACTGAAACTGACAGATCTTTCCATCCCTACTCTTGCAGCACCCCTTTCTCTCCCCCACCAGCTGCTCCATTTTCCTCCCCTCAGTCTCTCAGATCACTCCCATTTCCCTCCTGCCCTCTTGTTTGCTTCACTTTTTGTTCAGATGCTCAGGTGCTAATCTGAGTTTTGAGAAGCATATAGAACGGAAAGAGGAAGTGGGAGAGAGCAAAATGATGCTCTTCCAACTGCAGGTTTATGCACTTTTCAAAGGAGAAAAAAGTAACCACCTTCATCACATAATGGGAAAGGGTGAAGTGATTGAGAACAGGGTTCAGAGGGTCATGGGCACCAGGGGGTCTTCAAGGGCGCTATTGTGTCTGCCATGTTGGTGACTACAGGCATGGAGGAATGTGGCTACCAACTGGCTTTTCTTCAATTGTTCCTTGGGGGTGTGTTTGGCTGCAGATATTGTAGGGGAAATTTCTCTCTGCTGTCTCTGTATTCAGAGGGAGTTTGGGTCAGTCTCGCTTGGGAAGGAGAGAGCTCCTCCTGATGAAGTTCAGTTCATTTAATGGTCATTCTAGACTGTGTGAGATTTAATTCTGTATTCTTTCTCTCCCCTGTGCACAAAAGCAGAGACACATAGTTTTCCTTTCTTTTTTTTTTTTTTTTTGAAGTTAGAGGGATAGTTTTATTTTTATTAGATTTTTATTTTTGCAAGTTTTCCCTCAGCAGGGTATTTCCCCATGTAATATATGCACATGTAATATATGGGAGCAAATCACATTGGATTTTCTTTTGAGCAGATCCGCACAGGATCAGGACTGGAAGACCAGCCATGGGCAGAGATGACACAAGTATACTGCTAAATTCTGTTACTCTAAGAATCAGAATCTGTGATACCTGTTTACCATGACAGCTAGATGGAACCTCCATGCTCAGAGGCAAAATACATTTGATTACAAGAGAGATCTCCCCCCCATGTATGTGCGCACATGCACGCACAGCAATTCAAATCTCCTCTGCAAAATTACTAGAGTACCTCTATTTTCAGAGGCCATTATCTGACAGCAAGATAGAAGTGGGAAATGGATTATAAAAGAGATGAGGAAAAACAGACAGATCCAGGATGGCAATTGGCAAGCAGTATTAGATGACAAATACCTAGGATCTGAAAGATGGAGTAGAAAATTGAAAATATCTTCATTGTGAAAATCTGGATTGTAGCAACATAGAACATGGGAAGTTGCCTTACACTGAATATAATGCTTTGGTCCAAATTGCTCAGTTTTTTCCACAGACTGTTAGTGGTGCTCCTAGCCCTTCCTTGCTCCCCCCCCCCACAGGCAGGGTTCTTGGTTGCCCATCTGCTGTGCATACCAGTCTGCGTGTACTGTTTAACACCAGATCAGTACATAATGTGCTCATCCATGATTTGATCATGGATAAAGGTGCCAATATGGCATATATAACTGAGAGCTGGGTGTCTGAGGGAAGGGGGTTGATCTGACCCACCTGTGCCCACCTGGATACCTGGTGCTGCAGGAGCAGCACAGGCTTCAGAGACAGGGTGGAGAAGAGGGAGTTACTGTGGTTCACAGAACTTCCATCTCCATCATTAGGAAACCTCTCTGTTTTGGATTTGACTGTGAGGGCCTTCACCTAGTGTTGGACCAAAGAGACAATAAACTAGGGCTGCTGCTGGCATACTGTCCAACCTACTGCCCAGCAGCTTCTCTGACTTGAGCTGTCAGAGTAGTCTCAGCTGTGGTGTTGGATAATATCCATGCTGAGGCTGCCTCATGTGTCTTGGTTTGGGGACTTCCTGGCCTCCATGATGAGGGTTCCAGCAGTGAGAGCAGGTGAAGCCTTGTCACGTTATGGAACAGTGAGAGACTTTGGGCTCTTGACATGGTTGCCCCTGAGCAACCTCTCCAGCATTATGGATCTCATTTTGCACCTTGGTACACCAGTGACCTAAGGGTGATGAAAGGCTGGACAATGGCTAAATTGGTGAAAGATGTTCTGTGACCACAAGTGAAACAATATGACTATGACTATTGTGTGACGGTGATGGCAGCGAAGAAGGCCCTCTCTGCCCCCATCTCACCCTCAAGTAGCCATCGAATGAAGCTTATTTGTATTGTCTGGAGACTGTTAACATCTGTGACAGAGAATGGAGTTTTAGCCCCTTGAGAAGCCCAGTGCAAGACATTGTGAGGGTAAAACTGGTCACGCTTGTAGCAGCCTTGATGCAACATCTACATGCACTGCAGGTTCCAGTGAGATGTCCAGCACAATGACTCCTGCAACTTCCTGGGATCTGTTGTAGTTGATGTGGCCTGATGACACAGACAATGTCCTTGCAGCTATGCAGCCAGCATTTGTACTGGAAGTTTTCTAAAGATGCTTTATTGTTTTATTGCTTGTTGTTTGCCACCCTCTGGGCTCCTTTGGGAGGAAGGGTGGAATATAAATATTATATGGAGATGCTAGGACATTCTCTATGCAAAGCAGATGACCTCCTACTGGACAATGGACCTATGGCAAGCTGCTTCTCTTCCTCACCTCACCTGCCTTAGTACTAGGGCTGTGCACGGCTCCCCAATCATATTTGGGGCTCAATTCAGCGATCTGGATTGGCCACAACCAGGCCCAGGGAGATTCAGACTTGACCCCCAAATCCAGATTATGATCCAGAAAAAAACCAAATATTTGGAAATCCCACTGACTTGCATTGGGAAACAAAAACAACCATTACTTTCTTGTGTTTTCACAAAGGTGCATACAATTAGGAGACATGGTAGCCCCTACAGAGGGGATTAACACTGCCTGGTAGCTCCAGTGGGTTTTATGCTAGCCACCTTTAAAATTTGCTTTCAGCTGAGTGCTCAGTCCTGCCAATTCTCATGCTCCTGTGTTTGGCCTTTTCCATGAAGATTTTAAAAAGTAAGCCACTTGAAGAATGGGGAAAAAAGTTAAAAAAAAAAAGGCAGGGAGACGAAAGTGAAGCACTTCTTACCACGGCGGCCATTTTTTGCCCCCTTGAAGAATGCAACTCCAAGTCAGAGAAAAACAGATGACAACCCTGCCAGGTAGGCAGAGTTGAATCAAAGGCAACGAGATGGGCAGGCACAGTAGTAGCAGGCAGAGAGACACAGTGAGGTATATAATGAGGTTTACTTACAGGTAAATAGGTACAGGGTGGCAGCCTAGGCTATAATTCAGGATTGCCATTGGGGTCAACAGGGTTCTTATGCTTTAACAGGTTGGGAACTGTGACTTGTTTGCAGGGTACTTTGAAAGTGCAGTTGCTTGTCTTTTTTTGGTGTATGATTTGGAAAAATGGAGGGTATAGACTTCATGCAGAGCCTACATACTCATTGAAGTAGGTCAGTGAGGTAGAAGGGCCTTTGGGTGTGATCATGACTCCCATGCATTATACCACTGGTACAGGTACTTTGACAATCTCCACAGGGCTACTGGCAACCCAGGTCTCTCCACTTCTGACACACTGTTCACTGTTCCTTTCATTGTACATCTTCTGCTATGGTTTCACACAAACTTGCTGAGCAAGTATAGAGAATTTATTTCTGCTGATAAACATTTTGAAAAATGATGTTAAGCTGGCTTTGCAGGATTGTAATTTCAGCACTGCCAGAAATGCTGAAGAAGACAATGGCCATCAGCTTATTCGAGATGCTTCGACATCAGTAAGCTGGTGATCAAGATGTAAAGAAGAACATCAATAATGACTCAAAAGGGGGGAAATGTTCCAAATGTGTTATTTATTTCTTCTTCCATAGTTCCATGTACTTTATATTTTCCTTTCACAGCCTCATCTCCATCCCCTCTGGAATCAATACCACTCTTTCCACTGGACTCAGTAGGAGCTTGGGCTTCCTCTCCCTTAAGTGTAGACATCTGCTATAGCCATGGAATAGAATTTTCATGGCAGGCATCCTGCTATCCCACCCCCACTTGAATACTTTTGTGAGTCTTTTGTTGTTGTTATAAGCCTTGAAGTCGATGGCAACTTATGGTGACCCTATGAATCAGTGACCTCCAATAACATCTGTTATAAACCTCCCTTTTCGGATCTTGTAAATTCAGGTCAGTGGCTTCCTTTATGGAATCAATCCATCTCTTGTTTGGTCTTCCTCTTTTTCTACTTCCTTCTGTTTCTCCCAGCATTATTGTCTTTTCTACTGAATCATGTCTTCTCATTATGTGTCCAAAGTATGATAACCTCAGTTTCATCATTTTAGCTTCTAATGATACTTCTGGTTTAATTTGTTCTAACACTCCATTATTTGTCTTTTTCGTGGACCATGGTAACTGCAAGGCTCTCCTCCACAACAACATTTCAAATGAACTGATTTTTCTCTTATCTGCTGTTTTCACTGTCCATCTTTCACATCTGTACATAGAGATCGGGAATACCATGGTCTGAATGATCCTGACTTTAGTGTTCAGTGATACATCTTTGCATTTCAGGACCTTTTCTAGTTCTCTCATAGTTGCCCTCCCAAGTCCTAGTCTTCTTCTAATTTCTTGACTATTATCTCCATTTTGGTTAATGACTATGTGAACGTATTGATAATCCTTGACAAGTTCAATGTCCTCATTGTCAACTTGAAAGTTACATAAATCGTCTGTTGTTGTTATGTTGGTCTTCTGGACGTTCAGCTGTAGTCCTGTTTTTGTGCTTTCCTGTTCAACGTTCAACAGCATTCATTTCAAATCACTACTGGTTTCTGCTAGTACAACAGTAGTATGAAGACTGCAAGTATGCGACCTCCTCATCCTGGCAATGGATCAGCACAGCCAAGGCTATATGTCTCCTCATCCATCTCCGTTGGGACCAGCAGAGCATGTATCTAGGCCAATGTCTGGAGGAGGTCCAACTCCACCCCAAATACCACCAAACCATCCTGGACCCACAATGCCAGGAGATCCACAAGTTATGAGTCAACCCAACAGAGGATTTTCACCTTTCAGTCCTGTTCAGTTGCATCAACTTCGAGCTCAGATTCTAGCATACAAAATGCTGGCTAGAAGTGGCCTGGAAATCTTCAACTTGCTGTACAGGGAAAGAGGACGCTGCCTGGGATTCAACAGCAACAGATGCTTTACAAGCCATCTGTGCTTGGGGTACATTTAATGAATGCTCCCCCAGCTGGACCAGGAGCTGCTTCAGGAATGCCAGCACACACTGCTGCCATGGCCCTGAAAATTTGGCCAGAAGGACAAGGTGCAGATATTGATATATAAAGATAATAAAAACAGTTCTGGAGTCTGGTCAATTTTTTCTTTAATTATATTAGACATTTCCATATGTACCATATTCCAGAACCCTGCTATCTTTGCACAAGCCCACCATAAATGTAAATAAGTGCTCTTAATTGGACAACTTTGTCAGCATAATGGACTTATCATAGATGAGATATGTGACATATGAATTGGCATCACATGCCATCTATGGAATATTTTAAATTCTGTTTATTATTTGCAAACACAGTCTTGAATGTTTAAATGTATATAAACTAATCCATTCTGGCCTTTCAATTTCTATCTGCAAGTCTTCTTCCCGTTGTTGTTTTAATCCTATTAGTTGATCCATCGCTTTATCTATTAAACTGTTATAAAATGCTGACACTATTGGCATGTGCTTTAACCTGAGGACTTTAAAAAAAAAATGCTCTAATTGATATGCCGGCAGCCAACGCAATTCCACATCTGGAATAACTGTCCTAAATTGGGCTAGTGGGACATGAGAACCATTACTATAGAAATCCCATAACCGAAAAAAACCCATATCTTTCTGATTTAACCATAGATTGCTTAAGCACATTGTTCATCAATCCCATATATTTTTGCACTGGAGTTATAGAACCAGTATGTTCTAGATTTTAGATTGCCATTTTCTCCAAATATTTAACTTATTTTTTGTAAAGGGATTGTGAATTTTCCTTATGAGCACATTCTGCATAGGAAGAAAAGGAACTGACTATGGTGGTCCTAACGCTGACATTTTCCCCTCCAATTGAATTCAGACTTTATAGCATAAAGAAAAACTTAGCTGGCATAGTTGAAATGCTTCATAATACATTTGCAAATGTGGCAGTCCCCACTCCCCTCAATCTTTTTTTTTTTACGATATATTCTCATGGCTAGTTGGGGTTTCTTATTTTGAGATTTATGGATTTATGAGTCCATTTGTTTGCCATTTTGAAAGAATGTTCTGATGGAGGAGGATGGGGAGAACCTGAAACGAAAATCTTGGCACTACCTTCATTTGGATCAATGCAATAACCGATAAATTAAGTCTTGACCCTCACTTCATTTCATTCTTCATTTTTCCAATCAAAGGAAAATAATTTACATGTAATAACTTAGAAAACTTTTTTGGTATTAGCACTCCCAAGTAACAAAAAGTTTCAATGCAAATAGCTTCTCCTAATATCCTATATATTTCCAATTGTATCCTTGGTGTGTGTATGTGAAAAAACATTATTGTTTACTTATCAAAATTAACCTTAAGTCCTGCCACATTAGCAAATAGTTCTAATTCCTTTTTAAGTGCACAGGCTGCTCATAAACACCATATCATCTGCATACATATTTACTAGATACTCTGGTATCCTTTTATCTCTAAATATCTCTAATTCTCTCTAATAATTTTCCCATTATTTATTTGCTATAGGTTCCAGGGAGAGGGCAAAGAGCACCAGGGATAAGGGAACCCTGCTTCATCCCTCCTTCTATCAACACCTTCAAGGAATCCAAATTATGTTTGAGCCATTGCTTCATTTTTCACATATAATTGAGATATCACTGACAAAATATTTTCTCCCAAATTGTATTTCTTCAAAACCTTTATCATTCAAGCCTGTCAAAAGCTTTGAATATATCTAAAGAGAGAACAGATAGTGGTTGTTTATTTTGTAGGGCGTGGTAGATAATATTAAGTAATCGCCAAATAGGATCTGAGATGTGCCATCCTGGAATAAATCCAGTTTGGTCCAAGTGAACTAACTTTGAAACTACAGAGTTAAGTTGAGTAGCCAGTATTGAAATAAAAATCTTCTGATTCTGATTAAATAATGTTATGGAGCTATAAGAACCAACCCTTCTTTTATCCTTCTCAGGTTTTGGCACACCACTATATAAGGTAAAGACCACATTTGGGGAAGGGAACTTCCAGACCAAATAAGTTTAAATAGATGGACCAGGTGTGGTATTAGCAACTCTTTAAATTTTTTATAAAAAGAACTTCCCAGTCTATCTGGTCCTGGTGCTTTATTGTGTTTAAGCTTTTTAATTGCCAGGGAAACTTCTTCCTCCAATATAGATGTGTTTAATTTCTGTCTTTGTGTTTCATTTAGCTTAGGTGGATTAAACTCCCCAAGATACTAATCAATTTTTTCATTCTGACCTATATAATTCTTTATAATAATTTTGTTGTTATGTGCCTTCAAATCGATCACGACTTATGGCAACCCTATGAATCAGCGACCTCCAATAACATCTGTCATGAACCACCTTGTTCAGATCTTGTAAGTTCAGGTCTGTAACTTCCTTTATGGAATCAACCCATCTCTTGTTTGATCTTCCTCTTTTTCTACTCCCTTCTGTAGGGGCCAGACAATAATACATAATCTATCCCTGAAAATGAACCAAAATGAGATGAAAAAAATGAGTAGTCTCTGACCCTCTGATTACCTGATGCCAAGCATCACCAAATCAAATCATTTTAATATATCTGCTATATCTTTCCTTCATCTAGAGGTACCCAAAGATCATACTACCTTCTTATACATTGCTAAATCGCAAATAGCATTAAGGTCCTCACCAAAATCAGCTCCCCGCTTGCAACCTTAGCACGCCTTTTTAATATTTTAACCAAAAAAAGTTGCTGATTAGCATTTGAAGCATAAATAGAGGCAAATGTAACCTGTTTGTTTTTCATAATATCTGAAACAAACACAAACCTCCCATCTTTATCTTTCTTAATATTTTCTAATTGAAAATCCACTGATTTAGTCAATATTTATTTATTTGTTTATTATTTAATTTATATCCTGCCCTTCCTCCCAGCAGGAGCCCAGGGCGGCAAACAAAAGTATTAAAAACACTTTAAAACATCATAAAAACAGACTTTAAAATACATTAAAACAAAACATCTTTTAAAACATTTTTTTAAAAAAGCTTTGAAGCCATCTTTAAAAAAGGTTAAAAACATATTAAAAAGCAATTCCAACACAGACACAGACTGGGATAAGGTCTCAACTTGAAAGGCTTGTTGAAAGCCTCTGAATGGGAGACACCTGGGGTTGCAAATTGTGCACCATAATATGAGTGAGTGAAAATCCTACCATAGGTATCTGCTAAACATGCTGTCTTTACTAAACAAACTACATTGCTGTTCAATGTTGTCTTTATCCTACCCCCTTTTAATTTTGTTTTAAACTACTAAAACTCAGTCATTTTTTCTTTGCAGCATTGGAACGTGTATTCCTTTGTGGCAACTGTGCTGGGAGACAATGTACATCTTCTGACATCAACAACACTTTGATGTTGTGGAAATGTCTTCCAGTCCTCCCTCACTAGAACCATATTTATTAAGTCATCAGACTCCAAATCTTCTTCCCCCACAATGAGGCAAGGTTAAACATCAATAGAAGATAAACAATTTCCATTTTATTTGTAGCTTTTTGTATAGAACCATCCGCTTCTACCAATAAAGCAAAGGGAAACGCCTATCTATATTGTATCCCAGCTTCACGCAATTAGGTCAGTAACGGGTTTGAACGATTTGCATCTTCTCAGTGTTTCTGTGCTAAAATCTTGCAAAAATAATATTGGTTAACCCTCATACTATATTTGTCCTGTAGCACAAAGTGATGTAATCAATGTTTCCTTTGTCACAAAGTTATGAAAAGCGATTTTTATATCCCTGGGGTTGCCTTGTGGTTTTGGTCCCAAACTACGGTGGGCTCTTTCAATGTCCATGCAAGACAGAGTCACTGCTGGGACCAGTTCTTTCCACCAATCTAATAGGAACTGTATTGCATCTACCAGTTCTGCCCATTCTTTCAGACCACAGCACAGAAATTTCTCTACACCCATGGTTTTCCTGATAATCTAGGTGACTTTGTAGGTCTCTCTGGCTTTTAATAACATGTTTAAGTGTTTCTGCATGTTGAATACCAATATCCAAATATACCAAGATCCTGCCTGTTGTTGTTAGCATTTGCACAGGCACAGCGTCACCTAACTGAGGTACGCTCAGAGTGAGAGAGACAGAGAGAGATTGGGCGTCTCTTGGATCTGCCCCCTCAGCTGCAGGACAGTGTGATAGACCTGCGGTGAAGGAAGTGGGGAGGTGGCATCAGCAGCTGTGGAGGAGTTGGGGCAGCGGCCACCATTGCCAGAGGAGGCTCCGAGGTGGCTATGAAAGGATGGATGCAGACAAGGTGACCATCAGCAAGCAGAACTTCCACAGCCAAGTGCGGGAGTACACGGTCTGTAACCACCTGTGGTGGCCAGCCCTTTCAGGGCTGGCACCACCTCTTTTTCTCATTCTCTCTCTCGCCCTTGCAAGCGGCGCCAAGTGTGGTTGTTTTACACCTTGCGTTTTACACCAGCAGTTTTTTTTAAAACTTCCCTTGTCATAAGTTGCATCCAGCAGGTCCCTTGACTTCTGTGGGCCACACTTCATTTCAGTGCTCCCCCTCCCCGAACTTAAGAAAACTGGTTCACTTTTTTTGCTTATTTTGGGTACTTGCTCTCTGCAGTCACAGCTGAGGCTGCAATCCAATACATACTCACCTGAGAGTAAGTCCCATGGAACCCAATGGAGCTTACTTCTGAGTAGATGTTTATTGGATTGCAGCTTACTTCTGAGTAGATGTTTATTGGATTTAGTGACGAAACCTAATCTTTTAGGCACTGTGTTTTTGTGAAGGCAAAAAAATAAAGGTAATAAAATCATTAACCAGGTTGCACTTCTCCAGTGCTAGTGACTGGAAGTGTGTGGTCAGAGTCTCCATCTCCAAGGAGGACTGGCCTAAGATGTTTCTGTACCTGAGCCAGAGAATCTAATTCTCTTTCTCCTGCTTCAAGGCAGATGAGATTTAACAATAAATACCAGTTTACTACCTTTGTAATAGTATCACTCTTCCTAATAGTTGGACCAGATTGTCTCTAGAGGGGGATTCTGCGTTCTGCTTAGCCCAGGTATATGGTGTAAGATATATGATTTTATGGTCTACAGCTTTATATATGCTGGGTTAATATTTATTAGTTGCTGTTCATCACACTGGGATCCTTTTGAGAAGGGAATAACATGAAAACACGAACAAACATATATGACTCTACTGGGCAAAGGTAATGTAGGTCAAATGTATTCATAGGACACTTTTGCAGTGACCCTTTCATTTCAGCAAATAAAATACCGGTTGGGTGACATTTGGCTTACTAAGACCTTTTTCGCTTGGAAAAGCTTGCCCTTGGCTGCACAGGGTAGGGGAAGAGCACTTGCTGGCGTGTTGGTCCTGGAGGTTGCTGAGTTTATAATGTCACCACTTGCTTATGCGGGCTTCTTTTGCCACAGCTAGGTTATAGGCTTATAAATTGTACTTGCCTAGATTGCCCCCAGACAGTTTGCATTTTATGTGACGGTGAAGGTTATATATCTCTATGTACTATTCATTATAGCCACATATGGGAATATATAAGCGACATGCACCATACACTCCTGCAGACTCTTACATCAAGTAGGACAGTGTGTTCTTCATTCTCCCATAACCCTCTTTTCCAAGACACACCTAACCAAGAACAGGAGGTAGATTGATTGGACCGCACACATTGTATCCATACTCTGTAGCCATGACTCTCAGTACCTTGAAGTACATTTCATTAATACAAATGGTATTAGTTTCTAAGTAAGATAGCAGCATCACAGTTCAGCCCATCACCTTTTGCCAAAGTCATGTGTATCTGATGTATCCAGCTATCCTTTGCCTTTATCTCCCTTGCCAAATTAAGAGAATATATAGAATTATAGAATAGCCAGTGTGGTGTAGTGGTTAAGGTGTTGGACTACGACCTGGAAGACCAGGGTTCGAATCCCCACATAGCCATGAAGCTCACTGGGTGACCTTGGGCCAGTCATTGCCTCTCAGCCTCATGAAAACCCTATTCATAGGGTCGCCATAAGTCGGAATTGACTTGAAGGCAGTACATTTACATTTTAGAGTTGAAAGGGGCCTATAAGGCCATCGAGGCCAACCCCCTGCTCAATGAAACAATATAAGTTAAAGCATACCTGATTGGTGGCTGTACAGCTGCCTCTTGAATGCCTCTGGTGTTGAAGAGCCCACCACCTTCCTAGGTAACTGGCTCCATTGTCATATTTTACAGCCACGAGAGTCAGCATGGATTTTTTGAATTCCGCAATGTTAAATTGAAAATACCCCCATGCTGCTCTGATGCTTCCCATAAGCTCATTTCAAAACAAAATCTTACAAAACTTATAGTCCTGAACTCAGAAATGCTTGCTTAACAACCCTCTAAATTTTCATGGTGATGCACAAAACCCCAGAGCCCTTTTGGACTTTTTTCTGTCAGAGTTCTCATAATCTGTTGAAATTCATTAAAAATCAGTCATGTTCACAGAGTACCTGTAATCCTATTACTGACCTTGCCCCATACTCTGACCTTCATCTTCTGCAGTTTCATGGTTGAATTGCAACCATAGGTTAACTACGGATACAAGAGTTCGGCAAAAAATTAAGGAAAGCATTCTGTGAGAATCAATTGGCCATATGGAATTTACAGTACAGAGTATTGTATATTTTATTATTATTTGTAAATTGTGTGCTACACATCCTTTATATCAGTAAAATTTATAATAAACTTATGTACATATATATATATATATATATATATATGCATACATTTCCCCCCCCCCGGAGAGCTCGTTGTTAAACATTTACCAGCACACCTCTGCTCACATCCCACTTCTTTATTAATTCTGTGTGCAGGGAGGCTATTTGTGTAGCTATAGCCTCTTTTAAGTCTTCCGGTATAATAAACTGGTCCTCTTTGTTTGTTTTAGACATTTTTGCCACCATATTAATTATATCTTGCTCGCTGTTTTCAACAAAATTTTGCTTTGTTACAGGTTTAAGAAACGTTGCAATCGTATATTTCCCCCCACTTTGTAAGCCAGAACGCATACTAATCCCATCTATTAATCTTCCAGAAGTTTCCAAGATCTCTGTCTTTTGCAAAAGGTGATTTATCAGGAGAGGCTAAGAGGAACGCAGAAACTATCCTGCCGCTCCTTCCCTTGCACGCATCCTCCCTCCATCCAGAGTTTTATTTATTTATTTAACTTGTATACCACTTTATATTTCAAAAAAAAATATTTACAAAATCAATATAAATTCTACATTCAATACAGAACAATAATCCACATTTTAAGTAACATAATTGAGCAATAAATCTCTAAACAATGTACATAAAATAAAAATAAAGTGAATCATATACAAAACAAAAAAGAATATAACAAATATAAAATATATCTAAGTATTCACACGAATATTATAATAAAAACATGTATGCAACATCTTAAGCCTGTTTTAATTGTGATTAACTACTGAAAGGAAAACACTACTAAAAAATAGACCCATACAGTGGACACCAGCATCAGGGAAACATTTTTTTTCTTTTTCTTTCTACTCTGGGAGGATGGATGAGAAAACTATGTGGGCCCCAAAGTTCTTGACTTTCCTTCCCCAAGCTTCAAAGTCTAATGTGATTTCTTCGTAGCTCCACTTGGCAGTATCATTAGTTCCCACATGGATGAGAAGAAAGGGATACCTGTCAGTGGGCTTTATGAGTGATGGCAACCCTTCTCTAAATCAGTCCTCCGGGGAGACAGCATACCTGATGAATCCATGGATCTTCTCAGCATACTTGGGCTTCAGTCCCACACAGTAGGGCAGCCTTTCCCAACCAGTGTGCCTCCAGATGTTGTTGGACCACAACTCCCATCTTTCCTGACCATTGGCAATGCTGGTTGAGGCTGATGGGAGTTGTGGTCCAACAACATCTGGAGGCACACTAGTTGGGAAAGGCTGCAGTAGGTATTCTCCCACTACTGCTACTCTTCTCTTCTTTATTGTGTGACATGGTTTCACTACTTCTGCTTGACTGAGCTTCAGCCGCTGACTCACTGTTGCATGGAGTCTCCTGTAATTTCTCCCCTGCAGACTGTCCTCTAGTCTCATCCTCAAGTGCCTAGAATCACTTCCATAGTTCTACCAGTGAAGGGTGTGTTTTGCCAAAGGCAAGAGGTTCGTGGGATTTCAAAGGCAAAGAACAGTGGAGAAGATTTACAACTTTTATTTGAGAGCAGCTGGTGTTTTATAGCAGGCAATGCACTAAAAAGGATACAAGCAGCTACTGAGCACAGATAATCTTATGTTCTCCTTTCAATTGCTGGGAGCCCCAGATAAGTGGCGACGAAGAGATCCCAGCTGGCCAACAGGTACATAGCACCACTGCAACTAAGGCCTGTGTTGAAGTTCCCCGAACAGAATTTAGGGATAAATAAGGCATAAATGCCAAAACAGCTCCTGGACCTGGGTGCAGGTTTACACCTGAGACTTTAATTAGCTATACCTATTGGGACATTTTGAGCCTCACGGTTCTGTCTTTGTTTATCAATCCTGTTGGTCTGTGTCCTTGAGCATTGTAGCAGCATGATTCATTGCACCTGCCTTTAAGGCCGTGTTCACATCCCTTAGCAGTATGTGAAAACATCTTCACTAACAAGCTATTGGCATCCATGTTCCATCTGGGCAATTAAGGACATCTCCTTGACTCATCCGTGTTACATAAAGAAAGGCTCCCAGCCTTCAGAACTGTTGTATACTACATAGGCAGGGTGAGAAAGCATGCCAAGAGGCCCACCTGACTGGAATGCAGGGGTGTGAGATAGGAGCATGGGACAGGGGAACCAAGCATGCCATTCTAAACCTCCTTGTTACATCAAAATGTCTTCTGAGATAATTTCCCCTACAGGGTGTCTTCCAGCTCTTCTACTCCTAACTGTCACCTTTTCCCACAGAGTTTCCTCCACTTCGTTGTTGCTCTCCACAACACTCTTCTCTCCTGCTTCAACTTGCTGTTGTTCTTCCATCTCCTCTACTTCTCTTTGCTGTTGTTGTTCCAGCGTTCTAAGAACTCTTCATCTTCTCTTATACTTTTCAGTGTGGCCACCCATCATTCCAGGCCCCTCACTTTTTCTTCCAACAGCACCACCAGCTTGCACTTGTTGCATGTGTACACCATGTTGTTCTCAGGCAAGAAAACAAACATTGCATACACCTTACAGGTCACCACCACTGAAGTGTTCTTCCTGTCCATAGTCTCTACCGCCTTTTGTTTCTTTCTTTCTACTTGTATTGGAATGGCCTGTGCTTTGTCCTGTCCTCCTTCAGGGTAAATAGGAGAGTCCCACTGGTATGTGGTGTGCTGTAGAAGAAACAATTTTTTTAGGGATCTCCCCTTTGACCTCCACCACCAAACCCCTGTTAGTTCTCCCTGTTTGCTCTCTCTTTCAGTCAATATTTTAATTGATTTTTTCAATATAAGTGAATATATATATTAGAAAAAAGCAATAAAAATGTGTTCTCCAACCCAGATGTTGTACGACTACAACTCCTATCATCCCTAGCTAGTTTGGCCAATGGCAAGAGATGGCACTTGTAAGTAGCACTCCAACAGCTGGTGACTCAAGGTTACTCAAGCAGTGCAGCTATCATCATTGATTTGTTACTTTAGGCTGCAATCCAATACAAGTCTACTCAGAGGTAAGCTCCATTGGGTTCAATGGGGCTTATTCCCAGGGTAAGTGTCACAGTTTAACAGAGCAATCCAACTCAGAGGAAGCCGGCGTAAGTGGTGCCAGTGTCAAAGACACACACACACACACAACGTGTCTACCACTCCCAGGCACAGGCAACATATCTTGCATGGTTCTTATGAGGATCCTAGCTAAACCATTGTTAAAATTAATAAGTGGATTAGACAGCCCGTTTGTTTGGTACTGATGACAGCACATATATTGTAATAATTTTAAAAACAGTTTACAAAAGTTCAGTACAAGAATAACACTTCAAGGTGGGTTAATCGGATGGAGTTCACAGTGGTGATGCCTGATATTAGTTTTAATTATAGAATTCAATTAAAAATTAATTGAATTAAATAAAAATTGATGTCTTTAATTATTCTAATAAATTTAATTATGGTCAAAGGAATCAAAGTATTCAAATTTTTTGCCTGTATTTTGATTTATTAAACTTTGAACCATGGTCGTAGAAATGGCTTAACGTTGTGCTGCTGTGGTGTGTTTTTGCCTGGTCACAATCAGCTCCAATATCAAAATTATATTACACAATCCAAAATGGTGACGGAGGAGGCTGCTTTGTCGTGAGCTCCACAGCTTGCTCCTAATTTATGGCTTATTTTAACAAATTAACGGCCTCCCACAAGGTCTAGGTCAGGACACAGAATTCAAGAGAAAATAGTCATAGCCTCCATGCTTCTTTGTGAGGCTGCTGGAGGCTGAACTCCCCCCGTCCCCGGTCTCCAGCAGATTTATTGCACAACTCATCAGATGAAAAGCAGAAAGAAAAGGACTGGACAACTTGGCAGCTGTTTTGGGATTCCTTTGCACAACTGACGAGAGGAGGGCAGCACGAGAGAGATAGCAAGCAAGCTTTGATGAGAACTTTGCCTGCGCTGCTTTCCCACTTGTTGCTGGTACTGGGAAGAAAGGATTATATTTAACAGACTGCTTGTAGTTGCAGTTTTAGTTCTGTCTGCAGAGTAATTCCTGCAAACTTTTGGTGCTGTACCTGGTGGAGACCTGCCTGCTTGCTGAGTATCAACTTCATCCATCTGGGACTGCAAGCGGTGGGAAGGCCAAGACGGCAGCCTTGGGCAATGGCCATTTGGTGCCCATTTGGCTAGGCCAGCATTAGCTTCTACTTTGGGTCTCTTTTAACATTTTTCAATTTTTACCCTTCCCTTTATCTTCGACAGATTAGATTTGTTAACTTTGCTTTTTCCTCCTCCGCCTCCCCCGTCCCCCCTTTAATCTTTGGAGGGATCTGTGGTGACTATGAGAGGAAAGAAAAGACACAGTTCCTTTAGTGATCTGGTGTCTGAACCACTTTTCAAGCAGTGCAGAACTGATGAATTTCTGTCTCCCAAAACCAGTGCTTGGAAGATTACTTTTAAAAAGTAATAAATTACAGTTACAATTACTTGGCCAAAAAAAGGAGTAATTACCGTTACAATTACAGTTGCTCTGAAAGTAACTGATTACTTTTTCTCACAAGTAATCAATACAATTACATTTCAGTTACTTTTTAAAAAACCGCCTACAAGGTGCTGGCCTTGGCTGCTGCACATCTAAGTAGCCTAAAACAATATTAAAAATAAACACACACACACACGGGGTAGTAGAATAATTTCTTTTATCCATAAGATTAACAGAATGGCATAACAGAATCTCTCTTCTGAATGAAGCTCACTGCCTCTCAGCCTCATAAAAACCCTTTTCATAGGGTCGCCATAAGTCGAAATCAACTTGAAGGCAGTACATTTATTTTTTATTTTGAAGATGATGATTATGATAATAAATATGCAGCATTTCAAATTAATTCTGTATGAGAAGCATTCCATGCCAAGCTTGGAAAACCAAGGAGGAGGTATAAAATGTAGACAAAAATACTTCTGACAAAATGCCGTTTATCCTTTATATCTATATCTATAATTAGCAATACAGCTGAATGATGTATGTAAAATATTTTCCCCCTTTTCTTATCTCTCCATTACTTTGAAAGTCACATCTTCTAAAAACATACCCACTAGCCTAGAATTCAGCTTGGCTATACCACTAGCCTGTACTAGGCAAATTGTTAAACTATGCTCTGTGCAGAAATCACAGAACCAACAGCCACATGCAAAGCTTCTTCTTTCATCTCATACACAATGCTTTTCCATGGTAGCAACTCACATGTTCAACTGGGAGTCACCAAATGATGACTTATCCAGTGATTTACACGCAAAGGTGATTCAGTATCTTCACGTGGAATGGAGATTTCAGATATGCGTGTCTTGGGCTTCCTAGCTTGGACTTTTCTATCACATATGAAGCTGCCTTATACGGAATCAACCATGAGTCCACCTAGCTCAGTATGTACAATTTCCAGTCCTACCTGGAGATGTCAAATATGGAACCTGGGACCTTATGTATGCAAAACAGATGCTCTACCAGTGAACTACACCTTCCCCTGAAATCACGTCAGAATAGAACTTGTAGAAACAGAACATGCAAAAGGACTTTGCACATCTTTATGTAGGGATGGGGGAGCAGGGAAGACATAGCATATTTGCATTTCAGGCCTGTCAGAGTAGCACAGAGGAGGAAGGAAGCACAAGGATTTGCATTTCCTGCCCTCTCTGTACCCCCATCATAACTGAAGTTACTCTTTCTCAGGATGCTGCTCACTCAGAACTCAGCAAAACCACATATTAGTTGCTAATTAAGATTGTACATCCGGTCAGCTTGAATGATGGCTCACAAGCCCCCTTTTCCCCCCATAGTAAATTGTGGCATACGTCACTTGTTTGGGCAATTTGTCCTAGAAGCTTATAGGCAGCAAATGAACTTTGGAGCCTTTGCCTTGTAAAAGAATCTAACGTGGTCTGATGACAGCAGGCCTTGTTCTCCCAAGAAAGACTTCAGGGTTCTGTTGCACATGGTGGGTCCTGGCACTGAGAAGGGTTTTTGAACTAGATGTCTCTTTCAAACCCCCAAATCCCCCAATACTACACTTCTATTAATCACATCCTCTTTAACCCAATCAGTTACTGCTCATGACTGTGCACGTTTTCCTGTAAGTTAAAATCACCTCATGGCTCATGCCTTTTCCGTGGCAAGTAGGAGGGGCAGGGGGTGGGAGAAGGAGAGTAGCACTATTTGCTCAAAGCAGCTGGGAAGAAGCAGGAGCAAACTTAAGGAAAACGGAGGGGGGCAGGGAGAGAGAGGAGCTGCACACCAAACCACTGAATGAGGAGAAACAAAACAGAGAGAAAGAAAGATGGGGAGGACAAGAAAAGGGGAAAGAGAAGGCCAAGTGAAGAGCTGAGGCAGAAAGAGAGAAAACTTTAGGGCAATTGTACTTAGGAAAACTCATATAGTATCCAAGGGCTTGGGGGTGGGGAATTCACACCACAAGAAAATGGCCTGACTGGCCTGCTGCTGCACTTTTAACAGTCTGATCTGCAGGCATCAGCAGGTGTAATGTTTGATGGCACAACAATTAACCTGATTAGCAGATGGAAATATCTCAGGCACAAACACAAGGGCAGTTTTTAAAAAGCTGGTAAATCTAGAGGTGTATCTTTCATCACTGATCTCTGGAAAAATATTCTCTAACACTTAAGCCCAAACAGCAATGCTGTGGCACCATCCCAGTGATTTGTAGAGGCTGGGCTGTGACTCCACAACCATGTAAAACAGACAAAGGTCTACTTCAAGTCAGTTGCTCTAAAGTTACTTTCAGCTGAAAGTGCACACTTTGATCCTAAAGCTATGATTGGAAGAAAGACTCCTAGATCTTTTCTTAGACATTCATAGGATAGTGGACTACAGTCTGAGCTTAAGCACAGTCAGGTCAGGATGCACCAGGGCTCAACCCTGGAAATTTCTTTTCTGAGGCCAAATCCTGGACACAGAACATGTTTATTATTATTATTTATATCCTACCGTACAAAATGCTTGCAGCAAGTTGCAAACGTCATTATTCAGTTCTATTTAAAATAGGGAAGGACCATAAAGTGCAAAAATATTTTACAAAAATATGTAAAAAGGAATGCCTCTGAGTATGTATAGAGTGTCTGCACCTCACTTGAGGTCAGCTGCACATATTACATAGCAAAAGCACATGTCCTCCTCTGCTCTACATACTGTGGGAAGATATGATCAATCCTATTTCCCTGGCACAGGTACCTGCAACCATACATACGCACAGACATAAGTAGCCCTAAAATAAAGCAAAGTAGTTGCCTAGGGCAGTGAATTTAGGCATCACTAAGGGTAGCTGAGAAGGAAATAGGTCTAAAGCAAAGGCAGATCTCTTGCAAGATCCCACTGAAGTTAATGAGAGTTGTGCAGGAGAACTTCCCACTGCATTGTGTTCCATTAGCATTAATAGAAGGTTGGTGCCATCAAACATGAAAATACCAAGAGCCAG
This sequence comes from Rhineura floridana, assembly GCF_030035675.1. Lineage (NCBI taxonomy): Eukaryota > Metazoa > Chordata > Lepidosauria > Squamata > Rhineuridae > Rhineura > Rhineura floridana. The sequence goes on from NC_084480.1 coordinate 157,296,211, forward strand.
CCTTGAGGCTACATCACCCATCTACAAGCACATCAAAACGTTTCAAAGATTGTGGGGGGAGAGATAAGTACCTGGCTGCAAACTACCACTCCTCAGGCACAAGCGCACACACACAGAGGCCAAGCTTCTGAGGTCCTTTCGGCTTTTTCACATGCCACATGTAACTTGCGTCATTGCAGTGGTTACTCTAGACAGCAATAAATGCAGGAGGAACTTCTTTACAAACATTCAGCCTTCCAACAGTGCAGTGAATTGAAAAAATTCCCCTCCACACCCTGAGTTAGTACACCCCACATGATCTTACATATCTGTGTTTACAACCATACCTGTATGGATAAATTGATCTTGCCTCCAGTACCAGCAGAGATACTGGTGCAGAAGTTGAAAGCATAGCTACTGGATTGGAGAAAGGAAAGAGCTTCAGTCCACCAGATGATCTTCCCAGCTGTTTCAAGCCATTAACATGACACAAAGAGCAAGGAGCAATGATATTACCACAGCATGGTAACTCCTTTCCCCAAAGAATTATCTCTTTAATCTCATACTCTCTTAACGCCTTACTTCAATTGTGCTACATGCATGTTGCTTTCATATGTTTCTCAGGAAGGTGGGGGGGTGGGGGAGGGGGAGGTGGTGGCGGTGGCGGCGTGGGAACGAGAGGCGAGGCAAGGAGAGGCGAGGTGGGGGGTGGCAGGAGGTGCGGTGGCGGTGGCACAAGAGGCGAGGTGAGGTGAGGTGGGGTGGGGCAGCAGGAGGTGCGGCGGCGGCACGAGAGGCGAGGTGAGGTGAGGCGAGGTGGGGGGTGGCAGGAGGTGCGGTGGCACGAGAGGAGAGGCAAGGTGAGGTGGCGGCAGGACGTGCAGCGGCAGCACGAGAGGCGAGGCAAGGGCAGCAGGAGGTGCTGCGGCAGTGGCACGAGAGGTGAGGCAAGATGAGGAGAGGTGGGGGCGGCAGGAGGTGTGGCGGTGGCGGCGGGGGAACAAGAGGCAAGGCGAAGTGAGGCAGGGTGGTGGGGAGGCAGTAGGAGGTGCGGCGGCAGCAGCACTAGAGGAGAGGTGAGGCAGGGTGGGGGGCAGCAGGAGGTGCGGTGGCAGCGGTGGGGGAACGAGAGGCGAGGCGGGGTGGGCAGCAGGAGGTGCGGTGGCAGCAGGGGAACGACAGGTGGGGTGGGGGGGCGGTGGGGGACAGCAGAACATGCTGTGGGGACGGCAGGGGCACAAGCGGGGGTGGGGGTGGCAGGACATGCAAGGAAGATGGCAGGAGGTGTGAAGGGGACGCGGGGCAGATGAGCAGCTAGGGGTGGCAGGATGTGCAGGGGACCACACACACATCATCATCATCACTCACCTCCACAGCTTCACCGCCATTCTGCTGCTCTCTTCTCCTCCATCATCCTTGCCCTGGCTTTTTCCTCCACCATCCATTTTTTTCTCGCTCCACGATCCCCTGCTTATTCACCTCTTCCCTCATGCCTCCTAACACAGATCATGAGGGAAGAGAGAGGCTGCGCAGAAGTCCTGTGTGAGGCACATGTCTTGTGTCCACCAGTCACAGGAGCTGAAGACTTCCGCTTGATCCCACCCCCAAGTAACGTCCAAACCTAACGTGGAAACGTTAAAATCACGGCTGAAAAGTAGGGAAATTACTAGTCGTTCTATTACTTGCAAAATGTAGTGGAATTACCCATTCATTAGTTTAAAAAGTAGTGAATTACTTCCAAGCTCTGCCCAAAACAGCTCAAGCAGACAATTTGGCCTTTACTATTCCAGTTACAAATAGATTCTCAGCACTTGCTGAGGTCAATGATCCTTGACAAATGTCTAGGGCAGTCCAATATCTCAGAGAGGTCAGGTCTCCTGCTGCCCTGGTGCATTCACTATAGCTGCCCAATTTCCCTGCTTTTTAAAGTTTGATAGAAATATCTGTGGGCTATAAAAAAAAATGTACTGCCTTCAAGTCGATTCCGACTTATGGCGACCCTATGAACTGGTTTTTCTGCCCATTAGTGAATTACCCTTTCTTCTTTACATTCATGCAACATATCACTAGTGTTCATTTGGGTACCTAAGACAGTCCAAAAGGCACAATTGGACTTTTTAGATTTGTTGGGCTTACAGTATGCTTCAAAATTATGTCTGGTAATAACAAGCAGGTTTGGACCTCTAAAAGATCCATGTTGTTAAGGAGATTCTCCATGGCATCTTAACCATGATACCTGAAAGACCGTCTTACCCCTTATATACCCAGTCGATCACTGTGCTCTGCAGGTGAGGGCCACCTGCAGATACCATCTTATCAGGAGGTTCGTTCCGCACAACATAGGAAACAGACCTTTAGAGTGGCGGCACCTACCTGTGGAATTCCCTCCCTTTGAATATTAGGCAGGCGTCATCTCAGTTATCTTTTCGGCGCCTTTTGAAGACTTTCCTCTTCCAACAAGCCTTTTAAGTTGAGACCTATCCCAGTCTGCATCTGTGTTGGAATTGCTTTTTAACATGTTTTTTTTAAAACAACAACAACATGTCTTTAACCCCTTTTTAAAGATGTTTTAAAAGCTTTTTAAAAAATTTTTTTAAAGTTATTTTGGTGTATTTTAAGGATTGTTTTTATGATCTTTTGATGTGTTTTTAGCGCTTCTGTTTGCCGCCCTGGGCTCCTGCTGGGAGGAAGGGTGGTATTTAAATCAAATAATTAATAAATAAATAAGTAGGCGTTGACAGAGATCATTGCAAGATCTGACAGCCTCTCCAATGGATCCAGTTTTTTGTTCAGTTCCTTGCTTAGACCCTATGTGATGATATACTCCATATATATTGAGGGCATATCAAAAGCTCCATGCACATGAGTTTTGAATAGAACAGCATGCTATACCATCCAGCTGAGTGCCTGGAGCTATTGAAGCAGAATATAGCACTTTCTTATGGTGCAGAATTCATCCAAGCAAGTTCAGGGTTACATTTTGACAGAGGTTAGGGTTTGCTTCATAGTTCTGGAAAACCCAAGCAGCATAGTTAAGAAATGCTTTGTGACAAATTTTGTCATAATATTTAGAGGAGAACTGATGAAAGGGAGAAGGGTTATTTTTCTCCACAACTGCCATTGGCTGGTGGCTGTATCACACTTTGATCTTTGGCTCCTACTTTTCCACTAAAAAACAAACAAAGCTATTTAGAAATTGAAATGACAATATAAAACAAGAAACAATAAGAACTAAGCATGCCAAATGTAAAGAGTGGAATCTAACAAATCAACTGTCCACAGCAGAATGGAAAAGAAACATTTTAACCTGACTTTGGAAAGACAGCAGAGACTAGAGCTATGTGAATGTTCTAAATAATTTAATTGTTGTAAACCGCCCAGAGAGCTTCAGCTATGGGGCGGTATACAAATGCAATAAATAGATAAATAAATAAATAAATAAATAAATAAATAAAATAAACCATTATTCTGATTTCATCATTTGGCTTCAATGCGTCTTTAAATGGAGCCATTTTGCGGTTGGGGTGTAAGCGAGTGTCAGTTAGGAAAAATGAATTAGCACTCACTTAAAGTTGAATCCTTTGCCTGACCATTTAAAAACAAGTTCCACTGAATTCATTGGAAGGGCCAGGAGGACAAAACAAAGACAAGTCAGGAGAGAGAGAGAGAAAAAAACTAGGCAAAAACACACACAAAATGTGTTGACCCTTTGTGCTCAAAAAGTGTTAGCACTAAAGCGGATACTGCACACAGGCCACCATAAGACAATAAAACCAATGTGTGCAGGGGGTGGTGGTGAAGTGAAGGCAAAGGGAGCAAACTACCAAATTATGTCAGTCTTGCAGATTTTATCTTTAAGTAATGAGCCAAGTGCTTACCTACTCTCAAGAAAACACAGTAGCCAGTAAAAAGGGAGTCTTGGAGTTGAAACTCATACAAAAGGAAGCATAGACACATGAACACACAAATAAGACAGGAACCCCAAACTACTGTAATATCCTGATGCTGCTTTGCTTTTTCAGTGATCAAATACCAGTCCAATTCCCTGATGGCTCATCTTTTTCCAGAGCCAACCAAGCACAAATTCCAAAAAATAACCACAGACCAAGATTACTGTTTTTCAGGACTGCCAATTCCTTATGATGCAATGCCAAAACTTAAACGTTCAGTGTGACTTTAACTAGACTAAATGAGTCAGTCGTCACACTGTGCACCAATGTTCTCAAAATCCCCAAGACTGCATGCTTTTCCTTACAGCACCAGTTCCAAGACCGCAAATCTCAAGATTAACCGGTCATTCCTTACATGAAAGTCGCAAGGGAGGGGTAAGCACTATACGCAAAGGGGCCCTGTCTAACACTGTAATTCTCATAGCATACAGGGCACTCAAAACTAAATGTAGCCACAAATTCCTGCCCCAAAACATTAAAACCAGAATTCTGAAAGCCAGAGAATTAGAAGGGGATTCCGCACTATCTGACCGGCATAAAATCCTGTTCTAAACTGTGTTGTTTAATCCAGATCCTTGCACAAGAAAAGCTGTATAATGCTTCCAGTGCAGTTTGGGGTAGATCTTAGAGACACGAAGGGAGGGAATAGGATACAGAGCTTTTTGGGGCCTCAAGCCAACAGAATTCCTTTAAATTAGAAAAAAAAATATTAACCATTCTCTGGCACACATATTTTTTTGTAAAAGCAAACGTTTCCAAAGTAGCAACAGCCTTTGAGCAGGTGGGGACATATTGAGGTTGGTGAGGTAATAACCCATTTGCCCTAATGGATCATCCTCCAATTGTCCAAAGGATGGAAATTCTGCTCATTTGACTAGTGGACGTCCAATCTAAAACCAACTTCTTTTAAAACTATATTGCCCAAACAGCCTTCAACTAACCTGTAGTTTTGGACTACAACTATCACCAATCCCAGCCAGCACGACCAATGGTCTGGGATAATGAGAGTCGCATTCCAGCAACTTTTGTTTTTTTTTTTTTCAATAATTTTTATTCAGATTTTCATAAAACATACAAGACAAAATCATAAAACATTCAAAGACAAAAAACAAAATCAAAAATAGTTAAACAAAAAGAAAAAAAGAAAAGAAGAAAAAAAAAAAACAAAAATAAAAAATAAAGAGTAAAATATTGACTTCCCATTTGTCAAAGATCAAATCAGTTATAAGTCTATAAGGTATAGCAATCCTGTCTCTTAAGTCATATTATAAAATCACTTTCCTCCAGTAGTTATCTTACTTAATCATCAAATCTCATAAACATTACTTTATTCTTTCCACAAAAAGTCAAAGAGAGGTTTCAATTCTTTAAGAAATATATCTATCAATTTTTTTTTTCCAGATAAGCATATCGATTAATCCATCTCATTACTAATTATGATAATCTTATTGTCATAACCATAGTCAAAATAAACATTTCAATTAATCCATCACATCAGAATCTGTTAGGTTCAGTAATTTCAGTAGCCATTGTTCTATTATCTCTATTAGTTCCATTTTCCATCTTCCATCTTCAGTAGTCTTGTTAAGTCCAGTAATTTCAATATCCAATCTTCCATTATCAGTATTCCATAATAATCTTGCTGTCAAAGCCATAGTCATATAATAAGAGTCTGATGGGAATTACCTCTATCCCAAATATTTTCTTGCCATCCATTCTGAATAAGTTGCTGAAATACTGCTGTAAAATCATATCTCTGTTCTTTTTTTCAAAATACACTGGGTCATCTCTTAAAAGTTTTTCCATTGTCACATGGCTGCAGTTAATTCCATAGATTTTCTCTATATTGGGCTCCATCACATCATTCCAGTCCAGAAGATAATCCATGCCATTGATAACTTTATCTCTAGAATCTTCATTAATTTCTTCAGAGATAACATTAAGTTCCAAACAATAGATTTTATTTCTAAAGTCCATAGACTCCAAATCTTGTTCCTGTTCCACGTTTGTTCCAATCTCCGGGATCTCCTCTCTCACAGGGACCCCTATTCCAGTCTCCAGGGTCTCCTCTCTCACAGGGACCCCTATTCCAATCTCCGGGGTCTCCTCTCTCACAGGGACCCCTTCCAGGGTCACCTCTCTCACAGGGACCCTTATATCTTTAATCTCCTGCTTCATTTTACTCAATTCAATTTTCGTTATCTCAATCTCATTCATTATTCTCTGAAACATAGTTATTTCCAGATTCTCAGCCACTTTCTTAATTGCCATTTTAAAAGAAAAATATAGGAAAACCACTTCTTATTTCAGCAACAATTGGGTTAATACTCCAAACTTGGTGACATCACAGTATAAACAGAGCAGACAGCCTTATCTCTCCAATAGTTAAGTAAACAAAATGCAGTTCCCAGGATCGAAGCAATTAATGGCAATCGTCAAGAAACAGATTCGTCAAAATAAAATAGACCAAAAAGAGAGTAGTCTCAAAACAGTATAATATTTTTCAAAATAAAAATCTGGAATAGAAATCCCTCTTCTGTGTGTATCTTTAGAATGCAAATCCAGGACAGCTTTTTGCAACAAAAACAGAGATAAGCTATTAATTAGTGCGTAGCAGAGAGAAGTTACGGCTCCCCAGTGAGATGTCAAAAACCGATCAATCTGGCAAATCTCTTTTAAACAGCAACAATTTAAGTCAAGTAAAAGAAAAATATAGAAAGAAGGGTGCTTGCCTGTTAGTGCGTTCTCTCTTAGAAGATAAGATGAACGTTCGCTTTAACAGATAGAGCTTGCTGTTGAAAATCCGTCCCACCTTCGTCGGCTGGACCTCGTCCCATAAATTAATGAGATCTGGTCGTCCCAACAAAAATAGGCTTTGAGGTTAATCTCTTCGTTTCTCCCTACCCGGGAGAAGTTTAATCAGTCAAAAAAAAAAGAAAAAACTGACTGATATATCTGAATAAGCTTCTTTTGAGGCAGGAGCCCGTCTCAAAAGCAGGCACAGGCTAAGTCACCCTTCCCGGAAGTCAGCATTCCAGCAACTTTTGGAAGGTACAAGGTTGGAGAAAACTGTTCCAAAATATTGATAGAAAGTAGTAGCTATCTCTTTGTGTAGAACCTTTACCAATTGGTTATATCAAACTATTTACTTAATCATTTATTTGAATAAATCCATATATTGATGTGCATGCATAAATATAATAAAGTTAAGGTGTTTTCCCTTTCCTAATTGTTTGCCCTGTAGTCCTTCTAAACACCATTTTGGCTATGTTGAAAATTAAGGAACCCCTGGTTTCCCAGTAGTTCAGCAGGAAATGTCAGCATTTTCTTTTGAATGATAGTTCTTTTTTGGATGGAGGCAGAAAACCACAAGCCTAATTATTGTTGTCTCCCATGACTCACTAATTCATTTTCCTTGTATGGATAAAAACAGCTTACCCAGGAAATAACAAATAGCAGATAATGATGAAATCATAATTTGGTTCAGTTGAAACCATTCACTAATTTCAAGTCTCTACCATGGAATTTTGAGATTTTCTCCCAGCTCTTCTTAGATTTTCATGAGTCAATGTGTGACTGAGTCACTGAGAAATACCATGGAAAGCAACCCATATACCACTACTATGGCATCCACCATCTTTTGAGGCATAGTTGTATAACAGTGAATGGGGGTGAAAATATTTCTGGAAGATGACCAAAACTATTTACCCACTTTAATAAGGCTTACTTAGGAAATCTGGTTGAGCACACAAGTATTAAGGTTTACGGGAAATGAATTCAAGAATTATCCCTCAACAGACTTAGCTGAAAGTGTTTTGACCTTGATCACTCTTGTTGTACCAGTGTTAATGGAGATCTGCCAGCGTCAGTTATGCCTGTTGGAGATATGCTGGCATAATCACCGAAAAAAGGGCATGCCAGAAAAGGGGCTGGGACAAAGTTACACCACATCCAAACTCTGCTCAGTCTATCACCCCAACCTAGCAATCGGGCAGCTGCTCAATGGGGTGATGTAACTTGTACTTTACCATTGTAGTCAACAGGATGAGTCCAATCCTCAAAACTCACACTCAAGCCCTACCTGCCAGTCAAACCCATGCCACCCCGAGAGTTTACTCTATTCACCATCAGTGTATAAATCATGCATGTTCCAGCCTCAATTCACATCTTGCGTCTCTTGATGTGGTTTACTGCCACACAAGCTCTTGTGTGCAGACTTGACGCTTGGGAGGGAAGTTCAGCACCATGCTGAATGGGAATTTTTCACTGTGAAAAGCATCCTGTTCAAACACTGGGCACTTTGAACCCTCTTTGAGCAACGTTGGCTCCCCAGAACTGGGAAACAATGTCAGAACACCAACACTTCTCTAAACATGCCTCTAAACAAGGAACTGTGACAAACACTGCCAAGGAGCTGCTGGTACAGAGCCCAAACACAAGATCAGTCTGGGAAGGAGGTACGCTTTCCTGGAGGAACCTCAAGGCCACATCCATGTCTCCAGGGAGGACCAACAGCAAAGTCAAACAAGCCCCCCCCTTGTATGGAGCAGAAGCCCCAGCCCTCCACACACTCAGGATCATGCCCAAGCCCTGGCTGTCATGCGCCCCCCACATGCAAAGATCCTGAGGCCCCAACAACACCAAACCTCCCTCTGCATGCAATCCAGGGCACCCAACACAGAGACCATACTGGCAGCATCTGCATGCATATAGAGGAGAGACCCTAGTAACACAGGGGCTAAGGCTCTCCCAACAACACCCACAACTACCAGACCTCAATAGAGTGTGTGTGTTTGCATTGCAGGGGAACAAGCACCATGGCCACCCAGTACTCACACTGGAAGCCAGGACATGAGAAAGAGAGGCAAGGGGTTGCTAGGCCCACAGCTGCTCCAGCAACCACAAGCTCTACTTTTTGTCTTCTGTGAGTTTATTTTATTTATTTATTTAGTTTAATTTATATACCGCCCTAAGCCCAAAGGCTCTCTGGGCAGTGTACAAAAAGATAAAAACAAGCACAATATATAAATACAATAAATACAATAAATAATAATAATAATAAAAAAACAATAACAAACCAAACAACATCCAAAATACGAAAATGCTGTTTAAAATACACTTTAAAATGCCTGGGAGTATAAAAAGGTTTTCACCTGGCGCTGAAAAGATAGTAGCGTCGGCGCCAGGCGTACCTCATCAAGGAGACTGTTCCACAGTTCGGGGGCCGCTACTGAAAAGGCCCTGGTTCTAGTCATCACCCTCCGAGCCTCTCGATGGGATGGTACTCGGAGGAGGGCCTTAGATGTTGAGTGTGGTGTGTTGAGCGTAGCACAGCTACAGTGAATCCAGCAGCAACAGAAAGCAGTCCATGTGCTGTAGGCTCCACGAGTCCATCACAGGAGGCACTCACTATAAGCTCTTGGCTACACTGGGTGTGCTGTGCTCCCTTTCCTCCACCATGGTGGATGGCTCAACTGACATGCCACTAGCGCTCAGGAACACCATCTGTTCTGAGCATGTGGTTCTGAAACAATTTGTCAGACAGTCAACACAATCTCTCTCTTTAATCAGGAACTATTTTGTTAAACGAAATAATCAAATGCTATACAGGACCTCCAAGAAGGCTTACAGTCTCTGCGGATGGAGAACTGAAGATGGTGGCAATGGCGAAGTTTAATGGCAGATGATCCTATTGTTGACTGTAGGATTGTGGAGAAGGTAGGTTCAATAGGGGACCAGCCCTTTGAGAAAGATGGGGTTTCAGAGAGAGACAGGTTCTGAGACAGACAGGGAGATAGCTTCTGAGAGAGAGACAAGGAAAAAAGGGAGTGTTGTCCTCTAGGGCTGCTAGACCTGCTGCTAGTTTTGCTTTTAGCTGAAACAAACTGAGGCAGGTTTTGAAGCGAAAAACTAACTGCAGGAAACTAATTAAGACTGACCAATAAAAAAGGGGGGTGATATCACCTGACGGAAAGTTAGATTATAGCTAAGGGAGCATAGAGCTAGGCCCTCGGAATACCATAACTCTAGCCTAATACATTGTTTAACACAACAGAGGGAGTCTCCCTATATACAGTTCTAAACTCTGTGGAGGCAGAACACCATCTGTCACTCCTAGCTCCCCACATGGTCACCCCTGCACCCCCAACCATTGCACCAGGGTGCTCCTGTTCTTATGGAGTTATGCCTCTATCCCTCATGTCTACACAGGCTACCTAGCAACAGATTATTCATCCACGTAGAGCCCCAGTTTCTGTGCTGAGGGCCTTGGAACCGCATCGGAACAGATTGTCTGGGTCAGGAGCTGAGGCATGCTGTGGAATGCTCCCTATAAAAACAAAATCTTTGGATCTGTGTCTTGTTTACTCTTGATATCCAGACATCACGGTCTCATCATCAGGGATCCTTCTGCAGCACTCTCGGACTCTGCTCCTGAATTACAACTCCCAAAAACCACTACTGCAGGATGTTTACAGCCAGCAGGAGGAAGGAAAGTGCCAGAGAGAGATCCAGGAAATAAAACAAAACATAACTCTGGGCAAGCATCCACCTGCAGAATGCATCTGCAAACTGCAACAGAGAGAAAGGCTTCTAGTACAACACACCACGGAGTCTGATAGGAGGGAGAAGGAAGCCCCAGCACAAGGGGAGAAGGAAGAGAGTTCTGTAGAAGACTGTAACCTGGGCAGCTGCAACGTGGGAGAGTGGGAGGAGACACAGGCAGGGGAGGGGGCAGATGGCAGGCAGAGACACGTGCTGCCACGTTGGCTGGGGAGCTTTGGGTCTATGCATGTATGTTGGAAAGGCACAGTGCCAGGGCAAACACCAGAGGGCAGCCTTAGGCCACTTGGGTTCAGTGGGGTGGGCTGTATCACTGGTCGAAGAACTCCATGGCAACTTAGTCACGTACTATCATGCCACATGGGTCTTTCTGTGGCAACTTGCCTCTTTGCTGGCCCTTTCCCTGACCCCAGGGGCTCCTCCTGGCCCTGGTCAACATCCATGTGCAGCGTCTATTGTTAATCAAGTCATTGCCTTTACATATGGCAGTCAGGTTAGAAGTGGATGCACAGACTAGAGCAGCTGGACTGAAACTATGATGGATTAAGATGGAGGACAATTTTGTGCTGTGTGTATCATTTGTGGTTGAAGGCTATTGGTAGTTCTGTGAACATAGCTCTTTCTGCTGTCAGAGACAAGAAGTTGGTACAGAGATGTCAGATAGCCAAAACAAGAAATGAAAGAATTTTGCAAATGTGTTTTTGAAACTTTGTCAAACGTGCCAGTGGGAAATCATTGATGCCAGGGTCTCAAGTAGTCAGTTTAGCCCCCTCCCAGACAGATTATGGTAATTCATGCTCTACGTATTTTGGGGTCCACTCTCAATTATTAAAATTCATGTAATAATAATGGATAATTCCAATCTCCTGATCTAGTTTTGCTGGTCAGAATGGAAGATGTATTCAAATGTCAGTAAGTTAGCTGTTCTTTTTGTGTGTGGAGGGGATTGCCTTTGGATTACTTTATAGGGCTTTGTAGACCAAAAACAGCACCTTGAACTTGGTCCGGCAGCTAATGGGCAGCCAGTGCAATTCTTTCAGCAGTAGGGCAATTTTGGCAATAACCTGCCTCAAGGTGCAGCCACCCTTTCACATTTTCCACCGGCTTCTAGACTATCCTCAAGGGCAGCCCCACATAAATTGTGTTACAGTAATCCAGCCTGGAGGTTACCAGTGTTTGGACAACAGTTGTCAGGCTATCCTGGTCCAGAAACAGCCACAGCTGTCTTATCAGCCAAAGTTGACAAAAGGCACTCATAGCCACTGAGGTCACCTGGGCCTCTGCTGACAAAGATGGATCTAGGAGCACCCCATACCATGAACTTCCTTTTGGTACTCTAGTGACAAGTTGGAATCTAGGAGTACTTCTGGTCTACAAACCTGTTCCTTTAGGGGGAGTACATCTCCTCCCAGAACAGGCTGTACACCTAACTCCCAGACATGGGAACCACACACACACACACAACTTCCACCTTATCAGGATTCAGTCTCAATTTACTAGCCCCCATACAACCTATCACTGCCTGCAGACACCTGTCGAACACTTTTACAGCCTCTCTTGATTCAGATGGAATGGAGAAATAGAGCTGTGTGTCATTTGCATACTGATGACATCATGCTCCAAACCCTCAGATGACAGCTCCCAATGGTTTCATATAGATGTTAAATAGCATAGGGGACGGAATGGACTCTTGTGGGACCCTACAGCTCGAAAAACATGGAGCTGAGCAACAATATTCTAGTACTATTTTCTGGTAGAGGCCCTTCAGGTAGGAATGGAACCACTGTGATACAGTACCTCCAGCTCCCACCTGCTTCAGTTGCTCCAAAAGAACACCATAGTTAATGGTGTCAAAAGCAGCTGAGAGGTCAAGCAAAACAAACGGTCATATTGTCTCTGTCTATCAGGAGAGGAAGCAATACAATGAAGAACTATATAAAAGAGATGCAAGGATGACAGATTCATTCACGGAGGAACCGTATGATGAAGAATCAGAAATTTTAGAATGTGAGGTGAAAGCTGCTCTTAAAATACTTGGAAGAAACAAATCACCAGGAACAGATGGCATATCAACAGAGTTGCTACAAGCTACTGAGACTGAATCTATCCAAGTTTTGACAAAAATCTCCATTGAAGCTAGGCAAGCACAAGCCAAGGTCTGTATCTGAGTCTGTACAGCAGTGATTCTCAAATGGTGCGCCCAGGCACACTGGTGCGCCCTTAGAGGTGGCTAGGTGTGCCTCAAATATTATGAAAGTATATTTTAAAAATGAGAAGAAACCCATTTGAATAGGGTAAGTAATAGTTTTCTATAGTTTATTTTTATTCATAGTTTAAAATATATTAATATATTTTTAATTTTGTACACGAAGTGTGCCAGAAATTTTTCATATGTTTTACAGTGCGCCGCAAACCAAAAAAGTTTGAGAACCACTGCTGTACAGGGATGTTTTCAGTCAAGAACTGAATGGGAGGAGCGGTTATCCTAATTTCTTGTGACTTTTTACCCATATATATGCCTCTTACTCATGAACCCACAAGCACTGAAACAATAATACCTTATAGGGTTGCCAGGTTCTTGGCCTGAGACTGATCCTGTATCTTTAGGAGACGAGAACGTTAGCCAAGTGCAGGTGTTCTAATGGGAAGAACCACAAGGTGGAATTCTCCCTTCCCCCTGCACAACTTTTAAAGATACAGAAGACCTCTTGGTTGCCAGGCCCGGCCTCTAAGAGGTCTTCTGTATCTTTAAAAGTTGTGCAGGGGGAAGGGAGAATTCCACCTTGTGGTTTTTCTCATTACAGGGTTGCAAGAACACCTGTACTTGGCTGACTTTCTCATCTTCTAAAGATACCGAATCAGTCTCAGGCCAAGAACCTGGCAACCCTAATACCTTATGGTGTCTGGAGTTATCTTATTTCTTCTGTGAACTAACAGCAGTCAGTACTAAAAGTCTGTACTTTAGGCCCCATTGAGTGCAGTGTAAATTGGATTAATTTTAAACCACCAACTGACTTATGCTTATCAGGCAATCCTGGTGAAAACCGGAGAAGCCCAGTGTAGAGTTGCCATATTGTTGGGTTAGCCCATTAGGTGGCCCGGATTCCCAGCTTGTGTGGTAGGAGCATGTTGCGCCCCCTTTACCAACAGGAATAACACAGCCAGACACAGGTTTATGGGTGAAGTAGGGCCACAACTTTATTGATTAGAACAAGTAAAGCAGGGTTGGCATGGCAGTAGGGCAAGGATCTGCTTCATTCTGGCAGCCCATGCTGGAGGAATGCTGAATCAACCCAGCAAGCAGTTGGGAACTACCCTTGGGAGTTGACCCACTTTAGACCCAAGTGGGGTGTGAACCCAAGGCACCTGTGGTCCCACTGACCAACCAGTGGGAGGGGTTGTGAGCTGGATGAGGTGGCACCCCTCCCGCGCAAGAGGCATGACCATCATGTACCCCACTGGACTCCTTAGGGGAGTCCCCCTTATGACTGATCCTGCCCAATGCCATTTCCACCACAAGGGAGGGGAGCTATGCTTCCCGACCCGCCGCCAACCCCATTAACTTGCTGAAACCAAGCCCATAGTCCTTTGGTGAGATTGCCAAGCCAGGCATCATTCCTCTTCGTGGAAAAATGAATTCCATCTGTGTGATAAAACTCTGAGCACAAGAGTGTGCTTCCTATTCTCTGAAGCATTTTAAGTTACACTGATTTACTTTTAAAAATGTTTATGGTATTGGATTGTTGATTGTATTTTAGTATTATTTTGTTGTTCATTGTATTTTTATGCTATTTTATGTTCACCGCCCAGAGAGCTATTGCTAGTTGGGCGGTATATAAATTTAATAAATAATTTAATTTAATAAATAAAAATAAATAAATAAATAAATAAATGAGCAGGTGACAAACAATGAGGCCCCCTTTTGCTTGGACACCTTCGCTATGGCTCTGCTGACCTGGCAGCGGGTAGCCTCGATGCTCCCCAACTGCTGCACATTTCTCCACTGGAGCCTCAGAAGCCAGGCTGACCACCACAACGACATGGATGGGTACCTTTCGGACAGATGTGTAAGGTCAGATATTGCAGACCAAGTCGACGCCGGTCCAGGTGCCAAGTTCACTCTCCCCCAGGTGTATGAGCAGCAAGTCAGGAGGGTCATAGTGATGGAACTGTTGATCCAACAAGGGTCGAAACTGTTCCTACCTCATACCACATCTGGATATCCAGCACACTCTCGCCCAGGATGACACACGGAGCTGTTCAGACCATAGAGCGGATCTAGCATGATGCTCGGCCCAATGAATGATGCTGGAACCAAAGATCCACACCCTTTTTAGGCCTCAAAAAGATCATAGGTTACTGGCAGCTTTGTGTCTTGCTTGTGGGTGGATATAGCTTCTAAAGGCATGAGATCTCCAGCGCCCAATGGCTTTGATCTCCTGCTACTGAAGTGGCAGCCCCAATCCTAAAGGAATGTGTGCCAAACTTGTTCTCTGGGAAGCCTGCCTTTGCCAGGCATAGAGCACCCCTGCAAACTGGTGCCTTGTGAGGGGAGATCCATTCTTATGAATAAAGAACTGCCCTGAGTTTGGAGGCCAGAGGCAGAGATAAACCTTGGTGTCACGAAGTGGGCAAGGCCCCCCTTTTGGAGATGACCTGAGTGAAAAGGAAGAACCCTTTGCCATTTGGTCTGTTTTTGATTTCCGGATGGTCACTGACAGCTTGGACTTGGAAACCACTACGTCATCCCATTGAAGGGATACAGCTAAGGTATCTCCCTTAGCTGTCACCATGAACTCCCCGACCCTCAGGGCCCTGAAGAAAGCTAGTGTGAATGCTGCCTTGAGCAGCGCAGCTTCATAGCTGGACCAGCATACCACGTGTAGTTATTCCAATATGCAAGAGAGAATGTGATATGTGATGGGGTGTTGGGAGTCCTTCCTAGGTGGACCCCTCCTCCGCCATCCTTCAATGGCTCCCCGTGTCCTAGCCGAGTTGCAGGGATCTGGGTAACCCAGTGCCGTGGAAAAGAGGGAAATGGTGGCTAAATGGGATGTCATGGTCCTGGGGTCCTGTCCTTGATCCCTCAGATGGGATAGGTAACTGAGGACGGTAGCTTCAGATGCTGGCCAAGGTTTTAGGGATCCCTGCACTTTGATGAAATTAACAAATGCTACCCCTGCTGTTGTGTCTGAATGGAAAGTGGAATGCACAACACAATCTAATACTCCCTGGTGATGTCGTTGTCTCAATCTCCCACAGGGCTTCCGGGAATGGCTCTGGTTCCATTCTGGCCAAGGAGGCAAGGGCTCAAAATCAGTCTTCCTGAAAGCGAGACAAGGCATCTGTGATGGTGTTGACTACTCCTGGAACATGACATGCTGAGAAGGATATGTTAGCCTCCAGGCACAAAAAGACAAATTCTCGAACCAAGGTCATTCATTACCTTCTCATTGCGAGATGACTGCTTGTTAATGACCCTGACCACTGCCTGATTGTCACACCAAAATCTGACCCTCTTATTCCTGAAATGTTCTTTCCATAGGGACACTGATACCACTATGGGAAAGAGTTTGAGAAATTTGAGATCCCTGGTAAATCCTGCAGCCACCCAATTGCTAAGCCAGTGCTTGGCTCACCAATGGCCTTTGAAGTATACCCCAAAACCCAAGCTCCCTGAAGCATCAGATTGAACCTGAAGGTCTGTGCCCACCTCCAGGCTGTCCTGCCAAAAGAACATCCCATTGTATTGTCTGAGGAAGTGGACCGAGACGCTCAGGTCCTGCTTTATGGGTTTTGTGAGGCATATATGGTGATGTGGTGAGGGGACCCTGGCTGTGGCACTGGCAAGCCTTGCACAGAATGCTTGCCCCGGCCTAATGACCCTGCATGCAAAATGTAAATGCCCAAGCAGCACCTGCAAATCTTGGAGCTTGTACTTTGGTTTTGCCAGCATCTCCTGCAAGAGGTTTTGCAGGTTAGCTAACTTGTTGGGGGGGGGGGACTAGAGATGGCTGCAATGGAGTCCAGCAGAATGCCTAAGTATGTATGGATTTGGGTCCTTCTGTTTTGTCAGGAGCCAGAGGGACCCCGAGGCGATCGGCCAGCCTCTGGAATGTACCCAGTAGTTTGCAGCACTCCTCAGTACCTGAAGAGCCTGCAAATAGAAAATCATCCAGGCAGTGGGTGACCTGGCAGCTCCCTGATTCCTGGCAAACAACCCATTCCAGGAAAGTGCTGAAGGATTCAAATGCTGCACAGGCAATGGAACAACCCATGGACGTAGCCTTGACTACATACCAGCATTCACCAAACTTGAACGCAAGGAGGCTAATATCCTGGGGGTGTATCGGAAGGAGATGGAAGGCTGATTGTATATCACACTTGGCCATGAGTGTCCCTGGCCCACATTCCCTCACTATCTGCACTGTCCAGTCAAAAGATGCATAGCGTACCAAACATAACTCGGGTGGAATTGACAGTTAGTTCTTACTGAGCATGCCCAATGTTATCATTCAGTTCAATGCAAAATTTATTAAATTAATTAAAAATCTGCAAGGCATTTTTAAAATTTTTAAACTGCAGAAGATGAAGCTCAGATTATGGGGCAAGGTCAGTAACAGGATTACAGATACTCTGTGAATGTGACTGATTTTTAATGAATTTCAACAGATTATGAGAATTCTCAGAGAAAAAAGTCCAAAGGGGGTCTGGGTTCCCCCTCCCTTTAGACTTTGAACTCTCGATTCTTTCTGACTGTTTTGTTTATCGCCATGAAAATTGAGAGGGTTGTTAAGCAAGCGTTTCTGAGTTCAGGATTATACTTTTTGTAAGGTTTTGTTTCAAAATGACCTTATGGGAAGCATCAGAATGGCATGGGGGTATTTTTAACTTAACATTGCAGAATGTGAAACATCCACGCTGGCTATAGTATACAGCCACTCTCATGGCTATATAATTAATTGGTTAACTCCTGACAAGCAGTTCATCCATGTTGTCACTCAATTCATAGTAATTTTGTTCTGCCTGCTGAGCACAAATTCCATTTGGCTGGACAAGCATTTTTGTGTTTATCTCTGGAATTGATTAGAAAGTGTAGGAGGCTTTCATTGTTTTGGGCAAACTTGAAAATTGTCTCCAGATCAACAGCTTCCCTATCTGGAAAATCCAGCAATTTCAGTTTATCTTTCTTTTTCTTTTTTCTTTTTGGTGTGGGATCAGGGATTTTAGATAATAGGCAGGGCCGGCCCCAGGCATGCTGGGGCCCTTGGGCATCAGCTTGCTCCGGGCCCCGGTGTGTGCACATGTGTGTTCGTGTGTGGGCCCACCCCCACCTACCTGTCTCCGCTTCCCCTTCCCTCTACTTCCCTTCTGCAATCCACAGCAACAACTGCAGATTGCAGGGCAGGAGCTTCTGCCTGCCCACCATTACCTCACCCCACCTACCTGTCTCCTGTCTTTTAGCATTGCCATTAACCAAGATGGCAGGCACGGTTTCCCTAAGGGGATGAAGCCTCCGCCACCATCTTGGCTGATGGCATGCGTGCGTGCTACACATGCGCATCTCTGCCACCAACCAAGATGGCGGTAGGGGCTTTAGCACCTTAGGGAAACCTTGGCCACCATCTTCATTAAGGGCATTACTAAAAGGCAGGAGACAGGTAGGTGGGGCGAGGGAATGGTGGGCAGGTGGAAGCTCCTGCCCTGCGATCTGCAGCTGTTGCCGCAAAACATGGAAGGGGAGCGGTGGGGCCCCTTAGGGGCCCCTGGGCCAGTGCCCCACCTGGCCGCCCTTTAGAACCGGCCCTGATAATAGGCATTACATAATAGGCATTTAAAAACATTTGTGAAAAGGGAGAGTTAGTTCATAAATAGGATATTGCAAAATACCTAAGTATTCTGCAGACCCCTATAGGATTCAAGTGGATTTTTACATCTTTTGTTAACCCTAAGGGCTGTTACACCAGTACACCTCAAGGCAATGAAATCAACAGATTAATTAAAACTGCCTTCTGCAGATCCTGGACCAGCTGCATTGGCTACTGATTGGTTCCTGGCTCAATTGACCAGGTTTTGACCAATGCCTCAAGCACTGCCCCTTCCTGTATCAGCCTACCCAGACCCTACATTCTTTTGCCCTTTTCCATGAGCCTCCTGTGAGGGAAGTGCAAAGTGTGTCAATGAGAGAACAGGGTTTTTTTTTTCAGTGGTGACACCTCAAGTCTAGAATGCTCTCACCTTGAACCTACAGTCTTTCCAGGTTTTTGGATGTTAATTTAATCATAACATGGTTTGATTCTGGCCTGGCTTGGGCCCTGTTCACATGTTACATTCAACAAGTGTACAGTCTGTGCACCTGAGTACACAAGTAGTTGAGCTGTACACTTGTACAGTAATTCACATGCAGAGCTTGGAAAAGTTACTTTTTTAAACTACAGCTCCCATCAGCCCAATCCAGTGGCCATGCTGGCTGGGGCTGATGGGAGTTGTAGTTAAAAAAAGGAACTTTTCTAAGCTCTGTTCACATGTAACATTCAGTGAGTGTACCTCCTTCATTATAGACACATTTGTTGCCAGGAAAAGAAAATGGCTTCAACAACACATATTAAATGCACCGTTGAAGCAATTCTCTTTTAATGGCAGCAAGCATGCTGGATCTGCTATACTTCCTAAACGGTTTCCTATCAAGGATTACATTCAGTAGAAAGAGCTATGGCAGAAAGGGGAATGTAGTTTTACTTTTTTCATTTTTCCTGCAGTGTCTTAAGTGTTTAAAACTAAAACACCAACTTTTAAAATAAAAATACCATCTTCTGTAACTATCATAACTATAGCTATTAAAATATTGCAATTTTCACATCTGTTATACTTATAGTATATATCATTTTCCCTAACGCAGGCATTTCATGGCACAATCCCATACATGTCTACTCATATGTAAGCCCTATAGAGTTCAATGGGACTTACTCATAGATAAACCTGTGTAAATGCAGACCTAAATATATTGAATGTTTATACATGAAAATATTTTGAAGAGGAGGGGGCTGCAACAACAACAACAGGCTGCTTAAAAGAGTATTTGAAATGATTCTTCCAACATGGTACACCTGACTCCTTCTTGAGGATATCATGTCTTTTATTACAGAACTGCGCTCAAAATATAACTGTGGGGAAAGTTATTTAAGCAGATGGACTTTCCAGCCTGCTGCCTCCATTGTAATACACTGCATCCCCCGGAAAGCCTTTCCTGCTATAGGGGAAACAGGAAAGCTCTGGGCTGTGGTTTTTATGGCTTTTCAGTGGACATGTTTGTAGCTCGGTATCAAAAAGTGATCATCAATATAATCACTTTTTATGATCTATGTCATAATGTTTAGCTTTTGGATAGCACTTTAGATGCAAGGTGGGGAGAAAGTAGATCAAGATGCAAGGGTGACTTGCAGAAGTTCAGTGAGGGTTTCAAACTCTTAGGAGTTTAACATTGAAAACTACTCCCCTCCCCAACCATTACACTGCTGAAAAGAAGAAGAAAGCTGGGCTTTGTACTTAGGAGTGGATTTTTGTGTGGAAGGACAGTGAGCTCAATTTAATTCTGGAACTTAAAGCAAATTCCTGGGCTAAGAATTACTTAATTCTCAGTATATATGTTTTGTGGCTGGCTCTGGTGGGTGGATCTTGAGATTTTGTTTTAAAAAAAAAGGTCATTACTAAAACCCCAAAGTCAGCCCAGCCTGATCTAGAGTGTTGCAATCTACAATGCAGGTTTAGTGAATATTTAACAATGACATGAGCTTTACCATAAAGCCATACGATACAGCTGCTTCTAGCAGTAGTTTCTAATGGAGGCAGCCATTATCTTATGTTTGACCACAAAGTGTGTCTAATTTTGATGCATGACACTTGACGCAGAAGAGGAGAGCTGCACAGAGATGAGCAAATCCACAATTGTTTTGTTCTCAGTTTCCAGGTACACAGCAGAAAGGAAATATTGCTACTTTGAGAATGGCTTCTTTGGCAATGTTTTGAAGCATCTGACCTTTGCCGTTGCAATTTCATTCTTGCAAGAACTTGTTCGAACCATGCTGTCTTCGACCCCCCCCCCCACTCTAGCATAGCTGAGGAATCCTGAGTGCTATAAAATCTGGCCTTTTATAATTTTTTATTTTCAAAGGGAAGGCATGTTCCCATGGGCTTATATGCTTCTTGCTACTTCTCATCAGACTCTCCTGGTGAGTTTTTCTTTCTCAACTAGTCAGCTTAACTTCACCATATAAGGATTTCCTCTTACTTCATATTGACAATTCACACAACACATTGGCTATCTGCCCAGACCTGTTATCTTGTATCATACTCAATTTTATGGGAAAATAGTTTTTAAAATAGTTTTTCAGAATGGTATTTCCCCTATTCCCTATGGACTGCCTTCAAGTCAATTCCGACTTATGGGCGACCCAATGAATAGGGTTTTCATGGTAGGCAGTATTCAGAGGGGGGTTATGTGATGCCCTTCCCTGGCTCTCCCTGTCAGGTTCCTACCTGCTTGTGGCTACTACCTTTCACTAGGCACCACCAGGGACTTCACCAGTCCGGACTGTCCTTTTTATGGTTTCTCTCTCCGCTTTAGCACAGATCTCACTAGATCCCTCTGCTAGGCAGCACCACCAGTCATGTCCTATAACCAATGTTCCCAGAGACTTTGCCTGAGCCTCTCTCTATCTGGTTACTTTTGTGACTCCGTGCTTATGCTGTTCCCAACCCCTTTGTATCTATATAGATAACTCATATACTCTGGGTTGCGCTGGATACTTGTAATGATATTATTCTTCTCTTCACCGCTGCCACCATTCGTTACTGTTTCTCTTCAGCCTTGGTAATTACCTTGCCCTCCCTTCTGGTCTGTGAAAACCCCAGCCAAGGATCAGGCCTTCGGTAAACCAAAATAGTATTTATTAAATATCAGAAATAGCAAGATAACTTTTATAATGGTACATAAGCATATGGTTTCATCTATTCCTGTGATACTTGTCTTATTATTAACTAGAACTCCAATTCCCTCTTTCTCCACACTCTCCTAACATCCACCGACTAACAGCCACCGACTAACAGCCACCCTGATTCAACTGTCATTCTTCCATCTATACTCCCACCCATTCAAACGCTCAGCCAATCATCCAGCATTCTACTGCTCATCTACTCCTCCCTCCTCTTTCACTCCACTTACCATATATCTTCTATACAAACAGCACTTACCATATTTACATTAATACAGGAACATCACAGTTTACCATTGCTATCCTCTGAGGTTGAGAGGCCCAAGGTTACCCAGTGAGCTTCATGGCTGTGTGGAGATTCGAACCCTGGTCGCCCAGGTCGTAGTCCAACACTCTAACCACTATGCCACACTGGCTTTCTGAATGGCATTGTACACATGAGTAAAACAACCAGAAGCATGGCGTGCAAAATAACCAGTAATTTCTGTATTTTAAAAAAAATCTTCTGTCAAAAAAAAAAGAGAGTAGGTCAATGAGCCTTTATTGTACTTATAGTTTTACTTAGGGCTGTAAATTGGGCCCATTCAGACTTTGGGCCTTCGCTGAGTCAGATTCTGACAGCCACAGATTACTGTGGGTCAGATTCGACAACCCAGAGTGCTCCAGGGCTGTCAGGGGGTGAAGCATCAATCAGGAAGACAAGGCGGCCGTGGCTGTCCTTCCTGCCTAATGCGCAGAGGCAGCAATCCTCTAGGGGTGTGCATGCTGTTTTGTAAGGGACTTTGCAAAACAGCATCCCTCATGATCGCTCCCTCCTGTGCGATGATGTTTCCCAAAGGATTTTCCTGTAGGAAATTGATCCCACTCTTGGTTAGGAGGCAGGAAGATCTGCAATGTCCTTTCCCTCCTCTTCCCTGCCCGACTTTTAATTACGTTTTTTTTAAAAAAAACCTAATTAAACATGATGCTTGTCCCCAAACGTATTTGAGAGTGACTCCAAGCCAGGATGGGTGATCCCTGGGCTGACCCACGGTGGGTTGGCCTAATGCCACGGGGTGGATGGGTGTGTGTGTGTCTGTGCACAGCCCTAGATTTGCTTTCTCATTTGGTTTACTGAGAAGGATTTTAATGTTGGGATAGAATCAGATTAGATTAAGACATTAAAACTTACATTGGTTGAGTGTGTTATGTTGGTCATAAAGACACATACTTCCTCCCCCCGCCAATAAACAGAAAGAGAAATCTGTATGTTTTAACTTTATTCTCTTCTTTAAGTTTGTTAGCATTAAGAAAATGTGATGAAATGTTACCTGCAATAGTTCATGTGACCAACATAAACACCACAATGTGCAACTTAACTTAGCATAAATCTGTTGTCATGTGTTTCATTTAAATCCCTTTTTAGGGTTATCATAATTCCTTTTCTGAGAATTTAATAATTATTAGGCATATTATTTGTACCATGCCATCAATGTAGGGCATTTTACAATTTTCCAGAAAGAGACAGACCCCTGCCCTCAGAAGCTTACACTCTGAAAGACAAGTCAGCTAAGGGGACAGTGGACATATGTTCTTGCTTTTAGAAAGATAATATAGTTATATGTTAATATATTTAGTAATTTGATAACTTTTTAGGTTAACTATCAGTAAACTTCAACCTGAGTGTTGGTTAGAAAAGTACAAAATTTATATTTCTCTACTAAACCCTCCTCCCCTTTCTTGAAGTAGAAGCTTTCACTAGCTTCCCCTCAGCTGTATCAAGGAAACAGTCTCATTCTGATTGGCTTTCCCTAGCTAAGTTGAACAGGTGGACTCTTTAGAGATACAAACATTCAGCCCTGTGAATAATTGTTTTTGAAGATGTTTTAAAATATGTTTCTAAAAAGACTTCTAAAAGATTTTTTTTGTTTTTAAGAAGTTTTGTTTTAATGATGTTTTTAATATGTTTTATGGATTTTTTTAAAAAATTTGTACTTTGTTTGCCACCCTGGGCTTCAGGGCATGATATACATTTAATAAATGAATAATACATGAAAATGAAATCATGGTGATGATAGATGAATTTCTAGGCTTAATAGACAAAATAAAAATGAACAAACCACCAGGACCAGATGGCACCCATCGCAGAGTTTCAAATGTGAGCACTCAAATGTGAGATTGGTGATGTAACAAAAATATGGAACTTATCCCTCAGATTTGATTCCATACCTGAGGACTGGAAAGTTGCCAGTTTAATGCCAATCTTTAAAAAGTGATTGGGGGGGGCTCCAGAAATTACAGTCCAGTTAGCTTCACATCTGTCCCAGAGAACTGGTGGGAAGCATTATTAAAGATAAAATAACCAAGAATATAGAAGAACAAGCCTTGCTGAAGCAGAGCCAGCATGGCTTCTGAAAGGGTAGCTCTTGTCTCACTAACCTATAAGAGTTTTTTGAGAGTGTCAACAAGCATAAATATAGAGGTGATCCAAGTGGACATAGTGTACTTGGGCTTTCAAAAAGTTTTTGACAAGGTATCTCAGCAAAGACTCCTAAGTAAGCTTAGCAGCCATGGAATAAAAGGAGAGATCCTCTTGCGTATCAGGAACTGGTTAAGCAGCAGGAAGCAGAGAGTAGGAATAAATGGGTAGTTCTCCCAGTGGAGGGCTGTAGAAAGTAGAGTCCCCCAAAGATCAATATTGGGACCTGTGCTTTTTGACCCTAGATCATAAATAATCTAGGGTTAAGATTGAGTAGCCTCTGAATACCTCTTACCATGAAAACCCTATGAATATATCCAAAAAAGATTCATAGGGTCGCCATGGGTCGTGGTCGACTTGAAGACATATAACAACAACAACAAGGGTGAGAAGTGAAGTGGCTAAGTTTGCTGATGATACTAAATTGTTCAGGGAAGAAAGGAAAACAGATTTGGAAGAACTCCAAAAGGAGTCAAAAAATCTTAATTTCAGATATATGCTCATGGGGTCTGAACTGGCAGTGACTGGCCAGGAGCGAAACCCTGGGGTTGTAGTGACTAGCTTGATGAAGATGTTGACCCAATGTACAGCAGCTGTGAAAAAGGCAAATTCCATGCTAGAGATCATTAGGAAAGGTATTCAAATAAAACTACCAATACCATAATATTGTTATACAAATATGTGGGGCGGACGGATTTGGAATACTGTGTACAGTTCTTTTGGTGACATCTTTTAAAACACAATAAAAAATATGAAAAGAAGACATTCATTACTAATTATTGTTATGAGCATGGGGATTGGAATAGATGATCCCTGTGGGTCCCCTTTCCAGTCTCTGATTTGGAATCCTGTGCTTTGGAATGAGGAACTCGCTCTGCTGGTCAGATGGGTCTCTCCTTTGTTAAGCTAATAGAGTGGCCAGGTAAGAGAATGGGTCTATCAGTTGCCCAGCAACTGGTGAATGGGCCAGGAAGACCCTTTTGTCATTGAAACTCTTCAGGAGAGCCTTCCCACCCCTCCTGGCAGCTAGCAGAAGTTTGTGCTTAGAGTGTTTTTTAGAAGTGTCTAGAGAATGGCTGGGGCTGGAGGTAGGCAGAGAGGCTATCCCTCTGCACCATGGCTTTAGGATGTCTCCTGCAACCCAGATGGAAAAACTGGATATTGGACTGCTGATGCCTTGAACCCCTCCATCCTAAGCTCAGGTTGGAATGTGTGTAAATGAATAAACCATATTTCATAAAGACACTGCAGTCTCCACTGATCTTCTTCCTAAAGAAAACCAAACCCTGGATGAGTGCAAGGACCCCAGAAATCTTACCGCTCAGAGATTGGGGAGGCACGCAACATTATGTAAAGACCTGCCATTGGAAGAAACATGAACAAAATGGGAGAAAGACCTTTTTTTTTAACAAACACACATCAGGACAGAAATCGACAAAATTTTGTCCCTAATGAGGACTACTGTGTTTTACAATAAACAGAGGAAGAGATTGCCTCCAAGGAACAGAATATAGATTAGAGATGGGTGGAGGTTTTCAGAGAAATGCTGGAGGGTAGTGGCAACCAAATGAAGAAACTGGTCTCTTTTGTACTTCCTATTCTTGTATCTAATGTCTACTGTGAGAGAATGGCACAACTGTGAACGAAGGACAGAAACAGGCTGAGTGATAGCACTGCAAAGGCCAAGCTGCAGGTGCAACCAGTGGAGGTTCTGCATAGGGTTACTGGGGTACAGCCCTCCTAAGGAGAGCAACTAGCAATTTTTAAAAAATCCCCAAAGTCTCAAAGCCACACACTTCCTGTCCCACACACATTTTATAATTCCATTTGAACTTTCAGAGGCATAATAATTCAGCCAAATTTGTTTAATGAATATGTGTTTCAAGCAACAATATAAAGGCACTCCCTGTAATTCTTTTTACAAAACACTGCAGAATTATTCCTATATTCCAATTCCTTGATGAAATTGTTATTCCATTCACAAGGATTCTTGCATAGTTGACATACAAGTATGGCAGAAGAAGCAAATAAATTAGTTATAAAAATGACAAATTACAAACACGCCCACGTCAAATTAGTGAACTTTGTTTTATACAAAGGCTTCCAAACCAAGTCCAAATTGTTATATTTCTTACTGAAAATGAACTTTTTGCATGCATTTCCTTGATTGTTTTAAAAATTCAGTTATTCAAAGCAGGATTGTTAAAGGCTCATTTTTCATAAATCTTATGATTGCCTTCTGTACATAAACGCTATAGTAGCAAATATTTATTTTTAATTTTTAGATTAATGTGGGTTACTCAATACAATGGCTCATGAATAAGACCCATTGAATTCACCAGGGCTTACATACGTTTTTTATACTTAATGGAGCTTATGTTTATTTCAACAGCAAATAACACACATTCCTTAAAGCAGCTGACTTCAGCCTGAGAATCAAATCCATTAAACCAAAATTCTTGGATGTAAATTGATTTAGTCCCACACCTTTTTTGAATTAAAACCTTTTTTTCAATTCAAAGATCAGCTACCTGCAGATCAGTCTGCAGAAGCTTAGGTTTAGTTTCAACCAGGGGGAAGTGGCATCAACTATAAGCATGCTTAAAACCTAGTTCTGTTAAATCAATATAATTAAGGGACATTTCCCATTCTGTACTCAGCTACAAATATACCCAAGTACAAAATGCATGAATGTTGCTTCAGTTAAGAATGGGGAACATACATATAAATAACTATTTTCCTCAGTAAAATACATACAGTGCTGCAATCCTAACCCCACTTACCTATGAGTAAGAGCCACTGAATCCTGTAAGTCAAGAAAGGTTCTGGTCCCCACTTCTAGAATGCAGTATACCATTATCAACTGATGGAAGGTACATATATCTTATACTCTGGTATCAATATATAACATTTAAAATGAGAAGCATTTCTTACTTCTAAGCAAATCAGCCTGATTCATTAACTGTAACCCATAAACAAGTTTTTGTGCACAGATGATCATTCTACATTGTACAAGAAGGAAAGAATTTACAAAAATAAAGAACCCACATTCAAAATCCCCACATGCACATGTTGAAAATATGGGGAGTCTGAATCCAGGCAACTTCCCCCCAACTTTTACTCCTCTAATAGGTGAATAGTGCTGCTGTTTGAGAGGGATCTCCCTGTGTGTAGCAGTTTGTAATGTACTGTCTGCTGCTCCATACAAGAATCTCTGGATGGAAGCTTATGTGTTTACTGCAAGTATATTTTAGTTTGGAACCTTAGACAGCATGGAATGAACCCAACAACATTCCTGAACCCTCCCATTTGTGAGATGGGTATTTTTGCAGAGTACAGCACAGAAATATCAAATTCACTAGCAAACGTTTTATGGAGTGATGAAAATGACGATCCTATGTCATTGCTTAAAGTTTATTATGAATTTGAAGGTAACATCAGTGTCACAATAACATTTAATAACACATCAAAATGGCATAATCCTGAAATTGCACGGTTTTGCTGATCTAAAGGTGCTTCATTTACATAGCTTACACTCATTTAGATTTTGTCAGTTGAAATTTTATTTAATTGCAGATGGAATTAATTTAAGTTATATAGTTCTTATTCATAGATAAGTGATACATTTTGAGTTAATTCCTGCTCATTAGGATCTTATCGCCCACAGGCATATTTTAGCTTCCTACCACCTGTACTCCCACGTGCTTTCATGGATAGTGGATGCTATATGCCCAATTATTGATGAGAACAAGTGATTTGGTAATTTTTTTCCCTTGTGGCTTTTTCCCTTTATCAACCTTTTCCTCAAAGATTTAGTTCTCTTTCTGTGGATTCTGTCTTTTTGCAGCAAGACGGACAAGCCTTGTTCTTCTCCGTGGTGATCCTGCTAACCAGAAAAAGAAAAAGAAAAAAATGTTATAAAGGTAAACTAATGGGGCATCCCCACCCCCATACATAGAAAACTATCAAATGAATAAGGGGGACGTTTAGTCTAGAACTCTTCCCTCAATATCTAGTTGTGAGGGAAGGGCTACGTTTCCTGCAAATGATGTTTCCTCCCTGCTTTAAGAGGCAAGTATGGAATTCAGAACCCTGTGCTCCTGTCAAATGGAATTGCATTATCTTCAGATATGTGCAATCCAGCAATTGTTCCTTTTAATACCCTATCTATAGCCTATTTTAAGGGTCTGAAACTATTTAATATGCTTTTATGTGATATAGGCATATGTCTTGGTAATAAGTAGAAGCTTATTAAGAACGGATGATGTCATCTGATTTCAAGACGGGGTGGCTAAAAGCAGACTAATTAGAATAGACTGGGAGACTAGAGGCTCTGTCATAGTCACAAACATCCACCGTAGAATCATAGAATACTAGAGTTGGAAGGGGCCTATAAGGCCATTGAGTCCAACCCCCTGCTCAATGCAGGAATCCAACTTAAAGCAAACCCGACAGGTGCCTGTCAAGCAGAAAGAGCCATATAAGGAGTGTCCACAGGAAGCATCAAATATGGGCAAGCCTTTGATATGTGGGAAGGGAAGGTTTATTTCCTTTGGCTGCATACCAGGAAATTCCTGCGGGTGCTTATCTTGATGGGGTGCCTGCCAAGCAATTTCTCATGCTGCTGGCAGCAGGGAACTGTCAATTTCAATTCTCCGAGTATCTCATTTTTCTAATCTTAAATTTGGTTCTCCACATTTCTACCATTTGTGATTTAAAAAAAAATACTCATGAAAATTCTTCAGTTTTTGGTGCGAATTTCTCTGAATACCTTTTTGTATGCAGTTTTGATTAATGCACCCATTTTTGTAAGCAATTGATCCTAATATAATGCATGTTCTATGTGATTATATATTCATTTTGTGCACACTTCCCCCGTATAGATGCATTTTTGTAAACTTTGCTTGGTTGGAGAACTGCAATACAAAATTCAGATAAGTGAGAAGTTTAAAGGATGGCTGTGTTTCAGTTCTCATATTGTTTCTGATAGTGTGGATTTTATAAATTCAGCTTTACATGTGAACTGAATCAAATTTCTCCCCCCATGCCTATTGGGTGGATCTCTCTAAGGCATCCAATGGGGAGGAGGCCAGCCCAGCTCAGGAAGGGGACAGAGCCCACTGGGTATAAGAGGATCTGACCATCCGTTACTCTATGAGATTCCGTCAACCAACATTAAGAGACCGGGCAGGAGGAGTGTGTGACCCAGGTGTGTGCAATGTTTGTTTTCTTGCCTGAGAACAACGTGGTGTACACATGCAACAAGTGCAACCTGGTGGTGCTGTTGGAAGAAAAAGCGAGGGCCCTGGAATGGCGGGTGGCCATACTGAAGAGTATAAGAGAAGATGAAGAGTTCTTATATAGAATGCTAGAACAACAGCAGCAAAGAGAAGTACAGGAGGTGGAAGAACAGCAGCATGTTGAAGCAGAAAAGGAGACAGTTGTGGAGAGGAACAACGAAGTCAAGGAAAATCCATGGAAAAGGGTGACAGGAGCAGAAGAGCTAGAAGTCACCCTTCACTGGTGGAACTATGGAACTGCTTTCAGGCACTTGAGGATGAGATTGGAGGACAGCCTGCAGGGGAAGAAAGACCCCACACAACAGTGAGTGAGAGGCTGAAGCTCAGCCAAGCAGAGGTAGTGAAACCCCACAACAAGAAGAGAAGAGTAGCAGTAGTGGGAGACTCCCTACTGTGTTGGATTGAAACACAAGTATGCCAAGAAGATCCGTGGACTCGCCAGGTATACTCTCTTCCCAGAGGATGATTTAGAGATGTGGCAGAAGAGTTGCCATCACTCATAAAGCCCACTGACAGGTATCTCTTTCTTCCCATCCATGTGGGAATGAATGACACTGCCAAGCAGAGCTACGAAAAAATTGTGTCAGACGTTGAAGCTCTAGGAAGAAAGATTTATGGCAAGACAGCTCCCTTGAGACATTATGGTGTCATTCACTGGAATACTATATTCAGTCCAGTAAATTCAAAGTTTATATTTTGCTGGAAGAGCTTTTCATACATGAAATTTTGTCTAAATGTTCAGTACTACTAGCTCTGTAAATTAAATTGTAGATGAAAACTGTTGCAGGTACATGAAGACTGTCCCAGCCTGTTTTAAACTGCAACATGTTTATTAATTTCAATTAAGCATTGTTAGAGCATGTTCAGAGTATTTTAGTATTGTTGATTATACTTCATTGGTTTTAAATGTTGAACCACCCAGAAAACACAGTTGACTCAGCACAATATAAATGCCTAAATAAATAATAAATAAATATTACTGATGATATGGTCTGCCTCATACCTTGTGTCCTTCTGGATAGTTGCACTTTCCTTACAGGTGTTTCTAAAAAAAAAAGGAAATAAGTGTTGCACTCTTACATTTATCATAAGCATTTGAAATAGTGTAGTAATGTATTTTCAGAAATGTCAAGATTTTAACTGATTACTTTTTTCAGTTTAGGCCACTGGAGGTATAATCAAAACTTTTTAGCATATGTTTCATATTTCCTGTGTTTCATTTGCTGTGTCATTTGCAAACATCGTTCAGTGATAAGATTGCAGCCCACAAAATGCTATTACCTGCACACAGGAAAATAGTATGTCAGACAGAAAAGCTCTGGCCTAGTCTTGTTCCTGATATGCTAAGTTTCTATGCACAGGATTCCCCACCCCCTGAGGAGCATTCAGTCATGTCAACCTCTACTTGGATTCTATAGTACCACCCAAACACAGATTTACCACCTCAATGAGATCTAGGCCAATGTGTGTCTTTAAAGATACAGGCAAAGATCCAAAGAGCTATTTTAAGCACACTAAAGCTCTCTAGTATGTCTAGTGGGATTTTTTTACTTTTAAAAAAATGGAAAATAAAATTGATTTGCCTCCTGATGTAAGGGACTGCTGACTGTATTTCTTAAACAGAACCCCCTCTGGGCACATAATGATAATTTGGAAAAAGAAAATATGATCCATGAAATGATAGCCAGCAATTTAAAATTACTGCAAACAGAAGAGTGAGTATCTGCTTCTTGCAATATACAGGCATACTCCGCTTAACGTCGCTTCACTTAACGTTGCCTCGCTATAACATACATGCTCCATATGCCTGTATTTCTCCAGAAACGCAGCCAGCAGCAGAGGCTTTAGCGCGTGGGGGTGGAAATAGACGCAATCGCGCCACCGCAAATCAGCTGGGAGGCGCGAGCGCAATCAGCTGGGAGACGTGGCAGCGCAGCAGCAGAGGCTTTAATGCACGGGGGTGGAAATAGACGTGATTGCGCCACCGCAAATCAGCTGGGAGGTGCGATTGTGATCAGCTGAGAGGCGCGGCAGCGCAGCAGCAGAGGCTTTAGCGCGGGGCTTTGAGGCTCCGCATGAAGGAGAGGTAAAAAAAGTTTTAAAAGGTAGTGCTTCACTTTAAGGACATTTTCGGTTTACGTAATCGCTCTGGTCCCATTGAGTACGTTAATGTGAGGCATTACTGTATACATTGTAGCATCAAAGTACTGTAGGAGTAGAATGCTACAAATTTATGAATGGAAATGCAGTCAAAAATGTCCACTAGCACACAACAACAAGCTGTTTTGAAAACTGTATATGAATATATGAAGACACTGTGAAAGTTTGCACATTCTTCACATACCCATTCTGGATATTAGCTCCAATGTTTTTAGTTTGCTTGGATTTATGAAATAAATCTGTATATTTATTTGAATGGGTGTTCTGCAAAAGCAATCGAACTGCAGTACTGTAGTTCTAAGGTGCAAGTGAGACCTGGTTTAAAAAATCATTTAGTATTTTATTTAGTTATGCGATATGTCTTGAAGAAATCCTGTACAGGTTTTGATCAACAAACTCTATCTATCTATCTGTCTGTCTGTCTGTCTGTCTTCTAGTAGATGACACATATATTGTAGTCTCATTCTAAGATAAAAAAAGAGGAAATAAAAAAGACTTAGCAACCCATATATTGTGCTTGGAACTTGTCATTGAAATAGAAAAAACATGTTAATGACTAATAAACTATTACAGTAAGTTGTAAATATACAGAGCGCTGCTGGTTTTATTTGGTGAACAGAATACAGATGACATTTCATGCTAACAAGCTACATAAGCAACTGGGTAAGAAAATATAGAGGGGAAATCAAAAACTCTGTCTTCTCTAGGTCTAACTCATCCCCATGCAAAATAATCCACTGGCAACAATTGTTCAAGTAGGAGTGTTTCCACGTTACTGTATAACTAACCTTCCAGATGAATTTTCTTTATTTCTGTCTCGATAATCTGTGGCTCTGCCTCAGTTATTTTGGTAACCTTGGTGTACTCAGTTCCAGCTATGATAAGCATTAAAAACAATCATCAGTTAAGATGTGACTGGACGTTGTGACAAGAAAGTGGTCCTTATTTGAAATGTTTCATTTAAAAAAAAAATGTGGACAGCATAAAATGGCTGTATTCAGGAAGCCATGGGCAAACTCCTAAATGTTTTCCTAGAAGTGACACTTCACAGCAGCATCTGTTCTACGGCTGGTAGCCAAGCACTC
Organism: Rhineura floridana; assembly: GCF_030035675.1. Lineage (NCBI taxonomy): Eukaryota > Metazoa > Chordata > Lepidosauria > Squamata > Rhineuridae > Rhineura > Rhineura floridana. The sequence continues at coordinate 157,328,695 of NC_084480.1, forward strand.
CCTCAGCACCTGGCATGTTCCACAAAATGCAACAAGGGCGCACTCTTGTTCGTTTACACTGCAATAATCTTAACAGTGTAGCTCACAACTTGCAAAGATCTTGTATTTCGTTAGACAAGGAAAGAATTTTGTTCCAATCTGAACTGGAAAAAGGAAAACTCTGGGTGCTGTCCAAAATGTCTGTGAACTATTGCCATAATTACTGCAGCACCCAAACAATATGTTTGCTTGTATTTGTGTGTGTACTCCACAAGTCTCAAAAGTATTGGTCTCTCATTGCAGTTAATGGTAAAGGAGGGCTGGAAGAGATGAGACAAAGTGAGAAAATGAAAAAATAAACCAGACAAATAGTTGAGTTAAGGATTAGGCTTCTAATTGCCACTTCACCATAGCAAGGAGAAGGGGAAAAAAGAATTCAGCGAATCACTTTGCAGCATTTCAGGAAGCATGGCAGAGGCTCTGATTACTGTGAGTGCTCTGTGGCTCACTGGCTGAACAAATAAAACTGCTTTATAGGTCATTGGTCCATGTAGCCCACTATCTATTCTGACTGGCAGAGTCTCTGCAGGTCTCAGGCAGGGACCTTTTATCAGCCCTATTACTGGAGATGATTTTAAACTGAGATGCTGGGGATTTTCAGCATTCAAAGCATGTGCTCCACTACTCAGCTAATCTATATGAATGATTTATAACTTATTTGATTTAGCACACTCTGGAAGATTAGACGGTTTGCGTCTCAGAAAAACCCTAATTCAGAAGCAAATAATTGAGGTTGGGGGGTGAGTTTTCTGGATGCACCTCAAACCCTGCAATCTTGCATGCATGTACCTGTGAGTAAACCCCATTAAAACAATGGGAGTTACTTCTAAGTAGATATGTATATGATTGCACTATTATTTTTTAAAATTACAGCATACGTTTGAAGACGCTACATCAAGTAAATGAAGGTTTGCCGAGGGGGTATGACTGAGTGGATCCAGGGTGTGTTCAATGTGTCTTTGTGGGAGGGAGAGATCCCAGCTACCCTGAAGGATCTGACTGCTCCTGAAAAAGCCCACTCTAGACCCATTGGTTTGTGACAACTACTGCCCGGTCTCAAATACTCTCTTCCTGGGAAGGTGATTGAGAGGATTGTGGTGCAGCAATTGTAAGCACCCTTGGATGAAACATTATCTTGACCCATTCCAATCTGGGTTCAGTCTGGTTATGGGACTGAATTGGCCTTGGTCACCTTCTCCATCAGGAGAAGAACAAGGGGAGTGTGACCCTATTATTCTTACTTGACCTCTCAGCAGCTATTGATACCACCACCATGACGATGATGATTAGAATTCATTACCTGTCCTTCACCCAAAGGTCCCAGGGTGGGTTACAACAGTTTTAAAACATATAATTAAAACATAATTAATCAAACACATAATTAAAAACAGTTAAAAGCAACCTAAACAACATCATAGAAAATAGGGTGAATCCTAAAAATATACATCTCAGGTGTTGAAGGCCAGGGTAAAGAGGTGTGTCTTTAGCATTTGCCAAAAGTACAATGAAGTTGCCAGATGCACCTTGGTGGGGAGGGAGTTCCACAGCTTAGGGGCTGCCATAGAGAGAATGGTCTCTCCCAGGCCACTCCCCCAAACTTCCAAGGGTGGCAGAACAACCGAAAAAGCCCCCTCTGCTGATCTCAACACCTGAGAGGGCCTATAGGAAAGGAGGCGGTCTTTCAGATATTTGGGACCTAAGACATTTAGAGCTTTAAACACTAACTGGCTGGAAACGAATTCACAACAAATGCAGCTGTTTTAAAATGGGTTATATGACTTCTAAAGGGAACCCCAGCCAGTAATCTGGAAGCTGCATTTTGGACCAGTTGGAAGTCATCTTCAAGGGCAGCCCCATGTAGAACACATTGCAATAATCCAGTCTGGAAGTTACTAGAACATGGAGTACTGTGGCCAAGTCTGCTCTGTCCAAAAGAGGGCAAAGCTGGCAAATCAGCTGAGCTGGAATAAGGCACTCCTGACCACTGAGGCCACCTGAACCTCCATAGACAGTGTTGGATCAAGGGGTACCCCCCCAGGCTGTGGACTGCTCCTTCAAGAAAAGAGCAACCCCATCTTCCCAACTCCTAAACATGAGAACTCTGGACACATAACACCTCTTTCTTTTCAGGATTCAGCCTCAATCTATTGGCCCACATCCAGTCCATCACTGCCTCCAAGCACTGATTCAACACCTCAACTGCCTCTCCTGATTCAGATGGAACAGAGAGGTAGATATAGGTGTCATCTGTATATTGATGGCACCTCACTCCAAGTCTCCTAATGACAGCTCCCAGTGGCTTCATATAGATGTTAAACAGCATGGGGGACAAGATGGAACCCTGCAGAACGCTACAGGTTAATTCCCATGGTGCTGAACAGTAGCCTCCCATAGCTACTTTTTGGAAGTGGCTCTGGAGATACAAGCAGAACCAATGAAGCACAGTGCCCCCCATGTCCTTGAGACGTTCCAGAAGGATACCACGGTCAACAGTATCAAAAGCCACTGAGAGATCAAGGAGAATACGCAGTGTCTCATTCCCCCTATCTCTCTCCCAACAAATGTCATCAGCCAGGGTAACCAAGGCAGTTTCAGTACCATGGCCAGGCCTGAAGCCAAACTGGAATGGATCCAATCAATCAGTCTTCTCCAAGCATGCTTCAAGCTGGACCACCACTACCTTCTCAAGCACCTTGTCCAAAATGGTGTTATTTGCCACTGGGCAATAGTTGTTTAACACTCTGGGTCCAGGGAGGTCCTTTTAAGGAGGGGACGCACCACCATCTCCTTCAAGGAAAAGCATTAATCACTTCCTGGATCCACCCATGGCTTGGCCCAGCAGGGCTGGTTTGGGGAGTGCCCTGGGCAGCTGCAGCCATTCAGGCAGATGGAATATACCCTCAGCGGGGCCTAGTCCTGATGTTACTATATCCCAAAGACAACAGCCTCTTTGAGACAGCTGCTTCTGCAAGGGGTGGGTGGCCTGATGCTCACCTCTGTACCTCTCCCCATGCACCCTCTCTCAGCAACCTGCCCCCCCTCCCACTCACTTCCTACTGCGGCCTAGGGATGGGTGAGAATTTCGATTCAGTCCGCATTTCAAGCAGAATTTATCAAATTCACAATTTCTGAAACAATATGAGAACCAAAACACAGCCATCCTTCGAAATCCTCATTTTTAGAATTCTGGGATGCAGTTCGCCAACTAAACAACATTTACAAAAATGCATATATTAGGGGAAAGTGTGCATAAAAATGAATGCATGAGTGAAATTAACATGCAAAAAGGCATGAAATGATGAGAAATGGCTTGCAAAAATGTGTACCTTTGTCAAAACTGCCTACAAAAATGTGTTTCTTTGGAGACATTTGCACTAGAATGGTGGAGAATTTTCATGAGGATTTTCACAGATTATTGTAGAAATGTAGAGAAATGAATTGAACCAAAACAGACAGATCTTTCCATCCCTACTGCTGCCTGACCTTGACCATGGTATCCTTCTGAGCCAACCTGGTGAGATGGGTATCGCAGGCACTGTTCTACAGTAGTTCTGATCCTATCTCTAAGGTCGTTTTCAAAGAATAGCATTCAGTGATTGTATTTTGGCTTCCTGGCAATTGTCCTGTGAGGTGTCACAAGTACCATCTTGTCCCCAATACTGTTTAACATCTATATTAAGCCCTCGGGAGCAGTCATCAGGAGATTTGGGGTGCGGTGTCAACAGAACGCTGATGATACTGAGCTCTATTTCTCTGTAACATCTGAACTGGGAGAGGCCATGCAAGCCCTGGACCAGTGCCTGGACTCAGTGGTGGATTGGATGAGGGCCAATAAACTGAGTCTGAATCCTAACAAGATGGAGGTGCTGTGGGTTGGTGGTTCCCATGTTTGGAAAATGGATCAATTGCCTGGTTTGGATGGGGTCATACTCCCTCTGAAAAAGCATGTTTGTAATCTGGGGGTACTCCTGGATCCATCTTTGTTGCTAGAGGCCCAGGTGACCTCAGTGGCTACGAGTGCCTTTTACCAGCTTTGGCTGGTAAGACAGCTGCATCCATTTCTGGACCAGGATAGCCTGGCCACTGTTGTCCATGCACTGATAACTTGCAGGCTGGATTACTGTAATATGCTTATGTAGGGCTGTCCTTGAGGTTGGTCCGGAAGCTGCAGCTGGTGCAAAATGCGGCGATGCAACTGCTCACTGTTGCCAACATATTACCCGGTTGCTGAAAGAATTGCACTGGCTGCCCACTAGATATAGTGCTAAGTTCAGGATTCTAGTTTTGGTGTACAAAGCCCTATGCATCTTGGGACCAAGATACCTGAAAGTTCATATTCCCCTGCTCTCTACAGGTGAGGTCTTCTGCAGATACTATCTTATTAGGAGATCCGTTCCACACAACTTAGGAAGCAGACCTTTAGTGTTGTGGCACCTCCCCTTTGGAATTCCCTGCCCTTAAATATTAGACAGGCATCATCGCTGTTATATTTTTGGAGCCTGCTGAAGACCTTCCTCTTCAACAAGTCTTTTAAGAAGAGACCTTATCCCAGTCTGTGTCTGTGCTGGAATTGCTTTTTAATATTTTTAAAAGCTGTTTAGGATGTTTTAGAGTGCTTTTAGTGTTTTTGTTTGCCACCCTGGGAGAAAAGGTGGGATATAACTTTAATAAATAAAAAAACTGAATTATTAGGTAATTCTATTAAAATGGAAGGCAGTGCTACTGCCTTCAATTTAAATGCCTGCCTGCTAGTAGATCTACATCCTGCAGCCTAGGGCTACTTATCATTTAGAAATTAAAAGGACTGAGGAGCTACTCATTGCAAATGCACAGTTGTGAAACTACTTTGGATCTACTTTTTGGATGGTGGAATGTTACAAAAATTGATGCTTTTCAATATTTCATTTCTCTACAGTTAGGGTTCTTAGAAAAAATGAATATGTTAATAGCTTATTTTACTAAGCTAAGGCTGCAATCCTACACCACTTCTCTGAGAATAAACCCCACTGAATTTAGTAGGACATTTCTGAGTTGAAATTGTCAGGATTGTGCTGTAAGAGGACATTTGCTCAACTCTTTGTGAGTTCTTTTTGTGCAGAAGAGGCTTTCCTGATGAATTTGGTCATACAGGGATTTCAAGATCTGATCCAATGAACAGCCCGTTGACTTTCAAATATGTCACTCAATCATAACAGAAGCAAAACGGATGTGGTCTCACTTCAACTGGAACATGAATAAAATACGTAGCTTAGGTTTAGGAGTCAGGGTTACAGTTAACTTTGCCAAAATACTTGAATTCTTTTTTCCTTCATATATTCCAGATAGTTCTAATCTACACAACAAGCAAAAACATTTTGATTTATGAATGAAGATAAATGTCTTTGACATTTTTTTAAAGTTGCATTTCATTTTCTTCTGATTATTTCTTGACGAAGAGCAGATTGTTAAGGTGAATAGAGAAGATGACGAACACCATCCCTGGCAATACAGTGCACTCTAATTATACAATATGGCAGTTCATTATTCTCAAATGCTATTGGCTGACAATGCTGGCAACCATATGGTGATAAAATCCTCATCCTACAATATGCATGGCTGGGATTGGGCACAAAGCCACATACAGTGATTTTATTATAGCAGCTTTCTATGACAGACAGTTATAAGATATCTGTTTTACTAAGCATGCTGTGAGATGATGTACTCTTGAAGGTCATTATGCAGCTTTATTGCATAGAACCTACAGTCATTTCAAAAGAAGAATGCTAAACATGCTTTTGAGAGTTAATTAGTGAGCAATGAATATTCATTTTTAATGAAGAATGCAATAGATTTAGACTTTTCCCACATGTCATACTTACTTTGGAGGTGTATCTTAAAATTCAAAATTTATCATAGGATATCAGTATCAGAAATAAATCTTCATTGCTCATTTGAAACTTTTTAAAGACTGAACAGATACACAGACACAAACCTTTATTGTTCTCCAGTGTGTGTGGAGGTAAACTGAATGCTCAAAGTTTAATACTTTATATGCAAGGCTTTTCTGTCCATATGTTTTGCTTAATTAAATCAGTCTTTAAAAAGTTAAAAAGATAAATTTATCAGCTCTCAGAGCTCATTATGATGGTTAGTTGTCTCACACTCACTAACCTCCCTGGAGGAGTCTTTTGATTTCTTCATCTTCAAGTAAATGACCATCACCTTCAATGAATTTGGTCACCTTGGTAACCTCTGACAGAATACATGTTTATGGCATGATACTGATTTATCTGGGACATTGAGAAATTGTTGCAGCACATTTGACAAGCATACTTCATAATTACACAATACATCTATTGCAGTGGTAACCGTCATGCCAAACATCTGGCTGTTTTCATTAAAAGAAAGTAAATGGTTGCAGTGTGTTCCTAATGTACAATACATATTAGCTGTTTCACTTGAACAAGAATTAAAATATTAATGGGGTACATATTGAATTCGAGAGAGATTACAGCTAAGAGGAACCTGTAGTACATATTGAATATGCCTTCCATGAAACCTGGTAGTAGAATATGTAAAAGTCAGTATTCAATTTTGCCAATTCCAGATGAATTTCGCTAACATCTAAATTTTCTCAACTTTTCAGACATTCACAAATGAAAACTGACAATCATATTTAGGTGTCTGTCAATGTTAAATGAGTATCTCTGCCATTCACAAAATTCACCATAGCACACGTACATTAAGACATCTCTGAACACCATGACTCTTGGAAATCTGAATCCAGTTACTTATAGCTTGCATATATCATTACTATGTTCATATGGTCAGATCTAACCCTTTCCCAACTCTGCAGGGTATGATCTATTGTACAAGGGCTATTCCTTTTATATAAATGTAGCCACTAAAATAATGACTATTTATCATTCTCAGAAAATAAATCCTCGATTTTGCCAGATTTCAATCTATATTTCCCCTTTGACATATACAATACTGACCTTCTTCCAGCAATTTCTTGACGGCTTCCTCAGTATCTGCCCCACCTCCTGTAGTGATTCGAGTATATTTCAATTCAGGACCTGAAGTGAAAGAGTTTCATTGAGATATATTTAAAATACTTTCCTATTCTTTCACTACTAACAGGAACCACATCTTCCAGTTAAAACTAATGATCACAGTAATAAAAAGTCATGGAACGAGGCCTCAATAAAAACCTTGGTTTGTCTGGTGAAACGTATAAGAGAGTGGTAGGCTTGGTGGCTGATGTGACAGCCACGTAGATTCCAACACAGAGAATAGGGAGGATTTGGAAGGTGCATGAAAATGTGTTGCCAGGAGTGATATAATTATCCAGCCTACACTCTACCACTACCACATTCCTCTCAGAAGCTGATTTTTATGCAGCTTTACCAGGATTTGGTTATATGGTTTGAGAATGCTATACAGTAAGCAACTATGTAATAAACAAACAACAAATAAAGAGACTCATGAGATGGCAATGAAGAAAATCTACAGAACAGTAGTTTTGAAAGATGAGAAAGGAACAGAATTAAGGCTGTATGGTCACTCTATAAAAAGGCTAGTTCTGTCTCTGGTAACTACCTCAAATGGCCCAGAATCAGAAGTGGACTCTGTAACAAAATATTTAAAACGGTGCATATGCTTTTTCTTTTTTTAATTTTGATTATAAAGCTTGAATTTTTAAAACTGGTCATATCTTGACATGGTTTACCTTGAATAATTCTTTCTTCAGTCACGTGTTTTTCAGTCACTTCCACAGGATGACCATCAATTATTTTCGTGTATTTTTTAATTATAGGTTCTGTAAAGATATTTTTAAAAGCTAGAGACAAAATATAAGTCAATTCACTTGATTATTTTGATGTCTTTTGGATGTGTGTGAATTATGCAGCCAACAGGCCAAGAGCGTTAGAAATGGTTAGATTCAAAGCTTTCAATCAACTGTTATGTGTATGTGACAAGCCCTTGAGAAAAGTGCAAACAAGGCAATTTGCATTTCCAGGCATGTCAATTTTCCCAAGGCCAAATATTCACAGTCTCAAGTTATGAACATCGTGTGTGTGTGTGTTTTTAAGAAATCAGAATAAAATATTTCATTTTTTAAAAATCAAGCCTTTGGATAGACTGATAGTTAGTCTCCATTTTTGTTCACCAGTGACGATAAAATATCAAGTTCCTTGAGGCTCAGAAATGATTCTTGTAAACATAATAAATACATTGGAACATGGAGTAATTAATCAAGTTGGCAAAAGTGCTTTTCTGTATTTCATCTCATGGACACAATTCAGAAAGCAGGCATGAAAAATATAAAGAGACAGTGAAAATTGAGCACACAAAATGAGAAAGGAATACAATTCAATAAGAAGGAAAAGGAGGCAAAGGATTTAATAATGGAACATTATAGTGCAAAACATCATTATAACACATGCTACAAGCAAATCCAGCAGCTAAAGGCACTGCTTACAAAGAAATTAAATTGTAACTGTGAACTGTCTCTTCCAAACTGTTCTGGTTAGTAATATGCAGCCCACAAGACATATTCACCTCCATGAATAACTTTAGTTACTGTTTCGCCTTCCCTGACCAGCGTAAATTCTGGTTCACCTTCAGTCACTTTAGTGAGCCTTGTAATAGTTGGCACTGCAAATTAATATTTCATCATTGGAAAGTAAATACGGAACACGTAGTGAACAATGTGTACAATGCATGGTATGAAATTGGTACTAAGAAGTAACTCCTATGTCAGGGCCAATCCTAAAGTTTGGGGCTAGCACATAAGTGTTGAAAACGATGCAGCAATGTCCTGAAACTGTTGTAGATAGAGATACACACATTTTGGCTGGGAATTCCAGATCATAAGTAAGCAGAATTATTGATATATGTGTGCATTGGTATGCATTAAATGTAACTGTGTAATCTGGCACATCATGGATTAAGTAGGACTGCAGAAGTATGAATATGAGGAGAATGGAGGATGTCTGTTAGCAATACCTGTATACAGATTGGCTGTTTCTGATTCCCATCTACTGCTTTTGTGTCTCTGCTCTCTTGCTGAACTTGCTGTCACATGTCTGTGACCTTCTGAACTTAATGAATACACAGTGGTCACTCTGTGAGGTATTCCAAATGACAGCAGCAATTTGAACATTAGCAAGAAGTACAGAAGGAAGCTTTCTCCTCTTCCAGGTCAAGTGAAGTACAAGAATTCTGTCTTGATAATTGCTCTAGGAAGCTTTGATTGGCCCCTGCTTCCTTCCTGTGTGATTTTTCTGCATTGAAAGTATTTTGTGAAAAAATTGATGCTTTGTTTCATAGCTAGATATTATAGAAAGTCTATTAGTTGTCTTATTTCATGACATGTTACCTTCAATCTCCTTTCGAACTGTGGTGCCACCAACTACTCTTGTTATAACATCTGTCATAATGATAAAAATATGTTGAGAAAATCAGATTGTGTTAGTTTTTAAAACTCCTTTAAGTTGCAGTAGGCTTCATAATCTAAACATAAATTAAGAAGACATTTTGTAACAAACTCAGATAAAAAGTTATGGGCATAATCTAACCACATGTAAGCACTTCCAGGACCTATTGAATTAAGCACATACCCCACTTTTCCATTGAATTCAGTGGTGCTTAAAAGTGCTTAATTTTCCTTGAATTATATCCACTGTTATTTATTTATTCATAATAATTGCAAAATCTTTTTCATGTAACCGCACAGAATTGTGTCTAATATACATATGGAAATGTAGAATAAGAGCAGAACAACTGCTGAAAATGATGTCCCGTATACCTGTTTCTACCTTAAGAACAGAGTTTTGAATGAATAATCAGAACATTGCTTCCTGACACATTTCCTGGCCAAAGTATATTTTGGTCTCCACACATATGGGATACAGTATAAAGAATGCTTCTGTGTTCTCTTAGGGCTGCCAATGTTGCAATCATTGGCATGTAAAGAAGAGCTGAAAATTGCTTCTAAAGAGGACTGTTCTTGAGTTGTCAGTGATGGGATTACGAGCAATGTTAAGAAGCCTGACCAACATAAACCACACCCTGGGGTGAAGCCAGAGGTAGGGTTACTAGTCTGGCAGCCAATGATGAGTTCGCTGCATGGAGGGAGTAATCAGTACTCACTGTACTTATTTTGTCTCTGTCATGACCCCCGGACCCTCAAGGTACTGGGTTCATGCATCAGACTCAGACCCCCACCCTTAGGGAAATGAGACTGGAACCAAAAAAGCTATTACTTCACCCTTGCCAAGGCTGTGTACGCTCACAACAACCCTGCAAGGTAGAAGGTAGGCTGCCACCACCCCTGTATACTGGTCCACTCAGAGCCAGGGGATCTCTGAGCCCAAAAGATATATAAAACCAAGGTCCTAAAAGGCAAGAGTCACAGTTACACTCCTTGCCAGGCACCTCTGGTTTAACACTTAAAATCCAAGCCTTTAACTTCTTAACCCTCTTTGGTAGTTAGTGACTGAGATTGGTCAAGGTACTGAATCCAGAACCACCCCTTCTCTCAATTGAACACACCAGGTTAAATAGAAGTAGCTTTATTAAGATATATAAGTGCACATAACATATAGCAGCAAGTAATCCTTTAAGACCATTCACCCAACAGGGGTTTAGGTTCTTACAAGAGAATTCATACACACAACAAGAAAATAACAAACTAACTCACCTAACTACTTACACACGAGGTAGTTGGTTGCGTGGCACCTCTCCTAAGAGAGATGGATGTTCAACATAAAGCAATGGAACCAGACATAGGTTGCCTTCCCATAAGCAACCCCTGGAACCATAAGGCAGAAAGGTTTGGAACTCTGGTGCCAGTCAGCATAGGCAGGGAACAGAGAACAAAGGCTATGGGTCTCTAGCCCTATACTTAAGGGAAAAGGATACTAACGGTCCAAGATTAATTGACCAATCAGGAATTGGCTGATGTAACTTTCTTCTCAATGTTTCTTACATTTTCGCACCTTCAGGCCCCCCTCCCAACTGTGTTTTCCAACTGTACAGGCCAAGGATGACCTTGGGTACCAGGCACTTGCTAATCAGCAAAGATAAACAGGTGCAGCTTGTTAAGGCTTCTCTAACCATCTTCAGCTGGGAAGTGAAACTCAGATTTGCAAATTGGCAAAGGCTTGTCTTTTCCAACTGTAACCGTCTCCCAGAGTCCCTTACTGGAGCCAAAGTATTGCTATTAGATTTTTAATAACTCATGACCATTACAGGTTCATGACAGTCTCTACTTGGGGAGTAACTTTTCTAACCTATAAGCCTGGCATTAATGAACACGAGTCACTGTTTTGTCATTCGCTGTGAAACAGGTCAGTTCAGGTCTCGTCCCCTGTAATAAAGCCAGTCTGAACTGCAATAAATAACCATTTTATTAAAGCTGTGTATTCAGCTCCATCTATCTAAAGTTCTGGCTTTGAGAGAATTCCCTTGGAGCCAAATGTATTCCAGAAACACATAAGGAGCTTCTGGTCACATCCACACCATACAGTTAAAGCACTCTTATATCACTTTAACAGTCATGACATCCCCCAAAGAATCCTGGGAACTGTAGTTTGTTAAGGGTGCTGCGAACTGTCGCTCTGTGAGGGGTCTGCTCACAACTCTAATCTCCCTTAACAAGCTACAGCTCCCAGGATTCTTTGGGGGAAGCCATGCATGTTAAAGTGGTATAAGAGTGCTTTAAATGTATGGTGTGGATGAGACTGTGTGATGAAGCAGACTTTATCTTTCAAATTACAAATATGATCACCAGGTCATTACCAAGAAATTAAAAAGAAATATTAAAGAAAGGTATTTTTGTGTAAGTTATACCTCTAATATGACCCAATCTACACTTGCTGCAACATCCCATGCCCTGATGATCATGAGTCTTGACTTCTGTAATTCCTCCTTATATGGGCTTCCAACAAAGCTTCTCCCATTGCCGTTAGCTTGTTCAAAATATGACACAACAAATATCTTCAAGTTAGGAGACCGTATTCATATTAAGCCAACCCTGTATTCCACTTTTAAAATGCAGAGTGAGAATGAACTTGGTTGCCTAAAAGTGACCCTGATCATATTTTGTCTTCTCTGTATTCTTTACATTGCTAGTTTGTAAAGTAGCACATTGAATTCACAATGTGCTATTTTAAGTTCTTAATGTTTAGGGTTGCCAGGTTCCTGGCCTGAGACTGATCCTGTATCTTTAGGAGAAGAGAAAGTCAGCCAAGTGCAGGTGTTCTTGCAACTCTGTAATGGGAAAAACCACAAGGTGGAATTCTCCCTTCCCCCTGCACAACTTTTAAAGATACAGAAGACCTCTTGGAGGCCGGGCCTGGCAACCAAGAGGTCTTCTGCATCTTTAAAAGTTGTGCAAGGGGAAGGGAGAATTCCACCTTGTGGTTTTTCTCATTACAGTATTGCAAGAACACCTGCACTTGGCTGACTTTCTCTTCTAAAGATACAGGATCAGTCTCAGGCCAGGAACCTGGCATCATGTTAGCAAAATCATTTAAATAACACAGACAAAGGCCAGAGAGAAAAGTCCTGATAACACTTTAGTGAGCAAACTGAACAAAACCAGTATATAATTTGAGGAGCAAGGAACATAGGAATTTTTGTCTTTCAGTTCGGATCTTGTACATAGCAGGGAGACATACAACCAAACACACAGAGGAAAACTCCCTCAGAACTGCACAGCCAATCAGAGCATGAGCTATCTCACTGAAGATCATGCCAACTCTGTTTGCTAAGCAACAACTCCACCCATCCCCCTCTTGGCTAGTTGATGTTACAAACAGAATGAACCCTACCGTTGAACTTCTAACACTTCAGAGGTTATATTCAGAAGTGAAATTGTTGAGAATTGTGGCTTGGGAAGTACAATCCATTGCCATAAGGTTTTGTTATTGGTATTGACACTCCTTTTGATTTCTCTCAAAAGTCTCTAATTTTTACCTTGAAGATAAACTTTGAAAATAAACAGATTATTTTCAAATGTCCAGTGAATGTTCTTCTAAATTAATTTGCTTTAATTGGCCATCACTAAATTTTACATTCAATTAAATTTTGGTAGCATCTCTATTTGTGGTCTTAATTTTTTCCACAATCCCAACATATTGTGGGCTTTTTTCTGTTCAACAAACTGCAGATGTTTTTGAGGTATTTATTTTATCTTGCTATATTTGCTATCATTCGTACTACATCGGATCAACCACTTTTAACCTCTTTTTGATGATGGGTTCAAAGTTGCTCTCTATTACTTTTATCTTGGGATCAACAACTTTAATAATTTGGGTGGCTGAAAATGGAAGAGAGCAAACAATGATATAGTTAAAAACAACTACCCTCTGGTGCCCTTTTTAATGGCATTGGAGAACTTACTGGTATTGAATGGGATTTATGAAAGACCATCACAAAAAATATGGATGTGATGCCCTTGAGAAGTGCAGATTGAGCACATTGAACATTCTTCAAATGTTCTTCAAAATTAAGGAAACATGTGAGAGGGGGCAGTGGGACAATCATGTTAGCTCTCTGTCACTGTTCTGATCACCTTCCAGAAGGTGGAGGGAAGCAGGGGGCCTCTGCTTGTGGAGGTTCCCATGCACCCCCCCAAAAAAAGAATGCTTGAAGAGATTTCCTGTGACATATACAATAGCATTTCCATTTACCATAAAATTGACAGTATTAATAAACCAAAATGGCCTCAGCAAAGTTCATCCATGTAGCTTGCCTCATACCAATGAAGTCCTTTGCTAACAGCTCCCCCCTTTCTTGACAAATCAGTACCATATATATGTCATATTTAGACTGAATGCAATAATCCAAACTACATTTCCCAGAATAATTTATGTTTGTATTACCAGCATAATATGTATATGATCAGGTTATACAAAGGCAGGGCATGATCCTGCCGAAGTCCAGTACTTTCAAAGTCCATGGATTCTGAGTGCCTAGTTGCATCTTTAATGAAATGATTTTACTGAAAGGGTCTGAGCACTCATAGGGGATTATCAACATTCCATCAGCTGATTTCTTTGATCTGCATCATACAGTAGCAACAACTCTGTGATAAAAGTGGAACAGGTTCACAGGAGGGCAACGATGATCAAAGGACCAGGAACACGGCCCTGTGAAGAAATACTGAAAGAACTGGGCATGTTTTGCCTTGAGAAGAAAAGACTGAGGGGAGTTAAGACAGTACTTTAAAGGTTGTCACAGAAAGGAAGGCCAGGATCTTTTCTCAATCATCCCAGAGTGCAGGATATGGAATAATGGGCTCAAGTTACAGGAAGCCAGATTTTGGATTAACATCAGGAAAAACTTCCTGACTGTTACAGCAGTACAACAATGGAACCAATTACCTAGGGAGGTGATGGGCTCTCCAATACTAGAGACGTTCAAGAGGCAGATGGACAGCTACCTGTCAGGTATGTTTTAAGGTGGATTCCTGCATCAAGTAGGGAGTTGGACTTGATGGCCTTATAGGCCACTTTCAACTCTACTATGATTCTTATTCTAAACTTTAATCCATGAACAGGCAGCCTGTGAACAGACAATTACCTTTACTATTAACTGAATGGAAAATCCAGGCTTCAGACTGGGTGATCTCCTGGTAATGGGTTTTATGGAAACGAGAGTACTAAATGGGAGTATTGATGGAACAGACTTTTTGTTTTAGTGGCACTCTGTATGACACATGCTGTCATATGCCCAGTTTCTTGACAGTTATTTGACAGTCCTAATTCTCTAAAATGCCCAATGAAGTCTCCACCCAACTATGTAGTTCCATAGCAATAAACATTTGTGATTGTCCATGTTACATTTAAAAACACTTACTGTAAAATGTCAATGGAATCTCTTTGAATGTGCTACCACGGACAAACTGGGGAAAAGAAAGATGAGTTAAGTCTACATATGAGAAACTCAAAAATACAAGCAAGAAATGACAGTCACACCAGCAGCATAAAGCACGGGCCATGCTTACATGGCAAGAACGCCATCAAAAGCATGCAAGACAGAGGAACAGAAATCATTGGAAGTTAATCTAGGACTCAGATTAAAAAAATAATTCAATTTTTGGCCAAGAACTAAATGTTCAAACAAAACATAACCAACAAACACATGAGGTTGCCACCACAACTCCCTCCTGTAACTTCTAGTGAAAATTAGCCTGTATACTCCTGATGCCATCATATTGTCCATTTTCTTGCACACAGGTAGGGATGGCAGGATCTGTCAATTTTGGTTCTCTCCGTTTCTCATTTCCCCCCTCTTAAATCTGCTTATCCACATTTCTGCCGCAATTTGTGATTTTTTAAAAAACAAATCCTCATAATTCTCCAGCGTTTTAGTGGATTTCTCCTACTAAACACATTTTTGGATGCAGTTTTGAATAATGTACACATTTTACAAGCATTTTCTCCTAATATAATGCATTTTTGTATGTCATCTTCACTAATATATTCATTTATAGGCACACTTTCCGCTAATATATGCATTTTTGCAAACGTCGCTTAGTTGAAGAACTGCATTGCAAAATGTGAGTAAGTGCGAATGTAGAAGGATGACTGTGTTTTGGGTCTCATGTTGTTTCGGAAAGTGTGAATTTGATAAATTTGGTTTTGAATTCGAACTGAATCAAAGTTCTTCCCCATCACTACCCCCAGAAGCAGCAGTCAATAAAGAGGAGTGGAGGTGGGGAAACACACTCTTTTAACGGCATCAGCACACAGACTAAGCTATATTAAATAGGAAGGGAAAACTCAATTATTATGGAGTTATTATTTACAGCAGAAGCAGCAGCTCTGTGTTTATTGTAACATTTAGTCCTGCCCCAAACCTTCATAAAAACTTTCACTTTCCTGAGCATCTTTTCTGTTACTTGCTACTTTAAACTATGCACAATAATTCCTTTGGAACCTGCAGTGTGGGATAACATAGCGCAGGGCAAATTTGCAGCAATCTGCTATCAAAATTAAGACTGTGCACACCAGAACACTTTCCTTCTGAATTCTTTTTCTTTGCAGTCTGTCTCTATTCATTCCACTATGTTCCTGTGCTATTCTTTCTGTATTTGCTATCCACTTGTACAAAAAGCAGTACAGGAGTTGTTTGTTAGTAAGGACTCCAGGCTGCCACGTCAGATAGAGTTTGTTGGTGGAGACATGCACTAGTTTGCTATTTCAGGTATACCAACTCCAGTCTACCAAAGGAAAATGTGTAATGGGACAATGTTCATATCATAAGCAGGAAGATGTCCAAAAGTGGATTTAGAGTATGGACCCTATTGCAAACCCATCTTTCCCCTCTACTCTTACTGCCAGGAAGTAATGGAACTGATGATTATAAAAAGTTGGTGATGTAGATATTCTTTGTAGTGTAGGAACTGTGTGGCATGCACCTTGTGCTGCCCCATAGACACGGGACAGAGAACAGAACCAAACCAAACATGCCTGCTGTTTGATACCCATCCCAGCACAACTGCCAAGGTTGGGAGTTAACCAGTGAAAAGGACCCATTGTAGTGTAAGCTATGCATGTGGCAACTGTTGGCAACCTGAGGTGCATGACATCAGGCCTGGCTCACTCAAGCTAAAGCCAGGACCTAGGCACCACCCCTGAAACCCATATGCCCCCACCCGTTTGAGATCCTGCCCAACGTCATTTCAGCCCAAGTTGTGTCAAAGAAAAAACTAACAACTAACAAGCCAGCCAGCTGTCCCCTGAGAGAGAGGCAAAAACCTTGAGCCAGTTGCAACTGAGAGTAAAATTCCTTTCTAGCCTTATAAACCAGCAGCCACAGAAAGCCTGAGTGAAAGACCCTAAACCAAGAAAGGATGGGCTGGAGAAGCTCAGCAAGGGAAAGGCCTGGTGTGGCATCTACCAGGCCCTTTTGAAAAGGCCACTTCTCCACCCCTTCCCTGAGATCCTGGAAGTCATGCCAGTTTGAGGCCTCATGGGATCTCAGGGAAAACTTGCCGTCCCTGGTTTTGAAGGCAGGCATGTTGCCCCACAAGTCAGTCCCTGGTGTTCAGGTGCATGCTGAACTGTGAGTTATTAATAAGAACAGCCTGATGGATCTGGCCAGTGGCCCATCTCGTCCAGCATCCTCATAGTAGTTGACCAGTAGTTGCCTATGGGAAGCCTACAAGCAGGGCCTGAGCACAACAGCATTCTCCCCTCCTGCAGATTCCAGCAACTAGTATTCAGAAATATACTGCCTCTCGCTGTGGAAGCAGAGTAAACATTGGTCTTATGTCCCCCACCACACACACCCTTTCTATGGCGCTGCTGTGTATTATTTCAATGTAGTAAACCAGTCCAGCTGCATTTGGGGGCCTTCCTGCTCATTCTCTGAGGGGTCCCTGCACTTCTGTCCTAGAGTGCTGCCTAGATGGCACCAGCACACTGGCAACAGTTTGCAAGGCTTTACCCATCTAGCTATGAATAGGTATAAAAAAGAAGGGGGAAGAGGATTTATTTGTTCCTGCAGGTCAATATTCCCATCAAGAGGTGCCACTAAAGATTGGCAACACGCATACCATCTTCTCTGAGGCCCTAGAGATTGTGGTGTGTTGATGTTCTGAAAGAAACAACACTCAACTCTGCATTTGGAGTGATTCATAGATTCTGGACTATCTGGGGAAAGAAAGAAGGCATGCCTCTGCAGCTGGGATGGACAAGAATTCAGCTGAATTTGGATTTAGCACTGGATTTTTCAATGGTCCACATATTCTCCATCTTTGTGGAGTGATCCTGTTTGCACTGAACTTCACTGGCTTTACCCTGATACTGGATTCCCCCCCCCCACCAAATATAATGTTCTTTTACTGATTTTACTCCTAGCACAGCATTACAGCTCGCTCGCTCTTTCTGTGCCAATTCCGTCCACTCAAGCTCCAAATGGAAGTAAGCAAGCCATGCCTCACTCATAGTAAGGACTCAGGCAGCGGTGTCACTAGCGGGAGTGCAGGGGGGATGCGGACCTCTGCTGTGCACCCTCCCAGGTGCATGGACGAGGGTGGCTGGTCTTGTGTGTGTGCGCACGTGCGCGCACACTCACCACACACTCCAGGCTGGCGGTGGGAGGCCTGTCCTGGCTTCACCGACAGCGAGTGGGCGCCTGCTTTTGGTCTCGCCCGCCCACCTCCGAGGAGGAGTTGGTGCGGGGCAATGGCGCGGGGCAGCTCTGGGTGTCACCCCCCTCAGGGTGTTGCCCGGGTGCGGTCCACACCCTCTGCACCCCGGTAGTGATGCCCCTGGACTCAGGGCTTGCTGAGGAGGAGGGGGGAGTGGGGAGACAATGAAAGCTGCTTTCCTCCTTTCCTTTCCAAAAGGTAAATGCTAGTCTCTGCGTGTTAATGTGAAAACTGACCAGCCTCAGTCACAGTGGAGGAACAGGCAAAGCCACTTTCCTTTCTGTATCAATATTTTCTTTCATTTAACCATATTTCCTTTCAAAATATTGATATTTTGATAGAAAATATTATATTTTGAAATAAAATATTTATATTAGTATCAATATTTTGGGGAGAGAAAAATGAATCGGTAAAAGCAGTACATAGCAGACAAAGAACAAACTGAAATTGATACTGCCTGATACTGCCTGTTAGGTAGTCAGAACGCTTTCGAGGCACCAGCCATCCCTACCCTACACCTAAAGAGAACCATCTAGCCCCAGGCATGGCACACACAGAAGGTCTTCCATGGCCACAAATGAGCTCTGCAAGACACAAGATGCAGAGGAGATGAGAAGAGATCCTAGTACCACCTTCTCCAGTGTGCCTGCTCCATCATACAGGAAGGCATTTATTTCCTCTGCCTTAGAAGAAACTCTCCAGCACCTCAGCCCGTTTGTGTATACGTACATGTGAATGGAGTGAGCAGCTCCACACTTGGCACGACCCCCAGCAACAAGCACACAGGCACAGCGCGTCTCAGCATGAGGTAGCTAAACTCTCTCCTCCCTCTTCTTTCCCATCCCTGTTCCCCCTCCAAATCAATGCATGTTTTTATTGAGTGTGGATCATGCTCCTTTTCTGCAGAGGTCATGATAGGTGGCTTGATCTGAATTGGTTCTTGCTCGCTGTTGCTCCTCCACATGGCTGATTGTAAACCTGACACTCCCCCAGGGGGAGGGAGTTGCTTTTGAATTAAACTTGTAGTTTTAACCTTGGGGTATTTGAGCAGCTCTTCTGCATAGGCTGGGGAAGAAGGAACCTCAGATATTTTCCTAGGCATCTGCTGGGAGGTTATTGTCCCACATCTTACTGATATCACTGTCCTATGATAAACATGTTTTCTGGCCTCATAAACAAAAGGTTGTGAAAAAAACCCCACCAGTGTGGTTCAGATTGTGCTTTATGATATATATATAGACCCAAATCAAGGGAACATACCTTGATCTGAGTGTACTTAATAATTTTTTTTAGAATGGCGAGGAGCTGATCATTTCCAACAGGTACATCTACAAAAAAAAAGATAGATTAAAAATGATGAGGACTTTCTTCATTTAAGCCACCTTGAGCATTTTAATGGAATGATGCAATAAAAATAACATTAAACACACGCACACAAAGAGGAAGGCTGGTTATTTTCAGCTCCTCATTATTTAAATCTTGATTTTTCCTATCAAGAAAATACTAAGTAAATAACATTGTCGTTTTTCAAAACTGAAAGCAAAATGTTTGGGCTGTTCTCTATATGTGAATAACTTGTATTGAACAATGGGTGAAATGGATTGTAAAGTTTTCAAGTGCAGCACATTTCCTTAATGTAATTGTAATAATAAAAAATGGAGTTTTCAAATACTTCTGTCCTTAAAGCTCAAACAACCTTGGAATGGATACAAAAGTTAAAATACACTATTCATTTATTTTTCAATATTTATAAAATATCCAATAGAAAAAGTTCTCCAGGTGATTTGTAAGTATATATTAAAACCAAACTACAATAATACAACATGAAAATAAAATCTAAAGCAAAAGAAAAGCAGCAGGAGAAAAAAATTAAAACAACATTAGCAGCAGAGAATGACATCAGTACAATAGTTTGAAAACAACTAAAAATATTTAAGAACAAAAATTCTGAGGAAAATTTGTAAATGGTGCTAAAAATACCATAACGTATGTGTCAGGCAAGTCTTTCTGGGAAGGGGTTCTATAACCAGGGTGAAAACAATGAAAAGCTCCTCTCCCTAGTAGTCACCTTCCAGACCTCAGTTGGCATTCACTTGCAGTAAATAGTTTGGACAAAGAGCTCTCGGGGTTAGTTAACTCTTTAATGGGAAACGCTCTCCACCAGACATATATTCATGCATATTTACATTCAGGAGATCTGTCTGACACTGACAAGTATGTGATGTATGGGTACAGCTAATCATTCTCTGAGCAGCTGCCTGTAAAATCCTGTGGTGTGCATTACCGCAAGTGAATCGAGTTCTCATTAGTAACTGGCAGCACGTTTCAGGCATTTTTAAAAACAATTTCCCTGCTTCATGAAATTTCTGATTAGTTCAGTGGTGGATGCAGAGCTTGGAAGATTACTTTTAAAAAGTAATAAATTACAGTTACCATTACACGGCCCCAAAAAGTAGTAATTACCATTACAATTACAATTGCTCTGAAAGTAACTGATTTCTTTACTTTTCCTCCAAAGTAATCGCTACAATTACATTTCAGTTACTTTAAAAAAAAGCCTACAAGGTGCTGGCCTTGGCTGCTGCACATCTAAGTAGCCTAAAACAACATTAAAAATAAACAAACACATACAGAGGTAGTAGAATAATTATTTTAATTCATAAGATAGCAATGATGGTGGGGAGGGATCCCGAGATGTAAAAAAGTTAAAATACTGCAAATGCAGCACAGTAGCCAGAGAGGGTGGTGGAGGCCACTTTGTGTGCCAAGTGCAAACACAGTATTCACACACACACACAAACACACGCGTTGTCATCTTTCACCTCCACGGTTCTTTATCTCCATTCTGCTGCTGCCTCCTTCTCCTCCTTTATCCATGTTCTTGACCTCTGGATCCTTTTTCCCTCCACTCCATTCTTCATGACTACTATCTGTTTTTTAAAATAATTGTTTTCTCCACTCCACCCCGTCTCACTCTCTGCCTCCTCCCTCGTCGCCTCCTACCCATCCACAGAGCATGAGGAAAGAGCGACACTGCACAGAAGCCCAGTTTGAGGAACATGATTTTCATCCACAAATCAGAGGAGCAGAAGACTTCCCCTGCTCCCCCCCAAGTAATGCCCAAAAGTAATTCTGGAAACGTTACAATTACTCCACAAAAGTAGTAAAATTACTCCTAGTTCTATTACAATCAAAATGTAAAGGAATTACCCACTCATTACTCAAAAAAGTAATGAATTACAAGTAATTCGTTACTTGTAGCTAGTTACTTCCAAGCTCTGGGTGGATGTAATAGTGGCTTACACAGATGTGTGGCGGTGGGGAGTGGAGCACTACACAATGCAACTAGGGCTAGCTGGCCCCTGTCTTCCCCACTTCCCAGAGATGTCCAACATGGGGTCTCTCTCTCCATTGGGTTTCTACTCAGTGGTGGCAGACAAATACCATGTTCACCCATCTAGCATTAGGTGACATTTGTGCGGATAAGTGAAGTCAACCTACCAAATGGTCAGATGATGCTACAGAAAACCAGGTTTGCTTTTCACTCCAAAACAATATACAGTGCAACAGTCAACAGTGACTATGTGGTAGATGATCTCAGCAACACAGATGAATATGTTACAATAATCCACAACCCACCTGCTGGATACAGGAGCTTGTCAATGACATGAATTACACCATTGGTTGCCATAAGATCAGATTCTCTTGATTTTAGTTCATTCACCAGAAGAGTGTCATTTATCTAAGGATTATATAATAAAGGTTAAAAGAAAGAAAAGGAAATACATTTCTATGTAGTTGAAATAGATGTTTTCAGAATATCTAGTATTTATACAGTAGAATACCCATTATAAGACTAAATTAGAAAATTGTGCTCTGGCAACATTTAAGGAATTACAAAGGAAGCCAAAAGTATTTTAATAAAACCAATGACATTTCTTGGAGGGTTTTGCGTATCTGTTGGAATGCTCCCCCTGGTCTATTTACTGCTGCTGCTGCTGCTGCCACTACATTTATATCCCAGTTTTTCTCCAAGGAGCTCAAGGTGGTGTACATGGTTGTCCCCATCTCCATTTTATTGTTACACCACAACAACTATGTGAGGTCCTAGAGCAACACTCCTAACCTCTACAGAATATTGGTCATTAAAAAAAACCTTTTCAAAAGGTTACTCTCATTACTCACCGCTTTCAAGTATAATTTGCCACCTTGAATAGTTTTGAGAATGTTGATCACACCAGGTTCAATTCCACTTCCAATGAAAACTCCTTGAGTCAAGTGATAAAGCAGAATATTCCTGAGAGCATTTTGGTCCTCTGTGGAGGAAAACAATGATGGACATAAGCATAGTTGGATCAACTTTTAACCGCTTATCCCTACACACACACCCCAAATCCAAGATCTGAATTATTTTCATGTACAAGAGGTAAATCAGAGAGTAGGGATCAAGACCCTTTGACAAGTTCAGAGCCTCTTTCACCCTCGAAAAAGTAAAAATATTACAAACAATAACAAGGTTGTTGTCTCTAGCACAGTTCACAGTTTCATAGACAGCACGATAAATTAGGAAAACCCAACAGATCAGCTAGGGTTGTATCTGGAGTATATTATTTATTTCAACAATTTATACTCCTCTTAACACTGTTGTTTCTAAGCTGTTTCTAAGTTTTAACTACAATGAAGTTACAAATGAGATACAAAGAATAAAAGGATGTCTGAGCCATGGCAGACCACTGACAATGATTCCCCTGAAGATCTCAGTGATTAGGCAAGGATATAAGGCAGGTGTCCCCAATCTTTTTGGACCAGAGGTCGCATTTCAAATTTTGAGGAAGTGCTAGGAGCACCAGTCACAAAATGGCTGCCATGGAGCCATAGCATAAAACAAAATTAGAGATTAGTTGTGGTGAAGCTTTTACCATAATTGTATTTTCATACTAGAAAAGCTTGGCCTGTTGAATTTCTGTATGCCATACAGCTGTTAAGGATACAAGAATCCTTTTTTCCTCAGTGCCAACCCTAAACCAAAGCCTAGGCTGCATCCTGTACTCATTTATCTTGAAGTAATTTATCATGAAGTGCGGACCAGAGAGAGGGCATTTTCGATTGTGGCCCCCACCCTCTGGAACTCGCTCCCTTTTGACCTCCGACATGCCCCCTCCCTGTTGGGTTTTCGCCGAGCCTTAAAGACCTGGCTATTCAGGCAGGCCTATGGGATTTTTGAGGGGGATTAGTTTTTATGGAATCTTAACTGAAGATGGTTTTAGTTGAATTGATGGTGATGTTGTGTTTTGCTGATTTATATATTATTTTATATTGTACTTGAATTGTTGTATTGTATTGTTGTACGTCGCCCAGAGTGTCCGTTAACTTGGACAGATGGGCAACTAATAAATAAAATTTTATTTTTATTATTTATTATAAGTAAACCCCATTAAACACAAAGAGACAATTCTGAGTAGACATGCATATCATTGTACTGTAAGTTAGCTATACAGTGAATTCTTAATGAGTCCCTGGTCTTTAGCTCCTGCAAAGCAGGAGACATGCCTAAGCCTCTTTGCAAAGTGGTCACATTTGCCTTTTAGAGGAAGGGGGTTCTTTAACATTCACCCGCACTTATTGCGTAGTAGTATTTGCAGAAAATGACTTCTAGGCACTACCTGATCTCAGGTGAACCCAGCACAAGAAAGATGCATCTGATTGCTAGAAGAAAAGGAAAGGCAAACTATGGAGATCTCAAGGACTAGAAAAAATATAGAGGCAGGAAAAGTGCACTAAGAGATAGAGCAAAACAGCAGCTATTTAGGACCCCGAGGATTTCTATTGTGTGGTATCCAAACAACTCACATCAATCACAGCTCTGACTTCTCTCAGTGGCAAATAACACTGACAGGCTGGAGCAGCCAAGTTAGTTCATTTCACATAAAACACTTAGAAGGGTACCTGCACATTTTGTCCCATACCTTTCTTTCTAGGATGGCTACCTACAGATTGTGGGCTACCTGCTGGGGGTGCCACTGAAGGCCTTCACAGGTGCCATGGTGCCCATAGGTGATGAGTTTGCAACCCCTGATAAAAGCATCAAGAGGTTGTGGAATGAAGTTATTAAGGGCCTTGTAAATTAATACGAGAAACTTGAACATGACCTGGTAGCATATGGACAGCTAGTGCAAGCTTTTAAGCACCAGAGGTATGCGCTGGTGGTAGTGTGTCCCCACCAGCAGTCTAGGCACAGTATTTTGCACCAGCTGGAGTTTCCAGACCAGGCCCAAGGATAGCCCCACAGAGCAATAATAATAAGCCCCACAGAGCAATAATAGCCTGGATGCATGAAAATACAATTATGGTAAGAGCTTCACCATGACTGTTCTCTAATTTTGTGTCATGCCAATGCCTCCATGGCAGCCTTTTTGTGATTGGTTCCCCTGGCACTCTCTCAAAATTCAAAATCTGCTCTCTGCTCCAAAAGGTTAGTGACCACTGCTCTATCCCTTCATATAAGTCAGGGATGATTAACCTTTTTCATCTGAGGACCATATACCCTCACAGAGAACCTTCTGTGGGCTACGTGCCAGTGTGGGCAGGGTCAGATGCAAAAGTAGGCAGAGCCATGGATCTGCCTTTAGCTTTGTACAGTAGGCCAAATTCCAACTACACAAAAGTCAGAGGGTTTCTGCACATGCACAGTGTGTTCTACTCCTTCATCCAGGCAAGTAAGTGGTGTTCTCAAAGACGCATTCCAGCCAAGCAAAAGCTTTCAGGGAGAATGAAGAGTGGGGTGGGGTGGGAAAAAGGAGTGTGACCTGTGGAGGGACTGTGGCTTATGAAGAGTTCATAGGATTGCATTTGGCCCCCAGGCTTGGGGCTCTTCGCCCCTGATATTAGCCATTAATTAAAATAAATTGAAGATTTCTAGGTCCAGGACAGAGCCTTGGTTCACAGAGATCAGAAGAATCCACTTTTAAGTGTAAATTAATCACTGGTATGTTGTTCTTACATACAGCAAGAACAAACTGTGGTTAGTTTAAAGCAGTGCATTTTTGGTAAAAAACACACAGAGGCACTGGTACTCATACCTTGATAAAAGTGCTGTGGGTACCAGCACACAATGGTTGTCATGGGTAGGGGGGAAAAAGAGGTGCCAGACTCCATACTGGTGAGCACTGTCACAAAAAAGCACTGGTTTAAAGTATGGCTTAGTGAAAACTGTCAAGATCAAACAGGGTTTCTGATTGTCTTGGCTTGTTCCAACAGACCTCAGTTTAAGCAAACTGCAGTTCTGAGTTCCAACATAATCCCAAACTACAGTTAGTATCAAAAAAGTCCAAAGTGGCTTTTTGTTGTGCAATAGAAGATCCCAGCTACTCCATTAGAATTTGTTACAAGAAGGAGGTGTCTTTCTCTTTCCAGTCCGGGACAGTATACTTTCGGAAACTAAAGTAACCAAGAGAAATCACATGACAACCCACAACACTGATGAGGACTACTGCACAGATTTTATTATCTACTTTTTTTTGGCCTACTTACTTATCAGGGTCCGTTTCTCTTCTTCAGTCAAGCCTTTAAAAGCATCATTAGTTGGGACAAACAAAGTCCAGTCACCAGGTTGGGACAGAACCTCTTCTAAGTCTGCAGCTTCCATGAGACTAAGGAATGTGCTAAGAAAGAAAAGGACAAACAATAAACAACTGCTCAGTTTTCCTGCAAAAACAGGCACGTCCTACTATTAGGTCATTGGACAGCATACTAAAATGAAATTGCACACAGGCAGAAGAGTGTGTCCCTAAAGGCAGACACATGTTATGAACTTATATCAATTCCATACCCCTTTAACAGTCATGTCTTCCTCCACAGAATCATATGAATTGTAGTTTAGAGAGAGTACTGACAACTCTGTTAGCAATCTAGCCGCCTTCACAGAACTACTGATCTCATCGTTCGCTGGGAAGAGGCAATGACTATTAAACCACTTTACGTCTGTATTGTAGATATGTCCTAAGTTGTGATCCTACCAGAATGCATCAAGCAACTGTGTCCCAGTCCCCTCCACATATGCCACAACCACACTCTTGTTCTCTGCAGCAATAGCCATCGACTACTGAGATGCAGTTATAATCAGCATGCATATAATTCTTTATTTCTAAGGCAGGGGTAGCCAACATGGTGCCCTCCAGATGGTGATGGATTTCAACTCCCAGCAGTCTCAGCCAAGAATGGCCGATGGTCAGGGATTCTTGGCAGTCCGACAACGTCTGGACAGTGCTATGTTGGCTACCCCTGTTTTCAGGTAATACATGTGACTGGGTTCTTCTGGGTAGTTTCAGACATAACGGCAAAGACGTAAACATTTTCCTTTGATGCTTTTCAACTTATTTTTTGTCTGAATACAAAGAAAGAGAATCATGAGCATGCATTTGTGTCCAGTGATTTATTTAATTACAATTTCATAATTTAAAATATTACCATTTGACTGGGACAAGAGTAAGTTATGAACAAGTCTATGAAAATATAGATCCCTCTTTTTTAGATGTACCATCCAACATTTCTGGCTGGAAAATGTGGAGAGTGAGAAATGGTTCATTCTCTTAGCCCAGGAGTTCTCAAACTTTAGTCTGTGGACCACAAGAGGTCTGCAAGCTTCATTCAGGTGGTCCACAGCATGTTTGCATTAAGAATTCATATTGATTTGAACATAGCTTATGGCTTCTTTTATTTCTTATGTTGGGTTTTATTCTATGGAATGCAAATGGTAATACAATAAAATATAAGAAATAAAAGAAGCAATAAAATACAATTGAAAATCATACAGCATCTATCACAGCATATTAGAAATGCTAAAGCAGGCAGAAAAATCATTAAGTGGTTCGCCAAGGCCCTCAGCACTTTTCAAGTGGTCTGTGAGGGAAAGATTTTGGGAACCTAGTCCTAGCTGACTTCTCTGGCAACATTATAGCAAAAATGCCATCTCCTCCAGCTTTGATTAGTGCAGACGTACAATTTCATAATTATTGCTGACATTTTGGTGCATGCTCAATATATCTGCCAAAGTACATTTAGAGGCAGTATATATTCAGAATTGCACTTTGCAGGTACTAAGATGGTTTCTGTATTTTTGAGTTATACATAAGGCAAATTCCCACAGATGCAGTTTCTCGCATCGGTACAGTATTGTAATACGAATTCTCCCTTCCACCTATAGTCTTAAAGGTCCAGAGATTTTTCTGGGATCAAGCTCTTGAAGGCCCTAGCTATATTGGGGTTGTATTTTTCTTTTAAAATTTCAATGCAGACTTGTGACTCATTGTTTGCTTTGTAAATTACTACTTAGCTAATTAAAATAATTATTTTGGTTTTTGATCCCCAAAACCTCACATTATATTTAATATACTGTTCCCTAAAACTGGTGACATGAACCATCCATTATGTGGATTTCACCGAATATTTATATAATTGTTACACCAAAACTGTAAAAAGTCATTAAACAGAATCAGAAATTACAAATTTCAGAGTGATTTTCAACATCTCTCAGTATCACTGTGTAGAACCAAGATCTCCTCTTTCTGTGTAGTTTTGCAAAACAGTTTTGATACAGTGAAAAATCATGGTGTACCTGAATCGTTTATCAGATCTCAGTACTTCATGCAGAGTTTTGTCTGCTGGATTGATTATTTGCCTGAAAATATGAATAAATCCATTTCTTCCCTCTTTGCTTCCTCGGATCATGCATGAGTTCTCAACACAAACAGCCTAGCAATAAAAAATAACGACAAATCACACAGAAGTCTTGTAAAACATATAAACACATTTTGAATTATGAATCTTCCCCAAACATTTGTGTTGTACAAAATGTAATTCATCCAGTTTCCTTGCAAGTGATTTGTTTCTACTCTTTAAAGGAATAGTTGTTTTCTGTTGTCTGTACAAAATACACATCCTAGCAAGGAGTGGGATACCTTTTGCCTGGATGGACAGAGTGGAGAGGAAAACCCTCACTGCCCTTGCTTACATGAGATCAAGGGGCTTGCTTTGGGCCACAGACACTTGGGGCTCATCCACATGGCGATTTAGTGTGTGTCTGGTGCTACTTTTATCCCCTTGTAATTCATATGGTTCACATGACGTTGCAGGCAAGCAGAAGTTATCACGCAGTTTTCCCCTTTAAATCTGTATTAACCCAATCTGCTGGTAATGCGAAAAGGAAAGGAAAAATAATCTCAGCTGCACTGTGCTCCTCCTTGCAGGAGCTTTAGTGGGCAGGCTCTCTTATGCCCCATCACCCGCTCCCTCTCTGCCACCCACAAAAGCTGCTGCAGCCTCTGCCTACTTTTCCTTTCACTCACTCCCCCCTCTATTTATTTATTTATTATTTGATTTATAGCCCATCCTTCCTCTAGCAGGAGCCCAGGGCACCAAACAAAAACACTAAAAACAGTTTAAAACAGACTTTTTAAAAAAAGCTTTCAAGAGACCTTTAAAGAAAGGTTAAAACTATATTGTTAAAAAAAAGTTTAAAAACATATTAAAAAGCAATTCCAACACAGACGCAGACTAGGATAAGGTCTCAACTTAAAAGGCTTGTTGAAAGAGGAAGGTCTGCAATAGATGCTTGTCTAATATTTAAGGGGAGGGAATTACACAGGGTAGGTGCTGCCACGCTAAAGGTCTGTTTCCTATATTGTACAGAACGAACTTCCTGATAAGATGGTATCTGCAGGAGGCCCTCACCCGCAGAGCACAGTGATCGGCTGGGTATATAAGGGATTAGATGGTCCTTCAGGTATCCTGATCCCAAGCTGTATAGGGCTTTGTACACCAAAACTAGAACTCTGAACTTGGCCTGGTAGCAAATGGGCAGCCAGTGCAATTCTTTCAGCAGTGGGATGTTGGTGATACCCTGCCCCAGTGAGCAGTCTCGTCACCGCATTTTGTACCAGCTGCAACTTCCGGACCAACCTCAAGGGCAACCACACATAAGAGTGCATTACAGTAATCCAGCCTAGAGGTTACCAGTGAGTGGACAACAGTGGTCAGGCTATCCCAGCCCAGAAATGACCACAGCTGTCTTACCAGCCAAAGCTGGTAAAAGGTACTCCTAGCCATGGAGCACCCCCAGATTATGGACCTGCTCTTTCAGAGGGAGTACAACTCCATCCAAAACAGGCAACTGACCAATTATCTGAACTCAGGAACCACCAACCCACAGTGCCTCCATCTTGCTAGGATTCAGACTCAGTTTATTGGCCCTCATCCAGCCCACCACTGACTCCAAGCAGTGGTCCAGGGCTTGCACGGCCTCTCCCGATTCAGATATTACAGACAAATAGAGCTGGGTATCATCAGTGTACTGCTGACACCTCACCCCAAATCTCCTGATGACTGCTCCCAAAAGCTTCATATAGATGTTAAACAGCATGGGGGACAAGATGGTACACTGCAGCACCCCACAGCACAACTGCCAAGGGGCCAAAAGATAATGCTATTATCTGAAAACGACCTTGGAGATGGGATCGGAACCACTGTAAAACAGTGCCTCCAATACCCATCTCACTAAGTCGGCCCAGAAGGATATCACGGTCAATGGTATCAAAAGCCACTGAGAGATCAAGTAAGAGTAACAGGGTCGCACTCCCCCTGTCCTTCTCCCGATAAAGGTCATCCATCAGGGTGACCAAGGCCGATTCAGTCCCATAACCAGGCCTGAACCCAGACTGGAATGGGTCAAGATAATCTTTTTCATCCAAGAGTACTTGCAATTGCTGCACCACAACCCTCTCTATCACCTTCCCTAAGAAGGGGTTATTTGCAACCAGTGGGTAATTGTCATGGACCAATGGGTCCAGGAGCGACCTTTTTCAGGAGCGGTCGAAACACCACCTCTTTCAGGGCAGCTGGAACCACTCCCTCCCACAATGTTGTGTTGACCACACCCTAGACCACTTGGAGGAGTGCAATTGACAAGAAACAACAAAACTGACAAAAACTCTTCCCTTCTCCATTAGCAATATTGATACTTCAGAGGAAGTAAACATGTAAAATTGGGGGCGGGGCCACAAGGAAACAACGACACTAAACCTTTCCAGAGGAACGCCTACTTGTGTGAATGGAAAACAGCACACTGGAAGCTACCATTGAGCAAGAAGTGTGGACCTTGAAAAGCTATTGCAATCTTAAAAGCAGCTTTGTTATCACGAAGTTAGGCTCCTGTGTGGGTAAGCCTTTGGAGCTGTTGTGGGAGCTTTCGAGAGTGCAAGGAGAAGGGATATGAAGGAACATGTTTTCATGTCAAGATACTACAGAGAAGTCACAACATTTTTTCAATTTATTCTGTTTTATAGCCAGTCATTTATTCATCCCTGAAATACACCCTTGTCACCCAAATGGGTTCACAGGCTAAATTTTATAGACACAAGGATTGAATGAATGAATGAATTTTATTATACGGTCACAGACCCATTGAACAAAAAAAAATTTAACAGACAGTAAAAAAACATTAAAAGCGTACCATATTAGTGTAACAATATTATCATAAAATCACTTTAAAAGGGGGCATTCTTTCGCTTCACCTGGACTAAATTAAAAAATTTAGCAACAGATTCTGTCGTTATCTTATTAGCATCAGACATAAGGAATTGTAAATACCAATCAGTGGGTCTTCTGGGAAAACAATTAATTATAGGGAGAATAAATCTAAGACGTTCAGCATAATAGAAATTACAGGAAAAAAAGATATGGGTCAGGGATTCAACCTCGGTGGATGAACACGGACAGACACGATTCACATAAGGGATACCTTGGAAGCAGCCCTCAAGGATCGCAGGGGGAAAACAGTTAAACCTCGCTCTGGAAAACAAGAGGCGATATTTTGGAATAGACAAATTTACCAGGTAGGCAGCATAAGCAGGGAATGAAAACTGCAAACCAAAAAACATAGGAGAGCAAGTGTTACGGGCCCTAGATCTAGAATATTGAAGATCAATATCTTTAATGCGTTGCTCAATGATGCGTTTGGCTGAGTTGGAGCCCAATGAGGACAAGAGGTCTAATGAAAGGCCAAGCATCTTTAGTTTGTCCTGAAAGTTCTTTATCCATGAGGTAGTATACAAATCTTTCCATAGCAGATGTAAGTAGCCCATATCAGTGTTGGCATAGGCCACTTTAATCCAGAATCTGAAGGCCGAGAGCCAAGCGGTGCATTCAGTAGAGGGGAGCCCCGCCTCGAGGCGGAGGCCGGCAGCTGATGCATAGCGAGGCATGCCAAAAATTGTTCTCAGGAAAGAAGATAGGACACATTCAACTTTAGCATTAAAGCGCGGAGCCCAAATTGGGGCCCCATAAAGAGTTGAGAAAGAATTTTAAATTTAAACACTTGAATTGCTGCTGGAATATACTGCCCACCCTTGGTAAAGAAGAAGCGAAGTATAGCCTTAGTAGTATTAAACGCGGATTGAATCGCAGAACGGATATGGGAAGACCAGGAAAGAGTTGTCTGGAATAAAATCCCCAAGTATCTGAACTGCCTAACTTGTTCGATTTTCTGACCCTTAACATTCCAAGGGTGAACAGACAGATGTCGGGAGAATACCATAATCTTTGACTTACTAAAATTAATAGTTAAAGAGTTATTGCTACAATAATTCATAAAAGCATGTAAAAGGCGTTTTAAACCTATATTGGATAAGGACATTAAAACAGCGTCATCGGCATACAGAAGAAGAGGGCATTTGACCCCTGCCAACTTGGGGGGATGGAAATTATTGGATGAACAGCTGTTACTTAAATCATTAAGGAAAAGGTTAAATAAAGTGGGAGCCAGGATACATCCCTAGTGAACCCCGCTGGAGGCCGGGATGGAATTTGTCAAGCTACCATCGGTGCCACAGCGAACGCGAAGGGTGGTGCGTTGATAAAGGCGACTAATAAGGAAAAGCAGTCTCTTATCAATCGTGGAGCGATCTAACTTAGACCAGAGTTTGGTCCTCGAAACAGAGTCAAAGGCCACTTTAAGGTCCATGAAAGCAACTGACAGGCCGTTGCCGTGAGAGCTTGTATACTTCCCGGCCGGATGAAATAATATTAGGCAATGATCCAAGGGAGATTTACCCTTTCGAAAGCCTGCCTGCTCTCTGCCCAGAATGTTTTCCTCCTCAATCCATGTCAGCAGCCTAGCGTTGAGGAAACTGGCATATAGCTTACCCACGATTGATATGAGGCGAATAGGCCTGTCATTGAAGGGGTCGCCCCTGTCCCCTTTCTTAAAAACTGGGATAATTACTGCCTCAAGCCAGGATATAGGGAATAGCCCTGAATAATTAATATGGGAAAACAAGTTGGCTAATAGAGGAGCCCAATCAATATGAAGCTTTAACAGTTCAGATGGTAAGGCATCAATGCCCGGGGCCTTGCCAGATTTTAGATTTCCTATCAATGAGGCTATTTCCGACGGCGCTACAGGAGGCCAAGTAGGCAAAAGGGAGGGGTCCACATAGGTCAAAGGATCAAGCGGCCGACTCGCATCGTCAGAAAACAGGGCAGAGGAGTGACGTTCCCAAATTGCAGATGGATAAGAGGGATGCGGCTTAGGCCTTAAAGCCTCGTATAGAGCAGAGGACAGGAGTGAGTAATCATCTAAAACAGCAGAAACATCGGGGGAGGCCCCAAGGCGAGCACTAACAATTTGAGATCTAAGGGCCATACCCCAGGAAGAAGCAAGAAAACAGGCAGCCTTGTTTGAGGCCTCTATGGACCAATGAATCCTCTTCATTCATTCATAGAGGCACAAAGAAATCTAAGAAAGGGAAAGAATTTAAAACGTATCTGCATAGTTTTCAAACACCCCAGAATTCAAATATTTGCACTCTTGCTCAGGTTAATTCTAGGGCTGCCATATCCAGCAGCTGAAAAGGCTCCTTGCCTTTGAAGGAACACTTTCTATATATGCAGAGTTTCCCATCAAAGCCCTGGATTGATGAGAGAACTTGCAATTCATTTTTCATGCAGCTCTTTAAGGTACAACTAGCCAGAGTGCACTCTTGAAAATATAGTCACTCTCAAGGGAGGTGCCTGGTGGCAACCCAGTGCCAAGGTTAAGCCCATAGTTCTCAGGTTCACAGGAGGACCACAGACTCACTATCAACCTTTCCACATGTAGGGTAGGGATCTGCTTACTGGTTTCTGTGGAACTGGAATGCAGTTCCGATTTGTCTTTAGGTTTTCCCACTAAATTTGGTTTTTATCCGATCCAATACTTAGTGGAAGAAATAGGAACAAATACAGTGGAAGGACATTTGAAGCGTTAATAGATATTAACAGGGAATCCTAGAGAGTCTTCCCTGTTAATAACTATGGTATTGACCCTTTAAATGCTGTACTCTCCCTTCACCATTAAAAGCTAGACTAAAAAACAAGCTGTGGCTAATGGTGGTGGTGATATGGAGGCTTCCAGCCAGGGACAAAGTGGAGGTCAGACCTCCCACCCCAGGAACTTGCTATCAAAGCAGGGCACAAGGGTGGAGGAGCAGGTACCAGAAACCAGCAGAGAAAAACACACAAAGGAAGCAGACAGAGGCAGAGTAAGGTCCCCCAAATTCGGCAGGGGCGGAGCAGGCAGGAGGAGAGGAGGTAAGGGAATGATAAAACTGAGGCTGCAAAGGTTGATGAGCATAAATAATGGAAAACATTCACAAATACTAAGAAAGACAGAGGGAAGGACGAAGGAAATCCGCTGGAAAAACAAGTCAATAAAGCATAAAATGAAGTTGAAAAACAGCTACAGAAAAGGCAAACAATGTCACAGAAAAACTGCTGAGTTCGCAGCAATCATGTTTGCTCCATACACAGAGCAAGCATGTGAACTATGTAAAAATCTAGTTATAAATCTAAAACGGACAGAATTCTTACCCATCCCCACCCACACGTCAGTTTGCTTGCTCCCTGGAATTGAACTTTTTTTACTGATGTACTCAACACATGGAACTCCCTGCTAATCCAATTCTTCTAATTCTTTAAAACATGGCTTTTCTCAGCTGTTGGCTAATTAAAAAGTACAAATGTGAATAATTTCACATGATCTCTCCAAAGTCTTATATACTCTTTCTTTCCCAAAGACCACACTCTGCCAAAACCTCATGTTAACTAGAAATTCTGAGAAGAGACTTCTTGTAAGATTTACCACTAGATACAGACGAAACACATTTCTGTTCCCGACCACTTACACCTTTCTCTCCCCCCACCCCCCGCAAGGCCATTCCTGAATCCCTCTTTTCTGACCCCCTCCCTCAGGAGGGGCCAAGGGAGCCTCCTCCTTAACTTTAACAGTGTCTTCACCACTGTGGCTTGTCTGTCTCCTTCAGTACTATAACTAAGGTCAACCTGGCTTAAGGCAGCTCAGGCTTGGCCTTGGTCTATTGGTGGCAGACACCAGCTCCAGCAAGCATCTGAGTCAGCAGGGGCAAGTGGCAGGCCCACAGCAGGAGTGCCTTCCCAGGTGGGAGGAGTGGAGGGCTGCCTTGCTTCGTCCCCCTCCAGGGCAACATACAGGGAAGGGTCAGCAAAGAAGCCCTCATCCTATTCCCAATTGCTGCAGTCTTGGCTGTCCTTCCCTATCGCCTATGAACAGAATGTACTGCTTGATGGGAGGGGGAACGAGAAGAGGAAGCAAGAGTGCCCACTGCAGGCTGAGGGTGTCAATGTGACAATAATCTACTATCTTTATTATATAGAGGGGTATACTCTGAATAGACTATCTTTCAAATAGAGCATCTGCCAGGTCCCTAGCACACTCACATATGTAACTGTCATGCCTATTGATCATTTAAAAATGTTTTTAATAAGGGACAGTGAAGTAACCTAACAGTACAGATTTTCATGATTAAGTTGGAGAACAGTATCACTATTTAAACAGTTTCAGCATGTTGCAATCTTTTGCTGTCTTAAATGTTTTCCAAAATTTTAATTCCACTTACTGTTCGATACACAAATACTCTGAGCTTCTTTCCTCCCAGCGTCTCCAAGAACTGGCCATTGTAGAGATCACTGAGACCAACTTTCACTTTCAAAATGTGGTTCTGCAGAATCAGTTTGAGGACCCGTTGATCCATAGTCAAGGTGTCATCTAACAGTTTGGAGAGAACATGTTGCCTAAATTAGTTTTTCTTCATTTTGTTTGATGTATAATAAAAATCTCAACTACAATGAAAAATGCTATCCACCTCCACTCAATTTTGGCCTCATTCTTTACATTTTTTTATTTGACAAATATCAGTAATTGTCTTTATTTTTAGGATGCAGTAGCTTGACAGTTTCATGATATATGATCCTCCGAATCCAAAAAGAGCTATTAGAATGGTCAAATGCATGGGTGATGGGAAAGGCTGTGTGTGGAGGGAGGGGCCCTCCTTATCCTGCGTATGGCCCTTTAACCACTGTGTTGTCTCTGATATGCCTCTTTAATGGCGGCAGTAGCAGGCCAGCAGTGAAGTGAGAGAGATATTTGTCTTGGCCAAGGCAGGCTTCATTACTGCATACTTGTGACCACTGGAGTACCTTGAAGGTCCAAACAAGTGCTATGGGTGTGGCTCATCCATGGGCTTGCCTAAGGATGGGGGGAGTTTCTTTCTCTTTTTTATTTTCATTAAGGCAAGTCCAGACCAGCCACTTCCATATGACCTGCAATATGGAATTTGAGTTAACTGTTGGTGTCCTCACAGGCTATCAAGGTGGCAACTTAGTCAATCCAGTGTATGTGGAGGGAGTCTTCTCCTCCCACATTTGCGTTTCCACCAGCAGCTGCTAAGACTGACTCCCTGGGGATGCCTCTCTTTTTGAAGCCATTAGAGGAGCTTCCACACTGGATCTTAAATGTGACCAAGAGACTGCCTGTTAAATGTGATTATACAGTTTCTCAGAGCAATCTTCTTGTATCTATAAATATTTATTTGTAGAATCTGAGAATCTTAAGTCTCAAAACTCTCATGTTAGACTTCTTCAAAAAGTTGTTCACAAAGATATCAAAAAGATATTTGAGATATTTCTCTTAAAGTTATTTTTAGTGCCACAAATTCTTTTGGCCTACCTACCAGAAAAAGCCCCATTCAATGGAGCTAGCAGGGTATATTCTTTATCTGGCTTTAAAGATGCAGCCAAACCAAGCTGAGCCACCAGGTCTGTGAAGGTAGTTTGTTGGGGACCAGTAAGCTCCATAACCTGCTTAGCTGAAATTGAGAAAGAAATGGGTGGACAAATCTTAAGCTCCAAAATTCCCACATGACAGACAATATTTTTAACAGGAGGATACGCATAGCTATATTTATCAATGCAGGCCATAAATTGATTCTTTCTTCAAAATAGACAAAAGGTCAGACAACTTGCTGGTCTAGTCCACTGGTCAGTGCTAGTGGAGGTTCATGGGATTGGAAGTCACCAATGTGTCACTCACCAGAGTCAGGAATAAGCACTTGGTCTATGAGATGAATGACACCATTGCTTGTCACAATGTCTTTTCGGTTTACCATTTTGACTCCATTGATTGTCAAGCTTTCACCATCACAGCCAACTTCAACAGTATTGCCTTCCAAGGTCTCATAGACGGCCCCACCCATGATGGCTTCAGAACACTGAAGAGTATTCAAAATGTGGAACTTCATCAGAGCTGTACAGTGAAGAGAACAAAAAGAGCCATATACTGAGATGAATCTTGGGGCATCATGACTGAAATACTGCAATAATATTTTTTTTTTTACAATAATTTTTATTCAAATTTTCATAAAACCAACAAAACAAAATCAAAAAACATAACACAATAAAAATAAAAAATTTGACTTCCGATTTGTCACAGATCAGCTATAAATATATAATATATATCAAACCTGTCCCTTAATACATACAAAATCACTTTTCTCCATAGTCTATCTTAATTAATCGTCAAATCCCATTGTCATCATTTCATTTTTATCTTTCGACAAAAAGTCTAAGAGAGGCTTCCATTCCTTAAGAAATGTATCTGTCGATTTTTCTCTAAGTAAACGTCAATTTATCCATCTCCACTAAGTCCATTAATTTCAATAGCCATTCTTCCGTTGTTGGTGTTGATTCCATTTTCCACTTTTGTGCATATAATAATCTTGCTGCTGTAATCATATATAATATTATTCTTCCATATTTCTTTTCTATGTGTTTATCCATAAAACCCAATAAAAAAAATTCTGGTTTTGACTGAATATTTATCTTTAAAAAATTTTGCATCATCCTACCTATCTGTGCCCAAAATAATTTTGCCTGTTTACACAACCACCACATATGATAAAATGATCCTTCTTGTTGTTTACATTTCCAACAAACATTAGAAACATTACTATACATTTTTGACAACTTTTCTGGAGTCATGTACCAACGATACATCATTTTATAGAAATTTTCTTTAAGATTATAGCATAATGTAAATCTCAAGCCTTTTTTCCACATATTTTCCCATTGATCCATTTGTATATTATAACCAAAGTTTTTTGCCCACTTTACCATACACTCTTTTACTTGTTCTTCTTCCATATCCATTTTCAGCAAGAGTTTATACATTTTCGCAATTATATTTTCATCATTTGTACACAAACCTATTTCAAAATCAGATTTACTTATTTCAAACCCATACATTTTTTTATCCATTTTATATCTCTCTAACAATTGTAAATAGGCAAACCATTGAGAACTATATCCTTCCTTTGTCAGTTGTTCTCTCTCTTTCATTATATATTCTCCATGTACATTTTCTAAAAGTTCTTGATAAGTTAACCATTTCTCTTTTCCAGCCATTTCTCTTCTATAAAATGCTTCTTGACTTGAGACACATAATGGTATTTTGGAATAAAACCTTGGTTTATATCTGTTCCATATTTTCAACAAAGGACGTCTTATAAAATGATTGTTAAAGTCCACATTAACTTTTACTTTGTCATACCATAGATATCCATGCCATCCCCACTTCAAGTTATGGCCCTCCAAATCCAATAGTCTTTTATTCCTCAATAAAATCCATTCCTTTATCCAGACTAAACAACAGGCAGCAAAATAAAGTCTCAGATTTGGTAGTCCCAATCCTCCTCTTTCTTTGGCGTCTTGTAATAATTTAAATTTAACTCTTGGTTTTTTTCCCTGCCAAACAAATTTAGAAATATCTTTTTGCCATTGTTTAAAAGGTAAATCAGAGGATATTACAGGTATTGTTTGAAACAAAAACATCATTCTCGGCAATACATTCATTTTTATCACGGATATTCTGCCCATTAATGACAATTGTAATTTATCCCATCTTAACAAGTCTTTCTTGATCTCTGTCCATAGTTTTTCATAATTATTATGAAACAACTTTGAATTTTTATTTGTCATAATAATACCTAAATATTTCAACTTTTCCTCTATTTTAAAATCTGTCTTGTCCATCAACTCTTTTTGTTCCCTTGAAGATAAATTTTTCACCAACATCTTTGTTTTTTTATTGTTGATCTTAAATCCTGCTAACGGTCCAAATTCTTTTAATTTGTCCATCAATACATTAATTCCTTCCAAAGGGTTTTCTAATACGATTATCAAATCATCAGCAAATGCTCTCAATTTATATTCCTCTTTTTTTATCTTTATTCCCAAGATCCTTTTATCTTGCCTTATATCTCTAAGCAGCACTTCCAAGACCAAGATAAATAAAAGAGGAGATAATGGACATCCCTGTCTTGTACCCTCTTGTATTTCACATGAGTCCGTTAACCCCCCATTAACAATTATCTGTGCCTTCTGAGATGTATAAATAGATCTAATCCATTTTATAAAATTATCTCCAAAATCCATTTGTTCCAAGACCTTAAACAGAAATTTCCAATTCAAATTGTCAAATGCTTTCTCCGCATCCAAAAAGATCAAAGCTGCTTTTTTATCATTTCGTTGTTCTAAGTATTCCAACACATTCAAAACATTCCTGACATTGTCACGTAATTGTCTTTTAGGTAGAAACCCCACTTGATCTTCCTGAATAAATTGTTGCAATATTATTTTCATTCTTTGTGCCAAAATCGTTGTAAAATTTTTATAGTCATTATTCAATAGAGATATCGGCCGATAATTTTTTGTTTTGGTTAGGTCCTGCTCCTCTTTAGGTATTAATGTTATATTAGCATTTTTCCAACTATCCGGAATCTTCCCTTCTTGCAAAATAGAATTCATTGTATACTGTAAAGGTAATAAGAGTTCCTCCTCCAAACATTTGTAATACACTGCTGATAGTCCATCCGGTCCCGGCGCCTTTCCTAATTTAATTTTACTTATAGCTTCAGATATTTCTCTTGACGTAATAGGACCATTAATAGCTTGTCTTTGAAAATCTGTAATTTTAGGCAAATTCTGTTTAGATATATATTCTTCTATTTTTTCAGATGGAATTTCCTGCCAAGATGAATTGCATTTTCTGTTGTTTCTTCTTTTTTAATTCAGTTACATTTAATAAAATATCCCCTCATGAAATACTGCAATAATCTAAAACCAGTACATTTTAGATTATTTTGGTTTGGTCAGCCAGAGAAAACTGCATAATAAATATACCTAATGCCTAACGCCTAATAAATATACCTAAAGTAAGGGGATCTGTTTCTACAGTGGGGTGAAACATAACAGCATTTCTAAGTATTTAGGGCAGAAAGTGAGATTTTGATATACCTTTAGTAGCACCCATGTGTAAACTTTTGTTATGCACTTGTTCCAACTAGAAAAGGGAGTGTGACCTGTACTTGAACAAGACCTTAACAAAAATGAGATGTCTTTGGACAAGGGCTTAGACTTTCAAATATACAGCAAGATTATTTATTTATTTATTGAAAACTTTATATTTTACCTTTCAACCCATTACATTTAGAGTCAAAATGGCTACCACAAAATAGCAAAACAATTTAAATAGCACATATTGTTAACTATAATTAGAACAAGGTCTGTGCAACTGCTTCAGCTAAATGCCAGATCCTAAACCAAATTTGGCTATTTCAGGTCAACCCATGATTCATCCAGAGTGGGTTGAGGCAGGCCCTGATCACTCGGGGTCAGATCAGGTTCATCTGGCATGATCCTGGGCTGTCAAAAGGAGAGTGAAGAAGGAAACACAAGCAGCCTGCCTATGTTTCCTTCTCTACCCCTTCCCACTGCATGTTTAATCAGGGTTTTAAACCCTGATTAAACACGCAGTCAGGAGAGGGAAGAAGGAGACAAAGGCAGGCTGCCTGTGTCTCCTTCTCCCCATCCCCCTGACCACATGCTTAATTAGAGTTTAAAACACTAATTAAACACTGTGCAAGGCCCCCAATTCAGTTTGGAGCCTGCATCCATGTCAGATCAGCCCTGGATCATTGGATCATCCCAGATCAGATTGGGGCCATTCCAATCTGTCGGATTGGACCCCAACTCAGATTGTGGGGAGGCATGCACAGTGCTGTTTAGAACATATATTTAAATTGCTTCACAAAAGTACTCCATACTTATTTCAGTAACCATTTCAGCAACCCTGTAAGTCCACCAACATTATTATTGCAATAACATAGATGGGGGTGGGGAATGCTGAGGCTGAGAGAATAAGGGTTTGCTTAAGGCCATCTAGTGGCTTGAGTGCAGATGGAGGCGAACTCCTGACGAATGCAATTATGCCTTGGTGAGTGCCTCTTCTAAGCGGCATATAGTAGCGGTGAGGGCAGCAAAAAAGAGATATTTTGCTGCCACAATTAAGGCATCTCTCTCCCGCCCGGCGGAGCTTTTTAAAATCGTACGAGGGCTTTTACATTCTGGCCCTCGGGACATTATAGATTCATCTGTAGCCCGCTGTGATGAGTTCGCGAGGCACTTCCAGGATAAGATCGCATGCATTCGCCGGGACTTAGACTCCAATATTATGGCAGTGGGATCTAATGAAGCATCCAGAACATGGTCTTGTCCTTGTTTATTGGATGAGTTTCAGTCTGTACAGCTTGAGGATGTTGAC
Organism: Rhineura floridana; assembly: GCF_030035675.1. Taxonomy (NCBI): domain Eukaryota; kingdom Metazoa; phylum Chordata; class Lepidosauria; order Squamata; family Rhineuridae; genus Rhineura; species Rhineura floridana. Next base: position 157,369,887 of record NC_084480.1, read on the forward strand.
AAGATCCTTGGACTGGTGCGGGCGACCACATCTGTGCTGGACCCTTGCCCCTCTTGGCTGGTGAAAGCTGGCAGGACCGGAACCGCTGGCTGGGCCAAGGAGATAATAAACGCCTCTTTGAGAGAGGGAGTGGTCCCTGACTGCCTAAAAGAGGCGGTTGTGAGACCGCTCCTGAAGAAACCCTCTTTGGACCCAGATAACCTGAACAATTATAGACCTGTGGCGAATGTTCCGTTCCTGGGCAAGGTGCTGGAACGGGTGGTTGCCGGCCAGCTCCAGGGGCTCTTGGATGACACTGATTATCTTGATCCATTTCAATCCGGTTTTAGGCCCGGTTTTGGCACCGAAACAGCCTTGGTCGCCCTGTATGATGACCTTTGTCGGGAGAGGGACAGGGGGAGTGTGACTCTGTTGATTCTCCTTGATCCCTCAGCTGCTTTTGATACCATCGATCATGGTATCCTTCTGGGAAGACTCACGGAGTTGGGAGTTGGGGGTACTGCTTGGCAGTGGCTCCGCTCCTACTTGGTGGGTCACCACCAGAAGGTAGTGCTTGGGGAACATTGCTCGATGCCCTGGACTCTCCATTGTGGAGTCCCGCAGGGATTGGTACTGTCCCCCATGCTTTTCAACATCTACATGAAGCCGCTGGGTGCAGTCATCAGGAGTTTTGGGGTGTGTTGTCATCAGTACGCTGATGACACGCAGCTCTATTTCTCCTTTTCATCCTCTTCAGGTGAGGCTGTTAACGTGCTAAACCGCTGCCTGGCCGCGATAATGGACTGGATGGGAGCTAACAGACTGAAGCTCAATCCTGACAAGACCGAGACGCTGTTGGTGAGTGCCTTCTCTGCCCAGATGGAGGATGTTCATCCTGTTCTTGATGGGGTTACACTCCCCTTGAAGGAACAGGTGTGTAGCTTGGGAGTTCTTTTTGATCCTTCCTTGTCACTTGAGGCCCAGGTGGCCTCGGTGGCATGGAATGCTTTTTACCATCTTCGCTTGGTAGCCCAGCTACGTCCCTATCTGGACAGTGACGACCTCGCCTCAGTTGTTCATGCTCTGGTAACTTCTAGACTGGACTACTGCAATGCGCTCTACATTGTTGGGCTGCCCTTGAAGACTGTTCGGAAACTACAGCTAGTCCAGAATGCAGCGGCCAGACTGCTGACGCGGACCAGAAGGTCTGCTCATATAACACCTGTTCTGGCCCGTCTGTACTGGCTTCCTATTTGTTTCCGGGCTAGATTCAAAGTGCTGGTTTTGACCTATAAAGCCCTACACGGTATGGGACCGCAATACCTGGTGGAACGCCTCTCCCAATATGAACCTACCCGGACACTGCGCTCAACATCTAAGGCCCTCCTCCGGGTGCCATCCCATCGAGAAGCTCGGAGGGTGGTGACTAGAACCAGGACCTTTTCTGTGGTGGCCCCCGAACTGTGGAACAGTCTCCCTGATGAGGTGCGCCTGGCGCCGACGCTACTATCTTTTCGGCGCCAGGTGAAAACCTTTTTATACTCCCAGGCATTTTAAAGTGTGTTTTAATAGCATTTTCATTATTATTTTGTATCCTGGATGTTGTTTGGTTTCTTTATTATTTGTTTGTTTTGTTTTTTGATTTATTGTATTTATTGTATTTATACATTGCTTGTTTTTATCTTTTTGTACACCGCCCAGAGAGCCTTCGGGCTTAGGGCGGTATATAAATTAAATTAAATTAAATAAATAAAGTAAATAGTGAGTTGGTGGCAAGAACATAAGAACATAAGAAGAGCCTGCTGGATCAGGCCAGTGGCCCATCTAGTCCAGCATCCTGTTCTCACAGTGGCCAACCAGGTCCCTGGGGGAAGCCCACAAGCAGGACCCGAGTGCAAGGACACTCTCCCCTCCTGAGGCTTCCGGCAACTGGTTTTCAGAAGCATGCTGCCTCTGACTAGGGTGGCACAGCACAGCCATCATGGCTAGTAGCCATTGATAGCCCTATCCTCCATGAGTTTGTCTAATCTTCTTTTAAAGCCATCCAAGCTGGTGGCCATTACTGCGTCTTGTGGGAGCAAATTCCATAGTTTAACTATGTGCTGAGTAAAGAAGTACTTCCTTTTGTCTGTCCTGAATCTTCCAACATTCAGCTTCATTGGATGTCCATGAATTCTAGTGTTATGAGAGAGGAAGAAAACCACCTCTCTGTCTACTCTGTCCATGCCATGCACAGTTTTATAAACTTCTATCATGTCATAAGAACATAAGAACACAACAAGAGCCTGCTGGATCAGGCCAGTGGCCCATCTAGTCCAGCATCCTGTTCTCACAGTGGCCAACCAGGTGCCTGGGGGAAGCCTGCAAGCAGGACCCGAGTGCAAGAACACTCTCCCCTCCTGAGGCTTCCGGCAACTGGTTTTCAGAAGCATGCTGCCTCTGACTAGGGTGGCAGAGCACAGCCATCATGGCTAGTAGCCATTGATAGCCCTGTCCTCCATGAATTTGTCTAATCTTCTTTTAAAGCCATCCAAGCTGGTGGCCATTACTGCATCTTGTGGAAGTAAATTCCATAGTTTAACTATGCGCTGAGTAAAGAAGTACTTCCTTTTCTCTGTCCTGAATCTTCCAACATTCAGCTTCTTTGAATGTCCATGAGTTCTAGTATTATAGAGAGAGGGAGAAAAAAAGATGAGACATGAATCAGTAACTTGCTAGTTCAGAGCTCAGGGCTCATCCAGACGACTGTATAATATGCGATATGATCACTTTGTGTATTCATTAATTTTTGTTGGTCCATATGACGTCGTCCGTTTTTGCGCATTTTCACACGGTTAAATCAACTTTTGCAGTATCGCAAAAAATGCGACATGCTTTTTTAGATCGGGAATCATCCGCTGTACCTGAAGGCTCTCGGATGCAATATTGCGAACTTTAGAGCTGTGGGCAGTCCATGGGCGTTTCCCCATACTCCTACCCTCGTTCCCAGCCAATCATGTATTTCCACATTTGCACATGTGCACGAATGTCCGGGGAAAGCCCGGGAAAACTGAACCAATCAGAGCAATGGTGTGGTGTTGGGGGGGCACTGCAACTTCTACTGCACAGCTACAGCTGTTTATTTTTAGCCAGCCTGCAAACTGGGTGGCCGCTCCGGGTGAGATCTGCAATTGTGGTTGTTTGTAAAGCCCCCCTTTTCCTGGCTGGTTGGTGCAGGGAGCTCGCTTTGCTCTTTCCTCCTCGCTCGGAAACAAACAGACACGCACAGGCACACACAGCGGAGAAAAGCGAGAGCCTGGCGCTTTGCAAACAGCCATGGGAAGGAAAGGGAGAAGGAGGGGGGGTGAAGGCAATGGAGCATCAAGTTTTGCCCAAAGTGGTTGGGAAGCTTCTGGGAAGCCACTCTCGGTGGCTCTTCCCTGACGCTGCTGCAGCTGCCGCCGCTGCTTATGCAGGTAATGAGAGGCAGGCAGAGTGAGAGAGAGAGAGAATGGGGAGGAGCTGGGAGCCGCCACCGAGCACTGCACTCTAGAAAAGCTTGGGGGTCAGGAATCTTGCACTGGAGCCAGAGGTCCCAGCTGGCATTCCTGCATGGTATTCGATTTATTGGACATTAGGGGGGATGAAAGGTACAAGGACAACTTGAATCGAGAATGCACCTGGGCGGGTGTGTGCAAATACGCAGAGTCACAAAGCTGCTGTGCCATCCCAGGAAAAGTTGGTTCTGTAAGAAGGAGGGTGCTCCCCATTAAACGCTCAGCTTTCCTGCCATTCTTTACAAAAGAAGCAAGTAGTAGCAGCTCCTCAGTACGCCAATACCTCCCCTTTCCATTCAGGAGAAATAAGTGGAATTGCCAGCCATTTGTATATCCAGAAACTGTAATATGCATAAAGGCAGAAAACCATGCAGTCGGTTTTGCGAAATATCGCAAACACAAGCAAACAAAAACACAGGAATTATTGGCATATAAGTGGTTTGCTAGAGTGTTTTGGATGCCCGCAACCATAGAGACTGGTGGTCTACCTTTCTAGACATGACACATCGTTACTTGCAGTTCTGGAGAAATAAGTGGAATTGCCAGCTGTGTGTATCTCCAGAAACTGTAATATGCATAAAGGCAGAAAAGCATACAGTCGGTTTTGCGAAATATCGCAAATACAAGCAAAAAATAACAATACAGGAATTATTGGCATATAAGTGGTTTGCATGTTTCTTTTATCAGAGCAAACACCGCAAAACCTGTGCTGGGCATTTCAGTGCAGATTGACACAGCAGTGTGCGGGGCTGTTTGCCGCATTCCCTGCCCGAGCCCAGAGCGGCCACCCACCGGGGGGGCTGTTTGCTTCCCTGGGGGTGACATTCCTGCCTCCGAGCCGCACAACAGTCTGGGGCTAAACCCTGCAGTGAATGAGCCCGGGGGTTATGGGGGGATTTTCCCAGCGATTACAAGTGCTGATCCCTTGCACTGCCCACAATCCTCCTGGACGGTCAGGGGCACCTGGAGACACCCCCCGGCTGGCCCTGCTCCAGAGTGGTGAGTGGCAAGGAACTCCATTACAGCCACTACTACTAAACCATCAGGAAATTTAAACGTTCATGCTCTTACGTTCAAGCGCTTGCGCGTTATTGTGCTTCGGTGCAAAAGGGGAGAGGAGCATACATCATATTTTGTGGACCAATTGGCTGATAGGGGGTGGTGTTACAGGTGGAGCTGGGAAAAATCAAAAAGAATGTACGGGTCTTCCCGCTGCATGTGCAGGCGCAAAAAAGGCATATTTTTCAGATCGGAAAAGAGCGAATTTCAGGCAAAGTGGGGACTGTCAGATGACAACGCGAATATGGAAAACGTGGATTATCTGGGTCAGTTTGGATGAGCCCTCCGTCTCTTAGCCACTACTACACTATACATCAGTTTCAAATTCATTTTTATTAGGCAAGTAGCCCTGCATATCCACAGTGCAGGTTTTTCAAATAACAGTGCGGTTTCCTCAACAAGCTGTTACAAACCAGAACATAATAAAATTAATTTGGCATCTGAATTCAAAAGCAGGAGCCACAGCAGAAAATAATACACAGCCACTCCACTTGCCTATATGTGGCATAAAAAGTATTTGACCAGTTTCTGAAACACTGTGAGATAGCCAATCTAATGAACTCTTTTGGGCAGACAGACATAGGGCAGGGAATGTTAAGTTTGTTGCCTTTCGACAAAGCTATTAGAACCAGTCTAATAGTTGCCAGTATCATAACATAAAAATAGCTCTGAACATACAATAGAGGGTTACATCCATCATGATCACAACCTCATCAGCCCTTAATCATATAATACAAACCCTATATTTAAAATGTGGATCATCTGGGGACCAATGTGTAGCCTGAACCTTTATTCCCCATCTGGGGACCAATGTGTGGCCTGAACCTTTATTCCCCATCTGGGGACCAATGTGTAGCCTGAACCTTTATTCCCCATCTGGGGACCAATGTGTAGCCTGAATCATAGTGCATTTAAACGACAGAGATGATTCAAGACGTTTTGGTAACTAAGGCAGGAAATCCAACCTCCCTCCACAGTAAAAATGTAATAGGAGTACCAATTGACACCTTGCCATGCCTCATGGTAGAGTCAGCACTCTAAAAAAGGGGTCGTGTTTCTATTTTTGCTCCCTGCCCCTTCTTGCAAAGATATAAAACCCAATGGCTTGCCTAACCCAATGGTCAGTCAGTCAGTAATGATAGAATCAGTTTTGTTCCCAACCACATCTACCTGCTTCAGCGTGGACCAACCCTCAATTTTCTCTTAAAATATTTGTGTGCTTCTGGTGTATTGTGATAAAATGGAAAAATAAATCTTCACTCTTTTTCATGCAGCATTTTTTCTGGTGTCAACTGATCTAACAGGCCAGTTGGGAATTCCCTTCCTGTAAGGCTCCTCAGCTGGGGTGCTGCAAAGGTCTTGCTGGAGGAATGGTATGGCTGGAGGCATTTTCAGCCTTTTCCTGCCAATCTTCAGCTAGCAGATGGTCCCAGTGAGATCAAAACCAGCTGGAGAGAGTTATGAAATCGGCAACCAAACCAACAACTAGACACAATGCCTAGGTAAACCACCAAGGCACTTCGCTAACTTTAACATCAGAACTTGAGTGTGTGCTCTAATCATGGGTGAAACCCCATCAGCTTGATTTGGAAACTGATCTTTTACAGAATTATCAGGGGAGGGGTTGCTTCCCTTTGCGTGAGGGTTCTAAACTGACTTGTAATGAAGTTTGCACAGCATCAAATTGGCTTAAAATCTGTTTGCCAACATATTAATCTCATCTCAAACAGACCTAAGCAAACAGTCCCACAAGATTTTTTTAAGGCTCTAAGGACCAGTAATGGGAAAAAAGAAGCTGTTCAGCCCAGAACTGCATTTGCAATGAACAAGGCACTTGGGAGGAAGCCTTTTTTGTTGCTAAAGAAGCAAAAAAAATCTATATAAATGAGTAGGTGGTAGCTAGTAGTGATTGCAATAAAAGCCTTTGACTATTGGCTGGGTTAGGAAGATCCTCATAAATTGGCTAGACAAGGTCAATGGCTGCACAGCTTCTTTCCCCCAAAGATTCAGGAGCACTTGTGCCTAGAACCTTTACATATCCTTCTAGGTATCTGCTTATCTCTTTATAATGAGTGCCTAGAAAATAGACATTAGTAAAAAAAAAACTCTTTGCACATGTGTTGAATCCCATTTCCTATTTCAAGAACAGCCGGTTAAAAATGTGAAATCCTCCTCCTCAATGGTTTTCTTGTGTTTATTCACACAATAACATTTAGCAAGTAGACCTAAACATTTACATTGTAGGACAGTTTTTCAAGTAAATTTCTGGCTAGCTGTTGCTGCTCCCACAGCTTTTCTGTAGTGTGGTTGTATTATATTGTAGGCCTGTCCTAGAAATCTGGACTATACTTAGGCTGGGCATTTATCCTTTTTCCCCAGGGGACTACCTATTTTTCACATTAAGCAATTGGCATTCCCTAGAGGCTTGAGGATTATGCAGTTTGATCCTTTATTTAAAGCAGGGGTCACCATCCTTTTTAGACCAGAGGGCACATTTCAAATTTTGAGAGAGTGCTGGGGGAATCCAGTCACAAAATGTCTGCCACATGGGCATGGCATCACAAAATGGCTGCCATGGGAGTGTGGCATAACACAAAATTAGAGAGTAATCATGGTGACGATTTCCCCCAAATTGTATTTTCATACTGGAAAGTAAAGGTCGTACTACAAAAGACTTGATCCTTGGAAATTTTGCCTGCTATACAGTTGGACTACGACCTGGGAGACGAGGGTTTGAATCCCCACACAGCCATGAAACTCACTAGGTGACCTTGGGCCAGTCACTGCCTCTCAGCCTCAGAGGAAGGCAATGGTAAACCCCCTCTGAATACCGCTTACTATTCATAGGGTCACCATAAGTCAGAATCGACTTGAAGGCAGTCCACCACACACCACATACAGCTCTTAAAGGCATGAGAACCCTGCTTTTCCTCAATGCCAATCCTAAACCAAAGCCTAGGCTGCAATCCTGTACCCACTTACCATTAAACACAAAGTTGGTATACTAATGTATACCATTATAATGTAAGTTCAATGGACAGTGAATTCCTAATGAGTTCCTGGTCTGTAGCTCTTGCAAAGCAGGAGACATGACTAAACCTCTTTGCAAAATCTTCACATTTGCCTTCTGGGGGAGGGGATTTTTTTAACATTCACCCACACTTATCTGTAGTAGTATTTGCAGAAAACAGTTTCTAGGCACTGTGTGATCTCAAGTGAACCCAGCACAGGAAAGATGCATCCTGGTTGCTAGGGAAAAAAGGAAGGGCAAACTATGGATGATCCAAGGACTAGGGGGGGAAAAGACAGAAGCAGGAAAAGTGCACTAATAAAGAGGGCAAAACAGCAGCGCTTTAGGACCCCAGGGATTCCTCTTGCCTGGTATCCAAACAACTCACTTCTCAATCACAAGCTTTCTCATTGGCTAATAACACTGACAGGAGGGAGCAGCTTTGCTGGCTCATTTCACAGAAAGTGCTTAGAAGGGTACCTGCACATTTTGTTCCATAACTTTCTTTCTAGGAGAGCTAGATACTTACTTTTTTAAAACTGAAAGCTCAGATTCTGGGCTACCTGCTGGGGGGCACCATTGGGGGCCTTCATGGGTGCCATAGCATCCACAGGTGATGGGTTGGTGACCCCTGATGGGTTGGTGACCCCTGATGGGTTGGTGACCCCTGATTTAAAGCAATGCTGCCTTTGTCCCTCAGAACATGCTTGGCATGCCAGATGTCCCAGGTTTAATCTTTGGCTCAGAATGGGGAAGAAATTAGATTTGGTTCGCATTGAAAGCTGAATTTATCAAATTCACACTTTCCAAAACAATGTAAGAACTGAAACACAGCAATCCTTTGCACTTACCTGAATTTTGTGATGTACTTCACCAAACAAGGTTTACAAAACTACATTTCTTATGGGGAAATATGCATAAAATGAATATATTAGTGAAAACATGGAATGCATTATATCAGGAGAAGTTGCTTTCAAAAAGTTGTACTTTAGTGAAACTGCATACAGAAATGTGTTTAGCTGGAGAAATTCACACTAAAATACTAAAGAATTTTCATGAGGATTTAAATAAAATTGCAAATTGCTGCAGGACTGCATTTAAGATTGGAGAAATGAGAAAAGGAGAGAACCAAGACTGACAGGTCTTTCCATTTCTATCTCTGGTAAAGTAAAGGTAAAGGTGTCCCCGCACTTGTAGTGCGAGTCGTTCCGACTCTTAGGGTGACGTCTTGCGACGTTTACTAGGCAGACCGTATATATGGGGTGGGATTGCCAGTTCCGTCCCCGGCCTTTCTTTACCCCCCAGCATATGCCAGGTACTCATTTTACCGACCACGGATGGATGGAAGGCTGAGTGGACCTCAACCCCTTTTACCGGAGATTCGACTTCCTCCTTCCATTGGAATCGAACTCCGGCCGTGAGCAGAGCTTCAGCTGCGTTACCGCCGCTTACCACTCTGCACCACGGTACCTCTGTTTAAAAAGAGCAGGTAGCAGGTTCTGGGAAAGACTCTCATCCAGAGGCCCCAGAGAGCCACTGCTAGTCAGAGTTGACAATACTGGACTGGATGAATCGCTTATCTGCCCAAGGATAAGGCAGATTCATGTGTGTTTCTGCTGACCTCCCATTGGCCATGCAGCTTCTGCAGCAATTTCTACATAGCTGTTGCTCTTCTAGGCACCAAAATCCAGGTATCCTTAGAGGGCTAGACCAGGACAAAAACTAACAACTTACCCACAAGTTTTGATTTTGTTTGGGTGTAAAATAACACATGACCTAGTTTCTGATCCTCTTTTGCCTAATTTTATAGAGTTGTGAAATCTGATTCCCAGCATGGGCACAGGGCTTCAGCTGCGTGGGAAAACTGACAAGATTTTTTTATATTGCTGCATCAGCAATTCATGGACCACAAAGGAATTGCTGCTCCCATACTGCCCTCTTTCTGGCATTGCTGCCACCTGTTGTGTAACTCCCTTTTTCTTTTATTTCTTGTACTTGCTCCATCCTTTTCTTCTAGCCTATAATTTGCCTTTCTTCCCCTTGCTCCTCAGGATCATGATGATAAGGGAGCTTTCCTTCATGAATTTGAATTCAAAATGTATTTGTCTGTATAAGGAGATGTGACTCCCTCTCACTGTCTCTCATTCTCCATAGCTGTGACTATGACATGCTTCATGGCAGTGCTTCTGCATAGGCCACATTCATTTCAATAGAGCTTCTGCAGAAGAACTTCCTCTTGGATTGTACTTTTTTACACAAAGATAAGTAAGGGCTCTACCCCTGTGCGCTGTGTGCCAACCCAGCCACCTAACCCCAGGAACATGAACCCCAGGCATTCACCACACCAAACACCCAGTGGCTCCAGGCATTGCTGCATGGCCACCACTGCCTCACTGTCCCCAGACTTCCCCAGGTTGGCAAGGCACTCTCCGCCAGGTTGTTACAGTGCCCAGGGTTGGACCTATTACATAGAGTTGCACATGATTTACGCTGGATCAAGCATAATTTTCCCCATGTAGTGGTGTTTTGATCCACTCTTTTGGAGCAGCAGGTTTGAAGGGGAGCACTTCACCTCAATAGAAAGTTGTGGGATGAGTAGGAGGGAAAATAAATAGGTGCTGGAGATGGGGTAGGCTCATATACCCCATCAGAGAATTTGTTTTCTGTTACAGGATGAATTTGTCATCTGTTACAGGATGATGGGATTCATTTGTAAGTTCTGGGTTGTGATGTTTTTGGAGGACCTCCAGAAGGAACTGTCAGGCCTTTTTGATTTTGTGGGGTGAAGCAAACAAGCCTGAGATGATTGCCTCTCATGGCACTGAGTCCAGGCAGGTGAAGGAAAATATTTAGGTATACTGAGGCATTATTGGGCTAACGGCACCCTTCAGGGATCTGCCAGGTCTTTATGGGGGGAACTGGGGGGTGCCCCTTGTGGCCTGTCATGTGCATCAGGGTGATGCAAGTACTGCTGGGCCAGGGTGGGATGAGGTAACTACACCCAAGGCTCACCTAGCAAGGAGGGAGCGAAGTATTCTCCCATCTTTGTCTGGGGAGCCACAGCTACTGGCTGATGGTCATGCCCAGGAGACGCTTCCTTACCCTAATTAGTTGAAATCTTCACCTCCCCATATTTTCTAATATGGTTAACTGACACAGTTTTGGTTCAGCTCATTTAAATTGTTATATATATAACAATTTAACAGTCAACATTTGCAGGGGCAAAAAATTTGGGAGATGTTTTGGAGATAATTTCTAGTGGAGACTTCCAGACATCCAGTTGCTAAAGTTTAGCTTGATTCCCTTGAGATCTTCCTTTCTTTTTCTTTTGTAATATGAAGCAAGAATCATTGTTACTCCTACATTGTCTACGTATCAACTGCCCTTTCCTAATGAGAAGAACAGATGTTAGCTATAACTCCCTGTAATAGTTAGCTGTAATGGTTCTAAAGGGACTTCCCTTTTCTTCCATAGAACATAAATGTTTATAGAATACAAATGTATGCCGTTTGAGTAGTACTGAGCCCATTTAAAATGCAAAAAGTTTCATTTACTAGCGTTTAGTTGGTGTAGGCTTCTTATTCTCAGCGGTCACGCTACTTACACTGAAAGGTGCTGTAACAATTTTGTCAGCTTTACCTGTTCAAGGCATTATAGAATGTAAGGTACACTCGAAAGCTGAAACTTTTGTAGACATGAAATTATCACTGATGCTATCGTTTTCCTAAAAAGAAACTATATGAATGTTGGTCTTTTCAAGCAAACTGAAGCTGACCAAGAGATGCCAGTGATGAGTTCATAAAGGATTGGGAAGGGAAGGCCAAGCTGCCCCCTCCCCCCTGTCATAACCTGGTAACTTATCTTAAGCTCTTTACATATTATGCAGTGATGGGCTGAAGCACGTATATTTATGTGTTGGGTTGTAGAAGCAAGCTACTGGTGAAACTGATAACTTGGAAACATTTTGGAGAAAGACTGTGAAAGGAGTACTGTATAAGTAGCAGGAATTCCCTGCCTGTATCCTTGAGGCTCCTCCTCAAAGTAATAATAATAATAATAAAATTTTATTTTTGAGTCGCCTATCTGGCCGAATTAACGGCCACTCTAGGCGATGTACAGCAACAGGATAAAATACAATATAAAACCAATACAAAACACATTCAATAATTAAACTACCACCACTCTTATATTTAATCAACAACATTAAAAGCTAACCCACCCCAGAGCTCCCGTAGGCCTGCCTGAACAGCCAGGTCTTCAAGGCTCGGCGGAAACCTATCAAGGATGGGGCATGGCGAAGATCGAAAGGAAGGGAATTCCACAGGGTGGGGGCCACAATCGAAAATGCCCTCTCTCTGGTCCGCACCAGTCTAGCTGTTTTAACTGGTGGGACCGAGAGAAGGTCTTGTGTGGCTGATCTTGTCAGGCAGCATGATTGGTGATGCTGGAGGTGCTCCTTCAGATAAACTGGGCCGAAATTGTATAGGTAAGAATGTATTGTGATGTGCTCCTGCAAACGGGTGGGCAACACCTCAGCCTCCTCTACAAACACAGCAGACTCAATGGCTGCTTATCACTTATCTCACATTGGGGGTGCTTTCATGTAGCAGCACCTTCTGTGAAAGAACTATAGCATGGAAACAATACTCAGAAATTTGTTAAGACACAGCTCTCATTCCTTATGTAGCAAAGCTGAGTTCAAAATAATTGTGCTTGGTGCAAGCGTGGACAATTTAATTAGAGGCTGTTGTTATTCCTGTTTATAGCTGGGGGCTCTGATATAAGCAAGTATCTAAAATAAAATGTGTAGTGTGTTTGTAGGACATATACCTTGTTCATGGCTATTACTTTTCAAAGCCGGAAATTGATTAGAAGTTTTATTTTTCTCCAACATAAAATTTATTGAAATACCTTCAGAAGCCACCTTGTCGTCCATGATCCTTTCTAAGACTCCACGTGGAAGCTTCTCAAAAGCTTCATTGGTAGGTGCAAAGAGTGTATAATGCCCAGGCTTCCCAAGAGTTTCCATAACATCTGATGTAGAGGCAGCAGCCTTGGAGAAAAACAGAAGTTCTTATTAAGAGCATCTGACTACACACTGGCATTGTAGGTACAAAAAAGCACTTTTTAAATATTAGCATCCAAAATGATAATATCATTCCCACGGCTATTTAAGACCAGTTCCTTTAGTATTATATTTTTGATCAATTGATTATTATCGATTAATTAAGGAATTAAAATTAATTCATTTTGAATATGTTTTTCTTGGTCACCAGATTGGGAATTCATCATATAGTAGTAAATGTTACAGAACTGTGTCCTTATATACATTTTGTAGATTCGCACAGGTAGGAATGCTTACATGCCTGCGTTGTAAGGAAGCTCTCCTCCAATGTGCTCATCTGGTGATTACTCAACAATTAGCTAGGAAGCTAGATACATATATATTATATTTACATGCATTACACACATTTTCCTACTTTTTGGGGGGGAAAGATACCATCTGAAGAGTCTCTGCTTCCCAGCTGGAAGCCCTACAAAATGCTTCTATCTGGGCTAGTTATATATTATATTTGTGCTAGCTTTCAAACCCATATCTTTCTGGTTTTCACATCTACAAAAAACTAGAGTTAATTATTACTTTAATAGTTTCACTGATTTAAATTATTTATTTAATAAAATTTTCATACTGCTTGATTGTAAGAGAACCTGTACATGGTTTACAAGAAACATTAAACTTACCAATAAAAACAGTTAAAAATAGGGCTGTGCACGTACCCCCCAATCCAATTTGTAGCTCTGACTTGTAAATACAGATCAGGCCCAATCCAGTCTGGACAGATTCGGATTCAATCTGACCCAATATGAACCTGAATCACAATCCAGATATTACAAATTTCCAGAAATCCCATTAACTTACATTGCAAAACCAAAATGGCCATAACTTTCTTAATATTTTATCGAGAATCATGAAATTTGGAGACATGGTAACTGCTATTTATGAGATTAAACCTGCCAAATTGTAGGTGGATAGCTCAAGGGGTTTTATGCTAGCCACATTTAAATTTTAAAATGTTGTAAAACTAAAATGGACATAACAGTTTTGTTTTTTCACACAGGGACATGACATCTGGTGACATGGTAGCCCCTATAGAGGATAATAATATTAACCCTGCTGAATTTCAGGTGGGTAGCTCTAGTGGTTTTCATGCTAGCCACATTTAAAATTTGCTTTTTTCAATTTTTTAAAAAAGACTGTGAATGCTCAGTCATGCCAGTTCTCATGCTCTTGTGTTTCTGCTGTTCCTTTCTTCAAAATTTTGAAAAAAATGAGGGTGTTTTTTTTTTTAAAAAAAAATACATTTGCAATACTAAACATGAGTGGGTAGCATTAGGTAGGCACAGGCTGGCAGCATCATGGAGGTAGTATGCACATAAGGACATAAAATGTGGGGGACATAGTAACCCCTCTAGAAGGGATTAACCCTAACAAATTTAAGGTGAGTAGCTCCAGGGGTTTTCATGCTAGCCATCTTTAAAATTTGCTTTTTCCAACAAAGATTTTTTTTAAATACCCTGTCACACAGGGGCAGATTGCCAACAGCAGTAATGAGTGAGGGAAATAAAAATACTATTTAATATTAATTTAATATTCACTATGGTTAGCAACTAAAAATCATGATAATAACAACTCAGAATGCTGGCTGATATGCCCACAAGGTTTGGCTGGCTGGCTAATAATAATAATGAAAGCTGTAGCTAAATATGCCCACAAGGTTTTATAACTGTTAGCAATGAGAACAGAATAATATGAAAAAATAAGACAGACTTAAAAAAAACCAAATATGTAAATACGTATGGGACTGGGATTAATTGGGAAAGAACAGAAAACATACAAATGCCACCCAACCCTCACCAAACATTTCTAAGAGACAGAACTTACAACAGATTTCTGCATTTTAAGACTTCATCCCTTCCAAGCCCTGTGATTGAAGAGTGTTGGGTGCGGCAATAGAATTCTAGCCTTCCTCCCTCTCTCCCCACCATGGTATTTTCCTTTAAGTTGTTGCAATTGCTCCATATCAGCGACAACCTGTCTGGGTTCATTAGAGACTGTTTTGAGCTACAGATCTGTACAAATCTCTATAAATCAATTCAGGACTGGCCAGTCCACTCTGTAGAGATTTGTAGCTGCTTTAACCTGATGTGGACAGGATAAAAATAGGCCAGAATTGGCCCAATTTTGTATGTGCTTCGTACAAATACAGTGCACAGCCCTAGTTAAAAACAAGTAATTAAAACAATTAACAGACAAAATCAACAGTAAAACTAAAAAGAGATCAAAACTCATCAACATCTACATGTCTGGATAGGCTTGTCTAAACAAAAATGCTTTGGACAAGTGCTGAAAAGAATACAGCAAAGGCATCTGCCTGATGTCAATAGGCGGGGAGTTCCAATATGTAATTGCTGCCACACTAAAAGAGCAATTTCTTACAAGTGCAGAGTGAGTATTACATGGCACCTGTAATAGTGCCAGTTCCACAGATTGAAGTGGTCAAGCGGGCACATAGGAGTTCCTTAAAATTAGATTTCAAGGGACACATTCTAAAATATTTGTTTGGTGGAAGGCAGTCAATTTTCTGATTCTCTTAAGAATAAGAATGACAAAATGCTGATAATGCAAGGGCATTTTAAAACAAAACATTAGTGTAATAGCAGTCCAGTAGGAAAAGGGGAAAATGCTCTGTGCCTCACATAGAGATGGAGCCACATCAATATGCACAAAGGATCAGAGCGTGGAAAAGTTACTTTTTTTGAACTACAACTCCCATCAGCCCCAGCCAGCATGGCCACTGGATTGGGCTGGTGGGAGTTGTAGTTCAAAAAAGTAACTTTTTCAAGCTCTACAAAGGATTAATAAATATTAATTGTTTGAAATTATCAGATCCTTTCCTTTCCAAAGTAGTAACACTGGACAGTGAAAATATAACTCCTAAACCAGGAGTTATTCTTTGGTTTTGCTCCATGCTTCGTTTACTGTGCGACTGACTTCGGTAGAGTTAATGCTCTTAGTGTCCTGTTTCAACTGCAAATTTAATCAACTTATATCTCATTAATACCATTCCTTCTCACCTCTCCCATATACCCAATCAAACCAGCAGTTGAAGGATGGGGCAATGGAGTCATCACCACTACTAATAGCAGCAAGCAGTATGTATTAGCCCAGCTCAAGTTCCTGTTGGTAATGAACTTGATGTTAAATAATGGGGAAAATCACTAAAGTGCACTAATATCTTTAGCCATGAATTAACTAATTTACACTAGGACTGAAACAAAATATCAGCCCTAACTTTGTATGCCCATTTGCAGGTTGCAATAGTGGATGCTCCCTTTTATTAATTGTAAGAAGAAAGGACTACGGAGAAGTTTGCTCATTTTGTCTGGAGGAATGGGGGAAAGGGCCCTGAATTGCCATGTCAAGGCAATGCCCGCACCTTGCTATGCTCTGCCATGAGCCATGTTGCTGTGTTGCCTAGGCAAAGCTGTGATCATCTCATCTTCTGGTTTTGCACAGAACTTCACAGTATAGCTCGGGAAGGGTTTTTTTGTACCACAACCCTGAGATATACCAAGCAGAGTCAGGTGCAAAAAGTATATATTTAAAATTAAATAATTTTGAGATTGGGAATTTGTTTTGTTTTGTTAGTACCAGAACTGAATTCACAGCCCTTTCACACAAAAATCCACTCCTGATTACTATCCCTTCAAGCTTTCTTCATTTTGGCAGTATAATTTAGGATGGGGAGGGGAGGGAGGTCCTTGTGTTGTCATTGCTATTAGACATTTGATGTCAAGACACCCTTGCCAATCTACTGCAAATCATCTAGAGAATCTTCCTAAAGATCCAGGTCTACTTTGTACCCAACCCTGATGTAGAGGACTGAAACCTCAATTCCCTTTATTCAGTAAATGCTCCTAAATTAGGCCAAAGAGTCTGTTCCTATTATTGCCACCCCTCCACTCTCTCAGTTCATCTATCTCTTCAGAAACAGGATACAACTAATGCTCCCCATCCCAGTATGACAACATGTCCTTCTTGGGTTGCAGGGTTTTTTAAAAAATTGACCTATACAAGATCTAGTGCCACTGTAAAATCTGGATTTCTTAATGGGGGCAACAACATGTTATGCCCCGTGTAGTGTTAAGGTGCATGCAGCTTTTTTAAACAGCCATTCCTGGTGTGGGTGGGGGAAGGAGAGGGGCAAAGATATTAGGAAATGAGGAGGAAGAAGAGGAGAAGGGGAAACTATTAGCCTGTGACCAGCTAAAGTGCAGGAAGCGGAAAACAGGGGTGGTGCTGGTGGAAGGAAGGCCAGTTCTTGTTATAAAAATATTAATTTACTAAAGAGACTTACACTGCTCTGAATGAGATGATTATTTTAATGCTTGACTCCCCTCCCAACTCCTCTAAGCCCCACCCCTAGGGTGGATGAAAATTTCACCAAAATCACACTTAGGACTGGACTTTCTGATCGTTCGCACATCCACTCTCTTAGCAGACCAATTCTCAATGCTTTGAGTTTCTGTGAGTTTTTCTGACACCAGATTTTTTTAAAAAAAAACCTGTATCGAATCATTGTATTCCCATTTCCTTTAACTTCAGTCAATTAGGTGTACATGGTTGTCTGTATGCTGTGCCTCTGCTTTGCTAATGTGAACTGAGAGCACGCACATTTTTGCTTTGCTAATGAGGAGGAGGAGGTGGCAGCAAAAGGGGGGGCATTAGAAATATTGATAACTGAGAATCTGTGTTGCTTTGCTTTGCTAATGATGAGGAAGAGGCAAAGGGGTTAGAAGTAAGAATAACTGAGGGCCTGCATGTTGGCTTTGCTAACATGAAACTGACTAGATGGAGGTGGGAAGGGATTTGCTAACGTGAAACTAGCTCTTTGCTAAAGAGGAGGAGAAGGGGGGATTAGAAATAACAATAAATCACCAACCTGTTTGAAAGTACAGTGTTTAAAGGGTTAATACCAGAGCTTACTAGGCAAGTCTAGAAAATCTTCTTAATGTAGGCAAGACTCTCTAGGTTTCCCTTTAAATCTCTGTAGTATTAACCCTTTATAGGACTTTCCACACTGTTCATACACACTTAAAGCGAACTGGAAGAAAGCATAAGTTAGTGGAAACAAACAAAGATGGGATGGTACTGCATTCCAGTTTGACAGAATGCAATCAGACCAGGACTGGCAAGTGGATCCCAACCCTACCCCCCATCTCTCTCTCACACACACAAAAGTATGAAGATAAGATGTAGGCTGCCACTCACTTTCTAAACATGGCTGCTTTGTAGGCTTGCCAGGTCAGAAGCATCCCAAAACCTGAGATTTTAGGGGTGGGCCCGAGTGATGTCACGGGGCAGGCCCAAGTGATGTCATTAAGCATGATACATTAAGCATCAATCACAGTTGCTTGGAGCGTACAATTAAAAAAAATACAGTAGGGCCCCGCTTATACGGCGGGTTCCATTCTGAACCCCCACCATAAAGTGGAAAACGCCGTAAAGCGGAACCCCGTTGACTTTAATGGGCCACGTCGCGCGAAAATGACGCTAAAACGGCGCAGAACGGCGCAAAAGGGGAAAAAAACCCTTTAAAATTGAAAATGAAAGGCGCCGCATCAGCAGAACACCTTAAAGCGGAACGCTGTAAAGCAGGACCCTACTGTATCTGACTGGAAATTAAGCTAGACATCTTAGCTAAAAGATGGAGCCTGGGTAGGGAACACTTAATCTAGCCTACTTGCTTTCGGCAAGAAGGGTTTAAGTGCCTTCAGGCCAGGCCAGTCACCAGAAGGCCACTGTAGGAAGAAAGGAACCTAGTGTTGTGGAGATGTTAGATGGGAGCATTTGGGAGTAAAGATGGATGCCCCTGAAGGCTGCAATTCTAAACACACATACTAAGGGACTAAGCCCCCATAGAACTCAACAGGACTTACTTCTGAGTAGATATAGTTTGGATTGTGCTGTTGGTAAAGCTTGACTAGGGATCCTCTGTAAAGACATCTATATCTAAGCAGGGTTGGCAACCTCCTGCCTGGAATGCCCTGCCCTTATCTTTTAATGTGGCTGCTCCAAACTTATTTACAGAAAAAAGATGCAAACGAAGTGAAAGGCCTGAAGACCATGGCAAACTATACGTGCTCCAATTCCAAAATTAGTTTTAGTTTAAAGTGGAATACAGGGCAGAGTGAATTCATGGGAAAAATCAAGGAAGAGAAGAAAGGAATTCTACTTATCCATAGTTGGCACTAAACAGTTTTAAAACAAACAACAATTTTTGTAAAAAAGACAACTCTTTCTGCCAAAAAATGTTGCACATATGATGGGGCAACAATAGAAAACTGAAAATTTGGTGAAGCCCTAGTGGGCAGCAAGCTTTTCAAATGATGATAACTATAATCTCAAATCAATTTATCAGTGTTCAAATGTGTTCTTACATCATGACAAAACGTAAGACTAAAGGACGTTCCCTATTCTGAAGAAAATAGAAAACTTACTCTGAGGGATGAAAGATCATCTTCTGCTTCAATGAAATCTTGAATGGTATTTGCAACAGGGGTCAGCACACGGTCAATGACATGGACAACACCATTTGTAGCAATCTGGTTGCCATGGATGATTCTTGCACAGTTAACTGTAACAACCTGTATTTGAAGAATGGTGCCAGAGAATGTTAACTACAGAGCTATACATTTATTTATTATTTATTTATCCTGCCCTTCCTCCCAGAAGGAGCAAACAACAAAGCACTGAAAACATCTTAAAAACGAAACACCTTAAAATAATCTTAAAATAAAACATCTTAATTTGTTTAAAAAATTTTTAAAACATCTTTAAAGCAATTCTAACAGATTCAGACTGGGATAAGTTTTCTACTTAAAAAGCTTGTTGAAAGAGGAAGGTCTT
The DNA here is from genome assembly GCF_030035675.1 of Rhineura floridana. Classification (NCBI taxonomy): domain Eukaryota; kingdom Metazoa; phylum Chordata; class Lepidosauria; order Squamata; family Rhineuridae; genus Rhineura; species Rhineura floridana. The sequence goes on from NC_084480.1 coordinate 157,389,442, forward strand.
CAGTAGGTGCTGAAAATGACAGAGATGATATCTGTCTAATATTTAAGAGAAGAGAATTCCATCACTATCATCATTAACAATTATTACTAACTTTGAGAATTCTAATGGAAGGTTGTATCTCATTTTTAAAGTATTTGCTTGACACACAGGAAATCCCAGGTTCAATCTGCAGCATTTCCAGGTAGGGCTGGGAAAGTCTGAAATCCTGGAGAGCCACTCAGTGTAGACAGTATTGAGTTGGATGGAATAGTCTGACAGTATCAGGCAGTCTTCTATGTTCCTAATGGGTTGGCTCCAAACTAATTTAGTTGAAATCAATGAGATTTAACCTGCCATGAGCTATGGTCATCAGCTGATGCCCTTCTCCAGAGGTGAGATTTGTTACAAAGGAGAAAGGACTTTTTTTTTTTTTTGTAGTGGAGGCCTAACTATGGAATCCCCTCCCTAGGGAAGTATGTCTGGTGCCACTGTTGATGGGACCAGGTATTTCTGTGCTTAAAAACATTTAATCTGCTGATTAAACTACCTTTGAATCATTGATAAAAGATGGTATACGAATAAATAGTCATGACTAGCTTGATTTCAGTGGTACCTTACTTCAACTAACTGAAACTGCAATCCTATACCAGTTATCTGAGAGAGAGCCCACTGAAGTCATTGGGACTTACTTCCAAGTAAGGATAGGACTGTGCTGCATGTCTGGATTCAGTCCAACATTTATAAAAAGGAAATTCTATCTAGAAAATTGAAGTTACTGATCTTTCCAACTTTACAGCCATATCTATAACATAAATGCAACACGCTACATTACGATGTCCCTTCTCTATTCTAGGGACTAAAGATCAGGGTACTACATAAGAAAAAAATGATTGAACACACTTACACCATTGGGATAGTGATTTATGTGCAGTTTTAGGTCGTTGTACATAGACACCAGAGTCATGCCATTCCGAAGGTCCTTTGTCAACATGCGCTTGTTTACCATATGATTATGAAGGGCATTGTAGAGTTCAATGTTTACATTCTCAATCAGGCCACTGTGGATTTCCTAGGGGAAAAGATTCAGTTAGACTTCCCATAGATATTCTCCCAGTCTCCCGGGTCTGTCTGCTGCAAGTAAAACAATCCCCTCTAATGTTTTTGAAACCTAATATTCTCTTTGAACGCTTCCTTAGGCACCCAGCCTAAACTTCCAGTCCTCCCTGCCTTACAAAATTATTTTACTCTTGCAGTCTTGGACACATTACCTTCTTTCATACCTTTTTCCCCATTCCACAAACTGTCTCTCCTACTGTTTGTGGAGCCAGCATCTAAATCACATTTGATTTACAAAGCCTTTCTGAGATCAAAATACCTTTTTCTGCCGTACTCACCACCAGTCAACCCTGCCCACATTCTTACATTCTGTCATTCTATTAAGGCCTGTGCTGCCCCTTCATCTTTGTCCTCCCCATCTTAGTCTGTGGCCAAGTTCTTATGTTGCCTTGGTGCATGGTAGTGCACTGTGAGAAGTCCAAGACCATACTGGAGGAGCCCATACAATTAACTCAGTATTCTCATATTACCTAGCAGTGGAGGATGCCGCAGTAGAAGACCCACAACGTTCTAATGCTACTTGTTGTATGGCCATTATGAAGGGTCTGTTTGTTGCAAAAAATGCTTATTTTTAATTACTATGATAAATTGCCTCTGAGGGTCAAAGAAGACCAGATTTTCCCATTTCTTCCTATATATTTGTCAACCTTTCAATATCTTCTGCCTTTTAGATCAGGGCTGGCTAACCTGCAGTCTGAGTGCCACAAATTCCCCCTCATAAGTTTTTTGAGCCCCTCCCTCTAATTTGTTATGAGAACCCCATTGTAACGCATGATGCCAAATGGTTTTTTTGTGACCCCCAATTTTTTCATTTGCTTAGAAGACATGTTTAAAATGTATTTTAAATAATATCTAAATATGTTATGATGCCAAAAGATTTTGGGAGCCCTATAAGAACCTCCCAACTTTTTTCTTTTTTAAAAAATTCTTTTACTGACATTTTCCCTGCATGAGTCCCTTGCTGCGATTCTTTGATGTTAATTTTTTGGTGACTTTCCCCAAACCCCACAATGTGTCTTTTAATTTTTTAAAACATTAGTCACACCCACATTTCCACTTTGGCCACACCCACTTTTATACTTTGAACACACCTACATTCAGTCCCTGGAGGGTTGGCCATAGGTCAATGTGGCCCCTGCTTTAGGCTAAAGGCATCTAGTTCTGATGTGTCCTTTATTCTTAACCCACAATGGGCCTTCAGTATGCATTGGTAGGGAAAAATAAATTCTTACATGGCCCCACCACACCACCAACTTAGGCTGCATTCAGACATGGGGTTTATTGTGTTAGCTTTACTGATTATAATGTTAGCACTTCTGTCCCAATTTATCACATTCCTTTCACACTCCAGTACCTGTTGCATTATGGAACTGTGGTTTTTTGACCAACATACCACCATGTCACACTAAATTTCATTCACAGCAGTGAGTGTGGTGTGACACAACAATGAACATCACTGGACATGTCACTATCCCCCCCCTTTCTGCACATGCACACTTTTGTTCCCCTGTGATTCACCCTTGAAAACAGAGGGAAAGAACTGTATGCCAGTAAATGGCCCCAAATGGCATCACTTTACTCCCACGATTTTCTGGGTTATTGGGGTTGTAAGCTTTTTCTGGAAGCAATGAATGCAGAAATGAGTGCTACATTATGTTCCTCTAGATTTCCAGAAGTGACCTTTGCACTGTGTGGAAGATTAAATAAAATGCAGAAATTATTAGGTAAATAAATGATGGGAAAACAGAATAAACACCTGTTTGAATGCAGCCATAGTGTATGGCACAGTGTCAGACTTGATTAAAGGTTTCATTGTAGGCAACATTTCCTGGAGGGTACTATAAAACCCAGTGTTCTGCCCCACCCATCTGCCACACTAAACTCTGGTAAACTGAAGTTGGGTAGTTGTTTTTTTCATCTAAGGTTCAGAAGCCGAGTGTTAATTTTCTCCATGAATATGCTATTTATGTAACTTGGATTTATATGTAAATCCAAAAATGGCTTGTATCTTTTTTTAAAACCATACCGATATACTTACACGATCCAAAAGATCCCAGGCTTCATTGCTTGGTGCAAAGAATGTGTAAGAGCCATGTCCTTCAATCTCTTCTCTCAGTTTTGACAAGTCAGAGTATTGCTGAGTGGCAGTAGCTCCCACAATGCCCAAAGTGCCGTAGACATGATCAATGGGAGCAACTGAAAAAGACAAGAATCAAACACACTGTTTACTATGAAATGTTCTTCCTACCCCTACCCCAATTACTGGCATTTCATCAGGTGGAAATCATTAGTGGGATTTACTGAACTAAATACAGCTTGTGTCAGTGCCCTAAATTTAGCATGTAATTATGTAGCCATGAGAGTTGCTGTATACTATAGCCAGCATGGTTGTTTCACATTCTGCCATGTTAAATTGAAAATACCCCCATGGCACTCTGCTGCTTCCCATAAGCTGCTTAAAAAAAAAAAATCTTACAGAACTTATACTTCTGAACTCAGAAACGCTTGCTTAACAACCCTCTAAGTTTTCATGGTGATACACAAAACACTCAGAGAGAATTGTCAGTTTAAAGTCTAAAACAAGAGAAAAAAGTCCCTGTTGGACTTTTTTCTGTCAGTCATCTCATAATTTGTTGAAATTAATTAAAAATCAGCCATGTTCACAGAGTACCTGTAATCCTGTTACTGACCTTGCCCTATACTCTGGCCTGCAGTTTAAAAGTTAAAAAAAAATGCATGGCTGATTTTTAATTAATTTAAGAAATTTAACATTGGAGCCTATGATAGTGCAGGCATGCTCAGTAAGAACCAACTGTCAGTGTTCTAAAAGCACAGCTATTTGGCTTGGCTAATCAGGGGACCACACCCATGCTAGACATTTATTCCACTTTAAACAGTCATGGCTTCCCCCAAAGAATCCTGGGAAGTGTAGTTAATGAAGGGTGCTGAGAGTTGTCAAGAGACTTGTATTCCCCTGACAGAGCTCAAGTGACCAGAGTGGTTGAACAGCCAGCCCCTCTTCTCAGAGAAATCTGGAGATTGTAGCTCTGTGAGGATAATAGGGCATCTCCTAACAAATCTCAGCACCCTTCATAAACTACACTTCCCAGGATTCTTTGGGGGAAGCCATGACCATTTAAAGTGGAATAAATGTCTGGTGTGGATATGGCCACGGACAACGTTGCTTTAAAGTTGGGTGGGAGACTATGAGTGTCTGCTGTAGAATAAAAAGGTGGGGGGAAACCCCAAAATAATGATACCGTTAACAATATTTTCCTCATGGAAAGGAATGGGGCTTTCCTGTTGCCCAGTGACCACCCACCCAATCTCCCCCCTTCCTCTCCCTCCCCATTCCTCCCTACCTCTACCCTTCCTTCCCTCATCCCCCTCCATCCCCTTCTCCCTCCCTGCCCCTCCCCAAGGTCAGTTTCACCTATCCTAAGCAAGATTGCACAGGAGTAAATCCCATTAAACTCAATAAGAATGCAAACAATCAAACCTACCCTACCCTCCTCCTTGCTACTATCCCCTCCTTCCTGCCCCTTCCCTCCACATTCCTTCCCCCTTCCACCCCTCAACCCTCCCCTACCAATCCCTTCTCCCTCCTTCCCCTTCTCTCCCTCTCCCTCTCCCCTCCCCATCTCCCCTCCCTTCCTCTCCCCTCCTCTTCTCCTCTCCCTCTCCCTTCCTCCCCCTCCTCCCCTCCCCACTGCAGCCCTCCCTCCCCCTTCTTCTCCTTCCTGTAGTCAGTGTTACCTATCCAAAACATGATTGCACAAGAGTGAATTCCACTGAACTCAATAAGCATGCAAATTATCAGACTTGCCTTTCCCCTCCATCTCCCGTCACTTCTTCCCTCCTCCTCCTCTTCCTTCTTCCTCCTCCTCTGCCCACTCCAGTCCTCCATCCCTCCCTCTTCTCCTCCTCCCTTTTCTCCTTCTCCACCGTGGTCTATTTCACCTATCCTAAGCATGATTGCACAGGAGTAAATCCCACTGAACTCAAAAAGCATGCAAATGATCAAACTTGCCCTCCTCCTTCCTCCCCCTCACCTGCTCCCCTTCCCCCTACTCACCTCTGCCATTTATCCTCCCCTCCCCACCCTCCTCCCCTCCTACTCCCCCTGGTCATTCATCTATCCTAAGCATTGCACAGGAGTAAATCCCATTGAACTCAATAAGCATGCAAATGATTGATCCATTCTCAGCAAGCTTGCACAGAATCCCATTTTTCACCTTCTGGATTAAAAAGCAGATAAATTCACTATGGCAAAAAAAACTTGTGGTTTAGGAATGTACCTATGGCCAGCAGATATTTCTGTCAAACTTTAAAAAGCAGGGAAATGGGCAGCTATAGTGAATGCACCAGGGAAGCAGGAGACCTGACCTCCTCTCTGAGATATTGTGTGTGTGTGTGTGTGTGTTATGTGCCTTCAAGTCGATTGAGACTTATGGTGACCCTATGAATCAGTAACCTCCAGTAGCATCTGTTGTAAACCACCCTGCTCAGATCTTGTAAGTTCAGGTCTGCAGTTTCCTTTATGGAATCAATCCATCTCTTGTTTGGTCTTCCTCTTTTTCTACTCCCTTCTGTTTTTCCCAGCATTATTGTCTTTTCTAGTGAATGAGAATGTCTTCTCATTATGTGTCCAAAGTATCATAACCTCAGTTTCATCATTTTAGCTTCTAGTGATAGTTCTGGTTTGATTTGTTCTAACACTCAATTATTTGTCTTTTCGCGGTCCATGGTATCTGCAAAACTATCCTCCAACACCACATTTCAAATAAGTTGGTTTTATTCTTATCCACTTTTTTCACTGTCCAACTTTCACATCCATATATAGAGATAGGGAATACCATGGTCTGAATTATCCTTATTTCCATGTTCAGTGATACATCTTTGTATTTGAGGATCTTTTTTAGTTCTCTCATAGCTGCCCTCCCCAGTCCTAGCCTTCTTCTGTTGTCATTACTTTAGTCTTCTTGACATTCAGCTGTAGTCCTGCTTTTGTGCTTTCCTCTTTCACTTTTATCAGCATTCATTTCAGATTATTACTGGTATTGTATTGTGAGATACTGTACTGCCCTACAAATTTGTAAAAATGCAAACATAATTGGGTTTGTCTTTCACAGTCCAATCCACTTCCTGTGTAGCTTGGAAGAATTTGGTAACATGTGCCTCTGAGCATATGATGAGTGGTGGCAACACCTGCAATCAGCCCAAATAATAGAAACAAGACATGTGCTGTGCTGATCTTGTTTTAGCAGGGAGGAAGCAACAATATTAAGACAGTTGATATAGTTCAGATAGTCACTTTAAATATGTTTGATTTACTTTGCAATTTTAGTGAAGTTTCCTATGGTAAATTATTTTCTTATGCGTCTGTTTCTGTGAATATGTGAAGTACAGCAACACTTTGCATAATTTACACAAAAAAACTTCCAAAAACAATTGTGGAATAATGGCACTCGCTATTTTGCAGAATAGTCTCCAGTGGACATGAGGAATATCTCAGTTTGCACAAGATAAAACAGTGGGAGGTAAAATATATTCTAGCAAATTTCTGGGTGTGCTCTATGTTTTTAATTCACAATGCCCACCTTTCCTTAAGTGGAGTGGTTTAAGCATAGCAGGCTGAACACATGCATCTTGGGCAGGCTAAGTTAGTTTTTTCCAACAACTAGATTCATTGATTAAGTAGCAATATACTGTATTCAATCTGATTTTACATCAAAGCTGCAGTTTCAGATTCAATCGTTAATGAACCCAAAATAGAAATAAAATATAACCTCCAGTTTGAAACACTGTCTTCACCATCATATGACATTGTCCAATAAAAAGACTTTGACAGTAATAAAAATACATTTGACACAGATTTCTAAATAAATAAAACTGTGTAGCAGTACACAAACCCTACAGCAAAAATGATGTTCAAATGAAGGCAATCCGTCATTTCAGGCTGCTTGGGAACCTGTGCATTTTCTCTAAGAACGCTACTGAAAACAGCACTATTAGTAGATTCACCCACGAATGGTTCTCCTGAGGGGTACGAAAAATGTACTCCTGTACAGTATTCCTTCAGTTCCTTGTTTACATATCATACCACTAATATAAACAGATCACTCTGTCTTTAAAAAATGAGAAGACAAGTGACTAGTTTTAAAATGTGGATCTTTCTTAAAGCAATGCTTTATAACAAAACACTAAATACCAACAAACCTGCCTCCTCTCCCAACCTACCCCTTTCTTTGGGGGAGGGGGAAGGACAGTACAAGCAACATATGTTGGATTATGCATGTAATTCTATGGCAGTACCTGCAGGACATCCTCGTTCGCCTTCCATCTTCATGTAGCCAGGGCAGCATTCATATAAGACAGTTCTACAAAATACCAGTAGAAGATAATGTTATTTCCCCAGATGTTGCCTTGTTAATCTGACATCATCATTATTATTTCTGCTTTTTATCAAAATATATACATAGCAACTTACAAAAATGATAAAAAACAGTATAATAATGAAATAAAATATACAATTCAAAGTAATCATAAAACAACAAAAATGGCAGAGAATTCCAATTAATTCTGAAGTAAAATTAAAAGCAGGGAACAACTATTAGGAGGCTCAAGTAAAATACTACAAGCAACCTGAAATTAGAAGATTTTGAAGACTGAAAAAGAAGGACCCCAGGGAGGGTGTTCCATAATCACGATGCCATTACTTGAAAGTCTCTATCTTGGGTTGTCTAATTTCACACAGAGCAGAGCCTATGATGCTGATCACAACTGGCAAGCAGCTCATGTGGGAGTAGATGGACCTCAAGATATCCTGACTCCCAGGAAGGCATTGACAAAGATGTCCATTTCAGTTTCTCTCTCTTTCTCATCTTTTCCAATCTTAAGCGCAGCTCTCCACATTTCCACATCAGTTTGTGGAGCTTTTAAAATCCCTCATGAAAAGTTTTCAGTGAATTTAGTGCAAATGTCTCCTAATAGGTTCATTTTTTATTTTTTTTGATGAATATACACATATTTGCAAGCAATTTCCCCTAATAGAACACAGTTTTTGTATATTATTTTCACTAAGTTATGCGTTTTTTTTGCACGTCATCCTAGATTTGCATTTTTGTACTTGGATGGACAACTTCATTGCAAAATTTGGAAAAGTGCAAATTTCAAAGTATGGCTGCATTTCGGTTCATGTTTTGTTTCAGGAAGTGCAAATTAGAATTTGCACTGAATTTCTTCCCCATCCCTATTTTATTTATGTATATTTATTTATGAATCTATACGTGGATCATTTCCCACCGGTTTCTTTCCCCAAAACTGGGAATTTTGTGTTTTGATGCAGTTTCCCTCTGAGCCAGCTTTACTCCAACTTGAAAACTGATTGATGAATTGATGAATTCCTCACATCAGGAATTCAGTAAATATATAGCTTTCAGCATCATAAAGAGTACCTTCTCTGTACAGGATTGGGATTCACTTCTGAGTAAACATGCACAAGATTGCACTACAACAGAAGATCACAGCAGGATCTTGGTGGGCATACACAGTAAACAATTTTAGTTATAATTATAATAAAAGTGTTCATGCAAGTTTTTTAATTACTTGCAAAAAATGACATATACATTTTATCTTTCAAATAATTTTTTGAACAGACTTTTAAAAAGTGTACATGCTGCAGTGTTATTGTTTTCTAATTAAGGAGTCAAGCAAGTTTAAATGTTACTGGACAATTGAAGAGGGCAGTTTATTTATCTTATTCATAACCTGTTTTGAAAATCTTCCCAATATGAAACTTTTCCGGAAGTAAAGCTGCAATGCTAATTCCACATACTTGGGAGTTAACCCCACTGAATTCAATAGGACTTACTTTTGAGTAGACATGGTTAGGATTGTGCTCAAAGGGACTTTCAAGTGAACATAGTCAAGGATTGTGTTGTAAATCTTTCTTTCTCCCTCCAATCCCTTTTTTTTTAAAAAAAGCAGTTAGGCAGGGCTTACTTAGGTGTCACTGCTTTTATTTGGCAGGAAATCAATACTTTAACAAACCACCTGTAACAAGCTACAGCTTCCATGATTCTGTGGTGGGTTTCATGTGCTTCAAATGTATGTTGAATGTGCTTTACATGCATGGTGTGGATCTGTCCTAGCATGCTGTACATTCATCAGTGAATGGAAAAGAACAATTTTAAAATATACTTTTTTAAAACAGGGCTGTAGCTCAGTGGTAGGGCCCATGTTTGCATGCAAAGGTCATACATTCAATTTCTGGAAGAGACAATTGCCTGGAATCCTGGAGAGCCAATGATAGTCCATGTCATCAGTTCTGAACTAGATAGTATCAAATGACCTGACTCAGTATAAGGCAGATTCCTTTGTGCTTAAAAGAGGAAAGAAACTGAAGGGCCGCAGTGACTCAGGAATTTATTTATATACATTTCTACAACATTTATATACTGCTTTATTGTAAAAGTCTTCAAAGCGGTTTATAGAAGGAATGTGGGATGCTGAGGTTTCTGTCTTACTCACAGGAATCTTGTTGTGGTTGGTATGGTATTGTATTTAGGAAATCATCACTGTCTTTTCTTTTTCTTTTTATATTTGCATTTCATTTACCTCTGATCTTACTCCCTTACATCCATAGAAGCAACAACATTGGTTCCATGTGGTCAGCTCAACCCCCTTAAACCCACTGATGATGCACCTTGTTATTTGCATAATTGGTTGTTTCTTGCCCAATAGTGGTAAAAGAGAATTCACATACTGGGAAGTGTGGCTTCAATTGCTTGTGTTCCCAATCCACTGCCTGTGAAGGTAGATCAAACCATGTGTGTTTTCTCTCTGTCAATTATTATTCACTGGAATTAGGTTGGCTGTCAAAGTGAGTTTATAGCAGTCCACAGAGTAGGCAGGAAAGAGTAGAGAATCTTCTTAGCTCTTACTCATTTCTCTAACCTCGCTATGCAGTGAAGGGTCAAGTGTGCAAAGAGGTTTGGAGCAGCCACATTAAAAGGCAGGCAGGGGGTTGCCCACCCGGCTTTGATATGGATACCGTTGCAGAGGATCCCTAGTCAAGCTTTAACAACAACAAAATCCTAACAATATCTCTCAGAAGTAAGTCCTGTTGAGTTCTATGAGGCTTAGTCCCTTAATAAGTCTGCTTAGAATTTCAGCCTTCAGGGCATCCATTTTATTCCCGAATGCTCCCATCTAACATCTCCACAACGCTAGACTTTCTTCCTACAATGGCCTTCTGGTGACTGGCCTGGCCTGAGGGCACTTAAACCCTTCTTGCCAGAAGCAAGTAGGATCAATTAAATGACCCTTACACAGGATCTCTAATCAGGTGAGAAGGAATGATCCTGTTACTTCAGCTGGACCTGGAAACACCCTCATTTAGCTAAGATTTCTATCTTAATTTCCAGTCAGAGAATTATTATTTTTGTTTGAGTGGTATGCTCCAAGCAACTGTGGTTGATGCTTAACGTATTATGCTTAATGACACTAGGTCCCATCCCTTATAACATCACTAGCGCCCTACCCTGATATCTCAGGGTTTGGAATGCTTCTAACCTGGCTACCCTAGAACACAGGTAAATAAACACCTGTTCATATGTCTGAATAATGGAATATGATGGGAGCATGATGAAGATATCCTGGGCAGAGGTGGGATGGGTAATGAATGTACATTGGTCTAAGCCATCCCTGCATCCTCTTCACCCACTGGTGTGTACATGAAGCAGGAGATTCCCATATGAATTAAATGATAAAAATATGTACAGTCATGTGCAGATTTGTTTGAAACAGAAGTGAGATAAAATGTCCTCACTGCTTTTTCAGTTGATAATGTGCACATGCCCTAATTCACCTATAAAACAGGTCACCTGGGCCCTAGGTCTTTTCAAAGGGCATGTTGATACAATGAAAATATTTTTTTAAACCTGTCAAATACTAATAGAATAAAATGACAGTCTTCATGATTGAATAAACAATTAGTATGCATTTTCATTTCTATGTCACAAGAAAACTCCTACAGCTTTAATTCTGGTTACATAAAAAAGAGGAGAAAGGCAGAATTGTAAGCCATTCCCTCCCCCCTCCTGCATTTTTAATCATATCCAGTGAGGGGGGGGAAATTAGGTTAGCACAAATTTAATACAGATGAGCCATAAAACTTGCCAAAGTGTAATGGCTAAAGCTAAAATGTTATTTGAATGTATTTTAGATTATCATGTTCCTTTAAACAAATAGCACACTTCCTCTGGGAGACTCGAGGGATTTGTGTCTAGCCAGCATTTGGCTTTGAATATGCAAAGCCATATGTTCCCTCATGGTTCAGTGGATCTAGAAAGCTGATGCATCACATATATAAGAAGTGTGTGGGATATATTGGAGAAGGAATAGTTCCACGAGGCAGTTGGAATCCCCAGCCTTTGTAAATATCCATGGAAAAATGTATGCCCTCAGTGTCTTTCTGTTAATAACACACAAATATGATACTTATTACTTGTGTAATTACACAAATATGAGCCCCAAACCACACATTTAAGCCTTTTAATATTTTAATGTAACTATATGTTTTAATTTTGTACGTCGCCCAGAGTGGCTGGATTGCCAGCCAGATGGGCGACTAATAAATTTAATAAATAAATTTTTAAACATGGGAAAGTTTCTGAAGCAAAGCACCATTCATCAGTCTTCTTCTTCAAAAGGTGATTTAGAGCTTAGGCCTGTTGGGTACTAACTCCTAAATAAATAAGGTCCCATCTGCACTATACGTTTAAAGCAGTATCATACCACTTTAAACTGTTTGAACTTACACCAAAGAATCCTGGGAGTTATAGTTTGTTAAGTTTTCTGAGAATTGTTAGGAGACCCTTATTCCCCTCACAGAGCTACAGTTCTCAGAGTACTTTAACAGTCAGTCCCTCTTCCAACTCTCGTAGCTCTGTGAGGAAAACAGGGGTCTCCTAACAACTCTCAGCACCCTTTACAGTTCCCAGGATTCTTTGGGGGAAGCTATGACTGTATGATACTGTGGTATGATACTGCTTTAAATGTATAGTACAGATGGGTCCCAGTATGGGAGTTCATTTTACTCTCATCCTGTTCTTCCACACAAGAAGCCAGGTGTTGGGGAAGGGAAAGCAGGATACCGTGTTCACACTCTTGCTCATTCACTCCACACCACACCCATGTTGGGAGAGGGACCTAGAACATAGTAGTGCTCACTTACACTTTCCCCTCGCATCATCTCTTTAAACTTCATATCACTGTGGTTATCTTGTTTGATTTTTTTTCTGTATGACAAATTTGGCAGCCACATAAGATCCTATCACTGGTTGCATTCCCTCAAGTACAAACAGTGCTCCATTGCTTCAAAGGGAGCCGTGCTGCAACTGGGCAGACAGTGAATGTATTTTCCCATGGGATGGAAGGGCTAATCTGATGGCTGATTAAAAAGTAACAACCACACTGAATACTCTATGCTAAAAACAATAAAGAATTCCATTGACTATTGTTTTTGTGACATCTACAAAAACCACAAACGAAATATATTTGCATATTTTTCTTTATTAATTCTTCAAATGTTCAAAGTATGGGACAATGCAAGTTTAGTATATATATATATATTAGCGATGCCAGGTCTCCAGCAAATGGCCAGAGACTCCGGCCCCGCCCTTGCTTTTCTCATCTCCGGCTAGAATTGCCCCCATGTTGTTTAATCTCCAGTTTTCGGCTGGAGTCTACAGTTTTTTGGGGGGCCCTCCAGCTCTCTGGCTAGCACCCCTTAATCTCCGGACTCTCAGCTTCAATTTTTTTAAAAATTAAGTTTCTAGGTGGCCTGGTTCCCGAGATATACACCGAAACGTCAAAAAAAAACCCCGTGTGACTGTTTTTTACATATCTTTCCTTGCTCTGGCTACAATTCCCATCAGCCCAATCCAGTGGCTATGCTGGCTGGGGCTGATGGGAGTTGTAGTTTAAAAAAGTAACTTTCCAAAGCTCTGGCTGTAACCCCACCCTTTCAGGATTGTAGCCAATGAAGCCAGGGTTGTGACTTGTTGATCCAGGCATGCCTAGGCTTAATTTCAACGTCAGAAAATGGTGACTTTAAGATTTTTGCAGTCTGCGTAAGTAATATGGCTTAACGGTTTTTTCCCTCTTCTGTCCAAGAGTCAGACCCTGGGCTATGAAATATGAAAGTATTTAATCCAATATCTGCTTTTCTGGGAGTAAAGCAATTCTAATAATCCCAAGTACCATTAGGACTTACTTTTGAGTAGACATGGTTAGGATTGTGCTGTAAATTAATGGGACTTGTGAGTAAACATAGCGCAGACTTGTGTTTTTTTAACAAAATGAATGAAGTTTATTTATTTATTTTTATTTATTTATTATTTGATTTATATCCCGCCCTTCCTCCCAGTAGGAGCCCAGGGCGGCAAACAAAAGCACTAAAAACACTTTAAAAATCATAAAAACAGACTTTAAAATATATTAAAACAAAACATCTTTAAAAACATTTTTAAAAGCTTTAAAAACATTTTTTTAAAGAAAAGGTTTAAAAACATATTAAAAAGCAATTCCAACACAGACGCAGACTGGGATAAGGTCTCAACCTAAAAGACTTGTTAAAAGAGCAAGTTTCTTATCACTTCAGGGTACGGTTTTCCCTGGTTGAGTAAGCCCCATTGAATACATTGGGCCTTGCTTCTGAGTAAACAAACATAAGATTGCACTATTTATTTATTGCACTTGTATACCGCCCCATAGCCGAAGCTCTCTGGGCGGTTTACAGCAATCAAAAACATTAAAACAAATATACAATTTAAAAATGTATTTTAAAAACAATTTAAAACACAATTTTAAAATTCAAAACGATATAAAAACAATTTAAAAGACATGCTAAAATGCATGGGAGAAGGGGGAAGTCTTGACCTGGCACCAGAAAGGTAACAGTAATGGTGCCAGGCACGCCTTGTCACGCACATCATTCCATAATGTGGTTTTATATGTTCAGACCATCTGGTCCCTGTTACCAATCTGGCCGCTGCATTTTGCACAAGCTGCAGTTTCCGAACCGTCTTCAAAGGCAGCCCCACGTAGAGTGCATTGCAGTAATCTAATTTGGAGGTTACCAGAGCATGGACAACTGAAGCCAGATTATCCCTGTCCAGATAGGGACATAGTTGGGCCACCAACCGAAGTTGGTAGAAGGCACTCCGTGCCACCGAGGCTACCTGAGCCTCAAGTGACAGAGATGGTTCTAGGAGAACCCCCAAGCTACGAACCTGCTCCTTCAGGGGGAGTGCAACCCCATCCAGAACAGGTTAGACATCCATCATCTGGTCAGAAGAACCACACACTAACAGCATCTCAGTCTTGTCTGGATTGAGCCTCAGTTTATTAGCCCTCATCCAGTCCACTGTCGCAGCCACACACCGGTTCAGCACATTGACAGCCTCACCTGAAGAAGATGAAAAGGAGAAATAGAGCTGTGTGTCATCAGCATACTGATGGCAACGCACTCCAAAGCTCCGGATGACCGCACCCAACGGTTTCATGTAGTTGTTGAACAGCATGGGGGACAGAACTGACCCCTGTGGAAACCCATACTGGAGAGTCCAGGGTGCCGAGTAATGTTCCCCAAGCACCACCTTCTGGAGGCGACCTGCCAAGTAGGAGTGGAACCACCACAATGCAGTCCCTCCCACTCCCAACTCAGCCAGTCTCCCCAGAAGGATACCATGGTCGATGGTATCGAAAGCCGCTGAGAGATCAAGGAGAATCAACAGAGTCACACTCCCCCTGTCTCTCTCCCGACAAAGGTCATCATACAGGGCGACCAAGGCTGTTTCCATGCCAAAACCAGGCCTGAAACCCGACTGAAATGGATCCACATAATCGGTCTCATCCAAGAGTGTCTGGAGCTGGCCTGCAACCACTCGTTCCAGGACCTTGCCCAGGAATGGAACATTTGCTACCGGCCTATAGTTATTAAGATTTTCTGGATCCAGGGAGGGCCTCTTCAGGAGTGGTCTCACTACTGCCACTTTCAGGCAGCCAGG
The DNA here is from genome assembly GCF_030035675.1 of Rhineura floridana. Classification (NCBI taxonomy): domain Eukaryota; kingdom Metazoa; phylum Chordata; class Lepidosauria; order Squamata; family Rhineuridae; genus Rhineura; species Rhineura floridana. The sequence continues at coordinate 157,404,612 of NC_084480.1, forward strand.
GACCACCCCCTCTCGCAGAGAGGCATTAATCACTTCCCTGGCCCAGCCAGCTGTTCCATCCCTGCTAGCTTTTATTAGCCAAGAAGGGCAAGGATCCAGCACAGAAGTGGTTGCACGAACCTGTCCAAGCACCTTGTCAATGTCCTCAAGCTGCACCAACTGAAACTCATCCAACAAATCGGGACAAGGCTGCTCTGGATACCTCGCTTGATTCACCTGCTATAACACTGGAGTCTAAGTCCTGGAGGATGCTAAAGATTTTATCCTGGAAGTTCCTAGCAAATTCATTACAGCGGGCCTCAGATGGTTCTACCATGTCCCTGGGGCCAGAGTATAATAGCCCCGGACAATTCTGAAGAGCTCCGTTGGGTGGCAGATTGATGATTTGATAGTGGCAGCAAAATATTGTTTTTTTGCTGCCCTCACTGCCCCTAAAAAATATCTTTACAGGTTGTATAAATAATAAACATATTTGATAGTCATGCTTATATAAATATTTTCATAGAATCATAGAATAGTAGAGTTGGAAGGGGCCTATAAGGCCATCAAGTCCAACCCCCTGCTCAAGGCAGGAATCCAAATCAAAGCATTTCCGACAGATGGCTGTCCAGCTGCCTCTTGAATGCCTCCAGTGTTGGAGAGCCCATTACCTCTCTAGTAATTGGTTCCATTGTCGCATGGCTCTAACAGTTAGGAAGCTTTTCCTGATGTCCAGTCGAAATCTGGCTTCCTGCAACTTGAGCCCATTATTCCATGTCCTGTACTCTGGGACAATCGAGAAGAGATCCCGGCCCTCCTCTGTGTGGCAACCTTTCAAGTACTTGAACAGTGCTATCATATCTCCCCTCAGTCTTCTCTTCTCCAGGCTAAACATGCCCAGTTCTTTCAGTCTCTCCTCATAGGGCTTTGTTTCCAGTCCCCTGATCATCCTTGTTGCCCTCCTCTGAACCTGTTCCAGTTTGTCTGCATCCTTCTTGAAGTGCAGAGACCAGAACTGGACGCAGCACTCAAGATGAGGCCTAACCAGTGCTGAATAGAGGGAAACTAATACTTCACACAATCTGGAAACTATACCTCCGTTAATGCAGCCTAATATAGCATTTGCCTTTTTTGCAGCCACATCACACTGTTGGCTCATATTCAGCTTGTGATCAACGACAATTCCAAGATCCTTCTCACATGTCGTATTGCTGAGGCAAGTATCCCCCATCTTATAACTGTGCATTTGGTTTCTTTTTCCTAAGTGTAGAACTTTGCATTTATCCCTGTTGAATTGCATTCTGTTGTTTTCAGCCCAATGCCCCAGCCTGTCAAGGTCCCTTTGAATTTTCTTTCTGTCTTCCATGGTATTAGTTATGCCCCCCAATTTTGTATCATCTGCAAATTTGATAAGCATGCTCTGTACCTCCTCATCCAAATCGTTAATAAAAATGTTGAAGAGCACTGGGCCCAAGACCAAGCCCTGTGGTACCCCACTCATTACTTCCGCCCAGTTTTGTCATACTGTGTCCCTATAAGTATCCGATTTCACATTATGGTTGTACAATACTTCCTTTACATTTTAAGTATGTCTTGGGGTAGCCATGGTTCTCCATTGTTTTCATCCTGAGGGGCAGATAAGCTGAGAGATGGTGAGTAGCCCATGGTCACCCACTACAGTTTATAGCTCATTTCCATTCTGAAAAATTAATTAAAACAATTTACATGCAGGCAAAATTTATTAAGTGGATTCACACAATACATGTAAAGCATAACCAACTCGCATTTAAAGCGCATGACTTCCCCTAAAGAATTCTGGGAAGTGTCATTTCCCCCTCACAGTTATAGTTCTCATCACTCTTAACAAACTGCAGTTCCCATGATTCTGTGGTGGGATTCATGTGCTTCAAATGGGTGTTGAATGTGCTTTAAATGAATGGTGTGGATCTGCCCTAGGTATGATGTGAATTCAAGAGTGAATTGAAAAGAACAATTTTAAAAGATACTTCTTACTCTTACTCACTTCTCAGACCTCTTTCTGAAGGGTCAAATCTGTAAAAAAGTTTGGAGCAGCCACGTTAAAAGATAAGGGCAGGGCATTCCAGGCAGGGGGTTGCCAACCCTGCTTGGATATGGATGTATTTGCAGAAGATCCCTAGTCAAGCTTTACCAACAGCACAATCCAAACTATGTCTACTCAGAAGTAAGTCCTGTTGAGTTCTATGGGGGCTTAGTCCCTTAGTATGTGTGTTTAGAATTGCAGCCTTCAGGGGCATCCATCTTTACTCCCAAATGCTCCCATCTAACATCTCCACAACACTAGGTTCCTTTCTTCCTACAGTGGCCTTCTGGTGACTGGCCTGGCCTGAAGGCACTTAACTCTTCTTGATGAAAGCAAGTAGGCTAGATTAAATGTTCCCTACCCAGGCTCCACCTTTCATCTTAATTTCCAATCAGATATATTTTTTTAATTGTATGCTCCAAGCAACTGTGATTGATGCTTAATATATCATGCTTAATGAAATCACTGGGGTCCGCCCCATGACATCACTGGGGCCCACCCTGTGACATCACTCGAGCCCACCCCATGGCATCACTGGGGCCCATCCCATGACATCACTAGGGCCCGCCCCTCAAATCTCAGGTTTTGGGATGCTTCTGACCTGGCAACCCTAATATATATATATATGTAAATCCTCCCCAGCTTCATATAATTTTGCCTGCAGCCTGCTGAACCAGGGAGCACGCAACAGCACAGGCAGCGCTACAGTCATGCCACAGCCAGGTACACATGCCTTCTTACTCCTAGTCCAGATGTTGTCATAAACTCTTGTTAGCTGCATCACTTATGGCACAGATTTGGGTACCCATGTTTAGTAGTCATGAAGGACACAGGACTTACGCTTTCTTCCCACAGATGGCTCCTTGGTACCAGTTCCTGCATGTGCTGAAATATTTCTTGTTGGTCCCCATAACTTGCTGCAGAGCACAAACATTTGGGCTGGGAGAGAGAAAAAAGTCAATACTAAAAAGTCCTTTGTAGTTTTAATGTTTAAAATGATGTTTAATGTGCTTATCAAGAAGTAAAAATTTGCAAGACTATACCCAGGACTCTATTTCCTATATGGTAGTTTGATTAAAGTTCATGGGAGCCCTAAGAGGTAAACAAAAAGGTATGTAAAGGTTTATTTGAACAGACAAGGCTTCCTAGGAGGTCATAACAATGATAAGGAGACTACTCTCAGAGTTTGAGTCCAACCACATTTGGTGGCTTCAGTTGCAAATGACCACTGACTTGGTGACTTTTCCCCAGAGAGATTGTTCACATGATACTGAGCAGAAATTTTAGGCTGTACATTGCTTGGAATTCTTTCCACATTCCAGTGGTTTCCCTACTTCAGTTCCATTTCTGCTCATTCACGCTTGAATGGCTAGGGCTGGAGACAGACAACAGTTTTTTTCAGATGTAGGTAAAGTAGGAATCTTATGGTGTAGGAGCATCGAGACTAGGTTGTGTCACACACTAGATAATAGTTCAAACAGCCACCTCTAAATTTCTATCATGAACTTTTATTTTACAGCAGCCAAATCTAATCAGTTCCCAAGATATTTGTTATTCAGAGAGATGAAAGTAATATGACAGAGCCATTGTTGTTTCTCATTGGCAAGTTCTTCAGACTCCTGCTTGGTGACTCTTATCCACAGCTGCATATCATAACTTGCAGATCGGGGTGGGGGTGATCATGGGAGAAAGCTAAACATTTTCTTTCCCCTGCCTGCCCAAGAGAAACTCTCATGTTCTATAATTCAGTAGGTTATTTTGATTGCCACTGTTTCGAATAACACGAGAGCACGTAAGTAAACAGCCCCTTAGCCAAGTGAGAAAAGGGGGAGAAACAATCCACCCTTCTGGATTTTAATAACAAATCCTTCTTTTATTTGAAAAAGGACGTCTCTTCAGAAGCCCCAGTGAAATGAAGAGGAGCTATGCAAGATCATGAATTGGACTCTTCTGTAGCTCTCATTCATTCCAATGGGGCTTGTGCAGGAAAACTTTCTGCTGCATTGTGGTGTGTGATGCTTTTCTCTCACGTTCAAACTATAGTATTATGGAATAAAACTGATACTTTATTTCAGATGAGGTTGCATTCAATCTGTTAAGCATTTTATATTTTACAAACATTTTCATCATTAACATGTTATAATTATATATATATATATATATATATATATATATATATATATATATATATATATATTTAAAAATCAATATTACAATTTATTTATAATGAGCTGGATTATTTTAACATACCACTTTGAAATGGGCAGAATCTCTCACAAATATTTAATATAAATTCATTAACCAATGTAGTTATCACATCTAGAGTTTAAAAGTGAACCAAGAAGCTGTTCATTTGAAATTCCCCCCACATCCAAAAATCATGTTGCAGCAATTAATTGGCAACAGTAATATAGTCTTCACTACACCAAAAGGGTTGACTATTGAGTGCCTTATTGTAAATCTGAAATGAAGTTCTTCATTTCTCAAAACAAAGGTGGCAAGGCTGACGTTTGTGTGGAAATACTATCCTCTGATTTGACAGTCAAAAACACTGTCCCTGATTAATGTGGACTCTTGGTTACTTAGTGGTGAGCAAACTACTCTGAATCTGCTTGGGGGGGGGCACAGGTATCATCTGTTCCAGGGCTGAGTCCTAGCACTGAAAACATATGTCTGAACTGAACTCTGATGAGTTCCAGCACAGTTTAAGCCCTCCTGAAATGCCCTCAGTTATGAAATTACATGTTTTATCTTTACTTCATGTTCTTTTTCTTTTTAGCAATCAGCTAATTTATTCAATTAATAAGCTCTAGCCTTCTTGTATATTTTTTCCCTACAAGGATGACTTTACAAGTACAGCAGATTTTATACTTAAAATGCACTCATCTTTGGAGCATTCTACTTCAGACTAAACAATAATTTTGGTTGCAGAAGGGAGTTTCATTTAAAACATGTTATTAATTTTAGGAAAATAAAATTCAGACTTACCCTTGATCACGTGCCCTGATCCGACTGTGGGTTAATATCTTGTCATAATGAGCAGCAGAAGATTCTGCAGTATGAAAAGCTGACAGAAAACAAATGGTGACTGTGACAACCAAAAGGATCTCCATCCTTTTGTCTCTCTGTTGCTCCTGACTAGCCTAAGAAGAGAACAGGCAAAAGGCTCCAGAGAGCTCAAAGTTTATATACATGGCTACAGCACAGTGGGAGGAGAATTGTATCAACCTGAGACTTTGAACCACCCTCCAAAAGCAGAAACATCAGACAAGCCCTGCATGAATGTGGAGCATACAGGCACTCAGTGTAGCCAGTTGTTTCGTCTTTTATTTCTATAAGAGTATATGTATATAATGGATAATTTTTCAGAGAGTTGTTTTGCCCCCTTCAGTGAGTAATTCAAAGCAGTCAGAGAAATTGTGTTAACTACCCTTGTGTTGTAAACAGAGCAGAATATTATTTAGGGTGACAGGATTTAATTGGAATTTGCAGAGTTAGTCCCTTACTTCAGTAAGAAAGGCCCTTAGTTCCCATAAACAACAGATAAAAGATCACCTTTTTTTGGTGGGGCAGGAGGGGACTGTCATTAGGGATTTCACAAGAGTGAATGCACATACAAAAATTACCTGCACTTAGAAAATCTGATGTCAGGAGAAGGGTTCTTCTAGCTAAGTCTTCTTCCTTATATGTTTGTTTTCTATGAGCACAAATATTGTTTGCCTCCTGATCTGCTATTTATGGGAAGAACTATACCTCATCTCTGCTGCCAGCAAGGCACACACTACCTTGATTTGTAAGCGCTCAGTATTCAGTAGTCCCACTAATGTCCTGCCTGCATCCTCAGGAAAATTGTACCTAAAAATTCAGGAGAATCAAGTTACAGTTTTTCCTGGACAGTAGCACATCAGACTGCAGAAAGGGAGTCATATGATATTTCTGCTCATAGAAAATTAGCAGGGAGAGCATTCAACCTAGCCTTTTCCCCGACATGTTAACTGGGCGTTGAGAGTAGTTTTCTGTATAGGAAGGTCAATATACCCATACACCTCTTTGCCTGTAGGGGCTCCACACAACCAAGAGTGACCCTGCAAAGCCCCTACGTGCAAGGAGGCATTCATGCGTTGCCCTGCCTACCTATACAGACAACTGCATTCAATATACAGTTGATAAAAAAAAAGACTTGGCAGGAATATGGCTAAAGGCATGGTCCCATTCCAGTCTGTACACCAATATGACTTACACATGAATAATGTGCACATGAAGTTTACAGGTGGCACGGACATTACTTTCGTTTTGTGTATGAGATTAGGAGTGTGTCCACTCCTGGAGTCCTGATTAATCTGAAGGCAAAGGAGAAATCACCTCAGCAAGAGGAAGCAGAGGTTGCTTCACCCTCCCTTCAAGGACCAATAGCATAGCCCACAAAGTTCAGTTAGTAGCCTTCTTAGAGTGAATGTGTATGGGCTTGAAGCGGGTGTACATGCAAGCAAGGCCCTAATGTCACCACACATACTATCTCCATAGGTTGAACATCAAGGTTTGAAGGGAAATTCTAAGTGCATTCAGCTGAATACTCTTACAAGCGTCCCTACAGTTGGAACACTATTGCCTTAGTGCTCAACAAGCGAAGGTTGGAAGTGGAGATGGCACTTGCAGGGATATTGGGTCAGGGCTTGCTTGCATTCTCTGGCCACTCTCCCCACTTTAAGCCTTCATGTTTTCAGTTGCATAAGTAGGGCTTGATACTTCTCAGCATGAAAATAATTGTTTTATTTCTTTTGCTTAATTTATTTTAAAAAGATTTGTAGCTTCTCTCATCCACTGTGTTCAAATTGGCTACTAAAACATAGAAGGATCAGGGCATTTTCTGTTACATATGGTTAGTCTTTCTGATCTTCCAGAGTTCATTTTAGCTGGATGGGGCATGCCAAATGCTACTTCTCCAAAGCTGTGAAGCTGCGGCCCATGCCTGCTATTTCCATTGGAAAGAAAGCATCCAGTGGTGTGAATGGGTGTTTTCATTCCAATGCAAATAGCACATGTAAGAGACCAATCCAAATTGGGACCACAGATGGAGGCAAAAAATTAATGTCCCCCTAATCCTGCTGTTAGGATTCCAATTCAGATGTATCGGTTTATTTTTAAAAAATCATGCAAATTGCTAATTGCGTGAAGGATGTCATGTTGAGTTGGTATCTCGGTTCCAATGAAGAACTGGATAGACCATTAAATTATCTCCAGGCAACTGGAAGCATATTTAATCTTGTTGCCATTCACACATTCTGTTTTCATACATTTACACTTTACAGACTGTTCTGAGATGTTCTTGAACAGTGTGGATCTGTGATAATTTTGGTTTATCTAAAATTGCTTGTATCTTGCTTTATACAAGATGAAATCTTAAGAAGAAAGTTTAATGCACAAATAATTTCAAGATAAACATGGGAACTGGGTGTTGTGTGTCAACAAATATGCCAGCAACGAGGGCAAGGGAGAGACCTTTGTATATCAGTGTCTCCTAGTGCCTCCAACAGCCATGGCTCCTGAAAGTTTTAAAGGCTGTGAACCACTGACGCCCTACAGAGCTGCAGTGGCAGAAGCAGTGATAGCAAGAACACCTGATGGACTCGGAAGAAGATGCTGAAGAACCATGTCTGATATCATCAAAAGTATTCTGAAGACAGAGAGCTGGAAGAGGCAACTCATTCATCTTGGGAATGCTCTCAAACCAGCAGGATACCAATATTCAGAAAGTATCTTCTTCAGTACCAGAATTCACTTCATAGGATCTGTCATTGTGAGGGCAATATCATCCACACCAAGGCCACATTCACACCGTACGTTTATTCCACTATTAGTCCACTTTAAACAGGTATGGCTTTCCCCCAAAGAATCTTGGGAAGTGTAATTTGTGAGGGATGCAGAGAAATGTGACGGCTGTTCCCCTCACAGAGCTACAATTGCCAGAGTAGTTTAACATTCAGTCCCTCTTCCCAGAGAACTCTGAGAACTGTAGCTCTAATGAAGGGAACAGGGGTCTAACAACTCTCAGAACCCTTCAAAAACTACACTTGCGTCATTTGACAATATTAATCAACAAAGGTTTGGCTTGAAAAAGGTTGCCACCCACCTGGATAGAATCACACATAGTTCTTCTGCTGAAGGCAGGTAAGGACCCAGTGCAACCAGATTCATAGCAACCAATTTAGTTATTGAATATGGGTTATAAGATATTTATATCAATGTTAGCAAACAGATTTGTTAGTAATATTTAAACTGATCCTCTCAGATCAATATAGTTTTATTCCATGGAGTTTCATAGCTGGTCCAGTTTGTAAACTATTTAGCATCATTAACTTCTGTAAAGTTAAACAGATCCCATTAGTAGTGACAGCATTAGATATATACAAAGCTTCTGACAAAGTTAATTGGCAATTCCTTTTAAATTCATTAGAAATATATCAGTTTGGCCCTACGTTTACTATGTAATTGAAAGCAATATATTCAGAAGGCAAAAATTTAATAGATCGGAATCTAGGCAATTTTATTTAAATGCAGGTAGTGAACATGGTTGACTTCTCTCACCTTTATCGTTCATAATGGCAATTGAGTTTCTAGCATGTAGGCTGAGGCAGAATAGGAATATTAGTAGGATAAGAACTGAGCAGGAGGAATATCTTCTTAGCCTATATGCTGAAGACTTATTATTGACAATGTCTGACGCAGAAGGATCCTCCGTGGCACAGAGTGGTAAGCTGCGGTAACGCAGCCAAAGCTCTGCTCACGGCCGGAGTTCGATTCCAACAGAAGGAGGAAGTTGAATCTCCGGTAAAAGGGGTCGAGGTCCACTCAGCCTTCCATCCATCTGTGGTCGGTAAAATGAGTACCCGGCATATGCTGGGGGGTAAAGAAAGGCCGGGGAAGGAACTGGCAATCCCACCCCATATATACAGACCCTAAGAGTCGGAAATGACTCGCACTACAAGTGCGGGGACACCTTTAGCTTTACCTGACGCGGAAGAGGCATCTGTAAATCTTATCGCTGAGTTTTGTCAATTTGAGGAGGTTGCAGATTTAAAAGTTAATTATTAAAAAAAAATCAGATTTGTTTTGTATTAATGTAAGGCCTCAGGTTCAACTGAGGATTTCCAATGGGCTGGTTGTACCATTTGTTGGTTGCAACTTTAGATATTTAGGAGTTCAAATACTGAGGAACCTTAAGAAATCCTTCCAATTTAACTGTTTCCCAATATGAAAAAAGTAAAGATAGATTTGAGAAAATGGGAAAAGATGAGATTATCTATGGTGAGTAGGATTGGGATGGCAAAAATGATGATAGTGCCAAGATGAAAGCTTGGAAAAGTTACTTTTTTGAACTACAGCTCCCATCAGCCCCAGCCAGCATGGCCACTAGATTGGGCTGATGGGACTTGTAGTTCAACAAAGTAACTTTTCCAAGCTCTGGAGATTTACATATTTATTTTATGTATTGCCAACCCCCATACCTAGTAGGAGTTTAAAGCAATGGCAGGGTAACATAGAAAAATTCATTTACAAGTCGAAGTGCCCTAGGGTTACCAACAGCTATAAGTATAGGAAAGGACAGAGGGAGGCTGGGTGGTGCCAAAGTTACAATAGTATTTTTAGGCTTTTCAGGGAAGGTATCTGTTAACATTCATTGATTTTAAAAACATAAGGAAACAGGTGCAGATAGAAAAGGCATTATTATCAAATGAAAATTGAAAGGGAATCCCATATATTAGGAAGGAGACAAGAAGGTGTTGCAGGTTGGACAATATTATGACTCCAATTTTTGAGGTCTGCAATAGGTGAAAAGAGTTGTTTATATCTGGGATATCTCCACTGATACCAGTCTGTAGCCATCTGGGATTTTATAATCCAGATAGGTCAGTGGATGGCTCGATTCTGGTGGAAGCGGATCTGTATAGACTATGGGATTATTACATAGGGGATCAACCATTATCAAGAAATTTATGAAGGGAAAAGTTAGGAGAGTGGGGGTACCTTGGTTGACATGATTTCAACTGAGCACATTCATTCACAAAGCCTGCAATTATGGAAGTGGGTACCAGGCCCCTGACATCATAAGAAACATTAATATCTAGTCTGGACAGTGGTGACAGAGGCCTGGAATCCAGGATATACAAATATTTATTGCGTGCGAATATGGGAATGCAACAAATATCCAAGGCATATTGGGAAGGAGAACTTGAATAGAAATAGATGATGATAGGTGGCAGGATATGTAGGTAAAGTCCTTTTATACTTCAATTGCCAATTCACATAGAGAACTGGATCCCCAGAGTGTTGGTGGAATTGTGAGGGAATAGGATCATACAAACACATACAGTGGGAATGCGAGAAAGTAAAAAAAATGGGTTGAGGTACAAATGAAATGAGTAAGATTACTGAACATATGGTGCATGCTTTGTAACGTTATTCACATAACCTAAACAGCCAGGTTAGTCAAGATGTGTGAATATCTACAGGACAGATGCCATTCATGAGCAGTAAAGAAAGAAACAATTTCACATAATTAAGAGCCTACATTTGTACAGAGTGCCACAGTTCCAAAGCATTGGTTAGCTGGACTGGGACCCTCATATGTTTACTGCATTATAACAACAGCCTCAGTTCACCTTCTTGTGAAATGTGAATATTGATGAGCTCACTGAATTATTTGTGAAGAAAACCTAAAGATTGTAAAGCCCTTTGCTTCAGAATTTGTCAGTCCTTCAGAACAGTAGACGGGCTCATAAACCTCACACATACAAAGCAGGTATAAGAGAATTGTGGGATTGCACTGGTCCTGCCCCTTTCATATGGCAGCCATACCATTAGCTAGCTCTGCAATTAGTAACAGCATGAAGGAACCCTACTTGCTTACTAGCACACACACACATAGGGTGCCTCTATACTAGAGGAGAAATTCTCCCCCATGTACATTGGTAAGCACCCTTCACACTACCACCAAACATGTGGTTGGCCATGGGAATGGCCAGTGTGCATGTTGTCATAGCCGGCATAACCCTGCGACTATCAATGGGGGAGAAATTCAATTTTGTTTGTATTTTAATAAGAAACTACTTAATTTGCATTTCACAAACCAATATAAGAACTGAAACACAGCTATTCTCTGAAATCCGCACTTCTCTTAATTTTGTGATGTAGTTCACCAACGAACACAATGTGTACAAAAATGCATATATTAGGGGAAACTATGCATTAAAATGCATATATTAGTGAAAGTAACATACAAGAATACATTCTATTAGGAAGGAATGTCTGCAAAGTGTGTATATTTGTCAAAACTGCATATAAAATGTATTCTATAAAAAGAAATTTGCACTAAAATGTGGACAAATGTTCATGAGGATTTTTAAGAATTGCTGCACAAATGTGGAGAATCGAATTTAAGATTGGAAAAAAGAGAAACTGAGAAAAGTGAAAATGACAGATTTGTCCATACTAGATTTGTCCTACCTGTGCCCACCATGCATTTTTTCAAAGTGTTAAAGGGTTTCCTCCAGTAATTTCCTCTGAACTGCATCAACCTTTTATTATCAGCAAACCTTTGGAGGACAAAGTAACTGCTAATTGCTAAGCTTCCACTAATTTACAATTAACTATTGCAACTTTCTTTGTTTTAATATTTACCTTAGGAACCTTTTGTTGTTGTTGTTGTTATGTGCCTTCAAGTCGATTACGACATATGGTGACCCCAGGAATCAGGGAGCTCCAATAGCATAGGAACCTTTAACATGTCAATCAATCAATCATCATTTATTACGGTCAATGACCAGCACTATAAAATGTAAAAACAGTAAAACATATCAATATTATACAGAGGAGGAAACAAGGGCAGCAGCCTGAAATAATATGGTATTAATGGTGTTGAATTAAGGCATCCATGGCACACCCAAGATTAACTATTATTATTTGCCATCACATGTCATATTTTGAAGCGAAGCATTTACCTAATTAATTTAACCAGACTTAAGATCTTGCTTAAATAACTTCAGTGTCATTTCTAAATATACTGCGAGCCTAATTTTAAAGTTGCTTTTTTAAAGGTGGAGATAGAACTAGAATACATTTTCAATTTTTTCAAATGGATTTTTATCAAGAGCATAGCTGGGGTCTGTGGATTCCACATTCTTATCCAAAGAAAGGGAGGAGGAAGGAAAATTAACTGCATACTGATTCATTTCTTTTTTAAATTTCTTCCCATCTTCAGACAAATTTCAAAGTTAGAGCTGGGTGTAATGGGCCACTCCAAATTTTCATCCCATTTTCCAGGTGGTGAATGTGGGCAGTCATTTTGCCAATTTCTTTGGAGGGGAGGTTAAAAACTCTCATCATTTTTTGTGGGAAAGGGCTTATTGGGAGTAACAGCAGTGGCTTTTTCTTTTTACTTTAATTTCAAAAGGTTTAGAAAACCTCTAGCTATTTCAAGGGCACTACAACAGGGAGGAAAAACAATGGCAGGCACCAAGAGTCAAGTACCAACAGGAGTGTCATCACTGTTGCTTGCAATGCCTGCTAAACAACCAAAGTTTTCATAAGCTTTTAAGTTTTTTAAAAAAAGGAAAGCCGTCTTCTCTCAATTTTGTTAACCCTTCCCCAACTGGCCAGTAATTTTCAGCCCCCCTTTCACCCTCTCCCATCCACCTCAATCTCCCTGAAAAGCTCATCTGAAAAAAATCTTCAGATCACTCGGGTCCTGCTTGCAGGCTTCCCCCAGGCACCTGGTTGGCCACTGTGAGAACAGGACGCTGGACTAGACAGCAGGCTCTTCTTATGTTCTTATCAGCATTAGTTTTAAACAAAAAGTACTGTATTATTGTCACTTGCATTTCTCTGGAGACCTCTAGTGGGGAAAACCTTGTAAATATTTTTGTTCAACTTCTTTCTCAAAAGGTTTGCATCTATGGCAACAAGAAGCCAGATTATCTGAACTTTTCAAAAAAACAAAACAAAAATTGTGATTGATTTTTAAGAAAAATTACAAAATAGTGAAAAAAGTGGACAATACAGTGTATCTCCACATGCTCAAACTTTTATAGCAAGGATTTTCATATGTATCCATACAATACAGCCCATTCTAGAAATTAAAATGTAAGTAGTCCAGCATGGTGTTCAGCAGCGTAGTCGCAAATTCAGAAGTGCAGGGTCCCTTCATGATAGTCACTGCCACAGCCAGATTCCCCCCCCCTTTTTTTTGCGGCTAGGTTGAGAATGAAGTCCTTGTTAATGACTTCTTCCACAACAACTGATGTCCCTAGCAGACGATCAGCATGAAAAGGGAGAGTATTGGCTACTGAAAAAAGTCTTCTCAGTGGGTGACTCACCTCCTTTTTCATGCTGATCGGGAAATCATCACTGTCTTTTCTTTTTCTATTTGCATTTCATTTACCTTTAAACTCACTCCCTTACATCCATAGAAGCAACAGCAGTGGTTTCATGCACTCAGCTCAACCCCTTTAAACCCACTGATGATGCACCTTGTTGGTTGCATGATGGTTTCTTTCTTGCCCAATAGTGGTAAAAGAGAATTCACATACTGGGAAGTGTGGCTGCAATTGTTGTTGTTTCCAAGCTGCTGTTTTTGAAGGTAAATCAAGCCATGTGTGTTTTCTCTCTGTCAGTTATTATTCACTGGAATTTGGTTGGCTGTCAAAGTGAATTTATAGCAGCCCACAGGGTAGGCAGAAAAGGGAAGATAATCTTCTTAACTCTTCCTCATTTCTCAAACCTTTCTCTGCAGTGAAGGATCAAATCTGTAAAGAAGTTTGAAGCAGCCATGTTAAAAGGCAGGCAGAGGGCAATCCAGGCAGGAGGTTGCCAACCCTGCTTTGATATTGATATCTTTGCAGAGGCTCCCTAGTCAAGCCTTACCAACAGCACAATCTTAACAATATCTACTCAGAAGTAAGTCCCGTTGAGTTCTATGAAGCTTAGTCCCTTAATAAATGTGCTTAGAATTGCAGCTTTCAGGGGCATTCATCTTTACTCCTGAGTGCTCCCATCTAACATCTCCACAACACTAGGCTCCCCTTTTCCTACGATGGCCTTCTGGTGGACTGGCCTAGCACTTAAACCCTTCTTGCCAGAAGCAAGTATGCTAGATTAAATGTTCCCTACCCAAGCTCCCTAAGCAGGTGAGAAGGAATGATCCCGTCACTTCAGCTGGACTTGGGAACACCCTCATTTAGCTAAGATTTCTATCTTAATTTCCAGACAGAGAATTTTTTTTGTTTGAGTGGTATGTTCCAAGCAACAGTGGTTGATGCTTAATGTATCATGCTTAATGACATCACTAGGGGCCACCCTTGAAATCTCAGGGTTTGGGATGCTTCTGACCTGGCAACCCTACCCTATAGCCCTATTTATGTGTAAGTTACACAATGAAAAGCACACCTGGGGCCAGAAAGTGCCCCACAGGTCTGCATAATGATTAAAACAATGTCATAATCTGATTTTCTTGAAAAAAAACAGAACAAATCCAATCTCACTTGTAAGGATTGCAATTCAGACCTTATTCTACTCCACCTCACTCTAGTAGCTGGTTTTTTTTTAATTGTTCTGTGGTGGAGCTGCTCATAGCATGAACCTGCTTTCATTTTGCTGTTTGCTGATTAAGGGGACTCCACATAACAGCAATGTAGAAAACACACAATTTATTCTAAAACGCACATCATCACATACAGGGCCTGCTCCAGGAATGCCGGGGCCCTTGGGCATCAGCTTGCCCTGCCCCTTGGCGTGTGCGTTTGTGTGTGTGTGCACGCCCGCGTCCCCCCATGCCCCCCACCTACCTGTCTGCTGTCTTTTACCATTGCCCTTAATGAAGATGGTGGCTGCAGTTTCCCTAAGGGGATGACTCCTCTGCTGCCATCTTTGTTGATGGCACGTGTGCGTGCTATGCATGCGCATCTCTGCCATCAACTAAGATGGCGGCAGGGGCTTCAGTACCTTAGGGAAACTGCGGCCGCCATCTTCGTTAAGGGCAATGGTAAAAGACAGCAGGCAGGTAGGTGGGGGGGTGGGGGGCGTGGATCACGGAAGGGGAGTGGAGGGGCAGCTGAGGGCCCCCCGTAGCTCCAGGGGCCGTTGGGCCAGTGCCCCACCTGGCCGCCCTGTACAACCGGTCCTGATCACATATTGTTGTACTCAGTATCACAATTTTGTCATTCGGTGGCACCCTGTTCCTTTGTTGACTACTCAAAAATTTAACATCAAAAAAGTGAAGGCACCCAGAAGGAGCACATTATCCTGCATGTGATAAGGGTGATAACTGCTCACCCATAAAGTTGGTACTTGTGTATATCTGATCCAATGATTGGGGTATTTACATAGTCCCTCCCTCAATTTTCAATGTTGCTCACAGTTTGCTGGTAAATTTGGCAGTGTGCCTAACGCTATTGACACAGTGATGCACTAACAGACTAGTTTTCTGCACTGTTATGGAGACAAATTCTTCTTGACCTTTTTTGACTTCAGTTATATTTAACTTAGTGGTGCCAGAGGCTATTCTGAAGAGGCAGCATATATAGCCAATATCTTGCTGGTCTTTGGTCCATATGTAAATTGAGGTCTCACATAAAGCCCAATAAGTGCTCGTTTACATAGGTGTAACTTATGGCAAAGGTCTCTACGGGTTCTCCAAAATGACAGAAGTCAGTATTACTCTTACTTGCCCATCAGAGGGTGCAACATGGTGCATTTTAAATGTTTTTATTACCTTTGTTACCTTTCCTCACTGTTACCTAAGAGTCCACTGAACAAAAGGGGGTAGGTGCTTTTGCATTTGCTAAATCATCATCAATCCTTGTCAGGACCACAGAGAGGGGACTCCCGTCCTATTATTACTACTGTGCTTGTGCATATAAAGATTGTACTGCTGTTGACATTCAAATGGTTGGGAAGGGCTGGTTGTTCCTCCTAGGCTGGAACCATTACGCCATGGCCCCAATCTCCCCTTTTTTACCAGGCTGCTTGTGCAAAGGGACTTTCTGAGGGGAGTCCCCTCCCCTCCTCCCTTCCCTTCCCTCTAAGGTGCATGCCCTGCACCTTACCCAAATCTGTTCCAGAGGGTTGGGGAGGAACCCCCTACCTCGAATAGGGATGGGGGAGAATATTTTTAAAAAATGAACCTGGTGCCGGATCTTGACTGAATTCGCTAGTTCGCTATTCCTTCGGAGTGGCACCAATTTCTTGTGGTGGGTCATGGCTGTAATTGGCATAGAATTTGCGGTTGTGACTGCAATCGGCAAGATTTTTTTTCAAAACCCTTCCCCATTTTACATATTTTTTTCGTAATTAAGATGTTGTGTCAACTATAGGATTTCCATTTGTCCATTATATATTATGATAAAAAAATGTTATCGCATTATCGTTAACTCTTCTCCCAAAGGGTTCTTCAGGATTCCCCTTTCTTTTGTAAAAAAATAGATTATGAACAACACACATACACACTGTGCTGCCCACCAACCACTCAGTTAGGAGACCCAGTGCCTGCAGGAGGAAGGGGAACGCCACCATCCAGAGAAAGAGAGCCGTTTGCCTGCCTGCCTGCCTGCCTGCCTGCCTGCCTGCCTGCCTGCCTGCCTGCCTGCCTGCCTGCCTGCCTGCCTGCCTGCCTGCCTGCCTGCTGCTTGCTGCTTGCTGCTTGCTGCTTGCTGCTTGCTGCTTGCTGCTTGCTGCTTGCTGCTTGCTGCTTGGCTACCACTACCACCACCCTTTCCTGGTTGGACTTCTGCTCTGCGGGGGTCACACCCAGAGCTTGGAAAAGTTACTTTTTCGAACTACAGCTCCCATCAGCCTAATCCAGTGGCCATGTTGCCTAGGGCTGATGGGAGTTGTAGTTCAAAAAAGTAACTTTTCCAAGCTCTGGTCACACCTTGCAGGACCAGGCCCCAGGTACTCAGCCAGCTGTGGCTGATTTTTTCCACCTGTCCCTTCTCTGGAGGGGATACATAAGCCGGCTGGCTGAGGGGGCTCCTGCTTTGTCTGCCTTTTTCTGGGTCTTCAGTTATGTGCCTGGCAGAGAGGACTCAGAGCCAAGTGGGGAGATTTGACGAGCCCCCAATTAGTGTAGTGATGGGTAGAGGGAGATATGGTGTTGTGAGGAGGACTTGCCAGGTAAGGGGAACGTGGCCCAGGCAGTTAATGGCTGTGCCTTGTTCTGGTCCTCCCTACACCCGGAGGTTTGTTGGTTGCCCTATCAGCCAGCTCTCAGGCCTCAGGATGCTGCTGCTAAACGCCAGATCGGTGCATAAGATCTCCCTCATTCATGATTTCATTGTGGATGAAGCAGCCGATCTGGCATGTATAACCGAGACCTGGGTGGGTGAGCAGGGAGGAGTCAGTCTCTCTCAGCTATGTCCACCAGGGGACCTGGTCCAGCATCAGGGTAGACCTGAAGGTCGGGGAGGAGGGTTGCTGTGGTCTATAGGAGCTCCATCTTTCTCTGCAAGCACCCTGTCCATGTGACTACTGGTCTGGAGTGTTTGCACCTTATGTTGGGTCAGTGGGACAGACTGGGGATTCTGTTGGTGTACCGCCCACCCTGCTGCCCAACAGACTCCCTAGCTGGGCTGACGGAGGTGGTCTCGGGTGTACTGTTGAGATCCCCCAGACTGTTGGTTCTAGGGGATGTCAACATCCATGCCGAGGCCACCTTATCCGGGGCGGCTCAGGATTTCATGGTCTCCATGACAACCATGGGACTGTCCCAATATGCCATTGGCCCAACACATGTAGCAGGGCATACTCTAGATTTGGTTTTTGCAACTGGACATGGAGTTGGTGATCTGAATGTGGGGGGCCTTACATCAGTCCCTCTGTCATGGACAGATCACTGCTTGCTGAAGTTTAGACTTACAGTGGACCTATTAAGTTGGTCCGCCCCCAGAGACTAATGGATCTGGATGGTTTCCAAAGCGCTCTGGGGAGTTTTCCGGCTGATAGGGCTGGCGCTCCTGTCGAAACCGTGGTCGAGCTGTGGAATACAGAAATGACCCAGGCGGTTGACATGATTGCTCCTGAGTGCCCTCTCCTGTGTCGAGCTCGTACGGCTCCATGGTATACCCCAGAGTTGAGAGCGATGAAACAATATCAGAGACGGCTTGAGTGCAGATGGAGACGAACTCCTAGTGGATGCAATTATACACTGGTAAGTGCCTATGGTAAGCTGTATTTAGGGGCAGTAAGGGCAGCAAAAAATCAATATTTTGCTGCCACTATTGAATCATCAATCTGCCGCCCAGCGGAGCTCTTCAGAATTGTCTGGGGGATATTACACTCTGGCCCCAGGGACAAGGTAGAACCATCTGAGGCCCACTGTAATGAATTTGCTAGGCACTTCCAGGATAAAATCTTTAGCATCCTCCAGGACTTAGACTCCAGTGTTATAGCAGGTGAATCAAGCGAGGTATCCAGAGCACAACGTTGTCCTGATTTGTTGGATGAGTTTCAGTTGGTGCAGCTTGAGGACGTTGACAAGGTGCTTGGACAGGTTCGTGCAACCACTTCTGTGCTGGATCCTTGCCCTTCTTGGCTAATAAAAGCTAGCAGGGATGGAACAGCTGGCTGGGCCAGGGAAGTGATTAATGCCTCTCTGCGAGAGGGGGTGGTCCCTGGCTGCCTGAAAGAGGCAGTAGTGAGACCACTCCTGAAGAGGCCCTCCCTGGACCCAGAAAATCTTAATAACTATAGGCCGGTAGCAAATGTTCCATTCCTGGGCAAGGTCCTGGAACGAGTGGTTGCAGGCCAGCTCCAGACACTCTTGGATGAGACCGATTATGTGGATCCATTTCAGTCGGGTTTCAGGCCTGGCTTTGGCACGGAAACAGCCTTGGTTGCCCTGTATGATGACCTTTGTCGGGAGAGAGACAGGAGGAGTGTGACTCTGTTGATTCTCCTTGATCTCTCAGCGGCTTTCGATACCATCGACCATGGTATCCTTCTAGGGAGACTAGCTGAATTGGGAGTGGGAGGTACTGCATTGCGGTGGTTCCACTCCTACTTGGCAGGTCGCCTCCAGAAGGTGGTGCTTGGGGAACAGTACTCGGCACCCTGGACTCTCCAGTATGGGGTTCCGCAGGGGTCAGTTCTGTCCCCCATGCTGTTCAACATCTACATGAGACTGTTGGGTGCGGTCATCTGGAGCTTTGGAGTGCGTTGCCATCAGTATGCTGATGACACGCAGCTCTATTTCTCCTTTTTATCTTCTTCAGGTGAGGCTGTCAATGTGCTGAACCGGTGCCTGGCTGTGACAATGGACTGGATGAGGGCTAATAAACTGAGGCTCAATCCAGACAAGACTGAGATGCTGTTAGTGTGTGGTTCTTCTGACCAGATGATGGATGTCCAACCTGTTCTGGATGGGGTTGCACTCCCCCTGAAAGGAGCAGGTTCATAGCTTGGGGGTTCTCCTAGAACCATCTCTGTCACTTGAGGCTCAGGTAGCCTCGGTGGCACGGAATGCCTTCTACCAACTTCAGTTGGTGGCCCAACTACGTCCCTATCTGGACAGGGATAACCTGGCTTCAGTTGTCCATGCTCTGGTAACCTCCAAATTAGATTACTGCAATGCACTCTACGTGGGGCTGCCTTTGAAGACGGTTTGGAAACTGCAGCTCGTGCAAAATGCAGTGGCCAGATTGGTAACAGGGACCAAACGGTCTGAACATATAAAACCGATTCTGGCCTGCTTGCATTGGCTGCCTGTATGTTTCCGAGCTCAATTCAAGGTGCTGGTTTTAACCTATAAAGCCTTACACGGCTTGGGACCACAATACCTGATGGAACGCCTCTTCCGATATGAACCCACCCGTACACTACGTTCAAGATCAAAGGCCCTCCTCCGGGTGCCTACTCCAAGGGAAGCTTGGTGGGTGGCAACAAGGGAGGGGGCCTTCTCAGTGGTGGCCCCCACATTATGGAATGATCTGCCTGATGAGGCACGCCTGGCGCCATCACTGTTATCTTTTTGGTGCCAGGTCAAGACTTTCCTCTTCTCCCAGGCATTTTAGCATGTGTTTTAAATTGTTTTTATATTGTTTTAAATTTTAAAATTGTGCTTTTAAATTGTTTTTAAAATATGCGTTTTAAATTGTATATTTGTTTTAATGTTTTTGATAGCTGTAAACTGCCCAGAGGGCTTCGGCTATGGGGTAGTATACAAGTGCAATAAATAAATAAATAAATAAATTAGGTGCAGGTAGCAATCAATCATTCACCCTGGGACAGGGGTGGGTGTACTGTCCTCTCCTCTATGAGATATCAATGCTTCCAAACTGGCACAGACCATATCCAAAAGAGAGTAAGCCTGAGGCAAGACAGACACAAAGACGATTATCTGCCTCATTGATATATAAAAATAGGAAAAAACACATGGAATGCACGCTATGGTCATTCATGTAAGCAACCTAAAAATTACGCAATGTTTTACCCTGCTGCCAAAAAACCACATGGAACACTGTGATCTGATCATTCATTCTGCGCAGCTACCTAAAAATTATGCAACATATTTCCAAATGCCAAAAAAACACGTGGAATGCTGTGATCATTCATTCACGTCAGCGACCTTAAAATTACACAATGCTTTTCTCCACTGCCAGAAAACTACGTGGAATGCTGTCATTTACATAAGTATCTATGAAAATAATTGTATAATTTTTGCAACTCCCGGAAAAACACCCTGCGGATCGAATCTCTGAAAAATGCGATCAGCAGATCAAATTGGCAAGCGCCAGAGTAAGCGGAAACAAAAAAAGGATGGACCAGTAAAGAAACAATGGACCATCAAACTGCATGCGGGTTGGCACCATGCAGCAAACCCCATCCCTGACCTTGAACAGATTTATTGGGCACGTGGGGGGGGTGGAGAGGGGGAAGTCTCTTTGTGTCCCATCTAGATGTTTCTAACCTACAGCTCCCATAATCTCTGGCCAGCCCAATGGGGAGTTGTGCTGCTCATCAAACATCTGAAGAACTATGTAACCTAACTGGTCCCAAACACATGCTGCATGACAAAATGTAAAGCAAACAGAGGAGAAAAAAATCTATGGGTACTCTTCCATAGGCACAGAGAGTCACACCATCTACAGAGTGCTGTTATAAAGGAAATTGACATTATCTTTCCAGCTAGGAGAACTAAATAATATAAACATCCCCAAACTCACAGAATTTGATTAGGATGCCCTCCCACCCAGTCCCTGCAAGGTGGAGGCAGGCACAAAAGCACCCAACCCTGTTAAACATCTCACACAGCACTTAGACAATGGAAAGTAATGCTAAAGAACACAGACAACATATACACACACATACTAATACTATAAATGTGGCCAAAACCAGCGCTACCACACTGAAAGAGCATCAAACAGTTTTATATAAATACATGAAATGAACAAAACTCCATAAGCAGCGTGTTAGAAACATCAGCGACAGAGTTTTCAAAATAAATATTCATATACTGTGAGAGTACAAAATGATTATGTATTTTAAGTGAGTGGTTCACCGACAAAAGCTCCGGTGTCACCCAAAGTGGAGTGCATTCTAAATGAGTGGGTCCGGTCCTTGGGGTCATTTGCTCATACGACACAAGAAGTCCTGACCCATTTTCAGCTTGCACAAATTTCTGCTGCATCCCTACTCACTTGTACTGGAGCACAATTAAGTGGGAATGAATCTTTTTTCAAAGATTAACAACTATAGTCTCCTATTGTAATTCTGTGGGGACCAATTTCTGTTGGTTTCTTTCTGACTCTGTGGGAAAGTATTTCTTTGTTTGTGTTTCCCTGTGTGTTCCAAAAAGATGAGGAATGCGGTTGTATAATTTCAGTGTTATTACTATCTCCAGCTGAGAATACCCAGTGAGTGTATATCATGGATGAATTACCATGGGCTAGATTTAAAAGTGAAAATCCTTAAAAATCATCACAGAAATACAAAGTTAAAAAATGAAAACAATAAAAATAGTTACAACACTGGAGAGATATGAAGAGGAACAATGAGTCCACTTTTTACATGGGGGCAACCATAGTTTTTCCATACAATGCCCTCTAAGAACAATGGAATGCCATCCACTCCCATTCGTCAAGAAAATGGTTTCCCTGCTTAGGCCTCTGGGTAACAGCTGGCCTCTGGATAGAAGTTTCTCACAACTTGGAATAATCTGATGGAGTTGGGGCACCTGAATTATCTAAGTCTGCTGTGCTTGTGGATGAGGCCTCCTAATGGGAAAGCTGCTTCAGCTGTGGGAAAGTACATACAAGCGTTCTGATTGGTTCATGATATTCACCCTAGTTACTATGTTTTTAGTATAAAGCTAGCCCCGTTCTTGGGTTTGGGGCCTCACACTACTGTTTTCCTGACTCCTTTACAAAACCCTGGAGTACCTCTCTTTGATGGTATATGCTTTGTCCCTGTGGGGTCAATGATCTTATGGTATGTATAGAGCTACGCTGTTAGGTTTGTTGTTTTATTCTGGTTTATAATAATTCCCAACAGTATTGTTCAACTGCATTTCTTTATTTGTATCATGGTGCTCTTTAATGCAGCTATTTTTATTCACCTGATTGCAGGGAGGGAGTGCTCATCCTCAACCGGTGCCTGGAGGCTGTGAAGGACTGCATGTGGGCTAACAAACTGAAACAATCCAGACAAGACGGAAGTACTGCTGGTCAAGGGGAAAACTGCACCAGGGATGGGGTTGCAACCTGTTCTGGATGGGGTTCTGGATGGGGTTGCACTCCCCTTGAAGGAGCAGGGCTGCAGTTTGGGAGTCCTCCTGGATCCTGCCCTGCTGCTTGAACATCAGGTGGCTGTGGTAGTCAGGAGTGCGTTTGGCCAGCTCAAACTGGTCTACCAGCTGCATCCGTTCCTGGAGGCAGTTGACTTGGCCACAGTGACACATGCATTGGTGACATCGAGGCTTGATTACTGTAACACACTCCATGTGGGGCTGCCTTTGAAAACGGTTTGGAAATTGCAGTTGGTTCAAAATGCAGCAGCCAGGATGTTAACAGGAGCATTGCGCAGGGAGAATATTACCCCTGTGCTTTATCAACTCCACTGGCTCCCAATTTGTTTCCGGGCCCAATTCAAAGTGCTGGTTCTGACCCTTAAAGCCCTAAACGGCCTTGGACCCATGTACCTGAGGGACCGCTTACACTCATATGTACGTGACTGGGATTTAAGATCATCTGCCTCTGGTCTCCTCTGCGTGCCTGGAGTGAAGGATGTTAGACTGACGGGCATGCGGGAGAGAGCTTTGTCAGCTGCGGCCCCCAAGCTTTGGAATACTCTACCCCAAGAAGTTCGCTCTGCTCCCTCCCTGTTGGTTTTCCAGAGACTTCTGAAAATGATCTTGTTCCGGAGAGCCTTTGGGAGGGACTGAAGGTAGAGTCTGACACTGATTTTATGCCTTCTACATTAAATTTTACCTTTGTAGTCCCTTAAGTACCAATCCCTATATATGGGGTAGAAGGGCGGGATAGAAATAGTTTAAATAAATAAATAATAAATCTATCTTATTTATAATTGGTGTGTGTCCTCTTAGGTAAAGTCTTGATAGTGAATCCAGTTCTTAACTGCTTGGTTACTTGCTATTGGGTAATTTGTTAGCCTGACGCTCGGGAAGCAGAGTCCTGTTTTTAGCTCTTGCTTCTCTGGAATCGTAGATATGTCTAGAAGTCTCCTGACCTAAGATGAGTGGACAGAAGGCATAGTGGTGGTGTACCTTGCAGGGTTGATGTTAGACCCTGGACACTGAGTAACTACTGAATCACCAAGGACTGGTTCTTGGGTTTGGGGAGTAAATTCTTGACACCAGCACAGAAGAATTTCCTCTTGTAATTCAGAGTGTGTGGTAGCAAGGAGCCCTGTGCTGGCTGGGTGGCAGATATTTAAGTAGGGGGAGTCAAATAAGGACAGAGGCAATGCTGAAGCCTTTGGACCACTTTGTAAAGACTGCACATTCTAAAGTGGACTTGTAGCAATTGTTCTGCTTGCTTCTACGGGTTAATATTGGGCTAATTATTATATTGGTAGGCATAAGTTTGGGGGTTTTATGTATCAAAAGTAAAGATTTTAGTGATCAGAAATGACTCAGGGTCTTAGACTGGAAAGAGTCATTGTATCTGGCATCCTGTTATGCTGAGTCTAAAAGAACGATATAACCACAAGAACAGGAAACTGATTTGTTTTGGGGGGAATTTACAGTAAGACCCCTAAGGTCAACAGAAATATGAGATACTACTTCCATCTACTGGTGTTAATGACTAATGAGTCCAGCAAGGACTGATGATGATGATGTACTGCCTTCAAGTCGATCCCAACTTATGGCGACCCTATGAATAGGTTTTTCATGGTAAGTGGTATTCAGAGGGGGTTGACCATTGCCTCCCTCTGAGGCTGAGAGGCAGTGACTGGCCCAAGGTCACCCAATGAGCTTCATGGCTATGTGGGGATTCGAACCCTGGTCTCCCAGGTTGCAGTCCAACATCTTAACCACTACACCAGCA
The DNA here is from genome assembly GCF_030035675.1 of Rhineura floridana. Taxonomy (NCBI): domain Eukaryota; kingdom Metazoa; phylum Chordata; class Lepidosauria; order Squamata; family Rhineuridae; genus Rhineura; species Rhineura floridana. The sequence goes on from NC_084480.1 coordinate 157,429,206, forward strand.
AGTACTACAGGTATTTAAAAGAATACCTAGCTTAAGAGAGGCTCTAAAAGGAGGTCTCCAGGGGGTTGAATAATAGGAATTCATAAGATGACCGAGTGTGATCAGTTAAATTTAGTAGTAGAAGATTAAGTGATGTAAGGCATTTTAGACTATATAGTTATTCCTCAGGGATAGTATTATTTGGTAGTATTAAAAGGAAAATTATAAAGAGCATTTAACATAAAGAATGAAGGTGATAAGGAATTAATTAGTAAAAATCTCAAGTCTTCCGTATATAGTACAGAAATAAAGTTACAAAAGTACAATGAACATCCTGTTTTGTCCTTAGCAAGATGAAATGAGGAAGTTAGACAAAGACTCCACTACGCATGTGTAGGATAGTAATATGATTTAGTATGATAAAATAATATTAATTAGAGAATAGTTTGGATAAAAAGCATATGTTTAGGAATAATGTGGCTGTAGAATTTATCTAGTTATAAAGGGATATAGATATAATACAAGAAAAGGCTTTAACAAGACAGTTCACCTTGGGTCATCAACGATTGACAATAAGATTTAGAAAAGTCCCTTTTGTCCTGAAAAGACGTATGAGAAGGTAAAAACCACAGGATTTACCACAAAAAAGAGGAACACATGTAGTGTGGAACAAACAACCTACACAGGCAGGGGCAGGTATTTCTCAGAAGAAGAGGATGACCCAAAGAAGGCAGTAACCAATCGATGAAGAAAGATTAACATAAAATTAATATACAATTCAAAGGGCATGGGTTTACTGGAAGAAGGGAAAAGAGGATATTTAAGTGGGGACCGGGGGATAAGTCGTTGCCATCTCCATACTCTAAAGCCCCAAGATGGTGTGCTGTCCTGGTGGGAAGGAGAAGTGGCCCAAGGATCCTTGCTGTCTATCTGTGTTTGTGAGTATTAAGTTTAATTTTGCTTGCTGGAAAGTGTGAAAGTGAGTTCTTGCATTTGCTTTCTTTTGAACCATCAGTCTTGCATCGTGTTCCTACCTTTGCAGGGAAAATGAGCGAAGGGCACCTGTGCATTGTATGGATGAAAGGGGTGGTAATAGAAATGTAAAGAGGCCCAAGATATCACATTCTCTCTAACACCGCTGCTGGAACGTCAGTTCTGGGGGTGCAGGGGTTATCAGACTAGTTTCTACTGATGCCCCTCGACTCTGAAGACCCCTCTCCAGTATTTTCCAACAGATAATCCAATTTAGACATGATCTGCCAGGATGGAATCATTAGACTTTTTTTAAAATCTCTCACAGTTAAGTATATGTGATTGGTCTCAATGAAGATGGCAAAACGATAACAGATGACAAAGAAAAGGCAGAAGTGCTCAATTCCTACTTTGGCTCAGTCTTCTCCTAAAAGAGGGTTGATGACCTTCCTGGCAAACATGAAGTTGAAGGGGCAGGGTTGTAGCTTGAGATTGATAGACAAATAGTCAAGGAATATCTAATAATTCTGAACAAGTTCAAATCTGCAGGGCCCGACAATCTGCATCCTAGAGTATTGAAGGAACTGGCTGAAGAACTCTCAAAACCACTGTCTATTATCTTTGCGAAATCGTGGAGGGTGGGTGAAGTGCAGGATGATGGGAGGAAGGCTAATGTTGTCTCTGTCTTCAAAAAGGGCAAAAGGGAGGAACCTGGGAACTACTGACCAGTCAGCCTGACATCAATCCATGGGAAAATTCTGCAGCAGATAACACAAGTCAATCAGTAAGCACCTTGAAAACTATGCAGTGATTACTAGAAGCCAACATGGATTTATCAAGAACAAATCCTGCCAGACTAATCTTATCTCATTTTTTGATCAGGTAAGCTCCCTATGGGAATGTTGTAGACATAATATATGTTGTGATTTTGGAGGTTGGAATGGATGATCCCTATGAGTCCGCTTCCAGCCTCTGATTTGGAATCCTGTGCCTTGGGGTGAGGGGCTGGTTCTGCAGGCCAGATGAGTTTCTTTTGTTAAGCTAATAGACTGGCCAGTTTGCTAATGGGTCTTTCAGGTGCCCAGGAACTGGTGAATGGGCCGGGAAGATCCTTTTGTCATTGAAACTCTTCAGGAGAGCCTTCCCCCCCTTCCTGGCGGCTAGCAGAGGTTTGTGCTTTGAGTGTGTTTAGAGTTGTCTCAGAGAAAGGCTGGGAACTGGAGGCAGGGAGAGAGACTGCTTCTCTGCACCATGGCTTTAGGATGCCTCCTGTAACCCTGATGGAAAAGCTGGATATTGGACTGCTGATGCCTTGAACCCCTCCATCCTAAGCTCAGGTTGGAATGTGTATAAATAGACAAACCATATTTCATAAAGACACCACAGTCTCCGCTGACCTTCTTCCCAAGGAAACCAAGCCCAGGGCGAGTGCAGGGACCCCTGGAATCTCGCTGGTCGGAGATTGGGGAGGCGCAGAACATATATCTCGACTTCAGCAAAGCTTTTGACAAAGTGTCCCATGATATTCTGATTAGCAAGCTGGTTAAATGTGGACTGGATGGAACAACTGTCAGATGGATTCACAGTTGGCTACAGAATTGTACTTAAAGAGTGCTTATCATTGGTTCCTTCTCAAACTGGGGGGGAAGTAATGAGCAGGGTACCGCAGGGCTCAGTCCTACACCCAGGACTCTTCAACATTTTTATTAATGACTTGGATGAGGAAGTGCTGGGAATGATTTTCAAATCTGCAGATGATGCAAAATTGGGAGGGATAGCTGATACCTTGGAAGACAGAAAAAATTCAAAGGGATCTTGATAGACTGGAGCATTGGGCTGAAAACAACAGAATGAAATTTAATAGGGATAAGTGCAAAGTTCTACACCTAAGAAATAGAAACCAAGTGCATAGTTATAAGATGGGGGATAATTGGGCTCAGCAATACTACATGCAAGAAGGATATTGGAATTTATTTATGTATTTAATTCATTTCTGAATCATTCATCCTCCCAAAGGAGACCAGGGCAATGGTGTTCAGCTTTAAGGAGGCGACTAGATCTGATAAGCCACAGAAACAGCCAGCTGTGACCTTGAAACCTGGCCAACCTGCAGCTGGAGAAAAAAAGAGCAGCTACTCTGAATTGTAGCCAGATACTGCAACCAAACCAAGTTATGTTTAATGTACAATTGAATAGCAATAATAGACAATTCTGGCAATCACATAGCACAATGATTCGCTCTGAGTCGCAAAGTGAGATTCGGTTTGTCTGCTTAATTCTTCTAACTGGTTACCTTCCTCAGCAGCAAAGAGAGTGTTATTGACTTTCTAGCAATCCACCATTACACTTACACTGCTAAAAATGAAAGTTTATTTATGATCATATCAAATTACTCCTGTCCAGGTCTTTTGTGACATGACTGCCCAGTCACTTATCCACATAGCAAGGGGGAATCAGCCCTAACTGATTAAAGACAAGCCCTCTCATATAGATCTTCTGGCTGCTATTAACCACACTTCAAATCAGCTAGAGATTAGAGAGGGTTCAACATCTGTTAGTAACCTAAAGAATGATTCAAATGCAATAGTGGAAAATCACCTGCCTCACTCATTTGGAATTTTGTTAGAATTTGAACAAAGTGAGATTACTGACAGCCTGGAGGGACTGAAGAACACACTAGACTTCTTATTTTCTTCTGTTAAACCACTCACAATGCATTCCCATGAAAAAGAAACTGGCATTCAAAAGACTGCTGTAGATAAACCACTACTGATCCAAGGACCAAGTGAGTCTTCTGGTTTTTCCATCCACAACTCTTAATCCATCTCATCTGACAGTCACCTAATTCATCAGATGGATCTGGCCTGTACAGATGAAGGACAGAATGTTAACCTAGAAGTTCAGCACTACCAAATTTTCCACTCCATTTGACTGTAGAGGACAAACTGTTTATACTCCCTGATATGGGAAGAGGGGCTGCTACAAAAGATATTAAACCTCCTGCAGAACTAAATTCCACCAACTGACTATGGCCCCTTGTGGTTATGAACTCGGGTGGTCTACAAATTCTGTCTGGAGGAAGGCTCTTGTGGACTGATATGTGCCTTGGAGGGAAGCAACTGGGGAGAGCACTGGGGGGGTCCCTATTGCAGTGGTCTGGGAGAAAGGGAGATCCATCTCTTGTTTGGTCTTCCTTTTTTTCCTACTCCCTTCTGTTTTTCCCAGCATTATTGTCTTTTCTAGTGAATCCTGTCTTCTCATTATGTATCCAAAATATGATAACCTCAGTTTCATCATTTTCGCTTCTAGTGATAGTTCTGGTTTAATTTGTTCTAACACCCAATTATTTGTCTTTCTCGCAGTCCATGGTATATGCAAAACTATCCTCCAACACCACATTTCAAATGAGTTGGTTTTTCTCTTATGCACTTTTTCACTGTCCAGCTTTCACATCCATACATAGAGATTGGGAATACCATGGTCTGAATGATCGCGACTTTAGTGTTCAGTGATACATCTTTGCATTTGAGGACCTTTTCTAGTTCTCTCATAGCTGCCCTCCCCAGTCCTAGCCTTCTTCTGATTTCTTGACTATTGTCTCCATTTTGGTTAATGACTGTGCCAAGATATTGATAATCCTTGACAAGTTCAGTGTCCTCACTGTCAGCTTGAAAGTTACATAAATCTTCTGTCGTCATTACTTTAGTCTTTTGACATTAAGCTGTAGTCCTGCTTTTGTGCTTTCCTCTTTAACTTTCATCAGCGTTTGTTTCAAATCATTACTGGTTTCTGCTAGTAGTACGGTATCGTCTGCATATCTTAAATTATTGATATTTCTCCCTCCAATCTTCATAAGAACATAAGAACATAAGAAGAGCCTGCTGGATCAGGCCAGTGGCCCATCTAGTCCAGCATCCTGTTCTCACAGTGGCCAACCAGGTGCCTGGGGGAAGCCTGCAAGCAGGACCCGAGTGCAAGAACACTCTCCCCTCCTGAGGCTTCCGGCAACTGGTTTTCAGAAGCATGCTGCCTCTGACTAGGGTGGCACAGCACAGCCATCATGGCTAGTAGCCATTGATAGCCCTGTCCTCCATGAATTTGTCTAATCTTCTTTTAAAGCCGTCCAAGCTGGTGGCCATTACTGCATCTTCTGGGAGCAAATTCCATAGTTTAACTAAGCACTGAGTAAAGAAGTACTTCCTTTTGTCTGTCCTGAATCTTCCAACATTCAGCTTCTTTGAATGTCCACGAGTTCTAGTATTATGAGAGAGGGAGAAGAACTTTTCTCTATCCACTTTCTCAATGCCATGCATAATTTTATACACTTCTATCATGTCTCCTCTGACCCGCCTTTTCTCTAAACTAAAAAGCCCCAAATGCTGCAACCTTTCCTCGTAAGGGAGTCGCTCCATCCCCTTGATCATTCTGGTTGCCCTCTTCTGAACCTTTTCCAACTCTATAATATCCTTTTTGAGATGAGGCGACCAGAACTGTACACAGTATTCCAAATGCGGCCGCACCATAGATTTATACAACGGCATTATGATATCGGCTGTTTTATTTTCAATACCTTTCCTAATTATCCCTAGCATGGAATTTGCCTTTTTCACAGCTGCCACACACTGGGTCGACATTTTCATCGTGCTGTCCACTACAACCCCGAGGTCTCTCTCCTGGTCGGTCACTGCCAGTTCAGACCCCATGAGCGTATATGTGAAATTCAGATTTTTTGCTCCAATATGCATAATTTTACACTTGTTTATATTGAATTGCATTTGCCATTTTTCTGCCCATTCACTCAGTTTGGAGAGGTCTTTTTGGAGCTCTTCGCAATCCCTTTTTGTTTTAACAACCCTGAACAATTTAGTGTCATCAGCAAACTTGGCCACTTCACTGCTCACTCCTAATTCTAGGTCATTAATGAACAAGTTGAAAAGTACAGGTCCCAATACCGATCCTTGAGGGACTCCACTTTCTACAGCCCTCCATTGGGAGAACTGTCCGTTTATTCCTACTCTCTGCTTTCTGCTTCTTAACCAATTCCTTATCCACAAGAGGACCTCTCCTCTTATTCCATGACTGCTAAGCTTCCTCAGAAGTCTTTGGTGAGGTACCTTGTCAAACGCTTTTTGAAAGTCTAAGTACACTCTGTCCACTGGATCACCTCTATCTATATGCTTGTTGACACTCTCAAAGAATTCTAATAGGTTACTGAGACAGGACTTTCCCTTGCAGAAGCCATGCTGGCTCTGCTTCAGCAAGGCTTGTTCTTCTATGTGCTTAGTTAATCTAGCTTTAATAATACTTTCTACCAGTTTTCCAGGGACAGAAGTTAAGCTAACTGGCCTGTAATTTCCGGGATCCTCTCTGGATCCCTTTTTGAAGATTGGCGTTACATTTGCCACTTTCCAGTCCTCAGGCACGGAGGAGGACCCGAGGGACAAGTTACATATTTTAGTTAGCAGATCAGCAATTTCACCTTTGAGTTCTTTGAGAACTCTCGGGTGGATGCCATCCGGGCCCGGTGATTTGTCAGTTTTTATATTGTCCATTAAGCTTAGAACTTCCTCTCTCGTTACCACTATTTGTCTCAGTTCCTCAGAATCCCTTCCTGCAAATGTTAGTTCAGGTTCAGGGATCTGCCCTATATCTTCCACTGTGAAGACAGATGCAAAGAATTCATTTAGCTTCTCTGCAATCTCCTTATCGTTCTTTAGTACACCTTTGACTCCCTTATCATCCAAGGGTCCAATTGTCTCCCTAGATGGTCTCCTGCTTTGAATGTATTTATAGAATTTTTTGTTGTTGGTTTTTATGTTCTTAGCAATGTGCTCCTCAAATTCTTTTTTAGCATCCCTTATTGTCTTCTTGCATTTCTTTTGCCAGAGTTTGTGTTCTTTTTTATTTTCTTCATTTGGACAAGACTTCCATTTTTTGAAGGAAGACTTTTTGCCTCTAAGAGCTTCCTTGACTTTGCTCGTTAACCATGCTGGCATCTTCTTGGCCCTGGCGGTACCTTTTCTGGTCTGCGGTATGCACTCCAGTTGAGCTTCTAATATAGTGTTTTTAAACAACTTCCAAGCATTTTCGAGTGATGTGACCCTCTGGACTTTGTTTTTCAGCTTTCTTTTTACCAATCCCCTCATTTTTGTGAAGTTTCCTCTTTTGAAGTGAAATGTGACCGTGTTGGATTTTCTTGGCAATTGGCCAGTTACATGTATGTTTAATTTAATAGCACTGTGGTCACTGCTCCCAATCGGTTCAACAACACTTACATCTCGCACCAGGTCCCGGTCCCCACTGAGGATTAAGTCCAGGGTTGCCGTCCCTCTGGTCGGTTCCATGACCAACTGGTCTAGGGAACAGTCATTTAGAATATCTAGAAACTTTGCTTCTTTGTCATGACTGGAACACATATGCAGCCAGTCTATGTCCGGGTAGTTGAAGTCACCCATTACTACCACATTTCCTAGTTTGGATGCTTCCTCAATTTCATATCTCATCTCCAGGTCTCCCTGAGCATTTTGATCAGGGGGACGATAGATCGTTCCCAGTATTAAGTCCCTCCTGGGGCATGGTATCACCACCCACAACGATTCTGTGGAGGAGTCTGCCTCTTTTGGGGTTTCGAGCTTGCTGGATTCAATGCCTTCTTTCACGTATAGAGCGACTCCACCACCAATACGTCCTTCCCTGTCCTTCCGATATAGTTTATATCCAGGGATAACCGTATCCCACTGGTTTTCTCCATTCCACCAGGTCTCCGTTATGCTCACTATATCAATGCTCTCCTCTAAGACCAAGCACTCCAGTTCTCCCATCTTGGTTCGCAGGCTCCTAGCATTAGCGTACAGGCACTTGTAAGCAGTGTCTCTCTTCAAGTGTCTTTGACACTTGTGGTTAGGCCTGTGGTAATTTTGCTCTTCTGAATTTATATCCTGTGCCCCTGCTCTCACAATGCCTACTTCTCCTTCATCTTGGTCCAATCCTGCTTTCCATCCCATATCTTCTGCATATAGATTAAACAAATAGGGTGATAAAATACACCCGTCTCACACCCTTTCCAACTGGGAACCAATCGGTTTCTCCATATTCTGTTCTTACAGTAGCCTCTTGTCCACAGTATAGGTTGTGCATCAGAACAATCAGATGTTGTGACACCCCCATTTCTTTTAAAGCATTCCATAGTTTTTCATGATTTACACAATCAAAGGCTTTACTGTAATCTATAAAGCACAGGGTGATTTTCTTCTGAAATTCCTTGGTCCGCTCCATTATCCAACATATGTTTGCCATATGATCTCTGGTGCCTCTTCCCTTTCTAAATCCAGCTTGGACGTCTGGCATTTCTTGCTCCATATGTGGCAAGAGCCTTTATTGTAGAATCATGAGCATTAATTTACTTGCATGAGATATTAAGGCAATAGTTCGATAATTACTGCATTCCCTGGGATCCCCTTTCTTTGGAATTGGGATGTATATTGAACGCTTCCAGTCTGTGGGCTGTTGTTTAGTTTTCCATAGTTGTTGACAAATTTATGTCAAAATGTGGACAGTCTCAGTAGCTTGTAGCAACTCTATTGGTATGCCATCTGTTCCTGCTGATCTGTTTCTTCCAAGTATTTTAAGAGCAGCTTTCACCTCACATTCTAAAATTTCTAGTTCTTCAACATACCGTTCCTCCATGAATGAATCTGTCATCCTGGCATCTTTTTTATAGAGTTCTTCAGTGTATTGTTTCCATCTTCCTTTTATTTCATTTCAGTCAGTCAGTGTGTTGCCTTGTTGATTATTCAACATCCCTACTCTTGGTTTAAATTTCCCTTTCATTTCTCTAATCTTTTGGAATAGGGCTCTTTTCTATTTCTATACAATAACTATTGTAACAGTTCTCTTTGTCCCTATGTACTAGTCGCTGTATAGTTGCGTTTAGGGTTCTGACCATGTTTCTGTCTCCTTTTGCTTTAACTTTCCTTCTTGCTTTAACCATTTTAAGAGTTTCTTCAGTCATCCATTGAGGTCTTTCTCTCTTTTTAACGAGAGGTATTGTCTTTTTGCATTCTTCCCTAATACTGTCTCCGACTTCATTCCATAGTTCTTCTGGTTCTCTGTGAACCAAGTTTAAAGCCTTAAAGTCTGTTCCTTATTTGATCTTTATATTCTTCTGGGATGTTATTTAAATTGTATTTTGGCATTATGATTGCTTTGTTGTTGTTCTTTAGCTTTACTCTGATGTTTGATATCACCAGTTCATGATCTGTACCACAGTCTGCTGCTGGTCTTCTTTTCACAGAAAGTATGGAACTTCTCCAACTTCTGCTACCAATTATATAATCAATTTGTTTCCTATATTGACCATTTGGTAACGTCCACGTGTACAGTCATCTTTTCGGTTGCTCAAAAAATGTGTTCGCAAGAAACAAATTATTGGCTTCACAGAATTCAATATGTCTTTCTCCTGCTTCATTTCTGTCTCCTAAGCCCCATTTCCCCACAATTCCTAGTTCTTCTCTGTTGTCTACTTTTGCATTCCAGTCCCCCATGATTATCATCACATCTTGTTTTGGTGTGTGATCAGTTTCCTGGCCTTCTGGCAGCAGGTCAGAGTTTGGGGTAAGGCAGATGGAAACAGCCATCCTCAGATGACAAACAGAATATATCTCCCCTCACAGTTCTTCTGGAATCAGTACCTTTATGAAGGCACTTAGGGTTGGAGGAATCCATTGAAAATGGTGTCATTCCTAGCCCTGGCCTGGCACCAGATACAGAGTCATTATTTATTATGGTATAAGCTTTCATGGTCTACAAAAGCTACTCTGAGCATGTGCAGTTTAACATTTTACTAATTGTTTACTCACTTAAATTGTTTTTGCTAACTTCCTGCCTTGGGCCAGTTACCAACTCTCAGCCTTACTATTTTTTTAAAACCTTCACTCACTCACACCCCACCCCTGTTCTGCAAGTAAAACAAGCTGTTTCAGCAAAGCACACACAGGGCTTATCCACAAGGGGATTTACTGTGTGTCTGCTGCTACTTGCATCCCTTTGTAATTCATATGGTTCACATGACGTTGCAGGCAAGCAGAAGCTATCACGCAGTCTTCCCCTTTAAATCCGTATTAACCCAATCTGCTGATAAAGTGAAAAGGGAAGGAAACATCTTCTTAGCTGCGTTGTGCTCCTCCTTGTAGGCACTTTGCTTCAATGTTTTTTTAGTGGGCAGGTGAATTGTTACTTCAGTGGTTCGCAGCTTCTGCAGCCACTGCCTACTTTGCCTTTCACTCACTCCCCCCTCCCCTTCCCCTTTCACTCAGACTTGGTCAATGGAGAAAGGGAGGGGGGTCTAGTCAATTTCATTGTCTCTTGTCAATTGCACACTGAGGTGCTCTCCTGGCTTCAACCTTGAAGCCCAAACAGTCATGGGGATTGCAACTGAGGAAATTGTTGTCTTTCATATTGATACTCTGAAGGGAGTAAACATGTAAAATTGGGGGCGGGGCCACAAGGAAACAGTGACACTAATCCTTCCCAGAGGAATGCCTACTTGTGTGAACGGAAAACAGTGGATTGGAAGCTACCATTGAGCAAGAAGTGTGGACCTTGAAAATCTATTACAATGGTAAAGCCAGCTTTTTAGTATGAAGTTAGGCTTCCGTGTGGATAAGCCCACAGAGAGAGGCAGGCTGACATTTCTCCCCTCAATAGTTTCCCCATCCATCCTCCAAAATAAACGCTTTTTTTTAAAAAAAAAGTCATATTTATTATAGAAAGACAAGACAGAGACACTATGTCCAGAGTTTGACTCTCACAGGTCTGAGCATGCTTAAAACCAATCTATGATTCTGATATAGGTTAAGTGGCCTGCTCTTGAAGCAGCCTGTACTCCTTCCTGACTCCTACTTAATTTGCTATAGTAGCTGTGTTAGATGGGCCTTACAACAACAGATGGAGTAGGAGCCTTCCTAAGAGGGCTGACAAGCAGGCAGACCAAGGGGTGAAACTTTTTTGCCATAGCTATGCTTTTGGATTAGGATTGGCTGAGTAGTGCAGAGAGCTGATTGGCCAGAGAAAAAGAAGCTGATTGGCCAGAGAACAGTAGATCGACAGAAATGTTTGCAGAGCTTCTTTGAGTTCAAACAGAAATATAAAATGTGTGTGGCAAGAAAGAGTGTGTGGCTTTGAGATTTTGGGGAGATTTTTTTAAAAATTGCTTGACATTCTTTATGGGCAGGATGTGCCCCAGTGCCCCCAATGGACCAGCCTCCATTGGTGCTGAGGATCCTCTTGAGCAGACTTCTGGGGAAAAACCAACTGGAGAACCTTTGGAGCTGTTGGAGGAGGAGGTAAAGCCACTGTCCCCAGTTCTCAAGAACACTGGAGCTGAAAGGTCAATGTCTGGGCCAAACAGCAACAACATAGCATGCATCTATCAACCCAGAGTTATCATGTGTTCATGAGTAAGGGGGGGTCGTCTCCTTGTGAGTATACTATCCCTGAAATGCCTTGTCCACCAGCAGCTGGGGTGAGGGTGTCTCCTAAGAGAGCAGAATATATACTATCTCCCTCTGGAGCCTTCTAGCTACTGGAAGCAATGCAGGTTTCTGATTCCTCAGCCCTAGCGCTGCCTCCTTGCCTGAGTGCCCTGTAAGACTGATGCTGCCTGCCTTTGTCTCTGGATTCCGTTTTGGATCTAGAGCAATTCCTGGTGCTTGACCTTGACTTGTTTGGACTTTGCAGCACCTTCAGTCCTGCCCTGATTATTGGTGACTATTTTACTAAGAGACATACACCAACCCCTGAGGGCACCACACTGGAATGTGACAAACACCAGGAATGTTGGATTGGTGGTAGCTGTCCTGCCATTATGCCCATGGGGACCTGACCTTGCTGCCACCCTGTCCAGCAGCTCTGTAAGCAGCAGCAATGCCAGTGTCAGGAGAGCAAAGATGCCACCCCTGTATTCTGCTGTACATCTCCTTCTGCAATGCAGCCTATTCTGCATACCTTATCTATGCAGCTTCCAACTCTGCATCTATTTGTCTTACAGGATTAATTAATTTCAGTATAAATTTTCCCCTCCGTGGGAATTTTAATTAAGTGAAATGGATCTGGCAATAATTTGTAGAGACTTTTATGAAAATATCCAGCCTGAATCTTGTGCTTCTAGAGGCAAACATGTGAGATTAAAGGAGCAATTTATATCTCTGGTCAGGGCAAAATGTTTTAGCATTTTCCATAGAAGCTGATCTCTTATGACAGTTGTATTTTAAGGCAAGGAATAAAAGTATGTGCAATTCTGTTCCTTCTCTGCTGGTGGCAACCTACTGTCCAAGGTAATTAGCATTGTCATTTGTGTGGCACACTGTGGTATTTTCTGCATAGAGTTCTCCAACCCTATGTTTGTTTCCACAGCATGCCTCAACATTTGAAAAAGTACCTGCTTTTAGTGAACTACAAGAAAAGGATAATGTGAAAGGAAAATATTCTCACTCTTATTGACAAGTTAAGTATTCTGCACTTACATGTATTCAAAATTTGAATTATAGAGAGACTTCCTGTGGAGCTAATTGAGCAGCTTCATTTGGATATGTTAAAAACAGCAGAAGCCGACTAAAATAAGACCACTTTCCTTTTTACATTACAAATGGCAATCATGCAGTGCAAGTGTTTGGAGTTGGATATTAAGAAGGTGTAGCGGCAATTACTTTGCAACTAAAACCGCTGGGGATTTTTTTCAGGAAGGAAGGACTGAAATCCCTTTTATTGGTGGCTTTTTCTTACAGAGATGATCAAAACTGAGTTTGAATAATCTGTACATTTATTTTCTCATCACATATTGTGTGTTTTATTACAATTTCATCTTGCTAATGTGTCAACGTTCCCCAGGGATACCTGTCTTCCTTTTCTGTTACCATATAAGCAGCAAATCCTGAAAATGGAACTGTAAACCAGTACACAGAGCATTGGGCTTGGACCTGGAAGACCTCCGGTCAGCCATAGTGAGCCCTTCATACACTGAGTTGAATAGAATTGGAACAATTGCTTTTTCTCAGCCTCAGCTTTGCCATCTATAAAATGTGGGTAGCACTAATGTGCCTCACAGAGTTATTGTGAGGATGAATGTGATAAATATAATCAACCATGGTTTCTTCCTGGAGCATCTCTGTGAGGTGGGAGTTGGAGGTCCTGATCCTACCTGGAGGGATTGTTCCAGAGAGTATCATGGGCTAACCGTACCTCAGACTCCTAGCAGTTATGCTGTGGAGTGCCGCAAGATACCAGTACTATTTAACATCTACATGAAACTGTTGGAAGCAGTCATTGGGGGCTTGGGGTGAGATGTTATCATTGTGCTGATGACATTCAGTTCTATTTCTCTGTTACATCTGAGTCAGGAGTGGCTGTGCATGACTTGGACCAGTGCCTGGATGCAGTCCTGAGTTGAATCAGGACCAAGAAGCTGAAAGTGAATCCCAATAAGACCTGTGGGTAAAAGATTTCTTGGGTTTTGGATTTGGGGGATCTGTCAGTTCTGGATGGGGTTTCCATGAACAAGGTTCCAGATTCAATCCCCAGAATTTTCAGGTGGGGCTGGGAGTTTCCCACTCTGAAACTCTGGAGAACTACCACCAGTCAGCATGGACAATAATGAACTAGATGGATTAACGATCTGAGTTGCTATAAAATAGCTGCCGATGTTCCTAGATTATAATTTGAAGTCAGCCCTTGTTTTTCAGTTGCATTTTCTTCTTGCATTTAGCATTCTGATATGTGTTTGGATGCTGTTGTACAAGACCTTGATATTTGATTTTAGAGATGATATAGACATATTTTAAATTTAAAAAATATAGTCCCACCAGCCATGTATCAAGGCCTGTCAGGCCTCAATAAATGTCCTGGCTTTGTTGCCTGTCTGGAAGTACAAAATGAGTAGGGGGGTGTTAAACATTTGATAGCCTACAATGCATGGCTGCCAAAGTAAACATGTCCAACTTTAGAAGTGACTCTCCATTTCTCTTAATCAGTGGTGGTAGGGCTGCTGTGGGGGTGTGGCCAATGAAGTTCAGTTGGTAGCCCAGCTACGTCCCTATCTGAGCAGGGAGGACCTCACATCAGTTGTACATGCTCTGGTAACCTCGCGATTGGATTACTGCAATGCGCTCTACGTAGGGCTGCCTCTGAAGACAGTTCGGAAGCTACAGCTTGTACAAAACGCGGTGGCCAGATTGATAACGAGGACCAAGCGGTCCGAACATATAACACCTGTTCTGGCTCGCCTGCACTGGCTTCCAATTTGCTTCCGGGCCAGATTCAAAGTGCTGGTTTTGACCTATAAAGCCTTATATGGCGCAGGACCACAATATCTGTTGGAACGCCTCTCCCGATACGAACCTGCCCGTACACTGCGTTCTACATCGAAGGCCCTCCTCCGAGTTCCGACTCATAGAGAAGCTCGGAGGGTGGTTAACAAGAACTAGGGCCTTCTCAGTGGTGGCCCCCGAACTGTGGAACAGTCTCCTTGATGAGGTGCGCTTGGCGCCGACATTGTTATCCTTTAGGCGCCAAGTTAAAACCTTCCTCTTTTCTAAGGCTGTTTAAATTAGCTTAATTCAGTTTTAGAATGTGTTGTAATTGTTTTTAGCTTTTTATATTTTTTGTACTTTTATTGTATGTTATTATTGGATATGATTGTATATATTTGTACTGCTCTTTGTACACCGCCCAGAGAGCTATGCTAGTGGGGCGGTATAAAAATGCAACAAATAAAAATAAATAAATAAATAAGTGGTGCCCAAGTTCTGGTTTTCTCCCCATCCTCCTCCCTTGCGAACATACTATGGATGCTTAAGTATTGCAGTTTTACAAATAGTGCCTAACTAAAATGTAAAATGTCTTACCTTAGTTCTGAAGGGGTTCCTGTTGTCACCATTACTTCTCAGATGGGAGAAAAGTTGTGTGGCCTCCACCTGTTCTGGTTCTTTCCCTGTTCTCCTTTGCAAAGAAACAGTAAACACTTAAACATTGCAGCTAATAGACGGTTAGTTCTATAGTTCTCTCATGAGTGTGCAGCTGAGTCATTCCTCTTCAGTAGTGAACAAAAACCTACATCTCTCCTCATGCTCTCCCAATCCTGTTTAAAAACACACACACACAAAGTGAGTTGCTTAAAACTCATTTAGGAGACGCTGCAAAAGGCTTTAGTACTATGCTTGCTGTCACGAGTCAGACCCAGAAAACGCAATTGGGTTTACTTACTTCTGAATGAGATGAAGATGATGGTGTTAATAACCAGCAGTGCTTGCAAAGTTCACTTTTAAAAGGAAAAAAGTAGTTCAGTTCAAGTTCATCCGAATGTACTTTTAGCTGATAATAATTTCTGCTTGCCACACCGCTGTTAAAGGCACAAGAGTGCCGCTCTCCCTCAATGTCAGACCTAAACCATGCATAGAACTCACATGATGAGTAAAAAGAAAAGACAAGGGACATTTGGGCAACTTTATTGTTAAATTAAAACATATATCAAATGAATACATGATAATTGTATACATGTAATGGTTAGACTGTTGGACTACGACTGGAAGACCAGGATTCAATTTTACACCCACTTAAATGAACACAGTGGGGCTTACTGCTAAGAAAAAAGAATAGGACTGTATTAGTTACTATATCTAAATCGTATTTCCTCCTTGTTACAGTTAACTATTACATATATGACAATGTATGAAGAAAACAGCAAATGTTATGCCGTTTCTGCTCCACTTCTATGGAGAAAACAGCAAATATTATGTTGAGGAATATTATATTTTATTTAAGCTATGCCTGGCTTATTTCCTAGTACACAGAAAGAACACCCGACCTGGAGCAGTGTATGTAACTATCATGAACAATAGTCATTGACTAAAGATCTTCAGAGTTTCTTTTTTTAAAAAATAATTCCAATCCTATAAACTGTAAGCTCATATTGCTCATAGAAGAAGATATGCCAGGTGGGGAAAGCAAGAAGCCAAAATGTTAGAAAAAGAGTCTTCACACCATATGGTCAGTTCTATATGCTGTAGCAGGAAGTTCCACGGGTATTCCATTGATGTGGAGACCTGGACAATCACACAGCATATCTTTTAAGTTTCTTGGTTTTTATAAAAGTAGGGATTTGCTTACCTTAAAATTCCTTCTTTTTTTGATCAACCACAGCAACTCAGGTTCCACCTCCCCAAAGTGAAATTGGGGCTGGAAATGTGCAACAACTCCACACATGCCCTGCTAATTGAATTACCAATACCAAGATTTCTGTGTTACCAACTACTGTCCTGCTCTCTTCTCCCCCAGTTCCAATCATGAAAGACACACTCTTGGACTCAGAAGGTGAAAAAAAACTGGTCCTCTTGAAAGTACTGCTAAGCTTTTTGTTTTAATTAAAATAATAATTAGCCACTGAAAAAAATGTACTTGCTACTGCTTTAACCTCATACTTGTAAAAGGAGGGGAAGTAACTCAGCCTCACATAAGTGCAACAAGCAGCTTGCAAATGCATGCATCTGATTGGCTCAGATTGAAATGTATTCCTCTGAGTGGTTGGGGAGACTCTTCATAATCCTGCTCTATTGCTATGGAACATCCAATGCATATGTGAGGGACTCCTGTTTGGCTAAAATTTATTCCAAGGGAAATAAAGTCAAAATGGAGAGGCAGAGGGGCCCCCTGCCCTCCCTAAATCACTTCTACTGGAATTCATTATTTTAAAACTTTTTTTACACCAGAGACAAGGGTGGCATAGGAATTATTGTGATTAGCTGTGCTGTCCAAAGATGATTGGCCAGCACAGGAGATAGACAGATACAAATCTAGAGTGTCTCTAAATGTGAGGTACTTGCATTGAATATGAATGTAAGGAACAGAGGAGAGACTGGGCAGCAGGTAATGTATTGAATATTAATGTAAGAAATAGAGACTGGGTTATAGCTTCGGAGTACTGAGGGTGGACAGTGCCCAACCTGCACTTAGTGAGAGACCTACAGTGCTCTATATGTCCATACAGCCATACATGCAGATTATCTTTGTGCAGCAAAAACGTCAGCTGTGAAAGAGTCCTGGGACTGGCCACAAATTCTTTGCCTTTATCTTCTGCATTATGTGATCCCACAATTGAACTGAACTGGTGGACATTTATTTATTCAAAACAATTTTGTACTGCCCTTCATTAAGATTGATTCCAGAGCAGTTTACATGATTAAAAAAACAAATACGTAACACCATACAGTAAGAGCTGGCAGATAAAACATCTAGTCACGATGTTTTGATTCCTGCAGTCAATAGAGCACAGTCTGTAGATGTAGTGATCGGTAGGATTCCGTGACTTCCCTTTTCAATCAACAATAGCATGCCATTGCAAGAATGCTGCAAGATGAGAGTGATTGTGAGGCAGATGCATGCTGCGTCCCTGTCGCGGCTCTGGAAAAGAACTGACATAATAGTGATTTATGAATAAATTCAGGCCCGAACTTTATTGATTACATCAAGCCAATGGGATTGGCATGATAATAGGGTGAGCATCTTTAATACTCTCAGTCCCATACTGAGGGAATGTGCCCCTCCAGCAAGCAGCTGATCAGTACAGCACATGTCTTGTTTCTATTATTTGGGCTGATTGCAGGTGTTGCTACCACTCACCATATGCTCAGAGGCACGTTACCAAATTCTTCCAAGCTACACAGGAAGTGGATTGGACTGTGAAAGACAAACCCAATTGTATTTGCATTTTTACAGATTTGTAGGGCAGTACAATATCTCAGAGAGGAAGTCAGGTCTCCTGCTCCCCTGGTGCATTCACTATAGCTGCCCAATTTCCCTGCTTTTTAAAGTTTGATATAAATATCTGTGGGCTATAGATATGTTCTTAAACTGCATTTTTTTTTTTTGCCTATTAGTGAATTTCTCTACTTTTTAATCCCGGAGGTAAGAAATCGGATCCTATATAAGTTTGCTGACAATGGACTGATCATTTGCATGCTTATTAGGTTCAATGGGATTTACTCCCCTGCAATCATGCTTAGGACAGGTGAAACTGGACACAGGAGGATGGGGAGGGGAGGAGGAGGAAGGGCAGGGGTAGGGGAGGAGGAGAGGAGGAAGGGCAGGGGTGGAGGGGATGGGAGCAGGGAGGAGGAGAGGAGGAGGAGGGCAGGTTTGATAATTTGCATGCTTATTGTGTTTAGTGGGATTTTCTCCTGTGCAATCATGCTTAGGATAGGTGAAACTGACCATAGGGGGGAGGAGAGGGAGGGAGGGCTGGAGTGCATAGGGGAGGAGGAAGGAAGAGGAGAGGGGAGGGGAGAAAGAAGGAAGGAGGAAGGGAAAGGAGAGAAGGGGAGGGGGAAGGGAAAGGCTGGTCTGATCATTTGCATGCTTATTGAGTTCAGTGGGATTTACACCCGTGCAATCATGCTTAGAATAGGTAAAACTGACCTTGGTGGAGGAGGAGGGGAAGGGGACAGGAGGGGGAAAGAGGAAGGGAGTGGAAGGAGGAAGGAGGGGGAGAGGATTGGGAAGGGGTGGGGGTGGAGGGGTGAAGGAATGGGCAAAAGGGAGGGGATAGGAGGGGGAGGGCAGGTTTGATCATTTGCATGCTTTTTTAGTTCAGTGGGATTTACTACTGTACAATCATGCTTAGGACAGATGAAACTGACTTGGTGGAAGGGCAGGGATGGGGAGGAAGGGTAGGGTAGGGGGAAAAGTGGGGAGGGAAGGAGACTGGGTAGGTGGGCACTGGGCAGAAGGAAAGCCCTTTCCTTTCCAAAGGAAAACATTGTGAACAGTATCATTGTTTTTCAGAGTTGCCCCAACCTTTTTATTCTACAGCAGGCACATGTAGTCTCCCACCCAAATTTGAACCAAAGCTGTCCCTGGCCACATCCACACCAGATGTTTATTTCACTTTAAATAGTCATGGCTTCCCTCAAAAAATCCTGGGAAGTGTAGTTTGTGAAGGGAGAGGCCCTAGTTTCTAGGAGAGGCCCTATTCTCCTCACAGAGAGGCCCCGTCCCCCCCAGGCCCAGCCTCTAAGAGGTCTTCTGTATCTTTAAAAGTTGTGCAGGGGGAAGGGAGAATTCCACCTTGCGGTTTTTCTCATTACAGTGTTGCAAGAACATCTGCACTTGGCTGACTTTCTCTTCTCCTAAAGATACAGGATCAGTAACAGAAGATATAGGGCTGATCCCTGTGCCTGAACTAACTTTCACAGGAAGGGAGGCTGAGGAATGGAGGCAAATAGTGACACTGGGTGTTGGTGAGCAGGTATCAGGGAATTGCAAAGAGCCTGTCCCAATTTCAGTGGTGATGGGTAGAGGAAGGTATAGTTGTAGTGGAGGATCTGACTACCATCTGGGGCAGAGGCCTAGATGTTTAGTCCTCGTCTCCCATTTCAGCTTGTTCTGCCTTCCCTGGGTAGAAGATTCTCTTCAAGGATTCAGATAGGCAAAGAAACACCCAAATAAGACAGTTAACAGCTTATGAGGATGAAAATAAAATAGAAAGCCGAAGGAAACAGATTCTACAGTCGCTCAAGCCCCTGCTTCAGTTTCATAAATTGCTCACACACCTCTGTCTCCCTCATTTTAAAACTTCATCCAAGCTTGTGGGGGTGAAAATGTACCCCCGGAGGTTCCTGAATGGCAGTTGGATGCTGTGGAACTTTACACCAGCTTCTCTTGCTCCAGCACAAGTTATGCCGGTTTCCCCTGAGTTGGATTGCTCTGTGTGCCATCAATGTACTCTTATCACATCTAAAATTCTGCAATATTTGCAATATTTGCAATATTTGCACCAGTCTCAGCTGAGCTGGCTGGATCCCAACTCAGCCGGACTGAGGGACTAATGCCAGTGTAGCCCGGCTGAGCCAGGACCCAGCCGGCTGAGCTGGAGATCTGCCACATCTGACTCCCCTCAGCCCAGCTTAAGTGCAAGTTGGATTGGGCCCTAAATTGGCTATGACAACTAAAATGTAAGTAATTATGGAAACAAATTACCCCAGAATTTAAAGTGCAAGTAACTGATGCATGCCAAAATGGTGACAGAAGTCCCAGTGGGTTTTGTAAATTACTGTCAGTTCTCCTACCAATGACAGTTGAGAAAATAATTCTCTCACAGGTAGTAATTAAATAGCAGCAACCAGTATGTTGTTAGGATCATATAATATTGATTAAGAACTGACAAAAAGGAATGGGTATGTGAAATGGGTGTCAATGTGATTTTTTAATTAAAGGCAAGTGCATAGAACATCATTTCTCTGATTAAAAAGAACTGTAAATCGCTCCTTATATTTATTCGCCACTAGATGGTGAGCCAAGTCTCCTTATGCACATCAAACCAGATACAGGAGGAAGCAAAGTCTGTTTCGTTACTGATGTTTGTTGTTTACTTCCCTTTAAGAAAAATGTTACTATAGATGCTGCATCTTATTCCTATGCGTACCTACCCAGACTGGCTGATTAGATCCCCAGGGCAGGGACCTTAACCCCAGAATCCAAGCATGTGTGAAGGCAGATGAGGAACACATCACTATCCTGTCCGTATGTGAACATCACATGCTGTCACAGATCCAATGGCTCCTGGTGGTCAGGGGCAGACAATGGAGTTCACTAGTCAGGGGACTTTGGTAATATATCAAGCCAGAAGATGCATTTGTCTATTCTATGGGATCAACCAAATTGTATGATTACTTTTGTCTATGAAGTGGAATGTTATTTTTCAGTATTTAGGAAGGAAACAATGGATAACCAATGATACTAGGTATAAGGTCAATGTATGGAATGATCACCAGATGAGGAGATTGAGAGGAGAAAGCCTGGGAGATATTAATTATAGCTTTTTCTATATTAAGTTATTGGAATGATTAGTATAATTTTAATGTAAAATTAATAAATTTACTTAATAAATAAATGTATTTAATAAATTTAATAAATAACACCACCGAACATAATTTAAAACAACCAAAATGTACAATTAAAATATCATCAATACATATACAAACATATATAGAGATGGAAAGCTTGCATAGCAAACACAGTTTCTCACTATCTTATTTATCTGAACATGCCAACTTCACAAGGGAGTCCTATTGTGAGGACTTTGCAAAAGCGCAATGCAATCTATCAAGACAGTCTAATCTTAGACTAAGTCTCTAATCAAACATGTTTCAACCTTTATCAGGTCTTCTTCAGTGGACAATATGAATAATTATTGGCTGTAAATTACTTAGCTCCTTTTAGGTCTTCATTGTAGTGAATATGTCCTATAGATAGAGTGAAAATCACGTATGGCCATACAAAATATATATGACCTTGGGCCAGTCACTGCCTCTCAGCCTCAGAGGAAGGCAATGGTAAACCCTCTCTGAATGCCGCTTACTATGAAAACCCTCTTCATAGGGTTGCCATAAATCGGAATCAACTTGAAGGCAGTCCAATAAATTCTCTATATCTGCAGAAAAAAAACACTCACCAATACAATATAAGTATGTATCGTACTCAAACTGTTGGTCTAGAACTGGTCAACAGATGTTTTAAATCTAGAGTAAGTTAGAGGAAAATACAGTTAGAATACCTCATAGAGGAATCTTAATTTTCCCCCTGTGAATATTTTATCTTATACTGTATCACTTATCTGACATATAAGACAAATTTCATATATATGAGCTACAGTAGCTTTCTTACATATAGCTCCTCTGACCCCTGCAGAGTGGGGAAAGAGAGAGGAAAAGAACCACTGCTGTGCCAACTACAATTAGTAACTCAGACCTAATTTCTGATTTTTCCAATGTGTGCAGCTCAGCATGAGGCCTTTTCGGGGTTTCTGGGCAAAATAAAATAATAATCCAGCAACCAGTACAAAAATTTCAATTGCTTTCCACTATTTGTTTCAAAAAGCTTAGTCCTTTATATAGCAATCAGTTAAAAATGTTTCCTTTAATTATCCAACACAAAGGAAAATCTAAAGGTTAGGAACAGGACTAGAAGGAGGGATCCTCAAGAAGAAATTAACACCTTGTCCACTGTATCCTTAACATCTTTTTTTATATGAAACAAAAAATATGTCGCTCATTTTATTTCTGGTGGTCATACTACATTTTCTGTTAACCTGACCTTTACAAAGGTTATTATGTAAGTTAACAAACCATCTGCAGGGAGAAGATGTGAGGGGAAAGATCACTGCCTTTCCCTGGCCTGCTCCACACATCCTCTCCACCAGTGGGGGGGGATTGGCTGCCACTATGTGCCTCCCCCAAAACTGCCTCACCTAACAAGTAAGGCTGGCTACAGGGCTAGTGTGGTGTTGCTGCAGACACACTTGCATCAGGAGGAAAGGGCTTCTCCAATCTTCCCCACTGATAGTGTTAGGAGTGGCTAGGCCTTTCAGTGCTTAGAATTTGCACACCAATGCACCTGTTGGTGGCTGGTAACACCACATTAGGCCTTGACTAAAAAAATTTGAGGGACGCTTGTCTTCCATCAGACATCTGGAAATATAATCACATATATTCTAAATTTCAGACTGGGAGCACTGGGGCTTGTCTATACATAGTTCTTAATCTCTTATGAGCAAGAGATGATTCCTGATTTATTTAACCTGACAGTCTCTGATACATGAAAATAGGGTGCTGCAGTGGCGTCACTAGGGTTGGTGTCACCCAGTGCGGTAACTCATGGTGTCACCCCCATGGACCTCCTCCCGTACCAGACCATACAGAATCCTTAGTAATGGTTTTTGTACTAATGTTACTCATAAATCGTAATTCCCGTATATCACTGGATGTAATGGCAATAGTAGTGACATAAACAACTAGCAAAATTAAAATTGCACCTTTAAATTACAATATCATACGCACTGCCTAAATGTATTTACATTTATACATAGTTTCATGTGGTTAAAGTGATGCCGCTGGGTTATACAATTACATAATAATTATTTGAAGTACAGATCCAACTTTTTAAAGGCTATTATTTATTTATTTTTATTTATTTATTTCATTTCATTTATAAACCGCCCATAGCTAATAGCTCTCTGGGCGGTGTACAAAACAGGATAAAATACAGGAATATTACAATAAAATCAGATAACAAATAATTAACACAATCAACAAAATACAACATAGAATATAAACATTAAAACATTAAAACATTAAAATGCCTGGGAGCATAACCAGGTCTTAACCTGGCGCCTAAAAGAAAGCAGCGTAGGCGCCAGGCGTATCTCTTCAGGGAGGCTATTCCACAATTCGGGGGCCACCACAGAAAAGGCCCTAGATCTAGTAACGGTCCTCCGGGCTTCACAATAAGTTGGTACCCGGAGGAGGGCCTTATTTACTGAGCGAAGTGTACGGCTAGGTTCATAGCGGGAGAGGCGTTCCACAAGGTATTGCGGTCCCACACCATGTAAGGCTTTGTAGGTCAAAACCAGCACCTTGAATCTAGCTCGGAAACGGATAGGAAGCCAGTGCAAATGAGCCAGCACAGGTGTTATATGCGCGGACCGGCTGGTCCTCATCAACATCCTGACCACTGCATTTTGCACTAGCTGAAGTTTCCAAACTGTCTTCAAGGGCAGCCCTACGTAGAGCGCATTACAGTAATCCAGTCTAGAAGTTACCAGAGCATGAACAACTGAGGCGAGGTCATCTCTGTCCAGATAGGGACGTAGTTGGGCTACCAATCGAAGATGGTAAAATGCATTCCGTGCCACCAAGGCCACTTGAGCCTCAAGCGACAGGGAAGGATCAAAGATGATGCCCAAACTACGAACCTGTTCCTTCAAGGGGAGTGTAACCCCATCTAGAACAGGATGAACATCCACAATCTGGGCTGGGAAAGAATTCACCCACAGAGTCTCAGTCTTGCCTGGATTGAGTCTCAGTTTATTAGCTCTCATCCAGTCCATTATCGCGGTCAGGCAGCGGTTCAGCACATCAACAGCCTCACCTGAAGAAGATGAAAAGGAGAAATAGAGTTGCGTGTCATCAGCGTACTGATGGCAACGCACTCCAAAACTCCTGATGACCGCACCCAGAGGCTGCATGTAGATGTTAAAAAGCATGGGGGACAAAATCGACCCCTGAGGGACTCCACAATGGAGAGTCCAGGGTGCCGAGCAATGTTCCCCAAGCACTACCTTCTGGTGACGATCCGCCAAGTAGGAGCGGAGCCACTGCCAAGCAGTGCCCCCAACTCCCAACTCCGCGAGTCTCCCCAGAAGGATACCATGGTCGATGGTATCAAACGCCGCTGAGAGATCAAGGAGAATCAACAGAGTCACACTCCCCCTGTCCCTCTCCCAACAGAGGTCATCATACAGGGCGACCAGGGCTGTTTCAGTGCCAAAACCGGACCTAAAACCGGATTGAAATGGATCCAGATAATCAGTTTCATCCAAAAGCGCCTGGAGCTGGCCGGCGACCACCCACTCTAAAACCTTGCCCAAAAAAGGGACGTTTGCCACCAGTCTATAGTTGTTCAAATCATCTGGGTCCAATGAAGGTTGCTTTAAAAGAGGTCTCACTACTGCCTCCTTGAGACTACCAGGGACGACTCCCTCCCTCAAGGAGGCATTTATTACTTCCTTGGCCCAGCCGGTGGTTTCAGCCCTACCAGCCTTCACTAGCCAAGATGGGCAAGGATCCAGAGCAGAAGTGGTCGCCCGCACCATTCCAAGCACCTTGTCCACTTCCTCAAGCTGCACCAACTGAAACTCATCCAATAATGAAGGGCAAGACCGCGTTCTGGACACTTCAATGGATTCATCTGTCATAACATCAGAGTCTAAGTCCCTACGGATGCCAGCGATCTTATTTTGGAAGTGCTCCGCAATTTCGTTGCAACGGGCCTCAGATGTTTCTATGGTATCATGAGGGGCAGAGTGTAAAAGCCCTTGTACCACCCTAAAAAGCTCCGTTGGGCGGCAGAGAGATGTCCTAATGGTGGCAGCAAAATAAGACTTTTTCGCTGCCCTTACCGCTTTTATGTACAACTTAGTGGAAGCACTTACCAAAGCATGATTACATCCGTCAGGAGTTCATCTCCACCTGCACTCTAGCCTCCTTCTCTCTTGCTTCATCACTCTCAGCTCCGGGGTATACTACGGAGCTGTATGAGCTCTACACCGAAGGGGGCGTGCGGGAGCGATCGTGTCAATGGCCCGGGCCATCTCCGTATTCCACAGTTCGACCAGGGTCTCGACAGGAGCGCCAGTACTATCAGCCGGAAAAACTCCCAGAGCCCTCTGGAAACCTACAGGATCCATAAGGCGCCGGGAGCGGACCAACTTAATAGGTCCCCCACCTTTGCAGAGGGAAAGGGCTGTCGTAAGTCTAAATCTCAGCAAGCAGTGATCTGTCCATGACAATGGAGTAGATGAAAAATACCCCACCACCAGATCACCATCTCCCTGACCAGTGGCGAAGATCAAATCAAGAGTATGGCCTGATACATGTGTTGGTCCAGTAACAATTTGAGACAGCCCCATGGTTGTCATGGAGGCCATGAAGTCCTGAGCCGCCCCAGACAAGACAGCCTCAGCATGAATGTTGAAATCACCCAGCACTACAAGTCTGGGGGACCTCAACAATACCTCCGAGACGATCTCTGTCACTCAGCTAGGGAAGCCATTGGGCAGCAAGGTGGGCGGTACACCAACAGTATTCCCAGTCTGTCTCCATGGCCCAACACAAAATAGAGACACTCTAAACCAGTCGCCATCTGGACAGGGTGCCTGGTGAGAGAGAAAGAGCTCCTATAGACCACAGCAACCCCGCCTCCCCGGCCCTCAGATCTACCCCAGTGCTGCACCGAATACCCAGGTGGGCACAGCTGGGAGAGAGCAACTCCACCCTGCTCACCCACCCAAGTCTCGGTAATACACGCCAGGTCGGCGCTCTCCTCCACAATCAAATCGTGGAGAAGGGGGATTTTATTATATACCGACCTGGCATTTAAGAGCAGCACCTGGAGATCCAAGAGCTGGCTGACAGAACAACCAACAGTCTTGTGGATAAGAGGAGAACTGGAACAAGCCTCTAATTTAAGCAACTTCTTCACTGAATTGTAATGTGATTTGCCAGTTCTTACTATTATCTCTTAATATATGTGGGCTCTATTTTGTAGCAGCAAGTTCCCCATTTGCTACAAGATAGTGTCTTATAACAGGATTGTTAACAGTGAGATAACACACATACAGGCTAAGAACATAAGAAGAGCCTGCTGGATCAGGCCAGTGGCCCATCTAGTCCAGCATCCTGTTCTCACAGTGGCCAACCAGGCGCCTGGGGGATGCCCGCAAGCAGGACCCGAGTGCAAGAACACTCTCCCCTCCTGAGGCTTCCGGCAACTGGTTTTCAGAAGCATGCTGCCTCTGACTAGGGTGGCAGAGCACAGCCATCACGGCTAGTAGCCATTGATAGCCCTGTCCTCCATGAATTTGTCTAATCTTCTTTTAAAGCCATCCAAGCTGGTGGCCATTACTGCATCTTGTGGGAGCAAATTCCATAGTTTAACAATGTGCTGAGTAATATCCACTACCCCGAACTCTAAATACATTTGCGAATGTATAAACAATTAAGTACATTCCCATCCAAAAATGATACAATATACAGGAGTGCAGAGTGGCTTATGTGGTGTTATCCCATTGTTAACAAGCCTGTGATGCAACAATCATCAGTTGCTCAAGGGTGCCTAATAAGCTTCAGGATGAGTGAGGAATGAGGTCAGCTCTCCCTCGTCCCCAGTCCAACACCATCCACTACACCAGACTGGCTCTCATCCTTGCTCTTTATGTCCAGAATTCTACCATTTTAGTCATGGGATGCCTTAATACTGCAGGTCCTTTGCCCCAGTCATAAAACAAAACTGTGACAGGTCAGAAGCCCCAAACAAAGTTCTGGCTCCCAGAAGTCATTGAGAAGGTCTCTCAGCCTGTCAACTAATTACAGACTCATCAAAAATTGCTGCCTCCCTCTCTCATATACACACGCCTCTACACATCCACACAGGAATTCTGCATGTACATTCCACTGTTGTAGGCTCCAGTTGTGGGAACATAATTACATTTGCAGAAATCAGTGTTATATGTGGATGTTTGCCACACCTATGGCCAGGGATGGCCAGTGTAATTCTGATATGTCCACCCAACATATATCTGCAGAGACGAACATCTGCAAAGGGCTTTGGCAATAAAAAGCCATTAAATGCATTCTGCAGAGCAGAGTGAGAATTCTAGATTGTATTATACAGATTTGTATAGTACCAGGAGCTCCATATACCTTCACAGTCTCCTATGCCCATTTGCAGATTCCTATTACCGAGGCATGGGGGAAGGCATGGGAGATGCCATAAACGGCGCAACAGGAGTTTTCAAAATAACTTCTTCCCTTCGCTTCCAACAAGACCTTGCCTTGTCCTGTTGTGAGATAGTGGCTGTTGTTTTGTTTTTTTACAGTGGTGGTGAAAAAGAACCAGAAGAGAGAAGCCTTTGAAATGAAACCCCACTTTAACAGGAAATCAAACTTAACTCATCTCGTCCCCCCTTTTCAATTGTGTCGTTGAATGCTTGGATAGGAAACCGAAGATACTAGACACTAACAAATCAGGAGACAGACTAGATAGGAACATATGAAGCTGCCCTATACTGAGTCAGACCACAGGTCCATCTAGCTCAGTATTGTTGACACTGACTGGTAGCAGCTTTTCAGGGTTTCAGGCAAGGATCTCTCCCAGCCCTATCTGGAAAGGCAGAGGATTGAATCTGGGACATCTGAATGCAGAAGCAGGTGCTTCTCCGAATTGTTCCTTCCTTAGATTTTTCCATGCCTCGGGGGGGGGAGCAGGCACTTATCCATTGTCTTTCCTCTCTAGATCCCGACACCCGCTCTTGACTTTCGGAAGTGTGGCGTTTGGGGGGGGGAATAGCCTGGTGGGAGCGGCTGGGCGCCTGTCTCTTCCAGCGCAATCGTATGCTATCTATGCCAAAGTCAGTCCTACTGAGTTCCATGGGGCTTACTTACTCCCAAGTAAGGGGGTATAGGACTGCAGCCCACCCCGTCGGGAACTCAGCCCGCTCTTCAATGGCCAACGGTGGGATCTTCGCCACCCGGAACTGGGCTGCAGGACCAAGTGCTAGCCTGATCCCTCCTCTTCCCTCTCTCTGGCAGTGGAGCCCTCGACTGGATTCTTCAACGGAAACACGTCACATGGGGGGGGACTGAAGAGAAGCGATCTGCGCCGCGGGGAGGGGGAAAGAGGATGGAGGAGCAGTTCAGGTTGGCCGTGGAACTGAGACCTGCTGACAACCAGCTGCCTGCGCCGCCACAATTTCTTCTAGGGAAAAGGCGAGCGGGTGGAGAGAGGACACCTCCCACGTAGGGGAAAGACACCAAACTCACGTTCTTCCACCTCGTTGCTTTTTCACCCTCCGAGTTCACACACAACTCCTAAACCCCCTGCACTCCGTTCGCCAGTCTCCCGCTTTTGTGCAACATGTCAGCCAACCTACAAATGTTTTACTTCTGTCGGCGTTACATTATCCTGTTTCCCCCCTCTATTGTTAACTCCTTACTTCTCACATAAAACATAAAATGAAATAATATATATTACTTTGCTTGTCTATTGCAGAGTCAAATGAGTCGGGGAGGATCGAATCCGCGGCTCTCTAATGGGCCAGGCGCTCGACGATTCTACCACCCGTCCCGCCATTGCTTTGCTTCTCCGCACATCCAAGGAAGTATCAGCGGCACACAAAGCGCTGGGTCGGCAACAAAGCAAGAACAAAATTAAATGAAAAGGAGAGCTAGGGGGCGGGGCGGCTCTGGGTGTCACCCCTCTCTCATGGTGTCACTCAGTGCAGGCCGCACCCACCGCACCCGCCTAGTGACGCCGCTGGGGTGCTGTGTCTCTTCATTGACAAACACCTAAGGTGGTTCTGCGGATAATTGTTCAGAATAAAGCCTAGAGTTACTATGGGGTGGGAATAATCTTTCCTTGCCATCCCTCCCCCCATGAACACACAGAACTCAGATACCATATACAGTCACAATATATATACAGCTCCTTTTTAAAAATGGTCTTTCATACTATGATTTTGATACTTCAAGGAAAGTTTAAAAATGAGTTAAATATATATGTGAAGGATATCAGCTCTCTTCAGGCATTACAAATAACAGTAGAGAAACACATGAGGTGGCACAGCATGGACAAGTACAGAAGCTCTGCCCCAGCTGCTACATTGCCATTTTCAAAATGTTCCAATCGTGTTGCAACTAGAGTGGAACTAGAGTTTACTGAACTGAAATGCCCCTTGCCCTAAAATGACACCAGGGGGCAGAGCGCAGTAGGATATCTTCAAATTGTTGTTCCAAGTCATATAGTATCCTGTTCTCTCCCAGGAAAAGCCATAGATGGAGCCAGGTAATACAACTCCAAGCTTGGAACAGCCAGCCCTCCCTTTTGGCTTTGACATTGCATGGTATTGAAATCTGTTCTGGGACGTTTCTCATTCCAGATAAAACTGTCTAGGGTTTTGCCAACTTTTCAGTTTTCTGAAGTTGATAGATAGTGGCAATACTATGAACAAGTACAGATATCTTGGGACAATTGATTGCATTTATCCTGGCAAGCAAGGGTAAATTAAATTTCTTCCATCTATTGTGCTCTGCTTTAGTTGCTTGTACCACAGTGTCATAGTTAAATTTAGCGACTTTCTTCTCATCTGCTAGCAATTTTACTCCTAAATATTTAACTAGGTGATCTAAAATCCTCAGCCCATAATTTTGCTCAATAAATTGCTGTTCCCTATCCCTATACCATCGAGAGCCAGTGTGGTGTAGTGGTTAAGGTGTTGGACTACGACCTGGGATATCAGGGTTCAAATCTCTACACAGCCATGAAGCTCCCTGGGTGACCTTGGGCCAGTCACTGCCTCTCAGCATCAGAGGAAGGCAATGGTAACCCCCCTCTGAATACCGCTTACCATGAAAATTCTATTCATAGGGTCGCCATAAGTCAGAATCAACTTGTAAAGGAGAATTTTATATATCCACACATAAAACATAGATATTAAGAAGGTATATGTTTTAGAATCACAAGGAACTAAGCAACAGACCACAGGCTTTTTTGAGACCACAAAATCTAGTCTCACAGAGGGGCAAATGAAGTTCAGCCTGAACCCCTCAACCCTGGATCCCTGACTCCATTTTATTTACAAGTCCCATAGATATATATATGTTAAGAAATATACTTAGAGAACCCTAAAACCCCTAAATCTTAGCATTTAATTCAGACCTGTGAGCAAGGTTTGAAGAAGCAGGCCATGGTCAATTCACCTTGCTGTGAACCCTGTTTGTGCCAAGAACAGGCCAGTGTGTGACTTATGTTAATTAATGAGTCTATTGTTTAGAACCAAAGAGCATGTAGTCCATGATTGATTTTGTCAATCCTTTGATTCTGGAAAACTGATTTTTAGTGATTCTTGTGTACAGCAAGAACACTGACTAGGGGAAAAATCCTGTAACAAGATTCAAAGTTTAATGAGAGAAATGTTGATATTTAATAATGATTTTTTACAAATATCTTGGTGTGTTTTCTCACTTTAATTAATGGAATGCAACTTGGAAAGGGGGCATTCATAGTGAAAAGGTATTTTGAAATGGCCTGCCTCTTCTATTTCTCTGAGGCTGAAAGATACTAGTTAGCCAGAGTCACCCAGTCCTTTCCCTAGTCTGTGTGGTTTTAAAATGTAGCTCAGTGTTTTAAACATAATCCTCTTTCATAAGTAGTGTATTTTATAAGTTGGGAGTGGGATTTCATATAGAAAATACAAGGAATGAGAAGCCTCTATAGAGCTGTAATAGAGCTGTGGTGTTCATGAACTTTCAGTCACCCTAAGCTAAGCCAAGCCAAACCCAAGCTGGCATTGTTAATATTTCCAAATGTACCTGGGTCAGCCTGGACAAGCAAGAACAATGAGAGGCCTGGTATGCTTGAAAGCTCGCTCACAATAGCAGAATGTAAGTGTATGGTAGTAACTGGTTTCAACTGGCCTGAAAGAGCATTAGTCAAGGTGGACAGCAGAACAATGGTGATATTAATGACAGACAGAAAATTGGAATAAGTATATTACCTAATGCTTTCATTTGGAATGATTGCAGAGAGAAGGAACTGTGATGTTATGTAGGAAGGAACTTGTGGGATTGGTGAACTACTGTCACATACTGTAACTGTACTGCTTAAAAGAGCTTTCACACAGTGCCTCAGTGCAGTCTCTCCTAGATGTTTCTGGGAGGCTGACCCTGCATATGCTTGTAAAGAATAAAGGCCTACCTTTTTGCTTCAAGACTGTGTCTTCAAATTACTTCAAGGACCCCCAGCAAAAGATCCCATAGGAGAAGAAAAAATTATCCATCACTTGAAGGCAGTACATTGATATTCCATCCCTATACCCAAAGATGCAATGAAATCTTGGCAACAAACAATCAATAAATTTATCTTTCAAAAAAAGAAACCAAGATTAGCTTATTCACTAATATATAGGAAAGCAAATCTAGGAGGATGGGGCATTCCAAACTTATCATCCTATTATAATGCCTTCCAGATCCGTCAAATGGTATACTTAATTAGAAACATAAATGAGAAACATTGGATTGAAATGGAAACTAAAGTCGCTTCAGATGTGATTTTAAAGGTCCTGCCCTTTTTATCTATTAAACCCCAATCTATCAATAATATGGTTAACCCATTCACCAAATGTATGTCTCAATGCTGGAAACTGTGGCAGAATAAATTAAACCCAATTATCTCACTCCTAATACCACTTGCTTTTCATCCCAGATTCCACACCTCTGATAGCGAACTCCAGTTACAGGGTTGGAGCAATAAAGTATTATACAAATTATGTGATTTCTGTGTAAATTCCCTGCTGCTCTCAAATGAGCAACTAAAACTTAAATTACATGGAATTAAACTGAACTGGCTAACGTTGGCCCAAGTCCACAGCTTTATTTCATTAAACTATGTTAAGCAACAAGCAACAAGACCTATTACACAATTTGAACAACTAATTCAAGACATACGCAAGGGAGAAAAAGGCCTAGGACTGGTTCACACTGCAGCTGACTTCAGCTGAATTTTGGATTAAAGACTAAGCTTTTATCATCGGGATAGGGTTTAAAGGTTCACGCTTCTTACCTTATAGGAGCCCTCAAACAGCTTTTTTTCTGTTCATCCTGAAGGAAAAGGGTTAATCTCTCTTTTTTATCATTAATTTTATTCAAATTTTCAAACACAAAACAAAACAAAACAAAACAAAAAAGAAACAGATTAAACAATAAAATAAAATGTTGACTTCCAATTTGTCGCAGATCAGTTATAGGTCTATGATATATAACAAACCTGTCTCTTAATATATTACAAAATCACTTTCCTCCAGTAGTTATCTTAATTAATCATCAAATCTCATTAACATCACTTTATTCTTTCCACAAAAAGTCAAAGAGAGGTTTCCACTCCTTGAGAAATATATCCATCGATTTTTCTCCAAATAAACATGTCAATTAATCCATCTCATCAAGTCTGCTAGGTCCAGTAATTTCAATAGCCATTTTTCCATTATCAGTGTTAATTCCATCTTCCAACTTCCATCCTTGCACCCATAATAATCTTGCTGTCATAGTCATAGTCATATAGTAAGAGTCTGATGGGAATTTCCTTCATCACAAATATTTCCTTGCCGTCAATTCTGAATGTGTTGCTGAAATATTGTTGTAAAGTCATATCTCTGTTCCTCTTTTTTACGAAATGCACTAGCACATCTCTTGAGAGTTTTTCCATTGTCACATATCTGGAATTAATTCTATAAATTTTCTCTTTTTCAAGTTCCATCAAATCATTCCAGTCCAGAAATTCCATCGAAGCATTGATAACTTTATCTCTGATATCTTCATCAATTTCTCCAGGGACAACGACGAATTCCAAACAGTAATCTTTATCTCCAGGATCCACAAACTCCAAATATTTTTCCAGTTCCATACTTGATATATCTGTTCCAATCTCCAGGACTTGCATCCTCCCTTTAATTTTTGCCATAAAGTCCAAATCTTTTTCCAGTTCCACATTTGATATATCTGATCCAATCTCCAGAATTTGCTCCTTCCCTTTAATTTCTTTTTCATCTTCTATTGCTTGTCCATCTGCTCCTTTTCTAATATAATCCTTTATTTCTTTCAGCTCCTGTTTCACTTTACCAAATTCAGTTGCCATCTCTTGTTTACTCTGTCCCAGTTCTTGTTTCGTTATCTTAATCTCATCCATTATCTTCTGAAACATATCCAGAGGGGAAAACCCTTCCAGGGATACATCCAGGGTCTCTGCCACTTCTTTGATTGTCATTCTTAAAGCCGAAGAAAAACCCCTTCAAATTTCCAATATAGCCACAATTCCCAAGCAAAGAGTAATTTGCTTCTTTTTCCAGCAATAAGGGAGTTAATATTCCAGGCCTGTTGACATCATCTGGCCAGCACAGTTCTTATCTGCCGCACATCCAAGAATGCAAAACAAATTTGGTTCACAGCGCCGAACAATTAGTAACATACACAAACAGCAGATTCGTCTAAAGAAAGTAGTCCAAGAAAAAGTAGTCCCAGACATATATCAATCAAATAATCATCTAGATCAGATTTTCTCTTTGAGTAAGTTGCCCCTCATCCGTTTTAATCTTTATAGTTTCCAAATTCAGGCCAGCTTTTTGCCATAAAAAATAAGACAAGCTTTTTAAATTTTCTTTCCTCCTCCTTAATTCCTTGTATAAAAGAGAGAAGTGTAACTCACCCAGGTATCTTGATTTCTGATTCTTAAACAAATCTCTTTTACTGTAGTAATTTAAGCCAAATGATAAGATTAGACAGAAGAAAGTTCGCCCGTTGTGGATCGTTTAAAAGAAAAAACGTCTCGCTTTTTTCAGCCCAGCTTGCTGGAAGTCCTAACTCCATCCTCGGCTGCTAGGTATGCCTTCTTTTCCCAGGGAATTCCTGATCAATTCCAGCCACCGACAGCCTAACAAAGTTTCTGTGGATAATCTTCGGTTCACCCTTGCCTGGGAGAACATTTATACCAGTCAAAGTTCCCTTTTGACTGATTTTAAACTGAAAAAAGCTTCCTCTGAGACAGAGCTCATCTCAGAGGCAGCCACAGGCGGAGCAATCCTTCCGGGAAGTCAGGGAAAGGGTTAATCTCACAGCTTCCTAATGACCACACCCTCTTAAGGTCAACAAATCTCTTCCTCTACTGCAAGCTTGCAGAAAGGGAGCCAGCAGGAAAAGGTAAACAAAGGGGAGGAGGGAGTGGGCGGGGACTCACCAAAGCATGGGAGTGAAACGTCTACATGCCCTTAGGGATGCCCTTTTCAGATTTAAAGTGGGTTGATTTGCTTCCAATTTAAGGCAGAAAGCAGCGGGACACCTCCCCTTTGCCTTCTATGTCATGTGATCGCTGCAAATTTAACAGGTATGCAGGGAGGCTCAATCTCAAATTAAACTGCCGTGTAAATGAGCCCCTAGTCTCTAAAATATACTCTATATTACTTAATGCATCTTTAAAATCTGCTCTCTCACTTAAAGATCAATGGGAAATGGACATAGGTTCTAAATACAGCTCAGAGATTGGAATAGGATGTGGGAACTACGACCGTTCAGATCAGTTTCTAGTTATGTAAAAGAACAGTCTCTAAAATTGGTAAATTGTTGGTACTACACACCTGTCCAAATTTCACGTATGTTCTCAACATCCTCCCCCCTTTGTTGGAGGGAATGTGGGAAGACTGGAACTTGCTTTCATTTGTGGTAGGATTGTGAAAGAATATAGGATTTTGGGGTGTTGATTTATAATGAAATGTTAATCATATCCCAGGAGCACTTTGCATTTTCTCCTAAACTGCTATTGCTAAATATCTTTGATGGAACACACTCAAAACTGCTCTCTAAAGAACTGATTATTTACATGACTGAAAGCAAAATTGACAATTGCATCGCAATGGAAAACTGCAGACAGTCTTACGTGGTACAATTCCCTTTGGAATATTGCTCTAATAGAAAAGCTTACACAAAAATTGAAAATAAAACAAGGAAAAGAGGCACTAGACTCTTTCTATATAGCTTGGCATTCATTTATTGAACATACTTCTGAAGATTCATTTGGGCATCACTCATCCATAGGAGATTTAAGTGTGACATCTTCCCATAAACTGATCAATACGTAGGTTCTGTTTTTGGACATGTTCCTGGAGAGATCTTATTTCCCTTTTGTTTCTATATTTTTGTTGAATACTGTTTATATTGGATTATGTTGTTGTTGGACTGATATATGTACGAAGTTTTACCTAAAGATTTCTGTAAAGAAAAATTATACAAAAAAAAATGCTGTTCATCCTCTGCCAACTTTATAGTCAGGATTTCTGTTTTCTGTTGATCTCATACCCAGAGATTTTACTGAATCAATCAATTATACTAAAGATTGGGAGAAGACTGGCTCTATGATCAGTTATAGAAAGCATGACATCATGACACCCTGAGGCTTCAATCCCTTTAATTTTTGGCTTCCCTGATAGCACGGGCCAGCGGTTCTATTGCCAGGGCAAAGAGTAACAGCAACAGGGGACATCCCTGTCTCATACGTCTTTTTAAAATCAGCTTATTTGTCAGCCTTTTATTTATGAATATCTGTCACCAGACTTGAATATATTGACTTTACATAATTGATAAACCTAGGTGCCATATTCATCACCTGAAATAATTACGCCCACTCCTCTCTACCAAAAGCTTTAGTGGCAATAAAAGTACTGGTGGAAACTTACTAATTTGGGCCTTATTCATAATATTGCTTTTCTTATATTAAAACTTATCTGTCTGCCTTTTATGAACCCAGATTGGTCAGGGTTTATGTAATTAGAAATCACATAATTTTGTTTCCTCACCCTTATTCCTGTCAGGATCTTATAATCAGAGAGCTTTGGCTATGGGGCGGTATACAAATGTAATAAATAATAATAATAAATAATAATAATAAATAATCAGTGTTTAAAAGAGAGATTGGCCTATACTATTTGACCTTTGCTGGGTCTTTAGCCTCCTTTAATATAAGGACAACCTTAGTTTCAAACAGCTATTAGGGAGATTTCCGGAATCCAGACATACATTATATAGACTGGCTAATTCAGTTGCTAGAATGTCCTTCTATGCTAAATAGAACTCAACACTAAGGCTATCAAGACTGCAAGACCTGTTTTTCTTGGCTTGGTGAAGATAAGATTTGATTTCCTCTTCTGTGATTGGTCCAGTAATAGTTTGATTATCTGCAGCTGTAAAAGTAGAAATATGCACAGTCCCTAGGAACTGACTTTTTTGGGTATTAATGGGTTTTGAGATGTATGCAGGTCTTGATGATATTTATCAAACTGCTCACCACTTGCCTTCTCATTGGTCTTTACTTGTCCCGCTACTGTCTGAATCATAGGTATCATATTTTATTTTTGCTGCTTTGCAAGCTGCCTTGCAAGAAGCTCATCTTGTTTAGCCTCTTTTTTTAAATACCTTTGTTTTGTCATCACCAGAGCTTTCTCTGCAACCATTGTATCATGCAGGTTGACCCTATTTTCTTGTTACAGCCAACTTCTCATATTTGTAATCTGAAGGACCTTGCATACGTCTCTTTTTCCAGATCTTCCTGCTCTCATGCCAAGTTGTTTCTTCTGATTTTATACTGCCTTTTCTTCCCCACCTCATTAGTAATCAGAGCCCCTCTTACTACTCTTAAAGGCATCCCAGAAAGTCAAAATTGAATTTACAAAGCTTTTCAGACTTGTTCCTGGGCTTCTTCCCCATAAAGGACATTAGAATTAAACCGCCAAATCCTATCTCTGCTCTCTGGTGTCCTTTCTTTCCATCTCATTGGCACAGGAGAATGATCAGATCCCACATTTATGCCAATTGCAGTTTCACAGGTATCCCAGCAAAGAAGCAAAAATATAGTTAATACTGGAATAAGATAGATGTCTGCACAAATTAAACATAAAGTCTTTCTTGAATGGAGAATTCCACCTCCACATATCTATCCAATTCGAGATAAATAGCCAATCCCGAAAATTCTTAGGAAATCTTTTAGTTACCATATCTCTTTCATTATTCTTGTCCAGGACCAGATTCATTAGTGGATTGAAATCCCCTGCCAATATCAGTTCACCCTCTTTGAACCAATCCAGGTCCTTAATAAATCTGACAACAACAAAAATCAGCTTGGGCCACATTGGGAACATATACACTTGAAATTATAACCAAAATATTATCCAGCTGCCCTTTAACCATTCTGGTCGCTCAGTGCCCATCCAATTTCCTCCCTTACAAAAACTGCAGTCCCTTTTGTTTTGTTATTGGCAAAAGAATGATATAAATGCCCTTGACAGATCTTACTCAGAATATGACTGTCAGTGGAACCAATATGTGATTCTTGTATGCACATAACATTAACTATATAACATGTTTATATACTGGGAAATCTTTTTTTCCCCTTTTTACAGGATAGTTTAGCCCATTCGCATTCCATGAAATACATCTTAATTTAGTCATGTTTATTTAGTATGTCAGGTTCTCAGTGTGTGGTGAGTCAGTTTCCAAAACTGATCTTAAAATGGAAAAATAAAAAAAAGGAAAAGGAAAAAGAAAGGGGGGAAACCAAGAAAGACAAAAAGTAAACAGCAAACACAGCACAGAACAGCAGTGTTCATATAGTACACCTATAACCACTAAACTCTATTTTAATTATTTAGGTATCAGCATGTACTTCATTCAGAACAGAGCTCTGCTGGGGAAACTTGTCATCTTCAAGGACTGATTCAGAGTATTTGGATGACTTAGAAAATTTATTTTTTTCTTCCATTGCCTTTGCTTGCTCAATTGATTTTATTGTAAGCCGTTGACTGTTACAGAGGATGGAAAGTCTGAAGGGAGTGCCCCATCTGTGTTTTATTTTCTTCATTTTGTAAGGATATCTGGGTGTCAGACAGAATTCCAATCTTATTGCTTTCAATAGTCAGTATCTCATTTGGCCAATATCTATAGGATATAGCTTTCCCCTTCTCCAGTCCCTATGGTAGTCCACTTCGTTTTGCATTCTTCTTCCTGACCTCCCGTTGCATTACTTCAAGGCTATTATGTATTCTCTCCAGTTGTATTTCTAAAGCTCTGTTAACATTCTTTGATTCCCAAAGCACTGTTTTATAGTCATCCTGCCCTATCTGGTTTTTTTTTAATCTTTTCATACTACACTGAGACCTTCTCTGATATTTTACCTACTATGGAATCCAGACTATCAGTGCTACCTGATATTACATCGACCTTATCCTTAATCTTTTAATTTTTGCTCTCCATCTTTTTTCCAGGTCTCCCAAAACCTCATCCAGCATTTTCTCATTTTTTTTCTCTTTCCTTCTCTCTTTCCTGATACGCTTTCAAGTTCTTTTCCTCAAAAGTTTCAAGTTCTTTGTTAAATATTTCTTGGATCTTTTCTGTAGATATAGAACTCCCTCCAGCCTCCTCGTCCTCTTTCACATCCAGGCTTCTTTATTTTCTGCCTGTCATCTTCTTCATGAAAGATGTTATCTTTAGTTGACTATCCTGTGGAAGCATAAAAATGAGTCAGAATACAGTCCGTAATAAAGGGTAGTGAGAAGGCAATCCCTTCATTTTCCCTTCCTCTTCCAAAGCACTTCCTCTATTTCACTTTTGCCTGTTTCTCTCTTTCCCTACTTCCCAAATCTCACTGCCCTTTTCTACTTTACCCTTTCCTTCCTTCTTCTTACTTCCTTCCCAAATTTCCTCCCCTTGTCTCCCTCACCTTAACTCCCCCTTCCCCTTAAGATACCAATGAGAAGCCAATAGGAACTAAAGTAGATTGGTAGATTAGCCAATAAAAAGATTGCTCCTAAGGTGCTTAACTATATCCTATGAGAGACTAATAAACCAATAAATAACTACGGACTTCATGTGTTCCTTTAATCCATTTGTAATGCCTCAGGAAGACTATTATGACTTTAGTATGGTACCTTAGTTGTATTTTGGAGTGTGTGTCGAAGGAAGAATTGTTCCCTCTTCTGGTCTTCAGAAGGCAGGAGAATTTTTTTAGGATGGCCAGATGAAAAAGAGGACAAAACCCCAGCACCTTCAATAGTTGTGTATAAGAGGCAATTTCAGCAAGTGTTATACTTTTATACCGCTCCAGTCTTAGGAACACAGAAACCTGCACTAGTGCTGGTCAGACTATTTGTCTACCCTGCTGCGTCTGTAGTGCCACCAGTGGCTATGCAGGATCGCAGGCAGTTGTCTTCTTCATCACCTGCTACCTGACACTTTTTTTAAAAATTGGAGATGCCAGGGATTGATTCTGGGAAATTTTGTATGCCAAGTGTGTGCTCTGCTACTAAGCTCTGTAAGTCTTTTCCCTCCACAATGCAGATATGACCCAATGCCTGCATGCAAACAGCCAATTGAATGGCAACCCTGTTTGTATATTTTGAGTCATCTATTTTGAGGAGAATAAATTGCACAAACATGATTGGAGGGCCTTGGTTCACATGGGAGATTTCTGCTGGAAGGAAGGGACTTGTACCTCTTCAGCATCATTACATGATTTTAGCTGTGGGCTCCAGTGACTGCATGAATTGGGGCCTAGTTTTCCATTAACTTTAACTAAATATTAACTCTACTCCCCCAGTTTTAAGCCCTCATCCTAATATCAATATTACCAAGGCAGTAATCTCAGTTTCCCTTACACAGGATTAACCAGGGCCAGTGCTTTTACCTCACCATGTATTTAAAGTTAGTCTGTGGGAAGTTTTCTAACTTTCCAACGCAACAAAGAGTTTGTATCTGTCAATCTGATGAAGTTGAGGACATTATACATTACTTACTAAGCTGCCCCCTATATAAGTCCCCAAGGTTAAAATTTCTTTCCTGCATCCTTTGC
The DNA here is from genome assembly GCF_030035675.1 of Rhineura floridana. NCBI lineage: Eukaryota > Metazoa > Chordata > Lepidosauria > Squamata > Rhineuridae > Rhineura > Rhineura floridana. The sequence continues at coordinate 157,469,196 of NC_084480.1, forward strand.
TTGTCAAATAGACCTCCCCTGGAGCAGATATGCATTCTTTTAGCAATCAATGACATATTTATAACTACTCAGGTGGCAAAATTTGCTCTAGCTGCAGGAAAGGTAAGAGTTAGATACCAAAAACACATCGAGGGATGAGTGGGATGTGCCACAGTGCTATTATGACCGTAATATCTATACACTAAGACATGGGGTGGGTCGGGGTATCTTTCGCTCAGGAGAGGAAATTTTACTTGAAATGTTGTTCTTCTACTCTATGTTGTCAAACTGTGTTTTGTTGTAATATAACCTGTATTTTCCTTTTCTTGTGTTTAATTGTGGTAGCCTATGGCTCTGAACAATAAAGAAAGATTTCATTTCATGTATTTAAAGTTAGTGTGTGGCTTTGATTGGGAGCTCATTATGTTCATTATCAGAATTCTAGCTCCCTTCTCGTGTACAAGTGTTGCGCTCCTTCCTGCACTCCTGTATCTTCAAAGGTACAGGGAATCCATGCTAATGGAATATGTTTTTACAATGCATTTTTGAAAGACTCATTTTATACTCCCACGGTATCAGTATATATATTTAATATCCAAGAATCATATAAGGTAGCAATCATAGTTCCTCTAATGGAAAAAGTGCTTTTCAAATATATTAAAAGCCACTGTGTCTCAGATCAATGTTTTGTACTGGAAGGACTGTTTTCTGCTCTTTAAAATTTTTTTCAGGTGGTGAATGAATGAATGAGGGCCCATATCACTGGTGGTGGAACAGGAAGAGCCATGTTCTTCTGCTTCCTCCGACTAAGTTGACTCACACGGTTAACAGTGGTGCAACATATCTCAACCAACATACCTTGCGTTGCTCAGCAGGCTTGCCCTTTGGGAAGCTTCCAATGTACAGAATGGCTCGTATTTTGGACAGAAAAATCACCAGCACCTATTATTTAAATTCAGAATCTATTTGAGGCTCAGTCCTGATGGTGTTTCCTTTATCTTTTGAAAAATGATAGCAAGTTAGGGACAATTCTAACACTACAGCAGCAAACCATCAGAGAAATCCTGCAAAGCACACTACAGACAAAAGGTGAAGTTAGCGTTTTCTTAATGAGCTATATTTCCCCCCACAATGCACTAATGTGAAATGGTTCAGAACATTCAAGCTGTATACAGTTCATACATGTATCAGGATAATTATATTCCCATTACACAGACATAGCTCTGTTTTAATTCCTTCCTTCCTGCAACCTCTGATAAATTATGCCTTGTTTACTTTAGATGGCTGATCTGAAAGCAAGGATCAGTAACCATTCTGTGATATGTTAGAAGTAGTAAATAGAAAGAAAAACAAACCATCAGTGAGCCAGACATTATTAGATTTGGACATCAGTATTAGATTTGGAAGTAATGGAAGTCTGTCTATGATAGCTGAAGACTTCCATATTCAAAGACTAAGTACCAGATATTAAGTTTAAATAACACTGTGCTGCATCTTACCAGTCACTGTTGGAAATGGAAATCAGGACTAGATGCCTCCCCCCCCCTTTCTGATAAAGCAGGGGAGGGGAACCTTTTTGGCTCTATGGGCCAGATCATCAGCCTGTAAGCCTTATGGGTCAAATTTGACAAACAGGCAGGGCTGTTCACCTGTCAATCAAATAATGTCATTATGATAGGGTTGGGAGCAAAGGAAAGAAAGAATTCTTGCGTTCCTGTGTCTCTCCCACACACACAAGGGAAAGAAGAAAGCCTGCATTTTACAATGCAGTCTTCCTTCTCTCACTTACCACAGTGGTAATGGTGGAAGCAGGATGGAGGGAAGAATTCTTTTCCCCCTTCATTCAGCCCCTGCCGCCACCCACCCCCCAGCAGCTCCTTTGCGATAATAAGGTGCTGATGGGTGGTAGAAGAAAGCCTTGCTAAAGGAGGGGGAAGTGGTTTCCATTCAAAGGGCTCCCAGTGTGTTTACCCCAGCAGCAGCAATGGGGAGGGGAGAAAAAATCCTCTGCTTCCATCCCCTCTCTCGCTACCACTGTCATTGCTTACCAGGCAGACAGTGGAGAGGAACAAAGGGGAGAAAGAATTCTTCCTTTCATCGTGTCACTTGGGGAAAAAAGGTAAGTTCTTCTCTTACCCCAGTGGTGACAGAGGCAGTGGGGAGGAAGCAGATCCTTATTTCTCCCATCCCTGCCGCCGCCACTGCTGCCACTGCTGGGGTAAGTGCACTGGGAGGGAGAAGTGGTTTCTTCTTAATGGAAACCACTTCCCTCTCCTTGAGCAAGACATGCCCCTACCTAATAACAAGGTTTCACCAACATTATGGATCCATCCCACTGGTTTCCGTGCCTTATCAGCCCAGGTATTATAGTGGCTGCTGGGCCCAAAGATGTGGCACAGCTGTGGAATTTACTCCTCCAGCCATTAGGCACATGACATACCTCAGCTGGAGTTGCTCAACAATTTATGTTAACTCTTGATAATCCACCAGAGGCACTTCACCATAAAGAAGATAATAGCATGACAATTACTACCACCTGTGAACCAACAGAAAAGCTAAAGAAAAATAACCCAATGTACATATTTCAAAATGATAAATCACAAAAATGGAACCCAAAACAGTTATTGAAGCACAGGGATCCAGTTCAGGTCTCCATTCAGTCCATTTGGCACCATTGTCTTCAAAGAGAATAATAAAGAGAGTAATATATAAGGGTAAGTGGGTTTACAGTATTCTTTTCCAACAATCGGCCGTTTTGTTGTTGTTTTAAACCACCAGAGACACTCACCGTTAGTAATTAATGACTTAACATATTTTTATCTTTTGCCTTTTATAGTGTATGCCTAACAAGTCAGAAGGCCACTTCAGAAGACTCTGTCGAAATGCATTTGGCTATGCTTTGTCTTATCTTGCAGTAGCATTGTTTTTTTTACAGCTGCAGAATTTTATGGTTTTTATATTCTGTTTTCTGTATTCTACTTTATATGTGCATTGATTCAATACCATATGCAGCATTTTAGCAGTGATTTTATGTTAGTTTAACAATATATGTGTACTAAGTGTTTATGTTTCATTTTGGTTTTCATATATGCACCTTAACTTTTTTTTTGAGCATTGTACCACCAGTGTAACTATTATCTTCATAGAGATCTTGGGTGCTAAAGCAAGTCTGAAGTGTACAGCCTCCCTCATGTTGGAGAGGGGTGAGCATCAGAACTGTCGCTCTCTGCCAGTGTGGGGCTAGGTGCTTGTGGATTTGGTGGATCGAGAATTTTGACATTAGGAGGGGAAGCATGGTCTGTTTTGAGAAGGCCGGCTGCTGCTAAAGTCACTGTTGCAGGTGGAGTATCTGTTGGTGTGAAAGGATGTGAAGGCACAGGATGTGAAGACATATTGGGACTGGTGAATTTCATCTCGCTTTCGCAACCAAAGGCATAGTCTTGCACACCAAACAGTTTGGTCCCCGCAAAGGCTACTGATACCAGATTTGACTAGAGAGTGACTTCTGCATATAAGCATTTCAGCCACAGACATCTTATGACTACCTCTGCTGCCATAGCACCCTCCCTCCTGCAAGGGTCGGAGTTCTAGATCTTGGGGTTCCCTGTGTGAAGGCTTGGTCTGCTTCTTGGCCTTCCCCTGATTTCTTCATAGGGGTGTGGGGACTTCTCATCAGCCAATGAAAATATGGGGTTAGCTGTAGGGAATTGTGATCTGGGTTCTGCACACTGTCTATCTAATATATTGAGGGAATCCTCCTGCGGGGTAGAGGATGTGGGCCTGTGGTGTTTGAGGCACAGCCTGGCTCAGCTCCTCTGGAATATTGGCCAGAAGTTCCTCTTTAATCTGTTTAACCATGGGCTCCTTCAGGGTTTGCCTACAGGCCATAGGGGGGAGAGCCCATGACCTCCTTCTGATAATCTTCTTCTGTAGCCACGCTGCCTTCTGAGAGCTGTACCTTCTCCCTTCACCAATTAGGAGAAAGGCAGGGAGAGTGGAGTATTGATAGGCAGCCGGCATGTAGCAGGGCTTGAATGCAGGGGCAGACCCAGCCCTTTTCCATGGTTGTAGCAGAAGTCAAGTGCTGAGAAGATTATGCAGAAGATCCTTCCTTATATAGCTTACTCCCTGAGGCCTGGATTGGGATCTGGGTGGTGACATTTGTGTTGGGGCTGTAGGCCCCAAATCCAGTTGCTTGGTGGCTGCGTTTCTTGCTGCTATGCTGCATACTGTGGCCTTGCCTGTGGCTACCACTGACAAATGTGACTTGCAAGCATGCCAGTTTGCTCAGTGAATCTCAAGAAGAGGTAGGAAAGGTAGATTGGTTTCTGAAAAAAATAATTTTTCTTTCTTTCAGGATGGAGGATATAAAAGGATGTAAAGCTTAAGGTGGAGGACTGAGAGCAGGAAATCAAAGTCCAAAGGGATGAGAGTAAAGAGATGTAAAGAGAAGCTGTCGCAGTAGAATGTAAAGCAGGAAGAATTGGGTCCTTGTACAGTAGAGCCCTGCTTTACAGTGCTTCGCTTTATAGCAATTCGCTAATACAGCGGTCTCAATTAGACGCAATTAGACTAAAGCCCCACTTATACGGCACTTGTTCTGCTTTTACGGGGGTTTACAGGCATCGCGCGCCATTCTCAATGGGTTCCTCTTTACAGCAGTTATTGCTTTACAGCAGGGGTCCCGCCGTATGAGTGGGGCTCTACTGTAGATCTGCTCTGAAAAAAGGCAGGAAGCAAAATGAGACCTCTACAGGAAGGGAGGGCTGACAGCTTCTTTTGAAGAAACTGAGTTTCCTGCCTTAGAGTGAAATAGGAAGTCTAAACCCACATGAAGACATCCAACACCTAAAGGAGAGACACTACAAATTCAAATTTAGAAAATGCTATATAAGCACTACATTATCATAATTTGATAGTAAATCAGTCAGACTATTTCTAATTAAGAATTATTTCAGTAGAGGGTTCTGAATTCTCTACTGGTGTCAAAATCCTTTTGCTTCCTGTTGTCTGTGCTCTCTATCCTACTGTAGCCATGCTAAAGTAATGCCATGGTGATCACTTTAAAGCATTCTGTAATAGCAAGTTTTGTTATCAGCCTGTTCTCCTTAATGATGCAATATAGTGAATGGGGAAATGCAAACTGGAATGGTCTATTTACCAGAACAGATGTTCACATATGAATGTAGTGTACATTACTCTTTTTATAACAGAAAACACCAGTCATTGATGAGAAAGAAAAAGACTGTTTAATTTCAAAAATTATTTTGGCTGACAGTAAATCACTCATCATTTATGAAAATACTCTCAGATTAATAATATTGTACATTTAAAAGCCAACATATTTATTGTGCAAAGAGTCAGAGAGGCCACCATGATTTCAGAAAGGAAACTGATTCTGTTCAGATATGTTTTTAGAAGATTTGTAATGATTGTCATAATTTGATAGTACAATTGGATTGTTTTGAAGTACTCTTGCGTTAGTAGTGAAAAATTCTGGAATTAGGAATGCAGTAATGAAAAGAGATTTCTCCCAAGAGTACAGTGCACAGATTAATCCAAACTTCAGTGTGTGTGGAGTGTCAAAACTGCTTCCAGGTGATCAGTCTGGGAAGTTTTACTAAATTTACTGGCTCCCCTGCCCCCCCCGCCCATTCAAGCCACCGAGGAATATGTGTATGACCAGGAGAGGCTAATTGCTTTTGTGAATTTACTGGCAAGGATGGATTAACCATTTTCCAGCAAAATGTATGTGCATGGATGCTTTTACACGGGCATCTTTCACAAAAAAAGTCATAATATTTTATTTTGCTGTAGGTTAAAATCTGAACAGTTTTAAAATTAGCAAATTCAGTTGCGCCATTTGTTATGTATGGAAATGGTAATAGCTAATAGGGTATACATAAATAACAAAATTATTAATTACTAGTAAAGTATAGGTATTGACATTTTCAATAAATTATTTCACTGTTTGTTTAAACTATTATTTATAAATAAAATTTATAATTAGTTAAAAATAATATAATAATAATAATAAACTTTATTTCTACCCCGCCCTTTTTCCAATAGGACTCAGAGCGGCTTACAACTAAAAACAACACCATTAAAACATACAAAGTATACAATTAAAAATAGAATTAAACTTTGAGAAAAATTAAAACCATAAAACATACGTTAAAAACAGCAGACAATTTAAAATAATAAGACCATATAATGTAGTCAGCAATCCTAGGACACTTAATCCTAGTCATTCTCTATCCCAAATGCCCATTGAAATAAAACAGTCTTTACTTGTCGCCGGAAAGATGGCAAGGAGGGAGCTAATCGCACCTCACTCGGAAGGGAGTTCCATAGCCTAGGGGCAGCCACCAAAAAGGCCAAATCATACTAAGCCAAATCATACTCAGAGCAGAGCCCCTGAAATTAATGGAGTTAAATCCATTGATTTCAATGGGTCAGAGTAGATATCCAACATTAGTCATAGAGTAATGGTCGATATCATCCTTTGACAGAATTTGCTGATTTACGTCCCCTCATCCATTTTTAGGAACCCTAAAAAGGTTCATAAAGGTTCACACCTTTGTTAAACTACATTTATTTGCATAGAAAAATATTTACCATAGGCATTAACTATCACAGCAGATAAATGGCATTTATTTAAAATTAAAGAAGATAGCTAAAAAGTTTCTGTGGGTTATTGCAACAGTACAAGAATACAAGATGCTCCCATTTAATAAAAAAATGTAAAAGAAACTGAAAGCTAAAGCAGGATACAAAACGGAAGGCTCTGCTATTTATTCTCCTTTGCTATATTACAAACTCTTGTTTTTGAATGCTCTAATTCTGTATTTTCTGGTTTAAACATCTCTATTCAAAGTGTGTCTGTACAGACTTCAGCTTCCACTCATCACAATCTTGTTGTCATGTAATTGTCCTGAAAAATTGTCTCTTGTTTCACAACAGAGGTGCTGCTACTGAAGTCCTGCTCATTGTCCAGCAAAACCTTTGATGTGGGCAAATCAGGCTCCTGTACCACAGCCTTCTTCATTTCAGAAACAACAGCTTTCTCATCCAGTTTATAATCCAGACACTCATTTTTAGCCTGATTATTAGCGCCCACTGGACAGCTTTCACTGAAACCCTGCATGTTTAGTTCACAGTTCACAACCAACACTTTCACTCCCAATTCAGTATCTTTCTCACATTGTTCTTCAGCTTGTTGATGGGAAACTTCTTCAGAGATTGAGTATATTTTATTTGTCCTTTGCTCAGTACAGCTGTTTTTTGATTGTCTGTGAAAGAACCCAAACTTCTTTACATCAGTCACAAAGTTCACTTTCTTCTGCTTTTCCTTGGTGCACTCTCTTGTTATCATTGCTGACCCATTGCTCTGGCTGTGAGCTTCAGAGACTCTTGCCACTGCGCTTGGGTGAATCATTGTGGTTACGTCAAAAAGGCTAAGGGTTTTCTTCTTAACTTTCTCATCTCCATTTTTGTTTCCTTCATCAGATTCTGGCAAAGAGGATGTTTCTCTGCTGATTTTTGAGGACTGAAAATTAGATGGTTTGTTCCCTTTTAACAAACCCAGGACTTCAAAGCGAAAACTGGAAATATCTTGCTTTAACTCCTAAAACATTAGAAGAAAATGCTATTCTTAAAAGGAAGATTTGATTTTAAAGACCATGTATTCATCTTATAAGTGCTGGATAATCATAAAATTGCTATTTGAATAAGTATCTCACTATGAGTAGCAAAAAGGTTTTCAGCTGCTGAGAGTTGAAACTTGGGTTTGGGGGTGCAGTGTGGTGTTGGAGGGGGAAGGAGGAAATTCATAAAGTTCAGTTGAGGCCACTCTATAGTAGTCCCCCCTCTCCCCTCCCTCCATGTCAATTGTTTCATACAAGGTGAATGCAGTCTGCCTAGGGAACTGTTGTGAGATATATAAAAAAGTTTAGCTCCCTATGAATTTTTCGTAAATCCTCCCCACCATACTGTGATGTCATTATGTCACTGTCAGTGGAACCTGTAGCCCAAAGAGGGCACTGGAAGTATATCCCTTTCTGTGTTTGTCATGTTCATGCTGAGTGACACAACAGCCATGGAAAGATTTTTTTACTGGACTCTAATGGCTTATGAACAAAACCTTGGGCCACAAGTATAATATTTACGTTTCTGAATAAATATAGTACACAATTTCCTGAAGGTCAATTCCTAAAATTCCATTCTGAGATTTATAATACAAAGAAGAAATATCAAGAAATGTGCAAAATCATTTAGTTGCCCAGCAGTCATCCATAATGTAGGATGCATGTGTAGCATGCTTTAAAAAGTGGTTCCATTGAAATTCACTTGTTAAAGCTGAACTTTGTGGCAGATGTTCATTTTTGTGTCTCTAAATGCCAGGAATTGTCAGAGTTTCAAGGGCCGCTCAATTCAAGAAGGTGGCTGTTTTATGTATAAGCATAAAAGCTTCATTTACAAAGCTGAAAGTTTGCACAGATTTTCATTTCGATGTCCTTGGCTCACATCTAAAGACCAGAAATTGTCAGAGTTTCAAGGAGTTTGCAATCCATAACGGCAGGCAGCAGACATTAGATTCCATCTCCAAGTGGTCATCACTTTTGATCTTAAATCTGCATGCAGAAGGGATCTACAGGTAGGCTACAGAAGGCATGGATGAACACTGAACTAAGTGAGGTTGAGAAGACATGGTTTGTGAGTGGTTTGGAATGGTTTAGCAGTCATGGAATAAGAGGAGAGGTCCTCTTGTGGATCAGGAATTGGTTAAGTAGCAGGAAGCAGAGAGTAGGAATAAATGGACAGTTCTCCCAATGAAGGGCTGTAGAAAGGATTGAGATTGGGACCTGTGCTTTTTAAATGGTTCCCAAACAATCTAGAGTAAGGGATGAGCAGTAAGGTGGCCACGTTTGCTGATGATACTAAGTTGTTCAGGGTTGTTAAAACAAAAACGAATTGAGAAAGGACCTCTCCAAACTGAGTGAATGGGTGGTAAAATGGCAAATGAAATATAGAATCGTAGAATTGGAAGGTGTCTATAAGGCCAATAAGTCCAACCCCCTGCTCAATGCAGGAATCCAAATTAAAGCATACCTGACAGGTGCCTGTCCAGCTGCCTCTTGAATGCCTCCAGTGTTGGAGAGCCCACCACCTCCCTAGGTAATTGGTTCCATTGCCATACCACTCTGTTACGAAGTTTTCCTGATGTTCAGTCAAAATTTGACTTCCTGTAACTTGACCCCATTATTCAGTGTTCTACACTCTGGCATGAGCAAGAAGAGATCCTGTGTGGCAACCTGTCAAGTACCTGAACAGTGTTATCATATCTCACCTCGGTCTTCTCTTTTCAAGGCTAAACATGCCCAGTTCTTTCAGTCTGCCCTCATAGGGCTTTGTTTCTAGTCCCCTGATCATCCTTGTTGCCCTCCTCTGAACCTGTTCCAGTTTGTCTGCATTCTTTCTAAAGTGCAGCGTCCAGAACCAGTGCCTAACCAGTGCCAAATAGAGGGGAACCAATATTTCATGTGATTTGGAAACTATACTTCTGTTAATGCAGACTAAAATACCATTTGCCTTTTTTGCAGCAACATCACGCTGTTGGCTCATATTCAGCTTGTGATCAACAACAATCCCAAGATCCTTCTTGCATATAGTATTGCTGAGCCAAGTATCCCCCGTCTTATGATTGTGCATTTGGGTTTTTTCCCCTAGGTGTAGAATTTTGCACTTATCCCTATCATTCTTTTGTTTTCAGCCCAACGCTCCAGCCTATCAAGATCTCTTTGAATTTTGTTTGTGTCTTCCAGGGTATTAGCTATCCTTCCCAATTTTGTATAATCTACAGATTTGATAAGCATTCCCTGCACCTCCTCGTCCAAGTTAAAAATGTTGAAGAGCACTGGGCCCAGGACCGAGCCCTGCGGTACCTGGTATTCCCTTGACCATTTGTCTATCAGTTTCAAGCTGCAATCCTGCCCCTTCAACTTGACATTTCCCAGGAGGGTCATAGACCCTCTTTTGGGGGAAGACTGAACCAAAGTAGGAATTGAGCACTTCTGCCTTTTCTGTGTCATCTGATATCATTTTGCCATCTACATTGAGTAGCTGTACCACCATTTCTTTTCTCTGTCTACTATGGATGTACCTGAAGAAAGCTTTTTTGTTGCTTTTCACCTTGGTGCAGCCAGCAGATATACTGACACTTTGGCTTCTTCTGCTGTCTTCCCCCTTTTTTCCTTGATGGAATTATTTGCAATTGTGCCTTTAGAATTTCCTTTTTTAGAAACTCCCATCCATCTTGGACTCCTTTTCTGATTAGGGTCACTTGCAATGGAACCTTACTTACCATTGTTCTGAGTTTATTAAAATCAGCTTCCCTGAAGTCCAGGGTACACGTATGGCTACTCTCAGCTTTTGCTTCCTTTAAAATCAAGACCTCAAGTATAGCATGGTCACTTTTCACCAGAGTTGCCATAACTGCCACTTCATCCACTAAGTCATCTCTGTTCGTTAAAATCAAGTCAAGGATAGTTGATCCTCTAGTTGCTTCTTCCAACCAAGTTATCTTCAACCAAGTTAGGAATTTCTTGGAGGGGCTGTACTTGGCAGAATTTCTCTCCCAACAGATATCGTGGGAGTTGAAGTCCCCCATTACTACATGCTTCCTTGAAACATTGGCAATTTGCTTTTCAAAAGTTTCATCCTCTCCTTGATTGGGAGGTCACTAGTAGACTCTAATCACCATGTTTTTTTATTCCTTGCTCCATTTATTTTAATCCAGATACTCTTAATAGAGCTGCCAAGCTCATCCTCCTGTATTTCTGTGCAGGGATATATATTTTTAATATATAGCATAACTCTTCCTCCCTTTCTATTCTTTCTATTGTTTTTGAACAAGTTTCAAGGATTCAATGTTTCTTTGCCTCTGCTTGACTGGGCTTCAGCCTTTTGCTTGCTGTCGCATGGGGCCCTTGTAATTCTTGTCCTGCAGACAGACCTCTAGTCTCGTCCTTAAGTGCCTGGAAGTGGTTCCCTAGTTCCACCAGTGAAGAGAGTACCTTCTAGCTTTTCTGCTCCCGTCACCCTTTTCCACAGAGTTTCCTCTTCTTTGTTGTTGCTCTCCAAAACAGTCTCCTCTTTGCCTTCTCTTATACTCTTCAGTGTGGCCACCCGCTGTTCCAGGCCCCTCACTTTTTCTTCTAACAATGCCACCAGCTTGGACTTGTTGCATGTTTACACCATTTGTTCTTAGGCAAGAAAACAAACATTGCACACACCTTGCAGGTCACCACCACTAGAGTGCCCTTCCCGTCCATAGTCTCTACTGCCTTTTGTTTCTTTCTTTCTACTTGTGTTGGAATGACCTGTGCTTTGTCTTGTTCTCCTATAGAGTAAATAGGAGTGTCCCACTGGTATGTGGTGCACTGTACAAGAAAAAAACATTTTAGGGACTTCCCCTGCAAAACTCCTCTGCCAAACTCCTGTTAGCTCTCCCAGTTCACTCGCTCTCAAAGAGAGCTGGCTCGCTTGTATATCCTCTGGACCAGTTGACACAATTTCCTCTGCTCTGCTCAGTTAGGAGTCAGAATGAAACAAGAAGGAAATAGAAGGAAGTTCAATGTAAACAAGTATAAAGTTATGCATATTTGAGCAAAGAATCTTAATTTTGCATATAAGCTCATGGTTCTGAACTGGAAGTGACTCATCAGGAATGAGACTTTGAGATCTTAGTGGACAGCTCAATGAAGATGTCAACCCAGTGTGTGGCAGCTGTCAAAAAGGCAAATTCCATGCTAGGGATCATTAGGAAAGGTATTAAAATAAAACTGCTGATATCATGTTGTATAAATCTATGATGCAGCCAGATTTGGAATATTGTATACAGTTCTGGTCACCTCACCTAAAAATATATTGTAGAGTTGGAAAAGCTTCAGAAAAGGGCAACCTGAATGATTAAAGGATGAAGCGACTTCCCTATGAGGAAAGGTAATTGGGGCCTTTTTAGTTTAGAGAAAAGGCAAGTTGGAGGAAATATGATAGAAATGTATACAATTATGTATGGCATAGAAAAAGTAGTTAGAGAAAGGTTTTTCTCCCTCTCTCACAACACTAGAACTCATGGACATTCAATGAAGCTGAATATTGGAAGATTCAGGACAGACAAAAGAAAGTACTCCTTCATGCAGCATGTAGTTAAACTATGGAATTTGCTTCCACAAGAGGCAGTGACAGCCACCAACGTGGATGGCTTTAAAAGAACATTAGACAAATCCATGGAAGATAAGTCTATCAATGGCTACTGGCCATGATGGCTGTGCTCTGCTACCATGGTCAGAGGCAGTATGCTTCTGAGAACAGTTGCTGGTAGCTGCAGGAGGGGAGAGCATGAACTAGATGGGCCACCAGCCTGATCCAGCAGGCTCTTATATTCTTATGGAATGTAGAGAAGAAAATATTTTGGAACTAAGAGTTATGAACAACCAGGTCTGATGACATATGTTTTACACAACTTTTGACCCCCAAGTTTAATGCAGTCCACAAGGAACTCAATAAACACTTGCTAGGCCACAATATAATCCATGACTAACCGGCAGTAGTTAGCCTTTTGAGTCAAATTGTATGACCGTAGTTGCCTCATCTATGTACATGTTAAACTCACATCACTTTACACGCTCACTCACACACCCCTCTGCCAGCTGACAACACTTCATGCATTTGATGACTTAATGCATCTACAAAAGCTTATGTCACAATAAATTTGTTAGGATTGTTGTATCCAGTGGTGGTGTTCAGTGGTGGTTCTGTCAGCAGAACTGGGAGGGGGGAATTTTGGTGACTTTCACCTCCTCCACACTCCCCCAACCTAAATCTGTCCCAGGGCGCTTGGGGAACTCTCCAGAGCAGATTTGTGGAAGGAGGGTTATGCAGGGAGGGGCAATTGCCAAAAAATGGTTCCATCCCTGTTTTGCTGACAGAAACCTTAATGTTTGGTGAGCAACAATGTTGGATACAACCCACAGTATTAACAGGTTTTTTGTTGATGCAATTGATGAAGATGTTGAGCCAGTATGTGGCAGCTACAATGAATGCAAACGACATTCTTGTGCTAGTGCAAATGGATTCCCCCTTCTTCTCCCCCAATGCATGCCCCATGCTGTTCTCAAATCTGCTCCAGAGGGTTGGGGGAAACCCCAGAGCAGATTTAGGGGGGCACATGGGGGAAGGAGACAGGGAGAACATTCAGTTGCACTGGGCTTTGACACCTGAGATGTGTGTTTTCAGGACCCACCCTATTCCTGTGACTGTAATTTGTTTTAACTGTTTTTAAGAGCCAGTGTGGTGTAGTGGTTAAGGTGTTGGACTACGACCTGGGAGATCAGAGTTCGAATCCCTAAATAGTCATGAAGCTCACTGGATGACCTTGGGCCGGTCACTGCATCTCAGCCTCATGAAAACCCTATTCATAGGGTCGCCATAAGTTGGAATTGACTTGAAGGCAGTACATTTACATTTAATGCTGAATTTTAAATTGTTGTAACTTGCCTTTGAGCTGTTAGTAAAGGGTGGGTAATAAATTTGATGATGATAGTGATGATAAGCTTAGTGCTACTTTGAATACAAACCTCTGTTAGGGATCATTAGGAATGGGACTGAAAATAAGACTGCCAATATCATAATACTATTATACGAATCTATGCTGAACATAGAATACTATTTACAGTTCTGGTCACCTCACCTCAGAAAGGATACTGTTATGGGTTTGGGGGTTGGGATAGATGATTTCTGTGAGTCCCCTTCCCGCCTCTAATTTGGAACCTTGCACCTGGAGGTGGGCTCTGCAGCTGAGAAACCTGCTCCGCTGGTCAATGAGTCTTCTTTGTTAATCTAATAGAGTGGCCAGGTGGGCTAATGGGTCTGTCAAGTGCCCATTAACTGGTGAATGGGCCAGGGAGGTCCTATTGTTATTGAAACTCTTCAGGAGAGCCCCCCACTGCTGGGGCCAAAGAGAGGCTTGTGTTTTTGGTTTAGTCTGAGGAAAGACTGGGAACTGGAGACAGGCAGAGAAGCCTGCTTCCTGCACGATGGCCTTAGGATGCCTCCTGTAAGCCTGATGGAAAAGCAAGATCTATTGGACTGCTAATGTTTTGAACCCCTCCATCTTACGGTGAGGCTGGGAATGTGTGTAAATGAACCATATTTCATAAACACACCATAGACTCCACTGACCTTCTTGCAAGAAAACTTAAGCACAGGCCCCCTGGAAATCTCTCACCGCTTGGAGATTGGGGTGGTGTGCAACAATACTGTACAGCTGGAAAAGGTTCCGAAAAGGACAGCCAAAATGTTCAGGAGGTTGGAGCAACTGTCCTATGAAGAAAGGTTACAACATCTAGGGCTTTTTAGTTTAGAAAACAAGCAAGTAAGGGGGGACATGCTAGAGATGTGTAAGATTACTCATGGCATGGAAAACGTAAACAGAGTAGTTTTTCTTCCTTTCTCATAATACTAGAATTGGGGCCATGCAACAAACCTAAATGTTTGAAGATTCAGGACAGACAATGGATAGTACTTCTTCATACAATGGATAGGTAAACAACGGAATTCTCTCTCACAAGATGTAGAGATAACCACCAAATTGGATGGCATTAAAAGGGGATTAGACAAATTCTACTACCCATTATAGCTACATTCTACTTCCTGTTGAAAGTGTTAGAGGCCAACTCAGCCTGCACTGAAGGGTGATGTGTTTGCAGGGGAAAGAGTAGACAGACAGAAGAGCCCTCATGCTTCCTAGAGTATCCTTTCCCTTCTGTGATCTACTTTCCAGTGATAGATGATACTCTTATGATTGCTGACCTCACTTCCCTACTTCTTCTCTCTCTTCAAGTCCTCCCTCGAAGAGGAGACTTTTGGATCTCTCATCTCTTGAGATGCAGGAACAAGCATGCCTTGCTGCATCTCCACCTTAGTTAGCTAGAAGAAGGGACCTTTCCTATCAACAAACGTGTGCTCCTTCAACAGGGATTCTGCTACAGTTCAGCTTCTGCCAGCATTCAGCTCCAATGCTGACAGCTCCACTGTCAGAGGCAGTATGACTCTGAATACCAAAAGTTGGAAATCACAAGTGGAGAAGGGCTGTTGTACTCAGGTGCTGCTTGCAGGCTATAGACACCTGGTTGCCCACTGTGAGAACAGGATGGTAGACTAGATGGGTCTTTAGCCTGATCCAACAGGGCTCCTATCCAAGTCTTCTAGGCAGAGGCAGTCCTTTTTTGGTATGGTGAGGTGGCCCTCTCATGCAACGTATATTTGGGAAACATTAAGGGCTGTAAAGAGAGGAAATGGATACGTCTGACCCATGGGACCTTATAGGTAACTCTTATAGAAAACTCTTACTTAACTGTACAGGAACTATATAAGAGCACTATTGTTGTTGCTACTGCTGCAAAATTCCTTTTCATTTTAATAGTATATCTGCAAAAACAAGCAAACAAAAACCCAAACTCAGTAGATTGTGCCCAGAGTTAACTGGTTTGTGTCCCAAATTAACATTTGGATTTTCTTCACAAGACACCCAGATTTCTTGGGCTGGTAATGCATCTAGGATCTGGTTCAGTTCTACATCAGGTAAATCAAATGGACTGCTTGTATTTCCATATTTTAATGTTTCCATATTTGATACAGAAACCGTGTGTAAATTGACATTTGTTGCATTAAAATGTATCAAATTTATGTTTTTATGTGTAAATGAGTGTGTTCTCAACTTCAGATACGAAATATATTAGATGGTATTTTCACTTCAAGTTCTGTGGTATTTTGATCCACTGTTATTAAGGTGCCCAACTTAAGAGTAGTCACCTTAAAATTCTCTTCAGTCAGCCCCTCTTCAGTTTTAGCATCTCTTATCATTGCAGCCACGTATCTCTTTACCAGATTTCTCATTACCTCCTGAAAGATAAAAACAGTCCAACTTTGTCAGCACGTCTAACTGTTGTGATTGACATTTGATGAACTATACATTACATCTGCTTTTGCTTTAGATTATGTCACTACAAAAATATAGGCATTTAAAAAACTCATTATGTGTAGAGCAACTGCCAGCTAAACACTTTCCTTGGAATCAGATTCAGCCACACAGGAATTGTGGGGCAAAGTGGAGCAGGATGAGCAGGATCCAGGAGAACCTGAATTATCTCCATTTTGGCCATTATTTATAGGAATCTAAATTTCAGCAGGTGCCATATTTCGAATTGAGCTGAAGCCCCACAACAGCCCTTAGCTCTGTTCCTGGCTCACTCTGGCACAAGCAGAGACATAGGCAAAATGCTCATTAATCTTCTCACAGTGAAAGCTACTCCTCAATCAAGGTGATATATACATAAGGGAAACATTGTTACATCTCTGTTTCTTTTCACACTTTACCTGTGCCACAGTTGGGAGAAAGCAACTGTAGTGAGTATCTGAGATCAGCAGCTGTGCTGGGGACCAGATGGGAAGCCCTAGGGAACGGATTAGACCACCCAGGATACTAGTTGCCTATCATTGACAAAAAGGCTGTCTGTAGAGCTGTCAAAGGAGAAGAGAGGGCTCTAGGTAACTGTCCTGAAAGATGTGGTAGCTCTGACTTCCTCCTTGTTCCTTGTCCACTGAGGTAATTTCTGATTGCTGTCTTGACACGTTGGGCAGGAGAGAGCTCAGCACCCTTACACAAGGAATAACAGAATTCATAGAAGGAATAAATGGTAATTTAAGGGTGCCCGTTGAACTGGCAGATTGTGTGAACCAAAATCTTCCGCAGCTATCTCACCTGGGAGACTCAGGTTCAAATCCACACTTAGCCATGAAGTACACTGGGTGAGTTTGGGACAGTCACACTCTTGATGTAACCTATCTCATAGGATTATTGTGGGAATAAAATTGGAAGAACTGTATGAAGTCCTAAGCTCCTTGGAAAAAAGCAGGACATGAATGTAATGAATGAATACATAAAATTATTGTAGTTTTTAAAGCCCAGTACTACAGATGTTCATTCAGAAGTAGGTCCTGCTGAGTTTAATGGTTCTTACTCCCAATAAATGTTTGGGGTACTGCAGCCTTTGACAACAAGAAAATCACAATTTATCTGGGCAACCAGTTCCATTACCCAATGTTTCCTATTGTCACAAGATTTTTTCTCCCTGGTACGTAATCTAAATTCTTAACTTGAACACACTAGCAGCCCTCAGAATCCCCCATTGATTCTATTTGTTTTAGATCATTGGTAAGTGCTTGGTTCCCCTGCTGTTTTTATTTTTTTACATACGAGGCCAGCAATTTTAGTTTATGTTCAAATCTGTGCAGAGGGAGGATTGCAAAACATTGCCTAGAGTAAACTACATTCCATTTATAATGTGTCAAGATAGTGCACAAAAGGCTCAGAGGGTTTTTTAAAGACTTATGCACACAGGAGCATTGCTTCATACTAGAAGCATGGTTTACGTCCACTTTGTATTTGCACCATCTGCAGTGAGTGCTCCATGTTAGCTGCAAACATGATCTTTTCCATTCACAGAGGCAGTCCTTCCTCTATGAAGGATCAATCACATAATTTGGGCTCCTGCTGGGAGGAAGGGCGGGATATAAATCAAATAATAAATAAAATAAATAATTTCCTAATGACCCTGCCCTTTAATTTTATATTTCCACTCCCTCTGATTGCTAAGGAACTGAGCATGTTCTCTCAGAGCTTGGAAAAGTTACTTTTTTGAACTACAACTCCCATCAGCCCAATCCACTGGCCACGCTGGCTGGGGATGATGGGAGCTGTAGTTCAAAAAAGTAACTTTTCCAAGCTCTGTGTTCTCTTTATTTTATGAGCTGCAGTAGGTTCCTTAACCCCCCCTGAAAATACCCAAAAATGGTGGGCAAAGAGGGTGGAGAAAGAAACACCTCCTGCCACTTACATCCCATTGGCGGAGGACCCAAAATTAGTGTAAACATTGTAGATCAGGAGTTCTGAAACGTTGTCCCCTACTGTACTTCGTCTGAATTGCCGGTGGTCTTTGTGGGCAAGTGAATTGACCTTATTCCTGATTTGGCAATTGTAATATGCTGCATTAGATGATCTAAGACTTTTAAATTTATTTGTATTGCTATTATTTCTGCTTTGACTTTTTATATTTTGATACTTTTTCAACTTTCATCTATGCAAAAGCTACTTAAATGCCCCACTAAGCTGAGGTTGGCTAGTCTCCTAATGCATCAGCAGATAATCATCTGCCTTTAGATATGTTAAATCAGGTACCCACCATAGCAATAACAAAGAAACTAGCTAGACAAGTTTATTTTGAGTTGATGCAGCTGAAAGTATAAAAGTAGCTGGAAGTATTACACCTTTGCACACAAGTTAAGGAAAAAAGAAAAAACGATAAAGGCACCGTTCATCTGCCAAGAAGTGGGCCTGCTTGTTGCAGCAAATAGCTGTAGAACACTAAGTAGTCTGGCCCCCGTGGCTGTTTGCAGCAACATAAAAAAGGGATGCTATTCTTTGCTTTCAGTGCATTGTGCATCCAGATATATTTTCAGGGTTTATCCACACGGGAGCATAATTTCATACTAAAGATGCTGTTTTTACCTCCATTTTCTATTTGCACCGCCCACAGTAAGGGTTCAATGCCAGCTTCAAACACGGTGTTTTCTATTCACACTGAGGGGAAGGATCAATCACGCCCTCTGATTTAACATTTCCACTCCCTCTGGTTACTTGGCAATGCTTGGTTTGTTCTACCAGTAAGTTTCATTTTTTTAAAAAAAAAACTATTGTATTCAGCTGTATTGTACCAGTGAAAATACAAATAATCACACTTCCAGATACAGCTGAAATACAAATCTTTGTTTGAGCAGTGTTATGCTTTTGTGCACAAGTTAGGGGGGAAAGAAAAATAAGGCACCATTTGTAGCAACATAAAAAAGGCTAGCAGAATGGGGAAGAGCAGCTAGAATTTGCTTGTCAGCCTACAGGAAATAAAACGAACAAAGAAAGGAGGAGATAGTGGGTGTCAAGAGGTGAGCGATTGACACACCCACCTAAAAGCATCAGAGCAAGGCATATGCAGGCACTAGAGATACAGAGTGAAGACTCTTTTCCTTCCCTTTTCATATTATCAGAGGATTGGGTTAGTATGGATTTACAGGAACAAAATTATGTGATAGCTTCTGTTTGCCAGTAACGTCATGTGAATCATGCAAATTTAAAGATGTGAGTAGCACCAAACACACACTAAACCACCATGTAGATGAGCCCTCAGTTGCACATTTCTATTCTTAACCCATTGGAGTTTGCGCATGCAATCATTTATTCTTTCTGAAAGAAAGTGATTGGATAACATCAGTCATAAGATGGGTTTGGAATAATTATCCCCAACAACAGGGCAACAATATCCATGTTGGAAACTGAGGGAGGTATTCAACACTAATCCTACTCAGAGTAGACCCACTGAAGTTAATGGACATTGCTAACTTAGGTTCATTCATTTTAATAGGTCTATTCTGAGTTGAATACCACCCTGAATCCGTATCCTGTTGTGGCATCCCTAGTAAAATGCCTGAGTAATATGTTCAATGATACGCCATTAAAAAATAAAATAAAACAGAAGATTGGTTACCTGATACTGATGATGCCTTCTCAAATTATCAGCTGCACGTCTCTGAAAATAAAGAACGTGAATTGGCTGGAATGATATTCAGAAACCATGTATAGCTGAATAGCAGAAATGTCCCCCATGGCCAAAATCATCCACAGAGGTCTGTCAAAATTGGGCTTAATTTAATGCAACCTTTTAAACAAAAAATAATTCCTCAGGGAGGAATGTGAATAATGGTACATCATAATGTGAAGACAATATCAATTTTACAAGAAAGAGCCATTCACAAGAGTTCCTGTTTTCAACATTTACTTCAAGGAAAGGAAAATGGTTATAGATCAGCTGACATAGTATCTAGTAAGCAGACTTCAGATTTCTGTGTTCTACCTGCCTTTTTCCTTTTTTTTTTTAAACCAGAGCCTTGTGGTCTATCCTCTGGAGCAAACTGCAAAATGGTGGCTTAGCAGTTGCAAAATGATGACTAAAAGCACAGTCACAAATAGTAATCTGGGACATAACTAGTTGCAAAATGGAAGCCAGGGGAGACAATCACAACTGCTTTCTGTAGATGGGCTTACTACAAATCAAGAGTTTCAACATAAAATCCTAAAAATATACCAGAAGAGCTACATGAAACGCCCGTGACGTCCTTCCCCAGCACCACCAGTGAAGCTCTCACTTGTGGCTACCAGCAGACAGGAACGTCAGTTTTTCTTCTTACCCTTTACAGCTCTAGCACAGATTTCAACAAATCCCCCTGCTAGGCCTCACTACCCCACACTCTGTATCTCTTATAGCCTTTAGACTGTGCCTCAGTCTCTGCCAGGCTATCTCGATACCTTGTGTCTATGGGTATAGGTAATTCACACACACACCCTGCAGCCTCTTGTCTCTGAAGCATACAGCCCTGGGTTTCTCTGTGGGACTGGATACACTTTCCTCCGATCCTCCGCTGCCACCATTCAATACAACTGTTCAGCCTTGGTTACTTTGCTATTCCCCCTGGTATGTGTTCCCAGCTGAAGGAATCAGGCTTATGTTTAACCAAGAAAGTATTTATTAAGAATTAGAAATAACAAGATTACTGAAGGAATGTTTCACAAGCATATGGTTTCATCTATATTCTGTTAGGTACTTGACTTCTTACTAATTGCCTCAGAACTCCGACTCATCTCAACATCACCAACCCTCAAATCTCCAACCTCTCTCTCAACCTCTCAAACACCACCTCCTCAACCACAACCTCCTCAATTCAACTGTCATTCTTCCATTTATACTCCCAGCCATTCAAACGCTCAGCCAATCATCCAGCATTCTACTGCTCATGTACTCCCCCTCCTCTTTCACTCCACTTACCATATGTCTTCTATATAAACAGCACTTACCATATTTACAATATAAGCAGGAACATCACATCCCCCCCCTTAAAATAGCAGCAAAGTATTATTCCTACTCTAGGATTCATACGACACGTTAATAATAAAAACCAAGTCTCTTAGGGGAAAATGTCTTTCTGCACCCACGTCTGGGTCATGTCACTGCAGTCCCAGCCATCTGTCTTGAAAGTCCATTGGCTAATACATTGCCCTTGCCTTTTATGAACTTAAAGTCCACCTGGTATTCTTGTAAAGCCCAGGACCACCTCTGCAGCATGGTGTTATTATTTCTCATGGTCTCTAACCATAGCAATGCTCGATGATCTGTTGTCACTGTAAATCTTCTTCCCCACACATATGGGCGCAACTTGCTCAGTCCCCACACGACCTCTAGGCACTCCTTTTGGACCAACGAATAATTCTTCTCCCGCGATGTCGTTCCTAATTAGGGGCGTATTTGCCTCCACCATAATTACAGGGAAGACTTGGGAACATTCTCAAATCAAGTGCTAGGAGCCACGTGAGATCAATCATCCTATCAGGGAGGGCGCTGAGCAGCAGATATAAGGCTGCTCCGTTCTTCCTGCTCTTGCCTTTTTCGCCTCGCGGCAGCTGCTTTTACTCCTCATTCCACGTTGCTCCGTTGGCGGCGTTGGCGTTCGTTCAGAGAGTTTTCATCGCTTGTGATTCCTTTGCCTCTTGTTTTCCTTCGAGCCTTTACTTGCTATTATCGGATCTCCGACGATCAGCTGGGCGGCGGGAGTCCGCCTACGTGCCCCGCAGCGGCGGGGCGGCAAGCCGGCTTCCTTATTTCCTGGTTTAGTTCCCTTTAGTGTTACTGCCTTTTAAGTTTCAGTTACGAGGGTTTGAGTTGGTTGGCTGTTTGTTCCTGTTTTAGTTTGTGTGTCTTTAATTAATTCTGCCTTTGCTTTAGTTAATGTTGAGATATTTGCCCCCCCCTCCAGTTATTCTTGTTACGTAATTCCATTTAGATTGTTAATCCTTTTGGTTACTTTGGTAGTTACCTAATTATTTTTAGAGCAAAGGTTTAAAGATATAATAAGTATTGTTTCTGTTAATTTAATAACTAAGGTATTCCATTACTTTAAAATTCATTTACTAGTTGTTATTTATTCAGTTTATTAGTGTTAAAAATATAAATTACCACCCCCCTTCCCACTTCCCTTTACCTTCAAACCTTTTTCCACTTTCCCTTTGTATATAATAAATAAATAAATGTATAAGTAAATAAGTAAATAAATAAAATATATAAATAACCAAAGAGGTTGGGTTAATTTATTAGTTGTAGTGTTATAGGCACTTGGTGTATGCTAATTATTATTATAATTTGTTGACTCCATAATTAGATTATAATAGCATTTTGGTCTTTTGTATAATTGTTGTTGTTTATTGTTTCTTACAAAATGCCTCCCAGGAAGGCTCAGCAGAAAAATGGGGTGCGGGTGGTCAAGCAAACTACAAAGTGCCCTCCACCACAGCAGAACCTGTCTTCTGATGAAGAGGAGGATTTTGGGACCATCCGTGCCTTGGTGGCTAGGGTGGAAGCGTTGGAAAAGGAACGCAGACAGCCCCTGGATGCTGAGGCTGGCACAAGTACCGCTCCAGCAGGTAAGAAATCTGCACGGTTGGCTTCCAAAAAGCCTAAAAATCGTATTCTTGCTGATTTAGTTTCTAGAATCGGGGTTCTGGAAGCTGCGGTACCCAGTGAGGAGCCAGCAACCCGTACGCATACTGCATGTTTACCAGCTGCTCAAGCACCTATTTCTGCTGTCACTCCTTCAGTTCCGTCAGCTGCTGGGCATATGCGAAGTTAGCAGCCAGTTCCGCATGATGCTGCAGCGTTTACTCCAATGGTTTCTGGGTTTGCAGCACCTTCTGTGATTGCGTCTCCTTCGGCGTATACAGGTGAGCAAATCATGCACTCACAAGCTCGCAATACACATCCACAGGATTCCACTGCCCTTCAGGGATACACAAACAGCTGATTCTCCTTCATTGGGAGAAGCTGCCCACCCAGTAGTGTTTATGAGAGGGGTGTTGGTACCCCAGCACCCACAGCTTCCTTGGCCGGCGGCTGCAGTGAGTCCTTGACAGCCGCCTTCGATTTCCTCTTCTCAATCACCTGCTTCTTTGTCCCTTCCATATGGGGTTTATCCTCAAGGAGATACCTCCATTCCGTTAGGTGATCATTTATTGTTAGGAACAAAAGAAAAAATTTGGAGGGGAGAGTATATTGACTTGTTTACTCTCCTGTTTCGTGAGCATAAGGCTAAGCCCAGGGACGGTCAGGAAGGGAAAGAGCGTGAGGCAGTGATCAAAAGGAAGGTGGATAGGGTGTGGCCTAATTGGTTGAACGCCTATACGATTTATATGGGTGTTATAACACAGGCTTATCCGTCTAGGGCTTTATCCATGATAAAATATCAGGATATAGTGCATCGGGCCTTCCGAGAATTCTCTGGAACCGCTTGGCTTAGGTATGATCAGAATTTTAGACAAAGAGCAGCATTAGATCCCACCCTTCGTTGGGACATTGAACATACTGGACTGTGGCTACGTTCTATGACCCCCGCCAGGCCCTCTCTTGGAGATAGGGCCGATAGTGGGCATTTATTGGCACGTGCGCAGACTTCCGCCTCTGGCTACAGCCAAGGCGGGCAGTGGGTTCAATCCCAACAAGTCTGCTGGAAATTTAATAGCAATGGCCGATGCTCTAGACATCCCTGTAGGTTCCGACATGTTTGTGAACTGTGCGGAGGCAACCACTCTAGTTCCTCTTGCCAGAGAGCACGTACAGCTCGACAGGGTACAGGGGAGCACCCACAGCCAAAACGCGGGTCTGGCAATAGCGGCTGTACGTCGCAAGGCCAGTAGCCCGATCAAGCTGGCTCCCTTGGCGAAGCTGTTAGAGCATTATCCCAATCGGCAGGCTGCTAGTTTTATACTCCAGGGTTTTATGGATGGTTTTTGTATCCCTTATGAGGGTCCTAGGATTGCTACATCGCTAGTCAATCAGCCCTCTTATAGTAATTTAGCGCCCGTAGTTTTGGCCAAGCTTCATAAGGAGATACTTGCTGATCGGATATCAGGCCCCTTCCGTTTTCCTCCTTTGGAAAATTTGAGGATTTCCCCTTTAGGTATTATCCCTAAGAAGCAGGCTGTAGAATATCGCCTGATTCATAATTTGTCATTCCCAAAAGGGGCCTCTGTCAATGATGGCATTTCCCCATTATTTGCATCAGTTAGATATACTTCTTTTGACGAGGCGGTTAGAGTAGTTAGAAAAGCTGGAAGGGGTGCTTTAATGGCAAAGTGTGATATAAAATCTGCTTTTCACCTTTTGCCAGTACACCCTGAGGATGTGGATTTGCTTGGTTTTAAATTTCAAGATCAGTTTTACGTCGACAGAGCTATGCCAATTGGCTGTTCTGTGTCATGTGCTGCTTTTGAAGCATTTAGCACATTTCTAGAATGGGCATTGAGGAGGAAAGCATCGTCCTCCTTTTCTGCTCATTATCTTGATGATTTTTTTTTTATTTGTGGGGCCGGCCGGGTCTTCTCATTGCCTTCATTTGATGCAATCTTTTGACACTTTAACTGACGAATTGGGAGTTCCGTTAGCTCCCGAAAAGTCAGAGGGCCCTACTACTTCCCTTATTTTCTTAGGGATTCAGTTAGATACTGTGACTCAGTCCTCACGTTTGCCGCTTGAGAAGTACTGCGTCAACTGCTCTGTCCAGTAATAGGGTTGAAAAAGATCACATTGGCCCGGTTACAGGAACTTGTCGGCCACTTAGTTTTTGCTTCCAAAGTTATTTCCCCTGGTCGTGCGTTCCTCAGGCGTTTATGTGACGCCATGAAGGGAGTTCACTCTCGCTTCCATTTCATAAGGATCACGTCAGGGATGAGAGAGGATTTGTACATGTGGCTTGAATTCCTGAAGGATTTCAATGGTCTTTCCTTTTCGAGGGAGGAATTACTCTTAGAAGCGGAATTACAAGTGCATTCTGACGCTGCCGGAGGCATTGGCTTTGGGGTCATCTTTAGAGCCCAGTGGTGTGCTGAGCGATGGCCTGACAGTTGGCGAGATATCGGAATTACTTCCAATTTGACATTTTTGGAATTTTTTCCAATTGTGGTCGCTGTTTATATCTGGCCAAAGGCATTTACAAACCGCACAGTGCGCTTCTGGTGCAATAATATTTCCACAGTTAGCGTGATTAATGCCCAAACTTCTAAGTCTCCTCGTGTCATGCGCTTGGTGCGTGCTTTTGTGTTGCAATGCTTGCGCTTTAATATTTTATTCCTGGCCAGACATGTTCCAGGTTTGCAGAATACAGTAGCTGATGCACCTTCACGCTTACAGATGGCACGCTTTCGGGAGCTTGCACCTGGAGCGGCTCAGGATCCTGTACCAATCCCACCTTTCCTGTGGAACCTTGGCAACTAGAAGTTGGGTTGCGATTGCTGCCGCTCTGGCTCCCAGTACTCAAAATGCGTATGAGCGTTCATTCGCTAAGTTCCAGACTTTCCGTATAGGCACGGAGCTGCCTTTGGAGTGGCCTATTCCTGTGGAGCATTTATTGCAGTTTATGATACATTTATAAGGGCACAATAATTCTGTTTCTACTATCGCTGGTCACCTCTCGGCACTAGCCTTTATTTCCAAGGCAAGGGGGCTGCCGGATCATTCTGTAGATTTTAGGGTCAGAAAGGTCCTTGAGAGTTGGTCGCGTTCCGCTCCCAGGGCCGCTGACCGGAGGAGGCCAATCACGCCCGATGTCCTCCTCCAGATCCTGGCACTATTTAAGTCTTTATGCTCATCTCAGTATGAGTCGCACCTGTTCGCCGCAGTAACTCTGACGATGTTTTATGGTGCTTTTCGCCCTAGTGAAGTATTGCCCCCTTCTAAGTGCGATGTGACTTATCGAGCCTTATGCTTTGGCGATTGCACATTAGGTGCAGATATAGTGAGGTTTTCACTGCGGGTCTCTAAGACCGATCAAAAGGGCCATGGCAGTATCGTGCATTTACGAAGTCGTCAAGTCCAGGTATTGTGCCCTGTGTCTGCAATGCGACAATTCTTATCCATTCGGCCAGCGGGCCAGCGTTATTTGTTCATACATGTGGATGGTACTGCCCTGACTCAATTTCAATTTTGGGCCGTTGTTTGGCAGGCCTTGTTGGCCAGTGGTCACGATGCTGGAGTCTATGGGCTGCATTCTTTCCAGATTGGTGCAGCTACAGCTGCGGCCCTTGTGGGCATGAGTATCAGCGAGATACAGGCGATCGGAAGGTGGCGTTCCGATGCATTTAAGTCTTACATCAGGTTTTAACAGATGACTTTGTTTTTGTTTCCTGTAGGTTTGACAAACATCCCAATTCCCGTCAGGATCGTCTTGTGTGGCCACTCAATTGTGTTTTGGGCTCACCGGAGGGCATCCTCGTCTGTTTATGGAACACAGCTGCAGCTTTCTGCCACAGCTACGATTCAGTGGGAAGCCCGGAGGGGCATGTTATGGGATGCGTTGCTGCCTGCTGTGTGCCGGATCATGTCATTGGCTGACAGGCCGCACATATTGTTAATTCATTTGGATGAAAATGATTTGGTGCAGCGTCCTGGGTTGGATTTGCTGCTAAAAGTTACACATGATCTCACGTAGCTTATTAGATCATATCCCCATCTTCTGCTTGTATGGTCTGAAATGCTTGTTAGAAGGGTTTGGAGGGGTGCTGTTCACCCCAATAAGATAGATAGAGCTAGGAAATGGGTCAATAGGAAGGTTAGAGATTTAGTTTTGTCTTTGGGTGGGGCAGTTATTCCTCATGATAGGATTAGGTTCCATGCCCCACATCTATTTCGAGATGATGGTGTTCATCTTTCTGAGCAAGGGTGTGACCTGTTTTTGGAGGATCTTATGGGGGGATTAAGGGGATTGTTATCCTCATTGGGTGGAGGGGACCAAGCTTAAGCTGATCCCCTCTTGTGGCATAGAATTCGGGCAGGTGAGGTATATGGGGGTTAAAATTAGGTGGTTAAGGCATCATGAAAAAGGGGCACTTCCTAAGGAACCATCAGGGCTTTGTGTCCAGTGGGGATCTGTGTTGTGTCCTTGTGGGACCTGCTTGCGCATCATGGTGAACGCCTGTACGGCGGGGCCATGGTGTGGAGGTTGGAACCACACAGCTGGCTCCAAGAGCAAGGAGGGAGGAATTCACCCACGTCCTTGACTATGGAGTCATGTGATGATGAGAAGTGATGCCTTAAGAAGGTGAGGGTGTAATCCCTCATTGTTAGGTTTAGCCTCACCTGCCCGAAAAGATATAGATTTGAATAATTGGCTGTATTGGATTGGATTTAGGATGTTATATTTTAATAAATATAACATTACACCAGTTTGGTGTCATGAGTCTTCTTTGTGTGGGGGCAATATCAGCTTGCGACTAAGATACGCCACTGAATGTCTGGTGCCTCCCCTCTCTTGCAGCAAGACGACTCCCAGCACTAGATCCGATGCATCCATGGCCACGATGAATGGTTGCTCGAAATCTGGTGCTATCAATACAGGCCCTTGGCACAAGGCTTGCTTTAGAAGGTCAAAAGCCTTTTGACATTCATCCATCCACACCACACACTCAGCACATTTTTTTCTTGTTAGCTCATGCAAGGGGGTTGCTATTTCCCCAAAATCTTCTATAAATTTACAGTAGAAACCAGCCACAACTAAAAATGCTCTCCCTTGTTTCCTGATTTCCTCAAGCACTCTTTCATTCTGACTCACTCGTTTGTGTAATGAGAAAGAAATAATCGGGCTTGACTCCTTTAAACTACTGGGATGCTTGGGTAAGGTACATGTTATGTCTGCACCATGAGGCTTTTTAACCCCATGATCTAGAGTCATTAGGATTTTTACTTCTGTAGAAAGACTAGTGAAGAAATCCTTCAAGAACCCCAGGGTATCCTGATCAATATTGAGATGAAGTGGCACTAATGACACTCATAAACAACACTCTTGTGATCTGCCCGACTCAGGACACACCTGCAATGCTTTGACTGTCAACATATCAGAATGTGCCTTTCTAAACATTTCTTTACTACAGTATTGATTGATTTATTAAAATTGCGGTCAATGACCCAGAAGCATAGTACAAAATGAAGAAAAAACAATATATAATACAAAACGGAAACATAATTCATAAAGCAGACATTAAAAGGAAGCGCGTATTGATTGAGCGGCAAAGAGAAATTTGGCTACTTGTATGGTGATGTCTTTGTCGGAGCCTGCAAGAAGGCAAGCAATCGTGTCTTCGGGGGAAGAATTTTTAAGTTTCTGGGTCATCAGTATGGAGTTGAGGAATTTAGCTTGAATTTGTGAGTATAACGGGCAGACCAGAATGGAATGGGTAAGAGTTTCTATCTGGGCGCATCCGCAAGGACAAAAACTGTGTTCATATGGAATTTGTCGAAATCTCCCTTCCGTTACTGCTGAATTTAGGGCATTGAACCTGGCTTTTGTGAAGACTAAACGTAGTTTGGGTGTAGTGAGAAAATACAAATAGGGGGCGAGTTTACCAGATACAAAGGGTAAGTTTAGAAACAGTGGGGAACACGTTTTGGAAGCATTGGCGATTGAGTTTTGATAGTCAATGTCCATAAGCCGAGTACAAATCTGTGTAATTGCATCATTATGGGACAGGGAGGCCAAATAGACTTTAGAGAGGCCAATTTTCTGCAGTTTGGCTTCTATGGTTGTTAGCCAGGAAGAGTGGTAAGGGTCATTCCAGAATGAAGCTAAAAGGCCTTGGGGAGGATTAAACGAAGTTTTTGCCCAGAAATTAAAAGTCATGATCCATGCTCGACATTCCAAAGAGGTCAATCCGCATTCAAGTCTTAAGGCCGCTGAAGGGACACAATGGGGCACAGCTGGAAGGCAACGGAGGAAACTGGAAAGTATGGTTTCAACAGAGGAACCTAAGGAATTTATCCAAACAGGGGCGCCATATAAGAGTTGGGGGATAATCTTGTATGAAAATAGTTTAATCAGAGCTGGGACGAAGCGTCCGCCTTTATGATGGAAAAAACGAAGTAAGGTCTTAATGGAATGCCTTGCTTTCATTACTGTTGCCCGTATATGAGTAGACCAGCTCAGTGAGGCGTGAAAAGTTAAGCCCAAATATTTGTAATAGGCAACTTGTGCTATTTGGTGACCATTAATCGTCCAGACAGGGAGAGTTTTGTTGTTAATGAAAACTAAAATTTTGGTTTTTTCAAAATTAATGACTAGTTGATTGTCATTGCAATAGGACATAGATGCCTTTATCATTCGGGTAAGGCCAATCTTCGTGAAGGATAGTAGGACGGTGTTGTCTGCATAAAGTAGTAACGGGCAGGGTGTGGAAGCGATTTTAGGAATATGAAAGTTGTTAGCAAGGCAGTGATCTGCCAGGTCATTAAGATATAAATTAAAAAGGAGTGGGGTTAAAATGCAGCCTTGTCTCACCCCCAAAAATGTGTGTATGGGGTTTGAGAGGCCCCCATCTTTACCACAGCATACGCGGATGGAAGTATTCTGGTGCAATTTATAAATCAGAAAAAGAAGTCTTCTATCTATAGTGGTGTTTATTAATTTATGCCAAAGTTTGTCCCTTGGTATGGAATCAAAAGCGGCCTTTAAGTCTATGAAGGCAGCATGGAGCCCGGGACTGTTATGTTTGTTGTATTTTTCAGCTAGATGTTGCAGGATTATGCAGTGATTTAGAGTGGAGAAACCTTTCCGAAATCCTGCTTGCTCTAGTCCCAGAATATTTTGGTCATCTAGCCATAACTGAAGTTTTGTTTTCAAATAAGAGGCGTATAGCTTTCCAATTATGGAAAGGAGACTAATCGGGTGGTAATTGGAAGGGTCTTGAACGTCCCCTTTTTTATGAATGGGAATAATGATAGCCTCTTGCCACGAAATTGGAAAATGTCCCGATTTGTTAAAGTTGGTGAAAAGTTTTGCTAATAGGGGGCCCCACCAATCTTGGTTTTCTTGCAAAAGTCCAGCAGGAATGTTGTCTAGGCCTGGTGCTTTACCCTTCTTAAGTTCAACAATCAGATCGCTAATTTCGGCTTGGCTGACAGGAGGCCACTCCGGAAGAAGGGAAAATTCAGGGGACAAATTTTTAATTGAGTTGGTTGGGTGTTTTGACTGATACAGAGACGCAAAGTAACTTTCCCATGTTTGGGGGAGGATAGCGTTCACAGCTATGGGGTGAGTTCTAAATGCCTTCTTAATAATAGACCAGAAATTCTCCGGGTTGCTTTGCATGGATGCGGCAATGAGATTGTTCCATTCCTCCTTGAGGGCTTGATGTTTTTTGCGCACAAGAGTTGCCTTATACAATTTCTTGGTTGAATAATATTCGGAGGGAAGGGAAATAAGATGTTGGTTGTGGTAGTTAAGATAGATGGATCTTAGGCGCCGTTTTAAAGCTAGACATTCCTTGTCAAACCATTTAGGGCAATTAAAGTTGTTAGATTTGACTGCTGAGGGCCGGGGGGCTAAGAAGGAGCTTAGTGCTGAAGATAGAGATTCGTAAGCAAAGAGAGTCTCGACTGGGGAATCTAAGTTCATCAGCAAGGAGCGAATAGCTTACATATTCGGTGCGGACAAGTATTGTCCTATGCTTGTAGCTAGTGGGAGGGTCCAGTAAGGTCTTTTACGGTAGGAAGTAAAGTTTTCAATAGGGTTGTATTTATGGGCCAAGGAAATCCCTTTGGGGGTAATGCATATGACAGTCAGGGGGAGATGGTCACTACCTAGTTTTGTTCCGATATGGAATCGATCAATCGTGCTAAGCAATTTTTGGGAGATTAAGGCATAATCGATTATACTACAGCCGTGGTTAGAGATGTATGCGAACTCTGCACAATCATCGATATTCTTAAGGCCATTTAAGACGATCATGTGATGGGAAGCTACAAAGCGGGCTAAATTTATTCCGCTATAGTTGATGACCATATCTTTTGAATTCCTTACGTAATAGAAGGCTGTGTGATCACATTCTTCGCCTCTCCAGAGAGGCGAGGAAAGTAATTCATTATTATTGGGGCCAATTCTTGCATTGAGATCTCCCAAAATTATCATTTTTGCGTTGGGGTGGGAGTTCTCAAGATTTGTGATATAGAGATCAAATAATTTCCAGTTATGGTCAATGGAAGCATAATCCTTGGCGGGAGGAATATACACATTAACAAAAATGATTGAAAGGGCACCTATTTCCAGAAGCAAGGAAAGAGCCAATGGGGCAAGGTGCTGTATAGGGTGTATTTTGATGTTAATGGAGGATGATATTAGGGTCAGCAGGCCTCCTTTCGCTCTACCACTCGAAGAGGGCAGGGCAGGAAGATCAAAGGCAGAAAAACCGTTTATGTGGGGCCTATCAGTGGCCCAGGTTTCCTGTAGGGCAATAATTTCAAATCTAGATAGATATGGAAGCCATTCAGGATCTGTTACCATCGAGTTCCAACCTGCAATGTTCCAAAAAATGAATTTTAGAGAGTTGGTTACATTGTCAGCTCGGGCAGAATTAGCAGAAAAGACATCAGTTGGGGGTTGGTATGGATGTCAATTTAGTTCATCAATTATATTGAGTGAGCCAGTATCATCGTTGAAAATTGCTCCATTCTTTGTGAAGCAATTTTGCTTGGATTTTTGAGCTGGAATGGAAATCCTAGGGTTGTTGGAGGCAGGGGGCCGCACGGAACTGGTGTTAAGACGAAGCTCAAACTGGGAATGAGTAGCAGGTTTGTAATTTATAGACTCCTTATCATTATTACAGTGGGCAGAGTGGTCAGCCAGCTGTAAAGCAGAAGTTTCTGGGAGGGAATTGGGCTGTGAAGATAACTGGAGTCGAGAGATCAAACTGAGAAGTCTATTAATGAGCACCAGTCTTTCAGGTTCTGGCAGAGTAAGGTATAATTCCACTTGTTGGCTTTCTTCGGGGTCCAGGTCCTGAAAGAGGGTCTCGTTGAGATATAATGGTTCGGTCTGCTCCTGAGGACTAGTAGTTCTCATTGAGAGATCATCTGATGTCGTCGTGGATCCCATAATGTTGGAATCTTCTAGTAGTAGCACTGAGGAATTAGTGAAGCTAAGCTGAGGGCGTGGAATCATTAGAGGGATGGGATGGGCTGTGTTAATATAATATCTTTGGACTGAAAGGCCAAATTTGGGTAGAAGGTTCCTTGTTTCAAAGATTTGATTGACCATATCCCTTGAGTGGCAAGTGATAACCATGCGGCATTCATGAGATGATTGCGCTAGAATTGTCATAGACCTTATAAAATTTCGTTGTCTAAGTGTCACCATGGATTTATTGAAACAAGTGTCCAGGAAAGAGATGCTGGGAAGCAGCAATCTAGTGTTATTGGATCTGCATTTGTAGGATATTGCCAGCTTATTTGGTTGCAATTGTAATTTCCACTGTGAAGGAGAATTTTGAGTATCAACCCTCAGCGTAAAGTCACGGTCATTCTGAACTTGGGAGTTATTTGTTTCGCCCTCTTCGGGAACTTTAGACAGCTGAGGGAACGCAGTAGCTGGATTGGACTGAGCCCGAAGATCAGGGAGAGTTTCCTTTTCAGATTTTTTCTTTTTAGGATGGTTAGAAGTTGGTTTGACTTTTTGATGCTCGAGGAGTTTGAAAAGTGGTTTGTAGTTCATTTTATTGGCGAAGTTAACTTTTTGGTTTTTAATGTTTTTTGACTTCTTGGAGAGTTTAGTAGCTCTCCTTGGTTGTTTGGTGTTTTCCAGGTTCTTGCACGTGTCTTCTGGGGTCACTTTTGAGGAGCTCTGGTGCGAAGAAGATGGTAAGAGTGATCGGACGATCTGGGCAACTGTGTTAAGCAGCTGATTTGTTCTTATAATATAGTCTTTAATCAGTTTTATTTCATCAATCAATGCTGAATGAATAGGTTAGCTCAGAGGCAATGCATCCATAGTATTTCCTTTTCTGTGGGCAGAAGGTGGCAGTGGTGAGTCAGGGAGTGGCTGGTACGAGTCAATTGTAAGAAAAGATAATGGGGGCGATTCATTTTCATTGAACAAGCTCAGCGAGTTTTTGAAGCCAGCATCTTGGAGTTCCTCTGCCAGATTCTTGGAGACAGAAGGCTTTAAACAGGCATTTGTAAAAAGTTGCCGGTCCACAGAACATTCATAATGAGTAGAACTCGACGGAAGTAAGTGTGAATTTGTTGTAGGATTTTTCGAGGAGGCAGAGAAGTTGGTGATAGGAGTAAAGAAATTGGAGATTTTGGTTTGTGTAAGTCATTTGGATGTAGTGTCTTCCCCAGTGACACTATTCTGGGATGGGTTTCTCGGGGTCATTGTTAAATATGCTGACACCCTCCAGGGGTATCAGTGTAAAATTTCAGAGAAAAGGGAGAAGGAATAAGTTAAGCAATTGAGGTTTGCAAAAAGAGAATACAAAATTACAATAGCGGGGGGCACAGGGAATCGAAAGACTGCAATTGCCTTGTTACTTTTAGGCTAGACGATTTAACTGGTATAAATCAATTTGAGCATTTACGACCTAAAGCCGACCAATTATGTAGTAAAACGCAATGAGGCAGTCATAGTCATTCAATATAATGGCGACGGCTTGAAAGCAGCAGGCAAGTTAATAGTGTCCCCTGTTATAAAAGCTTTTAAAAGGACTTAATTAACTTTGGGGATGCGACTGAGACTTGATGAATTACTCACTAAATTTCTACAAGGACTGTAAAGACACTGTAAATGTATAAACGACTTTTTAAAAAGTGGATAAAGTCAGAGGAGAGAATAATGCGACTTACCCGGAAGTCAACCGGAAGTCGATCCCCTACTACAGTAAAGGTATAGAAATTTATTCATCTGAGATGTATCCAAACAATCTCTGTTCTTGAGATCTTGAACCGCAACCACTTGACAAGAAACTGGTTGCTTTAACAAGTTGACCTCACATTCTGATTCGCCAGATGGGTATACTTCAGACTTGAATCTCACCCTGCTTAATTGTATTTCCATCAAGAAATCTGGGTTCCTTCCTCTTTCCCCACAGGATGTATTACACCCATGCCTCGTGGATGTATGAGAAGGAAAACTCTGAAGACTAATGTAGTTTTTAGCTGAAGATGTAGGTTGTGCACTTCCAAAGTCCTTCCCCCCATAAAAGTTCCAAATGGGTGAGGTTTCTTTCACAACATAGCACACCAATGGAATAGGAAATCTCAGTGGAGCTTTTGTTTTTACCCCACTTTTTTCCTCTTTATGACATACCATACTTGATGAACAATATTGTTTGACATCTTCAGAAATGTTTGGCCAATAATAATGTTCAGCCAATCTTTTCTTGGTCTTCTTTATTCCAAGATGCCTGAACATGGGACATCATGGGCTACCTCTAGCAATCTGGCTCTATATTTGCTAGGTACCACCAATTGTTTCACTGGTTCACATTCATCCTCTCTCTCAGCAGGCATCCACAGTCTGTACAGCACACCATTCTCCCACACAATTTGATCCCTCAAAGTCTCTGTAAAGGGGATTCTGTGTTGGAGGGCTTTTCCCTTTATTATTTCCAAACTGCTACCATTTTTCAGCTCCTCCCTGAATTGCTGTGTCTCTGTGTCAGAGACCATTTGAAACAGTGTATCTCTCTCCGCAGGCCTGATAGGGGTTGCTATGGTGACCTCAGGCTCGATAACAGGTTCCACCCTGTTTTCTTCAGCCTCTGTTAAAATGGCTTCTGTTGCTTTGCCAAGTTGTTGTCTGGTCACCACATATATTCTTCCTTGTGCCCCCATAACATCTCTTCCCAGTATCACTGGTTCTTGTTGTTGGGCATTAATACCTACTTTACATATCTCCTCCTTTCCTCTCCTTTAATTTTATCAGGGCCATGGGTATGCTTTCTGGTTCACCCCTCACTCCTTGGATTGTCACCGTTTCCTGAGGTAATATTTCCTCAGATTTTATCAAATCTGGCCTCAGTAACGTCTGAGCGGCACCAGTATCCAGCAATGCCCAATAATTTGCCCCTTGCACACTCACTTCTTCCCTCAGACTTGAATCAAAGTCTTGTACATTTGTCCAGTTTATCTGGCAGAACTGAACTTTCTTTGTTTCTAACTCCCTTGGTTCGGTTTTCACTGCCCTTCCCTGAGCCGGATTACCAATGGGGTTGGCAACCTCACATTGAAAACGTAGGTGCCCTGGTCTACCACATTTATAACATAATTTCTCCTCTGTTTTGGGGTATACAGATCCACTCTAGGGTGTCCTGTGCCCTTCAGACTTTATTGGAGGACTCACTCGCTGTGGTACCACATCCTTTCTGCCACCATTATATGGTCTGGGTTTAAACTCTCTTGATGTTTTCCCCATCCAGCCAGTTCTGTTGGAGGCAAAGTGATCTGCCAACTCTGCTGCCTCTTGAACAGATTTAGGGGAACGGTCTTTGACAAGGAGCCTTATTTCTGGTGGCAACTGATGGTATAGTTGGTCCAGTATCATGAGGCTTTTCACCTCTTCCACTGACTGAGCTTTTGCACTTCCCATCCACTTTCCAAATATGTCCACCAATTTTGCTCCCAATTCAACAAAAGACCTTCCTGCCTGGATCTGGCAGTTTTGAAATAACTTCCTGAAATAGTCAGGTCCCAGTCTGAATCTTTTGTACACTGCCTCTTTAAACTCGGCATATGTGACGGGCCTGTCTGAGGGGAAATATTGGTATACGTCTGCCAATTCCCCTTTGATTAGATTTGACAAATATTGCATATATTTATCCTCCGGTAGCCCCCACATCTGAGCTGCCTTTTCGAAGGTGTTGAGGTAAATTTGTGGATCTTGTCCAGGTTCAAACACTTGGTGTAACCTTTATCTTTGTTTCATTTCTGTCCTTTCTTGTTTCATCAGAATGAAACTTCTCCCTTTCAAATTTTAACTTTCCCACCTGTATTTCAGCATCCACTCTCAGTCTCTCAATTTCCAACTCCCGCAGCTTTTCTTTCTCCTCAGCCTCCATCACACGTTGCTTTTCCTTTTCCCCAATCTCCATCCTCAGTTTCATCATCTCAATCTCTCTGTCCTTATCTTTTTCCTCACTTTCCTTTCTCAATTCTCAGCCTCCAATTTTAACTTCTCTCTTAAATACTCCACATAAGCAGGATTACTTAATCACACTTCTGTGGTTTCTTCTCTGACAGGTTGTTTTTGTTGGACAGATGTGAATGCTATCAATGTTACTCACAATTCATCTACCCCTTTACCCTCGTGAGGTAAATTGAATGTTATGCACCTCTCCACCAGCTCCTCTCTTTTCATCTTTATATATTCAGCCATGTTTTAGGAGTTCACTCACACTTTGCCATACACTCTTTGCCAGTCACTCTCACAAGTAATCTTTGTTATTTCTTTTTGCCACACCACTTTTAGGGAATCTCTGTTGTTCGTATCCCACTTCTGCCACCACAAGTGATGTTCTTCCCCAGCACCACCAGTGAAGCTCTCACTTGTGGCTATTAGCAGACAGGAACATCAGTTTTTCTTCTTACCCTTTACAGCTCTAGCACAGATTTCAACAAATCCCCCTGCTAGGCCTCACTACCCCACACTCTGTATCTCTTATAGCCTTTAGACTGTGCCTCAGTCTCTGCCAGGCTATCTCGATACCTTGTGTCTATGGGTATAGGTAATTCACACACACACCCTGCAGCCTCTTGTCTCTGAAGCATACAGCCCTGGGTTTCTCTGTGGGACTGGATACACTTTCCTCCGATCCTCCGCTGCCACCATTCAATACAACTGTTCAGCCTTGGTTACTTTGCTATTCCCCCTGGTATGTGTTCCCAGCTGAAGGAATCAGGCTTATGTTTAACCAAGAAAGTATTTATTAAGAATTAGAAATAACAAGATTACTGAAGGAATGTTTCACAAGCATATGGTTTCATCTATATTCTGTTAGGTACTTGACTTCTTACTAATTGCCTCAGAACTCCGACTCATCTCAACATCACCAACCCTCAAATCTCCAACCTCTCTCTCAACCTCTCAAACACCACCTCCTCAACCACAACCTCCTCGATTCAACTGTCATTCTTCCATTTATACTCCTAGCCATTCAAACGCTCAGCCAATCATCCAGCATTCTACTGCTCATGTACTCCCCCCTCCTCTTTCACTCCTCTTACCATATGTCTTCTATATAAACAGCACTTACCATATTTACAATATATGCAGGAACATCACAGCCGCCCCCAATTAATTTTAATAACAAACACACAATTTTACAAAGGTCTCAGATCTTCTTGAAAGCCACCGTTTCTGGTACGAAAATCCTTCTCCCTGATTCCAGATTAGAAGAACAAGTTTTAGTTATTTGATGAAGAGAGAAAATAGTAAGCTTGAGGCCAATCCCAGTTAGCAAATCCACAGCAGAGAACTCAGACATGCACTTTTTTAGTTTCTTAATTTGTACAAGTACAAATAAAGCACACAGACATTCTGAGAAGACACAAAGAAATACTCGCTGTGAAACACTAAATAAAACTGGAAATATAGAAACTTACAGAACTGGCCCAAGACATTTTTCTGCCTGAAGCAAAGATCAGGATAGCACTCTCCACCCCAATTCCATATACAAAAGCCAGAAGTTGAAACTTGCTTCAACACTGGCAACAGGATATCACACCTTAGAGGGATAGAGGAGCGGAAGCATGGCACAGACAGACCTGTCCTCCAGCATTTTGATGCTGCTTCATAGAATCATAGACTCAGAATAGTAGAGTTAGAAGGAGGCTATAAGGCCATCAAGTCCAACCCGTTGCTCAATGCAGGAATCCAAATTAAAATATACCCAACATGTGGCTGTCCATCTGTCTTGTGAATGCCTCCAGTGTTAGAGAGCCCACAACCTCCCTAGGTAATTAGTTCCATTGTCATACCACTAACAATTATGAAGTTTTTCCTGGTGTTCAGCCAAAATCTGGCTTCCTGTAACTTGAGTGCATTATTCCATGTCACACACTCTGGGATGATCAAGAAGAAATCCTGGCCCTACTCTGTGTGACAATATTTCAAGTACTTGAAGAGTGCTATCATATCTACCCTCAGTCTTCTCTTCTCAAGGCTAAACATGCCCAATTCTTTCAGTCTGTCCTTATAGTGCTTTGTTTCCAATCCCCTGATCACCCTTGTTGCTCATCTCTGTTGGTTAGAATCAAGTCAAGGATAGCTGATCCTCTAGTGCCTTCCTTCACTTTCTGTAGGAGAAAGTTATATCCAACACAAGTCAGGAATTTATTGAAGGGGCCATGTTTGGCAGAATTTGTGTCCCAAAAGATATTGGGGTAATTGAAGTCCCCCATTACTACTACATCATGCCTCTTCAAAACATTGGCAGTTTGCTTTGCAAAAGTTTCATCCTTGTCTTCTCCTTGATTGGGTAGATGGTCATAGACTCCAACCACTGTGTTCCTTTTATTCCTTGCCCCATTTATTTTAGTTCAGATAGTCTCAATGGGGCTACCAAGCTCATCCTCCTGTATTTCTGTGGAGGGATTTTTTTTAACATTTAGTGAGACTCCGCCTCCCTTCCTATTCCTTCTCTTCTTTTTGAACAAATTATATCCTTCAACTGCTGTATTCCAGTCATAGGAGACATCCCACCAAATTTCAGTTATACCTATCAAGTTGTATTTACCTTCCTGTATTAAGAGTTCAAGTCAGCTTAGATTTTTAAAAAGGGTAGGCTTGGCCTTTTATATATATATATATATATAAGAGCTCAGTTTTCCTAGGTTAAAAAGTTTACGCAGTTTTTTGGGGGGGAAAGACTTGGCTGATGCTTTCTTTCTTTCGTTCAGGTTAAAAACCAGCTTGAAACGAGTCTAGTTTAACAAAGCTAGAGTGCAAGCTACAATGAGCTATAGGAAGCCCCAGCTGACAAAGCATCTCTGTCCCAACTGACAAAGCATCAAGGTGAGCTAGTATGACAGCAGAGTGAGGAAGCCAAAGCACACCACTCTGCCCCTCATGTCCTTGACCTAAACAAAACCTATGCTCCAATAAAATAACAGAGGTGGCTTGGTAGACCATGCTGGGGAGGAGTCAGTGGTCATGGTGCATGTTCACACCAATGACATAGGGAAATGCAGTCATGAGATCCTGGAAGCAAAATTTAAATTGCTAGGTAGGATGTTAAAAACCAAGACCTCCAAGGTAACTTTCTCTGAAATGCTACCAGTTCCACATGCAGAGCCAACCAGACAGGCACAGCTCTATAGTCTCAATGTGTGGATGAGATGATGCTGTTGGGAGAAGAGGTTTGGATTTGTTAGTCATTGGGGAACATTTTGGGACAAGCCTGAACTGTACAAAAGAGATGAGCTCCACTTGAACCAGGATAGAACCAGACTATTGGCATTAAAATCAAAAAGGTGGCGGAGCAGCTTTTAAACTCATTATTATGGAAAAGCCAAAAAGAGGTGAGGAGAGTCTGGTTCTGGTCAATTATGCCGCCCGACAAGATCGGCCACACAGGGCCTTCTCTCAATCCTGCCAACAAAAACAGCCAGATTGGCGGGTACAAGAGAGAGGGCATTTTCAGTGGCGGCCCCCACTCTTTGGAACTCCCTCCCACAAGATCTCCGGCACGCTTCTTCCCTAAATGTATTTTGGAAAGCCTTAAAGACCTGGCTCTTCCAACAGGCCTTCGGGGTTTCCGGGGAGGGTTAATTGTTATAACTGTAATGCCTCCTGCCCAGTTTTAATATTGTTGTTGCAGATGTATTGTTTTTATATTGTATTACTGTATTTTATCAATTGTATCTTAATGATTTTGTAAGTCGCCTAGAGTGGCCATTGGCCAGATAGGCGACAAAGAAATTAAATTTATTATTATTATTATTATTAAGAGGAGGTGAGGAGAGCCTGGTTCAGAACAAATATTCCCACTGGGATGAAAGTGAAAAAAATATGACAATTTAAATGGGGGGAGGTGTAGAACTAGACAATGTGAGTTCAGGGGGTAAGTGTAGCAATTCAGAGAGGCCAAAGCATCACAGGCCTGAACACAAGTGCCAAAGGCACTTGAAGGGAAGCACTGCATGTAAGTGTTTGTACACTATGCTAGAAGTCTCCAAACCAAGATGAATGAATTAGCATGCATGGCCTCAGAAACCTGGGGAATGGAAGAAGTAGCAGGACAGAATTATCTCTGGATATAAAGTCTATAGAGGAGGGCTGGGATCTCTTCTCGATTGTCCCAGAGTGCAGGACACAGAATAATGGACTCAAGTTACAGGAAGCCAGATTTTAACTGAACATCAGGAAAAACTTCCTAACTGTTAGAGAGGTACAACAATGGAATCAACTCCCCCCCCCCCAGGGACTACTAAAGAATTGCTGGAAATCTTGGCTTGTTGTAGCAGTTGTAATGCACTCTGTTAGATGCTGTATGATTTTTAATTGTATTTTCATTGCTTTTTATTGTTTGTATATTGTATTTTATTGTATCACAATTTGAATACTATAGAATTCAAAGTGTAAAGTGATGCATATTGAGGCAAAAAAATCTTAATTTCACAAATACACTCATGGGGTCTGAACTGGCAGTGACTGACCAGGAACAAGACCTTGGGGTCGTAGTGGATAGCTCAATGATGTCGACCCAGTGTGTGGCAGTTGTAAAAGGACCAAATTCGTGCA
Organism: Rhineura floridana; assembly: GCF_030035675.1. Taxonomy (NCBI): domain Eukaryota; kingdom Metazoa; phylum Chordata; class Lepidosauria; order Squamata; family Rhineuridae; genus Rhineura; species Rhineura floridana. Next base: position 157,509,945 of record NC_084480.1, read on the forward strand.
AGGGATCATTAGGAAAGGAACTGAAAATAAACCTCCCAATATTGTAATGTTATACAAATCCAAGGTGCAATCTGTTATGGAAATATGCAGAGATACTCAGTGTCTGAGCTGTGTGTGTGCCAGTGTGTGCATTTACCTAAGTAGCAGGCTTTTATCTTGAATTTACATCACTGAGACTTAAGACTTAGTAAAATAAGAAAAGCTACTTTATTTATAGAAATACATAGTAGATAGGAAAGGCATACCTAGTTCTAACTAACTAACTAAGTTGGAGGCACAATGCTCAGGCTTGGGTATTACCCTCATGGCTCAGGAGAGACAGCAAAGACAAAGATGTCTCCTCTCTCTTCAGACAGTCAAAGAAGAAGACAAAAGAAGGAGGGGCAGGTCAGCTTCCCTGAGCATATCAGTTTACAATGGAAGGAAGTTAGGTAGAGAACAGCAAGGGTAAAGGTAGGCAAGCCTAGCCAGCTGGAGGACCCTGACTCTATCTTCCTTCTGGAATACAAACAAAAGCACCCAAACTGGAGTTGCTCTTGCCCCACTTCCAACACAATCACATGTGGAATACTGTGTACAGTTCTGGTCGCCTCACCTCAAAAAAGGATATAGTAAAGTTGGAAAAGGTTAAGAAAAGGGCAACCAAAAGGATCAAGGGGATGGAGCAACTCCCCTATGAGGAATGGTTGCAGCATTTGGAGCATTTTAGTTTAGAGAAAAGGTGAGTAAGAGGCAACATGACAGAAGTGAATAAAATTATGCAAGACATGGAGAAAGTGGATAGAAATTTTTTTCTCCTTAGAATCACAGAGTTGGAAGGTGCCTATAAAGCCATCGAGTGCAACCCCCGCTCAATGCAGGAATTCAAATCAAAGCATACCTGACAGGTGGCTGTCCAGCTGCCTCTTGAATGTCTCCAGTATTGGAGACCCCACCACCTCCCCAAATAATTGGTTCCATTGTTGTACCTTTCAAACAGTTAGGCTTTTCCTGATGTTCAGATAAAATCTGGCTTCCTGCAACTTGAGCCCATTATTCTGGGACAATCAAGAAGAGATCCTGTCCCTACTCTGTGTGACAACTTTTCAAGTACTTGAAGAGTGCTATCATGGGCTCCTACTGGGAGAAAGGGTGGGATATAAATAAGATAAATAAATAATCATATCTCCCTTCATTCTTCTCTTCTCCAGACTAAACATGCCCAGTTCTTTTAGTGTCTCCTCACAGGGCTTTGTTTCAAGTCCCCTGATCACCCTTGTTGCCCTCCTCTGAACCTGTTCAAATTTGTCTGCATCATTCTTAAAGTGTGGTGCCAGAACTAGACACAGTACTCAAGATGAGGCCTAACTAGCTTCAAACAGAGGGGAACCAATCACACAATTTGGAAGCTATACTTCTGTTAATGCAACCTAAAATAGTATTTGCGTTTTTTATAGCCATATCACACTGTTGGCTTATATTCTGTTTGTGATCAACAACAATCCCAAGATCCTTCTCGCATGTAGTATTGCTGAGCCAAGTATCCCCCTTATAACTTACTTTCTCTCAGGCATTTTAGCATGTGTTTTTAAATTGCTTCTTAAAAACGTATTTTTAAATTTGTATATTTGTTTTTAATGTTTTCAATTGTTGTAAACTGCCCAGAGAGCTTCGGCTATGGGGTGGTATACAAATGCAATAAATAAACAAACAAATAACTGTGCATTTGACTTCTTTTTCCTAGGTGTAGAACTTTGTAGTTATCCCTCTTAAATTTCATTCTGTTGTTTTCAGCCCAATGCTCCAGCCTATCAAGATCCCTTTGAAGTTTGTTTCTGTCTTCCAGGGTATTAGCTATCCCTCCCAATTTTGTATCATCTGCAAATTTGATCAGCATTCTTGGCACCTCCTCATCCAAGTCACTAATAAAAATGTTGAAGAGCACTGGGCCAAGAACCAAGCCCTGCGGTACCCCACTTGTTACCTCCCTCCAGTTTGGGAAGAAATCATTGATAAACACTATCTGAGCACAATTCTGTAGCCAACTGTGGATCCACCTGATAATTGTTCCATAGCATTCCCATAGTCTACCAGGGAGGTTGCCTGATCAAAAAATGAGATAAGTCTGGCAGGATTTGTTCTTGATAAATCCATGTTGGCTTCTAGTAATCATTGCATTGTTTTTGAGGTGCTTACAGACTGACCGCTTTATAATCTGCTCCCTCTCTGATAACACTAAAGCTCATTGACATCCAGTGAAGATGAATGTTGGAGGATTCAGGACACACAAAATAACACAGTGCATACACAAACTAGGGAATGCACTTCCAAAAGAGGGAGTGATGGTCATCAGCCTAGAAGGCTTTAAAAGAGGATTAGACAAATTCATGGAGGATAACAATCATAATGCCAAAATACAAGTTAAATAACATTCCAGAAGAATATAAAGCTCAAATAAGACACAGACTTGAGGCTTTAAACTTAGTTGACAGAGAACCAGAGGAACTATGGACTGAAGTCAGGGACATTATCGGGGAAGAATACAAAAAGACAATACCACTCGTTAAAAAGAGAGAAAGACCTCAATGGATGACTGAAGAAACTCTTAAAATTATTAAAGAGAGAAGGAAAGCAAAAGCAAAAGGAGATAGAAACACCGTCAGAACCCTAAATGCAACTATACAACGGCTAGTACGTAGGGACAAAGAAAACTATTACAATAGTTATTGTATAGAAATAGAAAAGGACAACAAAATGGGAAGAAGAGCCCTATTCCAAAAGATTAGAGAAATGAAAGGGAAATTTAAACCAAGAGTAGGGATGTTGAATAATCAACAGGGGAACACACTGACTGACCGAGATGAAATAAAAGGAAGATGGAAACAATACACTGAAGAATTCTATAAAAGAGATGCAAGGATGACAGATTCATTCACGGAGGAACCATATGATGAAGAACCAGAAATTTTAGAATGTGAGGTGAAAGCTGCACTTAAAATTCTTGAAAGAAACAAATCACCAGGAACAGATGGCATACCAATAGAGTTGCTACAAGCTACTGAGACTGAATCTGTCCAAGTTTTGACAAACATTTGTCAAGAAATATGGAAAACTGAACAATGGCCCACAGACTGGAAGCGTTCAATATATATCCCAATTCCAAAGAAAGGGGATCCCAGGGAATGCAGTAATTATTGAACTATTGCCTTAATATCCCATGCAAGTAAAGTAATCCTCAAGATTCTACAACAAAGGCTCTTACCATATATGGAGCAAGAAATGCCAGATGCCCAAGCTGGATTTAGAAAGGGAAGAGGCACCAGAGATCATATCGCAAACATACGTTGGATAATGGAACAGACCAAGGAATTTCAGAAGGAAATCACCCTGTGCTTTATAGACTACAGCCTTTGACTGTGTAGATCATGAAAAACTCTGGAAAGCTTTAAAAGAAATGGGGGTGTGTGACGCCCTTCCCTGGCTCTCCCTGACAGGTTCCTACCTGCTCGTGGCTACTGCCTTTCACTAGGCACCACCAGGGACTCCACCAGTCCGGACTGTCCTTTTTTATGGTTTCTCTCTCCGCTCTAGCACAGATCTCAATAGATCCCCCTGCTAGGCAGCACCACCAGTCACGTTCTACAACCAATGTTCCCAGAGACCTTGCCTGAGTCTCTCTATCTGGTTACATTTGTGACTGCGTGCCTATGCTGTTCCCAACCCCCTTGTATCAATGCAGATAACTCATAACTCGGGGTTGCTCTGGATACTTATGTTATCTTCTCCTCTTCACCGCTGCCACCATTTGTTACTGTTTCCCTTCAGCCTTGGTTATTACCTTACCCTCCCTTCTGGTCTGTGAAACCCCAGCCAAGGATCAGGCCTTCGGTAAACCAAAATAGTATTTATTAAATAACATTAATAACAAGATAACTTTGATAATGATCTACAAGCTTATGGTTTCATTTATTACTGTGATATTTGACTTATTACTAATCCGAACTCCACCTCCCTCTTTCTCCACACTCTCCTGACATACACCAACTCACACCCACCTCCCAACTCCACCAAAACAACCCACTCACGTCCACCAAACACCTCTCAAACAACCCACTCACGTCCACCCAGATTCAACTGTCATCCTTCCATTTATACTCTCAGCCATCCAAACACTCAGCCAATCATCCAGCATTCTACTGCTCATTTACTCCCCCCTCCTCTTTCATTCCACTTACCACATATCTTCTATACAAACAGCACTTACCATATATACATTAATACAGGAACATCACAGGGTGCCACAGCATCTGATTGTCCTGATGTGCAACCTATACTCTACTATAAGGACAGAATATGGAGAAACCAATTGGTTCCCAATAGAAAAGGGTGTGAGACAGGGGTCTATTTGTTTAATCTGTACGCAGAACATATCATACGGAAAGCGGGATTGGACCAAGATGAAGGAGGTGTGAAAATTGGAGGGAGAAATATCAATAATTTAAGATATGCAGACGATACCAGTAATGATTTGAAACAAATGCTGATGAAAGTTAAAGAGGAAAGCACAAAGGCAGGACTATAGTTGAACGTCAAAAGTAATGACAACAGAAGATTTATGTAACTTTAAAGTTGACAATGAGGACATTGAACTTGTCAAGGATTATCAATACCTCGGCACAGTCATTAACCAAATGGAGACAATAGTCAAGAAATCAGAAGAAGGGTAGGACTGGGGAGGGCAGCTGTGAGAGAACTATAAAAGGTCCTTAAATGCAATGATGTATCACTGAACACCAAAGTTAGGATCATTCAGACCATGGTATTCCTGATCTCTGTGTATGGATGGGAAAGTTGGACAGTGAAAAAGGCGGATAAGAGAAAAATCAACTCCTTTGAAATGTGGTGCTGGCGGAGAGCTTCGCGCATACCATGGACTGCGAAAAAGACAAATAATTGGGTGTTAGAACAAATTAAACCAGAACTGTCACTAGAAGCTAAAATGATGAAACTGAGGTTATCATACTTTGGACACATCATGAGAAGACATGATTCACTAGAAAAGACAATAATTCCGGGGAAAACAGAAGGGAGTAGAAAAAGAGGAAGGCCAAACAAGAGATTGATTGATTCCATAAAAGAAGCCACAGACTTGAACTTACAAGATCTGAACAGGGTGGTTCATGACAGATGCTCTTGGAGGTCACTGATTCATAGGGTCGCCATAAGTTGTAATCTACTTGAAGGCACATAACAATAACAAGGCTATCCATGGCTTCTGTTGCTCCTATTATTTATTATTTATCATCATCATCATCACTAATAGGCAAAAAAAACCATTGCAGTTTAAGAACATACCTAGAGCCATAGATATTTCTATCAAACATTAACAAGCAGGAAAATTGGGTGGCTGTAGTGAATGCACTAGGGGAGCGGGACACGTGATCTCCTCTCAGTGTACTGGCCTACAAATTTGTAAAAATGCAAATACAATTTGAGTTGCTCATTCAAGGTATAATCCACTTCCTGTGTAGATTGGAAGAATTTGTTAACATGTGTAACCAAGCAGAAATCAATCTTGAGATATTTGTTTTATCCTTAAATACTAATAATTTCCACAACGGCAAAGAGATCCATCAGCCACAATAAAAAGGAATTACCTGAACACACGAAGCCCTTAGTGAAAAAGTAAAATTTGCATTTTAGCCTGACAAAAATGTTGGATTGCCAGTATTTAAAAAGTTACTGAATTTTACAGACTAGCTGGGGGAAGAGAATATAAAAACAAAATATTAAACTAAGGCAGCAAAAGGGAGGATATTCTATAGTAGATAGACATGTAGTCTGCCATCTAAATGAAAACTCAATCAAACCCTGCTTAGCAAACGGCCCAGTGCATGTTTGCTGCTGAGGAGCCACAGGAAGCTCTAGGGTGGGAGATTGTGTTGTAGGGTATTGCACTCCTTTTTGCTTTACTGAATTTGTCAATCATTGTTGTCTAGTATTATCCAAATGTTTATGTACATTATTATAAACAAAACACTAGAAGGTAACAGATGACTAAATCTCTATCAATTATAAACTTTCTTTTTAAGAAAGAGAGAGCTTTTCCTTTAAAGAAAAATGGTTTATACAGTTCACTTCCTGCCATAATCAAGGCCTTTCTAACCTGGTATCTGAAAGTTCTGCTAAAGTGAATAATTCAGTAGGGTTAGTGAAATTGTAGCAGCAAAGAAAGTGCTAATCTTAGTTTGAAGTAGTGAGGGATAAGAAACAACAGGGGAAATTGACATTTAATTTAGAAAGATTACTCTGTGATACTTCTATTTAATTTGAAATGAATATATTTTGCCAATATTTTATGAGATGCAGTCTGCAAATTATGTGAAAGTTCATCATGTCACTGATGTCTAAGGGGAGAATAAAGCTGTACTTCCCACTTCCCCTTTTCCCCATTTTATGAACATTGTGATATTTGAGGAATTTTTCAATCTTTTCAAAATAATGTTCTTTGGAAGAGAAGGACTTTAGATATTTGAATTAGGAGGAGAAGGAGGAACAGGTAGGAAAAGGTGATAGCACAAAAATATAAATAACATGAGGCAATAAAATATTTTACAGTAGACCGTACTCACATATAGTTGCCCATCCAGATGCAAACCCAAGTAAATCTGCTTAGCAAATGGACAACATTGGCTCCAAGCCAAACAGCTGTTAGTGTTTTTTGTTTTAGAATGATGGTCATTGCTTCTTACAGCGCATGTGGTGCATAGTCATAGACTCCAATGTTACTTAAATTCATATTAAATAAACAAAGCTTTTTTTTTTTACTTTTAAACTCCAGAAGATGAAGCCCAGAGTATGGGACAAGGCCACTGATAGGTGTACAGATACTCTAGGAACATGCCTGATTTTTAATGAATTTCTACAAATTATGAGAACAACTGCAGTAAAAAAAAGACCACCAGGCTTCTTAATTTTTTTATTCCCATTTATTACTTTAACCTGTAGATTTTCTGGCTTTTTTATCACCTTGAAAACTTACAGGGTTATTAAGCAAGCATTTCTTAGTCCAGTAGTATAAGGTTTGCAATATTTTGTTTTCAAATGTGGTTATGAAAAATGGTGGCGGCGGCAGGGGGTATTTTTAATTTAAAATGGTGAAAAATGTGAAAAATCAATACTGGCTATAGTACAAGGCCATGGCCATGGCTGAATAATAATAATAATAATAATAATAATAATAATGAAGAAGAAGAAGATTTGTTACTCGCTTTTTACTTGAAGGTCTCTAAGCAATTTATACCACTGTTCAAAACAACAATATATTATATCATAAAAACAAAACAACAAGAAGAACACCCATTATAGCCACAGGAAACTTTGGCAGCACACTAATAGCAAAGTATCATCTTCGTCTATCAAAAGCCGGTGTCTGTGTGGTGGAAATGTATTTACCTGGCACTGAATAGATGTCAACAAAGGTGCCAGGTGGACCCCAGTGGGTAGTGCACTCCATAGATGGGAAGCCACACTATCCCTTATCACCACCTTCCAAATCTCCCTCAGACGGGGGATTTGGAGAAGGGCCTCAGAAAAAAATCTGAGGGTCTGGGTAGGTCCATATCAGGAGAGGTTATGCTCTGCCTCCACAGTCAGAGGCAGTATGCTTCTGAATACCAGTTTCTGGTGTCATGTGCTCACATCCTTCTTATGAGCTTCCCATAGGCCACTATGGTAGGGTTGCCATATTCCAGTTCCACAAATCCGGGCAGGTTAATTTGCATATTATGCAAATTATTTGCATATTAATATTTGGATTGTCCAGTTGTTTTGTTTTTGTGCCTAGGAATTACCACCAAAAACTGGGGAAAGATGGGAGAAATCTTTTTTTAAAAAATTTACATTTTCAGCCTTAAATGCCTAGACTCTAGTTTCCAACACTATGGAATATTTATTGATTGATTAAGAGGATTGATATCCTGCCCTTCTGCTTTTAAAAACAGAGCTCAGGACAGCTTACAAACATAATAATAATAATAAAAAAACACAATAAAAACAAAATTGCAACAAACATAAAGTAACATAAAGTAAGTCAGGGCACCAGTCTGGTTAACTATTACATATACGATATATGTGGTGGGTGGAGAAAAACAAAAAGCCAAAATGTTAGGAAAAGGAGTCTTTCACACCACATGCTCAGTTCTAAATACTGTTGCAGCAAGTTTTACAAGTTCCTCCAGTATTCCACTGGTGCAGGCACTCAGACATTCAAAGTATCTGTATGTTTCTTAGGTTTTATAAAAGCAGAGCTTTGCTTAACTCAAAATTTCTTCTCCCTTTGATCAACCACATCTACACAGGTTCCACCTCCATACTCAAAATGAAACTGGGCCTGGAAGTGTGCAACAACCCCACACATGCCTTGCTAATTAGATTACCAATGCCAGGATGTCTGTCTTATCGACTACTCTCCTGCTCCCCCCCCCCACCGGGCATCATGAAAGACCCAGTCCTGGGCTCAGAAAGAAAATAAATATCTGGTCCTCTTCAAAGTATTGATAAGCCTCTTGTTTTAATTGAAATAATAATTATAAATTCTTGTTCTTATCACTAATGGGAGTTAATTATCTTGCATATGCTGCTGTTGCTTCTATGGCTGTAACGGAGTGAGGTTAACGATAAGTGAAATGCAAATAGGAAAAAAAAACACAGAAGGCAGTAACACTTTCCTAAATGTAATATCATACCAACCACAACAAAATTCCTATGAGTAAGGCAAAAAACTAAGCATCTCACAACCAGTCAGGATTCCTAACCAAAAACCAAAAATATGATAAATGAAGAAACATGTATATAAGCATGACTATCAAATATATTTATTATTTACACAAACTGTAAAGATATTTATAGTGCAATCCTAAGTCCCAGCGTATTCAGTGGGACTTACTCAAACAGGGACAGAACTGCAACCTCAAGTGATAAGCAACTTCATTCACACAACCCAAAATTCCGAATCATGCCACTTTACGCTGTTTTGCAACTGTTTATACTTGTTTTATGGTCATTGGATTTTAAATGGCTTTATTTCTTGTTGTGAGCTGCATTGGTTTCGAACCCTACCTCGCAGGGGTGTTGGAAAGACTCCATACACGCACACGCACACACACTGCAGATGTATAAATACATACAGCCCATATAAAAGTTTATTGTCAAACCAGTTGGTCATTGCAGAAAAATCAGTATTAGTTTTAAAAAAATCAGTATTACTTTCCTACAGAATAAAAACTGTAATACCTAAGTAAGCCCTGCCTACTTGCTTTAAAATTGGACTGGAGACAGAAAGAGTTAGAACACAAAGATAATTCTTTTTTACATTCACTCCAAAGTCCCATTGATTTTCAGCACATTCATAACATGTCTACTCAAAGTAAGTCCTATTGAATTAAATGGGATTTACTTTGGGCATATGGGATTAGCATTGCTTTTACAAAAAGCAAGTATTGGGAAGGTTTTCAAAACACTGCCCAAGCTCTGACTCCTGCACACAAGAGGGGAAAAAACTGAAATGTATATACTTACCCAATTTATGAGATTTTCAGATAAACGGGGGGGGGGGGTGAAACCACCATTTTGTTTTCTAGACACTGCCTGAGCTCAATGAAACTGAAACACAATCCCTGATTGGCTGCAATGCTGAACGGGCGGGGTTAAAGCTACAAAGTGCTATAGTACAGTACTGTTTAAAGAAAGATTTAACAGTCGAGGGGGGTGGCTGACGTTTTTATGTATATCTTGAGAACCGGACCACCTAGAAACTTAATTTTTTAAAAAAATTAAAGCTGAGAATCCGGGCCACGTAAGGGGCTAGCCGGGCGCTGGGTGGCATGCATAGAATCCAGGTAAAACCCGGCTATCCGGGCAATATGGCAACCCTACACTATGGCCACTGTGATAACAGGATGCTGGATTAGATGGGCCACTGGCCTGATCCAGCAGGCTCTTCTTATGTTCTTATTTTAATATATTAGCTTTAGCCAATAGTTCAAGCTGAGTCAATCAGTCAAACAGCAAACAAATCCACACTTTCCATAATGTTCAATTCAGTGACAGAACTCTCCAGAGAAAAACAGTGGAAAAGGCTTTTTGAATCAACATTCTTCCTGCAAGCACTGTGAATGTTCTGTATTCTGTGAGACTCTAGCCCTAGACTGAAAGCTAGAGCTGTGAATAGGAAAACTCTAGTTCCTATCCCACTCACTCCACCTGGCATTACTATCACCACCCACGCATTGCCCTTATATGGAGTTTGCATTTTTTTCCTTTTCTTTTTGGAGACAGGATCACACCATGGCTGTTTTTTTTTTAATTAAGCAGATGATCTCTGAGCCTCCCTCAGGGGGGTGTTTCTGCTTGTATGACCTTATTTTAAAATGTCAGGTTATGTATTTCCAAATTTGCAAGACCAGACTCATGATTTTTAGAACGATAGGCAACACCAAACAGTTCTGGTTTCCCTTAACCAGAAAAGGGAAGGCATGGGTATTTTCATTTTGTTTGACTCCCAACAACTTTAGAGTGGCATGAGAGAGATGGAAAATAGTAGTGCAACTTGCCCAGAATGCCTTTTGTCCAAACTGCTGGTCTCTGGTATCCATGGATACCATGTATACATAAAGATAGGAGGATGGTGAGGAAAATGGCAATTTTTACTTACCCCAATTGTTCCAAAACTTTCAGGTTTCCTTCTGATTTTTTTCCTGCACAATTGTCTCCACAACCATCTTATCAGGTACCAGAGAGACTTTGGACTTGGTATGACATTGAACGGAGTAGGCAGAGTCCCTCCTTCTTCAAAGTAACTCATCCAAAGTTTTGTTCGAGCAAATTTCCATTCAATGTCTGCATGATCCTGATTACAGGAAATATGAAAACACATTTTATTTCATATTGGAGAGATGTGCAAAGCTCCTTCTTTTTTTAGACAGGTGCTGAAATCCTTTTTTGTCTATCAGGCATGTTATTATCAATCTCTACTGTTTTTTTTATGTTACCTCTGCTTTTCATGCAAAAATCTTGTTCTTGTCTTTTAATCTTTAATCTGGTTTTTTAATATTTATTTTATTGCTGTTATATCTGTGACTTTTTTCTTCCAAACCATTTTGGAATTTTTTTATTAACTTTATTAAAATAATTTTATTAAAACAATACTACTACTACCTCTGCAGCTGCTGCTGCTACTTATTTATTTATTTATTTATTTATTTATTTATTTATTTATTATACTTGTATACCGCCCCATAGCCGAAGCTCTCTGGGCAGTTTACAGTAACTAAAAACAAATACAATTTAAGATACATCTTTTAAAAAACAATTTAAAACACAATTTAAACATTTAAAACAATATAAAACACATGCTAAAATGCCTGGGAGAAGAGGAAAGTCTTGACTTGGCACCAAAAAGATAACAGTGTTGGCGCCAGGCGCACCTCGTCAGGCAAATCATTCCATAATTTGGGGGCCACCACTGAGAAGGCCCTCTCCCTTGTTGCCATTCTCCAAGCTTCCGTCGGAGTAGGCACCAGGAGGAGGGCCTTTGATCTTGAACATAGTGTACGGGTGGGTTCGTATGGGGAGAGGCGTTCCATCAGGTATTGTAGTCCCAAGCCATGTAAGGCTTTATAGGTCAAAACCAGCACCTTGAATAGAGCTCGGAAACATACAGGCAGCCAATGCAAGCGGGCCAGAATCGGTTTTATATGTTCAGACTGTCTGGTCCCTGTTACCAATCTGGCTGCTGCATTTTGCACAAGCTGCAGTTTCTGAACCGTCTTCAAAGGCAGCCACACGTAGAGTGCATTGCAGTAATCTAATTTAGAGGTTACCAGAGTGGACAACTGAAGCCAGGTTATCCCTGTCCAGATAGGGACGTAGTTGGGCCACCAACCAAAGTTGGTAGAAGGCACTCCGTGCCACTGAGGCTACCTGAGCCTCAAGTGACAGAGATTATTCTAGGAGAACCCCCAAGCTACAAACCTGCTCCTTCAGGGGGAGTGCAACACCATCCAGGACAGGTTGGACATCCACCATCCGGTCAGAAGAACCACCCACTAGCAGCATCTCAGTCTTGTCTGGATTGAGCCTCAGTTTATTAGCCCTCATCCAGTCCATTGTTGCTGCCAGGCACTGGTTCAGCACATTGACAGCCTCACCTGAAGAAGATGAAAAGGAGAAATAGAGCTGCGTGTCATCAGCATACTGATGGCAACGCACTCCAAAGCTCCAGATGACCGCACCCAACGGTTTCATGTAGATGTTAAACAGCATGGGGGACTACTACTACTACTAATAAAACCACCATTAAAATTGAAAAGAGAAAGGGAAGTTTTTAGCTTCACCATAACTGAAGTGTGATCTAAGGTACCAGTTTGAGAAATAACAACTTTTTGTGATAACAAATTTTAATGAGATGGGCTAGCCTCTCCACCCCACCCTGGCTCACGTTAGATTTGCTTGGAAAATAAGCCAAGCTATTTTCCCCAAATCAGAAATAGCTTTGTTTATTATCAAATCCAAACTGGTATGAGCTGGGAGGAATTAGCCTATCTCAGGTTAAATGCCTGTCTTGCTACCCAGTCAACCCAATCCCTATCTTCCACACAACCCAGTCCCCACACTTCCCTTCCTATTCCTTGCAAGATTACTTAGTAGGCTAGTAGTGGTGTAAGCATCAGCAGTGCATGGGGAGAGGGAAGGGGGAAGTCCATCCCTTACTTCCTCCCTGTCCAGTGCCCTGAAGAGTTGCAATGCAACATGCCAGGACACAAGGCCTGGTGACCATTTGAAAATGCAGTTTTCCCGGGGACAATGGCAATTATGGGAGGGGAGAGGGAATGTTGTGGGGAGTGTCTCGTGGTGAGGCAGTTGATAAAGAAGCTTCTCAGACTCGTATTTTAATCTGAGCCAGAAAAGAAATCTGGGTATCATAATGCTCACGTTATTTTTTTAAATGAAATGAAACATTACAAGCCTGAACCCAGTGAACTTCATCAGTGCATTTAGTTTTAACATGAACTTGAAGAGGCACTCTCTGACCCACACATTGCCTTTAAATTTTTAATATTTCCAAGGCAGCAGAAGGTACTGTTATTATTTATTAGATTTCTTATCAACTGTTCCTCATGGGGTTTCAGGGTTACAATTTAAAAGATAACATTTTTAAAAAGTTAAAACATATTACAGTCAGGAGAATAAGGTTCTAAAGTATATATCTCAGGTGTCAAAAGCTAGAGTAAAGAGGTATGCCTTCAGCATATGCCAAAACCTATGTATTGAAGGTGCAAGACACATCTGTGTGTAGAGGGAATTCCAGAACATAGGGGCTACCATACAGAATGTCCTCTCCCAGGCTGCTACCATAAGGATGGTGGAACTACCTCTGTCATCTCAACATCCAAGAGAGTCTGGAGGAGGAGGAGGAGGTCCTTCAGATATTTGGGGCCTAAGTTGTTTACGGTTTTAAATATTAATGTGAGCATTAATTAGGCCCAGAAACACACTGGCAACCACAGCAGCTGTTTTAGGGATTATGTGAGTTCTAAATGGAACCCCAGCCTGCATTATGCACCAGTTGAACTTTCTGAGTTGTCTTCAAGAGCAGCCCCAGGTACAGCACATTGCAATGATCTGGTCTGGAAGTTACCAGACCATGGAATACAGTGGCCACATCAGTTTCAGTAAAAAGGGGCCATAGCTGGCAAATCAGCTGGAACTTGAAATAGGTGCTTCTAGCCACTGAGGCCACCTGAACCACACTGACTGACTGACTGACTGACTGACTGACTGTCTGTCTGTCTGTCTGTCTATCTCCTGCCCTTCCTCCCAGTGGGAACTCAGGGTGGCATAAATGACATTGTTGGATCCAGGAGCTAGGAATGGACAGATCTGCCTGTTTCAGTTCTCTCAGTTTCTCATTTTCCCAATGTTAAATGCAGTTCTCTACATTTCTACAGCAATCTGTGAATTTATCTAAAAAATATCCTCATGAAAATTCTCCACCGTTTTAGTGTGAATTTCTCCAAATAAACATTTTTGTGGGCAGTTTTGAGAAAGGTGCATCTCTTTGGAAGCCATTTCTCATCATTTCATGCCTTTTTGCATGCTGTTTTCACTTATGTATCCATTTTTATGCACTTTCCCCTAATATATGCATTTTTGAAAATGTTTAGTTCGCCAACTGCATCCCAAAATTCTAATAAATGCGAATTTGAAAGGATGGCTGTGTTTCAGTTCTCATATTGTTTCAGAAATTGTGAATTTGATAACTTTTGCTTGAAATGCGAACTGAATCAAAATGCTCACCCTTCCCTACCAGGAGCACACCCAAGCTATGGACCTGCTCCTTCCAGGAGAGTGCAGCTCCATCCATAACAGGCACTCTTTCCAATTCCTGGGAGTTGAGAACTTGGAAAACATAGCACCTCTGTCTTTTCAGGCATCGGCTTCATTCTATTCAGCCTATCCATGCCATCAAGCACCAGTCTGCTACCTTGACCACATTTCCTGATTCAGTTTCAGATGGGACAGATGGACAGACAGACAGACAGAGCTGGGTGTCATTTATATAGCCTGGCATTTCACTCCAAAACTCCTGATGACAGCTCCCCATGGCTTCAGATAGATATTAAATAGCATGCAGGACAAGATGGAACCCTGAGGAGCAACACAGAACTGCCATGGTGCTGAACAATGTCCCATAACACTTCTTGAAATGGCCCTGGAGGAGCAGAACCAATGAAGTACAGCACCCAAAATCCCCACGGAAATGTACCACGGTCAGTGGTATTAAAACCCATTGAAAGGGCAAGGAGAACAAGGTCACATTTTCCCCAATCTCTTTCCTAACAAATGTCATCAACGAGGGTGCCCAAGGTGGTTCCAGTGCCATGACCAAGACTGAAGCTGGACTGAAATGGATCCAGATAATCAATTTCCATGTTTGATGCCTGAAGGTGGGCTGCCAGCATCGTCTCAAGCACCTTGTCCCAAAGTGGATATTTGCCACTGAGCGATAGTAGTTTAACACTTTTGGGTCCAAAAAGGTCCTCTTATGAAGGAGATGCACCACCCCTCCTTCCAGGCTTCTCTAATGAAGCATCACTCCTGGGACCCACCCAGTCAACCCCCTACAGTTAGCTCTAAGAAGCAAAGATGGTAAGAGGTCAAACAGATAAGTGGCTGACTGTACTTCAAGCAGCTTGTCTACATCTTCAGGCTGGAATAATCAAAACTGATCCAGTGCAGATGGAACAGACTTCAGGCATCCTCAAACTGTGGTGTCCAACTCTATGCAAATCTGAGTGATTTTATCCCAACAGGGCCTTACAACTTTATTACAGAAGGTTATCAAGGGTGACAGAACAATGCTGTCACACACAGGTCACTAGAGTACCAAGGCAACCTTTGTACTCCATTGTGATGCACTCAGGAGAAATGAGGCTACACTTCTTACCATTTCACAGTGTGATGAGAACCTCAACAGGAGTACCAGCTATATCAGCTGGAAAATCCCCACAGCATTCAGGAATCCATCACATGCCATAAATCTCATGGGTGGACCATCGCCCACAAAGTGGAGTAACCACATTCAACTCAAACCTCACCAGGGAGTGATCCATCCCAACAGTTTCGTGATGAACTCTCCAATCAATGCAGTATTACTCAATGAAGAATTATGACAATGGTTGTGTGTGATTTATTTCTAGAATATGATTCTACCTACCCAGTGAGAAATCTGCATTTAAAAGGTCTGGATTTCAGTGAGTTCTTTGCACCATTAAAACAGCTCCTTTGTCCATGGCTGCTTCTCATTCTTACCTACCAGAAGCAGAGCATGCTGCCCACTGCAGACACTATACATTTATCTAGAAAAAGGCATGTGTGAAGATGCTAGAAACACACAACTCCTTAGAGATCACTTACAGCTGATGCAATCTTAGGACTACAAAATAGTGCTGATTCCAGACTGGGTGCTGTTTAGAGGTTGCTCTGGCAGACCTGAGTGCAGAATATTGATAGGGACTCCTTATTTTTCTGCTCCCCACCGCCACCCTGGCTTCATGTGAAAGACTCCAAATCCATCTCTGAATTCAGCTGGGGGCAGAATTTAGCAGAACCTCTGATCAATAGCAACTTATGCAAACTGGGTTTTAGTAGAATGCAACAGTGGGAAAACAGCTATTAGGGAAAGGGTCCCTCTCCATCAGGGCAAGAGCCATGGCTTCTGGCAGGGGCAGAAATCTTTCTGAACTGGCCTGCTGCTTTCCACTGCACCCATTCTAGAACTAGAACCCAATGTGGATCAAGGCAATGTTGCAGAGGGAAAGCAATAGTTCTCCTCAAGATCTAGACCCAACCCAAATCAAGCCCCTCTGTTACTGGTTTAGGAGAAGTAAACTTATGTGAGGAGATCAAATCATGGATCTACCACTTAAAATTTACTTTGGTTCTCAGACAGGGAGAAATAGATTGTAAGCCTGAGGGCAGAGAATTTTTTGTTTTGGAAAAAAAAATTATATGTGGAGCCTTCTCAGCTGAAGAGCAGGGTAGAAATGCTTTAAATATATAAATACATATGGACACAGCAATTAAAAGTAAAAAAGGAAGTAGGATTGAGTGGGCAGGAAGGTGTGTTCAATGTATGAGAAGTAAAGCAAACTCAGTGGATGGTATGGAGAAGAATGAAGGAAAAGGAGAAAGAACAAATGAGGAAAAGGAGAGTTGAGAAGGAGAAGAAGAGAAACTCAGAAAGAACCAGTCAGTATAATAAAGGGCAGAAGTTTTAAGATAAATTGATGAAGGGAAGTAACGCTGGGGAGGATCTAGAAGAAAATCAAATGTAGAGAAGAGACGTTGGGGCTGAGAAGATGACTGGCTAGAAAGAGTAAGGCTGCAATCTAATACACGCTTAACAGGGAGTAAGTCCCATTGAACCCAATGGAACTTACTTCTGAGTAGATATGTATTAGATTGCAGCTGGGCAGAGCAATCCAAATCATGGGAAGATGGCGGGAGGGGGGTGGCGGTGGAGGAGCCAGCAGAAAGCTCTGTGGCATCCATTCCCTGTTTGGGAGCCACCAGGCCAGCTGAATGCTAGCTCAGTGGGGAGTCGTGTGGGGGCTGGAAAAGCAAAAGCTGGCTCCTGCAAATACCCCTACCGGGTAAGAAGTACTCCCCATTGACCATTATGGACATTATCAGGACCTATGGCAGCACTCCAAATATGACGAGGATGATGCATAACTCCCCCTGGCTCCTCCTCTGCCACACCCCTAGAACACCCCATTTTCAGGCCTTCCACCAGCTTCCACTGTTGGAGTAAACAAATATTGCATGGTCACTTTAAGGGATATTTGGGGAATATCCCATGTACCTGTTTACCATGATGTAACTTCCTAATGGCTGGGGTTTAGTTACCTGACTTCCTCCTCCTTTGTCCTGGGGGACTTTTTGAATATTCTCTATTGCTGATCTATCCACCATTGAGAGAGGCCACATGGCACAGATGCTCTCTCTGAGAGCATCCATACCAAAGACTAAGATGGACTGAGACTATTTTTCTTTCATCTAAGCTAGAACCTATGTTTCTGAACATATGCAGAATTTGTGAGTAAACATTCTTTTCTTTTACCTAAAGGATTGTGTCTCTTGTTATTTATATAGAGAAAGATGGGGCTGGTTTATATGCTCATTCTGCTGCTTGTATTTTTACAACTCTGCTAAGAAATAGGACCAACCAAATTAGTTCCTATTTCTGTGTGTATTTTTATAACACCGAACAGGTTATGTTGCCCAGAAATAGTTGAGAATTAAACCAGATTTTTTGGGTTTTATTTTAAGTATTTTTGAGTGTTTTGTTTCCCCCTTTGCTCTGTACCAAGCACCGACTTTAAAAGAGACTATTTTTGCTGCTGTTACTTCCTTGAGTTATTTTTGCATAACAAAGCTCTTCTCAGACCAGGAAGCATGTATCAGCAAGCCAATAGAGGCTTTTCAAGGAGAATGCCTGAACTATCTGCTAATAATTTTGACCAGTGGAAGAGTAGAATCATGATTATTTTAGCAGCAGAGAAAGTTATTTGCTGTATTGAAAATCCTAAACCAGGAGAGGAAGATCCTGAACAAATAAGCGTTGGCAGGACAAAGATTCTCTTGCAAAAGCTATAATATTTGATTCTCTGGGGAATGAACAGCTTGTTTATATAAGTGATTGTAAAAGTGCTTCGGAGATGCTGGACAAGCTTCAAACAGCTTTTGGATTTCAAAGCTTTAGATGCTAAACCATGTTGATTAAAGAGATAGTGAATTTAAAATTGCACACAAAGGAAAATTGTGAAAAACATATCACTTCCTTGTTGCTTATTTTTAACAAATTGAAATTGGCTGGGCTTGATTTTAACCACCAACAGAACTTGGGTTTTCTTTTGGGATCTCTTGGAAAGAGATTTGATCCTTTTATTTCCCTTTTAAACCATGATCCTGGGATCCTGTTTGAACAAGCTCTTGCGAAACTAAGGGAGGAATGTGCGATTCAAGGAGACTCAAATAATGGATCAAATTACACGGCTAGCAGACATGAAGGGAAGGGAAAAGCCCCTCCCAAGAGCCAATCACAATGCTGTTTTTCATGTGGGAGGCGCGGTCATCTGGCTAGGGACTGTGACTCACCCAAAGGTTCAACAGCCAATGGCAGCTCTCCCAATTTTAAACAAAGAGAACAAAGGGAGCATGCTTTCTCAAAGCACAAGCATGGACCTCGCAGAGAGGAATCCAAAGAAAGCAAAGGAAGAAATTTCCTTTTAACTCATAAGAGTCTTGTTGCTAATAATTATAAGCAAAAATAAAACAATTGGATTTTAGACAGTGGATGTACAAACCACAGTTGTTATAATGAAGATTTATTTGATGAAATAAACAGTGATACTGAAGAATCCAGACTGCCAATGGTCAATATATGAACATTAATGGATCTGGATCCATTGCTCTAAGGTGCAAGGTACCTGATCAAACCATAGTAAATGTGGCAGATCATGTTTTATATGTCCCAGACTTAAATTGCAATATGCTGAGCATCTTAGCTTTAGACAAGAAAGGATTTGCAATACATTTCCAGGATGGAAAGTGTACAGTGACCAAAGATGAAGAATTGCTTGCACTAGCTTATGAAAATGATGGTGTTTATGAACTGAGTCTTACAGCTGAACAAGCAAACACAGCCATGGTGGACAAGGAAGAGACCAGCCTAGAACTTTGGCACAGGCGACTGGGACACCGTGATCCAAAGGCGATCCTACAACTACGAAAACAGAACCTTGCCACAGGAATCAAGGTAAACCAACAGAACCATGATAAAGCAAGCATTAAGGAAAAGGGTGTTAGGCCCTCATTTCCACCAAGGACTGAAAAGAGAAGCACCAAGGTGCTAGATCTCATACACAGTGACCTCTGTGGACCATTTAATGTACCCTCACTTGGGCAGAATAGAAATGTTCTAATTTTTGTGGATGATTTTTCAAGGTACTGTGTGACTTACTTATTGAAGGACAAGAGTCAAACGCATGAGATGCTGAAGAAATACATCACCATGGTGAGCACAAAATTTGAAAGGAAGCCGAAAGCTCTACAAAGTGACAACGGTGGTGAGTTTATATCGCACCAAACACAAAGTTTCCTGGAGGAACAAGGCATTTTGCACAGGAGGACTGTCAGTCATACTCCAGAGCAGAATGGGATTTCTGAAAGGAGACTTAGATCTCTTCTGGAAATGACAAAATGCATGCTTGCTGATGCTGATCTACCCAAAAGGCTGTGGGGTGACGCGATCGTGGCTGCAACGTATATCTAGAACAGATTGCTAACCAAGGGCACCACACTCACACCATTCCAATTGTGGCATGGCAGGATTCCAAACCTGGCACATATCAGAGTGTTTGGCATTGCTTTTGCCTACATAGCAAAACAAAAGAGGCAGAAGCTAGATGCTAGAACAGAACAGACAATTTTGATAGGATATGCTCCTGGTAGCAAAGGCTACAGAGTTATGAACCTAAAGACAGGTGAAGTCAGCACGTTGTCTACTTTGATGAACGAAGCAGAGCTGACAAAAGAGGGACTGTGCTAGATTTCTCAGAAGAGCAAGGACACCATGTCCAATCTCTCATAGATATGCCAGTACTTACATATGAAATACCAGTGACATCACAAATATCTGCACAACCTGATCCAATCCTTAAACAAGAGGAAGAGGCAGAGATTGCAGAAAGTGATGATGAGGCTGAGAGAGGTACAGACACAGATGAGAATGATGAGATGACCGGACTGGAAAATGCTGCAGAGCCAAACCAGATCCCAGAACAAGCTCCCAGATCCTCATCGCGAACCAATAAAGGTGTACCACCTCTATGCCTGTCCTACCTCGCAAGGTCAGTGCTACCCAGAGAACCATTGACTTGGGAGGAGATCAAGCAGATGCCAGCATCTGAGGGCGCTCAGTGGAGAAAAGCCGCTCAGGAGGAGATGCATGCACTGCACAAGAATAAGACTTGGACCTTGACAGAACTTCCACCAGGCAAGAAAGCCATAGGATGCAGATGGGTGTTCAAGGTGAAGCAAGATGCAGGAGGAGAAATTGAACGCTACAAGGCAAGACTAGTTGCCAAAGGTTTCCTATAGAAATATGGAGAGGACTATGATGCTACTTTTGCTCCTGTTGTCTGACACAGCACAATAAGAATGTTACTAAGTGTGGCAGCCTCCAAACAGATGCACGTCAGACACCTCGATGTCAAGACTGCCTTTCTACATGGAGAAATAACAGAGGAGTTGTACATGCAACAACCTCCAGGTTTCGTGAACCAGAAGCAAGCACATCTTGTATGCAGGGTTAAAAAGGGCCTGTACGGACTCAAGCAAGCTGCAAGGGCCTGGAACGAGAAACTGGATAAAATGCTCAAGGAGCTAGGCTTCAAGCAAGGTGATGTAGACCAATGCCTGTACACCAGAAGCAAAGATGGACATTTGACATATATTCTGATTTATGTCGATGACTTGACTGTGGCGACTCAAAGAGATCAAGACTACAGAGAAGTACATCATTTGAACAAGGAAGTTGAAATCAAAGAGCTAGGCACTGCAACATACTACCTAGGCATCCAGATTGAAAGGGAAGCAGATGGCTCCTACCTACTCAACCAAAAACAAAAGATTGTTTATCTTTTAGAGACTCTAGAACTCAAGGATGCCTGTCCTATAGCAACGCCTATGGCAACAGACTTTCTCAAAGACAATGATGTAGGTGAACCCTTACCAAATAATAAGAAGTACAGAACAGCAATAGGGAAGCTTTTGTACTTGACTACAAACACCAGACCTGACATAGCAAGTGCAGTAGGGATCCTATGTAGGAAAACTAGCACACCCACACAAAAGGACTGGATTGCTGTCAAAAGGGTGGCTAGATACTTGAAAGGGACTATGGACTTTAAGCTGAAATTGCCAGCTAATAGTGATCCAAAGCTTGTGTGTTACATTGATGCTGACTGGGCTGGAGATAGCTCAGACTCCAAGTCAACTAGTGGCTTTCTGTTTATGTATGGAGATGGACCTATCTCCTGGGCTAGTCACAAGCAAGACATAATAGCATTTTCTTCCACAGAATCTGAGTATCTAGCTGCTGCAGAAGCCTGCAAAGAAGCCATTTGGCTCAACAAACTACTAAAGGACCTTGGAATAAGGGTGCACAGACCTATCCAGATGATGGAAGACAACCAAAGTTGTATTAGACTTTCTCAGACTGAGAGAATCACTCCACGTACTAAACATATAGCTATAAAATACCATATTGTATGTGAGTTGACAGAGAAAGGATTCATCAAGATGAACTACAGTCCAACTGCAGAGATGACAGATGACATCTTGACAAAGCCATTACCAAGAGACTGTTTCCAGAGACTTCGTGTCAAAATGGGCTTGTTAAATTAATGCATGCAAATTTGAGGAGGAGTGTTGGAGTAAACAAATATTGCATGGTCACTTTAAGGGATATTTGGGGAATATCCCATGTACCTGTTTACCATGATGTAACTTCCTAATGGCTGGGGTTTAGTTACCTGACTTCCTCCTCCTTTGTCCTGGGGGATTTTTGAATATTCTCCTTTGCTGATCTATCCACTATTGAGAGAGGCCGCATGGCACAGATGCTCTCTCTGAGAGCATCCATACCAAAGACTAAGATGGACTGAGACTATTTTTTTTTTATCTAAGCTAGAACCTGTTTCTGAACATATGCAGAATTTGTGAGTAAACATTCTTTTCTTTTACCTAAAGGATTGTGTCTCTTGTTATTTATATAGAGAAAGATGGGGCTGGTTTATATTCTCATTCTGCTGCTTGTATTTTTACAACTCTGCTAAGAAATAGGACCAACCAAATTAGTTCCTATTTCTCCATCTGCCGGGCTCGCCATCCCTGGAGCACCCCCAGCTGAGTCAGCAGGGTCCTGGCAGTGCTGCAGCTCAGCCGGGATGAAGGGGCTTCTGCCGGCAGAGCCCAGCAGCACCAGGAACCTGCTGGCTCAGCTGGGGGTCTGCCATATCCAACTCCCCCCATTCCAGAGCAAATACAAGTTGGATTCTGCCCTAACGCAGTAACACACTGGCATAATTTGGCAACACTGGAAATCTCAGCTTATTTGCTTAGAAAAGTAGATCCTTTATATGTCAATCAGGGTTGACCATTGACTAAAATATTGAATGCTGGGTGCTGCATGCCAAATGGTGTGTGATTGTTTAATTCTGTACCTGATGAAAATTTAGTCCTGCTGGAATATTCAGGTAGCTGATTTCTGCCCCTTTGGAGTCTAGAACATGTTGTTATTATTTAGTACATTTCTATCCCGCTTTTTGACTAAAGTCCTCAAAATGGCAAAGAAGGGGTATAAAACACAAAGAATGCCTGGTGGAGCCACCATGACAGGACCTTCCAGCTCCACATCCAAAAGAATCTATTTTTGTAAGCATACATAAGCGTTCAGGACTTATTGGGTGGTATTCAACTAAGTAATAAGAGTTGGGGGAGCCCCCACAACAGATTGAGGGGGTGCATGGGGGGAGGAGAGTGGGGAAGTCCCATTTTGCCATTGCTAATCCTTGCACTTGAATACTGCCAATTGTTTTCAAAAAGCTGAAATTTTGGTCAATTGACAGAAATGACTTTCAAAATAAATAAGAAGCAAACCCAGGAACTGACAGCAATGAGCTGGTAGGAGTTGTTCATCATAGCTATCAACATGTTGAGCAGGACAACCAGAGAGATGACGTTGTAGGTACCAAACATGGTGGCCCCAACAAACTCAGTAAATTCATGTCGTGCTTTAACATTGGTCACGTACAGGTTGATGAGCCCAAAGACAGACCAAAACAGTGACTGGAGGGTTTCAAATAAACTGGAAAAAAGAAAAAGACCATTGTTACTCTCAGCTGCATTCCAGGTATTTGTCTGGGTCACCTACATTCCCAGACAAAGTTTCAAAGAAAACAGAGATTTATTATTTGTTTTAAATTTTAAACGTAAAACAGCAAATCAGGCATTTAAATATAGTTACGTTATAGCTAGCTCTAGACTGTGTTCCCTGAGATTCCAGCATTGATTAGTGCATGGAGAAATCTCATCCCCTTGCAAAAACCTCACTGGAGTGTAAAGGGTTTTTGGATGGGAGGGGAAGGGACCGGAGGCAAGTAGGGAAGAAGGATGATTTAATTTAATTTTTTTTTCGTTTAACTTGTTGCTGATTTTATTGTAATTTTATTGTAATATTGTATTTTATCTTGTTTTGTTCACCGCCCAGAGAGCTATTCGCTATGGGCGGTTTAAAAATGAAATAAATGAAATGAAAATGAAATGATGACAATGGCACAGTCATCTATAGCCCCTGTTATGGCATCCTAAGGGCATATTGGCATCAATGGAAAAGCTGCCACAAGGGAATTAAACAGTCTTATGGGACAGATGGTGAAGGGCTGGGTAGCTTTTCCATGCTATTACATTGGGTACTGAAAAGGGACTTACAATTAAGTGTTCTAATTAAGGTGGAACTAGATGTTACAAATAAACACTGAGCTGCCACCAAAAAGGAAAAATACCCCAAGCAAAGTTCTTCCCCTCCTTGCCTATATGCTGATATCATCATGCTACTGTGGCCAATTATGCTGCTGACATATGGCATACTGCAGGGTGGTAAGACATCTGAATATGACATACGTTTTGTTACGTGCTACAGAGGAGAAGAACTTAACACAATGCTACCACTTTTGGTGACAGCTCCACTTTATCATAGTGCCTAGTTCTATCACATTTCATCACTAAAAGTGTTGGAACTGATGTTGGAATATTGGTCCTTTCCACAATTGGGTCCTTAAGTATGACTCCACAAATATAGCACTATATTTCTCACAACAATCCTACAATGCCTATTTTTAGCTATGTAATACTGAGCTAGAAGTTCTCACTTGGACACTTTTGGCTCAGTTTTTTGGGGGGAGGTGAAAAGGTTTGAGGGCACCTTTCTTTTCTTTTTTGGTGGCAGCAGCAACACGCCTTCCTGTGGCTGTCATTTCCCCCTCTGCCCAGGGCACTCTATGTCATGACCCAGAATCACACCAAGGAAAAACTATAGAGGACTCTGCTTTTAGCAGGCAACTACCATGTTTCCTCCCCCCGGGTAACACGATGTCATGAAACAGCACTGTGCAAGGTGTTAGGGGAGGAAAATGGTGGCCACTGACTGGCACTTGCCAAGAAGACCTCCGATACTGCTAGGGGCATATTCTCCCCAGTCCCTGAAATTTGCCCCCAATTTGCCCGCCACATAGGTTGTGCTCAGAAGTCCAATTTAGTTCTAGAAAGCACACTTAAATCTCTTCTATCCTCTACCAATTGAATGAATAGTGGCTGAGCAGCAGCAATCTCAGGAACAGAAAACGTGTACTCTGTTTCTTCTGCAACATCATTGTGTCCAAAGGTAGCCTAATTCATCATCTACACAATGTTTCATGACATTTTAAAATAGCCTTCCCCTATCTGGTGCCCCTCAGGTGTTGCAGACGACAACTCCCAGCATTGGTCATGCTGGCTGGGCTGATGTTCTGCAACATCTGGAGGACACCAGGCTGGGGAAGGCTGTTTGTAGAGCGATAATCCAGACAATGATTTATATAATCTTAACCTCCAGATAGTTCTGAGGTAGTTCAGCTCATATTATTATTGTCAAATCATTATTATGGCCAAACCTTTTGTTGTCTTCTTGTATGCAGTGAATTAAAATTCCTCCCTTAAAATGAATTCAGTTGCCTCGACAACTCTCTAGCAACAAATCAATATAGAATACTGTGTAATACAAAAACAGTATGGTAAGCTATTAAAAGTAGGAAATGCTAACTCACGTTGAAAATGCATTATTTTGATTTTCACACCGAATCCCTTTGCAGCGATTGGCTTCGTTTGTTTCATAATAGAAATATAGTTGGTTAAGTCCATTTGCAAAAGCTAGAAGCACAAGACAGTAGATGAAAAGAAACTTTAAAATGTCCAGTAACATTCTTCCAAGAGAGATCTGCAGTGGTCCCAGATGAGAATTTGCAGTGAATAATGAGATCAGGCGCAGAGAACTAAAAATGTTTGCAATAGCAAACAGTGCCTCAGCCACCAGTGTTGGGTGCCACATATCCCAGCTCTGTCTTGGGAGCAGTCCACTGTACTGAAAACAACAGAGGGAAGTAAAATTAACAAGTTTTTTTCCCCAACAGAACAAAATCCATTGTATCTTGCAATCATTTTTATTTTTATTTTAGCAAGACCCTACTCTTCCAAGACCATCCTTGACTAAGCAATTGTTTGATATGTCTCCTTTCATTTGCTGCTTCATAGTCCTTTGAGAGTAATTTATGTCAAACCCTATATTCTGAACAGACCAAAAGTGCCGCACCCCGAAACTGTGATCAGACCACTCCCCTGCAAGTCCCCACTGATAGATATTGAGTGTTTTGTTTCTGAATACACATCCTTTAATTATCCCTGTTATACAAAAGCTAACTGGCCAGAACTGGCTAGCTCTTTCTGACATGTAACTACACAATCATTGAGGAGGAGAGAGCAGTCTCTAAATACATTTCTAACTAGTCACCTGGACCACTGACATCAGAAAAAGAGCTTGAGATTCAGAATAGAGCTTCATTGGTACATATGGTACATTCATCTCCACAAATGGCCTGGATTTTACAGAATCCCATAAACTGAAATTGAATCCAGTCAAGATGGAGGTACTGTGTGTTGCAGACTTTGGGAACTGAGCAAATGACCTGGTCTGGATGCGTTTCTCTCTCCTGGAGAGTTCATGTATGTAGGGATGCTCCCTGATCCAATTGTGTCACTTGGTACTCAAGAGGCTTTTAGTGACTAGGATTGCCTATTTCTGGCCTTGTCTGGTTTTGCCAGCTATGGCACTTCCTAGACCAAGATAGGTTGACCACATTAATCCATGCTCTGGTAACATCCAGATGGGGTTACTGTAACACATTCTGTGTAGGGCTTCTCTTGAAGACAGTTTAGAAGCTGCAGCTGTTGCAGAATACACCAGCTAGGGTGCCACCAGACGCTGTTGTCTGGGTACATATTGCACCAATTCTTAAAGGTCTGTACTGATTGCCTGTGTGCTTCCAACCCCATTCATCGTGCTTACATTAGCATATAAATCCAGATATTACTTGGGCTCCAAGTAATTGGGGTAGTTTTCTCATCCATCCTTCCAGTGCTTAGAAGAGGAGTATAAAAGGAAAGAAAAATACTCCAGGTGAATGACTGGTGATGCCAACTCAAGATATTTGAACTCTGGGACCATGGGCTACACTTCCTGGAAGATGGACTGCTGGCAAGTGATGGGTTATACCTCACAAGGACTGGGAAGAAAGTGTTTGGCCACTGCATGAAGAACTTCATCAGGAGAGCTTTAAACTGAATCCTAAGGGGGAGGGAGACATAAACTTGAAAGTAATGATTGACGAAGGCTTATGCACAGAAACAGGAACTGAGAGAACAGCTCCAATGAGGTCCAATAATAAATAGTCTTCATAACAATGTAGAAAGGAAGCCACATCATAAATCTCATGGACTTCAGTGTCTATATACAAATGCCCAGAGTATGGGAAACAAACAGGATGAACTTCAACCCTTAATAGAGGAGGCTAAATACAACTTGATAGGTATAACTGAAACTTGATGGGATGTTTCCCATGACTGGAATACAGCAATTGAAGGATATAAGGAAGAGAAAGGGAGATGAAGTCTCATTAAATGTTAAATATAGATATCGCTGCACCAGAAGTACAGGAGGAAGAGCTTGGTAGCCCCCATCAAGAGCATCTGAATTAAAATAAATGGAGCAAGCAATAAAAGGAACATGGTGGTTGGAGTCTTCAGCCAACTACCCAATCAAGGAGACGAGGATGAAACTTTTGACAAGCAAATTGCCAATGTTTCAAGCAGGCATGTTGTAGTAGTAATGGGGGACGTCAATTAGACCAATATTTGTTGGGAAACAAATTCTGCCAAACATGGCTCTCCAAGAAATTCCTGACTTGCGTTGCTGATAACTTTCCCTTACAGAAAGTGGAGGAAGGCACTAAAGGATAGGGATGGGGTTCACTGCATGGTGCTAATCTGCATGCAGTTAGATAGTCCATCATTTCTTTACCAGTCCGTCCTTGTTTTTTGCTTCCGCTTTCTCTGGCCCTTGCCGATTCAATCTGCTGCTCGCATTTTTCAGCGATTAGATCTGCAGGGAATTTTTGGGGGTGTTTTGCAAAAATTAGGTAATTATTCTCATAGATACTTATGTAAATGACAGCATTCCACATAGTTTTCCAGTGCAGGAAAAACATTGCATAGTTTTTAGGTAGGTGCCATGAATGATCACAGCGTCCCATGTGGTTTTTTTGGCAGCGGGGTAAAATGTTGCATAATTTTTAGGTCACTTACATGAATGAATTGATCACAGCATCCCATGTGGTATTTTTTCCTATTTTGATATATCAGCAGGGCCGATGCCAGGCAAGCCGGGGCCCTTGGGCACCAGCCTGCCCTGGGCCCTGGAACCCGCATTCACATCATGCTCCACCTATCTACCTACCAAGTGGGCAGGCACAGGATGGTATGTGAGTGAGTGGGCAGGGGGGATGGAATGGCATGTGAATTGGTGGGGGTAAGAGGGCAAATGGGAGGGCAAATGAGCAGGCAGGGGGTGGGAGGGCAAGCAGATGGGGGTGAGCAGGCAAGCGGGAGGGTGGGAGGGTGAGTGGGGGCAGGAGGGTGGGTGGGAGGGTGGATGGGCAAGCAGGGGTGGCAGTAGGGTGGGGGGCAGGTGAGTGAATGAGTAAGTGGGCAGGAGGGCAGGTGAGTGACTGGGTGGGGGCAGGTGAGCAAGTGAATGGGCAGGTGAGCAGGTGGGGGGATGGGAGAGCAACCGGGCAAGTGATCAAGCAGGTGGGCAGGGGGTGGGAGGGTGAGCAAGCGGGCATAGGCAGGCTGGCAAGCGAGCAAGCAGGCAGGCAGCTCCCTTCCTGTGATCCACAGCAAGGACCCTGCCGCAGATTGTGGAAGGGGAGCACTACTCCCTCACCCTAATGAGGGGCCCTTCGGGGGGTCCTGTGGGCCACGGGGCCCTCATCCAGGCACGGTGGTGGTGGTGGTGGTTGTGGTTGTTGTTTATACTCCGCCTTTCAGCCAAAGGCCCTCAAGGCAGCTTACAAAGAAAAATAAACACAGGTATAAAAATACAATAAAAATACAATAAAAGCAATACAATGTACAAGAATTAAATTAAATAACAAATAACATTATCATAACAAATAACATTATCATTATTGGCACCGCCAAGAAAGAGGAGGAGATGTTAGCAGGGGTGGCAGCTCCCAAGAGGCAGAAGGGTGACAGACATTTGTTACAGCAAAGCTGTTTGCTGTTTCAACGTTGTCTTCCTGTCTATGTCCTCGGGCTCCATCAGCTGCTGCTCCCCGGGCTTCTGCTGGTGATGGTGGCGATGGTTTATGTTAGTGGGTGGCTGTGGCAGCTCAGGCTTGGGGACCTAGGCTTTGTCTGGAGCAGGAGGAGGAGAAGGACGTGACGGCAGCATCGGTTGTTGTTGAGCAGGAGGCCCCGCACAAGAGGTCTCGCGCCAGGCTGTTGTTGGGCAGGAGGCACTGGGCACTTCCCCGTTACAAGATGTGTAAGAACTTTACTGTCCTCATTGAGAATGTTCACTGTAACATTCCGAGCTGATTGGAAGTACAGAGGATTGCCTGTCTTGGACCGGATTTCTTTGGCGTAGAGAGGTTTCAAGAATTCTGAACAGTATTTAATCGATACTTCTGTTGTCTAAATGTAAAAATCACTCCCTCTGGAACATCCCATCTAAACTGAATTTTACATTGTTTAAGTTTTTCTGTGAAGAAAGCGTAATCTTTTCTCTTACGTAGAAGCCTAACAGGAATTTCCTTCATCACCTGTATTTCTTTACCATCAATTTTGAAGACATTGTTAAAATGATGTTGCAAAACCATATCTCTGGTCCTCTTTTTTAAAAAATAAACAAGCACATCTCTTGGGATTTTTTTTATTGTTGCATATCTGGAATTAATTCTATAAACTTTGTCTATTTCAAATTCCATCCGATCTTCGTTGCTGTCGAAGGATTTTGCCAAAACATTAACAATTTTCTCTCTGATATCTTCACCTGTTTCCTCAGGAATTGCACGGAATCTCAAGCAATGTTCTTTATCTCTAAGTTCCATAACAGCAATATAGTCTAAATTTTTTTCCAATTCCATATTTGTAATATCTATTCTATTCTCTAAGGTTTGCACCTTATCTTTAACATTTTGTACATCCTGTGTTAATTGCCCAATGTTATTTTTAATCTCACCCACTTCTGTTTTAATATGATCTTGTAAATCTTTAAAATCCTTTTTCATATTGCAAAATTCATCTTTAAGTTGTTGTCTGTCCTGTTTCATCTCTTGTTTCAACTCTTGTTTAAAATCACTAAATCCCTCCATAATTTTCTAGAACATGTCCATCCCTTCCTGTGTATCAACTGAAACTCTTCGCTCCAAAACTTTGGCTGTTTTCCTAGTTGTCATTCTTGAAAAAAAAACCTTTTCTATTATTAGCCAATGTAGAGGCAAACAGTTTCTTTTCTCCCAGCAACAAAAAAGTTAATATTCCAGGCCTGTTTAACCAACACAGTTCTTATCTCCAGCACATTCAGGAATGTAAAACAAATCCAGTTCTCAGCATCCAGCAGTTAGTAAGATACACGAACAGCAGATTCGTTCAAAAAAAAATTAATCCAAAATAAAAAAAAATATTCTCAGATATATTTCCTTCAAATAATCAAATCATCTTATCTAATAAGTTGCCTCTTATCCGTTTAATCTTTGTAATTCCAGCTTTAAGCCAGCTTTTTGTCATAAAAAATAAAGCAAGTTCTTTGAATTACTCCCTTCTTCCTTAGCTTTGTATAGTACGAAAAAAGTGTGACTCACCCAAGTTTCTGAGTTGCCAATTCGTAAACAAGTCTCTTTTATGATAGTAATTTAAGTTAGTTGATAAGATTTAGACAGAAGGAGGCTAGCTCATTAAAAACGTTTTTAAAAGAGAAAGAAAACAACGTCTCGCTTACTTTCAGCACAGCCTGTTGGAAATCCAGACTCAGTCTTCCACTGCTAGAAAAGCCTTCTTATCTCAGGGGGATTCCTGATCAAATCTAGCAATCTACAGCTCGACGGAGTTCCGTGGATAATCTTCGGTTCCCCTTTTATCTTGGAGAACATTTACGCCAGTCAAAAATTCCTCTTGACTGGCTTTTAACTGAAATAAGCTTCCTCTGAGTTAGAGCTCACTCAGAGACAATCACCAGCCAGCACTCCTTCCGGGAAGTCGAGGTTTCAAGAATTCTGAATCACATTCTAGCATTAAACCTTTTTCTGTAATCCTTAGGTTTCCCCTTTCATCCTCTCTCTTCCAGAAGCCAGATGAAACCACTAGATCTAGGGGACACTGTAGGGAAAAAAGATGCAGTGTTGCTTTCAGAGCAGCACAAGGCCTATCCTGCGTTCAGAAGCTGCCCGTCAGATTTTCCAACAGCAGAACTGCAGCCAAGTCCTTGCCCATGCCTGAAGAATTTCCTGAACAGCATTCCCGTTTTTTTTTAAAACTGCTTTATAATGGACAAGTGGGAATCCTGTGGTTGACACAACATCTTAATTACAAAAAAAAAATACATAAAATAGGGGGAGGATTTTAAAAAAAACTATTTTTGCCAATGGTAGTCGCAGACACAAAATCCATGCCAATTACAGCCACAACCTGCTGCAAGAGATTGGTGCTGCTTCAAAGGAATAGCAAACTAGCGAATTCAGTCGGGATCCGGTACCAGGTTCGATTATTTTTAATATTCTTCCCCATCCCTACTAGAGGATCAGCTATCCTTGACTTGATTCTAACAAGTAAAGATGACTTAGTGGATGAAGTGGCAGTTATGAGAACTCTGGGGAAAATGACCATGTTATATTTCAGTTCTTGATTTTAAAGGAAGCAAAACCTAAGTATAGCCATAAGCATATCCTGGACTTCAGGAAAGCCAATTTTAATAAACTCAGAACAATGATAATTAAAGTCCTGTGGCAAGTGACCCTTACGAGAAAAGGAGGCCAGGATGGGTGAGAGTTCCTAAAAAAAGAAATTCTAAAGGCTCAGTTGCAAACAATTCCATCAAGGAAGAAAATGTGGAAGACAGCAGAAGAAGCCAATGTGGCTTCACAAAAAGCTTAGAGATGACCTGAAAACAAAACAGGATAAATACAGGAAGTGGAAGGAAGTCCATGCCACAAAGGAAGAGCACAGTTTGGTTGCACTGAATTACAGGGATGGCATCAGGAAGGCTAAAGCTGAGAATGAGGAGAGGTTAGCAAGGGATGCTAAAAGAAACAAAAAAAATTCTTCAGGTACATGCATAGTAAAAGACAGAAAAGAAATGGTGGTACAGCTACTCAATGAGGATGGCAAAATGATGACAAAGAAAAGGCAGAAGTGCTCAATTCCTACTTTGGCTCAGTGTCTCACCTTTGAATGATCTATGCTTGTACAGTAGGGCCCTGCTTTTTGGCGTTCCGCTAACATGGCAGCTTTCAATTAGAGTAACACAAAGCACTCATACGGCGCTTGTTCTGCTTTTACAGCGTTTTTCAGTCGTCGGGCACCATTTTATTGCTGGAGTTCCGCTTTCCAGTGGGTTTCACTTTTCGGCATGGGTCTGGAATGTAACCTGCCACATGAGTGGGGCCCTACTGTAATGGCAAACTGCTAAACAAATAAAATGACTCCTCCTCCTAAGGAGCAGTCTTCTCCCCAAAGAGGGTCAACGATCCTCCTGGCAAATATGAAGTGGAAGAAGCAGGATTGCAGCTTGAGATTGATAGACAAATGGTCAAGGAATACCTAATCATTTTGAACAAGTTCAAATCTCCAGGGCCCAACAAAACTGCATCCTAGAATATTGAAGGAACTGCCTGAAGAACTCTTGGAATCACTGTCTATTATCTTTGTCAAATCATGGAGGATGGGTGAGGTGCCAGATGACTGGAGGAGGGCTAACATTGTCCCTGTCTTCAGAAAGGGCAAACATTAGGAACCTGGAATTACAGACCAGTCAGATTATAAAATGGCCAACCTGTAATGCAGGGATTATTAGAAGCCAACATGGATTTGTCAAGAACAAATCCTGCCAGACTAATCTTATCTCATTTTTGATCAGGAAATCTACCTGGTAGACTGTATGCTATGGGCATGATATATCTCGACTGCAGCAAACCTTCTGAAAGTGCCCCATGATATTCTAATTAGCAATCTAGCTAAATGTGGGCTGGATGGAACAACTGGTAGATCCACGGTTGGATACAGAATTGTACTCAAAGAGTGCTTATGAATGGTTCCTTCTCAATCTGGGGGAAAGATAATGAGCAGTTATAAAGCTTTGAGGATGGAATGCTCAGAGGGGCTTCATTTGCAGAAGCTAAGTGATGTTTGTACTGTCCTCCAGGTTAAGGCCATGTGGTGCCAATGTGTTCAGGGAGAATATCTAGAAGTTATTCCTCTTAGTCAATGGTATTGGATCTGTTGGCATCTCCATAGCTGTTACAGATAAGTCCAAGAGCCTGTGGCCCTCAGTCTCAAAATGTTTTGCTCCACTTTTTTTAGTTGAGATTGCCAATTTGTAGTTTCTGAAGTCTGTGCATAGATCAGTTTTAGTTTTTCCTACGTGTTGGAATATGACATCCTTTTTTTGCATTCAATGACATAAATTATATTGCAGGACCTGCAGGTGATCTGTTTGATGTAATATGTTCTGCCTGTCCTAGTGCTTTTGAAAGTAGTTGTTGCCATGAGGTACACACGGGTGATACAGCATTTGGAGTGACAAGGATGAGATCCAGGATTACTGACAGGTGGCTTAAGCACATCTTTCACTCATGGACCCCGGAACAGGGGGGTGGGGGGGCTCAAGCCCCCCCTAAGACTAAGCTTGGGTGGGCTGAGCCCCCCTGAAATGTACCATTGATAGCGGTACAGCAGTGTTCTTAAGTTCTGGCAAAAAATGGTTTCTTGCACTGCCACTACAAAGAGGTCTTCAGAGCATGAGAATCCCTTCTGTAATCTATGGATACCACACTAGGAATGCTAACAGATTACTGTGTTTATTTTGTTCTGTTTTCATCAATATCTTTGCCTGGCAGCCATTTTAGAAACAGTTCCAGCCAGCAAACTGGAGCATGCTCAGTCTCCCTTTGCTATAGCAATACATCTGCCCTTTGGCCACTAGGTGGCAACAAACTACTGAGAATACTACACCTTCACCCAGTGGCCTAGAGATCTGTGCTGAGATATTTGCATTTCTTCCCCCCAGGTTTCTGTCCCATTATTTTGGGTGTATTTTGTTCATAAAAGGGGCTTACACACCTTAGAAAGGAACACTTTCTCTTTAAAAGGACTTTAATTGCGCTAACAGAGGGACTGACTGCTTCTTGGACCTGGGAGAACTCAGGGAGTTCTGTATGTTGGAGCCCTACTGAAGATTAAGAACAAAGGCCTGCAACACAGTGACTCAAAATCATTCTTGAGTGAGTATAATGTTTTACAAATATCAGTTTGAACTAAATGCTACTCATATACTACAGCTGAAATTGTGATAAAGAATCAAATACACAGGATTCTCAAATTTTCTAACAGTTTAACATAAGCAGGTTCACTAACTTAATGCAATTAGTTTCATAAGTAGAGATTGTACTTTATACTACAGTTACGTTGACAAGGGCAGAGACATGTCATTGTTAATTTTTTTTGTTCTCAACTCAGACATTGTGTGAACCCCTAAGTAGTTTAGCTGACCTGCATAGATCCTGTTTAGTATCAAAACAGATTTTAGGTTATAGTTGTGGCATGAATAAATAAGGGATGCAAAAATAAGCTACGTAGCCCAGTTTGTATGTGTGTTTACACAGAAGTACATCGAGTTATGAGATTTACTCCCAAGGTAAATATACATAGGAAGCAGCTGTTTAAGCCACAATTCCCAACACAGAGTTCCTACTGGGGAGAAATTTCCCCAGTATGTTCAGCAATTCTGTAAAAAAAACTTTTTTGTTGTTGTTGTAGAGCTACAGTGACAGCATGGCTTCTTTGCAGCATGCACTGATTTTTCAATACACACACAAATAGAAAGAAGGAATGGTTGCTTTTTCTGATTACTTGCAGGACAATGTCCAAAAAAATGAAGATGATCAACACCTTGAGGTTGAACCTCAAGAAAGAGATGGACCGCCATATTCATCCGCCAGATTTTGTGCCAACAAATCCTATAAATTTCCAAAAAGTAAGGGTAATAGGTCTTGTCAGCTGAAATGGTTTGAGAAGTTCACCTGGCTTCATTCGTGATGTAGTTCTTTGCCATGATTGCAGCAGAGCATTTATTGAGAAGAAGCATTCTTCAAATGTAGAAGTGAGTTTTATTCTAAAAGGTTTCTCAAAGTGGAAACATGCTGTTGAAAAATTCCAGGCTCATGAAAAGAGCTTTTACCACATGGATTCTGTGAGATACCATCTAACAAAAGAGAAAAATATGAATATTGTTACTCTCCTTACGAAGCATTCAAGTAAGCAGCAGCAAGAGGCTCGAGAAGCACTACGTGCCATTGTTAGTTCTATGCACTACTTCTGCCGCACAGGTCAAGCATTGCAGGGATGCACCAAGGAAGATGGTAACTTGATTGACCTTTTGGAGGAAAGCTCAAGACGATGTACCTGCCCTTAAAAGATGGCTGACAAGAAGAGACAAATGGCTGAGTAGTGATATCCAAAATGAGCTACTTGAAATTATGGCTCAAAGACTGCAATGTGACATCATTAAAGAAGTGAAATCAAGCCATTTTTTGGAATAATTGCGGATGGGACAACAGATGTGACTGGAGATGAGCAGTTTACATTGTGTCTGCGTTGGGTAGAGAGTGAATCATTGAACATACAAGAAGAATACCTTGGTGTTTATAACCCTCCTGACTCTACAGCTTGTACTTTCTTCACTGCTGTGAAAGACATGATCATTCATCTGGGGCTTGATTTCCATGTTTTGCATGGACACTACTTTGATGGTGCAGCTAATATGTCTGGGTGTTTCTTTGGTGTTCAAAAAAAGATCACTGATATTCAACCCAAGTCAGTTTACATACACTGCGGCAACCACTCACTAGATCTGGCTCTGCAACAGGTTGCCCACAGCTGTGACATGGTTGCTCATGCACTAAGTACTGTTAAGGATGTAACAAACATGATCTTGATATCAGTAAAACAGAAGAGCATATATTCCAACATTGTTCTTCCTGAAGCCATAGAAAATGCTGAAGGGATATATAAACCAAACAGTCTCCTTCCTTTGTGTCCAACACTTTGGGTTGTCAGAGTGAAGTCCATACAGAGATTCCTTGAGAACTATGAAAGAATTCAAGCAACACTCCATGAAATCCTGGAACATCTAGGGTGCTTCCAAGATGACAGAAGGGCAACAATGAAAGGCTACTACAAAATCCTTGGTAAATTTGAAACAGCATTTGGGCTAAATACATCCATTGCAGTGTTTGGGCCATGCGAAGAGCAGAAATGCTTATTTGTACCCTGTCAAACCTAAGATCAGAGGGTGCATTTGAAACAATTTGGCAAGACACAAAAATTGCTGCTGGGAAACTGGGCTTGAAGATGCCTGAAATTTCAAGAGGTAGAAAACCACCAGCACATTTTGAGCCTACAAAGACACCAACGCCACCAGTGGTCCTGGATGCGAAGAAAACTCTCCAGAAGGATTTCTTTGATGTAATTGATCACATGACATCTGAAATCAAACGTTGGTTCAACCAGCCTGGAATGGACCAACTAGTGAAACTGGAAAATGCTTTAGTAACTGCTGCATGCGGAAGGCATTTAATTTCAGCAGCACAGAAGAGCTCAGGGAGGCCCTTGGAGTTCACAGCTGTGACTTTGATTTGAACAGGCTTCTGGCACAACTGTTACTCCTCCCAACAGTCATTCCAACTGCTGAAGTAAAGACTATTGAAGGTATCTCACAATCATTAAGACAACAGCCTCAGGCAGTCCGAAATCTCTTAGACCAAGTCGTCATGCTGGTACGGCTCTTACACACCATACCTGCATCAGCAGCATCAGGAGAACGTTCTTTCAGTGCTCTGAGGAGGGTAAAGACATACTTGCATAATCGCATGACACAGAAACGCCTTACACATCTACTCCTTCTTCACGTGCACAAGCAAAAAACTGGCCAAATTCCTTTGGAAAATATTATGAATGAATTCATCACAAGAACTGCTGAACGCCAAGCCACCTTTGGCTTAAGTGTGCCACAGTAATGTTTAAGCTTTATTAAAACACAAACAAGGCATCTATAGCACCTTAAAGACTCACAAATTTATTTAAGATGCAACAGACTCCTTGTTTGTGTTTTCATATCTCAGATGAACATGACCACCCCTTCTGAAACTATCCTTAGGGTTTGTTGTTATTAAGTATAATACATGCCTGTTATGATATCCATGTTATAAATAATAGAATACAAGAAACACAGCTATGCTATTTATTTTAAAATCTTTATTTTATTTATTTATTACATATTTGAAGATCTTTTTATTTATTTATTTAAATTTATTGTACTTTTTATTTATTTATTTTAAGATCTTTATACATCTTTATTTTAAAGATGTTACGTGAAGTTCCAGTAATAAATGGAAAGCTTCTGACGCTGTACAAAAGATCTTGCTTTCTTCTTTTCCATCTCTGAAGCATAAACAGGTTAGTTGGAACTTACAAAAGGTATTCCATTATCCATAAGCATTCTGTAATTTTTACTTTGAGCAATTACTACTTATTTATTATTTATTTTATTTATTATTTAATTTGTATCCCGCCCTTCCTCTCAGCAGGGGCCCAGGGCTGCAAACAAAGCACTGAAAACACTTTAAAACTTCATAAAAACATCTTAAAATACATTAAAACGAAACAGCATTAAAAACATTAAAAACAAACAACTTTAAAAAAGGGTTAAAAACATTATTAAAAACATATTAAACATGTTTTTCTCTTTTTTATTCAAGTGTATTTATGATTGTGACAGTGCTAGAATATGACAGATTTATTGTTTACTTAACCCATTAAATAAGCGGATGTAAAATGCACCTGCAAGTAGGTCATCATGACATAACCTGCCTGCCAGTCTTGAGCCCCCCCACCTTGAAAACAGTTCCGGGGTCCCTGCTTTCACTAATAGTTTGTGTAAATTAGGAGGCTGGTGAAATGTTACAGCAGGAGGCTTGTTGATGGCTCCAGCAAGATGTTCAGTTTCCTAGCAATGGGTAGCTCTCCATGATTGCTAGGTGATAGTTAGGAGAAGTTGGATGGAAATCTACCTCAAATGGAATACATTGTTTTTTGAAACCTAATTATGTTGGAGGAGTTTTTTCTGGACAGAATGGAGGCTTGGTGGATATTGCAATCAATTACATGTGAAGGATATCATCTAAGAAGAAGGTATTCTTCAAGTTCACTAATCCTTCTTTGGTATTTCTCTTCATTGTTGCAAATACATTTGATTTTGAGAGCTAAACTGTAGAGTTTTTTTTAATATGCTTAGGATGGTAGGATTTCCAATTTAGATAGCTATGGCCGTCAGTGGGTTTGCTATAGAGATCAGTGACTATTTTGTTGTTTTCAATGGTGAGAAGGACATCAAGAAAAGGGATGTGGGGATTACACTTTGTACTACTGAATGTAAACTTACTAGATAGATGTAATTTTTAAATTGTTCTAAACCCACTTTGCCATTTGTCCAGGACACAAAGATGTCATCAATGTATCGCCACCATGTAAGTGGTTTGTTAAGTAAGAAGTCATTGGTGTCTTTGATATATGATGGGAGGTTTTGCACCATGTTTTGTAAATTTAAGACAATGTGCAGAGAAATCCTTTTAGTAGCTGTGTTGTTACCTGAGACAATGGGGCATCCAGGATTGTTGGCTCTGTGGATTTTAGGCAGCATGTAAAACCTTCCAGGGGTAGGATTTGGATTAACAAGAAGATCAGCAGTCTCTTCTTTAAGAAGTTTCCTACTTGTAAGGTTTTGTATAGTTGTAGTGATATTATTGAGAACTGTGGTGATGTCTGTACGTCATCCAAGCTGTCAAAGAAGGTTTAACTTGCCTTCCTATACTGAGCAGAGGATTGGACTCGATGGCCTTATAGGTCCCTTCTACTATTCTATGATTCTATTATTTGAATGGGAATGCGTGGCTGATATTTCAGACACTGTCATCATGGACTCCAATTACAGAAAGGAAGTGTCTGGAAGATGAAGAGATTATTATGATTTCAAGTTAATTGCAGTTGAAAATGAATAGCAATTGGAAATCAGAAATGGTTTTTGCAAGCAGATGAATGAGTCAGTTGTTTTGCATCTAGCCAATAAAATTACTTATTTTTGGTCACTAGATAATACACCCTTTTGCACTCGAAAGGCATTTCATTTGACTGCTGAATGCAATC
Organism: Rhineura floridana; assembly: GCF_030035675.1. Classification (NCBI taxonomy): domain Eukaryota; kingdom Metazoa; phylum Chordata; class Lepidosauria; order Squamata; family Rhineuridae; genus Rhineura; species Rhineura floridana. Next base: position 157,549,182 of record NC_084480.1, read on the forward strand.
ATATATAGCATCTATCATGCCAAGCAGCAAAACAAAAACAGGTGAAACCAAATTGCAGCAATGGAGTCATTGGTGAAATCAGTGCTTAGACAAACAACCTTATCCACAAAAGCATGTTGTGAGAGGAAGCTTTGCAAAGCAATGAAGTATCAATAGGAAGCTGGACCTGACAGACTGCCAAATCCATCTCCCTGCCCATATTAAGTATGGATGAGTAGAAAGGCATGGAGAATTTTTGCTAGTCTTACTAACACTCCTTTTTGACTTCCACTAATGTTCCTCATGAGAGCCAATGTGGTGTAGTGGTTAAGGTGTTGGACTACGACCTGGGATACCAGGGTTCGAATCCCCACATAGCCATGAAGCTCACTGGGTGACCTTGGGCCAGTCACTGCCTCTCAGCCTCATGAAAACCCTATTCATAGGGTCGCCATAAGTCGGAATCGACTTGAAGGCAGTACATTTACATTTGTTAAAGTTCCTCAGATGTCTTTGCCAAAGGAATTTCTAAATTCACACTGGAGTTTCACTTTGGGAAAAATTGTTGGTAGACAAGGGATTCATAAACTCCACCCCTTACCTAGGAATTGTTGTTAATTGGAAGTCCAAACAGGGATAGGGACCTTCAGATTTGCCACCAAATTTGATTGTAGAGGTAAGTTACTGTAATATTCAGTTGCTGTGTTGGAACCAAAACAGCAGCAGCAAGGACAAGTCCCTGGATGGTGTTAGGGTGCCATTTGGCAACCTAGAGATGTGGGCCCATAGGCATAGCTTGGTAGACAACGGTGGAGTCAACACAATTCAGGCCATAAATGTTGTTCCAACATAAGCTAATACAAAGCAGTTAACCACTATGTGTAATAGGAACTATGTCACTATGTATCAAAACCCAGTATATAAATGTATTAAATAAATACAAATACATAAACACCTATTAAGTAGATAGTTACTCAAGGGTCATAAAAATTCTTCAAGTTAATTAATCCAGACAGACAGATTTAATAAGAAGGCTTTTCCTAAAGTGTGTCCCTGTCATTTTATGGAATATTAATTGTACATCTGTAGAAATTGTTTTTAGAGTTTGCAGAAATAGTTTTATTGTTTTTAGAGAATCAGTTTGTGCTGAGGGTTGTTAGGAGACTCCTATTCCCCTGAGAGAGCTCCAATGGCCAGAGTGGTTGAACAGTCAGCCCTCTTCCCAGAGAATTCTGGTGATTGTAGCTCTGTGTGGGTAATAGGGCATATCCTAGCAACTCTCAGCACCCTTCACTAACTACACTTCCCAGGATTCTTTGAGAGAAGCCATGACTCTCCAAAGTGGAATAAATATCTGGTGTGGATGTGGCTAGGGACAGCTTTGGTTTAAATCTGGGTGGGTGACTCCATGTGTCTGCTCTAGAATAAAAAGGTGGTGGAAACCCAAAAAAGAATGATACTGTTAACAATGTTTTCCTTATGGAAAGGAAAGGGGCTTTCTCTCTGTCCAGTGCCACCCACCCAATCTCCTCTCCTCCCATCCCCTCCTCCCCCCCTTCCTCCCTCCCTCTCCCCTTCCCCCTCCCCTAGGTCTGTTTCACCTATCCTAAGCATCATTGCACAGGAGTAAATCCCATTGAACTCAATCAGCATGCAAACAATCAAACCTCCCCTCCCCTCCTCCTCCCTATCATCCCCTCCCCCTCCCTTCTTCCTCCCCACTCCAGCCCTCTCTCCCCCTTCTCCTCCCCTTCCTCCTTCCCTCATGGTCAGTTTCATCTATCCTAAGCATGATTGCAGGGGAGTAAATCCTATTGAACTCAGTAAGCATGCAAATGATCAAATCTGCCTTTCTCCTCCCTCTCTTTCCCCCTTCCCCTTTCCTCCTCTTTGGAGGTGCAGTCCTGATTGCAGGTGTTGCCACCATTCACCATCTGTTCAGAGGCACATTATTAAATTCTTCCAAGCTACACAGGAAGTGGATTGGACAATGAAAGACCATCCCAAATTGTTTGCATTTTTATAAATTTGTAGGGCAGTACAATATCTCAGAGGAGGTCAGGTCTCCTGCTCCCCTGTGCATTCACTATAGCTGCCCAATTTCCCTGCTTTTTAAAATTTGATGCAAGTATATGTTGGTTATAGCTATACTCTTAAACTGCAAGGGTTTTTTTGCCTGTTAGTAAATAAATAATACAAGATTGAGAAAATCATCCAACTTTTTAACAACCCCAGATGAACAAAATGGTGAGGATAAAGTTGCTTGACTTTGTTGACCTTGCTTCTGCAGCTATTGCAATTTCAGATAAAGCATCCAATGTTGAAGTCAGTGATGTGGGATTAGTGTGAGTTTATGCAGTCAGCTAATGTGGACAAGGTGCTGGCAGTTACACATCTGACCACTTACCCTCTTCAACCCTTGGTTTTTCAAATCTAGCAGAGAGAGTTTTACTGGTTGGATCCAGATTGTGGTTAATGCATAATTGCATGAGGGTGTCTTGAATGAGGCAGTGATGCAGCTACTCCTAAAGAAACCAGCCCTGGACCCCTTGGACTGGAATAACTATTGACCAATCACAATTACCCCCTTCTTGAGGAAGGTGATGGAAAGAGTAGTGGTGGGGAAGCTGCAAGCATTCTTGAATGACATGGATTATTTACATCCAATCTAGGTTCAGGCTGGGACTGAATCAACCTTGGTCACCTTGATGGATGACTTTTACAGAGAGGGACTGGGGATAACAACCTTGCTCATGCTTCTTGATCTCTCTGCGGCTTTCAGTACCATTAACCACAGTATCCTCCTGGACTGGCTCTGTGGAATAGGAATTGGGGACGCTGTTTTACAGTGATTCCAGTCCTACCTACAGGATTGAGTCCAGACAGTAACACTGGAAGAGTGCTTTTCACCACCCTGACAGTCATGCTATGGGGTGTCACAGGGAACTATTTTATCACCAATCCTATTTAACATCTATATGAAGCCACTGGGAGCATTCACCAGGAGTTTTGGGTCAAGGTGCCATCAGGATGCTGATGACACTCAGTTCTATTTCTCTATAATAAATCAGGAGAGGCCCTGGACCAGGGGGATGGACAGACTGGTGGGATGGATGAGAGAATCCTGGCAAGATGGAGGGCACTATGGTTCCCATGTCCAAGAAATTGATCAACTGCCTGCCATAGATGGAGCTGTAGGTCTCCTGAAGGAGCAGGTATGCAGTCTGGAGGTGCTTTTGGATCCAGCTTTGTCATTGGAGGCCTGATAGCCACAGTGGCTAGAAATGCCTTTTACCAGCTGCATCTGGTACAGCTATGACCATTCCCAGACTGGGGGAGCTTGACCATTGTTGTTCAGACACTGGACTGGTGACTTCAAGAGTAGACTACTGCCACACTATGTGGGGCTTCCTTTGCACTTGACTAGGAACTGCAGCTGATGTAGAACGCTGAAGCACGGTTGCTGACAGGACTGACACCCTATCAGCACATAACACCTGTGCTCAGAGATCTGCACTGGTTGCCGATTTATTAATGGGCCAACTTCAAGGTGTTACTGTTGGTATATAAAGCCCTTAACAGCTTAGGATCAGTTTACTTGCGGGATTGTCTTACTCCATATGTGACCACTCGATCACTTCAATCTGCAGAACTGGCAATGTTATAGGTGAGCTGCCTACCTATTGACATCAGGCAGGTGCCTTTCCTGTTTTCGTTTTGGTGCCTGTTTAAAACACTTATGTTTAGGCAACTCTATCCAGACACCTAGATATTGATGTGTTTTAATCTCTTCTGCTGTTTTAATTGTCTTTTAAATATTTTAAAATATAAAATATATTTTAATTACTTATTTTTAAGTGTTTTATGGACCATTTAATGTTTCTTGTAAACCACTTAGAGGTTTCCTTATAATCAAGTGGTATGCAAATTTTGTTAAATAAAAATAAATAAAGTAAAAAATCCTTTACCCCTTACCCAGGAATATACCAAAATGAATTCAATGGGTCATGCTTCTTTTCTGAGTAGATGTGAATGTGCTGTAATTTTATTTATTTATTTGTTTATTTTATTTATATCCCACCCTTCCTCGCAGAAGTGTGTATAGAGTCTGTTAATGGTACAAAAGTCTGTTGTGACGTGAACACACAGTAGCACTGAAAAAGGTTTTTTGAAGTTTTTAGTAGAAAAATGTGTTTTTGGCACCTGGGATTTTTTCTGCCCAACTCTAAAGAAGAGAAGCTATTTTAATCTTCATTAGTATTGTGATAACAATGGGTAATTTGTGTATGACATTTATTTACAAATTAAATACTTCCATAAGAAAACATTTTCTTTCTTTTTCTGACCAGTAATTGCTCAGTACTGGGATAAACTAACTTCATGACAAGAGTGGCAGGCTATGCATGTTTCCTCACGGATTTATTCCTCCCTGCATAACATTGCTACCCTGAGTTGCAATCCTATGCAAATGTACATGTGAATAAATCCTGTTGAACTAACTGATATTTATTTTTGAGTATGGGAGTATGTATGGGATTGTGTTGTCTGGCTGCAATCCTATACTCACTTACTTGGGAGTAAATGAGTTGAACTCAAGGGAACTTTCTTATGAGTAAACATGCATAATATTGCACTGTTAATTTCTTTTTCTTTTTAATATTAGTTTATAGTTTTCTCTACACCCAACATTCAAGGTAATACTAGTAATAATTTCCCTCATTAATTCAGCTCCCCGTGTGGCTTTGATTAACCATCTTTTTTTCCTCCTGTGTAACTCAGTCTCTCATTCTTATCTCTCTTCATGTGTGCTATTGAATGCACACAATTCAAAATGCAAGTTGTTCTGAACTGGGGAATAAATGGAAAAGGGAGGGAGTGAAAACAGAGTAGGGTTAAGTGGAGGATAGTACAGTTTGTCCTCCCTGCAGCTGGATAAAAATTACGGATGAGTGAAATGCAGGGAACTGTGTCCATGGAGCTAAAGTGTAGGGGTGAATCTATAAAATATCCAAAGTCTTTATAGAGTTCCTTATTGCGTATCCACCTCCCTCCAGTCTACAGGTTACTGGAGACACCACCACTCTCTTTTGTCTATACTTTCAAGCCCAATACTCTGTCTGCAGAGCTTTGAGTGATAACTTCGAGTGACTAATGAAAGCTTAGCAGAAGGATGATCCATGGCCAGAAGCAGCCAGTGAGGAAAAAGGAGGCTAGATATTTTTCATGTTCTAGCATTGTCAGGCTATGTGCACATTACCAGATCAAAACACACAGCAAAGCTGTATTCAATGGGGCTCATTCCATGCATGGGATTTCAGCTTTACACTCAAGTTTCTTGCCTGCCTATTGTTAGAAGCGTGGGAGTTCATGAAGAATGTATTACAAAAAGCGCAGTCGCAAACAATTCCAAACAATTCCAAAGAGGAAGAAAAATGGAAGACATCGGAAAAAGCCAATGTGGCTACACGGAAGACTGGTGGAGGAGGTAAAAGTAAAAAAGAGCATGTATAAAGAATGGAAGGAAGGACGCATCACCAAGGAAGAGTACCGACGAGCGGCTCAGGCTTGCAGGAACAGCGTAAGGAAAGCTAAAACCCAGAATGAGCTGAGGCTGGCGAGGGAAGCGAGGAACGACAAAAAGGGTTTTTTCAGATATGTTCGAAGCAAGAGAAAGACCAAGGAAACGGTGGGACTGCTGCTCAATGAGGATGGCAAAATGTTGACAGATAACAAGGAAAAAGCAGAACTGCTTAACGCCTATTTTGCCTCCGTTTTCTCCCCAAAAGGGAACAGTGTGCAACCTTGCATTGGTAGAAATCTCAGAAAGGGGTCGGGATTGCAGTTCGAGATTGATAAGGAGATAGTCAGGAAATACCTAGTTAACCTAAATGAGTTCAAATCTCCAGGGCCTGATGAACTGCATCCCAGAGTATTGAAGGAACTTGCGGATGTGCTCTCGGAACCTCTTGCCATCTTCTTTGAGAAATCCTGGAGAACAGGAGAGGTGCCGGAGGATTAGAGACGGGCAAACGTAAAAAGGGTAAAAAAGAAGATCCGGGGAATTTCAGGCTGGTCAGCCTGACGAGTGGTTGCTGACCAGCTCCAGGCGCTATTGGATGAAACCGATTATCTAGATCTATTTCAGTCGGGTTTCAGACCTGGTTTTGGCACTGAGACGGCCTTAGTCGGCCTGTGTGATGACCTATATCGGGAGAGAGACAGAGGGAGTGTAACTCTGTTGATTCTCCTTGATCTCTCAGCGGCTTTTGATACCATCGACCATGGTATCCTTCTGGAGAGACTTGCGGAGTTGGGTGTTGGAGGCACTGCTTGGCAGTGGTTCCGCTCCTACTTGGCGGGCCGTCTCCAAAAGATAATACTTGGGGAACATTGCTCGACCCCGTGGGTTCTCCAATATGGGGTCCCGCAGGGTTCGGTCTTGTCTCCCATGCTATTTAATATCTATATGAAGCCGTTGGGTGCAGTCATCCGGAGTTTTGGAGTGCGTTGTCATCAGTACGCTGATGACACGCAGCTCTACTTCTCCTTTTCATCTTCTTCAGGTGAGGCGGTCGATGTGCTGAACCGTTGTCTGGACGCAACAATGGACTGGATGAGAACTAACAAACTGAGACTCAATCCGGATAAGACTGAGATGCTGCTGGTGGATGGTTTCTCTGGTCAGATGATGGATACATACCCTGTCCTGGACGGGGTTACACTCCCCCTAAAGGATCAGGTTCGTAGTTTGGGAGTCGTTTTAGACTCTTCCCTATCACTCGAGGCCCATGTAGCCTCGGTGGCACGGAATGCGTTTTACCAACTTCGGTTGGTAGCCCAGCTACGTCCCTATCTGAGTAAGGAGGACCTTACATCAGTGGTTCATGCTCTGGTAACCTCACGTTTGGACTACTGCAACGTGCTCTACGTAGGGCTACCTCTGAAGACGGTTCGGAAGCTACAGCTAGTGCAAAATACGGCGGCCAGACTGCTAACAAGAACTAAGCGGTCTGAGCATATAACACCTGTTCTGGCTCGCCTGCACTGGCTTCCAGTATGCTACCAAAGTGTTGAAATTAACCTATAAAGCCTTATACGGCGCGGGACCACGATACCTGCAGGAACGCCTCTCCCGTTATGAACCGGCTCGTACACTACGGTCTACTACGAAGGCCCTCCTCCGGGTCCCGACCCATAGGGAGGCCCGGAGGGTAGTAACAAGATCTAGGGCCTTCTCAGTGGTGGCCCCCAAATTGTGGAATAGTCTCCCCGAGGGGGTACGCCTGGCACCGACACTATTATCTTTTCGGCGCCAGGTTAAAACCTTTCTCTTCTCTGAGGCATTTTAATCTAAGTTATTTATGTAAATGTTGTAATTGGTATTTTAGATGATGTACGTTTATATTTGTTATATTGATCTTGTAATTTTATTATTGTATATGTTTCTATGTTTGCCGCCCAGAGAGCTGTTTGCTAGTCGGGCGGGATATAAGCTGAATAAAATAAATAAATAAAAATAAATTCAGTACCGGGAAAGATATTAGAACGGATAATAAAAGAGTCCATTGGCAACTATCTAGATGACAATGCTGTGATTAGTAGGAGCCAGCATGGGTTTGTCAAGAAAAAATCCTGTCAAACTGATCTCATCTCTTTTTTTGATCGGGTCACTAGCTTAGTAGATGGTGGAAATGCTGTAGATGTCATCTATCTAGATTTCAGCAAAGCGTTTGACAAAGTCCCCCACAACCTTTTGATTAGCAAACTGGTCAAATGCGGACTAGATGGAAATACTGTCAGGTGGATTCACAACTGGTTGGAAAACCGTACTCAAAGAGTGGTCGTCGGTGGCTCTGCTTCGGACTGGAAGGAGGTTTCGAGTGGAGTGCCACAGGGTTCTGTCCTGGGGCCGATACTCTTCAACATTTTTATCAATGACTTAGATGATGGGGTGGAGGGAAGCCTTATGAAGTTTGCGGATGATACGAAACTGGGAGGGATAGCTAACACAATGGAAGACAGGAATAAAATCCAAAGAGACATGGATAGACTAGAAAATTGGGCTGAAATTAATAAAATGAAATTCAATAAAGACAAATGCAAGATTCTGCATTTAGGCCACAAAAACAAAATGCACGGGTACAGGATGGGAAATACCCGGCTTAGCAGTAGTGCGTGTGAGAAGGACCTTGGAATTGTAGTGGATCGCAAGTTGAACATGACCCAGCAGTGTGATGCTGCGGCAAAAAAGGCAAATGCAGTTTTGGGATGCATAAACAGAGCTATAGTTTCCAGGTCGAAGGAAGTAATAGTTCCACTATATTCTGCATTAGTCAGGCCTCATCTGGAATACTGCGTTCAGTTCTGGGCGCCTCATTTTAAGAAAGATATAGACAAGTTAGAGCGGGTTCAGAAGAGGGCGACGAGGATGATATGGAGAACAAGTCTTATGAGGAAAGGTTGAAGGAACTTGGCATGTTCCGTCTGGTGAAGAGAAGGCTGAGGGGTGACATGATTACACTCTTTAAGTACCTGAAGGGCTGTCACATAGAGGAGGGTACAGATTTGTTCTCTGCTGCCCCAGAGGGTAGGACTAGGTCTAATGGTTTTAAGTTGCAAGAGCGTAGATTCAGATTGGACATTAGAAGGAACTTCTTGACAGTAAGGGCAGTTCAGCAATGGAACCGACTGCCTAGGGAGGTGGTGGGATCCCCTGCGCTGGATGTCTTCAAGCAGAGGCTGGACAGCTATCTGCGGGAGATTCTCTAGCTGTGGATTTCCTGCTGTGAGCAGGAGGTTGGACTCGATGGCCTACAAGGCCCCTTCCAACTCTATGATTCTATGATTCTATGATCCCTGACTTTGCCTACTGTTAGCTGCCCTGCCCTCTGCCTCACCAGACCCACCCACCGCCACTGAGTAAATAACACAACACCACTTTTCCCATCAAGCACCACACTACAGAAACCACAAACAGATAATCAATTATCTACACTACAGTCCTGGCTGGATATGACATTGATACTTCCTTGCAGATGCCTTGGGTAGTAGGCCTGTACTTGCTTACAAACAGCACCCCAACTTAAAACAGCTACTCATCATGATCAACAGGCCACATAACAGAGATAGGCACACAGGGCCTAATTACAATAAGTTCCTTTGTGTCATTTCTCCAAATTAGATATCATTTAACTAATAAAGATAAATTCTTCAGGGAATTGTAAATTTGAACACTGAATTGCACTGAATTTCCATTTTGCTTGTGTCCCATTTATTAGATCCAACAATTCTAATTTAGAAAGAACATTTTCCACAATCACCCAAAACCTTTGTTACTGGTCCTTGCATTGTAAGATATTAATCAGAGATGAAAGGTGATACAAAATGAAGGTACTTTGGAAAAGGAAAAAAATCACATTTAAAGAAATGTCAAGTATTTAATATGTTAACAATATGAATATACATATTAATTACCTTTGAAAATGCAACAATTTTCAAAGATATTGTTGCCAGGTACAATGAGTTCATTACAAAATCCATCAGGTTCCACCAGTCATGAATATAATCCTGTAGGCCGCCATCCCACATTTGTTTAATTTCACCCCAGATAAACCCTGCAAATATAAAAAAGCAGTGATAATGTTAATTGTATGAATTGTTTAATTAAGCTATTGTGTTTAAAATTTTAAAAAACACCATGTTTAAATATAAGAACCATTGCTATCATTTAAGTTATGTCTATCATTTTTCGTTTGTGGTTCATGTTTCCAAAATACAAGCAGCACAATCAACAGGAAATTCTCCAGTACAGCCCCACTGAAGTGAACAGGAGGTGCAAAAACAATGGCTGCATGTACTGTGGTCTCACTGATTGCAACCTAAAGGCAATGGTGAGAAGAATTATTCTGTAATCAACAGTCTGTGATTTCAAGTTCAAATTTATAACTAACTTTCAAACTTTTATTTTCTTTTAATGAATCACTTTGCACAATACTTCATGAAATTTAGCATCAGTAGTGCCTCTTTCTTTTCTCTAACAGTGCTAGTTATCTGCTGTTTGAATCGTATTTGAGAGGAACTACGTGTGGTTAAAAAATTCAGTCACTTCAAATGAAATGTGTTGGAAAATAATTTTTTATTACCTATGACAGCAATGAACGCCTTTTGTTTTTCATGTGATTGTAACTGATTTAACACACTCGTTCTGAGAAATGGCTAACAGGAAACTTCATGCAAAGAGGATGCTTTGCTTGAACAATCATAACATATATTTTAAGTAGCTAAGAAAAGTCAGTGTACTGATATATGTTGGAAAATAATAGTTCTAGGAAGAGAATGTAAAGAATCTTTTACCATGAAATCCTATGCTGAAGATCCTCCAGCTGAGGAGCTGAAGTATTCAGCGGCAACCCTGTTACTCCCCCCCTCCCCGAAACACAAACTGGAGTGAAGATACAGGTGGGATGGGATGTGGGTGGCACAGGAGAGGAACTTACACTTACATTATATCATATAACCCTTCAACCAAGAGTGAAGACACCCAATCACAGCATAACACCACCAATATATGAACCCCAAATAGGGAGACCATAACTCAGATGACAGATGCACACTTATATATCTTGTGCACACTTAAGAGTTCTTAAAAAGGAACTACTAAATTCCAGCATTTTCTCCATCCTGTTAAAATAACTCCATCAACAAACATGTAGGGAAATGAAGGCTTGTTTTTAAAGTTCCCCCCAAAATCTCAAAACCACATTCTTTGTATTCATCATATCCTTCAATTTCATCTTAGAGAGACCCCTGGAGACATTTCTGCCAACCTCTCTGCACTGCTCAGCCAATCCTAATCAAAAACTATTGCTATGGACTAGCGATGGGCTTTGTTTCTACAATAATCTGATTTGCCATTGGATTAATGAATATTTCTGATATTCTCTATCTTTCTGAGAGAATTTTCCGTGCCTGGATTCTGATTCATTCTTCTTTTCCTATTCTTTTTTTTTTTAATCACTCTGAAATCATCAATAGTGTGATACTTTTATCTATCTACTTTCTATGTGAACTCTTCAAATGTGCATTCCCTTTCACTGATATCAATGAAGTGTTGATTGTAACTGACAGACAGAAAGCAGCAGGAGGGAATGAGATGTTGATTGTAAACAGCAGGGGGAAATGAGGTGCTGATTGTAACTGACAGAAAACAGCAGGGGGAAGACACTAACTTTGCCTTAATTTGCCTTAATTTGCTCTGCAATGCACTTGAAAAGGAATGTAAACAGGCGATAATTACAGAGTTCAGAATAAAGATGGATACCAGTGGAGACTCGTGAATAAATAGTGACTATAATGTTGATAATTCTCTGCACAAAAAAAAAAAAAATTGGAGATCGGAAAAATGAAAAGATATTGGAGGAAAAAGGAATCAGATCATTAATGACCACTAGGGGGCAACACTGAAAAATGAAACTTAAAAAAGGAGATTATATCCCCAATATGGACATTGTCTGTCTCTAGGCAGACAAAACAAATTTAAAAAATCATTTACTAGTGTTACCACTAGCAGTTTCACAGGTTCCCACCGTCTCCTGTTATCATTAGCATTATCAGAACAGAGGAATTATCATTTAGTCATAGCATACACCAGGGGTTTCCACCTTTTTGGACCAGAGGGCACATTTCAGATTTTGAGACAGTGCTGGAAGTGACTTCCATAGGGGCATGACATAACACAAAAACTGGAATGTAGTCTTGGTGAAGCTTTTCCCATAATTGTATTTCCATACTAGAAAAGGCTTGACGTGTTGAATTTCTGCCTGTCATAAAGCTGTTAAAGGCACAAGGGCCCTGTTTCCCCTCCAATGCCAACCGTAAAGCAAATCCCAAGTGTCTTTACAAAGTTTTCACATTTGCCTTTTTAGGGGGAGGTGGATTCTTTAACGTTCACCCACACTTATTGTGTAGTAGTATTTACAGAAAAAATTTCTAGGCACTACTTCATCGCAGTTGAATCCAGCACAGGAAAGTTGCTAGGGAAAAAGGAAGGGCAAACTATGGAGATGCCACGGACTAGGAAAAAAGACAACAGTAATAAAAGTGTAGGAAAATGGATGGGAAAACAAAAGATATTTAGGATCCCAGAAATTCCTGTTGCCTGGTGTCCAAACAACTCACTTATCAATCACAGCTTTAACTCATAGTCCAATAACACTGACAAGCAGGAGCAGCCAGGCTTGCTCATTTCACATTAATTACTTAGAAGAGTTTTGCTCTACTACTTTCTTTCTAGAAGGACTAGAGATGAACTTAAAAAAAAAGCCCAGAGTCTGGACGGCCTGCTGGGTAGGGCTTCACGTGTGCCATGCAATCCATGGGTGATGGGTTGGCACCTCCAGCATACACCTACAGCCATAGTACAAGTCAGGGTAGACTCAATAACCTGATATGGAAATGGAAATGGACTGCCTTCAAGTCAATCCCAACTTATGGCGACACTATGAATAGGGCTTTCATGGTAAGCAGTATTCAAAGGTGGTTTACCATTGCCTTCCTCTGGAGCTGAGAGGCAGTGACTCACCCAGTGAGCTTTACGGCTGTGTGGGGATTCTCCCAGGTTGTGGTCCAACACTCTAACCACTACACATAGACTGATCTAAATAATGGATATATGTTCTAAACATAGTCAGAGCTGTTTCTTAGAAGATCACAAAACCTCTCAGCTCTTTGTCCCCTTTTTTAGTATTTGTTTTGTGACCTTGTGAGAGAGCTCAGTGATGGATCCAATGTGAGTCTCTTTCTATAAATTCAGGTTTCAGGTTGGTTTTATTATGTTTTTATTGTTTATACAGCCACAAGAGTGGCTGTATACTATAGCCAGCATAGATTTTTCACATTCCACAATGTTAAATTGAAAATACCCCCATGCCATTCTGAGGCTTCCCATAAGCTCATTTCAAAATAAAACCTTACAAAATTTATAGTCCTGAACTCAGAAACGCTTGCTTAACAACCCTTTCAATTTTCATAGAGATACACAAAACAGTCAGAGAGAATCGAGAGTTCAAAGTCTAAAAAGAGAGGAACACCCCCCCAGAGCCCTTTTGGCCTTTTTTTCCTCAGAGTTCTCATAATCTGTTGAAATTCATTAAAAATCAGCCATGTTCACAGAATACCTGTAATCCTAATACTGACCTTGCCACATACTCTGACCTTCATCTTCTGCAGTTTAAAAGTTAAAAAAAATGCCTGGCTGATTTTTAATTAATTTAAGAAATTTTGGCTGGCACCCTATGATAAAGCGGGGCATGCTCAGAAAGAACCAACTGTCAGAGTTCTAAAAGCCAGACTCACAGCTGCTTGGTTTACCTAATCAGGGGGCCACACCCACACCAGACTTTGATTTCACTTGAGACAGTCATGGCTTCCATCAGAGAATCCTGGGAAGTGTAGTTTGTGAAGGTTGCTGAGAAGAGACTCCTGTTCCACTGAGAGAGCTCCAGTGGCCAGACTGGTTTAACAGTCAGCCACTCTGATTAAAGGTCTGTGAGGGGAACAGGGCGTCTCCTAGCAACTCTCAGCACCCTTCACTAACTACAATTCCCAGGATTCTTTGAGAGAAGCCATGACTGTCCAAAGTGAAATAAAGACCTGATGTGGATGTGGCTTTGGTTTAAATTTGGGTGGGAGGCTACATGCGCCTTCTGTAGAATAAAAAGGTGGGGGAAACGCTAAAAAGCACTGATACTGTTCACAATGTTTTCCTTTTGGAAAGGAAAGGGGCTCCCCTTCTGCCCAGTGCCCACCCACCCAATCTCCTCCCCCACCCCCTCCCCTCCCTGCCCCTCCCCCAGGTCAGTGTTGGACTACGACCTGGGAGACCAGGGTTCGAATCCCCACACAGCCATGAAGCTGACTGGGTGACCTTGGGCCAGTCACTGCCTCTCAGCCTCAGAGGAAGTCAATAGTAAAACCACCTCTGAATACCGTTTACCATGAAAACCCTATTCATAGGATCAACGTAAGTTGGGATCGACTTGAAGCAATCCATTTCCATTTTCAAACATGATTGCACAGAAATAAATTCCATTGAACTCAAAAAGTATGCAAACGATCAAACCCACCCTCCCTTCTCCTCCCTCTGATCCCCTCCCTCTTCCCCTTTCCCTCCCCCCTCCTTTGCCCCTCCCTCCCCACCCCATCCCCTTCCAATACCCTCCTTCCCCTTGCAGTCCAATCCACTTGCGGTGTAGCTTGGAAGAATTTGGTAACATGTGCTTCTGAACATATGTTGAGTGGTGGCAACACCTGCAATCAGCCCAAATAATAGAAAGAAGACATGTGCTGTGTTGATCTTGTTTTAGCAGGGACAAAGCAACATTATTAAGACAGTTGATATAGTTCAGATGGTCACTTTAAATACGTCTGATTTACTTTGAAATTTTAGTGAAGTTTTCTATAGGAAATCATTTTCTTTTGCTTTTGTTTCTATGAATATGTGAAGTACAGCAACACTTTGCAAAATTTATACTAAAAAAACTTCAAACATAATTGTGGGATAATGGCACTGACTTCTGCAGAATAGTCTCCAGTGCAGCCTTTCCCAACCAGTGTGCCTCCAGATGTTGTTGGAGCACAACTCCCATCAGCCTCAGCTAGCATTGCCAATGGTCAGGAAGATGGGAGTTGTAGTCCAACATCTGGAGGCACACTGGTTGGGAAAGGCTGATCCAGTGGACCTCAGAAGTGTCTCAATTTGCACAAGATAAAACAGTGGAAGGTGAAATATATTATAGTAAAATTCTAGGTGTGATCTATGTTTTTAATTGACCATGCCCACCTTGCCTTAAATGAAGTGGTTTAAACATAGCAGGCTGAAAACATGCATCCTCTTTTTTCCAACAGCTAGAGATTGCTGAAGTAGCAACATATTGTAATCCATCTGATTTTACATCAAACTGCTGTTTCACATTCAACTGTTAATGCACCCAAAATAGAAGTAGGACATAACCTCCAATTTGAAACACAAAAGGCTGTCTGCACCATCATATGACATTGACCAATAAAAAGACTTTGAAATTAATGAAAGTAAATTTGACACAGATTTCTAGGATGAATAATGAGGGAAATAAAATTTTCTGGTTTAGATTCTCTGTAGAAACATTAGTAACACAGGAAATAAGTAAAGGAAGAAGAACACCAACAAACATACAAAAATATAATTCTCCATCTTTGGAGATGGCAGGTGTTGCCACCACTCACCATATGCTCAGAGGCACATTTTACCAAATTCTTCCAAGCTACACAGCAACTGGATTGGCCTGTGAAAGACCAACCTAAATTGTGTTTGCATGCTGACAACTTTGTAGGGCAGTCCAATATCTCAGAGAGGAGTTCAGGTCTCCTGCTCCCCTGGTGCATTCACTATAGCCGCCCAACTTCCCTGCTTTTAAAGTTTGATAGAAATATCTATGGGCTATAGGTACGTTCTTAAACCGCAAGGTTTTTTGCCTATTAGTGGATATCATCTAAGATCAGGGGGATCCATAATTATTATGGGATCAGGGGAGGAGAGGTTTAACAATTTAAAGTACTTCTTTTTTAAAAAAATCTGGGAGAGTTTCAGGTTTGAAATAACAAAAAATATACTTCTTTAAATATAGTAGGGCCCTGCTTTTCAGTGGCCCGCTTTTCAGCGTTCCACTAATATGGCAGTTTTCAATCAGAGTAAGGCCCCACTCATACAGCGCTTGTTCCGCTCTTACGGTGTTTTTCAGGCGCCGGGCACCATTTTATTGACAGAGTTCCGCTTTTTGGAGGGTTTCACTTTTCAGCAGGGGTCTGGAATGTAACCCGCCGTATGAGTGGCGCCCTACTGTAGTGTGAGCCACATTTTGTTGCCTTCTTGTTACTAAATACTGCTGCCTTTATAAAAGAACTCTAGCTGGAATAAAAAAGCTATTCAACATTTTGCCCTTGCTGTTGGCAAATTAACCTCAAAGGATTTGATTTTACCATGTGGCTTGCTATCAGGGTTGATAAAAATCAATGTTTTTTTAATGATATTTTTATTTAAATTGGAGTTTTTAATTTAAACTAGATTTCAAAATTTTCTTAAAATTAGTAAAAAAAAAGAGCCTAGATTAAAAATATGAATACTAATGATATGCTATGAATATGTTAATAGCAGTTTGTGGAGATGGGAGAGAACCTGATCAATCCTATTCTGCAGGCAGTGTAGGTGAGGTGCACTCTCTCTCTCTCTCCCCCCCTCTCTCTGCCTTGCCTCCCCCTAAGTACAAAGATAGAGAAGGTAAATGAATAGAGAATTTGGGGAGATGGAGTAGATCTGAACAAAGAAGAGACCACTGAAATGGTATCCGGCTCTTAACAGCAGTAGCATGCTGAGGGCAGACATCTGCCTGCAAAACATGTGGCAGATGCCAAAGGAGGCTGAGGGTGGAGCTACCAGGAAGAAGAGGGGATTACTATCACCAACTCCCGTCTCCTCGCACTGCCACTGCTAATGACGCCCTTACTCAGAATGAGAGGGGAAGGCTTTTCATGAAGCAAACAGAAGCAAGGCTGCAAGAAAAGGCTGCTTTCTGCCCAGATTTTTCCTTTGGCCCAGACATAACCAAGGAGCAGTGAGGAAGCTCAGGACTCACTCGCCCCTCATCTCTGAGGCTTTGTGTGCATGCTAGTGTCTCCCCTTTCTTCCACCTACACTCTGCCCCCCATCTTTCTCCAAGATGCTGCGGCAGTTGAAGGCTTCTCTCCTCCCACATGCCCAAATGCATGCACACCTGCAGATGCTTGCAGGAGGAGCAGGTGTGTTTGTGTGTATGCATGCGCTGATCTGTCTTCTGCTCCAGTCTCATTCCCGAAGTGCATGCTAACCAAGTCATCAGTTCTGATGATCAACCCAAGGCCTAAAAGCACTAACCCCCCTCTTCAATCTATCTACCCTTTTGTCTTCACAATCTAGCATCCCCACCACTACTACATTGCTTCTTCTTCTTTTATTATTATTATTATTATTATTATTATTATTATTATTATTATTATTATTATTATTATTATTATTATTATTATTATTATTAAACAGGTTGGCTGAGGCTGGGGTCCACATACTGCAGCTGAAATGTATTTATTTAATTAATTATGATTGCATTTATATCCCACCTTTCCCCCAAGTTGCTCAAGGTGGTGCACATGCTCCTCCCCCTTCCATTTTATCCTTACACCAACCCTGTGAGAAAGGTCAGGCTGAGGGACTGTATGGTCCAAGGTCACCCAGTGGGCTTCATGGCTGGGTGCGGATTTGAACCTGGATTCAACACTGTAACCCACTGGTGTTGGGAGACAGGACTATACGACTTCAGATTGTGTATGTGGGGAGAGGCGGATACCAATTTGAAAAGAAAGCAACACCTCCCTGTTTGCAGGGAGCTTTTTATGGAAACAGATATTTTGAGATATGATGTGGACATGCACCATTTTTTCAATTAACAGAGGCTTAAATTACAATTAGTGTGGAGGGGGTCACAAAAAATTTTGAGCTTAAAAAGGGGGTCCTGTACTCATAAATGTTGGGAACCACTGGACTAATTCATTCTGAATTGAGAAATAAATTGGGAATTGAAAACACAAGAAAGAAAGCTTATATTTCTCTTCCAGACAATGAACAAAGAAGACAACGGTGAAGAAGAAGACTGAGTTAACTGTGTCACCCAATATTTTAAGTTTCTTATGTTGACTTGGATGAAATTGTCTGAATTTTATTTTTAAAGAACTTTCCATTTATCTAAAAACTAAAATAGTTAACCATTCAAAAATCCATGTGCGTGTTTCGTTAATGTTGTCATTTGTTGAAGAAGAAACTAACCAGAAGAATAAACAACCTTATTGGTACAATTTAAAAGCCTGTTTGTTGTTGGTGATTTTGGCACACCATGACAAAAATGTGATTAATTGAACAGTTGGAGCTAGTTCATCTCCTGAATGACTTCACAACTTCATTCTGTTTTAGTACTAAAATGACCAAATTATCCAATTTTTGACGAAAATTAATCTGAAAACAATTCAGAATAATTGCTTAGTGTGTACCTACCTTCTAATGAAAACTACATCTCTGAATATGTGTTAAGGTTATATTAAACAATAATGTACTTTTACTAAAAATGATTATTAACTAGAATATTCCTCACTAGTGATTTAAATGATTTAAATCATGAAAATTGAGTCCTTCAGAGAAGTGATTTAAATCATGATTTAAATCACATCAATCCTGGTTGTTATCAAGCAAATTTAAGAATGGATGTAGATGACAGAGAGCCATCGGAAAGTTCCTCTGCATGAAAATGTTGGCACTTTTTGAATTTTACTGTTTATTTAAAAAATGTATACCAACTACCACCTCAGTCCTGAGGGGGTTGTTAAGCTTACTGTGTGGCTCCTGGTCCTAGATCACACAGTTAAGTTGAGCACACTAACACCTGTTTGAGGTTCAGACATCTTTAATGACAGCCATCTTTAACCTGGTGTTCTCTAGATATTTTGTAGTACAGCTCACACCAGTCCCTGCCAGCACAGCTGTTTGGAAAATCTGGGTTAAAACAAAAAGCAACGAAGAGGAGTGCTGATCTGGATATACCACAAGGGTGTATCCATACTACAGACTAAACCAGTTTAACAGTTATTCTCTCTGCTCAGAAACTAGTTTTGTGATGGAACCAAGTTCTCTAAGAGAGAATCTCAGCACTCACATCAGATTATCATTCCCAAGATTAACTGAGCAAAACTATGACAGTTAGATTGCTATGAAACTGATATAATTTTTAAAATATGGATAGGTGGAAATTACATCTCATATGAAGAAGAGACAATTATCTGTCCTATCAGAACTTGGTCGCCTATGGATGGCTGCATTTCTTCAAATACACATAATTACTATTTGTACTATATTGTTAGGTATGTGCTTGGATGTTTCAGATTTATTAATAGTAATGCCAGTTCTCAAATAGCAGCTATGATCTTTTAAAAAGTCAATAACTTTCAGTTGTGCTCAGCAGTTAGGCTAATCTGGCCATATTGCTCCCTTGAAGTTGAGCCTACCTCTGGTGGGCTCGCAATTTCTGCTAGAAAAGACCCATTCACTGTAAGTTCCCCAATGTTCCATTTTCCTAGTAGAATGCAAGCCAGCCTACCAAAGCTTGTCTGTGCTTACGGTGGGATGCTGAATGGCCTCTCACTGGTGAGACACCATATACTGCAGCACTGTCCTGCCAAATTCTGCTACTACAGAAGTATACAGGTCCATATTGTGATGTCATGGATGGAGATGTCCATGTTGCGGCTCTGAAACTGTCTGGAATGCTGACATTTTTAGCTAGTGCAGCCGCAGAAGCTGTCATCCTAGTGGAATGTGCTGTCATTTGCCTAGGTGGTCTGAAGTGCTGGGCTTCATGTCATCACTATGCATGCTTTCATCTATGTGGCCACTGTGGGGGGCTTTGCTTTCTGTCCCAGCAATCATGAGTGAAAGAACACAAACAAACTGAGTGTCTGCCTGAAATGCTTGGATCTATCAATATATGTATAGAGTGCTCACCTTACATCTAAGGTATGCCAGGCTTTCTCTGAGGGGTGAGAAAGATGGGGACAAAAGAAGGGAAGGTTAAGCTCCTGAGCCTTGTAGAACACTATGTTGACCTTGGGAATGAATGTCAAGTCCACCCGAAGCACCCACATTGTCGTAATGAAAGATACATAGCTTCTTACTGACTGAGAGGGCGTTGAGTTCAGACACTCTTCTTGTTGACATGATTGCTACTAGGAAGCCAACCTTGAACAAAAGAATGCATAGTGAGACTGTTGGTAACGGTTGAAAAGGCTGTATGGGAACATGTCTTCACAAAACATCTTGATGTACAAGGAGGCTTAGTGTGGCATACTCAATTCCCCTGTCCCATACTCCTGTCTCACACCCCTGCATCTCAGGCAGGTGGGCTTGTTGCTTTCTTTCTCACCCTGCTTGTATAGTACATAAATCTGAGACATTTTGTTTATGTAATACAGATGAGGTAAGAGAGGCCCTTAATTGGCAAAAATAGACAGTGGAAGCCAATCACTTGTTAGCGAAGATGTTTTCTCTCACTGCTAAAGCCTGGGAACTTGGCCTTCAAAGGCAGCTGCAATGAATCAGGCTCTACAAAGCAAGGACACTGACCAACAGAACTGATAAACAAAGGCAGAAGCGTGAGACCCAAATTAAGAAAAACATCCCCAAAGGTATAGCTAAAGTCACAAGTGCAAACCTGCACCCAGGTCCAGGGGCTCTTTTGGCACTTATGGCACCCTAACTGTTGCTCAGGGGGCTTCAACACAGACCAGGATCAGTGCGGTGCTGTGTAAGAGGGTGGCCAACTGGGTGCCCTCCGTTGTTCTTATCTGGGGCTCCCAGACAACAGAAAGGAGAAGTAAGATAACTGTTCAAGAGCTGCTTTTATCTGTTTAAGTGCCTTGCCTATAATGAAACACCAACAGCTCTCATTTAAAGTATTGTCAATCCTTTTTTCCCACTTGTGTGCTCATTGCCTCTAGAATCTCTTGAATTTTCTTGCCTGTTGGCAAAACAAAGGCAGCTTGGTTAGTGCCTTGAGAACTGTATGCAGGTGTCATGTAGGGAACCTGTGCACTACCGGTGGGGAAAGCAGGGCTGTGCCTCTGAAGAATTTCTTAAAATGAGGGTGAGAGCGAATTGATCTGGAGCCTGAGGAGGATATCACAAGATAGTGATGACACTGGTCATTTTAGAATATTAGGCTTAAGGCCATGCTCAAGGACAGATTAAAGGAATTGTAGTGGTTCTGGTATTTCTGCTTGGAATTTGTCTACCCATTTTCTACAGCACCATCTGGTGAACACCCTCCACGGTGCTTCATAAATTCTGTTCTATTAGTGGGCTTTTTGTGAGACACTAACATAGTGTCTATTACTGTTGGTGCACACCCTGCCTTTTGTCAGCTGGTTCCTTTCAAAGTCTATGCGGCTAATTGGAGCTAAGCTGGGTCCAGGTGGTGTACCTTGTGTCAATAAGTGGGGTGAAAGGGGCAAGAATAGATGTGGTCACCAGATGTAGGATCTTTGAAAACCAGGCGCTTCTGGGTCAACTAGAAACCACCAGGATTAGGTACGTTTCCTCCTATCAAATTTTGCAGAGTATCCTCACTGGGAGGGGGAAAGGAGAGAACATGTAAAGCAGACCCTGTGTATACAGTGTATACCTTTGCACAGTGGAAGCATGAGTAGAACCTCTTGGTCTTGGTGTTCTGTTAGATGGTGAAAAGGTCTATCACTGGGTCCCCCAGCTGTGTCTGTATGATGTGGAAGGCCTGACTGCTCAGCGACCACTCTCCTTGTAATATGTGATGAAGGCTCAGGTAATCTGCTTTTTGAATGACTTCTTTTACTGTGCTGTGCCACTATTCAAGTGAGGTGGGACTCTGCCCAGTTGAGTAAACCCATTTCTTCCCTGTGCAGGGACTTGGATTGAGATCCTCCCTGACGATTTATGCGAGATTTTGTACTTGAGTTATCAGTCAGAAGCAGCACATTTTTTAGTTCTCTGCGTTGTCCAAAGTGCCTGAATGCAAAGTGGGCTGCCCACAGTTCTAGCCAACTGATGCTGTGGGCTGCCTCCTTCTCTAACCACCTCTCTTTTGCTGTGAGGTGTTGGCAGTGAGCCCCCAGCCCTGAAGGCTGTCATCCATCATAATCACTGTGCAGACAGGGTCTCTGAGGAATGCCTATGATTAGAGTCTTGGGACTGAGCTACCACAAAACAAGTGGAGAAGTTGATGTGTGAGGCGAATTTGTGTTTCTTGTGAGATACGATTTCCTGAAATGGCAGGAGTGCCCACTGAAGGATCCTGGAATGGAACATGGCCCAGGGAACCAGTTCCATGCATGACATCATCATACCTAGCAATTGTGCCAAGTCCATGATGACTGCTGTGTTGTGGGTATTGATTTGAGAATTAGCTGTCTGATGTTTGAAATTCTGTCCACTGAGGGGATAAGAATGCCCTGTAATGTATTGATCTTGGCTCCTAGGTTCACCATTGTGTGTGAGAGAGTCAGCTGACTCTTGGGTACATTGATCAGAAAACCATGCCTCCTCAGGAATTACAGGGTGGACTGCAAATCCTGTTGTGCTCTGGGAAGCGACAGGGATCTGGTTAATATATTGTCTAAATCCGGGTATAAGTGTATTCTAAGCTGTGCTATCAGCACTACTATCATCTTTGTAAACACCCTTGGGGCTGATGCTCAGGCAAACAGCTTGGCCTTGTACTGGTAGTGCTTGGTATTGTACATGGGTAGGCCTTTTTTAAAGTCTCTTGATGTCATGAAGTCCCCTATGGAAAGGGCTTCTCATATGGTTCTGTGTCTCAATGCATAATTTTCTGTATCTCAGGAATTTGTTGAGACCTCACAGATTTTTTGATCGGGTCACTAGCTTAGTAGATGGTGGAAATGCTGTAGATGTCATCTATCTAGATTTCAGCAAAGCGTTTGACAAAGTCCCCCACAACCTTTTGATTAGCAAACTGGTCAAATGCAGACTAGATGGAAATACTGTCAGGTGGATTCACAACTGGTTGGAAAACCGTACTCAAAGAGTGGTCGTCGGTGGCTCTGCTTCAAACTGGAAGGAGGTTTCGAGTGGAGTGCCACAGGGTTCTGTCCTGGGGCCGATACTCTTCAACATTTTTATCAATGACTTAGATGATGGGGTGGAGGGAAGCCTTATGAAGTTTGCGGATGATACGAAACTGGGAGGGATAGCTAACACAATGGAAGACAGGAATAAAATCCAAAGGGACCTGGATAGACTAGAAAATTGGGCTGAAATTAATAAAATGAAATTCAATAAAGACAAATGCAAGATTCTGCATTTAGGCCACAAAAACAAAATGCACGGGTACAGGATGGAAAATACCCGGCTTAGCAGTAGTGCATGTGAGAAGGACCTTGGAATTGTAGTGGATCACAAGTTGAACATGACCCAGCAGTGTGATGCTGCGGCAAAAAAGGCAAATGCAGTTTTGGGCTGCATAAACAGAGCTATAGTTTCCAGGTCGAGGGAAGTAATAGTCCCACTATATTCTGCATTAGTCAGGCCTCATCTGGAATACTGCGTTCAGTTCTGGGCGCCTCATTTTAAGAAAGATATAGACAAGTTAGAGCGGGTTCAGAAGAGGGCGACGAGGATGATAGCCGGTATGGAGAACAAGTCTTATGAGGAAAGGTTGAAGGCACTTGGCATGTTCAGTCTGGTGAAGAGAAGGCTGAGGGGTGACATGATTGCACTCTTTAAGTACCTGAAGGGCTGTCACATAGAGGAGGGTACAGATTTGTTCTCTGCTGCCCCAGAGGGTAGGACTAGGTCTAATGGTTTTAAGTTGCAGGAGCGTAGATTCAGATTGGACATTAGAAGGAACTTCTTGACAGTAAGGGCAGTTCGGCAATGGAACCGACTGCCTAGGGAGGTGGTGGGATCCCCTGCGCTGGATGTCTTCAAGCAGAGGCTGGACAGCTATCTGCGGGAGATGCTCTAGCTGTGGTTTTCCTGCTGTGAGCAGGGGGTTGGACTCAATGGCCTACAAGGCCCCTTCCAACTCTATGATTCTATGATCTATGATTCTATTTAAGACCACCCTCCAGTCCCTACCCTTTTTGAGCTTTTGCCCTTGTCAGGGTACTAACTGCACTGTGCTAATCTGGAGTCCATGATGTATGATTTGTTGCAGAATGGCTACTTTATTTTTGGACCTGGATCAAATAAAATCTGTCATGAAGTGTGTGTGGGAACTGAGTCCTTCCGTCAGTGTGTTTAAAACCTATGTGTTTAATGTTGTCTGTTTCAATGCCTTTACAAACTACTGGAGCTGGCCCCCTGTCTGTTGTTGCCTGTCAGAACTGACTTTTGGTCTCTCTGGGTTGAGATGAACCTAAATGGTGGACATTGAAACTTGCTGGTCTAGTGAACCTTGTTCTATTCCACACTGGTGTGGAAAATCTGAAAGCTCTGAAATGAAAAGTATCCCGTTGGAGGTAAAAGAAATAAGTTGGGTTTTATGTACTCTTTTCTCAACTTTTTTGGGTCCTTTTTATTCTTAGTTTCTACTAGGATTTCCTTCAAAGCCCCATCCTTGAACAGAATAGCTCCATTGAAGTGTGCTGAGGCCAAGTTTGCTCTGGAAGCTAAATTTACTATCCAGTGAGACAACCAGAGTGCCCTGCTACCACATTAGCTACCATGTTTCTGGAAATGAAGGAGTGTGTCCATTGATGCATCAGTTTCTAGCCTCTGGTTAGTTTGGCTAACAATGTGAAGGACTTAATAACATCTAACTCTGCGTCCTGCACAATTTCTTTCATCCACATTAGATTTACTCCAGTAACCCTAAATAAGGGTCTCTATGCTATACTGGCTGCCTCAAAATTTCTCGTACGAGTGGCTTCTGCCTTCTTTTCCCTTGGTGTTTTAAGTATTGCATTATCTTAATTGGACACAACAGTCCCAGAAACCACATCAATACCGAGATTATCCACAAGGGGTGCATTAACAATTTCTGAATAATTATTGTCCCATTTATAATGAGTGGATGCATAGCCAAAACATTTCTTACTAGTGAGTGGGGTGCCCACTCTGCCCAGTTAAGTTCTTTAGAAACCACCCTATACTCTTCCCATACCGGTGGTTCACTGCCTCTTACCCACTGCTTAAAGCTGTACTTTATCTGCTGTAATCATTAACATTACATAATTGTTCTGCTGTACTCTTAAAAGCTATGAAAACGTTTGTTCTATAATTTGTTTTAAACAAGTCAAAATAAACCTCACAACCAGATGAAATGGGAAGGATGAAAGGTGGGAGCATAATTTTATAACCATTTTTGCAGTGCCAGTTGTAGGGGTGATGGAGCTGAGAGGGCCAAGGATCAGACCCCTTAGTGGATTGGTAGGACTTTGAATCCCACGGATCCAAAGCCTACAGTGCCTTGCCTTGAAATGCCCTGTTTTGGGGGTCTCCACTGGCTACCTGTGGTAGTGTATGAGATATGAGTGCTGTTGATGAGGATGCCCTGTCTGTCAGCAGAGGTTGGTGTAGCCTGAGCTGCATTCTACCTCCCCAGCCATCAACTTTG
Organism: Rhineura floridana; assembly: GCF_030035675.1. Taxonomy (NCBI): domain Eukaryota; kingdom Metazoa; phylum Chordata; class Lepidosauria; order Squamata; family Rhineuridae; genus Rhineura; species Rhineura floridana. Next base: position 157,574,378 of record NC_084480.1, read on the forward strand.
GGGAATGCTTCTTGTGTGTGCATTTACCACTGTTATCCATGCACTGGTAACCTTCAGTCTGGATTACTGCAATGTGCTCTATGTGGGGCTGCCCTTAAGGTAAGTTTGGAAGCTGTAGCTGGTGAAAAATGTGGTGGCGTAACTGCTTACTGGGGCAGGATATTGCCAACATGTTACCCCACTGCTGAAAGAATTGCACTGGCTGCCCCATTAGCTACTGGGCTAAGTTCAAGGTGCTGGTTTTGGTGTACAAAGCATTATACAGCTTGGGACTGAAATATCATTTTACCAGTCAGTCACTGTACTCTGCAGATGAGGGCCTTCTGCAGACAGCATCTTATCAGGAGGTCCATTCCACACAACATAGGAAACTGGCCTTTAGTGTTATGCATTTACCCTTTGGAATCCCCTCCCCTTCCATATTAGAAAGGTGCTGTCTCTGTTATCTTTTCAGCACCTACTGTAGACCTCTTTCAACAAGCCTTATAAAGTAGGGACCTTATCACAGTATGCATCTGTTTTAAAAGATGTTTTTAAGATGTTTTGTTTCTCAGATGTTTTTAGTCTTTTGTCCCTTGTTGGCCATCCTGGGCTCCTTCAGGGAGGAAGGGCAGGATAGAAATTTAATAAATAATACATGTATGTGCACTAGAGATAAGATGCAACCCACTAAGGAAGAAATAGAGACAGTGATGTGTCACGGAAAGCTACCAGAAAATAGGTAGAACTGGATCATATGTGGTAACAGTCTGAAGAAATAGCTCCAAAATACAATGTCTCAAAAAAATCATGTTGACCACAGATCAGTCAGGTATAAAGCTCTTAACTGATTTCCCCTCAAGGCAGAGGTCATGTAAACCTATTGCCTCTTCAGTGGAAGGATGTGGGTTATCGGTGCAGATTCTAATTCAGATTGCTTTCTATAATGATTGAAGAACATATATTAAAATGCTGGAAGAAGGTCAGACCTTTGTTATGCAATTTAATGCTAGCAACAAAGCATAATGATTGATCGTGTGTGGGTTCCTCATTGAGAGGGCGGACATTTTTGTTCCCACGCACACACATTTTAATTTTTTGTCACATCCTCTGCCATGTGTTTTTCCTACTGGGAGGGTGGACATTTTTGTTCTCTCTTCCCCCCCCCCCCAATTTCTTTTGTCATATCCTTCCAGATGTTTGATACTGTGGCTCCCATCAGCCCCAGCCAACATGGCCATCCTGGCTGGGGCTGGTAGGAGTTGTGATCCAAGACATCTGGAGGACATCAGGGCTGAGGAATGCTACAATACTGCATCCATAATGCTTCTAATTAATTTTTGAAAGAAGAATCCACTTCAGCTCCTCATGAAACATTATTATCCCTAAGAACACTAACAAAAAAAGAGATCTCCATGGGCATGCTTAAGCATCTGCATAGGATCAGGCTATAGATTTTTCCAGTATCCTAAATAGTTATGTGAATCTCTTGGTTATCTGAACATTGTGTTCTTTATGTAGCCTTGTGTCTGCATAATCTGCATAATGTATGAGTGGCTGGTTGATATGTTTGAGGTAGTGAATGATGGTAGTGATTGCATGGAATAGATGGTGAATGGTTGTATTGTGCTACATTAGTTGTTATTTATATTATACTGCTTGTAATACTCTGACTTTTATATTATGTTTATGTGCATATATATTGTTCATGTATTTTTCTTTGTAAATTAATTTGATATGGTTTTTATTGTACCTTGTATTCTATTGTAAACTGCTTTGAGATCTTTCAGATAGTGAGAGATCTATAAATGGAAATATCATCATCATCATCCTCTGCCATGTTTAAAATCAAAACTATGACATCTAGAGCAAGAACTCTCTCATCATATTTCTCCACTCCCAGCGTGATGTCAGTCACAATCGTTTTAATTTTTAAAACAGGAGGGGGCAGGAGGGAGAAAGGAAGTCTGCCCCTGCTGTTGCCCTTATAAGAGGTGGCTTTTTAGAAGAAAATAAAAGCCACCACCTAAAACTGGACAAATCACTTCAGCCTCCATCCTGTCTGAAATGGCTGCCTCTATTTTGGGCTCTCTGACTTTGTGCCCAGTTTTGGGGAACTCTGAAACCAGGAATCTTGGGGATGAACTCTGCAACCAGGAATCCGTTGAAAATGGACTAAGTGGATTTCCTTCAGTCTGCCTATTTGACCCTGATTGCTGAGAAGGCTATTATCCTTAGCTTTCTACAACAAACTTTTTAACATTCACACATTATACATAAATGGATATGTAAACTGCTTTGCAATATATATTATTTACATATGCATTGATTTGTACAGGTGTCTCTTTTCATTTTGCATTTCTGAAGTGTTTCTTGCCAAAGGCAACCTATATGCACTAAAGTTGCAATCCTAACCATTTTTACTCAGAAGTAAATCCCACTGAATCAGTGAGGCTTACTTCCAAGTAAATGGGGTTAGGGTTTCAGCCTTAATCTGCTTCCTATTGTGAATTTTTAATACCAATGTAATACATTGCTCATTATTGTTTTTTCACATGGTAAGAAGTTATCTCTTTTGTTTTCAGTCAAATTTACGTCTGCTCCTCAGTTAAAGTCTAGCACATCCTCATTTTAAAAGTAACATTAAAGTAAAATTCCTTTTCTGCTGAAATGTTCTTGACTTATAACTAAACTGGCCCTCCCTGATGCCTAAGTGAAGGAAATGAGACAGGATGAAGTTTCTACTGAAGTGTGAGATCAAGGCAGCAACAGTGGCTGCAATCCTAACTCTGTTTACCTGGGAGTAAGCCCCACTAAATTCAATGGGACGAGCAGACATTGTTAGGTTTTGAGCCATAGATGGTTTTATAATCGGCCATTAACCACTACATTGACTTTGTCTTTAAGGGGCCACAAGACTTTTTGTTGATTTTGCTGCAAAAGGCTAGGAGGAGTAGCCCTCTGAAAATTCGTTCATTTTGGAAGTAAGCACACTGGGAAGGTAATCAATTGATTGATGGCTTAGATATGCATGTCTTTTGTATGTGACATAAAACTACATTAAATAGGCATATTTCTGCACTAGTGCACAATGAAACATAACACAGACTTGTGCAAAAGAAACCAGAAGAATGGAACATACCAGATAAAAGTGTAAATGAATATTGTAACAGATTGAGACATGTTCATACATCCCTATTTGAAACTGGGCAAAATGAACCCAGCCCATTAGGCAAATTGTGACAGTCGTGTGTGAATAGTTGTCAATTGCAGATTAATTTTGTGAATATCAGCATTCACTAATGTAAGTGACAACAAATATGCTCCTACTTTTTGGATATACACATGTGAATGCTGAGAATCTCATTTAGATCAACACTCACAGGTATGTCTTGCATTTTTGGATAGTCACAAAATATATTTGTGATTAGCAACAATCACATGCTGATATTCAGCGTATTTTGGACAGTTGCTATAACATATTATTTACCAGTATTGGGTAAGGAAGAAAACAATTCTTCATTAATTTAAAAAAACTTTAAATTATCTGCTGTTGGCCTAGATCAGCCTTTCCCAACCAGTGTGCCTCCAGATGTAGTTGGACCACAATTCCCATCTTTCCTTACAATTGGCAATGCTGGCTGAGGCTGATGGGAGTTGTGGTCCAACAACATCTGGAGGCACCCTGGTTGGGAAAGGCTGGCCTAGATGCATTATGGGTGGACTAGTGAACTAATTTGGAGTAAAAATTCTAAACGGTTCCAATGCCCTGCTTCATATTTCTCTTAGAGTGATGCTAGACAATTATTCAAGAGAAGTTCAGTTCAACTGTATTTGCTATACTAATACATTTACCCAGGACCCACGGTAATATCATCCATTCAACGAAGGTTGGCGGAGGCCCCTGCATGTTCAGATCTGACCTGTCAATGTGTTGAGAGGCGAGCAGCAGAAGGAACAAGAAAGTCAAATAGGATGCAGTATGGCAGATAAATTTGATGAATGGCTTCCTGATGAACAGTCCCAGTGGGCTCTTGGGAGCTATCAGGTAGCAGACAGAGAAGACTGGGAAAAGAAATCCAATAATGACGCAAGTCAGCATCTTCACGGCCCAGTGGCGCCTCCTCCAGCCTGGGAACTCATCATACCAGCGAGAGGCGAGGAGCTGTTGGCAGTTTGGCTGGGCAACAAACTAAAGCAAAAGAAAAGGAACAGTCAAACCTTTTCCACTTAGCATATTATTACTTTGCACTATATATTCTATCATGAAGAAAGAATTTCAGCAGTTACTTCTTATCTCAGTGGTCATAGAAACCCACCTGGAGGAATTTTCTCTTGAGTGCAATTTTTGCAGACGACACTACTAGACTGTCACTAGATCAGCTTCCAATTTCAAAGAAAAAATAAAGAAATAAAGGGTGTTATTTAAAATTACTAGTTGCTAAGCAATTTGTCTTGGAGCACAGCACACCAACAACATTCTGAACCTGCTGTGTGCTTCCATCTTTGGAGCCTTGGATCTTGACCCAAAGTGGCTCAATTCATGCTAATTTGGGTTTAGCCCAAACCTGCACACACAGATCTATTTAGAACAAATATATTCCAATGACTTTTGGGTTGCCACTGTTTTATTGACCCTGCTGCTGCACCAATGCACAGAAATGAGTCACGTGGAGCTTTTCCCATTACTTCATTCCAGAAAATGTTTCATCTGTATCATTTTTGTATGTCTAGCTGCTAGTAAAGGCACAGGTACAAAAACTCTAAATGGAATAGATATTTACTGCACATATTTCCTCTGCAGGATGCAATAGTAGCCACTGATTAAGAAGCGGCATAGGGCAGGCATATGGTTTATTATTATTATTATTATTATTATTATTATTATTTAATACATTTGTATACCATCCCATAGCCAAAGCTCTCTGGGCGGTTTACAATTACTAACAAGTAATTAGTACTTAATGTGAATGGAACTGACTTAATACCACACATGGAGTGGATGGGACCATGCCAGCTTAGCCCTACCCCCCAGCTACAGAAACATGGCCTAGATTAAAACAGAGATTGGTTTACCAGTTTTCATTTTCAAGGTCAGCCAAGTAGAACCAAGTATTGCTTCCTTCTAATGAAAGATAAAACTCACTTTTTTGTCTGTGAAACTCACACAAAACATCTTGGCTCTGTGTGCATTTGCTTCTATTATAATCTTACCCATTGCCTTTACTCCCCATCCACCCAAATCCCTCTTTCAAGTGAAACGTTTGACCAAAAATAAAGAGAAAGAATTTAATCAAAAACACTTTTGTAGTGCAAGAGTGGGCAGGTTTCACTGCATTTTAGTAACATAACCCATCTTTATGACACACATTGCTACTGTGAAGTTTTTCCACAAGTGCTACTTGCCAGACCTTGTTATACCAAGATTCCAATGAAATAACACTGACATTCTTCCAATGTCTGGCAATAATAGTCCTTGCTATTTATTACAAGTGGCTTACTAGCTGTTTATTTATGGTATCACCATCCTGTTACAAAAAAATATTCTGCAGGGCCAGTTATGGGGAGGACAACATTGGTGGACAGATTAAGATGGTCTGCCCCTGGAGACGAATGGAATCTACTGGATTCCTGAATGTCCTAGGGGAGTTCCCAGTAGATAGAGCAGGTGACCCTGTTGAAGCCCTTGTCACGCTGTGGAACAATGAGGAGCATTGGGCTCTTGATATGGTTACTCCTGAGCGCCCTCTCCAGCACTGTGGAGCCTGGTTCGCACCTTGGTACACCAGTGAGCTAAGGGCAATGAAACAGGCTGGATGAAGGCTAGAGCGCAAGTGGAGAAAGACGTGCTGTGAGGCTGATGGGGCACAAGTAAAACATCATAACCATGCCTATTGTGTGGCAGTGAGGGTGGTGAAGAAGACCCACTTCTCTGCCACCATTGTGTCCTCAAATAGCTGCTCAGTGGAGCTCTTCCATATTGTCAGGGGTCTGTTGACATCAGGAAATTGAGTTTTAGACCCTTCGGAGGCCCACTGTGAGTTGTTTGCAATGTACTTTGAGAGTAAAGTTGCTCACTTCTGTAGCATTCTTGATGCCCCATCCACATCTAGTGTAATCCCCAGTGAGGTGTCCAGTGCAATGTCTGCAGCAACTTCTTGGGAACGGGTTCAGTTGATGTGGCCTGATGACCCGGACAAGGTGCTTGCAACGATGCAGCCAGCCATGTGTCCTCTCAACCCTTGCCCTTCTTGGCTTATTAAAGCTTGCCGAGGGAGGTTGACTGAGTGGATCAAGGGTGTGGTCAATGCATTGTTGCAGGAGGGAGTGGTTCCAGCTGCCCTGAAAGAGGCAGTGATCCAACTTCTCCTGAAAAAGCCCACCTGGACCGTTTGTGACAACTACTACCCGGCCACAAATACCCCCATTTTAGGGAAGGTGATTGAGAGGGTTATGGCACAGCAATTGCAAGTACTCTTGGATGAAACAGATTATCTTGACCCATCCCAGTCTGGGTTCAGGCCTGGTTATGGGACTGAATCAGCCTTGGTCGCCTTGATGGATGATCTTTATCGAAAGAAGGACAGGAGGAGTGCAACCCTGTTATTCTTACTTGATCTCTCAGAGGCTTTTGATACCATTGACCATGATGTCCTTCTGAGCCAACTTAGTGAGCTGGGTTTTGAGGCACTGTTTTACAGTGGTTCTTGTCCTACCTCCAGGGTTGTTTTCCAAGAATAGCATTGGGAGATGGTCTTTCCGCCCCATAGCAGTTGTGCTGTGGGGTGCCGCAGGGTACCATCTTGTCCCCCATGCTGTTTAACATCTACATGAAGCCCTTGGGAAAGGTCATCAGGCGATTTGGGGCAAGGTGTTAGCAGTATGCTGATGATACCCAGGTCTATGTCTCTGTAACATCTGAATCAGGAGAGGCCGTACAAGCCCTGGACCGCTGCCTGGACTTGGTGGTGGGCTGGATGAGGGCTAATAAACTGAATCTGAATCCTAGCAAGATGGAGACACTGTGGGTTGGTGGTTCCCAAGTTCAGATAACTGGTCAGTTACCTGCTTTGGATGAGGTTGTACTCCCTTTGAAAGAGCAAGTTTGTAGTCTAGAGGTGCTCCTGGATCAGTCTTTGTCGCTAGAGGCTCAGGTGACCTCAGTGGTTAGGAGCGCCCCAGTTTTGGCTGGTAAGACATATGTGGCCATTTCTGGACCTGGATAGCCTGACCACTGTTGTCCATGCACTGGTAACCTCCAGGTTAGATTACTGTAATGTGCTCTATGTGAGGCTGCCCTTGAGGCTGGTCTGGAAGCTGCAGCTAGTGCAAAATGCAGCAGCGCAACTGCTCACTGGGGCAGGGTATCGCCAACATGTCATCCCACTGCTGAAAAAATTGCACTGGCTGCCCATTAGCTACTAGGTTCAAAGTTCTGGTTTAAGGTTTTGTTTTTGGTCTACAAAGCCCTATACAGCTTGGGACCAGGATACCTGAAACATAGTCTTATCCCTTATATATCCAGTCAATCACTACTGTTTTCAGGCAAGGGCCTCCTGCAGATACCATTTTATCAGGAGGTCTGTTCTGCACAACACAGATAATTGGTCCCAGGCTATGGTCTGAAGGCATATGAGGCCACCACCTTGCTGAAGCTAAGCAGGTCTGGGTCTGGTCAGTGCCTGGATGGGAGACCACCTGAGAACCACATGTATCCCACCTTGGGTGAAAGAAAGGCAGGGTATAAATGTAACAAACAAACAAATAAGTAAGTAAACAAACATAGGAAATGGACCTTTAGTGTAGTGGCACCTACCCTTTAGAATTCGCTCTCTCTTCTTAAACATTAGACTGGCACTATCTCTGTTATCTTTTCGGCGCCTGCTAAAGACCTTCCTCTTTCAACAAGCCTTTTAGGTAGAGACCTTATCCCAGTCTGCATCTGTGTTGGAATTAGATGTTTTTAAAGCTTTTTAAAAATGTTTTTAAAGCTGTTTTGTTTTAAAATATTTTAATGTCTGTTTTTATGATGTTTTAAAGTGTTTTACTGTTTTCGTTTGCTGCCCTGGGCTCCTACTGGGAAGAAGGGTAGGATATACATTTAATAAATAAATAAATAAGTAAGTAAGTAAGTAAGGTTAATTGGTTTGTAATCAGTCCAATTTCTGTAAATACCTGTTACCAGAAACTGTATACATTGCCTCATACCCAGCACAAATTTGAACTAGTAAGATTTCATCCTCTCAAACAAAGTGGGGAGAATCTAGGATGAATCAAAGACATTTTGCAAGATATGAGGTGTCACGTATGAGTGATCTTCATGTACAGACAGACTAGACCAAAGTCCAAAATGTTTCATATTTTTCAATGCCTAAGTCACATCCCCACACTGGTGAGGCATTCTCTCCCCCCCCCCCGGTTCCAAGCTCTATATTTAATATGAATTTGTAAACATTTGAAACAACCCCATTTGTGTTTGACATATTGAGTATTCAATGCTAGTCCTACTCAGAGTAAACCCACTGAAGTTAACAGACATGACTAACTTAGATCTATTAATTTCAATGGGTCTATTCTGAGTAGGACTTAGTTGAATACAACCCATAATCATTTTAAATCCAGAGAAGGTCTTAGTGTATATTTTAAATCTGGACAAGTTTCTTGATGCATATTTGGTTTCATCAAAAAGGTTTGGATCTGAACCCAAGTAAGCCAAGGAGATGGTGTAACTCTCAAACTGTCCTGTATGATCTCATCAGGCACTACCCCACTATTTCATGTCTATTGAAAAAAATGGGATGATATACCACTGGGATCATTGGGGATATCTCTGAGACTAACAGCACAGTTCTCTTGGATCAAACTTTAAACAAAGATTTTATTAATCTGTTGTCTAAGCACTGCAATGGTTGACATTTATGTTTTAAAATGAGTGAACGAAAAGCAGAGCCCCAGCTCCAGTTTTGCCTATTATCTGTCCTCATCCTCAGCCATGTAATCATTTGATTACCCCACCCCCACTGGAGAACTAGGTTAGGCCCCACCCCCCTTTGCTTGTTGGCTTACATACAAGAGACTTCTAAGTTTGGGTCATTCTTGAATCAAATACAAACCCATTTACTCTTTTGTGTATGCCATTTTTGTACCTGTTGTTTATGGGTAAGAATAGTAAATATAGTTGTTTAGGAAGAGTTTTTGTCTAGAATGCCACCAATCTATCCATAAGGGAAATTTTTGACTTTTTCCACTGAAGAATGTCCTTTGTTACGGTTTGCCAAATTGGACCAAAATTTGCCTTGAAATTTAAGTTTCTAGTTACTTGAATACCTAAATAGGGAAACTTATGGGGACACTTAGGAAACATTTTATCAGATATTTCTTTTTGAAACTTCAGTAGAATGTTAAAATACATAGCTTCAGACCTACTAAAGTTGACTCAGAACCCAGCCAACTTTTCCAATAAAGCTAACTCCTTTGGGAGTTCAAATATGTTTCCATAGGTAGGGATAGGGGAGAAATTTGATACAGTTCACATTTAAAGCTGAATTTTTCAAATTTGCACTTTCCAGAACAAGATGAGAACTGAAACATAGCCATCTTTCAAAATTCACACTTAGCCAAATTTTGCACTGCAGTTTACCAACCAACCAATATCTACAAAAATGTATATATTAGGGGAAGTTTGCATTGGCAAAGGGAACACAGACTTTGGCTCTATCAGGAGTAGACTTTAAGGCTCCCAGTTGTTGATTGGCAGCTGCAATCTACCTGTCCCTATACATCTCTATTTTGATGCTTTTTAAGTCATGAACTGTGTTGCAACATTAAGAGAAGTGCAAAACAGGTTCAGAGGAGGGTAACGAGGATGACCACAGGACTGGAAGCAAAGCCCTATGAGGAGAGAGCACTGGGAATGTTTAACCTTGAGAAGCCTGTTCCTATATCTAATGCTTACTGTGAGAGAGTTCTTAATTTAATGCCACAACTGTGGACCAAGGACAGAAAAAGAATGAGTGACAGTGAAGGCCAAGCTACAGGTACAACTGGACATTAACATGACTTGTGCACAGTTTCTTTACTTTTTTTAAAAAAGAACCCGGGTCTCCTAAAAACAGCACTCAGGTCCTGCTTGTGAGCTTCCCTACTCTCTGGGCAGTTTACAGCAATTAAAAACAATAAAAACAAATATACAAATTTTAAAACAAAAAACAATTTAAAAACACAATTAATTTTTTTTAAAAAACAATTTAAAAACACATGCTAAAATACCTGGGAGAAGAGGAAAGTCTTGACCTGGTGCCAAAAAGATAACAGTGTTGGCACCAGGCGCACCTCGTGAAGAAGATCATTCCATAATTTGTGGGCCACCACTGAGAAGGCCCTCTCCCTTGTTGCCAGTCTCCCAGCTTCCCTCGCAGCAGGCACCCGGAGGAGGACCTTAGATGTTGACCGTAGTGAATGGGTGGGTTCATGTTGGGAGAGGAGGTCCATCAGGTATTGTGGTCCCAAGCTGTGTAAGGCTTTATAGGTTAAAACCAGCACCTTGAATCGAGCTCGGAAACATACAGGCAGCCAATGCAAGCGGGCCAGAATTGATTTTATGTGTTCGAACCGTCTGGTCCATGTTACCAATCTGGCTGCTGCATTTTGCACAAGCTGCAGCTTCCGAACTGTCTTCAAAGGCAGCCTCACGTAGAGCGCATTGCAGTAATCTAGCTCGGAGGTTACCAGAGCATGGACAACTGAAGCCAGGTTATTCCTGTCCAGATAGGGGCATAGCTGGGCCACCAACCGAAGTTGGTAGAAGGCACTCCGTGCCACCAAGGCTACCTGAGCCTCAAGTGACAGAGATGGTTCTAGGAGAACCCCCAAGCTACGAACCTGCTCCTTCAGGGGGAGTGCAACCCCATCCAGGACAGGTTGGACATCCACCATCCGGTCAGAAGAACCACCCACTAGCAGCTTCTCAGTCTTGTCTGGATTGAGCCTCAGTTTATTAGCCCTCATCCAGTCCATTGTCGCAGCCAGGCACTGGTTCAGCACATTGACAGCCTCACCTGAAGGAGATGAAAAGGAGAAATAGAGCTGTGTGTCATCAGCATACTGATGGCAACGCACTCCAAAGCTCCGGATGACTGCACCCAACGGTTTCATGTAGATGTTGAACAGCATGGGGGACAGAACTGACCCCTTTGGAACCCCATACTGGAGAGTCCAGGGTGCCGAGCAATGTTCCCCAAGCGCCACCTTCTGGAGCCAACCCACCAAGTAGGAGCGGAACCACCGCCATGCAGTCCCTCCCACTCCCAACTCAGCTAGTCTTCCCAGAAGGATACCATGGCCGATGGTATTGAAAGCCACTGAGAGATCAAGGAGAATCAACAGAGTCACACTCCCCCTGTCTCTCCCAACAGAGGTAATCATACAGGGTGACCAAGGCTGTTTCCATGCCAAAACCAGGCCTGAAACCCGACTGAAATGGATAAAAATTTAATAAATAACAACAACAATATAGATCCATAATATTATTAAATTTTGATTATAAACTACTGACAACTTTAACAGATTAAATAAAATAATTCCTAAGAATATTCATAAAATAAAATAATTTCTAAGAATATTCATATATAGCATATTTGTGAAAGGGAAGTATTTAGTAACAAATATGAGAAGGATTTATGTACAGATGATTTATGTAACTTTAAAGTTAACAATGAGGGCATTGAACTTGTCAAGGATTATCAATACCTTAGCACAGTCATTAACCAAAATGGAGACAATAGTCAAGAAATCAGAAGAAGGCTAGGACTGGGGAGGGCAGCTGTGAGAGAACTAGAAAAGGTCCTCAAATGTAAAGATGTATCACTGAACACTAAAGTCAGGATCATTCAGACCATGGTATTCCTGATCTCTATGTATGGATGTGAAAGTTGGACAGTGAAAGAAGTAGATAAGAAAATCAGCTCCGCGAGCTAGAGGGAGCCCCAGCTGACAAAGTGTCAAGGCGAGTTAAGCAGCAGAGCGAGTTCGGCAGCAGGGCGAGGAGGCCAGGGCCCCCCACTCTGCCTGTCTGTTCCCTGACCTCAACTAAACCGCAGTCTCCAACCCATTGACGTAATAAACCTTAAACAAAACTATGCAGGTAAGAAGCCAGCAGGGGTGTGGGGGCTTTCCAGTGTTTTGCACCGCCTGCAGCATGTACGACTATCTGCCTGTTGGACAGAAGTCGTGGGTGTGCTCTCGGTGCAGTGAGCTCCTGGCTCTCCGGGAATGACTTCATTTCCTTGAGGCCAAGGTGGCGGACCTGGAAAAGCTGAGAGAGGCAGAGAGGTGTGTGGAGGAGGCCTTCAGGGACGTTATAGCTGTGTCCCACTCCAACGATAATAGCTCTCCTGCTATCATGGACAACGATGGTCTCGGGGAAGGAGAGCATCCAGCTGAGGAAGAGGGAAACGATCCCTTAGAAGGGACCCATTCCTTGGGGGATGAGCAGCTATCCTCTCGTGCCGAGGATATATCTCCAGGGGGTGGAGGGATCCTTGTAGTGGGTGATTCGATCATTAGGAACATAGACAGTGGGGTGTGTGATGGGCGTGTAGACCGCAAGGTGTTTTGCCTGCCTGGTGCGAAGGTTGCGGATATCGCCCGTCGTTTAGATAGTTTGGTAGACAGTGCTGGGAAGGAGTCAGTGGTCGTGGTGCACGTTGGCACCAACGACATGGGGAAATGCAGCCGTGAGGTCCTGGAAGCAAAATTTAGGTTGCTAGGTAGGATGCTGAAAGCCAGGACCTCCAAGGTGGCTTTCTCTGAAATGCTACCGGTTCCACGCGCAGGACCAGCCAGACAGGCCCAGCTTCGCAGTCTCAATGCGTGGATGAGACGATGGTGTCGGGTGGAAGGGTTTGGATTTGTTAGGCACTGGGGAACATTTTGGGACAAGCCGGGCCTGTACAAAAGGGACGGGCTCCACTTGAACCAGAATGGAACCAGACTGCTGGCACTTAAAATTAAAAAGGTGGCAGAGCAGCTTTTAAACTGATTGAGGGGGGAAACCCGACAGGAGCTGAGAACGGTCCGGTTCAGAATAAACCTCCCCCCTGGGATAAAAACCAAAGAAATGATGAAATTTTAAAAGGGTAGGCCTAGAAGTAGGCATTGTGAGAGCAGGGGCACAGGATATAAATTCAGAAGAGCAAAATTACCACAGGCCTAACCACAAGTGCCAAAGACACTTGAAGAGAGACACTGCTTACAAGTGCCTGTACGCTAATGCTAGGAGCCTGCGAACCAAGATGGGAGAACTGGAGTGCTTGGTCTTAGAGGAGAGCATTGATATAGTGAGCATAACGGAGACCTGGTGGAATGGAGAAAACCAGTGGGATTCGGTTATCCCTGGATATAAACTATATCGGAAGGACAGGGAAGGACGTATTGGTGGCGGAGTCGCTCTATACGTGAAAGAAGGCATTGAATCCAGCAAGCTCGAAACCCCAAAAGAGGCAGACTCCTCCACAGAATCGTTGTGGGTGGTGATACCATGCCCCAGGAGGGACTTAATACTGGGAACGATCTATCGTCCCCCTGATCAACATGCTCAGGGAGACCTTGAGATGAGATATGAAATTGAGGAAGCATCCAAACTAGGAAATGTGGTAGTAATGGGTGACTTCAACTACCCGGACATAGACTGGCTGCATATGTGTTCCAGTCATGACAAAGAAGCAAAGTTTCTAGATATTCTAAATGACTATGCCCTAGACCAGTTGGTCATGCAACCGACCAGAGGGACGGCAACCCTGGACTTAATCCTCAGTGGGGACCGGGACCTGGTGCAAGATGTAAGTGTTGTTGAACTGATTGGGAGCAGTGACCACAGTGCTATTAAATTAAACATACATGTAACTGGCCAATTGCCAAGAAAATCCAACACAGTCACATTTGACTTCAAAAGAGGAAACTTCACAAAAATGAGGGGATTGGTAAAAAGAAAGCTGAAAAACAAAGTCCAGAGGGTCACATCACTCGAAAATGCTTGGAAGTTGTTTAAAAACACTATATTAGAAGCTCAACTGGAGTGCATACCGCAGATCAGAAAAGGTACCGCCAGGGCCAAGAAGATGCCAGCATGGTTAACGAGCAAAGTCAAGGAAGCTCTTAGAGGCAAAAAGTCTTCCTTCAAAAAATGGAAGTCTTGTCCGAATGAAGAAAATAAAAAAGAACACAAACTCTGGCAAAAGAAATGCAAGAAGACAATAAGGGATGCTAAAAAAGAATTTGAGGAGCACATTGCTAAGAACATAAAAACCAACAACAAAAAATTCTATAAATACATTCAAAGCAGGAGACCATCTAGGGAGACAATTGGACCCTTGGATGATAAGGGAGTCAAAGGTGTACTAAAGAACGATAAGAAGATTGCAGAGAAGCTAAATGAATTCTTTGCATCTGTCTCCACAGTGGAAGATATAGGGCAGATCCCTGAACCTGAACTAACATTTGCAGGAAGGGATTCTGAGGAACTGAGACAAATAGTGGTAACGAGAGAGGAAGTTCTAAGCTTAACGGACAATATAAAAACTGACAAATCACCGGGCCCGGATGGCATCCACCCGAGAGTTCTCAAAGAACTCAAAGGTGAAATTGCTGATCTGCTAACTAAAATATGTAACTTGTCCCTTGGGTCCTCCTCCATGCCTGAGGACTGGAAAGTGGCAAATGTAACGCCAATCTTCAAAAAGGGATCTAGAGGGGATCCTGGAAATTACAGGCCAGTTAGCTTAACTTCTGTCCCTGGAAAACTGGTAGAAAGTATTATTAAAGCTAGATTAACTAAGCACATAGAAGAACAAGCCTTGCTGAAGCAGAGCCAGCATGGCTTCTGCAAGGGAAAGTCCTGTCTCAGTAACCTATTAGAATTCTTTGAGAGTGTCCACAAGCATATAGATAGAGGTGATCCAGTGGACATAGTGTACTTAGACTTTCAAAAAGCGTTTGACAAGGTACCTCACCAAAGGCTTCTGAGGAAGCTTAGCAGTCATGGAATAAGAGGAGAGGTCCTCTTGTGGATAAGAAATTGGTTAAGAAGCAGAAAGCAGAGAGTAGGAATCAACGGACAGTTCTCCCAATGGAGGGCTGTAGAAAGTGGAGTCCCTCAAGGATCAGTATTGGGACCTGTACTTTTCAACCTGTTCATTAATGACCTAGAATTAGGAGTGAGCAGTGAAGTGGCCAAGTTTGCTGACGACACTAAATTGTTCAGGGTTGTTAAAACAAAAAGGGATTGCGAAGAGCTCCAAAAAGACCTCTCCAAACTGAGTGAATGGGCGGAAAAATGGCAAATGCAATTCAATATAAACAAGTGTAAAATTATGCATATTGGAGCAAAAAATCTTCATTTCACATATACGCTCATGGGGTCTGAACTGGCGGTGACCGACCAGGAGAGAGACCTCGGGGTTGTAGTGGACAGCACGATGAAAATGTCGACCCAGTGTGCGGCAGCTGTGAAAAAGGCAAATTCCATGCTAGCGATAATTAGGAAAGGTATTGAAAATAAAACAGCCGATATCATAATGCCGTTGTATAAATCTATGGTGCGGCCGCATTTGGAATACTGTGTACAGTCCTGGTCGCCTCATCTCAAAAAGGATATTATAGAGTTGGAAAAGGTTCAGAAGAGGGCAACCAGAATGATCAAGGGGATGGAGCGACTCCCTTACGAGGAAAGGTTGCAGCATTTGGGGCTTTTTAGTTTAGAGAAAAGGCGGGTCAGAGGAGACATGATAGAAGTGTATAAAATTATGCATGGCATTGAGAAAGTGGATAGAGAAAAGTTCTTCTCCCTCTCTCATAATACTAGAACTCATGGACATTCAAAGAAGCTGAATGTTGGAAGATTCAGGACAGACAAAAGGAAGTACTTCTTTACTCAGCGCATAGTTAAACTATGGAATTTGCTCCCACAAGATGCAGTAATGGCCACCAGCTTGGATGGCTTTAAAAGAAGATTAGACAAATTCATGGAGGACAGGGCTATCAATGGCTACTAGCCATGATGGCTGTGCTCTGCCACCCTAGTCAGAGGCAGCATGCTTCTGAAAACCAGTTGCCGGAAGCCTCAGGAGGGGAGAGTGTTCTTGCGCTCGGGTCCTGCTTGCGGGCTTCCCCAAGGCACCTGGTTGGCCACTGTGAGAACAGGATGCTGGACTAGATGGGCCACTGGCCTGATCCAGCAGGCTCTTCTTATGTTCTTATGTTCTTAACTCATTAGAAATGTGGTGTTGGAGGAGAGCTTTGCGCATCCCATGGACTGTGAAAAAGACAAATAAACTGGGTGTTAGAACAAATTAATCCAGAACTATCACTAGAAGCTAAAATGATGAAACTGAGGTTATCATACTTTGGACACACAATGAGAAGACATGATTCACTAGAAAAGACAATAATGCTGGGAAAAACAGAAGGAAGTAGAAAAAGAGGAAAGCCAAACAAGAGATGGACTGATTCCATAGAGGAAGCCACAGACCTGAACATACAAGATCTGAACAGGGTGGTTTATAACATGCTACTGGAGGTCGCTGATTCATAGGATCGCCATAAATTGTAATCGACTTGAAGGCATATAACAACAATATGAGGATTATATAAAATTATGCATTTTATTTTTAAAAAAACCTCTAAACCTTATGTGTCTTTCTAGATTTATTTATTTATGGGATTTAAGGGTAGGATATAAATTGAATAAATGAATATAAATAAATAAATGTCTCAGACCATTTTGATGCCAAGATGACCTTTCTAGCATGGCCTTTCCTAAATGAGTGCATAATATGCTTTTTAGAAAGGTCTTCTGCAAATGGGTCACTATAAAAGATACTTTCCTCTATGTGAATGATTAATGGACAAGGTCACCGCCCTGGGCTCTGGGAGGAAGGGCAGGACATAAACAAACAACTAAATAAAACATTTTACCCAGAGAGAGAGGCAGGAGGCAAGGATTCCCTTGTTAGGTACATTTTGTCACTAGAATCATTAGGTGAAAGGATTAGAGTGCATTATAAGATCAAAGGCATTTGTATAAGACCATGGTTTCCAAACTTCTTTCTCAGGGACAATTGAAAATTGCTGAGGGTCTTGGCAGATCATTTAATGATTTTTCTGCCTGTTTTCACAAATGTAATTCCATAGGATTCAAACTGTAATATGATAAAATACAATACATGAAATAAAGGAAGCAATAAAATATAATTAAAAATCAATATGAATATTCAGTGTGATGGATGTGCTGTCTTCCATCCTCAACCAGCCATGCCATGGACCGCCGAAATGAAGCTCATGGACCACTGGGGTCCACTCACCACAGTTGGGAACCCCTGGTATAATAAATAATAATAATAAAATATTTATGAGTCGCCTATCTGGCCGAATTAACGGTCACTCTAGGCGACGTACACTGACACAATAAAATACAATATAAACCAGAAAACCACATTCAATAATTAAACTAAACAGCATTAAAAGCTTAGATGCTAATGACATGGCAATGTTAGTGACTCTGGGACAGAATTCGAAAAAGTGTTGCTTAAATATGCAAGACTATCTGAATATAAAACTACAAAAACTGGGATACTACCATTGCACCAAAAGGTAGATAATAATGACAAAGGAATCTGGTTAAAAAATATAAGATAGTATCCAAAAAGGAAATATTTGGATGGAATATGAGCAGGAACTTACAAGAATAATTGCATAAGCTTGCAGAAGACATTTAGAGAAATGGAGGAATGTAAGAGGATCCTTGTTCTGGAGAATAAGTATCATAAAAATGAAAATTCTCTCTAAAATCCTATGTATACTCCAAAATATCCTCGTATCACTATACATCAAAGAGGACATTTTGAGTCCACCAGCTAGAAATCCCCAAAGGGGCAAACTCCAGAAAATTGCTGTGGGTGGTTATACCAGGCCCCAAGAGCAATTTAGTAATGGGGATGTGCTAGTGTCCCCCTGATCAAAATGCTCAGGGAGATCTTGAGATAAAGAATGAAATCAAGGAAGCATCCAAGAGTTGAAATGTTGAAATGGGTGATGTCTACTGTTGTATAGACTGGTTCCAGTCATGGCAAAGAAGTACTATTTCTAGATACTCTAAATAATTCAGCCTCAGAACCAGCTAGATGATCCTGAACTTAAATGGCACCCAGGACCGTGTGCAAGTTGTAAGTGTTGTTGAACCAATTAGGAGCACTGACCATAGCAAGGCTGCCAACAGGTTTCCTGGAGCTGGTGCGCTGTATGTGGATTGGGGCTTCTGCATTCCCACCCACATCCCATCTGCCAACCTTTTTGGACCAGAGGGAACATTTCAAATTTTGAGAGTGCTGGAGGCTTACGTAAAAAAATGGCTGCCATGGGGGTGGCAGCATAACACAAAATTAGAGTATAGTCATGGTGAAGCATTTCCAATAATTGCATTTCCATACTAGAAAAGGCTTGACCTGTTGAATTTCTGCCTGCCAAAGACACAAGAACTCTGTTTTTCTCCAATGCCAATCTTAAACCAAAGCCTAGGCTGCCATTCTGTACTCAATGAGACTTACTTCTGAGTAGATATGTATACCATTGTACTGCAAGTTAATTATACAATGAATTGTTATGAGTCCCCGGTCTTTAACTCATGCAAAACAGGAAACATGCCTAAGTCTCTTTGCAAAGTTTTCAAAAGGAGATGATCACTCACACGTACTTATTGTGTAGTAGTATTTAGAAGTGTACCTATTTATTTATTTATTTATTTATTTAAAACATTTCTAACCCGCTTTATCTTTCAAGAAACTCAAAGCGGCAAACAATTTCAATATAAAAACATAAATACAATATACATAATAAACTATAATCACTTACAAAAAATAAATATACTAAAACTACATAATAACATATACATGTTATCATAATCTATTAAAATTAGAACATTACCATTCCTCATTTAAGTTAAACACCATTTCTCCTTGAAAATTTTCCTATTCTTATTCCTTATTTAAATTGAACGCCACCCGGAATAGGAATGTCTTAACCTGGCGACGGAATGCCAAAAGCGAAGAAGTCAATCGCACCTCAACTGGTAATGAGTTCCAAAGTGTAGGGGCGATGACAGAGAATGCTCTATCTCTAGTTCCTGAAAGATGGACTTGTGAAACTGAGGGAAGCACAAGAAGGGACTCATCAGAAGATCTCAGGGGGCGGGAGGGTTCATAAAATGACATCCGATCGGACAAATAAACAGGGCCCAAACCGTATAGGGCTTTAAAGGTTAAGACCAGCACCTTGAATTGAGATCGGAAGCTAACTGGCAGCCAGTGGAGCTGTTGTAACAAGGGGGTTGTGTGGGTTCGAGGACCAGCCCCCGTCAGCATTCTCGCTGCTGCACGTTGAACCAATTTAAGCTTCCGAACTGTCTTCAAGGGCAGCCCCACATAGAGTTGCAGTAGTCCAACCGGGATGTAACTAAGGCATGTGTAACCTTCGTCAGATCAGACGTCTCTAGAAATGGGTGCAGTTGGCGAACCAGTCTTAATTGGGCAAAGGCGCTCCTGGACACGGCCGAAACTTGAGCATCCAGATTCAAAGCCGAGTCCAGAAGCACACCCAAACTGCGAACCTGAGTCTTCAGGGGGAGTGTAACCCCGTCCAACACAGGTAGATTCCCTATTTCCAGGTTTGTCCCACGATTGACGAAAAGCACTTCTGTCTTGTCTGGATTTAATTTCAACCTATTGACCTTCATCCAATCCATCACTGAGGACAGGCACTGGTTCAGGGGTCAGACGGCATCTTTGGCGTCAGGAGGGAAGGAGAAATAAAGCTGGGTGTCATCTGCATATTGATGATATCGGACTCCAAACCTCCGAATGATCTCACCCAGCGGCTGCATATAGATATTAAATGAGACAGAACAGAACCCTGAGGAACCCCACAGGTTAAAGGCCAAGGGGCTGAGCGGGAGTCTCCGAGTATTACCTTCTGCATCCGGCCCTCCAAGAAGGAACGAAGCCAGCTCAACACAGTCCCCCCTAGCCCCATCCTGGAAAGCCGGTCCAGAAGGATACCGTGATCGATAGTGTCAAAAGCCACTGAGAGATCCAGAAGAACCAACAGGGACACACTCCCCCTGTCGAGTTCCCTGCGGAGGTCCTCTACCAAGGCAACCAAAGCCGTTTCGGTCCCGTGGCCAGGTCTGAAGCCAGATTGGAGAGGATCGAGATAATCCGTTTCATCTAGGAAACGTTGAAGTTGGGTAGTCACCACCCGCTCCATGATTTTACTTAGAAAAGGCAGGTTGGAGACTGGTCGATAATTACCTAAACACAATGGGTCTAAGGTAGGTTTTTTCAGCAATGGTCTTACAATCGCCTCTTTCAGGCATGCCGGAAGGAACCCTTGTTGGAGAGAAGCATTAACCACCCCACAAACCCACATGACCAGCCCCCCCCTGGCCTGTTTTATAAGCCAAGAGGGACAAGGATCAAGAGGGCAGGAGGTAGGTCTCATCCCTCCAAGAAGTTTATCTATATCTCCAGGTTGAACAGGTTGAAAGGAATCCATCATAATATGACAAGCAGAGGCCGAAGGTACATCCTTAGAGACTACATCGATATTGGCGTCCAAGTCGGAGCGGATCTGAGCGACCTTATTCGCAAAATAAGAAGCAAACTCCTGACATCGAGTTGGGGGGTGTTCCACATTATTCTGAGAATAGTCAGGGTTGAGCAGACTTTTAACCACTCGAAATAATTCTGCTGGCTGATTACTGGCTAAAGATATGGAAGTCGTAAAAAAAGCCTTTTGCGTAGCTCGTCTAGTAGCCAAGTATGTTTTAGAGAATGCTTTAACAAGAAGTCGGTCAGTT
This sequence comes from Rhineura floridana, assembly GCF_030035675.1. Lineage (NCBI taxonomy): Eukaryota > Metazoa > Chordata > Lepidosauria > Squamata > Rhineuridae > Rhineura > Rhineura floridana. The sequence continues at coordinate 157,595,262 of NC_084480.1, forward strand.
TCGCTCCGAGATTTCCGCCATCGTCGCTCTAGACCCCTACGAGTGCGTTTCATCACCATCAGCTCACTGGAAAACCATAGAGCTGATTTTGCTCTGGTATGCACGAGGGGGCGTTCAGGAGCGATTGTGTCTACTGCCCTGGTCATCATGTTATTCCAAAGCTCGACCAGAGCATCGACAGGATCGCTTACTCGGGAGACAGGAAATTCCCCAAGAGCTGACAGGAAACCAGCCGGATCCATTAATCTCCTGGGGCGGACCATTCTAATGGGTCCCTTCTCCCCGCAGTGGGTATGAGCCGCAGTTAGTCGAAAACTGACCAGGTAGTGATTGGTCCATGACAACGGAGCTATGGAAAGACCTGCCACACCTAGATCACTATTCCCCTGTCCCGCGTAAAAAACAAGGTCACATTTTTCTGCATAGCATTCTTTCTAGGAGGGCTAGAGACTTACTTTTTTTAAAAAAAAATCAAAGTTTAGATTCTGGGCTATCTGCTGGGGACACGACTGAAAGCCTTTGCGGATACCATGGCACTCACAGGTGATGGGTTGGAAACCCCTTATCTAGATCCTCAGACGGTATTTGTTACTATAGGAGGGAGTATTGCTTAGGGAAAATGCTCTGTCCTATTGCATCAAGTGGCAACCTATATCACATTTCCTCAGCAGATGCACGTCTGAATAAATACCCAGTCTCTTGTTCATCTCTTCATGTTTGTCTTTTTGCTTAATTATCCCTTCATTTTTCTTTGCAGATGCTTCCTGTCAATGTGCAGAGTAGCATCAAAATAGAGAAGCAAATGACTGACAAACTAAATTAAAACATCTGAAAGGGAACAAGGAAGCAATGATGTGGGCACATGTCATAAGGTGAGGGAGGGGGCATGGGACTGACAGTCTGTTTTCATCTCTTTTAATTTTATACAATGAAATACTAAAAAGAGCAAAAAGAGCACCTTGGTTTGATCCAATTAATACACAATGCATCTGTAATATTAAAAAAATCTACTAGTTATGTGCATCTTAATATTTATTCCCAGTATTCCCTCTAGATGACAGAAGATGAACAATAAGTAGCCTAGCTGTGTAGCATTTTCCATATCTAGGTTTTTATTAATATTATGACAAATAATTTCCTTTTCTAATCACATCTTTAGCTTGCTTAGTGTCAAGTTCTCTGTAACTGAGTCATGGGCTTTTGGTGAACCATAAAGAACATGCTAATGAAGCCCTTGAGGTTAGCTGTTTAGAAGAGTCTCCAGCTTTAATGAATACATTTCTCTTGTAATTAAATATTATTATATCTCCTACGCAACATTATTTTCTCTTTAGGCTTATGCTGAATAAAAAGAACATTGGCCCACACTCCCAGCAAGTCAGCATCAATTTCACTGCTGTTCACAGTGGGGTGGCAATTTAAAGTAGCGGACTCTGCTCAGGTTGCACATCTGCATGCCTACTCTACTCAGATGTGAATGGCAAACGGTTATTTCTCATGTGACTTGGACAATGTGTTTCCCCAGTTCTTCAGGAAGAGTCTAGTGATGTGCAAGCTGCAAAGAGCTCCATCAGTAATTGGGAAGCAGCTTGACATAAGCAAGACATTTCCAAGGCCAGAATGCAGCCAACCCCGAGAATAGTGAGTTGCCATATGCACACATGTATGATTCCTAGGTGCATCTATATTGTATATGAATTACTTTTTGTTGTTGCTTCATTTCAAAAACGTTGCAATTTTATACAAGTAGAAGCATATATAAGAAATTTCAGCGCATATACCCAAAACAACCTTCTGGCTCATAATTGCTTCTATTCCTTCTTGCCGCCATTATAACCATCTTATTATACAGCCACATGAGTGGCTGTACACTATAGCCAGCATGGATTTTTCGCATTCCACCATGTTAAATTAAAATACCGCCCCATACCCCATTGTGGTCCTTCTTACAGCCACAATTCAAAGGCAAAACTTACTAGCCTTATACTGCTGGACTCAGAATCACTTGCTCTACAACCCTGAAAGCGTTCACGGTGATACACAAAACACCCGGGGAGAATCCTCAGTCTGAAGTCTAAAACTGGAGTAAAAAAATCCAGAACCATGAACTTTTTTTTCTGGCAGAGGTCTCATAATCTGTTGAAAATCATTAAAAATCATACATGCTTGAGAAGTACCTGTAATTCATAGCCCAACAAAAAAAAATGCCAAAGATGTTTGAATGACTTTAGGGTATTTTGGGGGTGCTAAATCCAAAAATGACATTAGTTTTGCTGAATTGGCTCTAGTTTTTGAGATAATGGATACCCCTCAAATGACGATTGTACCCCAATACGACCTGTAGCTGCTGACATATGCAGCAGGGTTTGGTCTGTCTTTTTACTCTTGAACATTGTTTTGCAAGTTTATCCATTGCATATAATATCATATTGATACTTTTCTTTTTTTTTGAAGAGGAATATGAGTTCGTCACGAAGAGGCTGCTTAAACAATCCTAATGCATTCTGCTATGTTTGTGGCGAACAGGGCCGGTTCCAAAGGATGGCCAGGTTGGGCGCTGGCCCGAGGGCTCCACAGCTCTAGGAGTCCCTGGGGGGCCCTCCGCTCCCCTTCTGCAATCCCGGGGATCGCAAGACGAGCTTCCGAGCTGCCTGCCATCCCCCGCGCTTCACCTACCTTTCTCTGCTGTTCGCGCAGGGTTGCCATCAATAAAGATGGTGGCCAAGGTTTCCGTAAGGGACTGTAGCCTCTGCCGCCATCTTGGTTGATGGAAGCAATGTGCGCGCTGCATGCCATCAACCAAGATGGTGGCAAAGGCTTCAGTCCCTTACGGAAACCTCGGCCGCCATCTTTATTGATGGCAACCCTGCGTGAACAGCAGAGAAAGGTAGGTGAAGCGCTGGGGATGGCGGGGAATGGCGGGCGGTTTGGAAGCTCGTCTTGCGATCCGCGGGATCGCGGAAGGGAAGCAGAGGGGCCCGGGGCAGGCTAATGCCCAAGGACCCCTGTATTCCTGGAGCCGGCCCTGGTGGCGAATACACTCTGCAAAAACAAAGAAAAAACATCACTGACTTTGTAAAACAAGCATATCTTGCTTATTTTGGCGTGAAGCTTGGAGATCAAGATAAGTCTTGGGCTCCCCATAAAGTTTGCAAAACCTGTGTAGAGTGCCTACGACAGTGGGAAAATGGAGAAAGGAAACGTTTAACTTTGGTGTGCCTATGGTGTGGAGAGAGCCGCAAAACCATCACGATGATTGCTATTTTTGTGTTGTGAATGTGAAAGGCTTCAATCGCTACAAGAAACATAAGTGGGAGTATCCTGATTTGGACTCAGCAAGGCGACCTCTGCCACACAGCAAAGACGTTCCCATACCAGTGTTTACCTCACTGCCTGACCTTCCATTGTCAGATGTTGAAGAAATGCTGGACGTGGAGTGTAGCACAGGTGGTAGCCCTGGAAGTGGATATGAAGAAAGCTTTTCAACACCTGAGCAGTTCTCCCAAAAAGAACTCAATGATCTGATACGAGACCTCAGTCTGTCAAAGCAAGCATCTGAACTTTTAGCATCCAGGCTAATGGAAAAGAACTGTCTACAGCCAGAAGCTAACATAACAGCTTATCGGACAAGAGAGGAGGGACTTCTTCCATACTTCAGCCAAGATGAAGAACTTGTATACTGCAATAACATTCCTGGACTTCTTCTCCAAATGGGACTACCAGAATATCGACCAGAAGATTGGTGGCTTTTTATAGACAGCTCCACCAGAAGCTTGAAATGTGTTTTATTGCACAATGGTAACCGCTATGCATCTCTTCCAATTGCTCACTCAACAAAACTTAAAGAAGAATATGAAAATATCAAAATGGTCTTGCAGAAGCTCTGCTATCATGAGCACCAGTGGTCTATTTGTGTTGATCTAAAGATGGTGAACTTCTTGCTTGGGCAGCAAAGTGGATACACAAAGTACCCTTGTTTCATCTGCTTGTGGGATAGTAGGGCAAAGCGAGATCATTGGAAAAAAGTGACACGGCCCTCAAGGGAACACATGACTGTAGGTGCAGTGAACATCATTAACAAGCCATTGGTTGACAGAGAAAAAATCATTCTCCCACCACTCCATATCAAGCTTGGACTGATGAAGCAATTTGTTAAGGCCTTGGACAAAGATGGTGATTGCTTCAAATACATTTGTAGATTGTTCCTTGGACTGACTATGGAAAAAATAAAGCAGGAATCTTTGATGGTCCTAAAATTCGTAAGCGCATCAATAACTTGAATTTCACTAAATTTATGAATGATGTTGAAGCTTCTGCCTGGTGCAGTTATGTCTCAGTTGTCAAGAACTTCTTGGGTAACCACAAAGCAGACAATTATGAAGAATTGGTGCAAAACATGCTCGCTAACTTTAAACATTTGGGTACTAATATGAGCATAAAGGTACACTATCTCCATAGCCACTTAGACAGATTTCCGGATAATCTTGGTGATTTTAGTGAGGAACAAGGGGAGAGGTTCCATCAGGATATAAAGGTGATGGAGGAAAGGTATCAAGGCAGATGGGACAGACACATGATGGCAGACTACTGCTGGAGCCTCCAACGTGATTGTCCTGATGCCCCACATAAAAGAAAATCGTACACACAGTGTTTTTCTATGCATTAATTGTGATTATCTGAATCAGCTTGCTTTGTTTTAATGTTATTGTACTGAATACAATGCCATTAGGTATTTGTATGATTTGAGACAGTTTCCATGTCCTTTGTGGGTAGGCTATGCCTGACCATTAAATTTTTTGAATTTGTTGTGTTTTTCAATGGGGGCATCCATTATCTCAAAAATTAGAGCTAATCTAGCAAAACCGATGCCATATTTGGAATCAGCGACACAAAGTTACCCTAAAATCGATCAAACATCATTGGCAATAAAATTAGTGTTGACCAGTCTAATGAGGGACCTTGCCTCATCATCAGAGCTTCATCTTCTGTAATTTAAAATTTAAAAAACCTGCTTTATTTTATTTAAATATAAGAAAATTAACATGGGAACAAACAACAGTGTCCTGCATGCGCTCTTAAAAGCCAGTGGCCCCTCCCTAGCTTTATGAGCATGTGATTGGAGTCCTTGGCAACAAGAGAGCTGGTTCTTGCCTCTAGTATCATGGCACTGTGCTGTGGAAGGAGCTGAAGGGGGAATGAGCTGGAGAAAGGAGCTCTGAGTTCAGGCGGATTTTTTTAACAGGGGCTGCTGCTGGCAAGTTTCAAGCAGGGGGGTAACCCTGTTTGTGCTGAGTTGGGGAGAAAGCACCCTAGAGAGGGAGCCTGTGCTATGCTCCCCGGCATTTGCACATTTCCTCGACTTAGAAGAGCTGCCTTAGAAGGCCCATCCCCTCTCCAATATCTGAAGGGAAAATGGTAAGGGGAGGGAAGGCACGCTCCCATCCACCCACCAGCTGATCACACTGTTCCTTAAATCCCTCCTCTGCATTTCTTTTTCTGACCTCAGAAGTCTGAAGAAAAGCTGCGAGAGGCACACCATCTCTCTTGTACATCTGAACTCAGCGCCAAGCAGGACGCTCCCCACCCCTGCATGAGAAGAGAAAGAGATCCAAGCAAGTGCTTTTTGAAGCAGTCTCCCCACCACCACTTTAAAGATTGCTGGAGCAATCTTTAAAGGGACTGGGTAAACTGCTTCAACCTGCAATGCAAAACAAAGCCTGCCCCATGCCCTGTCTTTCAAGTTCTGATTGCTCCAGAGACCTCCCACTCAAATTCAGATAACTGCCTTGGGTGAAGCGTACAGGAGGCTGCTTTGGTGGTTTACTTAGTATCTTAATCAGTGACTTGAAAGTTGACTGAACCACTCCCCAAACCCTCACAGAGGGGGAAAAGGTGTGATCCAGTCTCCTGCCAATGACTTGCCAAGCAAGGGGGTTGGAAAAGAGTGTCATTGTTCCTCCCCCATTAGACTGGGTGAAGCTCCTCTTGGCCAGTGAAGAAAGAAGAAGCTTTCCTCTTACCCCAGGCTCTGAAAAGCCACCCCTGCCCCTCAGGTCTCATAAACTCCATGGCAGAGCTTGGAAAAGTTACTTTTTTGAACTACAACTCCCATCAGCCCCAGCCAGCACGGCCACTGGATTGGGCTGATGGGAGTTGTAGTTCAAAAAAGTAACTTTTCCAAGCTCTGCTCCATGGCTTATTTCTGAGTAGACATGCATGAGACACTATTGTTTATTTTCCTGCTGCTGCAGCTGCATTACTGTCGACCATGTGCTAGTAGGTGCTGTGCTGAGTTCGTGATGGGTTGTTTGTTCCGTTTGTTGTTCCAGCAAGAACAGCATTCATATGTATATACGAATAAGCCAGGAGAGGCACAGAGGAGCTTTGAATTCAGAAGCAACAAAAAGGGGAATCCCATTTAACTCAGTGGGGTTGCTTCTGAGTAGACATGGATAGGATTGCACGGCAACTCTTTCCCACTGATACAAACGAGTGTTTTATCTTTGGTAAGATCGCTGCTCTCACTGCTTCAAACACCACTTGCTTTCATCATTCTCTTCACAACAGCCAATGGGGGACAGGGCACAGCGATCCAAACAAGTGCTATCTAAAGCAGTCTCCTCCCACCCTTCAAAGACCTGGTTAACAATCATTTAATCAAGAGATACATGGGCTTATCCACATGGGAGCAAAATGTCGTATTAAAAGCACTGTTTTTACCTCCGTTTTCTATTTGCACAGTCCACACAGGGGGCTCAAAGCCGGCTGCAAACACAGTGCTTTTCATTCACACTGAAGCTAAAGATCAATCACGCAGCTTCCTAATGACCTCTTAAGGTCAAGATTTCACTTCTGCTGATTACCTTGGCAACCGAGCATGCTGAGTTTGTTCCGGGGTTTCATACTCCCCCCTCAAAGTGTGATTATTTGTGTTTCTACTGCTACAATCCAGCTAGAATGCAAATATTTGCTTGAACAGTTATGCTTTTGTGCACAGATTAGGGGGGGAGGGAGCATGTGAATAAAGCACTGTTTGCAGCAGGCTTGCAGAACTGGAGACAGCAGCCAAACAGGAAATGACATGAACAAAGAGAGGGGGGAGGGGGCGCGGAGAGGGGAAGCATCGGGGTAAAGCATTTACAAGCCCCTAGAGATACAAACTGGAGATGTATTTACCTTCCCTGTTCGGATTAAAACAGCATGTTTTTACTATGGATTTAAAGGGCAAAACTGTGCTTCAGCTGCTGATTGCCAGTCACATCATGTGAACCATGCAAATTAAAAGTGGCTGTGAGTAGCACCAGACCTGCACTAAAACTCTGTGTGAACCAGGGTTTTCTGTAAGATGCTTAGTTGGTTTTGTATTGTGCTATCTTTTAATATAGCAGCTAAACAGATGTTTTCAAGAGGTGATCAAGGACTGGTTTTTTTGGGGGGGGAGAGGGAGAGAAACATGGTCTCTATATCAATATGATCAAAAAGCAATAAGGACTGGGTTGTTCTCTTTTGCACCTCAAGCCTAAAGACATTTCCTTAGAATTAAATCAAGGGAGGAAAGAAATAGTGTTAGGATCAGTTTGCTAAGGAATAGCAATCTCTGAAATGCCAGCTGAGCTAGTTAAGTAACAGGAGAGGAAGATGGCTGGTGTGTGAGTGTGAGCGCCTCAAGATCTTTGCTGGTTAACTCTCAGAGCTAAGTAAAGCTAAGATGACGTTTGAACGGCTTGAATGGATATATCTCTGCCAAATGGTGCTTCGCAATATTATTCAGCCTAGAGGATGTACCCAGGGCCGGTTCCAGCCTGCCCCGGGCCCCTCTGCTCCCCTTCCGTGATCCATGGCATGAGCTGCGCCGCAGATCAAAAGACAAGAGCTTCCGAGCCACCCGCCGCCGCCCGCCACCATCCCCCCCGCTACCATCCCCCTGCTTCACCTACCTTTCTCTGCTGTTCTTTATGGCTGTGCGCACTGCGCACGCAGGGTTGCCATCAATCAAGATGGCGGCTGAGGTTTCCGTAAGGGACTGAAGCCTCTGCTGCCATCTTAGTTGATGGCACGCAGCGCGCGCATTGCTGCCATCAACCAATATGGCGGCAGAGGCTTCAGTCCCTTACGGAAACCTCGGCCGCCATCTTTATTGATGGCAACCCTGCGTGCGCAGTGCGCGCAGCCACACAAAACAGCAGAGAAAGGTAGGTGAAGCAGGGGGATTGTGGCAGGTGGCGGGCGGCGGCAGTGGCGGGTGGCTCGGAAGCTCTTGTCTTGCTATCTGCGGCGTGGCTTGTGCCACGGATCACGGAAGGGGAACAGAGGGCCCCTCAGGGGCCCCCATAGCTGCGGGGCCCTCGGGCCAGTGCCCAGCCTGGCCACCCTTTGGAACTGGCCTTGAATGTACAGCAAAGCTTTAAAAGGATAAAAAAGTGGGGTGGGGGAGAAGAGAAAGAAAATTGCTGCATTCAAGTCAGAGACAGTTCTTAAGAAGAAATAGGGTATAGCTTTCATTAATCTCATTTTTGACAGGTCCTCATGAGCCAATAGGAACTGAGAACACCTCAGGCAACAGGAAGTGAGAATGGTCCCTAGTCCTGCCTCCTGGTCCCACCCGTTTTTAATAGCCCTGCCCTCTTTGATGTCAATGTAATACTAATTTAATATAGAATGGGCCACACCCTTTTGATAAAAAATTATAGGCCCCACCTTTTTATTATTAAATTAAAGCTCATGCCCTTTTGATATCAAATTATAGGCTCCATCCTATAGGTTAATATAAAAAGATAGGTTTTGCCCTATTATTTAACAAAAAATTACAGGCCACACCCTTTTGATATTAATTTAATAAAAAAGTATAGGCCCCACCCCATTTTCTATTGTTGATTCCCTCTTCCAACCCTGGAGTGCCTGTGGGTGGTATGTGCGACAAGGCAGTGTTCTAAGCTCCCAGAGGGCAGTTGCCCAACCCTCCACTCCAGAGCCTACCCACAGCTTGGAAGTAACTCGTTAGAAATAACGAGTTACTTGGAATTTGTTACTATTTTCCATAACGAGTGGGTAACTTCGTTACGAGTGGAGCTGCAAATGTAACTTTTTTGTGTTACATTTGGACGTTACTGGGGGGGAAAGCAGGGGAAATCATCTGCTGCTGTGATTGGTGGAATGGTGGAGGAAAGATATGTGCCTCAAACTATATAATAATAATATATAAATTTAATTCATGTGTCGCCTATCTGGCCAGTGGCCACTCTAGGCGACGTACATACAATAAATACAGCAAAATACAATACAATAAAATACAGTGTAACAATATAAATTATAACAAACAATACATAGTAGAAGACGATCCTGCCCTCAACTCAACCCTCTAATGCCACAAGACACAATAAGCCAGAGGTGGACAGACTGGGCTTCTGCGCTGTTTAGCTCTTCCCTCGTGCTCTATGGAGGCACGAGGGAGGAAGTGGAGACTCAGACAGCGCTGGAGGGCAAGGAGGAGTAGAAGGCAGAAGCAGCAGAATGGAAGTGAAGAGCTGTGGAGGTGAGTGTATGTGTTACCCTTTCCAGCCTACTCTCCCTGCCCCCTGCCCCCCGCCCGTCCTGCCTCCCTCAGCCTGCTCGCCTGCCCCCTCTGCTCTTCCTGGCACCCCCTGCTTGTCCTCGCATCTCCTCTGCTTGTCCTTGCACCCTCTTTGCATCCCCTCCGCTTGTCCTTGCACCCTCTTTGCACCCCCTCCACTTGTCCTTGCACCCTCTTTGCATCCCCTCCGCTTGTCCTTGCACCCTCTTTGCATCCCCTCCGCTTGTCCTTACACCCTCTTTGCATCCCCTCCGCTTGTCCTTGCACCCTCTTTGCATCCCCTCCGCTTGTCCTTGCACTCTCTTTGCATCCCCTCCGCTTGTCCTTGCACCCTCTTTGCATCCCCTCCGCTTGTCCTTGCACCCTCTTTGCATCTCCTCCGCTTGTCCTTGCACCCTCTTTGCATCTCCTCCGCTTGTCCTTGCACCCTCTTTGCATCCCCTCCGCTTGTCCTTGGACCCTCTTTGCATCCCCTCCGCTTGTCCTTGCACCCTCTTTGCATCCCCTCTGCTTGTCCTTGCACCCTCTTTGCATCCCCTCCGCTTGTCCTTGCACCCCTCCAGAGAGGGTGAAAACTGGGAACTGGCAAGAGACTAGGAGGTAGGTGCAGTCTCATACTTCTGTTTGTGTGTTTTGCTTCAGTTATGTGCCTCTCATACAGCGGCTCTCACTAGGCAGCAAGAGATGACTACCCCAAGCAACTAATTTGGGGCACCATGCAACAAATTATTAGCTATTTTAATTTTTGGTTGTTGTATATTTACTGTTAGGAAGAGGTACCTGTGAGATTTTCTGCCTCAAATGCCACCATAACTTTTCAAGCTATGGTACTATGACCTTGACTTGAGGGCAGGGCACCATTTGCTCTTCTGCTTCAAGTAGCAAAATGTCTTGGGCTGCACCTGCTTGCAGTCATTTCACATACTGGACAACTAACATGGCTTTTTGGTGAAGGGCAAGAGAGAATAAGACTGTTATCTCAAAAACAGTTGTGCTTGAGGAAAAGATGGCAAACATATGTAGAACTGAACTTTTCTGCAATAATATAGACATTTGCATAGGGTATTTTTTTCTACTCATGGGATATTAAATCTTTAAGTCCTAAATCCTTTGTCATCCCCTCCCCCTTGTGCACACCCTTTACACTGTCTTTCTCCCTATGTATGTGGGTCAAAATGACAACTGGTGTAGTTTGGGAATTAACAGAATGAGAGCTGAATTACAACTCCAAAAAGAACTTCCCTGCTGGTGTCTGCTACTGATGTGGGGGGCATTTTGTTAGGGAGAAGTGATGAGAGGGGGTAATTTGCTGCTGAAACCTTTTATCTGCAACCCCTTCCCTGGCCACGTTCCCCTAGCTAATGGAGGTCAATAAGGAAAAATATGGGGCATTGCACTGGTAAAGTGGCAGGCATGGAAAACAGCCCCTTCCATCTATCTCCTGCTTCACCTACCCAAATGCACCCCAGCAAATACTTTGCACATTGACAGCCCACATTTAGTTGGTTTTCTGGTATTTGCTGCTGAAAGTGTAGTTCTATGCTGGGTGCAGCTGGGACGTTCTGAGTTCATATCTTACCACAGCCATGAACTCGCTGGATGACCTTCTGGCCACACCCACGCCAGACATTTATGTCACTTTAAACAGTCATGACTTCCCCCAAAGAATCCTGGCAAGTGTAGTTTGTGACGGGTGCTGAGTGTTATTAGGAGACTCCTATTCTCCCGACAGAGCTCCAATGTGGTTGAGTGGTCAGGACAGAATAGGGATTCTGTTGGTGTACCGCCCACCCCGCTGCTCAACAGTCTCCCTTCCTGAGCTAGCCGGGGTGGTCTCGGGGTTGATGTTGCAGTCCTCTCGGCTTGTGGTGCTGGGGGACTTCAACATCCATGCCGAGGCCGCCCTGTCTGGAGTGGCTCAGGACTTTATGGCCTCCATGACAGCCATGGGTCTGCCCCAAGTAATATCTGGCCCCACTCATGTTGCTGGCCACACCCTGGACCTTGTTTTCTATGTGGAGGGGGATTATGGTGATCTTGGTGTGGAGGAACTTTCTGTAGTTCCATTGTCATGGACAGACCACTACCTGGTTGAGTTTAGACTCACTGGGGCTCAGAACCTCTGCAGGGGTGGGGGACCGATTAGGATGGTCCGCCCCAGGAGGCTGATGGATCCGGATGGTTTCCTGATGGCTCTTAGGGATTTTCCTGTCACCTCGGCAGGCGATTCTGTCGAAGCTCTGGTTGACCTCTGGAATGGGGAAATGGCCAGGGTGGTGGACACGATTGCTCCTGAGCGTCCCCTCTCACGAAGTGGAGCCAGACCAGCCCCCTGGTTCACCAAGGAGCTGGCGGTGATGAAACGAATGAGACGGAGACTAGAGCGACGTTGGCGGAAGACTTGGAGTGAGTCTGATCGAACACGGGCTAGAGCCTATTTGAAGGCCTACTCCGTGGCAGTACGGACAGCAAAGAAAGCATTCTCTTCTGCCACTATTGTGTCTGCGGGGAGCCGTCCAGCGGAGCTGTTTTCAGTGGTCAGAGGTCTTTTACATCTTGGCCCCCGTAGGGATAATATAGACCATTCAACAGGCCGCTGCCAAGAATTTGCACAGCACTTTGCAGATAAAATCACTCAGATTCGTTCTGACTTGGATGCTATAGTTGATACAGTCTCAGTGGATATAACTTTGGCTCCTGCCTGTCCAATAATAATGGATTCTTTTCACTTCGTACAGCCCGAGGATGTGGACAGGATCCTTGGACAGGTGAGGGCAACCACATGTCTTCTAGACCCCTGCCCTTCCTGGCTCATTAAATGCGCCAGAGAGGGACTGGCTGAGTGGGTGAAGGAAGTGATCAATGCCTCCTTACAACAAGGCAGAGTTCCAGTGTGCCTAAAGGAGGCAGCTGTAAGGCCTTTGTTGAAAAAGCCCTCCCTGGATCCTTCCATAATGGATAATTATCGGCCAGTGTCCAATATCCCATTTTTGGGCAAGGTAATAGAGCGTGTGGTGGCCTCCCAGCTCCAGGGATTCCTGGATGAAACGGAGTATCTAGATCCATTTCAGTCTGGTTTCAGGCCTGGTTATGGGACGGAGACGGCGTTGGTCGCCTTGGTGGACGACCTACGCAGAGAACTGGACAGGGGGAGTGTGTCCCTGTTGGTTCTGCTGGACCTCTCAGCGGCTTTCGATACCATCGACCATGGTATCCTTCTGGGCCGCCTTGCTGGGATGGGACTTGGGGGCACTGTTTTACAGTGGCTCCGTTCCTTCCTGGAGGGACAAACCCAGAAAGTGGTGCTGGGGGATTCCTGTTCGACTCCTTGGCCGTTGGCCTGTGGGGTCCCTCAGGGCTCAGTTTTGTCCCCCATGCTATTTAACATCTACATGAAACCACTGGGAGAGGTTGTCCGGGGGTTTGGGGTTCGGTGCCATCAGTATGCTGATGACACCCAACTCTACTTCTCCTTTCCACCTAACTCCAAGGAAGCTGTCTTGGTTTTAAACCGGTGTCTGTCATCAGTGGTGGACTGGATGAGGGCGAACAAATTGAAGCTTAATCCAGACAAGACAGAGGTGCTCCTGGTCAGTCGAAAGGCAAATCAGGGAATAGGGATTCAGCCTGTGCTGGATGGGGTTACACTCCCCCTGAAGACGCAGGTTCGCAGTTTGGGTGTGCTCCTGGATTCAGCTTTAAATTTGGAGGCCCAGGTTTCTGCGGTGGCCAGGAGTGCTTTTGCACAATTAAGATTAGTGCGCCAACTGCACCCGTTCCTTGAGCCATCTGATCTGGCCACGGTGACACATGCCTTAGTTACATCCCGTTTAGATTACTGTAACGCGCTCTACGTGGGGCTGCCTCTGAAGACTGTTCGGAAACTTCAGTTGGTGCAACGTGCTGCAGCAAGAATGTTAACTGGGGCTGGTTACAGGGACCATACGACTCCCCTGTTACAAAAGCTCCACTGGTTGCCACTCTGTTTCCGGACACAATTCAAAGTGCTGGTGATGACCTATAAAGCCCTATATGGCTTAGGTCCAGGCTATCTGTCAGACCGTATCTCCCTATATGAGCCTGCCCGGGCCCTGAGATCCTCAGGAGAGGCCCTTCTCTCAATACCTACGTCCTCATGAACACGACTAGTGGGGACGCGAGATAGGGCCTTTTCGGTGGCTGCCCCGAGGCTTTGGAACTCCCTTCCTAGGGAAGCAAGAATGGCCCCCTCCTTGCAGTCCTTCCGTCGGCAAGCAAAGACTTTTTTATTTCAACAAGCCTTTGGAACTGAAAGCTGTTAAGGACAGGACTTGAAGGGTGCTGCATTGCTATTGTCTAACTGTATTATTTTAAACTGAGTTTGAATTATTTTAGCTGTATGTATGAATGGTTTTAATACTGTAAATTGTTTAATTTGATTTTAATCTAGACTTTTGTATGTTTTTAATTATATGTGTGCTTTTATCGGGAAGCCGCCGTGAGTTCCAGTTTTGGAAAAAGGGCGGGGTAAAAATAATGATAATAAATAAATAAATAAATGTCCAGAGTGGTTTAACAGTCAGCCCCTCTTCTCAGACAATTCTGTGACTGGAGTTCTGTGGGGGGAATTGGGGTCTCCTAACAACTCTCAGGACCCTTCACAAATTACACTTCCCAGGATTCTGAGATCATGACTGTTTAAAGTGGAATAAATGTCTGGTGTGGATGTAGCCTTAGTGAGTCATTTTTCTTTCCAGCCTGCCCATCAGTCATATGGACATTAAAAAAATCTGGACTATTATAAAAGTTAGAATTTTATTTGAAACACCTTTCAACACTCAAAAAAGGACTGTCAGTCACTAGAGCAGTATGACATTGGAACCAGTTACCTAGGGAAGTGGTGGGCTCTCCAACACTGGAAGCATTCAAGAGGCAGCTGGACAGCCACCTGTCCGGTGTGCTTTAACTTGGATTCCTGCATTGAGCAGGGGTGTGGACTCGATGACCTTAAATGTTCCTTCCAACTCTACTGTTCTATAATTTTCTGTTAGCTGAGACATCTCTCTCTCTCTCTCTCTCTCTCTCTCTCTCTCTCTCTCACTCACTCACTCACTCACTCACTCACTCACTCACTCACTCACTCACTCACACAGCCACTGAGCATTCCATAACAGAGCATGCTCAGTATTCATTTGGGCTGTTTTGGGAGTCATCCCCTTTCTGTTTTCTCTCTCACTTTTTTATATTCTGCAACACTTGGGGTTCCCTCTTGCCCACTAATACTCCTTATTATGTGTGGTATGGATGGTGATACCATGGCTACATAAGCAACAACACTTCCAGCCTGAGCTTCAGAAATAGAGGGAATGACACTCTGACCAGTTTAAGTGGTTAGTATTTAAATCTGATTGGAAACTGTTCAATTTGATACAAGGTGGCTATTAAGCATGACCTAAAAGCTGCAATTCCAGGCATACTTACTTGGAAGTAATTCCCATAGCAGTAAATAGGATTTACTTCTGGGAGTATAGAATCAATCCGTAAGAGTCTCCCATTAGACACCATACATGTAAGCACATGGCTTTTCCCCAAGAATCTTGGGGGCTGTAGTTTACTCCTCACAGAGCTACAATTCCCAGCACCCGTAACAAACTACAGTTCCCAGGATTCTTTTTTGGGGTGGTGGTGGAAATGTGCTTTAAATCTGTCATGTGTATGCAACTTTGGTGAGATAATAGCTGAAGGTAATCAGCCCAAAATGATAACAAATAATCAGTAGGCATTCCCAAAAGACATTCAAACAGTGGGTAAAAAAAAGTGAGAATTACAGAGGCAAACACATAATGCAGTTAAGCAATAAAGTAATCCAAGAGAGAGGAGACACCTTTGTCTCTGCTCTCTCCCTCCTGAGCCAGGAGGGCAACTCCCAAACCTGAGTGTTGCGCCTCCAAGTTAGTTAGAACTAGGTATGCCTTTCCTATCTACTATGTATTTCTATAAATAAAATAGCTTTTCTTATTTTACTAAGTCTTAAGTCTCAGTGATCTCAGTGCAGGGTAAAAGCCTGCCACTTAGGTAAACGCACACATTGGCACACACACATCTCAGACTGTTGACAATCTCTGCTAATATCTATACAAATTTACATAACATGCATCACCTGAACTCACATGATCTAGAGTTACCTTAGATCTTGCAACATTTGCAAATGAGAAGCAATAGGGTTTTATATTAGTTCTGACTGTCTATTGGGCTATCATAGGGTATGTGTTTTTTGCCTTTTCTATGGCAAAAACTCCAACTTCAGTGGAATTTATGTGATGTGTTCTAATCATTTGAATTTGGCTAATGAATGCTTTATTCTTTCATCAGAACTTTAGCAGTAGTACTAAAATACTAATAAAAAAGGGAAAGAGAAAAAATACTTTACATACATCATTCAGCTGTATTGTTAATTATAGATATAGATATAAAGGATAAACGGCATTTTGTCAAAAGTATTTTTGTCTACATTTTATACCTCCTCCTTGGTTTTCCAAGCTTGGCATGGAATGCTTCTCATACAGAATTAATTTGAAATGCTGCATTATCATAATCATCATCTTCAAAATAAAAAATAAATGTACTGCCTTCAAGTTGATTCCGATTTATGGTGACCCTATGAATAGGGTTTTCATGAGAGGCAGTGACTGGCCCAAGGTCACCCAGTGAGCTTCATGGCTTTGTGGGGATTCGAACCCTTCTACTACCCCCTATGTGTGTGTGTTTAGTTTTAACATTGTTTTAGGCTACTTAGATGTGCAGCAGCCAAGGCCAGCACCTTGTAGGCATTTTATTTAAAAAGTAACTGAAATGTAATTGTAGTGATTACTTTTGAGATTACTAAGGCTAGATTTAACTCCCTTCATTCTGCGTTATTGACTGGAAGGTACCAAGGAATTCCCTACAAACAACGTGTATGTCCGTGTGGGGACGGCAATATTCAAACACTCATTCATGTTATGTTCAACTGCCCCATATATAAACCTATACGCTGTAAATTTCTATCTGGCATAATGGAAAGTATCACACAGTTAGCTCCTGATTCCATGATGCGTTATCTAATAACAGGATCCAATAAAACAATCACAATGAGGGTTGCGAGTTTTATATATGCTGCACAATTGTTATGATTTGGAATTTCATATAGTTAAATTGTTCATTTTATGAATGTAATAATTGAATTAGAATCAATAGGTGTAGTCTCTGTGAATTCATATCTCATCATTTAAAATTCTCATTTTATTTTTGGTTTTGTGATTTTATATTTTATTACCCACTTTTATCATATTTGTATTATATTATATGCCTGTATCAGGACGGGTCTTTGACCGTAAATAAAGGTTTGGTTTGATTTGAAAGTAATCAGTTACTTTCAGAGCAATTGTAATTGTAACTGGAATTACTACTTTTTTTGGCCAAGTAATTGTAACTGTAATTATTACTTTTTAAAAGTAATCTTCCAAGCTCTGAACCTACCCTGATAATAGGAGGGCCAGACTCAGAGACAAAGGCAGCTATGGAATCTGTTGTCTACCTCCACTGTGGGTGTGTGGAGCTTTCAGGACCCCCTGTGGAAGAGCCTATGAACTCCCCCCAGGCAGAGCAACCTGCAGAAGTCAGAAATAGTGACGAAGCTGTCAGGGCCATTTATGGAAAGTCAGATGCTCTATTTTTGGCAATGATAATTTGCATGCCTGATAGGCTTAGATTCTCTTTTGCAAATCATATGGCTCCTGAACACTTTACTAAACCCAAATCCCCCATGCCACAGTGCCCCACAGAAGACAGAATTAGTGAGGAAGCTGACAAGATCATTTTTAGAGAGTCAGTCTGCCTATTTCTTGAAATGCATGGCTGATAGGCTTAGACTCACAGTTGCAAACTATATGGCTCCTGAACAGTTTTGAAAACCTGAGGCCCCACAGCTGTTTCAGCAGCCCCCTTCCCTCGCCGCTCAGCTCTCCCTTAGGCTGGCAAACATAGCTTCAAGCAGCCTGTGGGAGAGAGGCTCCTGTGAGGAAAGGAGTTGCCTGGGAGCCTCTCTGGGGTCTCCCCCCACATGGGGGTGGCCTGGCATCACTGCCCGCTCTCTCCCCAGCTTGCCCTCGCCACCAGTGACCCCTTCCTCCGCTCTCCTTCCAGAGCCTCCTTAGATGGTTGCGGGTGGCCATCTAGCAAACCACTTATATGCCAATAATTCCTGTGGGTTTTTTGGTTGTATTTGCGATATTTCACAAAACCAACTGTATGCTTTTCTGCCTTTATGCATATTAATGTTTCTGGAGATACACACGGCTGGCAATTCCACTTATTTCTCCAGAACAGCTCCTCCCCATTCTCTCTCTCTCTCTCTCTCTCTCTCTCTCTGCCTGCCTCTCACTCTCTGTGTAGGCGGCGCCGGCAGCATAAGGGAAGAGCCACTGTGAGCTGGCTAAAGATTAATGGCTGTTGAGCTTCTGCGCAAATGCGGTTTTTTGCATCTGCACAGTAGAAACTGCCGAGGCCTCCCCAACACCACACCATTGCTCTGATTGGTTCCGTTCTCCCGGGCTTTCCCCAGACATTCGCGCACATGTGCAAAAGTGGAAATATGTGATTGGCTGGGGATGCGGCAAGGGGTATGGGGAAACACCCAGTGACCGCCCACGGAACGCCTCCTGCTCTAAAGTCCGCATCCGAGCCCCTAATGTTGCAGCGGATGATTCCCGATTTAAAAAAGCAAATCGCATTTTTTGCAGCAATGCCAAAGCGGATTTAACCGCACAAATATGCGCAAAAGCGCTCGATGTCATATGGACGACCGAAAAATAATGAATACACAAAGCGATCATGTCACACATTATACAGTCGTCTGGATGAGCCCTCTGCCAGCCTGAGCTTTACCGTCTATTCATTGAGGGAATACCCCCAGCACCTCCAAACTCCACAGACAGCAGCCTCAACATAGATGAAGCAACGACACTGCTAGGAGTCCCTAAGTGTCTTTTATTATTTACCTTGGTGGGGGAAGGGTGTCCCCTAAGACATCGCTACAACTTTATTCTTTCTCTGTGTATACATTTAACAGCTAAAAGATGAAGAAAATGAAGATGGGAATGACACAGTCGATTCAAAGTCCTGTCTCACTTGCATCTGTGTCTGAGATCTAGAAATTCAGCATTAATATATGTAATGGGCTTTGTGGGGGGGAAAGCTAATAGCGAGTATGAAACACCGTACTCATGTAAAAAATAAAATAAAGACAGTTGTATAAAAACCATGTTTCACAAAATTACTGGATGAGAAAATTATTTTTGTAAAGCAGTAACTAATGCAATAATTCCCTTCCCCCAGTGTTGTTGCAAAGCGAAGCAGAAACACACAGAGTAAAGTTACCTAGCATCTCCACCAGCCAGTGTTAAAACTTTCCCATGTGCTGTATTCTCAAAAAGGAGAATTCAACTCAGCATGCATGTTCTTGTAGGGATTAAATCATGCAAGTTCTCTAAACAAACATGGGTAGAGGGAGTGGGCACCTTGCACAGACTGAAGGTTAGAAAGACTTTCCTTACACTCCCCCCAAAAAGAGAAGTCCTTTTGCAAGGTGACTGTTTTCTTACAGTTAACTGTTGCAAATCAAAGCAGAACGAAACACACGCATTTCATCCCTCCACCAACTATCTTTATTTTGTGAGGGTGGTTCTAAACAGAAACCATGTTAAAGCCTGTCTTGCAGACCGAGAAGCTTACACATTGCATAAAACGGCAAGAACAGTTAACTAATACCACCCTGCTTGATTTCAGGCAGTTTTCCTCAAAAGGGAGATGTTAGGGGTTCATACTTACTTGGAAGCAGTCCCTTGGACATAGCTCTGTGGTGTAAATGAGAAGGATGCAGAACTCCACACATACTCCAAGGCACATTTTAATATGATGATGAATATTCCCTTACAAGCAATACAGAAACAATCACACACAACCTCAGAGGTTTTGTGACACATGCAGGAAGAAGAGAGTTGTGAAAAGCTACACAGAACTTCAGTAACTATTCCTTCCAGCAAACCTCATTGGGGGGGGGGGTAAGCATTTTAAAATGCTCATTCAATAGCCTTGGTGCATGCCTGCAGTCTTACAGAATTGTTAAGGGGTACTGGTTTTAATTTTGCCCTAATATTTTCTTATTTAACAATTGAAAGTGGGATTTCTTGTATTTTTGAGTTTCTTTGGATTAAATAGAAATTTGGCTGTTCATCTAGGCTAGATTACAAAATATGTATCTGAACCAGAACATTTTTTCTCATAACATATTGAACTGTGAGATAGCTATTGGGGCTTTGTTAGAGGTCCCAAACCCATTTTTAAAGTCAGCTGATACTCAGTTATAGCAGCAGAGGGCAACCTTTTTGCCCCTGAGAGCCATAGTAGATGGACTGGTGGTCCACACACATTCGCATAGCCTGCCAAACAGTATGATTCATATGGAGAAAATGGTGCATGGGGATCTACTTGGTAGTTTGGCAGGGTGGGGAAAACACAGTTTACTTGGGTAGGGCGGAAGGCGTGGAGGTTGTGTGTGCTGCCTTCCCAAGGTAGATTGCACTTCCGCCAGCACATGGAGGCAATCAAATTTGGCACTGGGTGTCATACCTAGCCCTGACCTTGTACGAATAGGGATGTCAAAGTCAATTTCACACACTTCCCTGCCCCTCTGCTGACCAACTAGCATGGGGGCACAGGACAAATTAAGAAATTAGGAGTCCTCAAATTGTGCAATGCTGGGGCCAGTGGATAGTGCTAGGACCGAGCGATCCTGACATTAGTTGTACTAAGTGAGGGGAGGTAGACACACAAACACATACACCCAAAACACTAGCAGTACATGCCATTTGTGCCGAAGGAGGCAGTGATGCATCCCCTCCCTAAACAAGTTGCCAATTTGTTTGTGGGCCCAGTTCAAGGTGCTCGCAATAGCATTTAAAGCCCTATAAAGTTTAGACCCCAAATATCTGAAAGACCATCTCCATCTCTACCAACTCTCTCGGATGTTAAGATTTGCAGAGGGGGCTCTCTTGGTAGTTCTGTCACCTTCAGAAGAATGGCGGCCTTGGAGAGGACTTTCTATGTGGCAATCCCTAAACCTCCCCACAGCGGTGTGTCTAAGTTATCTTCATTGTATAAGTTTTGCCATATGCTAAAGAAACACATCTTTACCCTGGATTTTGACAATTAAAGTATGTTGTTTTGTGGGACCCACCTCTGTTGTTGATTTGGTACTGTTTTTTTCTATCTGGATTTTTTTTCTTGTTTTATCATTGTAATTGTTTTATCCATTTTTAAATTTGCATATATTCTATTGATGTAACCTATCGTAAGAGCTTATGGTGAAGGGTGGAGAAAACCCTTGTAAATAAAAATAAATAGATAACACCTAACTTATTAGATAAGCATGACTGCAATGGTATGCATAATTTCCTGAGAGTAAGCTCCATTGAACCCAGTGGAACTTTTGACTACAAAGGATCAACTTCAGTCAGCTGAAACCTTTCAGTGTTACCATTTACACAGCTAGCATGAAGTAGGAATCCCAAAGAAAAAAGTATCCAGTTTTAGGCTTGAGAAGAGAAGACGGAGGGGAGATATGATAGCACTCTTCAAGTACTTGAAAGGTTGTCACACAGAGGAGGACCAGTATCTCTTCTTGATCGTCCCAGAGTGCAGGACATGGAATTATGGGGTTCAAGGTATAGGAAGCCAGATTTCAGCTGAACAGGAAAAAAATTCCTGTCAGAGCAAAATGACAATGGAACCAATTACCTAGGGAGGTGGTGGGCTCTCCAACACTGGAGGCATTCAAGAGGCAACTGGACAGCCATCTGTTGGATATGCTTTAAGCTGAATTCCTGCATTCAGCAGGGGGTTGGACTCAATGGACTTATAGGCCTCTTCTATCTGCGTAATTCTATGATTCTACAATTTCCTTTATGCTAATTGTCACAATCAAATTTGAAAGCCTCATTATCACTTCATTCACCTGCCAGAGCAAGGAAAATCCTGAGTTACTGTAGTACTCTGGCAGATGTTGTCATCACTCATGCTCTGAAAAGTTTAGGATCTGTGCTCCCCCACATTTCCCCTCCCTCACACCACTGAATAACCGGAGTATTATGAACTGGGCAAACTTGTATTCCACACCAATTGTTACAAACGTGGTGCTTATTCTGGAAAAGAGGAGTCCATCTTCTCCCACAGCCTTCTCTAGACTGTTGGCCTTAACTACAGCTCACTCTCTCATACGCCTCAGTTTGCTCTTTGGCTCTTCCCCTTAAATAGGAGACCTTTGCATTTATGGGGGTGCTGGATAATCCACAGCCATTACACTTCAGGATGAAGAACAAGGTCTTTGTGGAGCTATTAAACAGAATCCTTTATTGTAAAGTCAGTATAAAATCTCTGGATTTTTATTAGCAATGTACTGTTCTTACATTGACAATAACTTTGAAGGTTCCCTGAATATACTTCTCCCTATTTCTTGAAACATAAACCATCCTCTTGAAAGTTTATGAAAACGTCAACAGCTATTTCTTTCTTGCCACAATCCCCCCCCAACTTTCTAACTGCTAATGACTAATTCCCTATATGATGAAATGGTTGCCTTTTCTTCTTTACTGCTGCTCTCTGCCAAAATATTTTCTTCCAGCAGCATAGAAAGATAATTAAAAGAATAATTATCTTTGTGGAGACATGGTGGAGACAAGGACAGCAAATCAAATCTTGTTTGCATCCCCCCAAAAAACAATGGGGCTGGGAATGAAAAGGCACAATGAAAAGCCACAAACATGAAATACAAGGGACTTCTGCCCCTGCCTCCTTTGCGCCAACCCCAGCATCTAACCTCAGGCACCATCTACCCTCTCGCCAACCCTCCCAGAGTCTTCAGGTAATGTTGTGGAATGGCTGGCAGATGCCCACTCGTGCTCCATGGACACTCGCCTTGCCTCCCCTTTTCCACTGCAACTCACAAAGGCTGCCACAGCTTGCCCACACTGCCACAGCCATGCTTAGCCCACTCCCCACCTCACCTAGTGCAGCACCCCCACTGCCTCACCCAGCCCAGTCCTCCCGCCACCTCACCTAGCCAAACCTCACCTGCCTGCCGGCTTCCCTTCCTCTTCTGCCTGTCACCGCCACCATCACTCCACAGCATTTAGAAGGCTGTCGTCTTGTGATTACAGCATGATGGCAGTCTAAGAAAAATGCATGTATGGGAATTGCAGGATGGAGATCAAACCTGCCCCTACCAAACCCTAGGGCAGACTCATATAGACTTGGAACACTGTACCATCAACACTGGAGAGTATGTGGAATCCAGCTCTTCCCCCTTTAAATGCCCTATCTGAAGTCTATTTTAAGGTATGATACTGCGTAATACCATGCTCTAATATGTCATAGTAGTTCTGTGTAAGAAAGGATGATAAGAATCTTGTTAGAACAGGATGGGAGGGGCTGGATAGTGCAAGAAAGGGTGGAAAAGAGGAAACTCATGCCCACAGTCACTTGCTATAAATTTCTCACACATCCTGACTCAGGAGGGAGACCTTTCATACTCTGGCCTCCTGGACTACACCTTGACTACAGCTGCTGATAATAAAGACGTTTCAGGGATTGCTTGTGAGTAAACCCCTTTACTCACAAGTAGACTGATGACTCTCAGCCCATAGATGCATACTATGTAGGGTTGCCAGGTTGCTGGCCTGAGACTGCTGTATCTTTAGGAGAAGAGAAAGTCAGACAAGTGCAGGTGTTCTTGCAACACAGTAATGGGAAAAACCACAAGGTGGAATTCTCCCTTCCCCCTGCACAACTCTTAAAGATACAGAAGACCTCTTGGTTGCCAGGCCTGGCCTCCAAGAGGTCTTCTGTATCTAAAAGTTGTGCAGGGGGAAGGGAGAATTCCACCTTGTGGTTTTTCCCATTACTGTGTTGCAAGAACACCTGCACTTGTCTGACTTTCTCTTCTCCTAAAGATACAGGATCAGTCTCAGGCCAGCAACCTGGCAACCCTATGGGAGAAGGAGAAAATACATACTACCACAAAAAAGCAGAACTGATAATGATAGCTCAAAAAAATGAGACCCATTACATTTTATGCAGTATTGAGTCTTGGCCCTCACTTTTTTCTTAGCTCTTTCTATGGGAATTCATGCTTTATGTCTCCTTGACACTGTGGAGGACTGGTGGAGATGTAATATATTTCAGAATATATAATAATTTTCTTTGTTTTACTATACTGTTAAAAATGCTTTTTATTGGTTTTTTTGCCTGCTCCTCATAAACTGGCAAAATGAAAGAGATGCTAATCTTCTTACAGTTCAGCTGTTTGTATCTTCATTTGTAATACAAATTTCAAAATTTTAAAATAAATTCAATTTATAATTGTCTGAATAAACTATACTTTAAGCGTACCAAACATGGTAATTTTAAGGGCAAACCATATCATACATAATACATTTTAGGTTCCTAAAGTAACAAAGTGACTTTCAATCTGTAATCTCAATCTCAATTTATGGGGACCCTATGAATAGGGTTTTCATGGTAAGCAGTGTTCACAGGTGGTTTACCATTGCCTTCCTCTGAGGCTGAGAGGCAGTGACTGGCCCAAGGTCACCCAGGGAGCTTCATGGCTGTGTGGGGATTCTAACCCTGCTCTCCCAGGTTGTAACCCAACACCTTAAAGAAGTACTGCATTCTCATCTTTTCCCAAAATTTCCATTTTTTTCTCTCTGAAAAAAACAACACTCCCCAAAGAAAAAAATGGTTCCCCCCCATGGCTTCACAATTTCAAAAAAAATTACATCTCTTGTCTAGAAGTGCATTTTCTGTCACCCCCCTGGTGGGGGAAGTTCTTTTTTTATGAATTCAGATAAGCAGTACAGTTTGACACCAGCTATGTTAAACAGGTGGGTTTATTAGTTACTTAGCAGAATAATCAAAGCAACTACACAATACATAAGCATGACTCTTCAGAACAGACAGATAATACAACCTGAACCCAGCTACAGGGGACACTCTTATTCTAGATCTTAACAATGACAGCTGCAGAGCAGCACACTCCTCTCCTCCTGCTTAGTCCTTAATCAGTTGATGGAATAGTGTTGGAGTCTCTCCTCTGCGTGCCTCTCTTTTTACAGGGAGAGAAATGACTGTCATAGGCCACTTTTAGTATTATAAATGGTGGCACTGCCACCTCAAAGAATACTGTCTAGCTATTTACTACACAGTCTCATGGTCTTACCCTGTGCAGGCATAACATCCTCTGTCTACTTCAAAGGATACTTTAGAGATGAGTCACCTCGTTTCCAAGCTTAATCACATCAGAGAGCCACTGAGACAGTCTGGCTGACTAGCTCTAGGAAAAGCTAGAGAAACTTTCTTAAATTTGCTTTCCACCTTTGTGTTTCTAGAAATATTTAGACAAAATGAAGTCTAAAAAATGTGCCCAATGAGTTCATTTGCTCATTAAAAACAAGCAGTACACTAGTAAAATATTAGGATGGTATGTTACATAACAGGTAGAACATACTACTTCACTCAACTAATAATAAACTTGTGAGACCCATTAGTGACATGGGATGTTGTGATGGTCATAGACTGATGGAAAGTATCTGTGAGAATTAGCCAGACTGGAAAAAAGGACAATCACCATTTTCAGTGACTACTAGATATTAAGGATGTGCAACACTATATGGGTAATATGTAAATATACTGTCTTCAAGTCGATTCTGACTTATGGCGACCCTATGAACAGGGTTTTCATGAGGCTGAGAGGCAGTGACCGGCCCAAGGTCACCCAGTGAGCTTCATGGCTGTGTTGGGATTCAAACCCTGGTCTCCCAGGTCATAGTCCAACACCTTAACCACTACACCACACTGGGTATCTGTCCTTAATTATCTCTTCTGCTTATGAACCTTTCTGAGGCATTTGAATGGCTGTTACTGAAAGACTATGCTGACCTAGACAGGACTCCAGCCTGATAGAACATAGCAGTTTTAGATTCTTATTAAATAAAAGGGTTGTTGTTGTTATGTGCCTTCAAGTCGACTACGACTTATGGCGACCCTATGAATCAGTGACCTCCAAGAGCATCTGTCATGAACCACCCTGTTCAGGTCTCGTAAGTTCAGGTCTGTGGCTTCCTTTATGGAATCAATCCATCTCTTGTTTGGTCTTCCTCTTTTTCTACTTCCTTCTGTTTTTCCCAGCATTATTATCTTTTCTAATGAATCATGTCTTCTGATTATGTGTCCAAAGTATGATAACCTCAGTTTCATCATTTTAGCTTCTAGTAATAGCTCTGGTTTAATTTGTTCTAACACCCAATTATTTGTCTTTTTTGTAGTCCATGGTATCCGCAAAGCTCTTCTCCAACACCACATTTCAAAGGAGTTGATTTTTCTCTTATCAGCTTTTTTCACTGTCCAACTTTCACATCCATACATAGAGATCAGAAATACCATGGTCTGAATGATCCTGACTTTAGTGTTCAGTGATACATCTTTACATTTGAGGACCTTTTCTAGTTCTCTCACAACTGCCCTCCCCAGTCCTAGCCTTCTTCTGATTTCTGGACTATTATCTCCATTTTGGTTAATGACTGTGCCGAGGTATTGATAATCCTTGACAAGTTCAATGTCCTCATTGTCAACTGTAAAGTTGCAT
This sequence comes from Rhineura floridana, assembly GCF_030035675.1. Taxonomy (NCBI): domain Eukaryota; kingdom Metazoa; phylum Chordata; class Lepidosauria; order Squamata; family Rhineuridae; genus Rhineura; species Rhineura floridana. The sequence goes on from NC_084480.1 coordinate 157,621,550, forward strand.
AAATCTTCTGTTGTCATTACTTTAGTCTTTTTGACGTTTAGCTGTAGTCCTTCTTTTGTGTTTTCCTCTTTAACTTTCATCAGCATTCGTTTCAAATCATTACTGGTTTCTGCTAGTAGTATGGCATTGTCTGCATCTCTTAAATTATTGATATTTCTCCCTCCAATTTTCACACCTCCTTCTTTTTGGTCCAATCCTGCTTTCCATATGATATGTTCTGCGTATAGATTAAATAAACAAGGTGATAAAATACACCCCTGTCTAACACCCTTTCTGACGGGGAACCAATCGGTTTCTCCATATTCTGTCCTTACAGTAGCCTCTTGCACAGAGTATAGGTATTAATCTTTTAAAATATCTCAGGAACTGCCATCATTGAGCTTTAAGCATTTAAGAATTAGTGCCTGGGTTTGCTTTTTTTCTCTTCCCTCCCCGTCCCCTTCCCCTCATGTGTTGTATTTTTTAGATTGTAAGCCTGCAGCAGGGACTGTTTGTATTAACTCATTTGTGTGTGTGGGTGTGTGAAGAGGAATGAATGATCAGGCTCCTTCTCATAACACTAAAGCATGGTTTAATGTTACACCCAAATGTAACCATTAATTTTATGTGCTGCACAACCTTTGGGAGGTTTGGTACAGATTTAGCTCCATGGTTTGCAAACAGCAACTTCCTGCACCTATCTTCTTCACGATTTTTCAGTAATAAAAAATGTTTGATTAAAAGATCATGTGGAAATTTATTAGTTGTGATAAAAACAACTTAAAAACAAACAAAACAGGCTATTGATTATCTCAAACATCATTGTTTGCAGCTGGATCTTCTCCCAAGTAGATCCTTTCTTCCAAGTAGACCCTGGCAACACAGCACTCTTCCTGTGACTCTGGACTTCTCGTTGGTTCTGCCAGCTTCTCTCATGACAGCCAGGGTGTGATGGGAGAGAATCAGGGCTCAAGGCAGACTTAGGATGGGATCTTCAGGCTGCCTCTGGATTACTGTGGGTTCTTCCAGGTCTTCAGTTGGAACAGGGTTCTCTGACGGGTCTTACTGCTTTTGTTCTGAAGATACCTTCTCATTAAGGTCTGGGTCATACAGGTTCCTAACAGCAGTTTCCAATTTTCAAAATAATGCCAAGTGTCTATATTTTCACTGATTTGTTTATTACATCATCAGGAAGGCACCCACACATCTAAATGAAGCGACCATTTGTGCAGGAATTTTAGGCTATTAAATGAACCAGAAAAGATAGCTGTTTTTCCGAAGTGCTTGATGTCCGACAGATCTACTAGCAACATCTCTTTCCGGTTAAAAGACAACCAGCAGTACTGATGGATCTCTTATGTACTGCATTTTAATTGTATTTCATTGTATTGTATTTCATTTTCTGATATCACAACAGCCTAATATCCTATTATGTCCAATCATTTTTAAAAAATGAGACAATATGCAGAACAAAAGACCTCAACTGTAATTTGAAGGATATATCAACTATTTCATACATGATTGAAACTAAATCAGAAAAAAATATTCTCCTGTACACTTACCTCTTTTTGACGGTACTTAATTGCCAGTTTCAGTCTTGCCAGATCATTACCATTCTGCTCTTCTATTAAACTGTTATCATCTCTGTAGTTAAGAATAATTTCCAGTTCCCTTGAACTCCGTGTCTGATCCAAGAGGTCTTTTGCAAACTGTTTGCATTGCTGTGATAGTTCCTCATATTCAGATTTAAACTCATTTTCTACTTTGCTTAGTTCCTGAAGCTCCCAACTTAATTGGAAAGCTGTAAGAAAAGGATCCTCACTTGACAAAGCAATCAACGATGGGCTTGAAAGAGCTCTGTAGATATTTAGCCTGGATCGGGAATGACGAAGGCTGTCCACATCCGAGCTAGAAACACACTCCACACAGTTACATCGGACTTCATGTGGTCTGGGAACAGAAACACCTTTCTGTACTAAAAGTTTTACGATCTCATAATTGTTTGTATGGGCAGCCAAGATAATGGGTGTAATGTCTGGTGTAAACTCTGAGAACTGCTTATCCAGAAGTATAGGTGGCACCTGTGGGAAGAAAAGCGAATAAAATTATTTATTTATTTATTTATTATTAAATTTATATCCCGTCCTTCCTCCCAGAAGGAGCCCAGGGCAGCAAACAAAAACACTAAAAGCACTTTAAAACATTTTAAAAACAAAAGACTTTCAAACATATCGAAACAAAACATATTAAAATCATCTTTAAAAAATAACTTTAAATACAAATTTAAAAGCAATTCCAGCACAGACACAGACTGGGATAAGGCCTCTGTTCTGAAGGCTTGTTGAAAGAGGAAGGTCTTCAGTAGGCACCCAAAGATAACAGAGATAGTGCCTGTCTATCTTAGGGGAGGGAATTCCAAAGTGTTGGTGCCACAACACTAAAGGTCTGTTTCCTATGTCGTGCAGAACGGACCTCCTGATAAGATGGTATCTGCAGGAAGCTCTCACCTGCAGAGCGTAGTGATTGACTGTGTGTATAAGGAGTAAGATGGTCTTTCAGGTATCCTGGACCTAAGCTGCATAGGGCTTTGTACACCAAAACTAGAAGCTTGAACTTGGCCTGGTAGCCAATTCTTTCAGCAGCAGGGTAACATTTTAGCTATACCCCGCCCCAGTAAGCAGTTGTGTTGTCATATTTTACAGCTGCAGTTTCTGGACCAACCTCAAAGGCAGCCGCACATAGAGCTCATTATTGTAATCCAGCCTGGAGGTTACCTGTGCATGGACAACAATGCCCAGGCTATCCCAGGCCAGAAACTGCAGCTGTCTTACCAGCCAAAGCTGGTAAAAGGCATTCCTAGCCACTGAGATCACATAGGCCTCTAGCAACAAAGATGGATCCAGGAGCACCTCAGACTACTGCTCTTTCAGAGGGAGTACAACCCCATCCAAAGCAACTGACCAATTATCTGAACTCGGGAACCACCAACCCATAGCATCTCCGTCTTGCTAGGATTCAAACTTAGTTTCTTGGCCCTCATCCAGCCCACCACCAAGTTCAGGAATCGGTCCAGGGGTTGCACGGCCTCTTCTGATTCTGATGTTACAGAGAAATAGATCTAGGTATCATCAGCATGATACTTCCCCAAACTTTCTGATGACCTTTCCCCAGGGCTTCATATAGATGTTAAACAGCATTGGGGACAAGATGGTACCCTGCAGCACCCCACAGCATGACTGCCAGGGGGCTGAAAGACAATCACCCAATGCTATTCTCTGAAAACAACCCTGGAAATAGGATCAGAACCACTGTAAAACAGTGCCTCCAATACCCATCTCACTAAGTTGGCTCAGAATGATACCATGGTCAATGGTATCAAAAGCCGCTGAGAGATCAAGTAAGATTAACAGCACAGGAAGCAACTATTGTCAGCAGAAAAAAGAATCTCATCTAACAGTGCCCCACTTAACTGAAAGGAATTGTGCTTCCTTTGTCCCTCACATTGTTTTCTCTCATCATTTAGGATCAATTACTGTAAAAAGGCAGTCAGGTTCTGCTCTTCCTTATTGAAATGTAAGCAAAATTACCAGGCAACAATAATTGCTTCCAGAATATATATGCTGAAAAAGAAATACAAAACTTTGTTGGTAACTATGGAGACATTAAGAAGGTGAAATAAACAGGGAATTGAAAAATACTGAAATCGAAAAATAAAAAGGGTAGCCAGCCAAGCATCTTGGCTTGGATTTCTTTGTCAGTAATAGAGATGGAATCCTCACCTTTTTTATGTTTCATTTTTAAATTTGGCCCCCTGATGGTTGTTACTGATCCAATTCCTTTTTCTTTTCATATCTTTTCATTTTCCTGATCTCCTCTGATTTTATTTTTATTTTTTACTCTGCAGAGAATTATCGATATTATAATTGTGAGTCTCCACTGGTATAGATCTTTATTCTAAACTCTGTAATAATGTAAAGTCTGCAACTGTGTTGGAATGGCTTTTTAATATGTTCTTAAACTTTCTTTTTAAAAATGTTTTTAATCTTAGAAGATGTTTTGATAATTTTTTTAAGTAACATTTTTGAAGAAGTTTTAATGTGTTTTAAAGTTTGTTTTTATGATGTTTTAATGTTTTTAGTGCTTTTGTTTGTAGCCCTGGGCTCCTGCTGGGAGGAAGGGTTGGATATATTATTATTATTATTATTATTATTATTATTATTATTATTATTAATAGCCTGTTTACATTTCTTTTCAAATGCACTGCAGACAGATAAAGGCAGATAATCAAGTCACTGACTTCTCCCCTGCTGCTTACAGTCTACACCTAATTCCTCCCTGCTGCTTAGACAGTCAACACCTCACTGACATCAGTGAAAGGGAATACACATTTGATGAGCTCACATAGAAAGCAGATTGATAAAAGTATCACTATCGATGATTTCAAAGTGCTTTTTAAAATTCTTTTTTTAAAAAGAATCAATCCGAAACCAGGCATGGAGAGTTGCTACTTTAACATTCTCTCCGTAAAGAGAGAGAATATCAGAAATAATAATTAATCCAATGGCAACTCCGATTACTGCAGAAATGGAGCCCATAGCTAGTCAGTAAACACAATACAGAGGAGATTATTTATAGCACACAGGTACTATTTTTAAATCACATTCTAACAGTATAAATATGAAGTGATTCCCATAACATGTTTTTTGGCTCATTATCAATTTGTTGAAATGGAAGATGGCTTTTTGAGAACAATATTTGGAGACACAGGGAGGATATGCAGTATGGGCCCATCATGAGGCCCAAAACAGTTGTATTGAGCTGGTGTAGTCCTGAAACTGTGTTGTTTTGGCAGCTGAAAAACTGCTAACTTTGGAAGCAATTTCAGGGGGTTGGAGGGAAAACTGGTGAATTGTTCCAGGGTTCCCCCAACCCCGAGAAACAGCTGAAATGGCTGCCCACTTTCACCAACAGGGTGGAGAAACAGGGAGAGTCATTTTGGCGCACACCCATTATGAGGTAGAGCAGACCTACAAACAAGCTGAAGAAAGACCACCAACCATGCATTTTGACTAATAACTACACTGAGGCATCTAGAACGGTTCCTCAGTATGAGAGTAGCAGGCCCCAGTAGGAAGCTTGCCCCCCACCCAGTAACTTACACGATAGTTGGATGGCAGCATCTCAAGAGCTATGTGGACTTCAGGCTGTTAACTGCAACTTTGTTGTTGCAATGAGACACACATCACCGCACCTGGCCCTTGCGGTGCTTGGAGCAGTAGCCAACAGCATCTTTCAAATCACTGCTGTCGGGTCTAGCTGAAAAGGAATGGAAATTTGTTTCCCTTCCTCCAGTTCTAGAGGCCCTTGAGCTGCTACTGCTTTCAATCTGAGTACAAAGTAGCAAACAAGGACAGGAAGCAACTATTGTCACCAGAAAAAAGAATCTCATCTAACAGCACCCCCCTTAACTGAACGAAATTGTGGTCCCTTTTTATATCTATAGTGAAATCCTGTACATGCCTACTCAGAGGAAAGCCCCATTGATTTCATTGGGGCTTACTCTTAAGTAAATTGATACAGGATCACAGGATCACTTTATAAAGTTGAAATCTATGGAAAGATCACTATGAGTATGTAGGATTCTAGTGATTTCTCTGTCTTAGGCCTTCTTTGTCATCAGCATTAGGGGACGTACTGTACCGCTTGTATTTGCTAACTTTTTGAGTTAGCAAAAAGTTGCAATTCAAGGGCGGATTAATAATCCAGAATTAAATTAATGAGTATTTCACTTGAAATTCATTGCGGGTTTCAGATGTCTGTGATGGGAGTTCAAAGATAAGATGGGAATCTGTTTCTCAAGAAGAACAACTGGTGAAAACAGATATAAAACAGATATTAATCAGAGGGTTACCAAACTTTGTTGTTTTATTCCACCTTTTAGAGTAGCTGCATGTGTGTTTGGGGCTGGATATACATGAAATTTTATTCTAAATGGAAACTGAGTATTCCCCCACCCTAGAGCTTGGAAAGGTTACTTTTTTAAACTACAACTCCCATGAGCCCCAGCCAGCATGGCCACTGGATTGGGCTGATGGGAGTTGTAGTTCAAAAAAGTAACTTTTCCAAGCTCTGCCCACCCCACATAGTCCACATAGATCTATTGCATATTTCTTTGCCTCTGAAAAGCACTTCTTAAGAAACTGGTTTCATTCTGAAAATAAAAGTTCACCACAGATTGATCCTACATTACCATGCAGTAAAAACAAATGCAGGTGGCCCCAGCAATGGGGGGTGTAACCACACCTGTCCAGTGCTGTTTTGGATCAATACTGTATACCAAGATTGCAATTGCTACTTCCATCTTCAATCACCTGGGGCATATGCGTATCAAGTAACCACTCCCACCCTTGTCTATGGCAAGATCTAGAATAAATTTTGATTGAAAGCAGCATGTTGAGAATGAGCATGAACTATTCCAATTTGAGAAAAACTACATGTTTTGTACTACAAATGGGTTAGCATATATGCAGCCTGGGTACACAGTGTGTGTGTGTACATCCATTTATCTACTCACTTTGACCCCACCCACCACCAGAAGATCTTCCATGAGGTAACGTGACCCTTGGGCTAAAAATCTCCCCGCACCCCTATTTTAGAAGTCAGTCAAAGGTCAGGGTATCCAGACTTGTGATGCACAACAGAAAGGGGCTTAGGCAATGCAGTGCTTCATGCCTACCTCTGCACTATAATCCTCAAGTAATTAGTGGCCCAAGTGAACAGTGGTGGGATTTTTCACAATTTCTCACATCACTAGTTTCTTGGGGGAAACCATGATTTAAAATTAGGAATGAGTGAGCAAAAATTGATATTTTGGGTATAATGGACTCCACAACATCTCTATAGGAAGTAGGGTTGCCAGGTTCATGGCCTGAGACTGATCCTGTATCTTTAGGAGAAGAGAAAGTCAACCAAGTGCAGTTGTTCTTGCAACACTGTAATGGGAAAAACCACAAGGTGGAATTCTCCCTTCACCCTGCACAACTTTTAAAGATACAGAAGACCTCTTGGTTGCCAGGCCCAGCCTTCTCAGACTTTACTTCCTTTCTTCCTTTTCTAGTCAGCCAGAGATAGTGTGTATGAGTGGCTCCATAATAGCCACATGCATTCTTTTACTCAGAATGGCTTTATTTTCCAGTAATAATAAACCTTAAATTTCTTTATTCTTTCAACCAACAGTCTTTCCAGACTACTAATTTCTTCACTCTGCTCCAATATTTATCAAACGTCAATAGGCTATGGGCCCAGTTTACTAAAAGTGCAGAAATAAAAGAAGGAATAAAATGACTCATGCAAGCATTAACAGGAGTGACTTGATCCCAAAGTGCAAGCAGAACATTTTAATGCATGCCTGAATGGAATTGAGACTCAAATGAACCATGAAGGACTTGTGGCAGTTGTGGGGACAGAAGGACCCACACAAGGAGCTGAGGGCATCGCAGGATGGGATTCAAAGGACCAAACGGCAAAAGCTCTTAATTTAATGTTTGGCTGACTTACAGCTTATACCTGAAGACAGATGTTGTTAGCCTTGAAAAATCTATATGGGAAAATGGGAATTCAGCAGCAGATCTTCATAAAGCTGAACTGTTCCATGATCAATTAAGGGAGGAGGATTGCCCCTGAAATCATATGGAAAAGTTGTGGAATCTGATGGGCAAACTGAATGCTTCAGGACAATGAGCAGAAACTTGCAGTTGTGCTGGCATCTTTACCAAATGAGTATTCTCCATTAATTTCTACTGTTGATGGAAAGTTGAACCCAGATTTTAGAAATGCTGTTGGCTGACTTTAAGAAGGAGGCAGATGGATATGTGACCTATACTAACCAAGGGTCTACTGGATCAAATTACAAAGCCACGGGAAGACAAAGGGAAAAGTATTTTACATGTGTGCCACCCAAAAGTCAATCAGAAAAGGGAGCTCAACCTGATTGTTACAAATGGGGTCAGAAGGGACATTTCAAAAGAAACTACAGCCAATGGGAGCTCATACCTTAAGCAGTGACAGACTAGCAAGCAAGCAGACACAGAAGAGATTGTTTAAGCCAGTCATACCAATCTGAGCCAAACCGGTATAAGCCTCACAGTTATACAAGTTTTTCAATAACAGAATAATTCTAAAAATGCTGTCTGGCTGATAGAGAAGTGAGGGCACACATGATTTCCAATGCAATTTTTTTTCAAAAATCTGAACAGAGATGTGGACAGTGTTCTAAACTGCAATATAGAGCTTGAAAGCCACAAGACAGAAACAAAGGATGTTATCCCTATTCCAGAATCAGATGGAAATGTACTGAGTGTCTCCACTTTAACCAAAAAGGGCTTTAATGTGAACCTTTGTGATAACCTGTGCACAATAACCATGGATGGATGATTGTTGCTAGTGCCTTTGAGAAACAGTATGCTTTTGAACAAGACTGCACAAAGGAACAGGCAAACATGATAAAATGCAATATATGCCAAACTCCAATAGTAAGTAGCTCAGGATGCATGCAAGGCAAAGGATCCATATGGTTTTGTTCCCCTACCCCCCCCACATCTAACACTGACAAACATCCCACAACCATGTAAGGTATGTCAGGGAAATGTGCAGGTCCAAGGATTCCACATGTTTTCTATGCCCCCCCATCTAACACTGGTTCACATACAACCCTGTAAGGTACGTCAGGGTGTGCACAAGACAAAAGATCCTATATGGTTTTCTCCCTCCCTGCCCACATCTAATGCTGGCTCACACACCAGAACCCTGCAAGATAGCAGGGGCACACAAAAGGCAAAAGGCAATTTAATCACATAGATCAAAGGTTTCCCATTGCACTAGCAACTAAACAAATTGGGAGGTATTCAACTGAATTCTTGCAGTAGTGGTGTGACTTCAGCTATCACAAGGGGATCCCCCCTCTCCTCCCTCTATGAATGCCCTACACCATCCCCAAACCTGCTCTGGAATAGATTAAAGGGGAACATGGGGAAGGAGAGGGGGAGAACATTCCATTGTGCACTGATAAAATGTTTGACTTAGTGCTGTGTTAAATGCAACCCATTGAAAGATGTGAGACATCTTGCAATTTAATGCACAAAAGCTGCTGCTCTTTGTTAAAAGGAAATGCCATGTATAATAATTTCATATTCTCTATTACACTAGCATGTTAAGGGGTATAGTGTTATTTAAAATGTGTTTTAATTTGCAACCCCACTAATTAAATTAGCCTCCACAGGTCAGTTAAAGCTTTAGTTGATTAATCTAATTAAACTGATTGAAGCTTGCAGTGTTCTTTTGAGCAAGCATTTAAGTAAGCACTTTTGAGTAAAAAAAACACACATAGACTAAGGGCGTAATCATAAACCCACTTACTTGAGAGTGAATGAAAATAGCAATGAAATGGGAGAAAGCCCTTTCTTTAATGAACACACGTTGTAATGGAAATTTACAACATGTTACATCCCTACTGGCAGCTCAGTACTCTGAATCTAGAGAGGGAAGGAGCAAATCCATAGTGGTGGTGCATCTCTTCTATTGTTGGCTAGACTTGGCTGCTTCTGCCAGTCCCACCCACCCAGAGTAGCACAGGCACTGGCTTGCATAGACCTTTCTCTCTCCAACTCCCAAGAACAACTGCCCATGCTACAGCCTCACTCTTACCTCATACCCTGACCAGTTCCCACTCCTGCCTAGTCACTGCACATAGGGAAGAACTGCTATAGGTATCAGTCAACCAAAAAGAACATAGTGAAGCTGTGGGGCAGGACAGGTTGCAATGTGGGTGATGATGTGTATGAAATTGTTATGGGGAGTAGAGGGGGAAGGAGGCTCCAAGGCCCACCTGGAACAACACTTAAGCCGAGTAGTGGGTCATAGTTAGGGATGGGCAAGGATTTCACTGGAAATGAAAATAAAACTGGATTCCCCAACAATTTGCATATTCAAAGTCTCTGTGGAACAGAACAGAATGCTTTGACCTTCCATAGCTTTTTCTGACACTGGATATTAAACTGCATCAGATGTATAAGAAACTGACTTACTGTGTGAAACTGACCCTGCTTGGAGGGGGGATCAAATGCAAGGAGTTAAAACTGCAGCAGCATCGTGATCTAATACAGTAGGGCCCCACTTATATGGTGGGTTAGGGACCAAGCCCCCGCCATAAAGCGGAAATCACCGTAAAGCGGAACCCATTGACTATAATGGGTCGCGTCGCGCGAAAATGCCATAAAATGCCGCAAAAGCACAAAAACGGGGAATTTCCCCTAATTGAAAGCCGCCGCATCAGCGGAACACCGGAAAACGAAACGCCGTAAAGCGGGGCCCTACTGTACCTTCCGCCCATCAAAAAGAACGATGCCCTTTTAACCCAACGCGCAACCCAGCACAATGAAGCCGACCCTGTACTGTGGGTATTTGCTTCTGCTTTTCTTCCAACATCTGCGAGGCCAGGCTATGCTCAGCAAAACTTTTTACTTTTTTCCCTCTGCCAAAACATTATCTTCCTCCTATCTTATTCTCCCCCCACCCCAAAGCAAATAGCAGGTTTGTCAGTTTCACACAGTAAAGCAATGAAGAGAGTCTGGTAAGTCAGCAAGACAAGGAAATATTGATCTCGTGTGTGTGTGTGTGTGTGTGTGTGTGTGTGTGTGTACACACTGGGATATGGGGAATAGAAGAGGGTTCCCCCCCCCCGTTGTTCTTCTTGTCCTCACTCCTGGACCTCCCTTTTCATTTTCCTCAGCCAACATCACCCCTCAAGCAACGTTACTGAATTGGGCTTCTCCAGCAATCCCCCCTCCCACCTCCCTCACTCTCAGCTCAGGAGCTCCTCACTAGTAGGGTTGCCATATTCCAGTTCCACAAATCCAGGCAGGCTAATTTGCATATTATGCAAATATTTGCATATTAATATTTGGATTGTCCAGTTGTTTTGTTTTTGTGCCTAGGAATTACCACCAAAAACTGGGGAAAGATGGGAGAAATCTTTTTTTTAAAAATTTACATTTTCAGCCTTAAATGCCTAGACTCTAGTTTCCAACACTATGGAATATTTATTGATTGATTAAGAGGATTGATATCCTGCCCTTCTGCTTTTAAAAACAGAGCTCAGGACAGCTTACAAACATAATAATAATAATAAAAAAACACAATAAAAACAAAATTGCAACAAACATAAAGTAACATAAAGTAAGTCAGGGCACCAGTCTGGTTAACTATTACATATACGATATATGTGGTGGGTGGAGAAAAACAAAAAGCCAAAATGTTAGGAAAAGGAGTCTTTCACACCACATGCTCAGTTCTAAATACTGTTGCAGCAAGTTTTACAAGTCCCTTCAGTATTCCACTGGTGCAGGCACTCAGACATTCAAAGTATCTGTATGTTTCTTAGGTTTTATAAAAGCAGAGCTTTGCTTAACTCAAAATTTCTTCTCCCTTTGACCAACCACATCTACACAGGTTCCACCTCCCTACTCAAAATGAAACTGGGCCCGGAAGTGTGCAACAACCCCACACATACTTGCTAATTAGATTACCAATGCCAGGATGTCTGTCTTATCAACTACTCTCCTGCCCTCCCCCCCCCGGGCATCATGAAAGACCCAGTCCTGGATGTGAAAGTTGGACAGTGAAAAAAGTGGATAAGAGAAAAATCAACTCATTTGAAATGTGGTATTGGAGGAGAGCTTTGCGCATACCATGGACTGCAAAAAAGACCAACAATTGGGTGTTAGAACAAATTAAACCAGAACTATCACTAGAAGCTAAAATGATGAAACTGAGGTTATCATACTTTGGACACATAATGAGAAGACATGATTCACTAGAAAAGACAATAATGCTGGGAAAAACAGAAGGGAGTAGAAAAAGAGGAACACCAAACAAGAGATGGATTGATTCCATAAAGAAAGCCACAGACCTGAACTTACAAGATCTGAGCAGGGTGGTTCATGACAGATGCTCTTGGAGGTCGCTGATTCATAGGGTAGCCATTAAATCATAGTCAACTTGGAGGCACATAACAACAACAACCTCTTCAAAGTACTGATAAGCCTCTTGTTTTAATTAAAATAATAATTATAAATTCTTGCTCTTATCACTAATGGGAGTTAATTATCTTGCATATGCCCATAGTAAATTTTCAGATACTTTCAGACCCTCAGCAATTTTCAAGTGGTCTATGTAGAAGAAAAGTTTGGAACCCCTGGTGTAAGACATCTGCTTATGTCCCTATGCTGCTCTCACCCCTCATTTAGGTGCCTGGGATGCATGCGTGTGGACATACCTCCTTACAGTTATGGAAAGTTATTCTTAATAATAAGTCTCCAGACACAAAGTCACATAGGTATTTATCAGTTGTTTAGTAGAAAATTCAGAAGTGCAGAGTCCCTTCATGATAGTTGCAGCCACATACACCCTTTTTTGCTCCTGGATTAAGAATGAGATCTTTGTTAATGCATTCTCTCACAACAACAAACATCTCTAGGAGCCAATCAGCATGTAAGTGGAGAGCGTTAGCAACTGAGAAGAGTCTTCTCAGTGGCTGACTCACCTCCTTTCACTCTGATTGGCTCCAATCAGCAGGAAAGGCAAGGAAGCATATTAGAAGACTCTTCTCAGTGACTAACACACTCCCTTTTCATGCTGATTGTAGGATGCTTGGAGACATAGGGACCCTGCTCCCAAAAAAGCAGAGGGACTATGACCCCCTGGGTGACTACACTCCTGGTGCTTATGGACATGACCGTAAAAATTTTTGTGATGTGCAAGTTTGATATGACATTATTTATATGTGTGTGCTTAGGATTACACTGATGGCATTCCCAAATATGTACTTTCACACAGACTTTGGTTTTCCATAACACAATGTTTGTCCAAGCCTCCACACTTGGGGGGGCACTACTTGCACACCCCTTCCATAAGCACATCAAAGTTGGATACACACCTGAACCAAGACCCAGACAAAAGGGCACTCAAAACAAAAAGGTAATTACAGTGGCTGAGTAGATCTTGTACAGTGGTTATACTGACTGGGCAGCCACTGTCCTTCACATTTTACAAAATACTTTTTCCTATACAAAGATTAAATTTCTCTGTGTGAAAAAGTAATATATGAAGTGGTCTCAATAGTGAGAAAAGTAAACAAGTGAATGGTGATCCAAATGTTTTTCATTCTCACGTTATGAAGCTAGCTGCCAGATGATGTATCACCTTCGCTACGCATGCAGCATAGACTGAAAAAACAGCACCCAAGACACCATTCAATACGTGCACGTGTTCTTTCCAACATGAATCTACAGGTCTCAAAAAGTAATGTGTAACAAAGTCGTCAAACACCTTATAACATGCCTCAAACATGGTCTCTTGTTCTACCAGCATACCTTCACACCATCACTTTGCCAAAACATAAGGATAGGTAAATTGCTTTTAGGGAGGTTCACAACTATGACTTCCTATTTATTTAATCTAAAAAACAGCCAGGGGAAGATATTGGAGAAATATAAAATAAATACAAATAAAAAAGGGGGGGAGGTGAAGAGACCTTAAATGTGCTACTCACCATCTCTCAGCCTATCCTCCCCTCAGGATGAAAACAACGGAGAACCATGACCACCCCCAGGAAGAAGGGCACACTTAAAATGTAGAGGAAAAAATCATCTACAACCATAGCGTGAAATCAAATACTTATTGGGACACAGTATGAAGAAATATTTATATAAACATGACTATCAAATAAGTTTATGAATTACACAATCTGTAAATATATTTATAGTGCAATCCAATATTTGTTTACTCATAAGCAAGTTCCAATGTATTCAATGGGGCTTACTCAAACTGGGAAGTGTGCGGCCTCAAGTGATAAGGAACTTGTTCTTTCAACTTGTTCTTTTAAGTTGAGACCTTATCCCAGACTGAGTCTGTGTTGGAATTGTTTCTAAGCCTTTTCTTTTTTTAAAAAAGATTTTTTTTAAAGCTTTTAAAAAATATTTTCAAAGATGTTTTAATATATTTTAAAGTCTGTTTTTTATGATGTTTTAAAGTGCTTTTAGTGCTTTTCTTTGCCGCCCTGGGCTCCTGCTGGGAGGAAGGGCGGGATATAAATCAAATAATAAATAAATAAACTTCATTCACCCAACCCACAATTCAGAATCATGCCTCTTTAGGCTGTTTTCCAACTGTTTATTCTTGATTTATGGTTATTGGATTTTAAAGGGATTTCTTATTGTGAGTTGCCTTGGTTTCCCAACCCAACATCACAGGGATGTTGGAAAGACTCCATACACACACACACACACACTGCAGATGTATAAATACATACAGCCCATATAATAGTTTATTGTCAAACCAGTTGGTCATTGCAGAAAAATCAGTATTAGTTTTTAAAAAATCAGTATTAGTTTCCTACAGAATAAAAACTGTAATACCTGCCTACTTGCTTTAAAATAGGACTGGAGGAGGGACAGAAAGAGTTAGAACACAAACACAATTCTTTTTTACATTCACTCAAAAGTCCCATTAATTTACAGCACATTCATAACCATGTCTACTCAAAAGTAAGTCCTATTGAATTCAATGGAATTTACTCTGGGCATATGGGATTAGCATGCTTTTACCCCCACAAAAGCAAGTACTGGGAAGGGTTTGAAAACGCTGCCCAGGATCTGACTCCTGCACACAAGAGGGAAAAAAAACCTGAAATGTATATACTTACCCAATTTATGAGATTTTCAGATAAATGGGGGGGTACCACCATTTTCTGGCATTGCAATGAGGTTTTCTAGACACTGCCCAGGTCAACCAGATTGGCTTCACACTGATTGGCTGCAATCCTGAACAGACGGGGTTAGACTGAGCTACGAAGCGCTATAAAGTACAGATTTGTTTTAAAAAAAGATTTAACAGTCGGGGGTGGCTGACGTTTTTGTGTATATCTCAAGAACCGGACCACCTAGAAACTTAATTTTTTTTTTAAATTAAAGCTGAGAATCTGGGCCACCTAAGGGGCTAAACAGGCGCTGGATGGCATGCAAAGAATCCGGGTAAAACCCGGCTAACCGGCAATATGGCAACCCTACTCGCTAGAGTCCAGCCAATCTTATCAATATTTTCTTTCAAATTATCAAAATTATCAATATTTTATTTCAAAATATTGATAATTTGAAAGAAAATATTGATACAGGAAAGGAAATCAGCTTTGCTACCTCCTCCTCCATTGTAACTGAGGCTAGTCAGTTTTCACAGTGAAAGGAGGAAAGCAGCTTTCAGTGCCCCCCCACCCAATCCATTTCCCCCTTCCAAAAATACTGATATTAATATCATTTTCTTTCAAAGTAATAAATGAAAGAAAATGTCACTATTTTCTTTCAAAACATTAATATTTTCTTTCATGTATTATATCAATATATTTTTGGATGGGGAAAAACAGATTGATTAAAGCAGCAGCTAGCAGACAAAGAACTAACTCGAATCAGTAACAGCCTGTTAGGTCGACGGAATGCTTTTGAAGTGGCAGCAGCCCATGGATCCCATCCCTAGTCATAGCCCAGGGTTTGAAAAATGCTGTTCTAAGGGGCTTTGTGATGCTGGCAGCAGCAGCAGGAGGGGTGGTGCTGAAGCCTGCCTATCGGAGAGGGGTTGGGGAGTCAGAAAGTTCTTGGTTTGTCATTGGCTCAGCTGTCCTGATTTTAGAGAAGTTCAGGGCAGGCAAAAGGTCCTTAGCAGAAGAGGCAGAGGCCTACGAAGCAAAGGCTGAAAGGAGGAAAGAAACGGGGGGGGATGGGACAAGGAGAGGATAAATTTACACATCTAGGTACCATGGACTTGAGCACACTGGTTTGAAATACCAGGCTGCAATATTTTGGCTGCAATCTTCCTGTCAAGCTGTAAAATGTTTGGCAGCTGCTTGGGCTAGGATTCTTCTCTCTCTTCCTTTTGCCTCTTAGGACAGATGCAGATGTTTCATTGCAGTGTATCGTTATCTCAACCAACATAAACATAAAGCATCTTCCTCTCCCTTCTGATCATAATAACCCATTAGATTATAGACTGGTCAACACTTTCCTGTCAGTCAGCACATTGCAATGAGAGTTAGTATACTGTAGTTGCTATGTAATTGCTATACTATGAGTTCAAGCAACAAAGTCCTGGGTTCAAGTGGATTCAATGGCCCTATAGGCCCCTTCTCACTGTATGATTCTATAAGTATCAGATGAGCTACAAGTCCTTAGTCCTGGTACTTATCTGGAACCTGATTTGTGGCTTGGTGGGATTCCATTCAAACAACATATGACAAGAACGTCAGGGTGGGGAGAGATGGAGGAAAGTTAGAATGCTATTACCCCACCCAACACTCTCCAATCATAGCGCTGGGAAGCGGTGAAGTCTTAAAATGCAGAAATCTGTCTCTTAGAAATGTTTGGTGGGGATTGGTGGCATTTCTTAAGCTTGTATATGTTTTCTATTCTTTCTCAATCAACCCTGCTAGTCCCATCCTTATTTACATTTTTTTAAAAAAAGAAGTCTGTGTTATTCTATTCTCATTGTTAAGAATTATGATTAAACCTTGTGGGCATATTTAGCCCCAGCTTTTGAATTCGGTATTATTGTTATTGTTATTTTTTGTTGCTGTTCTTATTACGACTCCTTTCCAGTTGCTACATTGCCTCACTCCTGTCAGCAATCTTGCCAAAGCATTCTGCATTAACTGCACTCTCCAAGTCAGGTTGTGCTGCATGGGGATTTCTGTGATGTCTGTATACTAATGCCCAGAGTATGGGAAACAAAAAGGATGAACTTGAACTCAATACAGAAGAGTGAATATGACTGAAACGTGGTGGAATAACTCCCATGACTGGAATACAGCCATTGAAGGAAATAACTTGTTCAAAAAGAACAGACGGAATAGAAAGGGAGGTGGAGTCATGCTATATGTTAAATATATATATATATCCCTCCACAGAAATACAGGAGGATGAGCTTAATAGTTCTACCAAGAGTATCTGAATTAAAAGCTACTGCCTGTGAAAGTAGTCCAAACTGTGTGTTTTCTCTCTGTCAATTATTACTCAGTGGAATTGGGTTGGCTGTCAGTTTAAAACAGCCCACAGGGTAGCTAGAAAAGGTAGAGAATCTTCTTACTCTTACTCATTTCTCAAACCTCTTTCTAAGTGAAGGGTCTAGTTTGTAAAAAACGTTTAGAGCAGAAACATTAAAAGGCAGGGAGAGAGCATTCCAGGCATGGGGTTGCCAACCCTGCTTGGATATGGATATCATTGCAGAGGATCCCTAGCCAAGCCTTATCAACAGCACAATCCAAACCATACCTACTCAGAAATGTCGTATTGAATTCTATGGGGCTTAGTCCCTTAATAAGTGTGCTTAGAATTGCAGCCTTCAGGGGCATCCATCTTTACTCCTGAATGCTCCCATCTAACATCTCCACAACATTAGACTCCCTTCTTCCTACAACGGCCTTCTAGCTTCTAGCCTGGCCTGGGTGCACTTAAACCCTTCTTGCCAGAAGCAAGTAGGCTATTAAAGGTTCCCTATACAGTCTCCTTAAGCAGGTGAGAAGGAATGATTCTTCAGCTGGACATGGGAACACTCTCATTTAGCTAAGATTTCTAACTTAATTTCCAATCCGATAAAAAAAATTGTTTGAATGGTATGCTCCAAGCAACAGTGGTTGATGGTGAATATATCATGCTTAATGACATCACTAGGGCCTGCCCTGTGAGATCACTGTGACCTGGCAACCCTACATGCCCTTTTAACAGCAATTTTGTGACGGGCATCAGCAGCACTTTGTCAAAATTCCAGATGTGCCCACTGTCCCAAAATGGTTGGCAACCCTGGTTCTAGGTAATGAGTACTGTAAAGAGTATGACTGACAGCAGACCTGCATATTCTACAGCTCAGATTTTTGGCATGCACTCATCTCCTCTTTTAAATGTTTATATGCACTTTCCTCTCTCTTTTTTTAAACAAATCCTGCTTTTGCAGGCAGGAAAGGATGTGCCAGAAGTTCACTGTTTTTGCAACATGGAATGGATTCCATCAAGTAGAAGATAATATGTGAACAGCTGACTGTTGTTTGACATCAAAGTAGCCAGCTTCTCACATCCACGTGCCAGCAGGATGAGCAAAATCATGATGCAGACGCTTGTATTTTAAAAATAATGCATATTAATATTTGTTTTGAGCTGCTTTGAGGGCCTTAGTGGTAACAAAAGGGATATAAATGTAAAGTAATAAAGGAGGCCA
Source organism: Rhineura floridana (assembly GCF_030035675.1). Classification (NCBI taxonomy): domain Eukaryota; kingdom Metazoa; phylum Chordata; class Lepidosauria; order Squamata; family Rhineuridae; genus Rhineura; species Rhineura floridana. The sequence goes on from NC_084480.1 coordinate 157,639,838, forward strand.
TTTAGGAATACTTTAGAAAATTAATGAACAACTGAAGAAAATATAGGCATCTGAACACAAGGACCATGCTCTGAACCAGATTTTTTGAACGTTTCTGCTGTCAGTCCAGAACTGACTCCAAAATGCCTGCAGGAAGTGAATCATTCTGACTGTGTTGTAGGGAGACTAATTTAATGGTGCAGGGGGCATATGGTTTGTATTCAGAAGGTCTGAGGTTCACTCCCTGTCTGCTCTACCTTGGCTAGCAGAGATGCAATGGCCAACTGTATGTTTTAATGCAATGAAGTGTGATTTAAATTTTGAACCAACCTACCCTTGGGCATTGTCCAAATTATTGCACTGTCACCTATCAAAGAGGGCTAACAAGTCCCAATGGCATTTTTGAAAAGTAAAGTGAAGTAATACTGCAAGTGCTAATATAGAGTTGCACCTTGGGCAACATATGAAGTGATTTAACAGAACGGATCCAGGCGTCATCTGCATTGTGATAACATAAGGTAGATAACGGAGGGAGAATCTGTCAAGGACCTCAGAATGAAACTTCTAAAGTTGACGCAGAAAAAAAGATGGTCTCAGTTGTACTAAAACACTTCATAGAGGTATAAAATAATAAAATTTGGTCACATGACAAAGTACCTAACATAAATAGTGGTTTATTAGCTCAATAAGGTAATCAATTATATAAGGGCAATATACTGTATTCCCAATCATAAACTGTAATACAGGTTGTTATTGATATAGCTGCAAAATATTATTAGCTGCAAAAGTTTGGTAACTTGGATTTCAATTTTAATACCTTTTTAAATGAAACGCCTCATTAAAACACTAGATGGCACTGAAACTGTAGTGAAATAAATACATTGATGCATATACAGAAAGATCTTCCAGCATCTTCTTTTAACTTGTTCATTTTGTCCCTTGACAAAAGCATTTTGGAAGTAGAATTTTCACAGTAGAACCGAAAAACAAGAGACTAATCAATTAACAAAAGGGCCTCTCCTTGTACCTCTCTCTCTCTCCGGCTTCTTATACGAACAGTAATCATGAGAAAACTGGACCATGGTTCACGTCCAACTTCTTTACAGAGTCATGGAGTTGAAAGGTGAAAAGTGAACAAAAAAATCTGAGTTAATTCCTCAGGAGTTTTTGCCTTATATGTTCCCATAAACCATGTTTTCAGACTATATTCTGGAGAGCCCTGGGGTTCCTTGGAAGCTCTTCTGCGCCCAGGTTTCCTCAGTGAGGAGCTCTGTAAAGTCAGACAAGCTTCCCTGAATGACACTTGCCTAGCACTATCACTCTTCCTTTATAATGTTCAGCTGCAGACTAGTTTGGGATATACTCTAGCCTTTTAGGTTATGCTCTCAATTCATGTGGAGTGGCAGTGGGGACCCAACAGGACTAAAAAGAAACACTGAAAAGGGTGGGAGGGAAGGTCTCAGTACCAACAATGAAGAGAAGAGGAAACCTGAAAAAGCACACAATGATTCATTAAAATCCTGTATGCCAAAGGCAGACTCAGAGCCTTTCAGAGGCTCACTAAACTAGTTTCCCCACAGGGAATTGGCACAGGAAGCTAAAGCAGCAGGATTTAACCTCCCACTCATTAGTGGATGACCGGGGAGGGGGGGCTAAATCCTACTGGCTGCACATGCCAGTTCTCCTGCTGTGAACAGGCACATATAGCCAAAGCATCAGGATTTAACCCACACATACACCAGCTGTTAAGGGGAGGGTTACATCCTGCTCAGACCCGTGAAGAGAGCAGAACTAAAGTCTACACTCATCAGCTGGTGGGTGAAGAGTTCAATCCTCCTAGGCATTTTCCCTCACTCCCATGGGTCAACTTTGACAGGTAGGTGGGACCGCCCACTTATCAGTCACCTGACATCATTATGATGTCAGAAGATTGATTGGTGGGTGGCTCCACCCACCTGTCAAAGTTGCTCTGCTGGTGTGGGAGGAGATTAAGATCTGTACCACTAGGCCAAAAGGTTACCCTGTTTTAAACAAACAATGTGTTCCATCAAGAACCCCTTCAGGTGTGAATCATATGAAGGGCACTTCATGTGATTACTGGGGAGCAGGGCTGCACTGACTGCCCCCCTTCTCAAACAATGGTGTAATGTCTACACTTAAAGAAGTCTACATGTCAGCACCTGCTCACACATAGGCTTCCACGCAATTGGGCTGCTTTTGGAAGGTAGGGTGTGATATAAATTTAATAATCTCTCTATATTACATTTTTGTAAGATGTTACGCCATCATGATGTCACACAGTATGACGTGGAGGCATGGCGGCAAAGCATCTAACAAAAGAATATGGCGACATGGTCAGCAGTGGTGGGAAGGGCAGCGGGAGGGGAGGGGCGAGCAAGTGGCGGCAGCAGCAAGGTAAGTGGTGGAGGCAGGGCTGCCGTGAGTGCCTGGGGGGAGTTTTGGCGATCTATGTGGGGGAGGGAGGAGCTCTGGCAATCTGTGGGAGGGAAGGGGGAACCCTGGAGACATGTGGGGTTTGGCAAGTGAAGCAAGCTGGTCTGGCAGCCTCTAGTAAATAAAATAAATTCTGATCACACAATAGTCATGATCATGTGGAAGCAGCTGCTCATCTGAAACCTTCTTCAGTGTAGACATTCATAACTGGATATTTGGGATGGGGCTAGGCTGCTGGTAATTACCACTTTTATGTGATTCATACCTTTTGGACTAGACTATGTCTTCTAGGCTCCATATACCTCTTCAAGGCTCCACTCCCTTACTAAAGAGAGGAGAGTCTTAAAGTGGCAGCCATGTAGCCTAGTTGCCTCAGTCAGCTTCCACATAAAGAGATGGTTGTGCTAGTGAGTAAGCACTAGTGATAAGCTCTGTTTCTGCAATAATTGGGTTTGCCATCAGAGTAATTATTATTTCTGATATTATCTATCTTTGCAGAAAGAATTTTGAAGTAGCAACTCTCGGTCCCTGGTTTCCAATTCATGCTTCTTTCTTTCTGGTTTTTGTTTTTTTAAATTGGCTTTGAAATCATCGATAGTGTGAGGGATACTTTTATTGATCTGCTTTCCGTGTGAGCTCTTCAAATGTGCAATCCCTTTCACTGCTGTCAATGAAGAGTTTATTGTAACTGACAGACAGAAAGCAGCAGAGGAGATTGAGATGTTGGGAGGGGGGAGACATTGACTTGATTATCTGGCCTTAATCTGCTCTGCAATGCACTTGAGGGTTTGTTTTTTGTTTTAACCAGCCCCTGGTTTCCAAGATTTCAGCAGCCACATCCCACACTTCCCAGCATACATCTGCAGCTTGCAGGGCTTAAAAATGAAAATGGAGAATTTAAGGAACCTGAATTCTGTGCCCAATACCACAGTCTCTGTTATATATACCTCTGTGATATCACAGCATACACATCACCCCTAGAAATCCCCAGGAAAAGTAATGATTGGAGTGGGGGCTGGATATTCTGAAGGTTTGGATGCTGTTTCCTTAAAAGATGAGTGCCTTTTAAATTCTCCATAGAAATAATTCTGTTCAGCATACCTAAATAATTTCCTCAGAATAGCTGATCTATTGCAGCAGCACAGACAAAGCTGGCATAGTCCAAGAAATATAGAGCATTGCAAAGTAGTGCAGCACCTTAATAACTGTAAAGCTTCTGAGTTTCGTTCATGCTCTCTCTCCATCTTGTACCCAGCCAGGGAAATTAATAGTAGCTATTATTAGAAAGAGAAAGGGACTCTGCTTTTGCCCATTTTGAAGACACCACAACTGATTTCTAGAAACGTTTGTAAAGTCTGTCAGAGCATTAAAGCAGGCCAGGGCTGGCACAAAACATTGCAGGTCTGCCCAAGGCCAGTAGCACTACTGCCAGCATCCTGTTTACCCCCACCCCCATTGGTTTCTTGCTTTGCTGCTGCTAATGCACTGGCAGCACTAGCTGTGCATTGGCCTCCAGCAACCCCTCTCCTCTGAGGAAGGGCCAGGGGTCCTTCAGGGCAAGGTATTCTGGGCAGGTGACCCAGGAGATGGCCCATGCCACTGTATTGGCAATTGAATCCAGAAGACATCTCAACGTAACTGAGGATATTTAGGGTGGCATGCTCCATTCCCCTCTCTCATACTCCTGTCTCACACCCCTGCCTTTGCACCCAGGTGGGATTGTTTATTGCATCCTCAGGCTCCTTGCATAATACAGGAGTCTGGGAAGCTCTGTTTAGGCCAGTAAGCTCAATTTGCAGGATGTTCTCACTTTGCCTATGTTAAACAAAAAGCTGGGAAAAGGCCTTCAAATAACCAAACACAGATAGTGGATGCCAATGAGCTCATCCTGGCAGATGTTTTCACATACGCTACTAAGGGCTGGGAACACAACCTCCAAAGCCGGGTAATGAGACATGCTCAAGGACATTGCGCCCAGCAGAAAGGATAAACAAAAGATGGAAGTGTGGCATTCAAGTAAAGATAAGTATCTCACAGGTGTAACCAATTAAAATCACAGCTGCAAAGTTGCTCCCTGGTCCAGGGACTCTTTGGGGGTATAAATAAAGCCCCTTGGATCTGGATCGAGAAATAAATACAGACAGGGGTGCTGCATAAGGAAAACTGGCCATTGGGGTCTCGCGGTTGCTCTTCTTGGAGCTTCCAGCAACTGAAGGTGAACGTAAGATTTATTATTATCGTCGTCGTTTATTTCTATCCCGCCTTTTAGCCAAAAGGCCCTTAAGGTGGCTTACAAAAAATAAACACAAATATAGAAATACATATCAATAAAAACAGTACAGTTTACAAAAAATAAATAACAAGGTAATAACATTATTAAAAAGCAACAATAACAACTTTCAATGAAAATACAGTTTTATTGTATTTTGATATTACTGGAGACTTGCTCATTAGCTGCTTTTATCTCTGTTTCATTGTTTTACTGCCTGCCTGCAAACATCATTATCTCCAATAAAACAGTTAACCTTCTTCTACCAGTGTGGTTCATTGCCTTCTGAAAATCCAAAGAATCTCTCTTGTCTGTTGGCAGGACAGCCACTGCTAGAAATTCTTTTAAAAAACAGTTAAATTTACTTTACAATAATAAAATACAAAAATAGTTATGCACTCTCCAATATTTATTATACCCAATATTTGACTAAAAGTTCCTGTTGAACGAACAGATCTAAGCTTTGAAAGTACTCAGTATTTTTTTTAGCACTCAGTGAAAATGATCAGCTATTAATTTGCACTATCCTGTCTTGCTCTTATTTTCAATTACCTTTATACTCCCTTAGTTATATGATCACATAGTCAAATCTTATTGGCTACACAGTATTGTGACATTACCCTGTTTTATATGATCCCTGATTGGTAGTGAACCTTCATGTGGTCAATGTAGGAAAGAGAATGAAGCAGCCAAGGATGAAAATGGTACTGAAGAAGCAGTAGCCGGAGAAAACAGTAGTGCTAAAACAGAAAAAAAGGTGAATATTCACCGAGTAGAAGTGGGTACTTCCAGGCATGGATGGTTTAGCAGCACCCAATCATTGCTGTTTTGCTTTAAGTTGGAAGTGGAATTGCAGCTCTGCTTCCAGACCTCTAACACTCTGTAGCCAATTGGGCAATTCCCCTTTTCCGGATCCCAAATGTTGGAGGGGGGGTGATTTTCATCGGGATGATGATAACAACCCCCCACCTTTTCCCAAAAGCTGGGATTCAAAGTGGCTTAAAAAAATTAAAACAAATGCTGATAAAAACAGACAAAAAGTTATTGTTAAAATGTGGGAAACAAGTTAACTGTTCTGTTCCCCCCTTCCACGGCACTCTCAGTTATGATTCTGTCCTTCCCACATTGCAATTTAGAGTGGAACAGGAAGGGTAGACTAATATTTGATTCCTACAAAAATTAGAAAAGGAAATGGCTGCAGCAATCTAATTGGCCAAAATAACAGTGCAATAGGCCATATTTCCCCCTCTAGGATGCACACCTTAACGTGGTGAGGGGGGTTGAGAGTTTTGAAGAAGCCAAGAGCAATGCCATCAGGAGGCTAGACCCAGAGGCTAGACTCTTAGCAGAGGCACACAAGGCAGAATGGTCAAAGCTGAGACACCAGACTAAGATGCATCCAAACTCAGAGGAAGGCAATGGTAAACAACCTCTGAATGCCTCTTACCATGTAAACCCTATCAACAGAGTATCCAAAATGCAACACGAGATAGTGCTGGAAGATGAGACCCCCAGATCAGAAGGCACTCACTGACTCATTGAAGTCAGAGACGTTATCAAGGGAAGAATGCAAAAAGACAATACCTCTAGTTAAAAAGAGAGAAAGACCTCAATGGATGACTGAAGAAACTCTTAAAATGGTTAGAGAGAAGGAAAGCAAAAGGAGATGAAAACACGGTTACAAGCCTAAATGCAACAATACAGTGACTAGGATGTAGGGACAAAAAGAACTATTATAATAGTTATTGTATAGAAATAGAAGAGGACAACAAAAAGGGTAGAACAAGAGCCCTATTACAAAAGATTAGAGAAATGAAAGGGAAATTTAAACCAAGAGTAGGGATGTTGAATAATCAACAAGGCAACACACACTGACTGACTGAGATAAAATAAAAGGAAGATGGAAACAATACAATTAAGAACTCTATAAAAGAGATGCAAGGATGATGGATTCATTCATGGAGGAACAGTATGATGAAGAATCAGAAATTTTAGTATGTGAGGTGAAAGCTGCTCTTAAAATACTTGGAAGAAACAAATCACCAGGAACAGATGGCATACCAATAGAGTTGCTACAAGCTACTGAGACTGAATCTGTCCAAATTTTGACTAAAAGTTGTCAAGAAATATGGAAAACTAAACAATGGCCCACAGACTGGAAACATTCAATATACATCCCAATTCCAAAGAAAAGGGATCCCAGGGAATGCAGTAATTATTGAACTATTGCCTTAATATCCCATGCAAGTAAAGTAATGCTCAAGATTCTACAACAAAGGCTCTTACCATATATGGAGCAAGAAATGCCAGACGTCCAAGCTGGATTTAGAAAGGGAAGAGGCACCAAAGATCATATAGCAAACATATGTTGGATATGGACCAAGGAACTTCAGAAGAAAATCACCCTGTGCTTTATAGATTACAGCAAAGCCTTTGACTGTGTAGATCATGAAAAACTATGGAATGCCTTAAAAGAAATGGGGGTGCCACAGCATCTGATTGTCCTGATGCACAACTTATACTCTGGACAAGAGGCTACTGTAAAGACAGAATATGGAGAAACTGACTAGTTCCCCATCGGAAAGTGTGTGAGACAGGGGTGTATTTTATCACCCTATTTGTTTCATCTATATGCAGAACATATCATACGGAAAGCGGGATTGGACCAAGATGAAGGAGGTGTGAAAATTGGAGAGAGAAATATCAATAATTTAAGATATGCAGATGATACTGTATTACTAGCAGAAACCAGTAATGATTTGAAACGAATGCTGATGAAAGTTGAAGAGGAAAGCACAAAAGCAGGACTACAGCTGAATGTCAAAAGACTAAAGTAATAACAGAAGATTTATGTAACTTTAAAGTTGACAGTGAGGACATTAAACTTGTCAATGATTATCAATACTTTGTCATAGTCATTAATTAAAATGGAGACAATAGTCAAGAAATCAGAAGAAGGCTAGGACTGGGTAGGGCAGCTGTGAGAGAACTAGAAAAGGTCCTCAAATGCAAAGATGTATCACTGAACACCAAAGTCAGGATCATTCAGACCATGGTATTCCCGATCTCTACGTATGGATGAGAAAGATGGACAGTGAAAAAAAGTGGATAAGAGAAAAAACAACTCATTTGAAATGTGGTGTTGGAGGATAGTTTTGCATATACCATGGACTGCGAAGAAGACAAATAATTGGGTGTTAGAACAAATTAAACCAGAACTATCACTAGAAGCAAAAATGATGAAACTGAGGTTATACTTTGGATACATAATGAGAAGACGTGATTCACTAGAAAAGACAATAATGCTGGGAAAAACAGAAAGGAATAGAAAAAGAGGAAGACCAAACAAGAGATGGATTGATTCCATAAAGGAAGCCACAGATCTGAATTTATAAGATCTGAACAGGGTAGTTTACAACAGATGATCTTGGAGGTCACTGATTCATAGGGTCATCGTAAGTCGTAATCGACTTGAAGGCACATAACACTCGCACACGTGGAATGCAAATGTCATATAATCCACAATTGCCTCAAATAGGGTGTAAATCGTAATTGACTTGAAGGCACATAACTACAACAACAGCAAGGCCATATTAAGATGTCAACCCAGTGTGCTGTGAAAAAGACAAATGTCATGCTAGGCATCATTGGGAAAGGAATTCAAAATAAAACTGCTGTTATAATGCTATTACAGAAATCTATGGTGCAATCACAGTTTGAATACTGTGTACAGTTCTGGTAGCCTCACCTCAGAAGGATATTGTAGAGTTGGAAAAGGCTCAACAAAGATTATCAAAGGGATGGAGCACTTGAGGTTTTCTTAGTTTAGAGCAAACTGTAAGTGGTGACATCGTGTATAAAATTAGGCATGGCATGGAGAAAGCAGACAGAGAAAAGTTTTTTCTCCTCATAACAATAGAACTCTTGAATATCCAATGAAGCTAAATGTTGGACAGACAAAAGAAAGTTATTCTTCACACATAGTTTACCTATAGAATTCTCTCCCACGGGAGGCAGGCATAGCCACCAACGTGGATAACTGGACAAGAGGATTAGACAAATGAATGGTTGATAGGCTATCAGTGGCTACTAACCACGATGGCTAAGCTCTGCCTCCATAGGTGGAGGCAGTATGCTTCCGAATACCAGTTGCTGGAAACTGCAGGAGGGGAGAGTGCCCTTTGCACTCAGGTTCTATTTGCGGGCTTCCCATGGGCAACTGTGACAACAAGATGCTGGACTAGCTGGGCCACTGGCCTGATCCAGCAGGCTCTTATGTTCTTATGATTGGTAGAAGCCATGGAGCTGTACTAACTTGCAAGGATGGGACAGAAAAACATGGCTCCTTACAGTACAAAGATGAATCACTCTGGTTAAAGAAACCAAAATTTTATGCCTATGACACAAGTACTAAGTTCTCTTTTGCAGCCATCTGATGCCTCCTTCCATATCTTCACAACAGCCATGTCAGGTAGATTAGGTTGAGAGTTGGTGTTCACCCATGGCAGGAAATGGGCAAAACCAATGATGAGTTAAGCAAGTTGAAAATGTAAAACTGCACATGTTCAGAATATGTTTTTTTCTTTATCAACGATGGTAAAATATTTTTGTGTTTTGTTGAGTTGTGAAACTGCACATACTCAGAGAATTTCTTGTAGTCTATGAAAGCATATACCACAATAAATTAGTCTTCTAGATACCACAAGGTTTATTTTGTGGTACCTTATTTCATGTTTTCCTTTGGGGGATGGGGCCCTATTTTGGGCACTGCACCATGGCCTCCAACCATCTTAACCCAGCCGTGGGTTACATGTGCAAATCCGCTTTCAACACTCTTTCCCTTTGCATGTGAGAAAGGGCTAAAGGCGGAAACACAGAGAGAATGCTGAGTGGAATGAAAGAATCCTGTGGGGTGCAGTCTCTAGAAATCTGATGTGGGGTAGAACTACCTGTTTTTCTAGCTGTATATTTGTAAAAATGGCACTTAAAAAAATAGGTCTCCAATGCTCGTTTCTGCAAAGGAAATCAAACCTGGAGAGTGCTGTTTCTGGAGCTTCTCACCACTCAGAGAAGTGGAGAGTATACAACAGTACCCTAGCAGCAGCAGCTTCTATATAAATATCCCTACTGTGTCCCAACATGTTCCCTCCTCATTCTTCTTCCTTGTATATTCAGTGTCATCTTCTTTTGTTTCATTCCATCTTCATCTAGGGATAGAAGGATCAGACCATTTCCATTTCATTCCGATGTTGCCATTTTTCTTTTGAAGACCATTCCATCCCATTTCTGCAGTAACGTGAAGATTATTTTAAAAGATACCTGCACAGAAATCTGAACCCCACCCCCTCAAGGAAAGGAATTATTCACTTTTACAAGGTTGTCTGAGGCTGCCTTCCAACCTTTTCTTTCTTTTTTACGCAGCTGCTTCAAGCAGCTAGCAAGTGCAAGTGCAACTCCTTCTGTACACTTGGAAATGTGGGCCACAAATGCCTCTGGGTTGTGATGGTGTATCTTGCATTGCACAGGGGGGAGGATGGCTACTGCCATAGAACCATGGGGCAGCCATCTTTTTCTAAGAACATTACATCTCACCCCGTCACAAGGAGTGGAATTGCATTTCCCATCTCCTCCAAGCATCTATTATTTTTTAAAATGAATGCAGAAAAAGTTTTAAAATGTGGCAACAGTCAGCTAGCTAGCTGCGCCACACAGCTGTTAGCTGTTTAAAGGAGGGGAGTTTATGCCAGCACTATTTATCTGAGCTTAAAAATATGGAGCAGCCTATCCCATAAAAGGAATGGGGTCAGCTTCTATGGGGTATGCATTTAAACTGAGTACAGACTCAAAGTTCGTGTCCATCATATTTATTTTAAAAAATGGGTACAATCCAGTCAAATATAAGGATTTGTATGTTAGTCTGATTTCAGTGGAAGACATTTGAGCACATACTTAACTTTTCAACTGAAATCAAAAGGACTTAAAAGTGCTTAACTCCGGCTTAATTGTGCCTTGCTTTTTTCTCTGAAGTTTAATTATCTTCAGTTTCTGCATATGTGGAAGTATACAACACATTTTTTTTTAAAAAAATAACATTCTGCAGTCCAAAATTCATCCCCCAAAAAGCTAATGCATTAAATGGGTGAACTGACATATTTGTATAATTTCTCTTATGCATAATTTATTCTGCTATGTTTGCTATTTTTACATAACTCAAGGTACTGAAGCACTCCCCCAAACACTAGAATTATTATTCAAGTCTGTCCCCACTCCTGGCTTCTGAGAAATGATATGCCCAATGTCACATTCTGCGCTTTTCCTGCACTTCTGTTGAATTGCCCTATATGCACAGCGCCAGTCATAGCTCCAGAGCAAACCGCTTCAAGAATTTTGCAGTTTTGATGGGGTTCATTAAGGGTTCTTTCTTTGCAGCAGATTTTACTTAGGTAGAATAAATACTGGGGTTGGAGGTCATACGAAAATCTATAAGGACTCATTTAAAATTACTGGATACAAAATTGGTGATGTGGTAGCTTTTATATAAATGACATTTAGAAGAGGACGAGAAGAGACAGAGAACTCTCCTGTTCTCCACAACCAGAAAAATGATAAGGGGGGAATACCAAAAGAGAAATTTATTGTTCCTTTGTGTTCAGACTGCATGGTATGGAAAACAGTAAAAAGGGATGATACATTGAATCCTCTCACAATACAGTATAGAGCTCCCATTATGCTATTGCTGAAATGTATTACACATTTTACTCCTCTTTTGCTATTGAATCCACAATGAGAACACGATAGTGTAATTAAATGATATTGTATGCATTGTGAAAGGCCTCCAGACATTTCAATATGCTGTTCATTTAAATATTATAACAGAGCACTGATAATGTATGAAAATTAAAGCAGACAAGAAAGTAACAGAAACATCTATTTCTAATCCTCTACACAAAAATGTTCTTGCTTGTCATTTAGGGATGCAGAGCTTCTATCTCTGATCCCAACTCACAAAAAGTAGAATGTGAACAGAACTTGCCTAAAATACACATTTATCTTTCTGTCTGTCCTCTTCTCAATGTTTCTATGAATATCTAACAGAAAAAAGTATTTGCTGCAACCTGAGAGATGCTCAACACCTTGCTTTTTTTCAATAATCCCAGTTGCCAATCCCTCTTTCCCACCCCTTTCTCAACATTGCTTGGCTTGGGGATCCATTGATTGGCTTTGCATAGTGCTCTAATATAATCCTCCACTCCTCTCTATGATACCACCACCATTCTGGATGCACACATTGTGTTATGATAGGCTGCTCACTTCTGTATGTCAAGCCCCTCCTCCCCTCCTACCTGACCTTAAGTATCTGATGGTTGACTCCTATCCAAGGGTTCTATCACTCACACTACTCTCAGCAGAAGCAGGAATAGAGAAGCAAGGGGATCTGAACAAGTGTTGGATACAGAACACACTAAAGCAGGGCTGGGCAACCTCAGGCCAGGGGCAAGTTGCAGCTCTCCAGAACTCTCTATCCAGATTTCAGGACTCTCTCAGGCAATACCGCATCTCTGAGAAGGGTTGGCAGGTCAGAAGCATTCCAAACCCTGAGATTTCAAGGACAGGTCCTAGTGATGTCACAGGGGTGGGCCCTAGTGATGTCATTAAGCATGATACATTAAGCATCAAACAGAGTCCTTTGGAGCACACAATTCAAACAAAAGCATTTCTCTGATTAGAAACTAAGATAGAAATCTTAGCTAAAAGATAGTGTTTCCAGGTCCAGCTGAAGTGATGGAATCATTCCTTCTCACCTACTTAGGGAGCCTGGGAAGGGAAAACTTAATCTAGCCTACTTGCTCTGGCAAGAAGGGTTTAAGTGCCCTCAGGCCAGGCCAGTCACCAGAAGACCATTGTAGGAAGAAGGGAGCCTAGTGTTGTGGAGATGTTAGATGGGAGCACTCAGGAGTAAAGATGGATGCCCCTGAAGGCTACAATTCTAAACATACTTACTAAGGAACTAAGCCCCATAGAACTCAACAGGACTTACATCTGAGTAGATATGGTTTTGACTGTGTTGTTGGTAAGACTTGACTAGGAACCCCCTGCTTGGAATGCCCTGCCCCTGCCTTTTCATATGGTTGCTCCAAACTTCTTTACATACTTGAACCTTCACTGCAGAGAAAGGTTTGAGAAATGAATAAGAGTTAAGAAGATTCTCTACACTTTCCTGCCTACCCTGTGGCCTGCATTAAACTCACTTTGACAGCCAACCCAATTCCAGTGAGTAATAATTGACAGAGAGAAAACACCCATGGTTTGGTCTGCCTTCACAGGCAGTAGCTTGGGAACAACAGCAATTGCAGCCACGCTTCCCAGTATGTGGATTCTCTTCTACCACTACTGGGCAAGAAACAAATTGTCATGCAAACAACAAGGTGCATCATCAGTGAGTTTAAGGGGGTTGAGCGCATGAAGCCACTGTTGTTGCTTATATGAATATAAGGGAGTGAGGTTTAAGGTAAATGAAATACAAACAGAAAAACAAAAACAAAAGACAGTGATTTCCTAAATGCAATACCATACCAACCACAACAAGATTCCTATGAGTAAAGTAGAAAACCCAGCATCCTGCAACCAGTTAGTATTCCTAACCAAAAATCAAAACTAAAAAAATCCAGTCAGGTCACAGAAATCCCGATGCAGCACAACCTGACTCAGGGGCTGCAGTTAGTGCAGAATGCTGTGGCATGGCTGCTGACATGAGTGAGACCCTATCAGCACATATTACCTCTGTTCTGAAATCTGCACTGGCTGTCGATTTGCTACCAGGCCAAGTTCAAGCTGTCCTTTCTATGTTATGAGTACCACATAGCGCTTGTTCTGCTCTTGGAAGAAATAGATCCTTTAGTGTGGCAGTACCTATGCTTTGCAACTCCCTGCCTATTGACATTAGGCAGAAGCCTTCATTGTACTCTTTTCAGCACCTGCTAAAAACGTTTTTACTTAGACAAGCCTACCCAGGCATGTAGAAGCTATTATGTTTTTTTTCTGTTTTTAACACATTGTTGGTTTTATTATTTTGAATGTTTTTAAATACCTATTGTAATGGTTTTTGTCAATAATGTTATTGTTTTAATTCCTTCTGTAAACCACTTTGAAGTTTTTTACAATAAAGTGGTATATAAATGTTGTAAATAAAATACATAAATGAATTTTGGAGTCACTGTGGCCCTTTGGTCTCCTTCCACTTTTAGGAACAAAGGAATCTACCTTATACCTCAGTACTGATGACATTGAGCATTGGCTCTCCAGGATTCCAGGCAATAGTCTTTTCCAAATATTTAATTTGACCTTTGCATGCAAAGCATATGCCCTATCACTGAGCTACAGCCCTTCCTATGTTTAAAAACATATCTTTTAAAATTGTTCTTTTCCATTCACTAATGAATGCGTAGCATACCTAAGACAGATCTACACCATGCATTTAAAGCCCATTTGTCGGGAGGATGAGCTGGGCTCCTGGGGGGTTGTCAGAAGAGGATTCAAATGGCTGGCAGAGGGAGGAGGGAGGAACTTACCCTCTGTGGAGCGAAGCCGAAACAGAGGACATGCCAGAGATAGGGTCGCCTAGCAACGGGGAGCCTGAGAGCCTTGAAGTTTTAGAATCCCCCCCAGACATTCCCAGGCCCTCCCTTCTCCGCAGCTCAGAGCAAGAGGGAGGGCTGATCACAGCAGAAAGGCGGAGAGATGGTTTACCCTCAGCCCCTCCTTTATCACCCATAGGGGAATCGGACACTTCAGAAGAGGAGGAGGTGATGCCTCCCCCCTCACCACGCACACGCAGACGGTTGAAAAGACAGGAGAGAAGGGGGGAAGGCAGGCAGTACCTGAGGGGGAGTTAAGGAGGAGCGAAAGGTTGCGCGCCCGTTTAGCCCCTTCTTAAAGAACAGGCGGGAAGCAGCCCCTTGCTCTGTCAACTTTCTCCCAATGTCGCAGGACCTGTATCCCTGTATTGCTTCATGAGAAAGCGCAGTCTTTGTTGGACATTACTCTAATAAAACACGAATTAACTACAACCTCTGGTCTGGTTCCTGAGTTGCATCCTGGGCCTGACACCATTCAACATACATTTGAAGCATATGAATGCCATCACAGAATCATGAGAACTGTAGTTTGTTAAGGGTGGCAGGACGTCTAACTCTGAGGGGGAAATTACACTTCCCAGGATTCTTTGGGGAAATTATGCACTTTAAATGTGAGCTGGATATGCTTTAAATGCATTGTGTGGATGTACTTCATAAATTTTGCCTGCATGTAAATTGTTTTAATTTATTTATTTAAAATGGAAATCAGGTACAAAGTTTACTAGGTGGTCATGGGCTATTCACCATCTCTCAGCCTAATCTGCCCCTCAAGATGAAAACAGAGGGGGACCATGACCACTCCAAGGAAGAAGAGAACACTCAAAATGTAGAGGAAATAATAATGTACAACCATAGTGTGAAATCAGATACTTATTGCGACATAGTATGAAGAAAAATTTAGAAGCATGACTGTCAAAGATGTTTATTATTTACACAACCTGTAAAAGCTGTGACACCTAAGTAACCCTGACTAATTGCTATAAAATAGGACTGGAGGAGAAGAGAAAGATTTATAACAGAAACACAATGTTCACTGAAAGTTCCTTTAATTTACAGCACAATCCTAACAATGTCTACTCAAAAGTAAGTCCTGTTGAATTCAATGGAGTTTACTTCTAGTATGTGGGATTAGCATTGCAGCTTTACTCCCAGAAAAGCAAGTACAGGATTAAAGCTTCATATTGGGAAGGTTTTCAAAACATTGACCTATTCAACAGCTCAGGAAAATTTAAACCTGTTTGACTCCTCATAACTAGAAAAGTGTAATGTTTTGTAATGGCATTTAGATCTCCTGCACACAGACAGAAAGAGACCTGCCTGGACCTTATCAGGAGGAGCTGCAGACTGGGAGGTACTGCTACAGTGGTGAGACTGTGCTGGGACCATCAAGGGGCAAGCATTTTCACCTGCTTTGGCCCCTCACCCCTGCCCTTAGTGACATTTTTCTGGGGACTGTCCTTTACCAGGAAGATGAACGCTTTTGGTTTTTAGCTGTTCTTGCTTTTTAGAAATGCTAGGATTTTGTTAGCTTGATTTTTTGTAAATTGTATTGTTTTTATTTGTATTTTGTATTTGTGTTTTTCTATTTGTGTGTAAGCCGCCTTGGGGGGCTTTTTGGTCAAAAGGCAGCCTAGAAATAAACCGTAACATAACATAACATAACCTTTGCTACTGCTTCAAGCTATAAACTTACTCGTTTTATGAGATTTTCAGACATGCAAGAAAAAACAACAGTTTTCTGGACTTGCAATGGAAGGGTGGGGTTAGAGCAATCAGCTATGAGCTCATTTAACAGAAGTTGTGGGGGGGCTGACATTTTGGTGTATATCTCTTGAACCAGGCCACCTAGAGAGTTAATTTTTTTTAATGAAAGCTGAGAGTCCGGAGATTGAGGTGACTCACCTGGAGAGGACCCCAAAAATCCAGAATCTCTGGGCAAAAACTGGAGACCTGGCAACCCTATCTCTGAGCCCTCCTCAAACTGTCATAAGGCCGCTTGACTAGATGGAGAGGTGTATGTGAGGTGTGTGCAGAATTTTTTTTTTTTTATTACATTTTTAGACCGCCCTATAGCAATAAGCTCCCAGGGCGGTGTACAGCAGAAAAAAAAGTTTGGCTTTTGTGTGGGTGGAATGTAGCCTACTGTAATATGGTAAGAGTCACATTTGTTGTTCCAATTGGCTATGCTTCTGTCTCTGCCCACATTTTGCCCCACCCACCAGTGGCATGTGGCCTCTGGAAGGTTGCCCATAAGAAAATGCAATCAAAGATTTTCTACATCTGCTCTAAAATGAAGCATGAGAAGGCCTTTCTTGGAGTTTATGGCCTGCTGCATGGCAACATATCCAGTATGGTGGCCTGCCAGGCATAGAGTTAACAAGGTGAAGAAGGGGCATCCTAAGAGTAGCCATTCAAATTCCTGCAAGTGCAGGTTGCAAGACTGCAGCCATGGAAATTTAGGGTGGCACGTTTAGGGATGTTGTGAGCTCTCCAGTCCCTAGTGGAGAGATGCTCTACAGGGGAGATGGGTCACTGACATACTGTCTTCTCTCCCTTTCCTTGGAATATTGAGCAGATTTTTCACCTGTCCCATCCTGCAGCCTGTCTCTTGCCCCATGTTGTGGCACCTGCTCTCTCTGTTCCTCCTCCACGGTCTGGCTGTGCTTGGAGAGGCTGTTGCAGAGGTCTCCACTGTATTGTTCATCCTGGGGGTCACGTCTCATGCCTCCTCCTTCTCCATGAGCGTGTATGGCAGACTGGAGGGGACCGCATGGTGTCCCAACATGTCCCACCAGGAAAACACACCTGGTTGGGGACAGGGAAAATCCTGGGGAAGAGGGAAGAGCCAAATGTTGGGTGCCTTGCAGATGTTCAAAGTGAATACTCACCATCCTTTGTGAGTGTTCACTTGGAACGCACACAGGATTGAGCCCTTTTGGAGCAAGCAGTGGGATGAAATGGAAACTTGGAGGAGATGATATTGCAGTGAGCAGACCTGAAGTAATTCCAGCAGATGGAGGTCTGAATAAAGGATTCAAATTTTAATTCACATCCAGAAAGTCGAATCTCAACATCGCAGTGTTGACTCCTGAATTTATGGTGAGTGTTCATGTAAGAAAGACTGAGCATAGTTTTTGCTTGTGTGCCTGAATGCTTTAATTTCTGTATATGAATTTGAATAACAGATAAGAAATAGGGATTAAGGGAGGAATCTGTAAACCTGATTCCAAAGTGGGGTGATTATGACCCAGACTGAATTATTAGTCCACTTTAGACTAAAGGCAGATCCCATTATGAGGCAATCTGAGGGCTCAATTGCTGATGATTATTGACACTTAAAAAAAAAACTTTTACAAAGCTCCAGGAGACATCCAGGCACCCACAGCCTGGAGCAGCTAGTGCATGGGGTTTCTTGCCACCACATGCTTCGAGTAGAATAGGAGAGTGGTTCCCAAATTTTTCCCATGGGCCACTTCAAAACTGATGAGTGTCTAGGTGGATGACTATTTTTTCTGCCTGTTGTAGCAATTGTACTGCACTGTGCTAGATGCTGTACGGCTTTTAATTGTATTTTTAGTCCTTTTATTTCTTATACTGTATGCTATGTATTCCATAGATTATAACATACAATGTAAGAAATAAAAAGCAATTAAAATACAATTAAAAGTCAATATGAACTAGGGATGGGATCCACTGGTTAGTGCCTGTCCAACTGCATTCCGTCAAACTGGCAAGTGGCTTTGTTTTGGATTAGTTATTTTTCTGCTATCCTTTGCTTTTACTCTGCTTTGCTCTGCTTTTGTCTGATTTTTCCCCTTCCCCCAAATGACAATATTGTTATCAGTGTTTTCCTTTCTGAAAGGAAAGTGGCTTTTCCTCTGCCCAGTACCCAACTGCACTCCACCACTCCTTCCTTTCCCCCCCCCATCCTTCTCTAAATCTTATTGCATCGTCTCCCCCTACACACACAAGCCCTGGGAGAAAGTGACATATCTCTTTAACACAAAGCAAAGGCACAGGGTGATCAGTTTCACCTTAGCAAATCACAGAACCATAGAGTTGGAAGGAGCCTATAAGGTCATCGAGTCCAATCCCCTGCTCAATGCAGGAATCCAACTTAAAGCATGCAAAGCAAAAACACAGGCTGCAAAGCAAAGACATGGGCTTGGCAGTTTAATGTTAGCAAAGCAAACACACGAGCTGCTCTGTTTCCACAAGGAGGCTGATTAGTTTGACATTAGCAAGACAAACATGCAGGCTGGTCAAATTCACATTAGCGAAACAGACTGGTTTCTCAGTTTCAAGTTAGCAAAGCAAAGTGTGATGCATTTTTCTAAAAAAAAAAAAATCCAGTGTCAGGAAAAGCTGGGAAAATTCTCAGCATTCAGGATCAATCCCCAAAGATAGCAAACCTGCAGACTATCGAGACGTCCAGTGCCAAGTCTAATTTTAGCAAAATTCTCACCTATCCCTAATATGAACATTTAATGTACTATAACTGCTGTCTCTTGTCTTCAAATCCACAGACCACAGTTTGGGAACTCATGGTTCAAGAGGTGGGAAAGAGATGAAAAGACTTTTCTCAAAGCTTTCCACATACGTGATCTCAGTTATCTACACAAATCCCTTAAAACTTGTCAGTATTACTCCTCATCTTCTTTTGCCCTTACTCAGTTTTGCCCTTTTCTCTCACCAAACCTTATCATGAAGCTGATCCCATCATATTTACCCAGAAGTAAGCCCCACCAAGATCAATGATAGATATGCACAGGACTGCTGCCTTAGAAGCTTCAAAAGGAAGCCTGTATTCTATATGGCATTCACTTGAAAGTAAGCAACATGGTTTGTAACATGGACAACTTATTGGTTTTACTCCTCACCTGCTGTCTCTCAATGATACCCCTCATATTGAGACCATCTACTGCTTCAAAGAGAGGCATTTAAAAGGGTTTATAGAATGTGGGAGGTGGGAAAGGAAGACTGGAAGGTGTAAAGGGGGAATAACAGCAGCTGCAATAGGATAAGAAATTAAGAGGATCTTTTGTCAAGCCCTCACTTGTCTGACTAACTCCATGCCTAGATAGACCCTTGGCACGCATGCACAAATAGCAAAACAGGAAAAGCGCAGGAAGACCCACCAGAACTGATGCTAGCTAGCTACCTTCTGTGGCTACTGTAGCTTGGTCTGGGTAAAAGATAGCGAAAGAGACAAAGGGAATGCTGACTACTTTGCCAGCTGCTCCTGCTGTTTGTTAAAGACCACCAACATGAACCTGATCAACTCCTGGTGGTCCACAGACCACAGTTTGGGAAACTCTGGAACACAGAAAGTCCCCCTAGGGGCAATGGGACTGGATAACTTTCTGTCACTCTCAGAAGGAATTAATATGGGGGGGAAGGGCTGTCTCCATGGTTTTTTTCTGTACAACTCCCTCTGAGAGCAACAGATAATCATAGTTTCAGTGGAAATTCCTCCAGGGGAATGGGATGGACTTAGTCATGACCCCATAAGAAATGGGATGGACAAAAGGGTAATGGGCCCATCCATCTGTAATCACAAATATAGAGCAGTTTTGTGCCCCAAATACAACTGTTTAATTTTAGCTCTAGTAAAGAGATCTTTCTAGCAGTTCACACGAGGGATGAATCATAAATTTTATTTATTTATTTATTTATTATTTTACTTCTATTTTGGCCTTCTTCCCGGTAGGGAGGATCCTGAATGCCCTTTCAACTTCACATTTCCCAGGAAGGTCATAAAACCTCTTTTGGGAGAAGACTGAGCCAAAATAAGAATTGAGCACTTCTGCTTTTTCTTTGTCATCTGTTATCATTTTGCCATCTTCGTTGAGTAGCTGTACCACCACTTCTTTTCTCTATCTTTTACCATGGATGTACCTGAAGAAAACTTTTTTGTTGCTTTTGGCATCTCTTGATAACCTCAGCTCATTCTCAGCTTTAAGCTTCCTGACGCCATCCCTGTAATTCCGTGCTACCTGTCTGTACTCTTCCTTTGTGGTCTGGCCTTCTTCCCACTTCCTGTATGTGTCCTTTTTTTGTTTTCAGTTCATCTCTAGGCTTTCTGTGAAGGCACATTGGCTTCTTCTGCTGTCTTCTCCCTTTTTTTCTTGATAGAATTGTTTGCCATTGTGCCTTTAGAATTTCCTTTTTTAGAAACTCCCACCCATCCTGGACTCCTTTTCTCATAAAGATTGCTTGCCATGGTACCTTACTTACATTGTTCTGAGTTTATTAAAATTGACTTTCCTGAAGTCCATGGTACGTGTATTGCTACTCTCAGCTTTTGCTTCCTTTAAAATCAAGAACTCAAGTATAGCATGGTCACTTTCCCCCAGAGTTCCTGTAACTGCCACTTCATCCACCAAGTCATCTCTATTGGTTAGAATTAAGTCAAGGATAGCGATCCTCTAGTTGCTTCCTCCCCTTTCTGTAGGAGAAAGTTATCTCCAACACAAATCAGGAATTTCTTGGAGGGGGCCGTGTTTGGCAGAATTTGTCTCCCAACAGATATTGAGGTAATTGAAGTCCCTCATTACTACCAAATCATGCCTCCTCAAAACATTGGCACTTTGCTTTTCAAAAGTTTCATCCTCGTCTTCTTGATTGGGTGGTCGGTAGTAGACTCCGACTACCATGTTCCTTTTATTCCTTGCCCCATTTATTTTAATCCAGATACTCTCAATGGAGCTACCAAGCTCATCCTCCTGTATCGCTGTGTAGGGATATATATTTTTAACATATAGCGCAACTCCACCTCCCTTTCTATTCTCTCTGTCTTTTTTCAACAAGTTATATCCTTCATGGCTGTATTCCAGTCATGGGAGTCATCCCACCAAGTTTCAGTTATACCTATCAAGTCATATTTATTCTCCTGCATTAAAACGTCAAGTTCATTCTGTTTGTTTCCCATACTCTGGACATTAGTATACAAATATTGAAGACCAAGTGATATACAGCCTGGCTTCCTTCCTACATTTGTATGGAGACTATTACTGGGCCTCATTAGAGCAGTTCCCTCAGTTCCTCTTACTGTGCACAAGCCTTCTTTAGTCATTATTGCCAGGTTTACATCTCCCTCCCTCATAGGATTCAGTTTAAAGCTCTCCTGATGAGGTTCTCCAGGTTGTGGCTAAACACATTCTTCCCAGTCCTTATGAGGTGCAATCCATCACTTGCCAGTAGTCCATCTTCCAGGAAGCATAGCTCGTGGTCCCAGTATCCAATCTCTTGCGTTGGCACCACCTTTGTAGCCAGTCATTCACCCTGAGTATTTTTCTTTCCCTTTCTACTCCTCTTCTAAGTATAGGAAGGATGGATGAGAAAAGTATCTGGTTCACAAACTCCTTCAGTTTCCTTCCCAGAGCTTCACAGTCTAATGTGATTTCTTTGTAACTCCACTTAGCAGTATCATTCATTCACACATGGATGACAAGAAAGGGATATCTGTCAGTGGGCTTTATGAGTGATGACACCCTTCCATCACATCTCTAATCTGTCCTCCAAGGAGACAGCATTCCTGGCGAGTCTATGGATCTCGGCATACTTGGGTTTCAATTCCACGCAGTAGGGAGTCTCCCACTACCCTTCTCTTATTCTTATTGTGGGGCTTGGTTTCATTGCCTATGCTTGACTGAGCTACATCCTCTCGCTCACTGTCGCGTGGGGTCTCCTGTAATTTTTCCCCTGCAGGCTGTCCTCCAGTGCCTGGAAGTGGTTCCATAGTTCCACTGGTGAAGGGTGTCTTCTAGCTCTTCTTCTCTTGTCACCCTTTTCCATAGAGTTTCCTCCACCTATCTCCACAACAGTCTCCTCTTCTGCTTCAACTCGCTGTTCTTCCATCTTCTCTACTTCTCTTTGCTGTTGTTCCAGCATTCCATCTAAGAACTCTTCATCTTCTCTTATACTCTTCAGTGTGGCCACCCATTATTCCAGGCCCCTCACATTTTCTTCCAACAGCACCACCAGCCTGCACTTGTTGCATGTGTACGCCATGTTGTTCTCAGGCAAGAAAACAAATATTGCACACACCTTGCAGGTCACCACCACTGGAATATCCTTCCTGTCCATAGTCTCTACTGCCTTTTGTTTCTTTCTTCGTAGTTGTATTGGAATTATCTGTGGCTTGTCCTGTTCTCCTTCAGGGTAAATAGGAGAGTCCCACTGGTATGCAAGAAAAGAACAATTTAGGGACCTCCCCTTTGACCTCCTCTGCCAAACTCCTGTTAGCTCTCCCTGTTCGCTCATTCTCTGAGAGCTGTCTCGCTTTTGTATCCTCTGGACCAGGTGACACAGCTTCCTCTGCTCTCCTCAGTTAGGAGTTAGGAAACAGAATGAAAACTCCCAGCACACACAGCTGCTCCTAGTTGCACTCTGCAGCTATCATGCCATGCACCTTCCAATCAAGTTCCTATGGAGCCCATCAAAGAGCATGGTCACAGTATACAGCTTCAGAGCCCGCTTTGTCTTTGTCTGTTCCTCGCTACACCTCTGCCAAACTCCTGGAATCCACCCACTGCCGCTGATCTGCCCAGTGCCCATCCACCCCTGCACCATGGAAAAGGGGAAGCAGGAGAGGAGCCGCCACCACCACCAAAATTAAGCACATTTCTTGCCCATCCCGGCCTACAGCCTGTCTCTTCCTCCATGGGGTGGCACCTCCTCTTCCTCCTCTGTGGTCTGGCCTTCTGTTGCTGTGGCCTCTGCTGTATCATTCAGCCCGGATGGGGGATCCTCTTCTGCCTCCTTTTCCATGATGCAGGGGGTGGCCCAATTGGCAGCAGTAGGCAGACTGCGTGCCTACTTTACACACAACACCAGTCAAGGGTATTGCCCAACCAGTTGCAGACTTAAGAGCATTTCCTCTCTGTTTATATCCCATGATGGCTTAACAGAGGACAAGGAATTTCATAAAATAATTTGTTATTCTTTAAAATCACCCCATAGTAATCAGATATAAGTTCTTCTCAACACTGCCCCCCACTTTAGTCTAGTAATTTATTCAGTTCAAATACCAACACAGGAAACAAAGAAAGGAGTTGAGGGGTGTTGTTAATTCCAAATAGAAAAACCTTGAGTTGCAGTGTAATCCTATATGTACCTGTTGTTATGTCCCTTCAAGTCAATTACGACTTAGGGTGATGCTATGACTCAGCAGCCTCCAATAGCATCTGTCATGAACCACCCTGTTCAGATTTTGTAGTTTCAGATCTGTGGCTTCCTTTATGGAATCAATCCATCTCTTGTTTGGTCTTCTTCTTTTTCTACTCCCTTCTGTTTTTACCAGCATTACAGTCTTTTCTAGTGAATCATGTCTTCCCATTATGTGTCCAAAGGACGATAACCTCAGTTTCATCATTTTAGCTTCTAGTGATAGTTCTGGTTTAATTTGTTCTAACACCCAATTATTTGTCTTTTTCATGGTCCATGGTATCCACAAGCTCTTCTCCAACACCACATTTCAAATGAGTTGATCTTTCTCTTATCCACTTTTTTCACTGTCCAACTTTCACATCCATACATAGAGATCGGGAATACCATGGTCTGAATGACCCTGACTTTAGTATTGAGTGATACATCTTTGCATTTGAGGACCTGTTCTAGTTCTCTCATAGCTGCCCTCCTCAGTCCTAGCCTTCTTCTGATTTCTTGACTGTTGTCTCCATTTTGGTTAAGGACTGTGCCAAGGTATTGATAATCCTTGACTAGTTCAATGTCCTCATTGTCAACTTTAAAGTTACATAAATCTTCTGTTGTCATTATTTTAGTCTTCTTGATGTTCAGCTTTTGTGTTTTCCTCTTTAACTTTCATCAGCATTCGTTTCAAAACATTACTGGTTTCTGCTAGTAGTATGGTATCGTCTGCATATCTTAAATTATTGATATTTCTCTCTCCAGTTCTCACACTTCCTTCATCTTGGTCCAATCCTGCTTTCCGTATGATATGTTCTGCATATAGATTAAATAAATAGGGTGATAAAATACACCCCTGTCTCACACACTTTCCGATTGGGAACCAATCGGTTTCTCCATATTCTGTCCTTACAGTACCCTCTTATCCAGAGTATAGGTTGTGCATCAGGACAATCAGATGCTGTGGCACCCCCATTTCTTTTAAAACGTTCCATAGTTTTTCATGATCTGTACAATCACAGGGTGATTTTCTTCTGAAATTCCTTGGTCCATTCCATTATCCAACGTATGTTTGCGATATGATCTCTGGTGCCTCTTCCCTTTCTAAATCCACCTTGGACATCCGGCATTTCTTGCTCCATATGTGGTAAGGGCCTTTGTTGTGGAATCTTGAGCATTACTTTACTTGCATGGGATATTAAGGCAATAGTTCAATAACTACTGCATTCCCTTTTATCCTCTTTCTTTGGAATTGGGATGTATATTGAACGCTTCCAGTCTGTGGGCCATTGTTTAGTTTTCCATATTTGTTCACAATTTTTTGTGAAATTTGGACAGATTCAGTCTCAGTAGCTTGTAGCAACTCTATTGGTATGCCATCTGTTCCTGGTGATTTGTTCTTCATCATACGGTTCCTTCATGAATGAGTCTGTCATCCCTGCATCCCTTTTACAGAGTTCCTCAGTGTTGTATTGCTTCCATCTTCCTTTTATTTCATCTCAGTCAGTCAGTGTGTTCCCCTGCTGATTATTCAACATCCCTACTCTTGGTTTAAATTTCCCTTTCATTTTTCTAATCTTTTGGAATAGGGCTCTTGTTCTACCCTTTTTGTTGTCCTCTTTTATTTCTATACAATAACTATTGTAATAGTTCTCTTTGTCCGTACAGACTAGTCACTGTATTGTTGCATTTAGGGTTCTAACCATGTTTCTATCTCCTTTTGCTTTTGCTTTCCTTCTCTCTTTAACCATTTTAAGAGTTTCTTCAGCCATCCGTTGAGGTCTTTCTCTCTTTTTAACTAGAGGTATTGTCTTTTTGCATTCTTCCCTGATCATGTCTCCGACTTCACTCCATAGTTTTTCTGGTTCTCTATCAACTAAGTTTAAAGTATTAAATCTGTTCCTTATTTGATCTTTGTATTGCTCTGGAATGTTATTTAAATTGTATTTTGGCATTATGATTGCTTTGTTGTTCTTCTTTAGCTTTACTCTGATTTTCAATATTACCAGTTCATGATCTGTACTGCAGTCTGCTCCTGGTCTTGTTTTCGCAGAAAGTATGGAACTTCTCCATCTTCTGCTACCAATTATGTAATCAATTTGATTCCTTTATTGACCATTTGGTGACGTCCACGTGCACAGTCGTCTTTTTGGTTACTTAAAAAATGTGTTCGCAAGAAATAATTATTGGCTTCATAGAATACAGTAAGTGTTTCTGCTGCTTCATTTCTATCTCCTAAGCCCCACTTCCCCACAATTCCTAGTTCTTCTCTGTGCCCTACTTTTGCATTCCAGTCCCCCATGATTATCATCACATCTTGTTTTGGTGTGTGATCAATTTCTTCCTGTATTTCTGCGTAAATCTCTCCAATTCCTCTTCTGCATTTGCCATTGGAGTGTAGACTTGGATGATGGTTATGTTAATAGGTTTCCTATTTAATCTCATTGATATCACTCGCTCAGACTTTGAGTTATAGCTCCTAATTGCTTTTGCTACATCACTTCTCACTATTAAAGCAACCCTGCTTCTTCTTAATTTCTCATTTCCTGCATAAAATATTTTGTAGTTGCCTGATTGAAAATGCCAATTCCTGTCCATTTTAATTCACTCACGCCAAGTATTGTAATGTTTTGTATAGTATTGTAACTGTCCATTTTTTCTTGACAATTTCTAACTTTCCCTGGTTCATGCTTCTCACATTCCATGTTTCTATTGTGTGTGTCATACAACTCCTGACTCTCCTTTCACATGTGTGCACATCAGCCTGTGGGTTTCCTTTTGGCTCTGACCCAGTGGCATCATTAGTCACAGCGCTACTCATACTTGTCCTTTCCCAGTAGCTCGTTGACTGCCTTCTGATCTGGGGGGTCTCCTCTTCAAGCACTATCTCGTGTTGCATTTTGGATATTCTGTTCAAAGGGTTTTCATGGTAAGAGGTATTCAGAGGTGGTTTACCATTGCCTTTCTCTGAGTCTGGATGCATCTTAGTCTGGTGTCTCAGCTTTGACCATTCCGCCTTGGGTGCCCCTGCTAGGAGTCTAGCCTCTTGCTCAAGACTCCTGACGGCATTGCTGTCAGCTTCTTTGACAATCTAAAACCCCTCACCATGTTAAGGTGTACATCCTAGAAGTAAATCCTTTTGAGCTCAGTGGGTTTCCCACCCCCACCCCCAGGTAAGTGTGTATAGGGTTGCAGACTTAGGCCCTTAAAGAGAAGACAACTGACTTCACACATTGTGAGATTTTAGATAACATTCTTTGAGCTTCATTTCTTGGTGCATTAACTGCCCACATCTACCATGGTCATATTTGTGGGTTTAATTCTGTAGTCATGAGGATTACAAGGGGTGGGAAAACAACAGCTGGATGCCCCCAAGATTCTAACAGCCTAGAAAAACATACCTGGACACATAACTATTATCTTTCTCTCCTTCCCTAAATTAAGGGCTCAGCTGCATTTAGGGATGTACAAATGTGCCTCAATCCATTCGGACATTCATTTCCACTTTCTTCTAGTATTTTCCATTCTGCTGCAATTGATTTATCTTGCACAAGCCCAAATTCTGTTTTGTCATCCTCTGATGTGGAAATATACAGATTTTAACATAGTTTTCTATGTAGTAGCAGCAGCACACAACAGACACATCTCAGCCATCAAAAGTTATTTATGTTCAGACCTTCCCTTCATTAACATTCAAAGTTAATGAATTTCCAGAAGTGTAATTCTATTAGTCTTTTGCAGCAAAACCACCAAAGAGTGCCACATTAAAGATGAAGTTAATGAAGTGGCTAATGACCCATCACAAAGCTCTGTATGGCTGCAGACCCAGACATAAGCCCTATTGAATCCAGTGAGGCTTACTCCCAGGGAAGTGGGGTTCAAATGGCAGCTATTCACACCACCTTGATTTCACAGTTCAGTATAAACTTGTCACCTCATTTCCATCACACAGGCATCAGGGAGGGACAGTTTAGCATCTTATTGATATTTTGTTCTTTGTGTCCTGGATTGTATGAATTCCTGTGGGCATATTAAACATTTTACAGGCACTCTCCTTTGCTCACTTAAAATATTTAGAATATTTTTATTGCAACATTTTACTTCATAAACATATATTTTATACAGAAAATTAGCATATATGTGCATCTGCTGAAACACAACACTCAAGCTAATGTAGGCTGTTAAAATATGATTTTGTGTAATTCACAGTACAATGCAAAGGAGATTAAATACAATGTACCAAGACTTGTATATCTCAATATATTGGGTTAAAGCAAAGCCAAATATTCATGCATTCCAGTTTTCACATCAAAGCATTTCAACATAGCAGAAACTTTCAAGGAACTGTAGACAGGTCAACAGCTGAACCAACTAACTTTTATTGTACCCCAGTGGCGAGTGGTGCTCATTGTGACTGGTAAGGCAGAAAGCAGAGAGGCCAATAGTAGGTAGAGCCAGGGCCAATGATAGGCAGAGCCAACAAATTCTAGTTTGGTCCCCATCTTCCTCCCTGCTGAGTTTGACAAAGACAGCACTGAAACTAAGGAAGAGGAAGCTGCCACTCCCCAGGTTGGTGATAAATAAGAAGACAGGTGGGTGGGGGCCAGTTGAGGACAGATTAAGGGCCTACATGGCCCAGGCTCCATTGTTGTACCCAGTGAACATTCTTTCTCCAAGCCCATGTAACAATGGATGGGGCCTGAAGGAGGCAAGGATGAAGACAATTGCAGTCATACGTGCTGAAGCAGAAGGGCTTCTACAATATATAAAGAGAGGCTGATTGAGCTGTTACTCAGGTAAGTTTCTTGTAAATGGTGCTTTTCAGCTATTGCACAGCTCTCTCCCACTGAGGAGTAGGATCTTCTTTATGATTGGCCCTTTGGGGATAGTTTAGGGAAGCACAGCTTCCAAGGGTCTAACTACTTGATGCATCCACATAGGAACATCTTTTACCTCAGTAGTCCCTTCAGTACCACTCCCTATATATGCATATATGTGTGTATATGTATATATTATTTTATGTATTTTAATTGCATTTTATGTATTTTAATTTATTTTAATGTTTTTGTGATTTTTATTGTGTACAATTTTATTATGTACGTGTTTGATTTTATTGTAAGCCACCCTGAATGCCCTATTATAGGGTAGAAGGGCAGGACAGAAATATTTTAAATAAAACGAATAAATAAAAATCCTAGGCACAGGCACCTCCAGTTTCCATTGGGACAACAACATGTGAGGAAGTTTCACCATTCGCTCACCAGCCATGATCTTGATGGATATCATTCCTCTCTCTCTCTCTCTCTCTCTCTCTCTCTCTCTCTCTCTCTCACACACACACACACACACACACACACACACACACACACACACACAAACACACAGCAATTAGCAACAGACAAACAACTTCCATTGGAAAATACCTGTTTCTCCCCACTGGGCTTCTTGTGATTTAGCAGCAGCTCAACAGCTCCAACCACCTCTTTCCTGATGGCATGCAGCAAAGCATCTCCAACGTAGACGTTAAAGTTCAAGAGCAGCTCTATGAGCTCCAGGTTCTCATTTTCTATCGCAATAAGGAGAGCTGTTCTTCCAAGGGGGTCAATGCAATTAATATTGATCTTGAAATATATCTCTGCTTCTTCCAGGGCTTGCTTCACACTGGCATAATCTCCTTTTTCCACAGCATTCAAATAGGCTTTCTCGGCAGGTGAGAGTTCAGACTCAGCTCGTACAATGCGAAGAGGGATCCGATCTCTGTAAGGGGCATTGACGCTTCTCTTGTAATAGAACTGGGCCATAGTTCACACCATCCTAACCCTATATTTCTGCAATAGAGAAGAGATCACCCATCAGTTGCACATTCCTGGAACACAACATAATTTCACAGATGCAATTGTGTTCATGTTTAGCAGCAAGGTGATGAGCCCTTCATGCAGTAAATATTCATTAATTTATTATTTAATTTCTATCCTGCTCTTTCTCCCAAAAGAAGTCTAGCCCTCTCTTTATGTTCAATAAGCTTAAGCTGTTTTTATTAATTCATTGCCATAGTTTTGTACTTGTGTTTTATTTGTATTTTTAAAGTGTTGCAAACCATCTGTTGAACAACTTTGTTGAAAAAAGCCTCTATTTTTTGTGATTTAATTAATGAACTAATACTAATATGTTTTTATCAAACACACAAAGTAGACTAAAGGCAGCTGGTGAACAGTATCTTATAAATATTATGCAGAGAGCTGAAACAAAAATGCTTTTTGCAAAGAAAAATTCAAAGTCAAACAAAAGGCCATGTAGTGGCACAGGGAGTGGGCATTTGTTGGGACTGGAACATAAGAAACACCAGCCATAGCTATGACACATAGCCTAGGCCAGGGATGGTGAACCATTGCCACTCCAGATGTTGCTGAACCACAACTCCCATCATCCTTGCCCATGGGCCATGCTTGCTGGGTATGATGGGAATTGTAGTTCAGCAACATCTGGAGTGCCAAAGATTCACCACCCCTGGCCTAGGCCTACATTCTTGCCTATCTCTGTGGCACTACACTACTGATCCTTTATTATAGGAACTGGAAGCAAAGCCATACCAGTAGTACTAACTCAGACATTGGATTCTGTTTATAGCATGCTTGCCAAAAAGGTTGGTCTCAATGAACGACCTTTTCCCAGAAGCGTAACAACTGTGGAGGGATACTTGGTCTGGCTCATTGCCCTTCCCTGAGCCCCATCCTTAGGGAAAAAATTCTGGGAATCTCATTCTAACTGCAGACACTTATCCCATAATTCCTTTAAATTCTTAGACAGCAGTGAGATCTGCTTGCCAAAAGAAGGTTTTTTTATATGTAAGTGAACTATTAGAAATGAGCTCTCCGGCGCTGGAGGCATTCAAGAGGCAGCTGGACAGCCATCTGTTGGGAATGCTTTGATTTGGATTCCTGCATTGCGCAGGGGGTTGGACTTGATGGCCTTATAGGCCCCTTCCAACTCTACTATTCTATGATTCTATGAAAGGAAACACAAAGATGGCTGCTTGAAACATGTTTGCTTATGCTACACCATGCCCTGGATGCTGCTGTGCCATAAAATCTCTACTCCTACTTAACTACCTCCTTGTTCCTCCACCATCAAATAAGTTTGTAATACTTTTCTGTCCTCCAGTTTTCTTTTTAAATTGTTACATAAAATAAACCAGTGTAACAAGATACCCACATTCACACACTCAAACAAAAAGCCAACAAAGCAGGATAGTGTCATACACAATTTAAGCAGACGTCATGAAAAGAGAGGAGTCTCATATCCTTTGCATAATTTCCATTTTCCTTTGTCTCTTACATATCAGCACGTCTACAGTGCTCCAGGCATTATTGAAAAGTCTTGTCTCACTATATGCAAGAGAGACAACTTTCCACCTTCACAAAACTGTAAACCTCCCTTTGTCATCAATCCTTACCTCTAAGTCTCAGAAATGCTTCCTGTAAGATATGTTCATGTAGTTGACACCTAATGGCTAAAACGCAAACATGTTTTCTTTAGAAAAGTTGGTATAGAGCATGCTCTAGGTTGTGCTTTTAGGGAGTGGTTCCATGTTGGAGGGCAGACTGGTAATTGTGTAAAAGAACCTGAGAAATAAAACCTGTTATTGTTTTTCTCTTACTGGTGTAGCCGTACATACATTATACCGGTGACAAAGGTAAACTGGATACATCAGTCTCCTTGGTTTCTTGGAAGTAGCGTGTGACTGAAAAATCACTGTTCATGGACATTTGAAGGAGTTTTATGCTGATCAGGAGAACTGGGTGCAATATGTAGATATGCTTTCCCAGTACTTCATGTCATAATGACATTGATAATGATAGCAAGAAGGGTAACATTTTGCTGAGTGTTTGTGGAGCAAAATCATATAGACCGGTTAGACGTTTGGTAACTCCTGAAAAGCCCAGTACCAAATCCTTTGAGGACATCATTAGGATTGTCTCAAATCACCACAACCCCATATCATCTGAAATGGTGCGGCCATTTAAGTTTAACAGTTTTTCATGCTTCCCTGGGATACATGTGGCAGAGAGTTGCCAGGTCTCTGGTTTTTGCCCGGGGTCCTCTCTGGGTCTCTGGGTGAGTCACTCAAGTCTTTGCACTCTTAGTTTCATTAAAAAAAATAAGTTTCTAGGTGGTCTGGTTCAAGAGATATATACCAAAATGTCAGCCACCCCCCACATGTTCTGTTAAATGAGCTTATAGCTGGCTGCTCTAAACCCACCCTTTCAGATTTGTAGCCAATAACAGAAGTCAGGGTTATGATTGACAAGGGATTTGTTGACCTGCAGGCAATAGAGCTCATTGCAAGTCCAGAAAACTGTTGTGTTTTTCCTGCTTGCCTGAAAATCTCATAAACTGAGTAAGTGTATAACTTTCATTAATAGCAAAAGTCTGTTTTTTTCCTGTGTGCAGGAGAATTAAATGCAATTACAATGTGCTATGCTTTTCTAATTATGAGGAGTCAAACAAGTTTAAATTTTCCTGGGCTGTTGAAAAGAGCAGTTGATTTGTCTAATTCACAGCCTGTTTTGAAAACCTCATTTTCCTGGGAGTACAATGCTAATCCCACATACTGAGAGCAAACTCCATTTAATTCAGTAGGACTCACTTTTGAGTAGACATGGGTAGGGTTGTGCTATAAATTAATGGGACCTTTGAGTGAACATAGCAAAGAATTGTATTTGTGTTGTAAATCTTTCTCTTCCCTTCCAATCCTATTTTTAAAGCAATTAGGCAGGGCTTACTTAGCTGTTACTGCTTTGTTATGTAGGAAACTAATACTGATTAAAAAAAATGTTCTGCAATGACCAACTGGTTTGACAATAAACTATTACATGGGGTCTATGTATTGTACATCTCCAGTGTGTGTGTATGGAGTCTTTCCAATATCCCCATGAGGTAGGGTTGACAATTGGAAACCAAGGCAGCTTACAAGAAGAAGTAAATCCCTTTAAAATCCAATAACCCATAAAAACAAATATAAAACAATTGCAAAACAGCTTAAAGTTGCATGATTCTGAATGTTGGGTTGGATGAGTGAAATTCCTTATTACTTGAGGTTGCAGGTCTGTGCATGCTTCCCTGCTTGAGTATGCCCCATTGAATACATTGGGACTTGCTTCTGAGTAAACATGCATAGGATTACACTATAAATATCTTTACAGGTTGTGTAAATAATAAACATATTCTGACAGACATCTGGCAGGGGAGATACCATGATCACAAACAGACAGTCATATTTATTTATTTTATTTTATTTTATTAAGCTTATATACCGCCCGACTAGCAACAGCTCTCTGGGCGGTGAACATTAAAAATACAATAAAAATAACACAATACAGTATATCACAATACAAAACTGTACAAAAAACTGTACAGTCTAAAATCAAAATATAATAATTTAGAATTAACAGGAATTAAAATGCCTCAGAGAAGAGAAAGGTTTTAACCTGGCGCCGAAAAGATGATAGTGTCGGCGCCAGGCACACCTCCTCGGGGAGACCATTCCATAGTTCGGGGGCCACCACTGAGAAGGCCCTAGATCTTGTCACCACTCTCTGGGCTTCCCTATGAGTCGGAACCCGGAGGAGGGCCTTCGTAGTAGACCGTAGTGTACAGGCCGGTTCATATCGGGAGAGGCGTTCCGACAGATATTGTGGTCCCGCACCGTATAAGGCTTTATAGGTAAGTACCAACACTTTGAATCTGGCCCGGAAGCATATTGGAAGCCAGTGCAAACGGGCTAGCACAGGTGTTATATGCTCAGACCGCTTAGTTCTTGTTAGCAGTCTGGCCGCCGCATTTTGCACTAGCTGTAGCTTCCGAATCGTCTTCAAAGGTAGCCCTACGTAAAGTGCATTGCAGTAGTCCAGATGCGAGGTTACCATAGCATGTACCACTGATGTGAGGTCCTCCTTACTCAGATAGGGACGTAGCTGGGCTACCAACTGAAGTTGGTAGAACGCATTCCGGGCCACCAAGGCTACATGAGCCTCAAGTGTGAGGGAAGAGTCTAAGATGACTCCCAGACTACGCACCTGTTCCTTTAGGGGGAGTGTAACCCCATCCAGGACAGGGTATATATCCACCATCCGATCAGAGAAACCATCCACCAACAGCATCTCAGTCTTGTCAGGATTGAGTCTCAGTTTGTTAGTTCTCATCCAGTCCATTGTTGCAGCCAGGCAACGGTTCAGCACGTCGACTGCCTCACCTGAAGAAGATGTAAAGGAGAAGTAGAGCTGTGTGTCATCAGCATACTGATGACAACACACTCCAAAACTCCTGATGACCGCCCCCAGCGGCTTCATATAAATGTTAAAAAGCATGGGAGACAGAACCGAACCCTGCGGGACCCCACATTGGAGAACCCACGGTGTCGAGCAATGTTCCCCAAGCACTATCTTCTGGAGACGACCCGCTAAGTAGGAGCGGAACCACTGCCAAGCAGTGCCTCCAACTCCCAACTCCGCAAGCCTCTCCAGAAGGATACCATGGTCGATGGTATCAAAAGCCGCTGAGAGGTCAAGGAGAATCAACAGAGTTACACTCCCTCTGTCTCTCTCCCGACATAGGTCATCAAACAGGGTGACCAAGGCAGTCTCAGTGCCAAAACCAGGCCTGAACCCCGATTGAAATGGATCTAGATAATAGGTTTCATCCAATAGCGCCTGTAGCTGGTCAGCAACGACACGTTCCAGGATCTTGCCCAGGAACGGAACATTGGCTACTGGTCTGTAGCTGCTGAAATCCTCTGGGTCCAAGGAAGGTTTTTTCAGGAGTGGTCTCACTGCCGCCTCTTTCAGACAGCCAGGTGCCACTCCCTCTCGCAAAGAGGCATTTATCACTTCCTTGGCCCAGCCAACTGTTCCTTCCTTGCTAGTTTTAATTAGCCAAGAGGGGCAAGGATCCAGTACCGAAGTGGTCACACGAACCTGTCCAAGCACCTTGTCCACGTCCTCGAACTGAACCAACTGAAACTCATCCAACAAAACATGACAAGACTGTGCTCCGGACACCTCAGTAGGATTAACTGCTATTAAATAGGAGTCTAAGTCCCGGCGAATGCATGAGATCTTATGCTGGAAGTGTTCAGCAAATTTATTACATCGAGCTACCGATGTATCTGCCGTATCTTGTAGGCCTGGATGGAGTAGGCCACGAACCACTTTAAAAAGCTTCCGTGGGCGTGAGAGAGATGACTGAATAGAGGCGGCAAAATGTTGTTTTTTTGCCGCCCTCACCGCTCCTACATAGAGCTTAGTAGAAGCACGAACCAGCTCATAATTGCATTCGTCGGGAGTTCGTCTCCATCTCCGCTCAAGCCGCCTCCTGTCTTGTTTCATCGCTCTCAGCTCCGGAGTATACCAAGGAGCTGTATGAGCTCTACAGAGGAGGGGGCGCGCAGGAGCGATCGTGTCAACAGCCCGGGTCATCTCTGTATTCCACAGATCGACCAGGGCTTCGACAGGAGCGCCAGTCTTATCAGCCGGAAAAAACCCCAGAGCCTTTTGAAAACCTTCAGAATTCATTAGTCTCCGGGGGCGGACCAATTTAATAGGTCCCCCACCCTTGCAGAGGGAAAAGGCTACTGAAAGTCTAAACTTCAGCAAGCAATGATCTGTCCATGACAACGGGAGAGATGTAAAACTCCCCACATCCAGATCACTATCCCCATGTCCGGTAGCAAAGACCAGGTCAAGAATATGCCCCGATGTATGTGTTGGGCCACTAACATATTGAGACAGCCCCATGGTTGTCATGGCGGCCATGAAGTCCTGAGCTGCCCCAGACAAAGTAGCCTCAGCATGAATGTTGAGATCTCCCAGTACTAATAGTCTGGGGGATCTCAACAGTACCTCCGAGACCACTTCCGTCAGCTCAGTTAGGGAAGCCATTGGGCAGCAAGGTGGGTGGTACACCAAAAGGATTCCCAGTCTGTCCCTCTGGCCCAGCACAAGGTGCAAACACTCCAGACCAGTGATTGCATGGACATGGTGCTTGGTGAGTGAGATGGAACTCTTATAGACCACAGCAACCCCACCTCCCCGACCCTCAGATCTACCATGATGCTGAACCAGATACCCCGGTGGGCAGAGCTGGGAGAGACTAACTCCTCCCTGTTCGCCAACCCAGGTCTCGGTTATACATGCCAGATCGGCCACATCGTCCAGAATCAAATCATGGACGAGGGAGGTTTTATTATGTACCGATCTGGCATTAAAGAGCAGCAACTGGAGATCTGAGAGTTGGCTGATAGGACAACCAACAACCCTGCGGGTATGAGAAGGACCAGAACACGGCACAGCCACTACATGTCTGGGCCGCGTTCTCCTTACCTGGCACGTCCCTCTCATATCACCATACCTCCCTCTACCTGTCACTACGGCAATTGGGGCCCCCTCAGGTCTCCCCTCTTGATGATAAAATCTCTTCCCGAGGCACATGATAAACTATAAATACAAAAAACTCATATACATAAAAATACACATTCACTCACAACATACACTTATATAACACCCATTCATCCACTTCAAACCCACACAGAAGACACAGTCCCGTATTCTGTGCGCCCAAACGCCAGCTCTAAGACCGTTCTTCTTCCCACGTAAAACGCCACCTGGGGCCTGGTCCTGCAAGGTGCCCACGTGCAGAGCAGGAGCCCAAGAAGGAGAGAGCAGAGATGTTGGCCAAGCAGCAGCAGCAGCAAAGCAGGCAGATGGCTCCCCCTCCCTGGGCGGTGATGGTCCTCTTCCCTTGCAGGCACTGGATCTATATATAGGCTACATTACATCTACATATTGAATGGACTTATCGAATTCTGTGAAGCCAACAATTTTTTTCTCACAATGGCATTTCCACCTTAGAGTGGGGCGCGTTTGCCTTCACCCATATGGGTGGAGAAGGCTCGGGAGGTCTATTCCCGATAGGGGGAGGGAGTAGGGGGAGGCCACGTCATGCCTCAGTGGGGGGGAGGATCACTGGGCAAGGAGGGAGTCTTGGCCTATATCCTTGCATCAGAGGCCACAGCTATCAGCTGTGAGACATGCCCAGGAGACTGGGAGGATTCCATCCCCACCAGAATAGTGCAATTCCTCACCTGTCCGTGGGTTATAAGCATTTATTAATTATGATTGGATATGGTTGAATTTGG
Source organism: Rhineura floridana (assembly GCF_030035675.1). Taxonomy (NCBI): domain Eukaryota; kingdom Metazoa; phylum Chordata; class Lepidosauria; order Squamata; family Rhineuridae; genus Rhineura; species Rhineura floridana. The sequence goes on from NC_084480.1 coordinate 157,676,517, forward strand.
ATTCAGATTTAAACCAATGCCACATCTCACGAGTCTTCTTTGGCGGGTGTGGGGGCAAACACATTTTTTGAGCAACAAAAATATGACTGTACATGTGGACATCACCAAATGGGGAATATAGGAATTGAATCAATTATATAATTAGATGCAGAAGGTGGGGAAGTTCCATACTTTCTGCGAAAACAAGACCAGGAGCAGACTGCAGTACAGATCATGAACTGATTGTATCAAAAATCAAAGCTAAAGAACAACAACAAAGCAATCATAATGCCAAAATACAATTTAAATAACATCCCAGAAGAATATAAAGATCAAATAAGGAACAGATTTGAGGATTTAAACTTAGTTGACAAAAAAAACAGAACTGTGGAGTGAAGTTAGAGACATTATCAGGGAAGAATGCAAAAAGACAATAAAGGTAAAGGTGTCCCCACACTTATAGTGCGAGTTGTTTCCAACTCTTAGGGTGACATCTTGTGATGTTTACTAGGCAGACCATTTATATGGGGTGGGATTGCCAGTTCCTTCCCCAGCCTTTCTTTACCCCCCAGCATATGCCGGGTACTCATTTTACCAACAATGGATGGTTGGAAGGCTGAGTGGGCCTCGACCCCTTTTACCGGAGATTCAGCTTCCTCCTTCCGTTGGAATCGAACTCCGGCCGTGAGCAGAGCTTCGGCTGTGTTACCGCCGCTTACATCTCTGAGCCATGGAGGATCTTCAAAAGACAATACCTCTAGTTAAAAAGAGAGAAAGACTTCAATGGATGACTGAGGAAACTCTTAAAATGGTTAAAGAGAGAAAGAAAGCAAAAGCAAAAGGAGTTAGAAACATGGTTAGAACCCTAAATGCAACAATACAGTGACTAGTACGTAGGGACAAAGAGAACTATTACAATGGTTATTGTATAGAAATAGAAGAGGGTAGAAGGGTAGAACAAGAGCCCTATTCCAAAATATTAGAAAATTAAAGGGAAATTTAAACCAAGAGTAGGGATGTTGAATAATCAACAGGGGAATACACTGACTGACTGAGATGAAATAAAAGGAAGATGGAAGCAATACAATGAAGAACTCTATGAAAGAGATGCAAGGATGACAGATTCCTTCAAAAGGGAACCGTATGATGAAGAACCAGAAATTTTAGAATGTGAGGTGAAAGCTGCTCTTAAAATACTTGGAAGAAACATATCACTAGGAAAAGATGGCATACTAATAGAGTTGCTACAAGTTATTGAGACTGAATCTGTCCAAAGTTTGACTAAAATTTCTCAAGAAATATGGAAAACTAAACAATGGCCCACAGACTGGAAGCGTTCAATATACATCCCAATTCCAAAGAAAGGGGATCCCAGGGAATGCAGTAATTATTGAACTATTGCCTTAATATCTCAGGCAAGTAAAGTAATGCTCAAGATTCTACAACAAAGGCCCTTACCATGTATGGAGCGAGAAATGCCAAACGTCCAAGCTGGATTTAGAAAGGGAAGAGGCACCAGAGATCATATCACAAACATACGCTGGATAATGGAATGGACCAAGGAATTTCAGAAGGAAATCACCCTGTGCTTTATAGATTACAGCAAAGGCTTTGACTGTGTAGATCAGCTTTGTCCAACCTTTGGGCCACAGATGTTGCTGGACTACAGTTCCCATAATTCCTGACCATTGGCCATGCTGGCTGGGGCTGATGGGAGTTGCAGTCCAGCAACATCTGTGGCCCAAAGGTTGGACAAGGCTGGTGTAGATCATGAAAAACTATGGAATGCCTTAAAATAAATAGGGGTGCCACAGCATCTGATTGTTCTGATGTGCAACCTGTACTCTGGACAAGAGGCTACTGTAAGAACAGAATATGGAGAAACCGACTGGTTCCCAGTCAAAAAGGATGTGAGAGAGGGGTGTATTTAATCACCCTACTTGTTTAATCTATACGCAGAACATATCATACGGAAAGTAAGATTGGACCAAGATGAAGGAGGTGTGAAAACTGGAGGTAGAAATATCAATAATTTAAGATATGCAGACAATACCATACTACTAGCAGAAACCAGTAATGATTTGAAACGAATGCTGATAAAAGTTAAAGAGGAAAGCACAAAAGCAGGACTACAGCTTAATGTCAAGAAGACTAAAGTAATGACAACAGAAGATTTATGTAACTTTAAAGTTGACAAGGACAGTGAACTTGTCAAGGATTATCAATACCTCGGCACAGTCATTAACCAAAATGGAGATAATAGTGAAGAAATCAGGCTAGGACTTGGGAGGGCAGCTATGAGAGAACTAGAAAAGGTCCTCAAATGCAAAGATGTATCACTGAACACTAAAGTCGGGATCATTCAGACCATGGTATTCCCAATCTCTATGTATGGATGTGAAAGTTGGACAGTGAAAAAAGGGGATAAGACAAAAATCAACTCATCTGAAATGTGTTGTTGGATGAGAACTTGTGCATACCATAGTCTGCAAAAAAGACAAATAATAGGGTGTTGGAACAAATTAAACCAGAACTATCACTAGAAGCTAAAATGATGAAACTGAGGTTATACTTTGGACACATAATGAGAAGACATGATTCAAAAGAAAAGACCATAATGCTGGGAAAAACAGAAGGGAGTAGAAAAAGAGGAAGACCAAACAAGAGATGGATTGATTCCATAAAGGAAGTCACAGATCTGAACTTACAAGACCTGAAGAGGGTGGTTCATGACAGATACTATTGGAGGTTGCTGATTCATTGGGTCGCCATAAGCCGTAATCGACTTGAAGGCACATAACAACAATAACATGTCTCCATAAGTATCTGATTTCAAACTATAGTTGTACATTGTTATTTCCTCTATATTTTGTGTGTTCTTCCTTGGGGTGGTCATGGTTCCCCTCTGCTGTTTTCATCTTGAGGGGCAGATTACTCTGAGAGATGATGACCAGCCCATAGTGACCCAGTAAACTTTGTAGATATTTCCATTTTAAAAATATTATTTAAAATGATTTACATGCAGGCAAAGTTTATTAAGTAAATCCACACGATACATGTAAAGCACATCCAACTCTCATTTAAGTGCATGAATTCCCCTAAAGAATCCTGGGAAGTGTAGTTTTCCCCTCACAGTTATTGTTCCCACTACCCTTAACAAACTATAGTTCCCATGATTCTGTGGTGGGATTCATGTGCTTCAAATGTGTGTTGAATGTGCTTTAAATGTATATCTGCCCTAGGCATGCTGTGCATTGATTAGTGAATTCAAAAGAACAATTTTAAAAGTTACTTTTTTAAATGTGGAAAGAGCTGTAGCTCAGTAGTAGGGCACATGATTTGCATGCACAGGTAAAAAATTCAATATTTGGAAAAGACTATTGCCTGGAATCCTGGAGAGGCAATGCTAGTCCATGTGAGCAGGACTGACCTAGTTGGTATCAAACAGGCTGAGTTGGTATAAGGTAGATTCCTTTGTTCCTAAAAGTGGAAAGAGACCAAACGACCACAGTGACTCCAAAATTTATTTATGTATTTTATTTACAATGTTTATATACCACTTTATTGTACAAAACTGCAAAGTGGTTTACAGAAGGAATTAAAACAATAAAATTATTGGCAAAAACCATTACAACAGGTATTTAAAAACATTCAAAGTAATAAAACCAACGAGTTAAAAACAGATTAAAAACATGATAGCTTCTACATGCCTGGGTAGGCTTGCCTAAACAAAAATGTTTTTAGCAGGTCCCAAAATGAGCACAATAAAGGCATCTACGTAATATAAATAGTCAGGAAGTTCCAAAGCGTAGGTGCTGGCACACTAAAGGATCAGTTTCTTCCAAGAGCAGAACAAGTACTATGTGGCACCCGTAACATGGAAAACTTGAACTTGGCCTGGCAGCAAATCAGCAACCAGTGCAGATTTCAGAGCAGAGGTATTACGTGCTGATAGGGCTTCACTCATGTCAGCGATCATGCCACAGCATTCTGCACTAACTGCAGCCCACGAGTCAGGTTGTGCTGCATCAGGATTTTTGTGACCTTGGATGACTGGCAGCCAGGAATTTTTTTAGTTTTGGTTTTTGGTTAGTTATCCTAACTGGTTGTGGGCTTTTGTCTTACTGATAGGAATCTTTTTGTGGTTGGAATGGTATGGAAATCATAATTGTCTTTTGTTTTTCTGTTTGCATTTCATTTACTTCTGACCTCAATCCCTTGCATCCACAGAAGCAACAACAGTGTTTCCAGGCACTCAGCTCAACCCCCTTAAACCCACTGATGATGCACCTTGCTGGTTGCATGACTGTTTGTTTCTTGCCCAGTAGGGGTAAAAGATAATTCACATACTGGGAAGTGTGGTTGCAGTTGTTGGTCCCAATCTACTGCATGTGAAGATAGAGCAAGCCATGTGAGTTTTTTCTCTGTCAATTATTACTCACTGGAATTGTGTTGGCTGTCAAAGTGAGTTTAATGCAGGCCACACGGTAGGCAAGAAAGAGTAGAGAATCTTCTTAACTCTTATTCGTTTCTCAAACCTCTCTCTGCAGTGAAGTGTCAAGTCTGTAAAGAAGTTTGGAGCAGCCATGTTAAAAGGTGGGCAGGGCATTCCAGGCAGGGGGTTGCCAACCCTGCTTTGATATCAATATCTTTGCCGAGGAGCCCTAGTCAAGCCTTATCAACAGCACAATCCTGACCATATCTATTTAAAAGTCCTGTTGAGTTCTATGCCCTCAAGCCCTTAGTAAGTGTGTTTAGAATTGCAGCCTTCAGGGGCATCCGTCTTTACTCCTGAGTGCTCCCATCTAACATCTCCACAACACTAGGCTCCTTTCTTCCTACAATGGCCTTCTGGTGACTGGGCTGGCCTGAGGGCACTTTAACCCTTCTTGCCAGAAACAAGTAGGGCAGATTAAATGTTCCCTACCCGGGCTCCCTAAGCAGGTGAGTAGGAATGATTGTGTCACTTTAGCTAGACCTGGGAACACCATCTTTTAGCTAAGATGCCTATCTTAATTCCCAATCAGAGAAATGTTGGTTTGAATTGTATGCTCCAAGCAACTGTGGTTGATGCTTAATGTAAAATGTTTAATAACATCCCTTGGGTCTGCCCCTGTGACATCACCAGGGCCCACCCTATGACATCACTAGGGCCAATCTCTGAAATCTCAGGGTTTGGGATGCTTCTGATCTGGCAGCTCTACAGTAGCAGTCTGTGTGACAAAACTGCATCTCCTGTCAGAGCATTGTAGGTTTGAAGAAACCTAGAATTCTGGTCTGTAGCATCAATGATGAGAGGATTCAGAGGTACTTACTGACAGAACCAAGTTTAGAATTTTAAAGATCACTGGAAATTGCACAAAGCATCAAGATTGCTTTAGATTTACAGGGGGTCTCTCAACACACCAGCTATGCCCAGACACTTGCAGCCATCCACTGGCTGGACTGGTTTTAGCCTGTCTGAGGTATAGGCAGAGCAATATTTTATTTATTTATTAAATTTAAATCCTGCCCTTCCTCCTAGTATCAATACCAATACTGATAACCTCAGCTGGCCATTTCATTGACTGGAGTGTTTCACTGACCAGAGTGTGTCTTAAAGACATTTGTTTGTTCATTTGCACATTTAAAGTTATTTTTCCTGCTTCTTTCCTGCTGTAGTGAATTCTTGATCTTCTTGAACAAGGCACCTGAAGCTACAGGACAGACCCAGCAATTGTAAGGCAATGTATGAGAAGCTTCTGTTATTTATATTATTTGTCTGACAATTTGAATTTTATGGGATTAAAATCCATAATCTGTATGAATATTAAAAGTGATGGATGTGACTGTTTGCCTTACCACTGCATAACACAACCCTTCCCTGACTGTTAAAGTTGTAGACTTTAACAGTAAACGTCAGCATTTGCATTAGTTTGATTCTCAGTCTGGGAGGTTTGGTAAAACAGAGTTCAAATCCCCATTCATCCATCAAGGTCACAAATAAAATCCTCTTGAGCTAACATTAATCCTGAGGAGTGTTTTGTTCTACTGAAGATAAGGAAACAGCCACTGCTCCTCCTCCTGTGCCTTTTGCTTAAGTAACAAGCATTCAGAAACTAATCATCATCATCCCAGCATCTTCAACACAAGTTACTTAACAATAATGACAACAAGGTAACATAAAATTGTTCAGCTGCCTACAAACTGACACCCACAAAGTGTGTTTGCTTGATGTTGGGAGAACACATTTTTTTTAAGGGGGAGGACCAGCAGCACAATCTGGACCCCCAAAACTAAGCATCTTTAAGGCTGCACTCCGACACCCATTTATCCTGGAGTAAGTCCCAATGAGCACAGAGGGATTTTCCTCAGAGTAAATATTCTGTATTGTTACTGCTGCAATCCTAAGCACTTAGAAATGTGGGATATAAATATTATTATTACTGCTACTATCACTATTACTACATAGGATCACAGCAGATTCCAGACTGGCAGACTTCTTTACTTTAGAGGGTTCACAATGAAATCCTAGCCATGCCTACTCAGAAGTAGGTTGAATGCCTGTTGCCCACTTGCTCCTTCCTTTGCTCTCTCCCTGCTTGTGAGTTAAAAAAAAGAAACAAGGATGACAGGTTAAGAATAAACAATGAAAGCTAATGGCTACCATCAACACTTCACTGAGAGAAATTAAAGGGAATACAGATTTCAGCATTTTATATCAAAGTCAACATGTTAACAGTATCATTCTCAATACTATATTTAAAAAAAAGCTGAGAAAGCTCATAGCACACAAAATTGGTCTCCAAAGATAGTGAATATGCCAATCGGAGCCAAGTTCAATTTTAGCAAAATTCTTGCCCATCCCTACACAGGTGCAGTGGTTTTGTTTGAAACAATAATTTCCTCTTTCAAAAAGTAGAAGAAGGAACAAGGGGATCGGCAATCCTGGACCTCATCTTAACTAACACGGACGAATTGGTCACGGGAATTAAAGCGGTCGGTACCTTGGGGGAAAGTGACCACATAATGCTGGAATTCGCGATTCTGGGGAAAGCCAAAGAAGAATATAGTCAAACATGGACCTTGGATTTCAGGAAAGCCGATTTTAGCAAGCTCAGGGAAATGATGGGTAGGATCCCGTGGCTAGATAGACTAAAGAAAAAAGGAGCCCAAGAAGCGTGGGAGTTCATGAAGAACGTATTACAAAAAGCGCAATCGCAAACAATTCCGAAGAGGAAGAAAAATGGAAGACATCAGAAAAAGCCAATGTGGCTACACGGAAGACTGGTGGAGGAGGTAAAAGTAAAAAAGAGCATGTATAAAGAATGGAAGGAAGGACGCATCACCAAGGAAGAGTACCGACAAGCGGCTCGGGCTTGCAGGAATAGCGTAAGGAAAGCTAAAACCCAGAATGAGCTGAGGCTGGCGAGGGAAGCGAGGAACAACAAAAAGGGGTTTTTCAGATATGTTCGAAGCAAGAGAAAGACCAAGGAAATGGTGGGACTGCTGCTCAATGAGGATGGCATAATGTTGACAGATAACAAGGAAAAGGCAGAACTGCTCAACACCTATTTTGCCTCCGTTTTCTCCCAAAAAGGGAACAGTGTGCAACCTTGCATCGGTAGCAATCTCAGTAAGGGGTCGGGATTGCAGTTCGAGATTGATAAGGAGATAGTCAGGAAATACCTAGTTAACCTAAATGAGTTCAAATCTCAAGGGCCTGATGAACTGCATCCCAGAGTATTGAAGGAACTTGCTGATGTACTCTCAGAACCTCTTGCCATCATCTTTGAGAAATCCTGGAGAACGGGAGAGGTGCCGGACAATTGGAGATGGGCAAACGTCGTCCCGCTCTTTAAAAAGGGTAAAAAAGAAGATCCGGAGAATTACAGGCCGGTCAGTCTGACTTCAATACCGGGAAAGATATTAGAACGGATAATAAAAGAGTCCATTGGCAACTATCTAGATGACAATGCTGTGATTAGTAGGAGCCAGCATGGGTTTGTCAAGAAAAAATCCTGTCAAACTAATCTCATCTCTTTTTTTGATCGGGTCACTAGCTTAGTAGATGGTGGAAATGCTGTAGATGTCAACTATTTAGATTTCAGCAAAGCGTTTGACAAAGTCCCCCATGACCTTTTGATTAGCAAACTGGTCAGATGCGGACTAGATGGAAATACTGGCAGGTGGATTCACAACTGGTTGGAAAACCGTACTCAAAGAGTGGTCGTCGGTGGCTCTGCTTCGGACTGGAAGGAGGTTTCGAGTGGAGTGCCACAGGGTTCTGACCTGGGGCCGATACTCTTCAACATTTTTATCAATGACTTAGATGATGGAGTGGAGGGAAGCCTTATGAAGTTCGCAGATGATACGAAACTGGGAGGGATAGCTAACACAACGGAAGACAGGAATAAAATCCAAAGGGACCTGGATAGACTAGGAAATTGGGCTGAAATTAATAAAATGAAATTCAATAAAGACAAATGCAAGATTCTGCATTTAGGCCACAAAAACAAAATGCACAGGTACAGGATGGGAAATACCCGGCTTAGCAGTAGTGCATGTGAGAAGGACCTTGGAATTGTAGTGGATCACAAGTTGAACATGACCCAGGAGTGTAATGCTGCGGCAAAAAAGGCAAACGCAGTTTTGGGCTGCATAAACAGAGCTATAGTTTCCAGGTCGAGGGAAGTAATAGTCCCACTATATTCTGCATTAGTCAGGCCTCATCTGGAATACTGCGTTCAGTTCTGGGCTCCTCATTTTAAGAAAGATATAGACAAGTTGGAGCGGGTTCAGAAGAGGGCAACGAGGATGATAGCCGGTATGGAGAACAAGTCTTATGAGGAAAGGTTGAAGGAACTTGGCATGTTCAGTTTGGTGAAGAGAAGGCTGAGGGGTGACATGATTGCACTCTTTAAGTACCTGAAGGGCTGTCACATAGAGGAGGGTACAGATTTGTTCTCTGCTGCCCCAGAGGGTAGGACTAGTTCTAATGGTTTTAAGTTGCAGGAGCGTAGATTCAGATTGGACATTAGAAGGAACTTCTTGACAGTAAGGGCAGTTTGGCAATGGAACCGACTGCCTAGGGAGGTGGTGGGATCCCCTTCGCTGGATGTCTTCAAGCAGAGGCTGGACAGCTATCTGCGGGAGATGCTCTAGCTGTGGATTTCCTGCTGTGAGCAGGGGGTTGGACTCGATGGCCTACAAGGCCCCTTCCAACTCTATGGTTCTATGATTCTAAGGCCATTAGCTAAAATGTGCCATACAAAAAAGGTACAGGAAAAAAGAGAATAAAGGCTGCAAGAAGCAGATACACCAGATGGCAAGTGCAGGGGTGCATGCTGAGAGCAGAGATGAAGTGTACACTATGTATAACATTGTCAGAAAAAAAAACTATAACCACTGCAAGTGGATGTTACCATTAACGAGAAGAACATAACTATGGAAGTGGATGCAGGGGCTTCCAAATCCATAATCAGTGAAGTCACTTGTAACTGTTTTCTGGCCAAAATTAAGGGGCCACTGAAAATGGTAATACATACATATGCTGGTCAAGATGTCCCAGTGAGAAATATTACCAGTGTAGAAGTGAAATATACAGAAAAGACCTTTCATTTGCCCTTAGTTGTGATAAATGGAAGAGGATCTTGTCTAATGGGCCAGGATTGGATAAGACAGCTGAAGCTCAACTGGGCACAGATTAACAATATTAGCTCACCTGGGGCAGAACCAATCCTTTCAAAACACCAAGAGCTATTCAGAGAGGGTCTGGGTACTCTAAATGGGGTAATCAATAATATTTTTGTGGAGCCAGATGCTAATAATAATAATAATAATAATATTTAATTTGTTTGTCGCCTATCTGGCAATTAGCCGCTCTAGGCGACGTACATTAAAAAAGATAAAATACAATAATATCAGATGCAATCACATTAATAACAATAGATAGAAATACTGGACAGTCATCAATACATATAAAAGCAATTATATTAACAACATACGATAGATGACAGACTCATGACGATTTACCCATCCCAAGGACCTCGAAGGCTTGTTGGAATAGCCACGTCTTTAGGGCCTTGCGGAATACATCTAGGGAAGGGGCATGTCGAAGATCACATGGGAGGGAGTTCCAGATGCTAAGCCACTTAAGCCCTCAAAAGTACCATATGCTGTGAGTCACAAAATGGAGCAAGATTCAGATTGACTACAGACTAAAGGTATTATTGAACCTGAGTGGACTGTTCTGATTGTCCTTATACTGAAGCTAGATGATACTGTAAGGATATTACAGACTAAAGTCGCTGTGAACAGTATAGCACAGCTGGACACATACTCAGTTTCTAGAACTGAAGAACTATACGCTAACCTGGCTGGAAGAAAAACATTCACAAAAATCAACTTAACTGATGCATACTTTGATGATACCTGTGTATATATGTTCGTTATTACTCTTTATGGCAAGTAGTGAATGAGATGGAATGTTGGTGAATGTTGAATTTGATTGGCTGAGAGAATGTGGGATGGCTGCTCATATTTGAGCAGTTTGACAGATAGGGAATAAACTTATAAGAAGATAGGCAGTTTTTATAAGTGGTAGGATTTGAGGGGGATATATAGAATAGGGCTTAGTGTTAGAGATAGTGAGGGACTGGAGAGAAAGAGTGTAGGAATTAAGGACCTATTATGTATATTTATCTACTGTATTAATAAACATCTGTTTGGTTTTCATCACCCCATGCTTGATGCTCAGTTACTCTACAGAGGGAGTTCAGCACAATATAACAGTAAAGTTCACAGCTTCATGATTGTCATGGCGTCTATGAGTTGCAGAGCTGTCCTTGTCAAGATAGTCTCAGCACAGATGTTGAGGTCCACTTGAATGACAAGCTTGAGAGTCCTCAAAACAACCTCTGCCCGCTCAGCCAGAGAGGTAGCTGGACTGACTGCTCAAGACCAGTACAAACACTAAAATCCAGTCTGGTTCAGAGAGGCGCCCTGGAGTGGGAGATGGAACCTCTACAGGCCACAACAACCCCCCTTCTCTGTCCCTCAAGTCTACATTGGTGCCAGGCAGAGAGCTGAGAAATATTACCTTGGCCCTGCACATCCCCTCCATCCCCCAGGTCTTGGTAATAAAAGACCACATCAGTCCCCTCATTCAGAGTCAAGTCCTAGATGATAACTTTGTTTCATATCCACCTAGTATTCAAAAGCCACAGAGTGACTCTGACAATCTTGGCTGAAGGAAGTACTGTGCAGGGGGAAAGCTTTTATGTATCTGACCTTCTTCCTGGGCACTTATTAAAAGCTCAGCCAGATACAAACGCCCAATAGTGACTAGATGATAAAATAGCAACAGAAGTAATCATGCACATTCAGACAGTCAATAAAAACAAGATATCAGCTAGAATATGGTATAACAGCATAGTGCTCCTGCAACTGCATCTACTAACAATAATAATAAAGAGCTGGAAAACATTGAACTGCATAACAATTTAACTGAATAAGTACACATTGCTATGAGGATTACCTAGCCTATTGTATTCACACCATACCTAGAAGATAAGAAGATTCTTGCTGGATGAGACCAAAGGTCTATCTCAGCCTTTCCCAACCAGTGTCATGGCCCCGTCAGAGGACTCATCAGACGAGGATGACTCGGGAGTAACAGCAGCAGACCCAGAAGCAGCAGACCCAGAAGGAGAAACGGAGCAAACTCCTGAGAACCCAGCTCCTTCTCCCCCTCAGCTGCAGAGCACCCCAGACACAGCTGAAGCCCTTCAGCCAGACGCAGACAGTGAACAGGAGACTCCCCCCTCACCTGCAGAACGTATACAACAGAAGGTCAGGCAGAAGAGGGGCAGGCCTGTCCACTTAAGGCCAAAACACTGATGGCTCACACCTGCTGACAAACCTGCTCCTTAAAAGTCAAACCTTGGGTTCAGCTTGTTGCTGACTACAGCGTCAAGCGTGACCACTGTGTGTCTTCCTATCCCCTGAAACTTGACTTGGACTGATCTCTCGGCAAACTAGACCCGGACCTTCACTGACGTCTCTTCTAGATTTCTGGCTTGGCACGTAAGCTTTGAACGGCCTCTGCCCTTATCTTGCTTCCCCCTTGCTAGCCTGGCAGATTTATAGCCAAGCTGCCGGCTGAGGACTTACGGCCTGGCAATTACCAAGGAATCTCCAGCCCTGCCTGCACCCCCACTGACACTGCTGTCTCAGTGAAAAGCTGACAGGCTATGCTTCAGATGAAGCCCAATTAGCGAACTAAATTCAGATGAAGCCCAATTAACGAACTGAATTGGGGGTCTCTGGGACTTATTTTTGATGGTACCCATTGGGCTCAGTCACTTGCTACCTTGTACAGGGCAGATAAAGCATTTCTGGATATTCATTAAAAAACAAAGCTTTTTCAGACTTTTTAAAAAGTGCCGCTCACATGTTGATGTCTCTGATTGTTTTGCTAGCTGTCGGGCAGCATTACATCACACACACACACAAACATGCTGAGACATGAACACCGGGGGGGGGGAGTGACACTGCTTTTGACAGCTCTTCCTGCAAATCAGTACAGAAAGCCCTGGTAGAGAGAGGGGCTTGCCTTCCATTGTGCTCTTGAGTGGGATTGCTTGCACCATGTAAGGAAAATGCAAATCCACACAGAGAAATGATTGGGAAAGGGGTGAGAGTTCTCCAGTCATGCTTCATGTGGCTTGAAGGACTAATTCTTATTTCCTCTGCTTGGCACAACTGCTGTTAGTTCTCCCTCCAAGCAGAACACAATGCTTTAGTAGAATCCCTGTAGCAATAAATCTTGTCTCTTAAGCCTACCTGCTTTATCTTTTCCCCACCTATTATAATTGTGTTTAACTCTGTGTGTGCGAGTGACATGAATTTTTGTTACAGTTCCCAACATTACATTTTATTTTCCATCAATTCCATCCTCCCCTACACTGTTCTGAATCTGTTTTGTTTTTGCAGCCTAATTCTTTCATGTTTTCGGAGCCAGCCATGCAATACCAGTTGTAATTTGTTTGAATTGTTTCACACTTATCTCTTGAATGAGGTGTTTTTTTTACTAGCCATTTTCAGACTATTTTTAAATATTTTATTTTTCAAAGCATTCTGCTAAGGAGTTTTGTTTAAAACAATCTTGATAATCTCAGAGTTTGGACTACCAGTCATTTTGCAATATTTATTTTCTTTAAATTATTGATAAGAAATATATTAGCCAACAGCACCCACAGTTGCTGTGATCTTTTTCTCATGTACTTTCCAAGCAGCCTGAATATTATTGTTAATGTTAATAATTTTCTGTCTCTGCTAAGAAGAAAATATTAGCACTACTGCAGGCCACCATGGTGTGGACTTTTCTGTGGTTTCACAAAGATAATCTTTATCTCACAGTTTAGTATTCAGTTTATTCTTCAGCAGCTATTCAGCAGCACATACAATTAAAAAAATGAGTGATATGCATGGGGCTAGAGCCATAGATGGCAGCACTAGCACAGGCACAATTGATGATGGTAGGGGTAGTAGGATCAAGCATGCTCCTGCAAGGAAATTATTTTTAGAGGACGTAAAAGGTGCTGGCAGCAGGAGACAACCAAGGGTACCCCATTCAGCAGGAGCCAGGAGCGAATCCAGCCAATTGAAGCTTGCTATTGAACTTGATATCCCTAGTGAGGAGGAGGTGTCTCATGTAATCCAGTTCATTGAGGAGGATCTAGTCTTCCCCAGTCAGCAGGCACACCCTCAATCAGTGCTGTCTGTATCCAATGACCACTACTTCTTCTCTCCCCAGTACTCCTGTGCTTCTGTCTTCTCAGACTGAAGACAGCAACAAGTCTGATCATTCATCCCCAACCCTGAAGCAGCATCACAGTATCATGTGGGACCACTTTGAGGTGGGAGTGTATCCAATCACTGCCATCTACCAGCACTGTAAACGTACCATGAGCAGAAGGAAAGATGCTGCCTATTATATCATGAGTAGCCTCCTCATCCATCTGAAGAGGAAGCACCAGACCATCCTGTGGGGTGAAGATGTGCAAGCTGCCAGGTCCTTACCCACTGGCAGCAAGGGGGGGATGTGTTGCAGTTGGAGACTGAGACCCCTGGTACTAGCTTGATGTCTCCCACCCCCAAGAGGCTGAGACAGGTCACAATGGAGGATGTGGGTTGGGAAAAGTATGGGGCCGAGGGTGGCAGTTTCCAGTGCTGGACCAGATCACCAAAACCATCAGTGAGATGGCGGCACTGGATGACTAGTCATTCAGCATTGTGGAGACTGCAGGCTTCAAGAGGCTGACGGTTCTCGTGATCTCATATTATACTCTGCCATCTCACACCACCTTAAGCAGGAAGGTGGTGCCTTCTCTGAATCAGGCACATAGGGACAAAATCAAGGAGAATATGTGCACTTCCCCTTGAATATTTGGATGAGTCAGGGTGGAACACATCCTTGTCTCTGACTGGTACTGTTGGGCAACCCCTCAGACAGGAGAGGTTAGCACTTCAGGGACTAGGAAGGCAGGGTATCGGTGGGTCCTCCTTTAGGCTGGACCAGTCCCACATGGTGGCAGAAATCATGATAGCAATGAAGCAGTTGGTAGCAGAGTGGCTGGATGGCCAACAGATAACACGTGGTCACATGGTGACAGACGGAGGAACAATATGGTGAAAACAATGTTCATTAGAAAAGATAATAATGCTGGGAAAAACAGAAGGGAGTAGAAAAGGAGGAAGGCCAAACAAGAGATGGATTGATTCCATAAAGGAAGCCACAGACCTGAACTTACAAGATCTGAACAGTGTGGCTCATGACAAATGCTCTTGGAGGTCACTGATTCATAGGGTCACCATAAGTCGTAGTCAACTTGGAGGCACATAACAACAACAAATGTGTGATTGTGGATTTGTAGGCATCCGCTGCATTGCCCACAAATTACATTTGATCATTAAAGATGCCCTTGGTTTGAGCACCAAGAGTAGTTCCTTGCCAACCACTGCCACCATCTGTGAAGTTCTGGAAAGTTGCCAAAGAGTCACAGGCTATTTCCACCACAGCGTGAAGGCATATAGGCATCTCCAGGAGAAACAGACATATTTGGGACTCCCACAGCAGCAGCTGATGCAGGACATGAACATTTGCTGGAACTCCACCTACTTTATGCTTTAATGTATAGTGGAGCAAAAGCATGATGTCCATGAAATTTCTATTGAGGGGGAAATTGGGATGCACAACCCCAATAGGCAGACAGCAGTAGGAAATCATTGGCCAGCTCATGGCGGTCCTTAAACCCTTCCTGCAGGCTACTGAGACCATGAATGCCAGCACTGCTCTCCTTAACCAGGTGATCCCTGTCATCAGGCATCTTCAGAAATGTATCCTCAAGTTTCTAAATGACAGGAATCCCAATACTGGCAAAAAATCAGAGAGGTATTGAATACGTTGAGGGTGGTTGAAACTATTTTTTTCAGAAGAAGCTGTACAAGTTGGTCATCATGTGCACCCCAAGGGTGAAAGATGGGCTTTGAATGGACCAGAACAGGAGGAAATGGCACCATTTCCTGGTGTGTGAAGTGATGCAGGCATGGGTAAAGAGACAGGGACTGATGGAAGAGGAACAGGGCGAGGGACCCAGCATTACAAAAGGGGGGGGGGAGTGCTTCCGGGACACATCTTTAAAGGGAGTCTCAAGATGTGTCAGGTGATCCAGCCATGTAATATGATCCAGTGGTGTTACATTACCTTGCGGAGCCTGCAGAATAGAGTGGTACTGATCCCCTGGCTTACTAGTCAGATCACAGCCAGGTCTGGCCCGACCTGTCCTTTGTTGCCCAGGAAAGACTTTCTTGCCTACCAACAAGTGTCCCAAGTGAGAGGGTCTTTTCTATGGCAGGCGACGTAATGGCCCCTTACTGCTCCAGCTTGAACGGCAAGTTGGTGGAGCAGTTTTTTGTAAGGTTAATATCCACTGTTGGGATAATCTAACCTGTCTGCCTCTTAGATGCCTGCCTGTTCAATCCACCACTATTGTACTCACTCAGAACTGAAGTCATGTTTGGGATTACTAAACTATTATGGCAAATTCTTACTCAATTTGGCAACAGTACTGGCACCGTTACATACATTTTTACAAAAAGGGATGATTGCAAGGAACAGGCAAGAGCTTTAGCAGCAGCAAAGAACCTGGTGCAGTCACCCACACTCCTTATTAATGATAATAGAGGTAAATAATTCCACATGGAGTAGGAGCAGTGTTTGAATGCCTGATGGATCAGAGAAGTCTATTAGTGATGCAACAAGATCACTGGCTCCAGAAGAAAATAACTATTCACAACTAGAACGTAAAATGTAGAACTAGAATGCAGTGGTTTTTGCAGTAAAGAAATTTCATTCGTATCTATATGGCAGATGTTTTGTCATACCAACAAGACCATAAACCCCTTCAGGACCTGCTGCAGAGAACAAACCACTGCCCCCAATGGCATCTGCTAGAATCCAGAAATGGACCTTGACGTTGTCTGAGTATGACTATAATTTTGAATATAAACCAGGTCAAGCCCTAGGTAATACTGACACCCTGAGCAGACTTCCACTACCAGATTGCCCAAAGTCAGTACCTCAGCCTTCTGAAACCATTCTTCATAGTCAATTGATGTCCACATCCCTGATAGATGGAGCAAAGCTTAAACGGAAGATGGGCAAAGATCTTCTGTTATCTAGAGTACAAAAAACGGTCAGAAATGAATGGATTAAGTGGGGAAGCACAGATTTACAGCCCGACTATCATCATAGGGAGTGAATGTTTATTGTTGGGGTCTCAGATAGTTGTACCACCAGGGAGTTGTAATGCGGAATTTTATATATCCACACATATATAATCATAGATATTAAGAAGGCACATTTTTTATAATCATAAAGGAGTTAAGCACTGAACTTCAGGCCTATTAGGCCCCTGAGAGTCAGGCTGACAGAGAACCCTGAATCTTAGCATTTAATTCAGAGCTGTAAGCAAAACCTGTTGCAATGGCAACTGTCGAGCCTCCACTCTCTCTCAACAAGCAGGGAGGGGGAAAGCATGAATTGCAGGTGCCTCCACGGCCAGAAGGCGCAGAAGGTCCAGCTGTTGTGTCTTTTCCAGCCTTGGAGGAAGGGAGTGTGTTAGATGCTCCGCCAATTCCCACAGGTGAACCCTCCCCCTTTCAGGATAGTGCTCAGCCTCCAAACGCCCTCTCGGAGCCATTAGGGGAGGATTCCGAAAGAGCAGTAACTCCTCCTTTCCCAAGCTGTGAAAGAGCAGTAACTCCCCCTTTGTCCACCCGTAACTTAGAGATGTCTGAGGTTTCCCCGCCTTCTACTTCTCTGTCTGTTGATAAGGACCCTGTTTTGTCAGACGAGCCCTTGGAAGTTCATCCCCCCTTCACCTCGCTCTCGACGGCGGGAAAAGTGTACTGGTCCAAGGGCGGGGGTACGAAGGAGTAAGAGATTGCGCTCCAAAACTTCCCCTATATAAGTCTGCTGAGTTGGGAGGGGGGGTGTTGCGTCAACTCTCTGTTATGTTGCAGAGCAGGTCTAAAGTGTTGTTAGGGAATTATAGTGAGTTATTGTAGGAACTCTATGAAGTGCACTGCTTTTGATGTATCCATTACTCTAATAAAACAAGATTTACTTGCACCAACGTCTCAGCCTCTTGGGTCCGACTCTGGACGGGAAAGCAACAGGTCACAGCGATCTCCTGTTTCCTTGCAAATTCGGCCGGTGCCAAGACTCGGACGATGCTTGACTGACAGATAATTGATTGCTCTATTGTTTGGAATCAAGGAGTGTTTAAATTGTGAGAGAAGCTGTGATTGATGTAATAAGTAGGAATTGCAAATATTTGATTCTTGAATATAGCAATAATGCCATCTACAGACAAAAAAGCTTTACAGCATAATCAAAGGGTTTAATGAAGAGAAATAGTGAGATTTTATAATGATTTTACAACTTTATAAGTGTTTTCATTAAGAAAAAGGTGGTGTTTTCATTAAGAAAGAGGGGGTGGCCTGCCTCCTCTATATCCCTGAGGCTGAAAGATACTAGTTAGCCAGAGTCACCCAGTCTGTTCCTTAGTCTGTGTGGCTTCAAAATGAAGCTCAAGTTTTTAAATAATCCCCTCTCTTGAGCTATTTATTTCATAAGTAAGGGAATGGGATTTCTGACAAAGTATAAGGACATAAGAACCCCTATGGCAAAGGAATAGAACTGGGGGTGCTCATGCATTCCCAAACACCCTGAGTTGAGGCAAACTTAACTCAGGGAACTTGTCCAAAATATCTCCAGGTGTACCTGAGTCAGCCTGACCCATCAGAAACAATGCAACAATGGATGTACCAAGTATGCTTGAAAGCATATTCACAATAGTAACTGTTCCAACTAGTCCCAAAATTCATTAATCTAAAGAGACAGTAGGACAATGGTAACATTAATGGATGGCCAGAATTTTGGAATCAGGAGCAGGATTGCCTAATGCTTTCTGATTGGTTTGGAACGATTGTAGAGAGGAGGAACTGTGATGTTGGGTGGGCAGGAACTCATGAGATTGGTGGAAGCATTGTCACATGCTTGTAACTGTACTCTATAAAAGAGCTTGCACACAGTGCCTCAGTGCAGTCTCTCCTGGATGTTTCTGGGGAGCTGACCCTGCATGTGCATATGCATATGCTTGTAAAGAATAAATGCCTACCTTTTTGCTTCAAGCCTGTGTCCTCAAATATTTTTAAGGACCCCCAGCAAAGGATCGCAATGGAGAAGAATTCTTCAACAGTTCATCTACTATGCTAAAGTTGTTTCACCAAGCACATCCTGGCATTGTATGGATGAAGGAATTAGCATGTAGTTATATGTGGAGGCCTGGAATAGACCAGCAGATTGAGATTGTGGTGCAACACTGTGGAACTTGTCAGTCTATCCACCATGGTTCTCCAAAAACACCCATATACCCATGGGATTAGCCACAACAACCCTTGGCGTGACTTCACATCTGTCATGCTGGTCCATTTATGGGGGAAAGTTCTTTAATAAAAACAGGTGCATATTCCAAATGGTTTGAAGTTCACCTGATTTCATCCACTACTGCTGAAGCAAGTGTTGATAAACTCCATCTGTCTTTTTCTGCTTTTGGATTGGCAGAGTTAGTGGTAAGTGATAATAGGCCTCAATTTACAGGTGTGATTTTCCATGAAGTTTTGGTGAAAAACCACATCAAGCATGTAGGAATTGCACCACATCACCCACCGTCCAATGACCTAGCAGCAAGAACTGTACAGACCTTGAAAGATGGACTAAAAAATGACATGAGGCAGCTTAGACACTAAGTTAGCTATTTTCTGTTTTCCAGTTTAGTGTCACACCACATTCCACCATGGGAAAATCACTAGCAGAACTGCTAATGGGTAGGGAATTGTATACACATCTGGACACTCTACGCTCTGATGAGGCTACTAAGGTGTGTGAGAAGCAGGAAGTACAACAATTCTACTATGATTTAAAAACAGCATCAAGGACACTAGCAGTGGGCAAGCTAGATTATGCCCTCAATTTTGGGACTGGACCTTATTGGCTGCCAGGTTGTCTCATACCTCAGGCAGAGCCCATCTTGTGGGTGGTGGAATTACCAGATGGAAAGCATATTAGGCACCACCAAAATCAAGTACATTTATACCATGGAGAATAAGTTTCCTGTAGAGGACCCACAAGCTGAGGTGGAAAAGCAAAACAATGTGGAACCATTACACTATTCATTTGATATAACCATTTGATAAGATACTGTCTGTTTTAGAGGTGCCTCCTACTGAGACAACTGCAGAAATAGAACATCCAGCAACAGTAGTGGATCAGCAACACCCACAGCTTCACTACACCATTCAAAAAGAATTGCCAAGCCCAGGAAGAGGCTGAATTTATAAACACAAGGAATTGTGGGGGTTGAGACCAATATATCCAGTGTTGAGTAATATATATTTACTTTTTTTTCTTTTCCATTTCTGTCTGTACTCTTATTACTTATACATAGATTATATGTTGGTAGTATAAACTAAAAGGGGAAGAGTGTAAGATATGTTCATGTGGCTGCCATTTTTGCCAAAAGGCAAAAGTGCTTTATTTAGAAAAGCTGAAACTGAGCTCTAGACCTGTACTTTTGGGGGAGTGATTCCAAGATGGAGGCCACACTGATGAATAGGGTTGCCAGCTTAGAAGCATCCCAAACCTTGAGATTTCAGGGGCAGGCCCTAGTGATGTCATGGGGCAGGCCCTAGTGATGTCACAGGGGCGGGCCCAAGTGATGTCATTAAGCATGATACATTAAGCAGCAACCACAATTGCATGGAGCATACAATTCAAACAAAAACATTTCTCTGACTGGAAATTAAGATAGAAATCTTAGCCTGGGTAGGGAACCTTTAATCTAACCTACTTACTTCTGGCAAGAAGGGTTTAAGTGCCCTCAGGCCAGGCCAGTCACCAGAAGGCCACTGTAGGAAGACAGCAGCTTAGTGCTGTGGAGATGTTAGATAGAAGCACTCAGGAGTAGGGTTGCCAGGTTCAAGGCCTGAGACTGATCCTGTATCTTTAGGAGAAGAGAAAGTCAGCCAAGTGCAGGTGTTCTTGCAACTCTGTGATGGGAAAAACCACAAGGTGGAATTCTCCCTCCCCCCCTGCACAACTTTTAAAGATACAGAAGACCTCTTGGAGGCCATGCCTGGCAACCAAGAGGTCTTCTGTACCTTTAAAAGTTGTGCAGGGGAAAGGAAGAATTCCACCTTGTGGTTTTTCCCATTACAGTGTTGCAAGAACACCTGTGCTTGGCTGACTTTCTCTTCTCCTAAAGATACAGGATCAGTCTCAGGCCCTGAACCTGGCAACCCTACTCAGGAGTAAAGATGGATGCAATTCTAAACACACTTACTAAAATTCATAGAACTCAATAGGGCTTATTTCTGAGTACATATGGTTTGGATAGTGCTGTTGAGAAAGCTTGACTAGGGATCCTCTGCAAAGATATCCATATCTAAGTAGGGTTGGCAACCCCCTGCCTGGAATGCCCTGCCTGTACCTTTTAACATGGATGCTCCAAACTTATTTACAGATTTGACTCTTCACTTCAGAAAGAGACTTGAGAAATGAGCAAGAATAAGAAGATTCTTTACCCTTTTCTGTTTACCTTGTGGGCTGCTATAAAATCACTTTGACAGCCAACACAATTTCAGTGAATAATAATTGACAGAGAGAAAACACACATGGTTTGGTCTACCTTCACAGACAGCAGCTTGGAAACAACAATTGCAGCCACGCTTCCCAGTATGTGAATTCTCTTTTACCACTATTGGGCAAGAAACAAACTGTCATGCAATCAACAAGGTGCATCATCAGTGGGTTTAAGGGGGTTGTGCTGACCACATGGAACCATTCTTGTTGCTTCTATGGATGTGATGTAAAGGAGTGAGGTTAAAGGTAAATGAAATGCAAACAGAAAAACAAAAACAAAAGACAGTGATGATTTCCTATATACAATGCCATACCAATCACTACAAAATTCCTATGAGTAAGGTAGAAAACCCAGCATCCTGCAACCAGTCAGGATTTGTAACCAAAAATCAAAACTAAAAAAATCCTGGCAGCCAGTCAGCCAAGGTCACAGAAATTCCCATGCAGCACAACCTGACCAGGGGATGCAGTTAGTGCAGAATGCTGTGGCACGATTGCTGACATGAGTGAGACCCTACCAGCACATATTTCTGCAGTAGTTGCCGATTCGCTACCAGGCCAAGTTCAAGGTGTGTTTTCCATGTTATGGGTGCCACATAGTACTTGTTCTGCTCTTGTAAGAAATCAGTCCTTTAGTGTGGCAGCACCTACCCTTTGGAACTCCCTGTCGATTGACATTTGGCAGACACCTTCATTGTACTCTTTTCAGCACCTGCTTAAAACATTCTTGTTTAGGCAAGCCTACCCGGGCAGGTAGAAGCTATTGTGTTTTTTATCTCTTTTTAATTCATTGTTGGTTTTATTATTTTGAATGTTTTTAAATACCTGTCTTTAACTGTTTTTGCCTATAATTTTATTGTTTTAATTCCTTTTTTTACAGTAAAGCGGTATATAAATGTTGTAAATAAAATACGTAAATCAATTTTGGAGTCACTGTGGCCCTTGGCTCTCTTTCCACGTTTAGGAACAAAGGAATCTGCCTTATACCGACTCAGGCCATCTAGGTCAGTACTGATCACATGCACTGGTATTGGTTCTCCAGGATTCCAGGCAATAGTCTCTTCCAGAAATTGGATTTTGGACTTTTATATGCAAAGTATATGCCTTGCCACTGAGCTACAGCTTTTTCCTTGTTTAAAAAAGTATATTTTAAAATTGTTCTTTTCAATTCACTAATGAATGCACAACATACCTACCGCAGATCCACATCATTCATTTAAAGCACATTAAACACACATTTGAAGCATATGAATCCCACCACAGAATCATGGGAACTATAGCTTGTTAAGGGTAGTGGGAACAATAACTGTGAGGGGAAAACTACACTTCCCAGGATTCTTTAGGGGAATTCATGCACTTTAAATGTGAGTTGGATGTGCTTTACATGTACCGTGTGGATCTACTTAATAAACTTTGCCTGCATGTAAATCATTTTAAATAATTTTTTTAAAATGGAAATATCTACAAAGTTTACTGGGTGATAGGGTTGCCAGGTTCAGGGCCTGAGAATGACTCTGTATCTTTAAGAGAAGAGAAAATTCAGCCAAGTGCAGGTTTTCTTTCAACTCTGTAATGGGAAAATACCACAAGGTGAAATTCTCCCTTCCCCATGCACAACTTTTTAAAGATACAGAAGACCTCTTGGAGGCTGGTCCTGGCAACCAAGAGGTCTTCTGTATCTTTAAAAGTTGTGCAGGGGGGAGGGAGAATTTCACCTTGTGGTTTTTCCCATTACAGTGTTGCAAGAAAACCTGCACTTGGCTGAATTTTCTGTTCTCTTAAAGATACAGAATCATTCTCAGGCCCTGAGCCTGGCAACCCTACTGGGTGACCATGGGCTACTCACCAACTCTTAGCCCAATCTGCCCCTCAGGATGAAAACAACAGAGGAGAACCATGACCACCAAAGGAAAAAGGGCAAACTTAAAATATAGAGAAAGTAATAATGTACAACCCTACTGTGGAATCAAATTCTTATTGGGACATAGTATGAAGAAATATTTATATAAGCATGACTGTCAAAGATGTCTATTATTTACATAAACTGAAAAGATATTTGAAGTGCAATCCTATGATTGTTTACTCAGAAGCAAGTCCCAATGTATTCAATGGGACTTACTCAAACAGGAAAGCATACACAGAACTGCAGCCTCAAGTGGTAAGGAACACTCACCCAACCCAAAATTCAGAATCATGCCACTTTAAGTTGTTTTGCAACTGGTTATACTTTTTATGGTTATTGGATTTTAAATGCATTTAATTCTTGTTGTGAGTTACCTTGGTTTCCAATTGGCAACCCTACCTCATGGGGTTGTTGGGAAGAACACACACACACACACCCACACACACACACACACACACACACACACACACAGGAGATGTAAAAATATATACACCCCATATAGTAGTTTATTGACAAAACCAGTTGGTCATTGCAAAACATTTTTTAAATAAACCCAGTATTAGTTTCCTATGTAATGAAAGCAGTAATACTTGAATAAGTTCTGCCTAACTGCTTTAAAAAAAAGGATTGGAGGGGGAGAGAAAATTTACAACACAAGCACAATCCTTTGCTATGTTTACTCAAAAGTCCCATTAATTTACAGCACAATCCTAACTTGTCTATTCAAAAGTAAATCCTATTGAATTCAGTGGGGTTTATTCTGGATATGTGGGATTAGCATTGCAGCTTTACTCCCAGAAAAGCAAGTGTTGGATTAAAGTTTCATATTGGGAAGGTTTTCAAAACATTGCCCTTTTCAACAGCTCAGGAATATTTAAACTTGTCTGACTCCTGCACAGAAGAGAAAAAAAGACTTTTGGTACTGCTGAAATCTATATACTTACTCAATTTACAAGATTTTCAGATAAACAGGAAAAAACAACAGTTTTGTACCTTTGCAATGGGGTCTAGGTACTGCCTGGAGTCCCAGAAATCCCTTGTCAATCACAACCCTGACTTCACTGTTTGGCTACAAACCTGAAAGGGTGGGGTTAGAGCAGCCAGTTAAGAGATCATTTCACAGAAGTTGTGGGGCAACAGCTAATATTTTGGGGTATATCTCATGAACCAGACCACCTAGAAACTTATTTTTTAAAAACAATGAAAGCTGAGAGTCTGGCGATTAAGCTGACTCACCTGGAGACCCAGAGAGGACCCCAGAAATCTGGAGTGTCCAGGCAAAAACCAGACACTTGGCAACCCTATAATGATAACTGTCTAAAAGAAACAGGTTTTCATCTTAATGGGGTAGCCTACATACATTATATTTCTGTCATTCCCGATGAAAGCTATTGTTCCCTTAAACAAACAGCAAGCACATTTCAGGCAGTATAATAATCCATTGTATCTGCATACCCCTTTGCCAGTTTCAAATTAAAAGTTAATTTCTCAGCCATCACAATATGCCATAAACACTGCAACACGTTTTCCAACATTAAGTGCGCCTCTGTTTTCTAGTTCTTACTTATTTCCATTGTTGCAGTAGCAAACATAAAGCTCATTAATGTTTTATGTAATACCTCCTCATCCTCCCATTCCCAAATATTCAATAAAGTCAGCGTCGGAGACATAATCACTTCTGGTTTGTTTGTTCTTTCTTATTATTTCAGTAAACATAAAAACCCAGTTTTTGTATACCTACTCACAAACCCAGCATAAGTGTACGTATGAGTCGCAGGAGCCACACCCCCTCCATCACTTATTATTTCTTGCCTTAGTAATGTAAGCTAGCCTAATGTGGGTTAGGTACCACCTAAGGACTCATTTTAACACATTTTCTTGCATTGCTGCTGAAAGACTTTTCCCACATTCTACTGCAAGAACTAACTGAGACTTGTGTATCCACCTCACCTTTGCATATTGTCTTCAAATTGATCATTAAGACTGTTGCTTTGTCAATTATTAAAGTATACATTTTGGAGACTAGACTACATGTAAAGTGTTCATGTTCTGCAATGATTATTCAAGGCAAGGCCCTTGTTCTTCCATCCTTTCTATTGTGCCAATTTGTCTAGACTGTAAAAAGATGGATGTAACACAAGGGGGAGGAATGCTGAAATCCCATCCATTAGTTTTACCTTCTATCTTTCCTTCCTGCATTGTTGCACAAACAAAAGGATTATCTAGTTTTTCTATAGGAGCCTGGTCCAATATTAACTGTTCTAATTTAGTTTTCTTTGTTATTGGGAAAGAGCCTTATGGGCACCTTCCCCTGAGCCCAAAGAACCAGATGCCTCCCAGTGCATGTCACCAGTACAGGGGCATAGGGAATGCACCAGGAGAGAAGCTATGGAATGGAGGAGGAGTACCCTTCAGGCGAGAGAGTTGGCCCTTTAACACTATGAAGTTATTTCAAGTGGGTGGACCCTGGAGGAAGAAGTGTGGAGACAGAGACAGATTTTTAATGCTTATTGTATTTGTATGTTTATTTTGTACATCGCCCAGAGTGGCTGGATAGCCAGCCAGATGGGAGACTAAGAAATTAAATAAATAAATAAATAAGAAGAGGCTTCAGTCTGCTCCCCACCTTGGTTAGAGCCAGTTATGCACTTGGAGCTATCTGTGGTCCAGCAACCTTCAACCTGCCTTGCCACTTTCTCTGTGGGATCTGGCATTGGGCCAGAACATGACAAATAAGGTGTTTGTCTAATCTCAGTCAGGAGGGAGTTCCGCAGGCTTGTGCCAACACCACTTTGTGGGCAAATGTTCAGCCTCTTTACCAGCAGAATAGCTGCCTGTAGGCAAGGGGGGCTTGTATTCCCCCCCAGCCTTAGTTCTCTCTAGTTTAGCATTCAGCATCTAAGCAAGCAGGGAGATGGGTCAAGGAATGGTCAATGTGAGCTCAGAGCCACCTGGGGCCTTATCTGAGGTTCCTAATAGGCATTTGATGCTCTGCCAAGAGTGCTGTGTGATGCTGGGAAGGTGCCTTGTTAACCAGACAGTGTAGACCTTGGAGCAGTTAACTCCCCACCAGGGAAGTTAGAGGCTGTGCTTATCAGCTATTGTTATGCTATATGACCCTGGGAAGGAGCCTGTTGAACCATTTATACTGGTCTCTTCCTTTCATCCCTCCACTTCTTTGGTTGTTTCCCTTCTTTCAATATTTAAAACAACATTCACACCGATGGTCTTATATGTATATACAATGCTTCCCCCCCATTTTTTTGTAGAAAATGAGAAGATGCTATTCCTAACTTAATAAAAGTGCAATGGCTGCCATGGGCAGCAAAAAAAGAAAAAAAAGATGTGACTTTACTCTGTATTTGTGAGTGCCATCACAAAAAAAGCCCCGAGTATGTATAAGGTAAAGAAAAGACTTGCTATAGTTTGGGGCTAAGGCAGATCATTTCAGGTAGGAAATTAATTCCATGAAGAAGCCCTATGTCATGCCTCCGCCATTCTCATATTTTTACTTTAAAGCTAAAAGGATGGAGGGTTCATATAGGGCAGGGGTGGGAACTTCCATCTCACAGGACAGTCTTGGCCTGCCAGGGGATCAAATTTGGCCAATGAAGCCATTTTTAAAAAACCACGCCCACCTCCCCAATCAGCTGATGTCAATCCAATGGGGTGGTTGATGCTGCATGCACCACTTCCCCTGCTGGGAACTGGCGTGCACAGCAAGGGGCTGTTTGAAAGCCCTTTTGCAAACAGCCCACAATGCTGTTTAAACCTCTGGTTTTTGGAGGTTCAAACAGCAATATGGGGATTTTTGCAAAGGGGCTTTCAAACAGCCCTGTGCTGCTCTTTGAAATTGCAACAATCTTAGTGAAATCAGGTGGGTAACAGGTGGGCAGCCCTTCCCAACTGTCCAATTTTGGAGATGAGGATGGAGGGATAAGGATCTGTTGACTGGCACACCAGCCATAAAGGGTTCCTCACACTTGATATAGGAAGAGATGCTCCTTAAACTGTAAGCCCTCAATGACCTTTATAGAGCACAACTGGGTACCCTGCTCATTTCTGAGGTTTGGGGTAAGAGTCCTAGAGGTAAGCCCCTAGACCATACTATTCATTCCCATGCACTGGAGCAATGACCTGACTCCATTACCATCACCTACCCAAACAGCTATGTCAAGGGATTTATGCATCTCCTATAGGGTCCAGATAGCTTTGCAGATACTGAGGAATGCGAAAAAGACAAACAATTGGGTGTTAAAACCAGACCTATCATTAGAAGCTAAAATGATGAAACTGAGGTTATCATACTTTGGACACATCATGAGAAGACATGATTCACTAGAAAAGACAATAATGCTGGGAAAAACAGAAGGAAGTAGAAAACGAGGAAGACCGAAAAGATTCCATAAAGGAAGCCACAAACCTGAACTTACAAGATCTGAACAGGGTGGTTTATAACAGATCCACTGGAGGTCGCTGATTCATAGGGTCGCCATAAGTCGTAATCGACTTGAAGGCACTTAACAACAATAGGGTCCACAATCACACAAAAATACAACAAATAATTACAAACAGAAAGGGAGGGGGGGAAATATCCTTCCTTCCATGGTTGCCAGAGGCTACCAAGTATGTTGCCATCACACTCCCTTGCTGCTGTTGTTATGTGCCTGGCTTATCATTGACTTGAATGCTAAATTTCTTAAATTAATTAAAAACCAGCCAGGCATTTTTAAAAATGTTAAACTCAAAAGATGAAGGTCAGCGAATGGGACAAAGTCAGTAACACGATTACAGGTACTCTGTGAACATGGCTGATTTTTAGTTAGTATCAACAAATTATGAGAACTCTGACAGAAAAGAAGTCCAAAAGGGGTCTGGTTTTTCTCTCTCTCTTTTTACCCTTTGAATTCTCAGTTCTCTCTGACTGTTTTGTGTATCACCATGAAAATTTAGATGGTTGTTAAGTAAGCATTTCTGAGTTCAGGACTATAGGTTTTTTAAGGTTTTGTTTTGAAATGAGCTTATGGGAAGCATCAGAATGGCATGGGGGTATTTTCAATTTAACATTGTGGAATGCAAAAAATCCATGCTGGCTATAGTATACAGCAACTCTTGTGACTGTATAATTATGGGGAAAACTGCCTTTTGGGTCAAGCATAAGGCATAATAGCCATAGGGTATTTATTATTATACCAATTATGAATATTTATTTAATTATTTATTATGAATTTCTATCCCACTCTTCATAGTGATTAAGGACTATGACCTAGGAGACCAGAGTTCGAATCCCCACACAGCCATGAAGCTCACTGGGTGACCTTGGGCCAATCACTGCCTCTCAGCCTCAGAGAGAGGCAATGGTAAACCCCCTCTGAATACCGCTTAACATGAAAACCCTATTCATAGGGTCACCATAAGTCAGGATCTACTTGAAGGCAGTCCATTTCCATTTTCTTCCTCCTAGAAGGATCTTGTGTTCTTATATTAAAGAATACAATCCTTTGCTATGTTCACTCAAAAGTCGCATTCATTTACAACACAATCCTAACCATGTCTATTCAAAAGTAAGTCTTACTGAATTCAATGGGGTTTACTCCTGGTGTGTGGGATTAGCATTGCAGCTTTACTCCCAGAAAAGCAAGTATAGAATTAAAGCTTCATATTGGGAAGGTTTTTCAAAACAGGATATGAATAAGACAAATAAACTGCCCTCTTCAACATCCCAGAAAAAAATTAATTTGTTTGACTCCTCATAATTGGAAAAGTATAACGTATCATAAGCTTCATGTACACTTCTTCCAAATTTCTGTTCAAAAAACTTTGGAAAGATAAGATGTATAATACATTTGTTTTTGCAAGTAATTTAAAAAACCCTGCATGTACACTTTTATTATAATCATAAATGAAATTGTTTACAGTAAACAATTGCCTACCAAGATCCTGCTGTGATTTTTTGTTCTGCATCTTCGGATCTGCACACAATTAATGAGATTTTCAGGCAAACATGAAAAGACAACTGTGTTCTGACTTTGCAATGGGCTATAGCTCAACCAAGAGTCAACAAATCCGTCATAACTCACAACCCTGACTTAACTTATTGGCTAAAAACATTACTTCCAGAACAGCAAGTATAGGATTAAAGCTTCATATTGTGATGTTTTCAAAATGGGTTATGAATTAGACAAATAAGCTGCCCTCTTCAACAGCCCAGGAAAATTTAAACTTGTTTGATTCGTCATAATTAGAAAAGTATAATGCATTGTAATGCCACCATAAGCTGCATGTGCACGTAAAAAAAATCTGTTTTAAAATTATTTGCAAGATAAAATGTGTAATAAGCTATTTCTGCAAGTAATTTAAAAAACCCTGCATGTACACTTTTATTATAATTATAACTGAACATTTTTACAGTAAACAATTACCCACCAAGATCCCACTGTGATTTTTTTTGTTCTACATCTTCTACACACAGAGAGAAAGAGACTTTTGCTACTTATTAAAGCTATAAACTTACTCAACTAATGAGATTTTCAGACAAGGAAAAGCAGGAAAAGACAAGTTTTCTAGCCTTGCAATGGGTTCTTCCTATTAGCTGGAGGTCAACAAATCCCTTGTCAATCACCACCCTGACTTCACTTATTGGCTACAAACCTGAAAGGGCAGGGTTACAGCAGCCAGCTATGAGCTCATTTAACAGAAGATGCAGAGGGGGTGATGTTTTGCGGTATATCACTTGGACCAGACCACCTAGAAACTTATTTTTAAAAAAGAATGAAAGCGGAGAGTCCAGAGACTGGGATGACTCACCCAGAGACCCAGAGAGGACCCAAAAAATCTGGTGTTTTCAGGCAAAAACCGGAGACCCGGCAACCCTATTTTTAATTAACATTAGAAAGGACTTTTTTTCCTTCGTAAACTTTACAGAAAGGTCTTTGCCATGGAAAAGGGCATTGCTGGATAATATACCGCATATTAAATACCTTATGAAATCTCTATTTTAATTTCACTTTGAGATAATTTCAGAAAAACATATGGAGTAAGCTACATTAAAGAGCTTTACTGTGGAGACACTCTGAAAGTAAAAAAAAATCTATAAAACAGTAATCCCATGGTACAAAATTATAATTTGCATATATTGTAAAACAAGATGTCATTGCAAATCCTGGTAGGCCTCATTAAATCAAGTGCCAAATTACAAGTAATTTCTCTTAACTGCCATTAATAGGGCTCACATGTCAGGGTGAGGGAGTTGTTACATACTGAGTAAATCAGGGGGAGGGGTTATGTAAGAGAATTCAAAAGTTTTCAGAAGTGGTTACATTTTAACTCTGTGCAAAACCCACATTGGAAATAAGCCACGTTTGCCTACAAGCAGAAAATGGTTCGTAAAAGGAATTTAGTGTTTGATTTTATCATTAATTAAAATGATCCATTTTAGCAGCTGGTCAAACTGTTCAGTGCCAGAATTTTAATGAGAAATTGTGACATTTCCATTCAAATATTACATGCATTTTGTTCAGCTTTGCAGATGGTTAGTAACTGCAAATATACAAATAAATTATTCTAACCAACACTTGAAACCAGTTAAAATATGCCAAAGGGGCAAACTTTCCAAAGATATCCATGTCTTACTAAACAGACACTCTCCAAATGGATAGATTTATCGTTATCATTCTAATTCAACTAATTTGTTAAACTAGTAAATTGTGAAATATTTAAGATGGGCAGCCCATCGTCATTGAATTTCAGTGGCCAAAGGAGGCACCATGATAATCTGTCCCTGGCAAATAAACTTTGTTTCCTACATGTTTAAGTCTCTTCTCCACACACACAGTTATTAATCCCTTCAGATTAATCCTACCACTTGCATGGCAGAATTGGTTTATACACAGAGATTATCAGTATCAAATGTGCAAAAGTCAATGACCCAATTAACACAATTGAGACTGCACGTGGAATATCCCTATTTTAAAACCTAGGACCAACTTTCTTGCAAGTTTTTTTTTTTAATTTGAAGGGGCTGGCAACTCTAATGAAACACAGCAGACACCACAGTGTGACTTTCATAGCAACTCACAATCTTAAACACAATGTTTTTCAAAGGAGTCAGGTCACATACTCAGAGGCTTGCCATCAAATACAGAGTAAGCATCTGATGATACATGCATGTATGAGTCAACCCCTATTTTCATTAGGGATGGGCAGTAGCGTAGTGGCAAATTTAGAAGTACAGAGTCCCTTCATAATAGTCACACCATGCCCCTCACATCCATGTCCTCTTCTAAGATTATTTTATTTATTGAATTTGTATCCTGCACTTCCTCCCAAATAAGCCCAGGGTGGCAATACAATAAAATTGTAATAAAATATAATAAAATTCAATAAAAATTAGCTTTCAGTCTCTGCGATTGATAAGTGAGTTGTTCGGACACCAGGAATCCCAGTGGTCCTCAACAGCTGCTGTGTTCTCCTCTCCTGCACTTAGCTAGTGGCTTCTGTCTCCATTTGAGATCAGGTACACCTTATAAATTATTTTCTGCAGATTCTACTACACAGTAAATGTGGATGTTAAAAAAAATCCCATGGTATACACATCTACTCAGAGCAAGTCTCTTTGTGTTTAATGGGGCTTACTCCCAGGTAAGTGAGTACAGGATTATAGCCTAGGCTTTTTGTGAGGGAGGGGCAGAGAAAGGTTCTTGGTGAAAGTGCCCCATGTACACACCAACCTGAGAGTAAGCACACTTGAATACAATTGGGACTTATCCATGCATCTAAACACACAATAATCAAGTCAGATTGGTTGAAGCTTGGAGGTGTACTAAGGCAGGTAGGGGGTAAAGACAGAAACATGCCCCTTCCTTTATAAACATACATCATTTTTGTTAAGGGAAGCAAAGTTTGATGCCTATGACACAAGCACTTAAGGCTGCAATCCAATGTCTACTCAGAAGTAAGCTCCGTTGGGTTCAGTGGGGCTTACTCCCAGGTAAGCATTTATTGGATTGCAGCCTTAGTTCCCCTTGGCAGCCATTTTACACCTTCTTATATATCTTCACAAGCCTGTGAGATAGGTTGGGCCCAAGGGCATCAAATGAGTTTCATGGCTGAGTGGGGATTTCAAATCCTTTTTGCTCAAAAATGAAAAAGAAAAAAATCTGTAGTTATTATGAAGTATTAATAGATAAGCACAACAAATGAATCAGGGCTTGATTTTTAACTATTTAAATCTTGAATTTATCCCAGCATGAGCATCTGAAATACAGCACCTGATTGTACACTGAATGTAGCATTACCAGTCTTACAGCAGGTGAAATATTTATAGTAACATAACTCTACCTCCCCAACAGAATCGTCCAGACACACACCCAGCTATATGGATCTGCACGAGCACAGACACACTTCCCCCAACTTATTTTTTTCCTCTCCCTTCCTACCTCCTGGCTTTGGGCTGGATCATACTCACACATCCCCCCTTTTTTGCTTTTAAAAAAAGAGAGAATTAGCAACACACTTTCTCTCTCTCTCAGCTCCAAAAGGGTAAGGTACCAATCCTAGAAGGTTTCTAGTTACTGCTTTAGAGTGGAGATCCTGCACGCACACACAAAATCAGTAGCATGGTATTACATTTGCCTTGTCAGATTTTTCTGATAATCTTCCTACAGTTGTCATTGAGTTACACACTCACCTGGTAGTAAGCCACACTGAACACAGTGGGACTTATTTCTGAGTGAGCATGCATATGGGCTGTAAGGCATATTTACTTAGGGGTAGGTCCTCACGGAACAAAAGCTCTCTCTCTCTCTCTCTCTCTCTCTCTCTCTCTCTCACACACACACACACACACACACACACACACACACACACACACCTACCTTGAACAACCCCCCCCCACCTCCTCCCTGGGGCAAAGGAAAGGAAGCACTTGCTGGCAGACAATAGCATCTTCACTATGCAGGGTACCATCCACTGCTCCATGCTTCCCTTCACAACTTTTTTTAAAAGCAAGCCCCAATCACTCCCCCAAAGCTTGCTGCTGGCTGGCAGCCTGAGCTTGCAGTGGTCATAAGAAAGTAAGTACCTGGGCTTCACAGGTGGCCCCCTCCTCTCCATGTAAACTTCTATCTCTCAGGTCCTCCTGACTCTGTCTTCTATCCCAAGGCAACCAGGAAAGGCACACTCGGCCCTTGGGAATTGCACAACTTGATTAGCTGTAGAGACACTCTAGCAGGGGACCAGGAGGGGACCATCTGCAAAAAAAAGTAACGGGACTGTATCCCAAGGCGACCCATTGTGAAAACACACCTGGTGGGATCCATTGGCAGGTGCCATTTCAAAAACATTCCATTGACCTAACAGGCTGGTATTGATTTGAGTTTGTTCTTTGTCCACAATCCGCTGCTTTTACCAATCTGGTTTTTTCCCTCCTTGGAAAAAATACTGATTTTTTAAATCAGTCGATAAATGTCAATAAATTGTTGATATTAATAAATGTTTTAGATGTGGATTTTTTTAAAAAAAAAATGGTTTCCAAAAAATAGCCACAGAAAATCACTACATAAAAATCCAATCCACAGCGATAGCAAATAAGCAAATTAATTGGAAATCCAGTGCCAAATCCGAATTGGGTGGAATTCTAGCATATTCCTAACTCTTATATTTTTAGAATCCCAGATGTCTAAGGATCTTGATATTGAGGGCTAAAAAACTGAAGCAAGACTTATCTTGTGGATAAGTGGTTCCCAGTTACCTGTTCTAGGTGGGGTTGCACTCTCCCTGAAGGACCAAGCATGTAGCTTAGGTGTGCTCCTGGTTCCATATTTGCTGCTTGAAGTCCAGGTGCCCTCAATGGTTCAGAGTGCCTTTTATCAATCATGGCTGGTATTCCCAGCTACTACCATTTTTGGATAGGGATAACTTAGCCACAGTGGTTCATGCACCGATAACCTCAAAACTGAATTACTGCAACGCAATCTATACAGAACCGCCTTTGAGATTGGTCCAGAACCTGCAACTGCACTGCAGCCAAGTCACTATGTAACGTCACTATGTAACGCTCCTGTTGAAGGATCTGCAACGGTGCCAATTTGCTACCAGGCCAATTCAAGGTGTTACTGTTAGTACATAAAGCCATTAACAACTTAGGACATGGTTATTTGAGAAACTGCCTTCTTTCATATTGCTCTATTTGATAACTGAGGTCATTGGAAGAGGCCCTCTTGGTGGTGCCACACGCCCACAAAGTTTGTTTGACAAATACTTGAAAAAGGGAATTTAGTGTGATGACACTCACTTTATGGAACACATTCTCTTCCAACATATAGCATGCATCAACCGTTGGTTGTTCTTGGCAATATAAAAAACACTCTATTGAGGAAGTCTTCAAGGAGTAGCGATGCTGCCTTTTATTCAATTTTGTAGGTCCTTCAGACTTGTGGATTTTATTTTTGTTATTTTATACTTTGCTTTATTTTAAATGAACTGTAAAACAGTGTTTCTCAAATAATGGGCATTGGGCCACTTTGCCTGCCCCCACCCTCTAGCCATGCCATAACCTTTTGGTTGGACCAATGCTAGCAACTCCTTGCATGGTAAGTAGAGATGGCCAGGAAAACAGAAAAGTTTAGAAGAAAACAAGAGGAGAAAATGAAGGTATCCAATGAGGGGAAAAGGTGTTTAAGGAAATTAGAAAGTCAGACAAAAAGTTAATATTATTAATAACAATATTAGTAATAATAAATTTGAAATAGAAACAAAGAGGATAAGAGAAGAAAGCTGTTGTAGGAGAAAGGTTAATGTAAAAGGACCAGAGACGGGAAATGAAGGACACTGGCAGTTGAGGGTAGGGTGGGGGTAAATTACAGGTGAAGTATGAGAGGAGAATGGAAAATTAAATTATAGGAGATGGGTAAAAATACATTGAGAGGCATGTGGGAGTGGGAAGAGGCAAATATAAAAGAAAAATCTTTCTCTGCTTACGTGCCTCTGGATCAGCAAGTTCTGCCTCAAATGGGGAGGCTGAGTCACAATACCTCCAGTGCAAATGTCTGTACTTAGCTTGAGAAAAACTGAGCCATAGAACTCATTGACATAAGGAAAACGCTGTGGTAAAAAATTTACTTATTTCCAAAGACAGATTAGATATCAGTAGAAAGTTACGTCAGTAATTGCCAGGTGATTATACTAAATATTTTCTCCATCTGCCACCATTTTGTAACTGGCTCTGCCCAGTACCAACAAGGATTCTTTCTTTGAACTTTTTCCCTCTCCCCGCCGCACACTGTTCTGAGAATTCTCCCAATTCTCCAGAACAGATGGGGGCACCAGGGAATGTCTAGTTATGCCAGCAGGAATCCTTGTGCTGGCTTCTGCTAGCACAACAATTTAGTTGAATATGGCCCACAGGGTCTGGATGGCATCCATCCAAGTGTTCTCAAAAAAGTCAAATGTGAAATTGCTGATCTTCTAACAAAAATACTCTGCAAGTACTTGAAAGGTTGTCACACAGAGGAGGACTAAGATCTCTTCTGAGTGCAAGACATGGAATAATGGGATCAAGTTACAGGAAGCCAAATTTCATTAGAAAAAACATCTTAACTGTTAGTGCAGTACAAAAATGGAACCAATTACCTAGGGAGGTGGGGGGGTGTTCCAGAACTGAAGGCCTTCAAGAGGCAGCTGGACAGCCACCTGTCAGGTATGCTTTAAGTTGGATTCCTGCATTGAGCAGGGAGTTGGACACGATGGCCTTATCATTAATTATTGGCGATCACTCATAGCCGAGTAAGATTGTCTTCCAAGATAAGGTCTGTGGAGGCCAATTCTGGATCCTTACAAAGTGAAGACACCAGTAAATAATAGAGCAATGCCAGTATTCTGACCATTTAAGGTTGCAAGCTCCTGGGAGCTAGAGCGCTGATTGCAATCACGTGAACCAAGGAATGGAGTTTAAAATGCAGTGAGAGGCATTTTGTCCTCTGCTGGAAGCAACATCAGACACCAGTATTGGACCTTTGCCAACCATGCCTGTGATCTGGATCTTTTTGAGTCTTTTGAATCCTGGATTAAATTGCTGGATTATTTGAACCTTTGTTCTTCCCCAGTAGCTCATTAAGTGCCTTCTGACCTGGAGGTCTCATCTTCCAGCACTATCTCGTATTGCATTTTGGATACTCTGTTCATAGCGTTTGCGTGGTAAGAGGTATTCAGAGGAAGTTTACCATTGCTTTCCTCTGAGTTTGGATGCATCTTACTCTGGTGTCTCAGCTTTGACCATTTCGCATTGGGTGCCCCTGCTAGGATCCTAGGCGCTTGGTCTAGACTCCTGATGGCATTGCTCTCAGCTTCTTCAACACTCTCAAACTCACCACGTTAAGGACAAGTACGAGTAGCACTGTGACTAATGACGCAGCTGGGTCAAAGCCGACAGGAAGCCCACAGGCTGATGTGCACAGATGCAAAAGGAGAGTCCAGAGTTGTATGACGCACACAATAGGAACATGGAACGTGAGAAGCATGAACCAGGGAAAGTTAAGAGATTGTCAAGCAAAAAATGGAACATATCAACATTACAATACTTGGCGTGACTGAATTAAAATGGACAGGAATGGGACATTTTCAATCAGGCAACTACAAAATATTGTATGCAGCAAATGAGAAATTAAGAAGAAATGGGGTTGCTTTAATAGCGAAAGGTGATGTAGCAAAAGCAATTAGGAGCTACAACGCAAGGTCTGAACAAGTGATATCAATGAAATTAAACGGGAAACCTATGCTCCAATGGCAAACACAGAAGAAGAGGAATTGGAGAGATTTTATGCAGAAGTACAGGAAGAAATTGATCACACACCAAAGCAAGATGTGCTGATAATCATGGGGGACTGCGGTACAGATCATGAACTGGTCGGATCGAAAATCAGAGTAAAGCTAAAGAAGAAAAACAAAACAATCATAATACCAAAATACAATTTAAATAACATCCCAGAAGAATATAAAGATCAAATAAGGAACAGGTTTGTGGCTTTAAACTCAGTTGACAGAGAACCAGAACTATGGAGTGAAGTCAGAGACATTATCAGAGAAGAATGCAAAAAGACAATACCTCTAGTTAAAAAGAGAGAAAGACCTCAACGGATGGCTGAAGAAAGTCTTAAAATGGTTAAAGAGAGAAGGAAAGCAAAAGCAAAAGGAGATAGAAACATGGTCAGAACCCTAAATGCAACAATACAGCGACTAGTACGTAGGGACAAAGAGAACTGTTACAATAGCTACTGTATAGAAATAGAAAAGGACAACAAAAAGGGAAGAACAAGAGCCCTATTCCAAAAGATTAGAGAAATGAAAGGGAAATTTAAACCAAGAGTAGGGATGTTGAATAATCAACAGGGGAACACACTGACTGACCGAGATGAAATAAAAGGAAGATGGAAGCAATACACTGAAGAACTCTATAAAAGAGATGCATGGATGACAGAACTAATTCATGGAGGAACAGTATGATGAAGAACCAGAAATTTTAGAATGTGAGGTAAAAGCTGCTCTTAAAATACTTGGAAGAAACAAATCACCAGGAACAGATGGCATACCAATAGAGTTGCTACAAGCTACTGAGACTGAATCTGTCCAAATTTTGACTAAAATTTGTCAAGAAATATGGAAAACTAAACAATGGCCCACAGACTGGAAACATTCAATATACATCCCAATTCCAAAGAAAAGGGATCCCAGGGAATGCAGTAATTATTGAACTATTGCCTTAATATCCCATGCAAGTAAAGTAATGCTCAAGATTCTACAACAAAGGCTCTTACCATATAAGGAGCGAGAAATGCCAGATGTCCAAGCTGGATTTAGAAAGGGAAGAGGCATCAGAGAACATATCACAAACCTACGTTGGATAATGGAACAGACCAAGGAATTTCAGAAGGAAATCACCCTGTGCTTTATAGATTACAGCAAAGCCTTTGACTGTGTAGATCATGAAAACCTATGGAATGCTTTAAAAGAAATGGGGGTGTCACAGCATTTGACTGTCCTGATGCGCAACGTATACTCTGGACAAGAGGCTACTGTAAAGACAGAATATGGAGAAACCAACTAGTTCCCCATCGGAAAGTGTGTGAGACAGGGTTGTATTTTATCACATTATTTTTTCATCTATACACAGAACATATCATATGGAAAGCAGGATTGGACCAAGATGAAGGAGATGTGAAAATTGGAGAGAGAAATATCAATAATGTAAGATATGCAGACGATACCATACTACTAGCAGAAACCAGTAATATTTTGAAACAAATGCTGATGAA
The DNA here is from genome assembly GCF_030035675.1 of Rhineura floridana. Lineage (NCBI taxonomy): Eukaryota > Metazoa > Chordata > Lepidosauria > Squamata > Rhineuridae > Rhineura > Rhineura floridana. The sequence continues at coordinate 157,714,957 of NC_084480.1, forward strand.
AGTTAAAGAGGAAAGCACAAAAGCAGGACTCCAGCTGAACATCAAAAAGACTAAAGTAATGACAACAGAAGATTTATGTAACTTTAAAGTTGTCAACGAGGACATTGAACTTGTCAAGGATTATCAATACCTCAGCACAGTCATTAACCAAAATGGAGACAATAGTCAAGAAATCAGAAGAAGGCTAGGACTGGGGAGGGCAGCTGTGAGAGCACTAGAAAAGGTCCTCAAATGCAAAGATGTGTGACTGAACACGAAGTCAGGATCATTTAGACCATGGTATTCCCAATCTCTATGCATGGATGTGAAAGTTGGACAGTGAAAAAAGTGGGTAAGAGAAAAATAAACTCATTTGAAATGTGGTGCTGGAGGAGAGCTTTGCAGATACCATGGACTGCAAAAAAGACAAATTATTGGGTGTCAGAACAAATTAAACCAGAACTATCACTAGAAGCTAAAATGATGAAACTGAGGTTATCATACTTTGGACACACAATGAGAAGACATGATTTACTAGAAAAGACAATACTGCTGGGAAAAGCAGAAAGGAGTAGAAAAAGAGGAAGATCAAACAAGAGATGGATTGATTCCATAAAGGAAGCTACAGACTTGGACTTACAAGATCTGAACAGGGTGGTTCATGACAGATGCTACTGGAGGTCGCTGATTCATAGGGGTGCCATAAGTCGTAATCGATTTGAAGGCACATAACAACAACAACATTTGAACCTTGGACTGCCTACCAGACCTTGCTTGCTGAAACACAACTGGGATTTGGTGCTCGGAACAAAACCCCAGATCCTCCCTCTCTTTTCGTCATTGTCTCCAAGCCATGGACAATTTACAACCCAGCCTGGCCAGCTGCTGGCTAACTGTTTTACGGCACCCTCAATCAGCACTGTGCAGTCAGCAAAGACTGACAGGTTCTATGAAAATGTAACTTGTTCTTGATCAGCCTCCATACCAGAGGACTGGAAAATGGCCAATGTAACACCAATTTCCCTCCCCTTGAGTATTTGGCAGGCACCATCTCTGCTATCTTTTCGGCGCCTTTTGAAGACTTTCCTCTTTCAACAAGACTTTTCAGTTGAGACTTATCCCAGTCTGCGTCTGTGTTAGAATTGCTTGTTTTTGGCTACTGCATTTTGTTTCAATGGAGGCCTGTGAACTATCTCCAAGGGCAGCCCCATCTAGAGTGTACTACAGTCATCTAACCTGGGGGTTACCAAAACATGGATGACTGTGGTCAGGCTATCTCTGTCCAGGAACAATTACTGAATGAGCAAAGAAGTTTTTCAGGGAAGTATTTGACAGTTCAGACCGCATGGTGAACTTAGTTTGGCATGTCATGACTGAATACTCTCGCTTAAGGTTTCAGTTGCATAGGGGTGGCCAAGCAAGTGGGGGCAAGAGAGCAGGGGTGGGGGCGGTAGGACAAGTGAGGGAGTGAGCGAGCAGGGGAGTGGGAGGGCTGGTGTGGTAGCAGGCAGGTGGTGGTGGGGAGGGCAAGTGATCCGGAGTGAGTCCGGAGATCACCCCTGAAAGCCAGAAAGGTCTGGTAACCCCCCCCACACACACACAGCTCCTCACCTCCATTCTGCTGCTGCCTCCTCCTCCTTCATGCTTGCCCTCAAGCTTTCTCCCTCCACTCTTTCTTCACTACCGTCCACAATTTTTTTCTCTCTCTCCACTCCACACCATCCAGCTCTCCACCTCCTCCCTCGTGGCCTCCTGATACAGAGCACAAGGGAAGAGTGAAGCTGCGCAGAAGCCCAGTATGAGGCATGTCTTTCATCCACCAATCACAACAGCAGAAGATGCCCCTGCTTCCCCCCCTCAAGTAACATCCAAAAGTAAAGCAGAAAACTTTACAGTTGCGGCTGAAAAGTAATGAAATTGCCACTCATTCTGTTACAAGCAAATGTAACGGAGTTACCCACTCGTTACTCAAAAAAGTAATAAATTACAAATAACTCGTTATTTCTAACGAGTTACTTCCAAGCTCTGAGAAAGGGAATAGAGAAACATTTTTCTTCCTCTTTCGTAACAGTAGAACTCGGGGACATCCAATGAAGCTGGATGTTGGAAGATACAGGACAGAAAAAGGAAGTATTTCTGCAAAGTTAAACTATGAATTTGTTCCCACAAGAGCAAATGACCACCAACCTGGGTCACTTAAAAAAAAATAACCAGCCATCAATAGCCTTATCCTCCATGAATTTGTCTATCTCCACTGTTGAAGGCAGTATGCCTTTGAATACCAATTACTGGGAATTACAGGTGGAGACAGTGCTGTTGCAGTCAGGTTCTGCTTGTGGGCTTCCCACTGGGGTATTTGGTTGGTCACTACAAGAACAGGATGCTGGGCTCGATGGCCCTTTAGACTGATCCAGCAGAACCTTGTGTTCTTAACACTCTTAAGTGTTAATTTTTCAAATACCTCTGTCTTTTTTGCTGTCAATATTTTATAATCAAACTTCCCCTCAATGTTTTTGCATGGGTGACATCTTTTTTCATGTAAGGGATGCTTACTTGCAAACACTGAGAGGTTCTACAAAGTCCGAGAACACCTGGAGTTTGGTGTGTTTGAATAATCACAGGGCAAACAAAGCTATTACTAAATTTTGAATTGAAATTGGCTAATTAAAGGCTGGTGCCTATTAAGAGAACAAACTGTTAAATTATGCCTGAAAACCTCAACAGACTTTCATCTGTTTTAAATATTTAACTGTGCCAAACCTTTGCTCCTTGGATTCAGTTACAAGGATTGTTCTCTATGAGGTGTTCTTCAGCATGCAGTAAATATGGTTTTCAACACAGACTTTTGTTCTGCAAATTTTGTACTGATTGATGGCTGCACTGACTTCAGTGGCCTATCCACCAGAAATATGGAGATTTAGCTGGAACTGTCTGTGTTTCATGTTGAATCATATGGGCCTGCTGTGTGTTTTGGGGATGAAATTTGTTTTTCTTGAACTGGATATAATCAAGCAGTACATGTAGCTATATCAGTTATAGGGAAAATCTTTAGCCTCCCCTAAATGTTGCTGAACTACAGTTCCAATCAGCCCCAGCAAGCAGGGATGATGGGAGTTGTAGTTCAGCAGCATCTGGAGGGCCAAAGTCTCCCCACACCTGTGGTATATATATTGTTTGAGGTTTTGAATGCAGCCCAAGAAAAAATTGTGGTTGTCAAACCTGCATTGGCCACCATGAGAACTTTACCACATGGCTGCACTAGGACCTAAAAATGTCCTAAGACAGCTGCAATCCTGAACAGGCAGGGTTACACTGAGCTACGAAGTGCTATAAAGTACAGATCTGTTTTAAAAAAAGATTTAACAGTGGGGGGGGTGGCTGACGTTTTTATGTATATCTTGAGAACCGGACCTCCTAGAAACTTTTTTTTTTAAATTAAAGCTAAGAATCCAGGCCACCTAAGGGGCTAAATGGGCACCAGGTGGCATGCAAAGAATCCAGGTAAAACCCAGCTAACCGGGCAATATGGCAACCCTAACTACAACTCCCATCAGACCCAGCCAGCATGGCCACTGGATTGGGCTGATGGGAGTTGCAGTTCAAACAAGTAACTTTTCTAAGCCCTGCCCAGAAGCCCATGCTTCTGGCACATGTCTTTCGTCCACCAATCAGAGGAGCAGAAGACTTCCCCTGCTCCCTCTGTTAACAAACGGCTCGCAACATTCTCAAAACTTTAACAATCGGCTCTCGCGAGCCGGTACGAGCTGGCTACAGCACACCACTGGTGAGGATCCATGGTAGCTCCCGCTTTGTGATCCACTGCAATGTCTGGTCGCTGAGGCAAGAGCTTCACCATCCCACCTAAGGAGGGACCCCCAGCAAGGACCACCTGTCTGCCTGCTGGTATGCCCCCTGTTGCAGATATTTTGGGCCTAAATCATTTAGGGCTTTAAACACTAAATGTTTAAATGTGCACCTTGAATTGGACCCAGAAATGAATTGGCAACCAATGCAGTTGTTTTAGAACAGAAGTTACATGAGATCTAAAAGCGACTCCAGCCAGTAATCTGGTGGCTGCATTTTAGACCAGCTGAAGTTTCTGAGTCATCGTCAAGGGCAGGCCCACATAGACCACATTGAATAATTCAGTCTGGAAGTTACCAGAGGATAGAGTATTGTAGCCAAGTAATCTCTGTCCAAAGGGGCCAGAACTGCAAAAAGGCACTCTTAGCCACTGAGGCATCCACACTAAGAGGAAGGCAATGGTAAACCACCTCTGAATACCCCTTACCCCAAACCCTATGAACAGAGTATCCAAAATACAACATGAGATAGTGCTGGAAGTTGAGACATCCAGATCAGATGGCACTCACCGAGCTATTGGGGAAGAACAACGGACAAGTATGAGCAGCACTGTGACTGATGACGCCACTTGGTCAAAACTGAAAGGAAGCCCAGAGGCTGATGCACACAGATGCAAAAGGAGAGTCGGAGTTGTACGACACACACAATAGTAACATGGAATGTGAGAAGCATGAACCAGGGAAAGTTAGAAATGGTCAAGCAAGAAATGAAACATATCAACATTACAATACTTGGTGCGAGTGAATTAAAATGGACAGGAATGGGACATTTTCAATCAGGCAACTACAAAATATTTTATGCAGGAAATGAGAAATTAAGAAGAAGCAGGGTTGCTTTAATAGTGAGAAGTGATATAGCAAAAGCAATTACGAGCTATAACACAAGGTCTAAGTGAGTGATATCAATGAGATTTAATGGGAAACCTATTAACATAAACATCATCCAAGTCTATGCTCCATTGGCAAACACAGAAGAGAAGGAACTGGAGAGATTCTGTGCAAAGTACAGGAAGAAATTGATCACACACCCAAACAAGATGTTCTGATAATCATGGGGGACTGGAATGCAAAAGTAGGGGACAGAGAAGAACTAGAAATTGTGCAGAAATGGGGCTTATGAGACAGAAATGAAGCAGGACTTGTTGAATTCTGTGAAGCCAATAATTTGTTTCTTGCAAACGCATTTTTTAAGCAAACGAAAAGATGACTGTACACGTAGACATCACCAAATGGGCAATACAGGAATCAAATTGATTATTTAATTGGTAGCAGAAGATGGAGAAGTTCTATGATTTCTGCGAAAACAAGACCTGGAGCAGACTGTGGTACAGATCATGAACTGGTAATATCAAAAATCAGAGTAAAGCTAAAGAACAACAGAGCAATCATAATGCCAAAATACAACTTAAATAACATCCCAGAAGAATATAAAGATCAAATAAGAAACAGATTTGAAGTTTTCAATGTAGTTGATAGAGAACCAGAAGAACTATGGATTTAAGTCAGAGACATTATCAGGGAAGAATGCAAAAAGATGGTACCTCTAGTTAAAAAGAAAGACCTCAATGGATAACTGACAAAACTCTTAAAATGGTTAAAGAGAGAAGGAAAGCAAAAGCAAAAGGAGACAGAAACATGATTAGAAATGCAATAACACCGTGACTAGAACGTAGGAACAAAGAGAACTATTACAATACGTTATTTTATTGTATAGAAATAGAAGAGGACAACAAAAAAGGTAGAACAAGAGCCCTATTCCAAAAGATTAGAGAAATGAAAGGAAAATTTAAACCACGAACCATTTGAAACGAATGCTGATGAAAGTTAAAGAGGAAAGCACAAAAGCAGGACTATAAGTAAACGTCAAGAAGACTAAAGTAATGACAACAGAAGATTTATGTAACTTTAAAGTTGACAATGAGGACATTGAACTTGTCATGGATTATCAATACCTTGGCGCAGTCATTAACTAAAATGGAGACAATTGTCAAGAAATTAGAAGAAGGCTAGGACTGGGGAGGGCCGCTATGAGAGAACTAGAAAAGTTCCTCAAATGCAAAGATTTATCACTGAACACTAAAGTCAAGATCATTCAGACCATTTTATTCCCTATCTCTATGTATGGATGTGAAAGTTGGGACAGTGAAAAAATCCACTCATTTGAAATGTGGTGTTGGAGGAGAGCTTTGCAGATACCATGGACCATGAAAAAGACAAATAATTGGGTGTTAGAACAAATTAAACCAGAACTATCACTAGAAGCTAAAATGATGAAACTGAGGTTATCGTCCTTTGGACACATAATGGGAAGACATGATTCACTAGAAAAGACTGTAATGCTGGGAAAAACTGAAGGGAGTAGAAAAAGAAGAAGACCAAGCAAGAGATGGATTGATTCCATAAAGGAAGCCACAGACCTGAACTTACAAGATCTGAACAGGGTGGTTCACGATAGATGCTATTGGAGGTCACTGATTCATAGGGTCACCGTAAGTTGTAATCAACTTGAAGGCACATAACAACAACAAGCCACTGAGGCCACCTGAGCCTCCAGTGACAATTTTGGATCCAGGAGTATTCCCAAGGTGCAGACCTGCTCCTTCCAGGGGAATTAAGTCCTATCCAGAACAGGTCATCTCCACCACCCGGACATGAGAACTCTGGACACATAACACCTCCATTTTTTCCAGGATTCAGCCTTAATTTATTGGTCCACATCCAACCCATCACCATCTCCAAGCACAGGTAGAGCACCTCAACTTCCTCTCCTGATTCGGATGGAATGGAGAGATAAAGTTTGGTGTCATCTGCATATATTGATGACACCTCACTCCAAATCTCCTAATGACAGCATTGGGACAAGATGGAACCCTATGGAACAGAACAGCTCCCATAATGCCAAACACTAGCCTTCCATAATTACTTTTTGAAAGTGGCCCCAGAGGTATGAGCAGAACCACTGAAGCATAGTGTTCCACTGTTCAATAGTATCAATAGCATGGCCACACTCCTCCTGCCTCTCTCCCAACAGATATCCTCAAACCAGGGCAACCAAGGCAATTTCAGTGCCATGGCCAGGCCTGAAGCCAGAATGCAACGGATCCAAGTAATACTTGATATACATGTATAAGATTACACTGTATATTTCCATTACTGCACATAACAAACTTTAATAATTAGGGTTCAACCAGTCTACCTAGCTCTGCTTTCTTTACAAGGATTTGAGTGGTATTCCTAGCCAAGGTTTAGACACACAGCCAGCCTGCTAACACTTTTACAATGAGGTTTATACAGAATGCAGGACATCCAGTTAACACAAACTTCCTCTCACACACCCTAAAAAAAAAGTGGGGATCAATTGTATAGGTTTTCCAGGAGGAAGCCTCAGGTCACACATTATTTCAAGTGTATAGTGGACGGGACAGGCATGTAACAACTCTTCCACCATGCAAAAAGATCAGCTGGCCAGGGGTCTGAACTGACCCAAGGGGTGGTCTTCCCTAAAATGGATTAATTTAATATTAAAAATAATATTCTGCTAGTCCTGAAACAATCAATAAGCAGTAATTTTGCTTTTCTTTGTGGATCAGGTCCTTTTTGGTTTACACACACAAAAAAGGCCTGCCAAAAATGCTCCCTGAGCATGGAACCCAGGCCAAAGATGCCACAGACAATCTATCTATGAAACAAACACTTTACAATGTTAATGTTAGGCTTATGTAAAAAAACTGATCATTTATCTTGGTGTTTTCAAGCTCATGGGCTTTTTCAAAATTGTTTGGTGGATGATAAAAGAAAACTGGACTAAAGAAATTGGTTCTGCTTCCTAGCAACAGTGTCCGGTGAAGAATTCTGGGCTAAAATGGCAAAGTTGTAGCATAAACACTGTATTTCAGTCCAAGTACCATAAGTATGTACTCTATGGGGAACAGAGGTATTTTTGTAACTGGAAGAGCACATCAGCTGGAACAAGCTGTATTAGACCGGAACCTGTAGATTTCAATGAGAACAATTTGTGAATTCAAAGATCTGACACATCATCATAAAAGTCAGACAAAGAACTGCACTTATTTTACATCATTTAGGACTTCAGAGCGTTTTCGTTTCAGAAAACAATTTTGAGAAATAGCTTGGGGGGGAAAGCAGGGGATAAGACACTGTCAAATGTGATAGCATATTGCAAGATTTAGGTGTTTTTTAAAAAAGAATTGCTCTGTCTGCATTTTGTCCCTTTGCCTGAAGAATGTTTCAGAAGAAACAAAATTTAGATTATTCATGGGATGTATATTCAGTGCCACCTTTTGGATATAACAACAACAACAACAGTGGATATAGTGTGCTGTGACCTGACATACTTGCCAATGTACCCCCCAACAGAAAAAGGGGGTAATGAAAGACCAGCAACATAAACGCCAGCCAGGCTAGGCAAGGCAGAGTTGTTTTTTATACAGTATCTACTTCCTTCCTTCAGGAAATTATTGCTTTTGCTTCTCATGCATGAGCTGTGTTTGTCATCAGTTTTAAGAACCTGCTTTAACCTGGTGCTTGCAAAAGGAGTGAAAAGTAACTGAGTTTCAGAGAAGAATGTGAATGAATGTACTGCCTTCAAGTCAATTCCGACTTATGGTGACCCTATGGATAGGGTTTTCATGAGGCTGAGAGGCAGTGACTGGCCCAAGGTCACCCAGTGAGCTTCATGGCTATGTGGGGATTCAAACCCTGGTCTCCCAAGTCGTAGTCCAACACCTTAACCACTACAGCACACTGGCTCAGAGAAGAGCAGCTTGCAAATGCATGCATTTTATTGCCTCAGACTGAAATTCATGCCACTGAGTAGTTGGGGAGGCTCTTCATAGTCCTGCCCTAATGCCATGGAATTTTCATTGCATTTCTGAGGGACTCCTGATTGGCTAGAGTTTATTTCAAGGGAAATAAAATCAAAATGGAGGTTCAGAGGGATCCCCTGCCCTCCCTAAGCTACTCCTACTAGAATTTGTTTTAATTACTCCTGGATATAAGTGTAGGACCATAGGGAATATTGTGATTGGCAGTGCTGTCCAAAGATGACTGGCCAGCCCAGCACAGGAGATGGACAGAAACAAGTCCAGAGTATCTCTAAATGTTAAGTAATGTATCGAATATGAATGTAAGGAACCAAGAAGGGACTGGGTTATAGCTTTGGGGGGATTGAGGGTTTAGGGTGGGCAGTGCCTCACTGGAGAGGCCTCCACTGGAGTTAATAAGGTACATAAACATAGCGGTTATTTTGCTATGTAACTTGATGAGCTTGATGTCACTGTTCTTTGCTTTTTTATTGCACATATGTGTATATACAGATGTATATAACAATGCAGATGAAGAAGCTGGCATACAGCTGGCAAAGCCCCTTCCACTGCAGTTCCCAAGTGCCTGACAAACAGCAAGTGGGACAGACAGCAATCTGGCTCACCAGGCCAAAAAGGTTCCCTATCCCCAAATTAGGGGATCTCTTCCATTCAACCTTTTTCAGATGAGGCTTTCATTCTGCAAGTGGGTTTCAACAGCAAGGGCAAACATGTGAAAGTTTGCTCCCTCTGCTGTAGCTTAGCTGTTACTTAGCAGCAACAATTCCATTGGGCTGCAAACAAAACCTCTACTTCAGTTTCAAAATCAGTAAAAATCTAGCTCATTTTGAAAATTTCCCTAAGGTATCAGACCCTTGCATGCCTAATGGGGTTTCAATTGCCCACACCCTCCCCTTAATCCCCAATAAATCATCAGCCACTGCCCACTCTGCTGACAAAAATCCTCATTCCCAGGGGGACTAAACTGAACTAAATCCCAGTTTCAAATTTTTGTTAACTGGACTTTGCTGCAGCTCAGTAGTTAAGCCACAACTCTTTGCATTTTTTAAACAAGGACTTCCTGATTTAATTGACTATAGTAGGAGCTGAGAGAAGTTAACCAAGACTATAAATTTAGAGCAACCTAGTGAAAGTTCATTTTACCAGCAAAAGGGGACCCTCAGCTGATGAGGCATTTTGGCCCCAATGAAAAATCAGGGCTGGCCCGAGGCATGCCAGGGCCCTTGGGCACCCCCGGGCCCTGGCACTCCCCTTCCGCAATTCACAGCAGGATCACTGCTGCGCATCACAGGGCAGGAGCTTCGGAGCCCCCGCCATTCCCTCATTCAACCTACCTTTCTCGACTGTATTTTGTGACTGTGCCCACAAGGCTGCCCTTAACCAAGATGGCAGCTGGGGTTTCCCTAAGGGGCTGAAGCCTCTGCCACCATCTTGACTGATGGCAGGGATGCACACATGTCACACGCATGCGTGCCATCAACCAAGATGGCGGCAGAGGCTTTAGCACCTTAAGAAATCCTCAGCTACCATCTTGGTTAAAGGCAGCCCTGCACGTGCAGCCGCAAAACACAGCTGAGAAAGGTAGGTTGAATGAGGGAATGGAGGGCGCTCCAAAGCTCCTGCTTGACAATCCGCAGCAGCAATCCTGCCGCAAATTGCTGAAGGGGAGTAGAGGGGCCCTCAGCCAGGGCCCCAGCTGGCCGCCCTTTGGAGCTGGCCCTGTGAAAAATCATCAAGATAGTATGTGAGGCAGACAGATGTGTGAATCCAGCAGCAGAGTGAGGAGCCAGGCAGACTACTCTCCCACCGTTTATGACCCAACACATCCCAAGCTCTAAAATTAATTAACAAAACAACAGGTATGCAGATAGAGAGCCCACAAGAGGGACAGCTGTATATTGGGTACACAATGCCACGTGTACAACTGTGACTGTTGGATGGAAATTATAGGTGTGTGCTTGGTACAATAAGCTCCTAGCCCTTAGGGAACAAGTTTGTTCCCTAGAGGCTGAGGTGGTTCCCCTAGAGAAGCTGAGACAGGCAGAGAGGTTGGTGGGCAGGCCTTCATGGATGGGATAGTGGCATCCCACTCCCAGGTGACAGCTCTTCCACTTTCATGGAGAAGGAGGGTATTGGAGAAGGTTAGTTCTGAGAAAGAGGGAAATGATGCCATAGAAGGAACCTATTCCTTGTGGGACAGATATCCTCTGCCACAGAGGATACTCCTCCAGGAAGTGGAGGGGCAGCTCGTGGTAGTTGGCAATTGTGTTGTAAGGGGCAGCTGAATTTCTGACATGTATGCAGACCACATGATGATGTACCTGCCTGGTGCATAGGTTTTGGCTGTCAAACGTTATCTAGAGAACTAACAGCCTGGGGAATCCCACCACTACATTAGAGACCACCTTGGTCAGCTCAGGCAAGGAGACATTTGGGCAGCAAGGTAGGCACTACAACAACAGTATCCGCTAATCTCTCTCTTTTGCCCACTGCTAGGCACCAACACTCCAAACTGGCAGTCAATCAAAGAGGAAGCCTGGAGAGGAAAATTGAATTTTTATATATTACAGCAACTCCCCCTCTGTGGCCCTCTGGTCTGCTCTGCTGTTACACCAAAAATGCAGATGCGCAAACTGGGAGAATCATAGAAAAATAGAATAGTAGAGTTGGAAGGGGCCAATAAGGCCATCAAGTCCAACCCCCTGCTCAAGGCAGGAATAAAAATCAAAGCATTCCCGACAGATTGTCTCCAGCTGCCTCTTGAATGCCTCTAGTGTCGGAGGGCCCACTACTTCTCTAGATCATTGGTTCCATTGTCGTACAGCTCTAACAGTTAGGATGTTTTTCCTGATGTCCAGTCAAAATCTGGCTTCCTGCAATTTGAGCCCATTATTCCGTGTCCTGCACTCTGGGACAATCGAGAAGAGATCCCGGCCCTCCTCTGTGCGGCAACCTTTCATGTACTTGAAGAGTGCTGTCATGTCTCCCCTTAGTCTTCTCTTCTCAAGGCTAAACATGCCCAGTTCTTTCAGTCTCTCCTCATAGGGCTTTGTTTCCAGTCCCCTGATCATCCTTGTTTCTCTCCCTTGAACCTGTTCCAGTTTGTCTGCATCCTTCTTGAAGTGTGGAGACCAGAACTGGACGCAATATTCAAGAGGAGGCCTAACCAGTGCTGAATAGAGGGGAACTAATACTTCACACGATTTGGAAACTATACTCTGTTAATGCAGCCTAATATAGCATTTGCCTTTTTTGCAGCCATATCACACTGTTGGCTCATATTCAGCTTGTGATCAATGACAATTCCAAGATCCTTCTCACATGTCGTATTGCTGAGCCAAGTAACCCCCATCTTATAACTGTGCACTTGGTTTCTTTTTCCTAAGTGTAGAACTTTGCATTTATCCCTGTTGAATTTCATTCTGTTGTTTTAAGCCCAATGCTTCAGCCTATCAAGGTCCCTTTGAATTTTGTTTGTCTTCCACTGTATTAGCTATGCCCCCCCAATTTTGTATCCTCTGCAAATTTGATAAGCATGCTCTGTACCTCCTCATCCAATTAGTTAACAAAAATGTTGAAGAGCACTGGATCAAGGACCGAGCCCTGTAGTACCCCACTCGTTACTTCAGCCCAGTTTGAGAAGGAACCATTGATAAGCACTCTTTGACTATGATTCTTGAGCGAACTGTGGATCCACACGATAGTTGTTCTATCCAGCCCACATTTAGCTACCCTGCTAATCAGAATATCATGGGGTACTTTGTCAAAAGCTTTGCTGAAGTCAAGATATATTATATCCACAGCATTCCCACAGTCTACAAGGGAGGTTACCCGATCAAAAAATGAGATAAGATTGGTTTGGCAGGATTTGATCTTTATAAATCCATGTTGGCTCCTAGTAATCACTGCATTTCTTTCAAAGTCCTTAGATTGACTGCTTTGTTCCAAAAGTTTTTCCAGGGATTGATGTTAGGCTGACTGGTCTGTAGTTCCCCAGTTTCTCCTTTTTGCCCTTTTTGAAGATAGGGACGACATTAGCTCTCCTCCAGTCATCCGGCACTTCACTAGTCCTCCATGATTTCGCAAAGATAATAGACAGAGGTTCTGAGAGTTCTTCAGCCAGTTCCTTCAATACTCTAAGATGCAGTTTATCAGGCCCTGGAGATTTGAACTCATTCAGAGTGATTAGGTATAGACCATTTGTCTATCAATCTCGAGCTCAAATCCTGCCCCTTCTACTTCATGCTTCCCGGGAGGGTCATAGACTCTTCTTTGGGAGAAGACTGAGCCAAAGTAGAAATTGAGCACTTCTGCCTTTTCTTTGTCATCTGTTATCATTTTGCCATCCTCATTGAGTAGCTGTGCCACCATTTCTTTTCTCTATCTTTGTCCTGTCCAGAGCTGGAACCACGAGACAGAGACACGGGTGCAATTAAATCTTGCTTTATTAGAGTAATGGATACATCTAGGACATTGCGCTTCATATAGAAACCTGCCTTACTCACTAGAAACCCCTAACTACACTCTAGACATGCTCTGCGACGCATGAAGGAAGTTGACTCAGCGACTCCCCTCTTTGAGAGGCCAGCTTATGTAGGGAACATTTTCGATCGTAATCTCTGACTCCTTCGTAAGTCCTGTCTCTGCCCTGTCCATTTCTCACGGCGGCGGGCACAAGGTGAGGGGGGGCATGTTTCCAACGGCTCGTCGGAAGACACTTGCTCTTGGGCTGCAGGCTCGAGGTCAGGAGGTGGCGTCACGCTGGAAGAGTCCTGGGAGCTGCATGGCAAGGGAGGAGTTGGTACAACCTCTGGGGAGTCCCCTGACAGGCCCTTGGGAACGACTGGGGGCGGCGCACTCTCCTCTACGGAGCTCGCGCTACCCGTGGGAATTGGCTGGAGTTCAAGTTCACTGCTCCTCCCAAGGCCCTGAGCAGACTCAACAACTCCTGGGTATTCTGTGCCTTCTGGCAGCTGAGGCGCCTGAAACTCATGCCTCTCCCCTCCCTGCTCCTTCAGGGAGAGCCGAGGCTCAACAGTCTTTTACTGTGGACATACCTGAAGAAGGCTTTTCTGTTGCTTTTAGCATCCCTCACTAGCCTCAGCTCATTCTCAGCTTTAGACTTCCTGACACCATCCCGGCAATTCCGTGATACCTGCCTGTACTCTTCCTTTGTGGCCTGGCCTTCTTTCCACTTCCTGTATGTGTCCTTTTTTGTTTTCAGGTCATCTCTAAGCTTTTTGTGAAGCCACATTGGCTTCTTCTGCTGTTTCCCCCCTTTTTTCCTTGTGGGAATTGCTTGCCGTTGCACTTTTAGAATTTCCTTTTTTAGTAACTCCCACCCATCTTGGACTCCTTTTCTCATTAGGGTGGCTTGCCATGGAACCATACTTACAATTGTTCTGAGTTTATTAAAATCAGCTTTCCTGAAGTCCAGAGTGTGCGTATGGCTACTCTCAGCTTTTGCTTCTGTTAAAATCAAGAATTCAAGTATGGTGTGGTCACTTTCCCCCAGAGTTCCCATAACTGCCACTTCATCCACCAAATCATCTCTATTGGTTAGAATCAAGTCCAGGATAGCTGATCCTCTGGTTGCTTCCTCCACTTTCTGTAGGAGGAAGTTATCTCCAACACAAGTCAGAAATTTATTGGAGGGGCCGTGTTTGGCAGAATTTGTTTCCCAACAGATATCGAGATAATTGAAATCCACCATTACTACTACATCATGCCTCCTTGAAACATTGGCAATTTGCTTTTCAAAAGTTACATTCTCCTCTTCTCCTTGATTGGGTGGTCGATAGTAGACTCCAAGCACCACTTTCCTTTTATTACTTGCCCCATTAATTTTAATCCAGACATTCTCGGTGGAGCTACCAAACTCATCTTCCTGTATTTCTGTGCAGGGATATATATTTTTAACATATAGTGCTACTCCACCTCCCTTTTTATTCCTTCTGTTCTTTTTGAACAAGCTATATCCTTCAATTGCTGTATTCCAGTCATGGGAGTCATCCCACCAAGTTTCACTTATACCTATCAAGTTGTAATTGCCCTCCTGTATTAAGAATTCAAGTTCATCCTGCTTGTTTCCCATGCTCCGTGCATTAGTATACAGACATCAAAAACCATGTGATTTATGGCTTAGCTTCCTTACTACATTTTTCTGAGGACTGTTACTGGGCCCTATTAGAGCCGATCTCTCTGTTTCCATTACTGTTCACAAGCCTTCATCAATCATTACCACCAAGTTTACGTTTCCCTCCCCCTTAGGATTCAGTTTAAGCCCTCCTGATGAACTTCTCCATGCTGTGGCCAAACACATTCTTCCCAGTCCTTGTGAGATGCAACCCATCACTTGCCAGCAGTCCATCTTCCAGGAAGCATAGCGCGTGGTCCCAGAATCCAAATCTTTCACTTCAGCACTACCTTCGTAGCCATTCATTCACATGAATTTCCCTTTCCCTTTCTACTTCTCTTCTAAGTACTGGAAGGATGGATGAAAAACTATCTGGGCCCCAAAGTCCTTGAGTTTCCTTCCCAGAGCTTCAAAGTCTGATGTGATTTCTTCATAGCTCCGTTTGGCAGTATCATTTGTTCCCACATGGATGAGGAAAAAAGGATACCTGTCGGTGGGCTTGATGAGTGATGGCAATCCTTCTGTCACATCTCTAATCCGTCCTTCTGATAGACAGCATCCCTGGCGAGTCCACAGATCTTCTCGGCATACTTGGGTTTTGATCCCACGTAGTAGGGAGTCTCCCTCTACTAGTACTCTTCTCTGCTTCTTGTTGTGGGGTGTGGTTTCATTGTCTCTGCTTGACTGAGCTTCAGCCTCTTGCTCATTGTCGCATGGGGTCTCCTGTAATTCTTCCACCACAGGCTGTCCTCCAGTCTCATCCTCGAGTGGTTGAAAGCGGTTCCATAGCTCCACTGGTGAAGGGTGTCTTCTAGCTCTTCTGCTCCTGTCACCCTTTCCCACAGAGTTTTCTCCACTTGTTTGTTCCTCCCCAAAGCAGTCTCCTCTTCTGCTACCACATGCTCTTCTACCTCCGTTTCTCTTTGCTGCTGTTGTTCCAGCATTCTGTCTAAGAACTCTTCATCTTCTCTTATAGTCCTCAGTGTAGCCACCCACCGTTCCAGGCCTCTCACTTTTTCTTCCAATAGGGCCACTAGCTTGCACTTGTTGCACGTGTACGCCATGTTGTTCTCAGGCAAGAAAATAAACATGGCACACACCTTGCAGGTCACAACCACTGGAGCATCCTTCCCATTCATATTCTCTTCTACCTTTTCTTTCATTCTGACTGCTTGTTTTGGAGTGGCCTGTGCTTTGTTTACCTTCAGGGTAAACTTGAGAGTCCCACTGGTATGCAGTGTGCTGTACAAGATGAATTAGTAATTTGTTTTTGTTTTGTTTTTAGGAACCCCCCCCTTAACCTCCCCTGTTGAACTTCTTTGTCAAACTCCCATTAGCTGTCCCTGTTTGCTCTCCCTGTTTGTTCGCTCTCTGACAGCTGGCTTGCTTATATGTCCTCACATGTAGACCAACTGAGACAGCTCCCTCTTGTCTGCTGTGCTCTGTTAGGAGTCAGGAAGCAGAATGAGAGTCCCAGCTGCTACTTGTTGCCCTCAGCAGTTCTCAGGCCACGCCCTTCAGCCAATAGCTATTAGGCCACACCCCTTCCAATCAAGCTGCTATGGAGCCCTTCAGAGCACATGGCTTCAGAGCCCTCTTGGCCTTTTTCCTTTCCTCACTACAGCTCCTTTGTCAAACTCCTGTTTGTTCTCCCTGTTCACTCACTTCCTAACCCTTCCTAGTTCCTCCACCCAGATTTTAGACAAGAAGTAAAATTCTAAACTGTGTTGGCAAACTAAAAATGAACATATCACCAAGTCATGATGGCATCCACCCAAGAGTTTTTTCTTAAAAGAACTCAAATGTGAAATTGCTTAGCTTCTAACAAAAATATGTAACTAGCCTCTAAAATCAGCCACCACTCTAGAATACTGGAAAGTAGCCAATGGAACACCAGTTTTTAAAAAGGCATGTGGCCCAATTAGGCAAGCCAAGCAGCTGTGACTCTGGCTTTTAGAACACTGACACTTACCGAGCATGCCTGGCCTTATCATTTACTTCAATGCTAAATTTTGTAAATTAATTAAAAATCAGCTGTGCATTTTTAAAACTTTTAAACTGCAGAAGATGAAGGTCAGAGTAGGGGGCAAGGCCAGTAATAGGATTACAGGTACTCTGTGTACATTGGTGATTTTTAATTAATTTCAACAAATTATAAGAACACTGACAGAAAAAAGTCTAACAGGGGTCTGGTTTCTCTCTTGTTTTACACTTTGAACTCTCGATTCTCTCTGACTGTTTTGTATATTGCCATGAAAGTTTAGAGGGCTCTTAAGCAAGCATTTCTGAGTTCAGGACTATGAGTTTTGTAAGGTTTTGTTTTGAAATGAGCTTATGGGAAGCATCAGAATGGCATGGGGGTATTGTCAATTTAACATTGCAGAATGCAAAAAAACCATGCTGGCTATAGTATACAGCCACTCTCATGGCTGTATAGTATATTGAAAAACAAGTCTTGCTGAAGCAGAACCAGGATGGCTTCTGCAAGGGATGGCTTCCTGTCTCACAAACCTTTAGAGTTCTTAGAAGTGTCAGCAAGCATGTGTATAGGAGTGATCCAGGCCAAATTCTGTACTTACACTTTCAAAAAGGGTTTGATTGAAGTCCCTCACCAAATACTCCTAAGCTCAGTAGTTATAGGGTAAGAGGAAAGGCCATCTTATGGATCAGTAGTTGGCTAAATAAAAGGAAGCAGAGGCATGGAATGAGTGGATAGGTCTCACAGTGAAAGAAGGAATGTAGAAACAAGGTCAGATTATACAGGTAAAATTACAGCAATTGCATCAGGATCCATGCCCGCAAAGGCCCCCAGATTTTCTTTCTTTCTTTCTTTCTTTCTTTCAAAAAAGCAAATTCCCTTCTAAGCGATTTCTGTGAGATGAGCCGGCCTGGCTGTTCCCGCCTTTGTGTTTTTAGTCAATAAGTAATGTCAGAGCTGTGACTGACAAATGATTTGGAGACCAGGCTGTGGCAATCCTGGGGGTCCTAAAGATCTGCTGTTCCCCCTTTTATTTACTTCACTTTGGTCTCATTTTCTCCCCGTAGTTCTAAAGATCTCCTAGATTTCTCCTTGTCTCCTATTGCTTTTGCTTTCTTCCCAGCAACCAGGATGCATCTTTCTGTGGTGGGTCCATCTGAGATGAAATATGTCCTAGGACCTAGAAGTTATTTTCTGCAAATACTTCTACACAGGAACTATGGGTGGATGTTAAAGAACCCCCCAAAAAACAGGCATTTGCAAACTTTGCAAAGAGGCTTAGACATGTCTCCTGTTATGCAGGAGCTGAAGTCTAGGCACTCATAAAGTTAATTGTATAGTTAACTTTCAGTATAAGTATACCTGTCTACTCAGAAGTAAGTCTTCATGTTTTATTGAGCTTATTCCCATGTAAGTGGGAATAGGATTGTAGCTTTGGGTTTCTTGTGGGGAAATGGTAGAAAATATGGTGGTGAGGGGGCAAGTTATCAATGCAAAACAAACAGAATTTAAATATAGGCAACCTGCTGTGTTTATTTATTTTTTTTTAAATGATGGGCTGTGAAGAAATGGTATTTATGTGTCTGTTTGTTTAAAGAAATGCCGCAGCCTCTGTGACTGCCATGAGGGTATGTTTAGGTACATTGTTGCAAGCCTGCTCGCCAGTGGTTGCTTGGTGACAGAGAGAAGAGAGACGTGATTGCTTTAAGACTCTAAGGGGCTAATCAGGTAAATTCTTTCGGATTGGCTGAAAGTTCCAGGCAGTAGGGAATTAACTGACAGTTAGCAGTTAATCACAGGGTCGCTGTAAGTCAGGATCGACTTACACTGTCATTGTAGCAATTAGAAAGGACAGTTGGACCCTGAAGAAAAGTCTTGCCAGAAGGGACACTAGTTGGGGTACCACACTGGCTAAACTGTCCAACTGCCAGGAGCTTTGGGGCAAAGAAGCAGAGTGGCCCCAGTAGCTGGACTGGGTTGTGGGAGTAATTGGCTGAGGTTTAAGGAAATTGGCCTGTGGGAGCCACTTAGAGGCTGGTATTGGCAATGGTGTCTCTGGACACTTTAGAACCTGTCAGCAAGCACCTATAAAGTCCCAAAATAAGTAACCCTACTCCCTTTTGTAAATAACATTCCTTTAATAAACTTACAACATAGTTCAAAATTTATACTGTCTCTCAGTGGTAGTGTCATCTCACACCTCCCATACACGCTAATAGGAGGGTTTAAAGAAGTATTCTGTGTGAATTGGTGGCAGCGAAAGGGTTACAGAAGCCTGTTTAAGGAATCAGAAATCCCTGACAGACATAAAAACAAATAATTGTAACACATCTAAATTATTATTAATAAAATTTCTTTAATCCTGTTATCACAGTGGTCCTGTTGCTGGAGCAGAGCACTGGAAAGTGGGAGCAGGTTTTGGTTTTTTTTAATCTGAACACTTAGGAAAAATACTGACTGTATGCTTTTCCTTACTATTTTTCCTATAACAGTAAAAGGAAAAAAGAAATGACAGCAGATCACTCTGTTTTCCACAGTTCTCCACCTCTAATGGCTACAAGCCTAGCATAACTCCTTTTAGGAATAAATCTCTTATGCACACTAACCTGGGACTAAGCCCAACGAAACACAAGTGGGATTTATGCATCTAAAAAACAAGCCTTATTCAGGGCAGATTAACATTGGTTGAAGCCTTGGAGATGTCATAATTTGTAGGGATGAGTGGATGCCTATGATAAAAGCATTAATTTCCCTTTTGCAGCCATTTGATGCCTCCTATATCTTCACAACAGCCACGTGAGGTAGGTTAGGCAGAGAGCAGTTTGCCCAAGGCAGGAAGTGGGTGAAACCAATTATGAGCTGAATTTAAAATGTAAAATTGCTCATGCCCAGAATATTTTCTTTTTCTTTATCAAGGATGGCAAAGTTATTTTTGTATTTTGTTGAGAGTTGTGAAACTGCACACACTCACAATATTATTTGTAGCCTATGAAAGCTTATGCAACTATCTTTAAGACACCACGAGATTTATTTTGCGGTACCTTATTTCATGTGTTCCTTTGGGGACAAGGGAAGCGTATTTTGGGAACTGCCCCAGGGCCTCCAGTGACATTAATCCTGCCTTGGGGCTGGAAATTTAAATGTTTAGATATAGCTGCAATGGATAAATTAACAAATCTGGTTCGGAGAAGATGAGGAGAAAGTAATAATCTAGTAATTGAACACTGGTCTCCATTTCTTAATTGATGGACTTTTAAGTTCTTGATATCAATTGTAGTATAATTCTGTTCCACATGAGTCTTGCAATAAGCTTATGCAATGCCTTACAACAGACATTGTAACTGTATCTCCCTTATGAAGAAATGTGTGGAGTTCATTGTCATCATACAGTAACAACAGGTAACTGCAGAGGTAGTCATCACAGAAAAAGAGCTTGCTGATACTGATGCTACTTTCAAGAAGCCCCCATGAAAGTGCCACAAGAGGAGGCAATTTGACTATGAGGGTCAGATTCACAATGAGTGCAATAGTCCAGAAGAAATCTTCAGATTGGAGTTCTTCTACACTCTTGTTGACACTACTTGTGTTTCAATTGAAAAGCAATTTGAGCAGCTTGAATCTCACAGGAATACAGGGGGGTTCTTGTACAACCAACCTTCTAAAGCTACCAAAAGAGACGCTTACCACAGAGCCCTCACTGACAGCAACCACTCCAACATCAACAGTGCAGATCTTTGTGTTGAGTTGGGCCATCTCCAACACATTCTTTCTCCTAGAAAAAAACTCACCAGAAGATGCCCTGCAGTACATCCATGATATCAAAATGACTTATGCCTTCCCAAATGTCTGGGTACCTAGTGGAGAACGTAGCTTCTCAAAATTGAAGCTCAGCAAAACGTACATACGATTTACCATGGCAGATGAGAGGCTCATATCACATGCTATCCTGTCCATTGAGAACAGCATTGCTCAAAATCTTGATTTCTCAGCCATTGTGCTACACTTTGCACAAGCCAAAAGCTGTGTTCTGATCAGTGGCAGTGCATCATGCAACACAGCAGAACTATCACAGGGTTTACTTTTAATATTTTTTGTTTCATAGCAGTTCTTATCTTTTGATAAGCATTCTATATTTTAGAACAGACATTTTTATCTTTAAAATTAGTAAAGTTATAAATAAAAAGGTATCCAGCTGACCTCTTACATCTTTATTTTATTTTATTAATATTTTTATTGGTAAAATACATAAAATAATAAAAATATTAAACATCAAGAAAATCCCCCCACCCCTCACCAATCCAATTCCCCCCATGGTAATTCCCTAGACCTTCCCCTTTCACCCCCTACAACTGCTAAGCTCCCTCCCTTCCCCCCTTGGACCTCACCAAGCCCTTTCACCCCTTAAAGCTCCCTCATGCCCCCTATGGGCCACCAATGCCAGCCTCCCACCCACCCACCAAGGCTAAGTTCTAGGCCTCAGCCACCCAGGTTCGCTCACCAGTCTTTGCCACTGCTCCCTACTCCTGCCAGGCTGTGATGGCATGACAGCATGAGGCCCTGCATTTTCTATATATATATATTATTATTTATTTAGTGCTTATACTGTTTATAGTATTTGAAGTGCTAAGTGCTCAGTAACGTTGCCTCAAAGTAAAGCAGTGTTCCACTGATTTTTTCCTAGTGTAAATGGCATCAAAGCAAAAATTGATAAAGAAACATTCTTTAAAGCTAACTGAAGGAAGATCATTTTTGTACTTAGTACCGAAACAACCTGTAGAACTTTCAAAAAAAAAAGGTTACAAACACTGGCTTTTTGCCACCCTAGTTCACTGCAGAGTGCATTAAAAAAAAAAACAGCTGCTGAGCTCAACTTGTTGACTCCCTCAGATCAGGCTGGCACCCTGGGCAACTGCCCAGTTTACCCACCCCTAAAGCCAGCCCTGTCTAATGGGGTTTGAACTAGTAATGACTAACCAGGAACAAGACTTTGGGGTCATGGTGCATAGCTCAATGTAAATGATGAGCCAGTGTGCAGCAGCTGATTCAGTTTAGAGATAAGGCAGGTAAGGGGGTGAGACAAAATAGGTGTATAAAATTATGCATGGTATGGAGAATTAAGATGCAGAAAAGTTTCTCTCTCATAATACTAGAACCTGGGAACATCCAACAAACCTGGATGACGGAAGATTAAGGACAAACAAAAGAAAGTACTTCTTCATACGGCACTAAGGATGGATGAGAAATTCAATTCAGTTTGCATTTCAAGGTGAATCTATCAAATTTGCACTTTGCAAAACAATTTGAGGAACAAAACACAGACATCCTTCAAAAGTTGCATTTATTTGAATTTTGCAATGCAGTTCGCCAATTGTATTGCCAATCACCAAAGGAAATGTAGATGTACAATCAAAGAGATTAGAAATGGCATGTGAATGGCCTCTGTCCCATAATTCATGCTTCATACCCCTGATTGATGTATTGGGGTGCTTATTGCTTGGTATACCGTAACTGTAATGCATTAGAATCTGGAGAGTTCAAAATGCAGTCTCTCTGTTGAAATGCTTCGTTCTGTCTGTGAAACAGCATTTGGAAAAAGTTATTCAGTTAATCAAAACAATTCAGCTTGTCCCACACTTTTGCTTCCCAGGTGGGCTTATTTGTAACTTTCTCAAGCTTTGAAGGGACAGTGAGCTAGTTAGCTTACGAATGTTCTCTCTTTGCTTATATCAACAAAGCACTTGATAGTCAAAACAAGCTATTAAATTGGGGGTGCAGCTGCATTCTCAGGCAGAAGGAGAGTTCAACAAACATCACCTGAGGGGGAAACCAGCAATCTAGATGATGGGAAGATAATAATCTCATAGGTATAGGGTGCCCCCTCCGAGAGGGTATTTCAGGTATTAATAGGGACCCTTAGATTGGGGAGATTAAGCCTCATGGAGGCTGACACAGCTTCGAAGCACCATCAAGAGAACATCACTCAAGAGCTGTTACCCCTCCCAGACAAGAATCATTGCTGTGCTGTCTGTGGGGCTTCCAGCCAGCAGACGTAAGAGCAAAGACAGGCGGGGGGGAGAGAGGCAGAGACCTGCTAGCTGTTAGTGTCGTTTTAGTGTTTTACTGTTTGCCAATGAAAGTTTGATGTAAACAACTTGCTCTAATAAACTATTTAACCTCTTCACCACCACCAGCATCCACTGTCCTTTTGAAATTCAGAACTAACTTTGCCCTGTGCTTGGCAAGGGCTAGCATTTGACGATACAACAACCAATGTTTACAAAAATGTATGTGTTAGTGGACAGTGTGCATAAATATGAATATACAAGTGAAAATAACATACAAAAATGGCATTATGCTGAGAAATTGCTTGCAAAAATGTGTACGTTAATATTGCCTACAAAAGTGTTTAATGGGAGAAATTCACACTAAAATGCTGGAGAATTTTCAAGAGAATTTTTCAAAAAAAGAAATTTGCAAATTGCTGCAGATATGTGGAAAAATGAATTTAAGATTGGGAAAAATAAGAAATTAAGAGAACCAAAACTGACAGATCGGCCTTGGACCAATGTACCTGCCCGGGATTTACGCCCATATGTACCTGCCCGGGATTTAAGATCATCTCTCTCTGGTCTCCTCTGCGTGCCTGGAGTGAAAAAAGTTAGACTGACAGGAATGCAGGAGAGAGCTTTTTCAGCTGTGGCTCCCAAGCTTTGGAACACCCTACCCCAAGAAGTCCGCTCTGCTCCCTTCCCGATCGTTTTCTGGAGACTTCTGAAAACGATCTTGTTCCGGAGAGCCTTTAGGAGGGACTGAAGGTAGAGCCTGACACTGATTTTATGATGTTATGCCTTCTACGTTAAATTTTACCCTTGTAGTCCCCTTTAGTACTACTCCCTATATATGTGTGTGTGTGTGTGTGTGTGTTTTATTTATTTTAATTTATTTTAATGTTTTGTGATTTTATTGTTTACAATTTTATTATGTACGTGTTTGATTTTATTTTTGTAAGCTGCCCTGAGTGCCCTATTACAGGGTAGAAGGGCGGGACAGAAATACTTTAAATAAATAAATTCATCCATACATGGCGTGTACTTAAACTATGGAAATTAATACCACAAAATGTAGTAATGGCCACCAACTTGGATGGCATTAAAAAAGAATTAGACAAAGTCTTGAAGGCCAAGGCTATCAATCTCTGCTAGCCATTGTCTACCTCTACTGTCAAAGGCTGTATGCCTCTGAATACCATTTGCTGGGAATCATAAATGGGGAGAATGCTGTTGTACTGAGGCCCTGCTTGTGGGCTTTCCAAAGGCATTTGGTTCCTACTGTGAGAACAGGATGCTGTGCCTTTGGTCCAATTCAACAGCGCTCTTTTTAGGTCCTTAGAATAAAAACAGGGGTATTTTTATTGGCTCTGAGAGATCAGCTGTCTTTGTTTTTTTCTGTTTTTCTCAGTGCCACTAGATGCCACTTATGCATCACAAAAAAATGCAGATTTGTATAAAAATTGCATGTGTTTTGTTTATATACGTAGATGCAAATTTAGAAAGACTACTACAATTTAAACAGAAATGAAATACATCTTAATATAACAGGGAAGACTATGACATGTGACTGCTCAGTGCTGCCCTGGTGCTAAATGTTGAATAGTAACTTTATGGTCCCTTTCTTATGCTCTCCTTTCTTATGGTTCTTTATCTTTAAACTTGACTTGGACTAGACAGCGCTTCAAGCAGAAGACATTGCTCTGATAGTCCTTCAGAGGAGAGCTGTGAAGGAATTGGACTTTGCTGTCCTGGACTGTTTGTATGTACTCTGCTTTTATATGGATTGCTGTATATTATATGGGGATGCATATCTTTCTTGTTGGGGCATATAAGGTTACCTTGCTCAAATGTCCTGGTCTCGCTAAACAAAAGACCTGCTCTGGGGGCTCAGATCAGGGGGAAGTCTAAGGCCACATTTACACCACACATTTATTCCACTTTAAACAGTCGTGGTTTTCCCCAGAGAATCCTGGAAACTGCAGTTGGCTAAGGGTGCTGAGAATTGTTAGGAGACCCCTATTCCCCTCACACAGCTACAATTCTCAGAGTTCTCTGAGAAGAGAGACTGACTCTTAAACCACTCTGGCCGCTGGTGCTCTTCTGGGGGAATAGGGGTCTGCTAACAACTCTCAGAACTCTTCACAAACTACACTTCCCAGAATTCTTTGGGGGAAGCCATGACTGTTTAAGGTGGAATAATAGTGGAATAAATGTATGGTGTGAATGTGGCCTTCCATTGTGTATGCGTGAGCTGGCATGTTTCTTGTCTGAAGGCAGGAAAATTAAAAGCACTACTACTTCCTATAACTTGGGCACCAGTACTTCCTGCTGACTGAATCATGCTGGGCACAGCATGTGATTGACAGGGGGCAAGGGCAGGTAAACAGAAATGATATCTACAGATGCACAGTCTGGAAGCAGATTAGATCAAGGCAGAACTCTTTGTTTTGAGAAGCTTGGTAAAATGGGAGAGGGGTAAAAAAACCAAAGAATAAGATTATTTTGAGAGCCTAGTAGATTGAGAGACTGTTTTAGTTCAGGGA
The DNA here is from genome assembly GCF_030035675.1 of Rhineura floridana. Lineage (NCBI taxonomy): Eukaryota > Metazoa > Chordata > Lepidosauria > Squamata > Rhineuridae > Rhineura > Rhineura floridana. Next base: position 157,740,350 of record NC_084480.1, read on the forward strand.
AAGTGGATGGTGTTTTAATCTACTTTATTTTGCTTCAAAGGAAATACACTGGTTTTCTGTACATTGCCTTTTTTTTTTTGCATTGCACATCTTTCGCTTAAACATTTTTCAGAGGCTCCAGAGACACACAAGAAAGGTTATTGTTGTTGTTAGTAGGCTGACTGATAAGGCACAGCCTTATTGTCAAATTCCCCCTCCCTAGTGGCAGCAAGCTCTGGACTGGGTATACTCTGTGTTAGACAGGAACTCCCTTCTCTCAGATGGCACAGGGCCCAGGGCGGCTGGGAGATAGCTGTCACAGGTGTCCTCCATAAAGTAAAACATATTGGGCACCTTGCCTAGCAGCCACCATCCATCAGCTTACATGAAGGGTTTCCATTCTCGCTGGTTATTATAAGAACTATAGCTTTAAGAAGTAGTGTTTGAGTTTGCTGTTTTCCTCCCTCCCCATTCCTTTTTTTTCCTTTTGTGTTGTGCTTTTTCAGATTGTAAGCCTGGGAGCTTTTTATTTATGTGGAAACTGCTCAAGAAGCTTTTTCAGATGAAGAATGGGGGGAAATGCTCTAATTAAATGAGATAAATCAGTAAGACTGGACGGCATAGTGAATGACAATAGTGCAGTGGTCAGAAGTGCAGGACCTCTTCCTGATAGTCACAGACATGCTCCTGCTCATTCTTTTTTTATGTGTGATGCTAGGTTAAGAATGAGATCTTTGTTAATGCCTTCTTCCACAACAACAGACACCACAGGAGCCACTAAGCATGAAAGGGAAGAGTGTTAGCTACTGACAAGAGTCTTCTCAGTGGCTGCCTCACCTCCTTTCACTCTGATTGGCTCCCATCAGCAGGAAAGGACAAGTAAGCATATCAGAAGGCTCTTCTCAGTGACTCCCCTTTATCCTATCATACAATGCTGGAGACATAGGGTCCCTGTTCCCAAAAACGTAACGGGTCTAATACTCTTTGAGCCCCTGGACGACTACACCCCTGGTGAATGACCATAAAAATATAGACTGCCTTGCTGGATCAGACCCAGATACAACAAGGCTGACATTCTGAGAGCATCAGTCGCCAGCCAGGTGCTTCCCTCAAGGGAGTTGATAAACAGAATACCAAGGCAACAGCTATCCTCTGCCACTTGCCCCCAGCATCTGATTTCAGAAGGTTTACTTCTGATCATGTATGTGCACTCTAGCCATCATGATTAATAGACCTTGATACACCATGACCTTATGCAATCCTTTTAAATAAGTAAACTAAACTAGCATCCATCAAGTTAACTGTGCATTTTGTGGAAGAGGGCGGGATGTAAATGTAATAAATAATTTCATTTTTACTTGCACTGAAGCTCCAAACAATAATTTTAATTGAGTGACTGATCCTGGGGGATAAAAAATTTCCCTGGGAAACCATGCATTAGCATAATTCCAGTAGCATGCAGGTTATTCCTTACTCTCTTCCCAAGTGCTTCTGTCGCAGGCAAGCAGTAGGGAAAGAAAAGTGTGCCCTCTTCATGCAGACTACCTTATAGTTGCCACTGCCTGGCCTCAGAGGTTGACCTCTGTACTTCTGATTGCTGTCTAGCAGAGAGAAATCTGGCAGCATCTCCATCTCCATACATTGCATAGGTGAAGTCATGGCATCCATGAAGTTTTGAAATTCTCTTGTATGTGAAGGAGTCAACAATACCCTAGAACAGGGAAAGTCAACATGGCACCTCTCAGGATACCCCATTAGTGGCATGCAGAGTCAACCATTGCAACATTCCAGTATATTACTGGGATAAATCACTTTCCACAGCCACCCACCCCCAAAAAAATATTGATTTGGAGAGAGCCTTACTCAACTAATTTATTTTGCTTTACATAATTTAACTCCTATTTACATATTTAATTCCTATAGTTAACAACCCCACCCATAAAACTCTTCCTCACCCTGAGTACAAGTGAGTTTCACCATAACCCAAACTACTATGAATGAGCTTCCACTTGCCCTCCTTTGGGCATCAGCCTCTCTGATGCTACTTGCTCAGAGGTGCAAGAATTAGAATTTTACCAGCCTGGCTATTATTCCCAGGGGAGCTTCAGAAGTCCCACTTCAAACCCCGTTTATCAGAGAGTGCATGAATAGAATTTCCACAGAGAATGGGGACCCCCAAAAGGTTTTAGGCCACTTCAGTTGTACACCCTTCATACCAGTTACAGAAGATCAGCCATTTATCGAGATTAAGGTAAGTGGAGTGAGGGAACATGGAACACAACCCTTTGCAAGAAATAACACATCTAGAATTACTACAATTAGAGGTACATTACCTTACAGTATCAGGAAAGCTGGGTCTGCCCTTGCTACTTGCACCTTATGCTGATCAAAGATGGCAACACGCCTATAGATCTCCCACTCCCCCAACACAAAGTGATCCCCCTCCACAACCCACTGCTCCATGGCACGCTGTCCTCCAGTGGGCTCCCCCATACTCTCTTTGTTCGGAAAGTTGGCCATTTCCCAATGAAAGAGGCTAGTTGTGTCTCTGCTTTAGTTTCAGTACACATTTGACCCCCTCAAGCAGATGTGTTGCACATGACCAAGCCATAGGGAGGGAGTTCATGGATGAGGGATGAAATACTGGGATTAGATCCTTGGCAGTTCTAACTTTTTAGGTTGTATCTATACTGTAGGGAACCCAGGAGGCTTCCTGGGGTGTCACACTCTTCTTACTTTGTGGTATGTAATACTGTACAATGCACTCTGTATTTTACTTTCTCTTTCTTTCATTATTAATTATTAGGTTGCAAATAACTCATCTGGCATAAAATGTTTATTTTGGCCTGTAAAAATCAAAGCTGCCTGTGGTTCATAGTTCTGAAACTAATCTTGTCCAGATTTATTCTAGTTTGCAGTGTCATCTATTTCTTTTTAGATTCATGATGTCTGTAATTTAGCCAGACCATGTAGAAGCTTACAGAAGTGATCACAATGCACGGATGAATTCCTCCAGTCACTTGGTTGACCATATAAGTCAGTCTGTTGCTCCTCTCACCAGTTGTTTGCCGTAACTAACCTCTCACTTTCATCTCTTCTCTTGCTCCCTCTGTGTTTGCAGACTTCGGTAGCAGTTGGGTTTAATAAGCAAATTTGAAACGACCAGGCCTGTAGGACTGAACCCTACAAAATTCTATGCCAGATCAGTTACATGTTTATCCCAATCAACTTTGATTTTTCAGAACTGAAAAAAGGGAATTTAACTGCTGTTTTAAAGTTCACAAGAGGAACAAGATCCTTGGGAGAAATGGATGAAAACTTGGAAGAGTCTCTTATTTTTAACTAATCTGATTTGATATTGATATGTCTTCCTTCCTCCAGGGGTTCAAAGCAGTACTTTAGATTCACAATAACCCTTGTAAGGTAGGCTCAAACTGCTTGCGATTGTACTAGACCCATTTCTTTAAACCCAGGTCTGACCCAATCAAATATAAATAGGAGGGGGTGAAGGTCCACCTTTAAGACCAAAAGGGGTAGCTGAACCCTCCCTCTTCCCAGGGCTTACTTCCCTGCAGTTCTTCTTCCAGGCACTGCCAGACTCACTTTTGGTATCAGAGCGCAACTGGGGATGGGAGAGAGTTTGGGCGACTGCCTTTAGAGAGATAAGCTACAGGAGAGAGGGGGAGCCACCAACTCTTAAAAACACCCTCCTTAAGCCCTATGTATATGACTGGAGCAAGCCCAGGTTTAGACAAATGAATCTACTACTATCATGTAGAAATGGCTGAGGAAGAAAGGTTTGCCAGAAGCCACCCAGTGAGTTTCACAAGGCTTTGGATCCCATTTATTCATTCTCTCATTTATTGTATAAAACAAGTTTTCAATCAGATAGGTTTAAAAAATCAACAGGTGATGCAGTAGTTCTGATTAAACTCTATTTGTTATCTCAGTACAGCACAATACTTTTCAGTTGGCCCTCACTTTTCCAAAGTTCTTGTCCAGAAATCACTGTACGTCCCCATTTTCCTTCTTGGATGAAGATATTGTTTGACAAGCCAATTCAGATTAATTATTTTGTACCATACCTTAAAATTCTTAGTCCTCATTCTTGTCTAGACAAAAAATAGATAAACAAGAACAAGCAAAAGCTGAAATTCTACGCAACAGGATTGTATCTCTTCTGCTTAATCGTTAAAAATGAATCAATCTCTCCAAATTTGTCTGATGATGCTGTGGCTAAAATCAAAAAGCATATCATGGATACTGAGACTGATGATCTGTACAAAGAGGAATAATCATACTTCAGTGCTACTATCACTGCTCATGACCAGCAAAAAGATGTGAGAGGCAAATCTATTTCGATTGCAATAAAATACCAATCACATCGGTTCTGTGTGGGATTTGAAAGAAATAGGCTTCAGTACAGTTCACAATGATATCTAGATGCATGTATGTTTACATCAAGTGATGTACACATACATGCATGAAACTATCTCTTGACAGTACAAATCACTGTCTTGCAACCTCAGTTCTACATCTGAAAAATCTGATCTCACTAGCAGCAATGCATCCCTCACAACGTAGCCAAATGATAACCCTCTTTCATATGTTCCATTCTGTAATATTTAAAAGGCACTGGTATGTCCGATAACACAAGAGATTATTGGCTGACGCACCCAGGCCTATCTTTATTTGCATGTTTTCACAAGTACAGAAATAATTTGACAGAAATCATGAAGCCACCTTGAAGGGGCAACACAGGTCCCATCTTTTGCTACAATATGTAAAGTGATCCTTTGGTAGCCATTGAAGATAATAAATGCAAGCTGAATTTTATGCAGAAGACCACCCTGGATTACAATGGATTGGAAACTGCTGCCCACAAAGTATTCTGCTTGAACCAAATTATCCTCCAGTCTCCAGATATCAACAATTGTCCCACAGGATGCTGCCTTACACATAGTAAACAATTAACATGAAATCTACCTATAGTGGAACTATACTAATTTTATACTAAATTTATACCATACACTAAATTTTAAGAGAGAAAAGCCCAGACTCCCAGACAGGTCTTAATTTCTAGAAAAATTGGGTCTCAAGCCCGTGTTGAAACACCACACCACCCTTTGCACTGGAAGCTCTCCCCCTTAAATTTTGAGATAGTGAGGGGCTCTGTAGTTACTCCGTAGTGACTGAACCGCATTCTCCATCACTCTGGAGCACTATAATGCCTTTTTGTTTCACGGTTGAGGTCTGGTATTGAAAATCCTGCTCCCAGTACAAATAATACAGTATTTGCTCATATTCCTCCGCAGCCACCCTTGCCTCTGTCGCCCTTTTCTCCCGTTAGCTCCTCATTTGTGGGGACTGTAAGTTCCTCTGGAGAGAGACCCGATTATCTGAAATCTTTGCTTTTTTTTTGCTTACGTCGGTCTCTTGAAGCATCAGGTTTGCTATATGTCGTAATTAGCAGCGTTTTAAACACACACCCTTTCTGGGGGGGGGGAGCGAGAGACCCTTCCCAAAGCATCAGCCTCTTAGACTGCTGCTTCTCTGGCTACAAAAAAAAGTTATCAAGATGCTAAGTACCAGGCAGGATTATTCTGGAGATGGAGAATTTGCAAAGCGATCCCCTCTCCACGTTCTATTCCACCCCAGTTTCCCAAGCGAGCCAAACTTACCGGGCGTGAGAACAAGAGCCTGCCTCCACGAGGGAGCTGCATTTTCCCGGAGCCTGTGCCTCTCTCCTGCAAATCCCGCTCGCTTGGAGGGAGTCAGTCGAACCCACACAGCTCCTACAGCACCTCCGTTCTGGATCGTCGTCTCAATCCCCAGCCCGTTTCGATCACCCTCAACTCAAATCCTCCCTTTCCCTTTCCTTTCCTCAGGCTCCCCTGAAAGAGAGGCAGCTTCCTAACCGCTCAACAGACGAGGAAAAGAACAGCGCAATTTCTATTCGCTGGGGGAATCCCGTGCCGGCTCCAAGAGGCAAAGAGCTCCAACTATTCCTCCTGCCCAGGAAAAGGTTCTTTTGCTATTCTCACAAAACGCCTGTCGCCTGAGAAAGCGGATTCTCCTGTGTGCTTGCACTCTCCTACACACGCACCTGGGAAGGAGGGACTGATGTATCTCGAGGCGCCCCCTCTAGGAACTTGGAAGGATAATGCTGCAGCCCCCGCCCTGCGCAGCCTTTGCAACTGGTAGCAGCAAGCCGACAGTCAACGCGGCCGCTGTCAGGAGGAGAGATCCGTGGTTCAATCCTTCCGATCACCAGTTTAAAAGAACTCTCAGATAGGAGTAAAGATCCTCACTGGAGGATCCTGAACAGCTACTACTTACTAGTTGGAGGCCATTCCAAAGGTCTGACTCAGGTACCTTTGTATGTTCACTGCTGCTCCATTGGAACTTTGCAGCCTATCACCATCTGCTTGCAGGCTCCATATTTGGGGCAGCTGAATGTTGGTGACAGAAAGGTCATCAGGATCTGCTGTTTGGGATTGTTAGTACTGACTTGCTTATTATTTAATCATTTTTCTCTTACAACGTTTTTAGCCTTTTTTTCTTCCAAAAATAGCAAGGAGACAAAATGCTTTGGGACACAAACCACAGGTGCAAACAGTAAAGGGCTGCTAATGGTGGTAAACGATAATTAACTAGCCCCTGGGGTAGCCCAGGCCTATATATATATATATATAATGGAATTTTCTCTTCAGGAGTAGGAGATGGAACCAGGGCTATGGAGTAGGAAGCAATTTTGGGTGGAGTTGGAGTAGGTAGAAATGTACTGACTCTGACTCCGGCTTCAAAATAAAAACTTTTATAGGAATTTAGGAAAGTTTTCTTATTCAGACATTTTAATCAAATAAATATATTTTATGTTCTGTCAATCTACCCTGATGATTCACATGGTGGTGATGAAATGCCTTGTGCTACCATTTTACTACAGTAAATTTGTTATTACTAGTTAATATACATTTGCCATTTATGAAAGAGTCAGACAGTAGAAAAACAGAGTCGGAGTCAGAGTTGAAGGTTTGGCGTACCAACTCCACAGCCCTGGATGGAACTGAAGAACAAAGTCCCTTTAGTGGACAGCACTGCTTTTCTGTGGGCTACTAAGGCATTACATTAGCACTATCTCACAGCTATGTGAGAAGCAGAAAAAGAGGAAGGCCAAACAAGAGATGGATTGATTCCATGAAGGAAGCCACAGACCTGAACTTACAAGATCTGAACAGGGTGGTTCACAACAGATGCTCTTGAAGATCACTGATTCATAGGGTCGCCTAAGTCGTAATTGACTTGAAGGCACATAACAACAACAACAACAACACAGCTATGACCATAGGTGGCATGGGGGGGAGGGAAGCACCTCCCCAAACAAGGAGCTCGCTCCACTTGCCCACCCCCCATTGCTGGAGTCCTGTCATTACTTGATGGAAAGGCACTTTTCACATGTACAAGTGCATTCATATATTATCTTTGTAGCTTTACAGTTCAGCTACAAAGGCTATGCATTTTGCAGCTACTAATATACTCTTCGAGATGCCAACAGACCAGTGGCAATCCACTGAGGAGGAAAGGGGATCATCTGAAGTGCCAGAGAGAGAATAATCGAAGAGGAATGGACAGCTGTATTGCTATAACCCTCCTTTTTAAAATTGAGCTCCCCTTCAGCGTGGATGGGAATTGGTTGTTGCTTTGATATGCAATCATAGCCCCTCCTTCAATCACCTGGCTGAAAGAGTGGGGTAGCTCCTTTAATCCCAATTTCTCAATCTCTGTTGCCTTTACAGTGTAATCCTCGTATGCATGTTTATTGCTCAAAGTTTGGAAAGTGTGAATAGAATTGCAGCCTTAGATACTATGCTGAATGTTATCTGGAGTGAGACATAGCCTAATCCTATATGTAAGCAAGAAACATTAAAGTTGAGTCTTAGTTATATTTGTCTTAGTGGAGTGTGGCTTGGCTTGGGAGATCTGAATGTGTCTATGGGAGGGGGCATAAAAAGCTATCCTGTGCTTGAAAATGTATCACAACATCACAAGGCTAGCCCCCTATGCATCATAAAGAAAAGAGTGTGGGGGTAGCAGAACGAACAAACTGCATATAAAATAAAGGTGGGAAAATGCAGTGGTAGGAAGTGAAAAAATAAAATGGTGCAACTTGGGGAGCTGACTGGAGCCCAATGGCTTAGGCAATATTGCAGTCCTCAGTTGCAGGCAGCTCCATTAAGGACATCAGCTTACATTGTTTTATGATCATAAGCAAACATGCTAGAGCTAGGCACCCAAACTCTGAAATCTGTGATGTTAGATATAATGGAAATGAAAGCATATACACAAGAGTTGCTGAGAATACTGGAACAATACAGGGAAGTAAGTGAGCAGACCTTAGCACAATAATAGAAAAGTGCAAGAAACTAGCAGATGAAATGGATGCAGAACTTAAAGCATCTAGACAAACCATACAACAGAAAAACTGCCAACCATGCCAACCAATCAACAGAAGAGCTCTACCAGTGGTCAACCTTCCTTACCTGGATTTGCTTATTACCCCATTGAGGACTCATTGTTGTTATTTGCCTTCAAGTTGATTAGGACTTATGGCAACCCTATGAATCATTGACCTCCAATAGCATCTGTCATGAACCACCCTGTTCAGATCTTGTAAGTTCAGGTCTGTGGCTTCCCTTATGGAATCAATCCATCTCTTGTTTGGCCTTTCACTTTGTCTACCCCCTTCTGTTTTCCCCAGCATTATTGTCTCTTCTAGTGAATCATGTCTTCTCATTATGTGTCCAAAGTATGATAACCTCAGTTTCATCATTTTACCTTCTAGTGATAGTTCTGGTTTAATTTGTTCTGACACCCAATTATTTGTCTTTTTTGCAGTCCATGTTATCCGCAAAGCTCTCCTCCAACACCACATTTCAAATGTTTATTTTTCTCTTATCTACTTTTTTCACTGTCCAACTTTCACATCCATGCATAGAAATCGGGAATACCATGGTCTAAATGATCCTGACTTTAGTGTTCAGTGATACATCTTTGCATTTGAGGACCTTTTCTAGTTCTCTCATAGCTGCCCTCCCCAGTCCTAGCCTTCTTCTGATTTCTTGACTATTGTCTCCATTTTGGTTAATGACTGTGCCGAGGTATTGATAATCCTTGACAAGTTCAATGTCCTCATTGTCAACTTGAAGGTTACATAAATCTTCTGTTGTCATAACTTTAGTCTTTTTGACATAAAGCTGCAGGCCTGCTTTTGTGCTTTCCTCTTTAACTTTCATCAGCATTCGTTTCAAATAATTACTGGTTTCTGCTAGTAGTAGGGTATCGTCTGCATATCTTACATTATTGACATTTCTCCCAGTGGCGTCACTAGGGTTGGTGTCACCCGGTGCGGTAACTCATGGTGTCACCCCCCATGGACCTCCTCCCGTACCAGACCTAGGGTGCCTAGGGGTGGGGCAGCTCTGGGTTAGGGTTGCCATATTCCAGTTCCACAAATCCGGACAGGCTAATTTGCATATTATGCGAAATATTTGCATATTATTTGCATATTATGCAAATATTTGCATATTAATATTTGGATTGTCCAGTTGTTTTGTTTTTGTGCCTAGGTATTACCACCAAAAACTGGGGAAAGATGTGAGAAATCTTTTTTTTTTAAGAACTTAACATTTTCAGCCTTAAATGCCTAGACTCTAGTTTCCAACACTATGGAATGTTGATAGATTGATTAAGAGGATTTATATCCTGCCCATCTGCTGTTAAAAACAGAGCTCAGCACAGCTCACAAATATAATAAAAACAATAAAAATGCACAATCAATATAAAAACATAATAAAAACACAAAATAGCAACAAACATAAAGTAAGTCAGGGCAGCAGTACGGTTAACCATTACATATATGATATATTTCAGAGATGTGGTGGGTGGAGAAAAACAAGCCAAAATGTTAGGAAAAGGAGTCTTTCATGCCACATGCTCAGTTCTAAATACTGTTGCAGCAAGTTTTACAAGTTCCTCCAGTATTCCACTGGTGCAGGCACTCAGACATTCAAAGTATCTGTATGTTTCTTAGGTTTTATAAAAGCAGAGCTTTGCTTAACTCAAAATTTCTTCTCCCTTTGATCAACCACATCTACACAGGTTCCACCTCCATACTCAAAATGAAACTGGGCCTGGAAGTGTACAACAACCCCACACATACCTTGCTAATTAGATTACCAATGCCAGGATGTCTGTCTTATTGACTACTCTCCTGCTCCCCCCCCCACCACCAGGCATCATGAAAGACCCAGTCCTGGGCTCAGAAAGAAAATAAATATCTGGTCCTCTTCAAAGTACTGATAAGCCTCTTGTTTTAATTAAAATAATAATTATAAGTTCTTGCTCTTATCACTAATGGGAGTTAGTGCATATGCTGCTGTTGCTTCTATGGCTGTAATGGAGTGAGGTTAAAGATAAGTGAAATGCAAATAGGAAAAAAAAACACAGAAGGCAGTAACACTTTCCTAAATGTAATACCATACCAACCACAACAAGATTCCTATGAGTAAGGCAGAAAACTAAGCAATCTCACAACCAGTCAGGATTCCTAACCAAAAACCAAAAATATGATAAATGAAGAAATATTTATATAAGCATGACTATCAAATATATTTATTATTTACACAAACTGTAAAGGTATTTATAGTGCAATCCTAAGTTTATTTATTCAGTAGCAAGTCCCAGTGTATTCAGTGGAACTTACTCAAACAGGGACAGAACTGCAACCTCAAGCGATAAGCAACTTCATTCACACAACCCAAAATTCTGAATCATGCCACTTTACGCTGTTTTGCAACTGTTTATACTTGTTTTTATGGTTACTGGATTTTTATGGTTATTGGATTTTAAATGGCTTTATTTCTTGTTGTGAGCTGCCTTGGTTTCCAACCCTACCTCACAGGGGTGTTGGAAAGACTACACACACACACACACACACACACTGCAGATGTATAAATACATACAGCCCATATAATAGTTTATTGTCAAACCAGTTGGTCATTGCAGAAAAAACAGTATTTTAAAAAAATCAGTATTAGTTCCCTACACAATAAAAACTGTAATACCTAAGTAAGCCCTGCCTACTTGCTTTAAAATAGGACTGGGGGGGGGGGGGCAGAAAGAGAACACAAACACAATTCTTTTTTACATTCACTCCAAAGTCCCATTGATTTTCAGCACATTCATAACCATGTCTACTCAAAAGTAAATCCTATTGAATTCAATGGGATTTACTCTGGACATATGGGATTAGCAATGCTTTTACGCCCACAAAAGCAAGTATTGGGAAGGTTTTCAAAACACTGCCCAGGATCTGACTCCTACACACAAGAGGGGGAAAATCTGAAATGTATATACTTACCCAATTTATGAGATTTTCAGATAAACGGGGGGGGGGAACCACCATTTTCTGGCCTTGCAATGAGGTTTACTAGACACTGCCACAGGTCAACCAAACACTTCACTGATTGGCTGCAATCCTGAATGGGCGGGGTTAAAGCTACGAAATGCTATACAGTAGTTTAAAAAAGATTTAACGGGGGGGCTGACGTTTTCATGTATATCTCCAGAACCGGACCACCTAGAAACTTAATTTTTAAAAAAATGAAAGCTGAGAATCCGGGCCAGCTAAGGGGCTAAACGGGCACTGGGTGGCATGCAAAGAATCTGGGTAAAACCCAGCTAACCGGGCTATATGGCAACCCTACTCTGGGTGACACCCCCCTCTCATGGTGTCACCCTGGTGCGGTCCGCACTCCCCGCACCCGGCTAGTGATGCCACTGATTTCTCCCTCCAGTTTTCACACCTCCTTCATCTTGGTCCAATCTCGCTTTCCGTATGATATGTTCTGCATATAGATGAAACAAATAGGGTGATAAAATACACCCGTCTCACACCCTTTCCTATTGGGAACCAATCAGTTTCTCCATATTCTGTCCTTACAGTAGCCTCTTGTCCAGAGTATAGGTTGCGCATCAGGACAATCAGATGCTGTGGCACCCCCATTTCTTTTAAAGCATTCCATAGTTTTTCATGGTCTACACAGTCACTTTGCTGTAATCTATAAAGCACAGGGTGATTTTCTTCTGAAATTCCTTGGTCCATTCCATTATCCAATGTATGTTTGCGATATGATCTTTGGTGCCTCTTCCCTTTCTAAATCCAGCTTGGACGTCTGGCATTTCTCGCTCCATATATGGTAAGAGCCTTTGTTGTAGAATCTTGAGCATTACTTTACTTGCATGGGATATTAAGGCAATAGTTCGATAAATACTACATTCCCTGGGATCCCCTTTTTTTGGAATTGGGATATATATTGAACGCTTTCAGTCTGTGGGCCATTGTTTATTTTGACAATTTTTTTGTCAAAATTTGGACAGATTCAGTCTCAGTAGCTTGTAGCAACTCTATTGGTATGTCATCTGTTCCTGGTGATTTGTTTCTTCCAAGTATTTTAAGAGCAGCTTTCACCTCACATTCTAAAATTTCTGGTTCTTCATCATATGGTTCCTCCATGAATGAATCTGTCATCCATGCATCTCTTTTATAGAGTTCTTCATTGTATTGCTTCCATCTTCCTTTTATTTCATCTCAGTCAGTGTGTTCCCCTGTTGATTATTCAACATCCCTAGTCGTGGTTTAAATTTCCCTTTCATTTCTCTAATCTTTTGGAATAGGGCTCTTGTTCTACCCTTTTTGTTGTCCTCTTCTATTTCTATACAATAACTATTGTAATAGTTGCCTTTGTCCCTACGCACTAGTCGCTGTTGAGTCCAGTTTATTCTTATTTTTGTTAACTTGTGAACAAAATTTCAAGAACAATGAGAAACCCCACCATCCTGAAGAATGCCGATTTTTATTTTGCATACTATTCAACTGACAGAAACATAGAGCATTTTGCCTCACTCTTCAGCCTAAAAAAATCCAGAGTTGCTAAGATCAGTAATAAGACTAGATAATCATAATCAGTAATAAAACTTATTTATAATCAAGTATCTCTTTTCCACAAACTTCACTCCATTATCACTTTGCACAGAAATCAACACAAACCTTTAACGCTGATAAGATTATATCTAGCCAAATACATAATTTTGTTCCACAGAACACTATAAATCACTTCCTACCCTCAAAGGGGGAATATATACAAAATAATTAGGATAACCTCTTTGTATAGTGACTCTACCTTGTTTGAAATCCTTGTTCCTTTCTGTATTTGAATTTGGTTAATACATACTATATAATGATATATTAACTTATGTTAACACATGACATATATAGGTTGTTTTTACATTTTTTATAATGTCATATTTTAAAACTATTGTATCCCACCCTGGGACCTTTGGGCGGAAGGGCAGGCAATAAATGAAGATGATTATGATAATTATACAGCCACGAGCGTGGCTGTATACTACAGTCAGCATGGTTTTTCGCATACTGCAAAGTTAAATTTTAAATAACCCTATGCCATTCTGATGCTTCCCATAAGCTCATTTCAAACAAAATGTTACAAAACTTATCGATCTGAACTCAGAAACGCTTCCTTAACAACCCTCTAAATTTTCGTGGCAATACACAGAACAGTCACAGAGAATCAAAATTTCAGAGTCCTGCTGGGAGGAAGGGCGGGATATAAATCAAATAATAAATAAATAAATAAAATAAAAAGAGAGAGAAACTAGACCCCTTTTGGACTTCTTTTGATCAGAGTTCTCACAATCTGTTGAAATTAATTAAAAATCAGCCATATTCACAGAGTACGTGTAATCCTGTTATTGACCTTGCCCCATACTCTGGCCTTCATTTTCTGCAGTTTAGAAGTTGAAAAAATGCCTGGCAGTTTTTTAATTAATTTAAGAAATTTAGCATTGAACTCAATGATAATGCAGGACATGCTCAGTAAGAACCAGCTGTCAGTGTTCTAAAAGCCAGACTCACAGCTGCTTGGCTTGCCTAATCAGGGGGCCACATCCACACCAGCCCTTTATTTCACTTTAGACAGTTATGGCTTTCCCCACAGAATCCTGAGAAGTGTAGTTTGTGAAGGATGCTCAGAGGAGACTCCTATTCCCCTGACAGAGCTCCAGTGGCCAGAGTAGTTTAATAGTCAGCCATTCTGATTGAAGTTCTATGAGGGAAACAGGGCCTCTCCTAGCAATTCTCAGCACCCTTCACTAACTACACTTCCCAGGATTCTTTGGGAGAAGCCATGGCTGTCTAAAGTGAAACCAAGGTCTGGTGTGGATGTGGCCAGGGACAGCTTTGGTTCAAATTTTGGTGGTAGGCTACATTTGCCTTCTGTAGAATAAAAAGGTGGGGGAAACCCTGAAAAAGAATTATACTGTTCACAGTGTTTTTGTTTTGGAAAGGAAAGGAAAGGGGCTTCCCCTCTGCCCAGTTCCCACCAATCCAATCCCTCTCCCCCTCCCTTTCCTGCCCCCCTCCTCCCCTCACTGCCCCTCCCACAGGTCAGTTTCACCTATCCTAAGCATGATTGCACAGGAGTAAATCCCACTGAACTCAAAAAGTATGCAAATGATCAAACCTGCCCTCCCCTCCTCCTCCCTCCTATCCCCTCCCTCTTGCCCCTTCTATCCCCCTTCATTCATCCCTCCCTTCCCCTCCCCATCCCCTTCCAATTCCCTCCTTTCTCTCTCCTCCACTCTCTGGCCTCCCCTCCTCCTTCCCCATGGTTAGACCAGGGTTTGAACCCTCACACAGCCATGAAGCTCACTGGGTGACCTTGAGCCAGTCACTGCCTCTCGGCCTCAGATGAAGGCAATGGGAAACCACCTCTGAATACTGCTTAACATGAAAACCCTACTCATAGGGTCGCCATAAGTCGGTATTGACTTCAAGTCAGTCCATTTCATTTTCAAGCATGATTGCACAGGAGTAAATCCCATTGAAGCATGCAAATGATAAAACCTGCCCTCCCCTCCTCTTCCCCCATGGTCAGTTTTACCTATCCTAGCCATGATTGTATGGGAGTAAATCCCGCTGAACTCAATAAGCATACAAATGATCAGACCTGCCTTTCCCCCCTTCCTGTCCCCCTTCCTTCTTCCTCCTCCTCTGCCCATTCCAGGTCTCCCTTCCCATGGTCAGTTTTACCTATCCTAAGCATGATTGCACAGGAGTAAATCCCACTGAACTCAATAAGCATGCAAATGATCGATCCATACTCAGCAAACTTGCACAGGATCCCATTTCTTACCTCCAGGTTTAAAAAGCAGAGAAATTCACTAACAGGCAAAAAACCTTGTGGTTTAAGAACGTACCTATAGCCAACAGATATATTTCTATTAAACTTGGGGTGTAAGTTGTTATCATTCACAGCCACATCCTCTTGCACACACATCCTTTACCTAAAGCTAAGATTAACAATTACAAAAACAACAATTAATGAAAAATAACAAAGGCTGGATAGTTAAGTCTACAAATTATAAAAAGCACAATGCATGCATAGACAAATACAACCTCTTACAATGTTTACAATAGTAGAACTGTTTTCTTATATCAAACTAAAAGAACAATTTGGATGAACCACCAAATGTGAAGAACAGTCTTTGTGAACTTTAAAGCATAAACTGAAGATGTGGTTCTCAAAGATAGGTTTGGCTCAAATTGTGTATTGGAAGTTAATACTACAACAAAATGTAATAAACAGTGTTGGAATTAAGTTCTAGTGTCTTGATACAAGTAAACCTAGACATATTATACAGCCACAGGAGTGGCTGTATACTATAGCCAGCACAGATCTTTCACATTCAGCCATGTTAAATGGAAAATACCCCCATGCCATTCTGATGCTTCCCATAAGCTCACTTCAAATCAAAACCTTACAAAATGGTCCTGAACTCAGAAGTGCTTGCTTAATAACCCTCTAGGTTTTCATGGCAATACACAAAATACATGGAGAGAATTGAGAGTTCATAGTTTAAAAAAAGGGTGGGGAAACCGGATCCCGTTAGATTTTTTTCTGCCAGTGGTCTCGTAATTTGTTGAAATTAATTAAAAATCAGCCATGTTCACAGAGTAACTGTAAGCCTATTACTGACCTTGCCCTTGCCCCATACTCTGACCTTCATCTTCTGCAGTTTACAAGTTGAAAAATGCATGCTTGATTTTTAATTCATTTAAGAAATTTAACATTGGAGTCTATGATAGCGCAGGCATGGTTCATTAAGAACCAACTGTCAGTGTTCTAAAAGCCAGAGTAACAGCTGTTTGACTTGGCTAATTGGGGCCACACCCATACCAGACTTTGATTTCACTTGAGACAGTCATGGCTTCCCCCAAAGTATCCTGGGAAGTGTAGTTTGTGAAGGGTGCTGAGATGAGATTCCTATTCTCCTGACAGAGCTCCAGTGGCCAGAGTGGTTTAACAGTCAACCACTCTGATTGAAGCTCTGTGAATGGAACAGGGCATCTCAGAGGCACATGTTACCAAATTCTTTTAAGCTACACAGGAAGTGGATTGGACTGTGAAAGACCAACCCAAATTGTGTTTGCATTTTGACAGATTTGTAGGGCAGTCCAATATCTCAGTGAGGAGGAGGCAAGGGATCTAGAGTTGTGGATGGCCCATGTCACATGCTTGAACCAGACCCAAAGAAATTATGCTTGGGCGCTATATAAATAATAAGAGTGTTGGTTATGTTGAGGAGAGGATACTGACTGATGTTAGAGACATACGACAATGGAACCAAATACCTAGAGAGGTAGTGAGCTTTCCGATACTGGAGGCAATTAAGAGGCAGCTGGACAGCCATCTGTCGGGAATGCTTTGATTTGGATTCCTGCATTGAGCAGGGGGTTGGACTTGATGGCCTTATAGGCCCCTTCCAACTCTACTATTCTATGATTCTGTGATAGTTTGTGTTGGTCTGTCACAGTCCAATCCACTTCCTGTGTAGCTTGGAGGAATTTGGTAACATGCCTCTGAGCATATAGTGAATTGTGGCAACACTTGCAATCAGGACTGCATCTCCAAAGATGGAGAATTACATTTTTGTATGTATGTTGGTGTTCTTACTTTGCTTCTTTCCTTTGTTACTACTGTTTCTATAAAGAATCTAACCTAGAAAAAGTATATTTCTCTCATTATTCATCCTAGAAATCTGTGTCAAATTTATTGTTATTGATTTCAAAGCCTTTTTATTGGTCAATATCATATGATGGTGAAGACAGCCTCTTGTGTTTCAAACTGGAGGTTATATTCTATTTCTATTTTGGGTACATTCAGTTGAATCTGAAATTGCAGTTTTATGTAAGATTAGACTGCTTACCATGTGTTGCTACTTAAGCAATGAATCTAGCTGTTGGGGGGGAAAACAAACTTGGCCTGCCCAAGGTGCATGTGTTAAGCCTGTTATGCTTAAACCACTCCACTTAAAGAAGAATGAGCATGATCAATTAAAAACATAGAGCACAACTAGAAATTTTCTAGAATATATATCACCTCCCACTGTTTTGTTTTGTGCAAACTGAGACACTTCTCATTTCCATTGGAAACTATTCTGCAGAACAGTCAGTGCCATTATTCCACAATTGTTTTTGGAGTTTTTTTTAGTGTTGCAAAGTATTGCTGTACTTCACATATTCACAGAAACAGAAGCAAATGAAAATGATTTACTATAGGAAAGTTCACTAAAATTGCAAAGTAAATCAAACATATTTAAAGTGACTATCTGAACTATATCAACTTTCTTAATAGTGTTGCTTCCTCCCTGCTAAAACAAGATCAGCATAGCATGTCTTGTTTCTATTATTTGGGCTGATTGCAGGTGTTGCCACCACTCACTATGCACTCAGAGGCACATGTTACCAAATTCTTCCAATATGCACAGGAAGTGGGTTGGACTATGAAAGACCAACCCAAATTGTGTTTGCATTTTGACAAATGTATAGGGCAGTACAATATCTCAGAGAGGAGGTCAGGTCTCCTGTGCCCCTGGTGCATTCATTAAAGCTGCCCAATTTCCATGCATTTTAAAGTTTGATAGAAATATCTGTTTGCTATAGGTACGTTCTTAAACCACAAAGTTGTTTTTTTTGCCTGTTAGTCAATTACTTCTTAATCACATTTTTTCAAGTTTCTAGGGCAATTCAAGAACTGGCACAATCTCTTTATAAACCCACTTCCAAAAATCCATTTTAGGATTGTCTGATAAAGAGATTTAATCAGTAGACTAAACCTGGCCATGTACACTGCAATTTTTTTATTGTTGATTAAATAGCTCCTAGAGTGTTTGGCTCCCTCTGGTGGTATAAACTGCAGTAGATCTCCAAGACTGGCATTTTGAAAAGGAATGCAGGAAGGAAGTTGCCCTATATCAAGTCAGACTTCTGGCCCATCTTATCTAGAGGTGAGAAAAGGAGGGGGGAACCCCAGGATGTCAAAAGGAAAAAAAGTAGATGATGAAATTCCAAATGGATTTAATAAAAAAAAATTAAAGAAATGTGCCCAACGCGTTTCAGCTAGACAAATCTCAGCCTTCGTCAGGGGCAAATGTGGAATCTATGAAGTCATTCAATAGTCAAAAAATATATAACTGGAGCAAATAGGCTATTTTATGTGTAGAGTCAATCCACTTCCTGTGTAGCTTGGAAGAATTTGGTAACATGTGCCTCTGAGCATATGGTGAGTGGTGGCAACACTTGCCATCTCCAAAGATGGAGAATTATATTTTTGTATGTTTGTTGGTGTTCTTACTTTCCTTCTTTCCTGTGTTACTAATGTTTCTACGGAGAATCTAAACTAGAACATTTTATTTTCCTCATTATTCATCCCAGAAATCTGTGTCAAATTTATTTTTATTAATTTCAAAGCCTTTTTATTGGTCAGTGTCATATGATGGTGAAGACAGCCTTTTGTGTTTCAAATTGGAGATTATGTTCTATTTCTATTTTGGGTGCATTAACAGTGGAATCTGAAACTGTAGTTTGATGTAAAATCAGACTGATTCCTATATGTTGCTCCTTCAGGAATGACTCTAGCTGTTGGGAAAAAGAGGATGCATGTTTTCAGCCTGCTATGTTTAAACCACTTCATTTAAAGCAAGGTGGGCACCATCAATTAAAAACATAGAGCATCTTGCTAGAATATATTTCACCTCCCACTGTTTTGGAGACTATTCTGCAGAAGTCAGTGCCATTATTATGTTTGGAGTTTTTTTAGTGTAAATTTTGCAAAGTGTTGCTGTACTTCACATGTTCGCAGAAATAGAAACAAAAGAAAATGATTTCATATAGGAAACTTCACTAAAATTGCAAAGGAAATCAGACATATTCAAAGTGACCATCTGAACTATATCAACTGTCTTAATAATGTTGCTCCTCTCTGCTAAAACAAGATCAGCACAGCACATGTCTTCTTTCTATTATTTGGGCTGATTGCAGGTGTTGCCACCACTCACCATATGCTCAGAGGCACATGTTAACAAATTCTTCCAAGCTACCCAGGAAGTGGATTGGACTGTGAAAGACCAACCCAAATGGTGTTTGCATTTTGACCAATTTGTAGGGCAGTACAATATCTCAGAGAGGAGTTCAGGTCTCCTGCTCCCCTGGTGCATTCACTATAGCTGCCCAAATTCCCTGCTTTTTAAAGTTTGATAGAAATAGCTGTGGGGTATAGGTACATTCTTAAACCGCAAGGTTTTTTGCCTATTAGTGAATTTCCCTGCTTTTTAATCCGGGAGGTAAGAGATGGGATCCTGTGTGAGTTAGCACCAGCAGTAACAGAAATAGTTCAGCAGTGTATTTTAAATGTTATATTACCATCAAGAATGCCTTTACTTTTACAAGAGGGTCATGGCTTAGTGGCAGAGAACATGTTTTGCATGCAAAAGTCGCCACATTCAATACCCAGCATCTCCAATTAGGGCTGGGAGAGATCCTTATCTGAAACCTTGTCAGTCACTACTGAGCTAGATGGACCAATGGTCCCACTTGGTATAAAGCAGCTTCCTGTGTTTCCTATACTCTACAGGGGAGACACAAAGAAATATGCTTGAGACCCTTTCTTTAAACATTGTGCATCTTGCAATCTATATTACTTTGCAAAGTATCAGCAGTTACTACCTCTTCTGCTTTAATCTCTGAATGCCAGTCATAGGGCTCACTGTGACAGATTATACACTTAAGGAGCAACTGTGTGTTCTGAGATTCTTAAACCTAAAAAGAGTCACATTATCCACAGTATGGAAAATACTGATTAAAATTAAATCGTAGCAGACAACAGCAGTGTTGCAAAGGAAGGCTATATTACAGCCAAGTCACTTTCCAAGCTAACCTCTGACTTATTTATTATTTAAATTGAGTGAGTGAGAGAGCAGAGACACAAGAAGAGGGAGAGAGCGGGGTTCGGGGGGCAGGGCGTGTGAGCAAGTGGAGAGGACAGGTGGGAGGAGAGAGCAGGGGGCAGGGTGAATGAGTGTGCGGAGATGCAGGCGGGGGGAGAGAGCGGGGGTGGGGGTGAACTCTACATTGCAGTGTATGGATGCAGGAGAAGTTTTTGTTTAAGTCACAAACAGTAGGGTACTCATCCAGGGGCTCAGGGGGTCCTAGACCCTTTACTTTTTTGCGAGCAAAGTCCCAGCAGGGTCCCTATGTGTCCAGCATCTTATGAACCAATCAGCATGAAATGGGAGTGTGTTAGCTGCTGAGAAGAGTCTTCTAACATACTTTCTTGTCATTTCCTGCTGATTGGAGCCAATCAGAGTCAGAGTCAGTCACTGAGAAGACTCTTTTCAGTAGCTAATACTCTTATCCTATGGACGTCTATTGTTATGGGAGAAGGCATTAAAAAGGATCTTATTCTCAACCCAGCAGCAAAAAAAAAGAAGGAGGGGCATGGCTGTGACTATCATGAAGAGACCCTGCACTTTTTAATTTGCTACTGCACTACTGGTCACAAACAGAAAAACCACTTGGCTACCTCATTAGTGTAATATGGGATTACACTAACTGCAAATGTTTGATGCCCCTGCAAATGTTTGATGAAGACCTTCTGTTCTCTGCAAAAGATGAAGAGGAAAATGCCTCTTCCCTATACAGCAAAGGCTTTCACAAAAGTGGGAGGTAGTAGCCAACACAGCACTAATTTCAGATGGGGACTTCAACACAGGACTAATTGCATATAGTGAGTGAGTGAGTGAAAGAGATTTAAGATTAAACAACCAAGAGCAAAATTCAAAATTAAAGTGTTAAAAACAAAGAGTCGTATCAAATCTCAAAATAACTACAGCAATGTTATGAGCACAGGTCAAACAGCCACACATACTACAAACAAAAAGTATTTGAGTGTTTGTCATTTATAAACCCATTTAAGGATTTATACCACCAGCATCAACCCAAACACAAGAAGCCTCTACTTTTCTCCCATGAGTGGGAAAGCAATGATCCCTCCACCCATTGCTGCCCTGGGCTCCTTCTGGTAGGAATGGTGGGATATAAATTTAATAAATTAAAGGAAAACTGCTGCTGCTACAGTCTGTAAAAGTTCTTTTCAAAAAATAAAAATAAAAAACACAAAACCAAGAGACTGAACAACAATGGACTACACTACAGGGTTGTCAGACATAACTCCCTCTCAGCTCCCCCACCATATCTGTACAGCCACGCTAGGCTACTTTGAAGGGCTGCTGTGACCTATGCATTCTCCAGCACTATATCCACCCCTCCCCACTGCTGCACTATGCATATACTAATTATTTGTGTGTGTGAGAGAGAGTGTGAGAGAGAGTGTGAGAGAGTGTGAGAGAGTGTGAGAGAGTGTGAGAGAGTGTGAGAGAGTGTGAGAGAGAGTGAGAGAGAGTGAGAGAGAGTGAGAGAGAGTGAGAGAGAGTGAGAGAGAGTGAGAGAGTGTGAGAGAGAGTGAGAGAGTGTGAGAGAGTGTGAGAGAGTGTGAGAGAGTGTGAGAGAGTGTGAGAGAGTGTGAGAGAGTGTGAGAGAGTGTGAGAGAGTGTGAGAGAGTGTGTGTGAGAGAGAGAGAGAGATTTAAGAACCAAGAGCTAAATTCAGGATTAAAATGTTACAAACAGTCTCATACAATCTCAAAATAACTACAACAATGTACAACAGGTCAAACAGCCACACACACTGTAAACAAAAAGTATTTGAGCTTTTGTCTTTTATAAACCAATTTAAGGATAGTGGATGGGCGGTGGGGCTGGCAGGGCAATTGAGCCAGTTGAAAAAGCAGGCTGTGGGAGACAGCGGGGGTGGGAACACACACACACACCACCGTCACTCACCTCCATTCTGCTGCTACCTTCTCCGTCATCCTTGCCCTCTGGCTTTCTCCCTCCACCTTCCTTTTTTTCCTTCTCTCTCTCTCTCCTGACTGTCTGGCTCTCCATTTCCTCCCTCATGCTTCCTCACACAGAGCACGAGCGAAGAGAAACGCTGAGCAGGCAGCCAGTGTGAGTCACATGTCTGTTGCCCACCAATCACAGGAGCAGAAAACTTCCCCTGCTTCCTCCAAGTAACTGGAAGGGGAGGGGGAGGGGGAGTGAAACAAAAGAACTCCTGGTTTCTACTGCACCTGCGTGACGTTATCACCCATGGTAATGCATTTTTTAATCTATTGATTAAAAACAAACCATGCCATTTTTTTGCTTTAAACCTACTGAAGATGAAGCTCTGTGTTTGGGGCAAGCTCAGGGATTTGATTAGAGATACCTTACAGTCATCTCTGAGTTTTAATGAATGACAACAGATTATGAGAACTTCTCAAGAAAAAAGTCCAAACGACTTCTTGTTTTTCTCTCTCCCGTTTTTCACTTTAACCTGTGAATTCTCCGTGGGGGTGTTGTATATCACCAAGAAAACTTTCAGAGTTGTAGAGCAAGCGATTCTGAATCCAACAGTATAAGACTTGTAAGTTTTTGTTTTGAATTGGGACTATACAAAGCACCAGAAAGGTGTGGGGGGGGTATTTTCATTTAACGTGGTAGAACGCGAAAATTCCCTACTGGCTATAGTATACAGCCACGAGAGTGGCCGTATAATCTCTTGTAAAAGTATCATAGATGTTTTCTCTCTTCAAAAGTCATGTGGATAGGTTCATTTTATTTGGGAAATATAATCCTTTTACATTGAGTGACAAGAGTTTTATATTATTCATTTATTTACACACCCTAACATTACAAGCCTGCATACAAAATTAAACAGACAGAGAAATGAACACACAAAAAAGCCAAACAAACACACAACATACACATAAAACAGGGGGGAAAGGGGAAGGGGAAATTAAAACAGTTTGAGGAAGCAAACTTCCTCACTACTTTTAATTTTCACTTATATGCATTCAAGTTACAGACATTCCAGTTATAGCAGTTTCCTTACTGATTTCTAAAAGTTGTTTGGGCCTCACACTACTACTACCCACTTTGTGTCCATCGAAACTTTGAGTTTAAAAGGTATGCCCCATCAATATCTAATTTCTTTTTCTTGTAGACAGAATAATAAAGAATTTCCTTTTCTTTTTCCTAATATCTCTGGAATATATTGCAAAAGCACTTGGACTTCACTATCTCCTACTTTTAGAGGTGTTCCTGTCCATATTCTCTTCTGAATGGCTTCTCTCATTTTAAACTCAAAAATTTTATATGAATGTCCTGAGGTAGTCTTGTCTGTATTACATACAAGGAGTTCACTCAATAAGCTGCTTCAATGCCAGTTTCACAGCTATGCTCTAGGTCAGTGGTTCCCAACCTGGGGGCCATGACCCCCAGGGGAGCCACGAAGTAATCCAGAGGAGGCCACGGACAGTAAAGAAATGAATTATTTATTAATTTTTTAAAAAAGGTCTTCTCTCCATGGACACTATCTGCTCCCCACTGCTGCTGCAGACAACACCTCCCCTTTGCTCCAAACAAAAGGGGAGAACTTTTGCAGAAGCACCATAGAATCTTTCAGGTGCACCGAGGAGAGGATTCTGCCTATAAAACATGTAGCAGACACCAAAGGAGGCTGAGGGTGGAGCTACCAGGAAGAAGAGGGTATTACAATCACCGACTCCCATCTCCTTGCTCTGCAGCTAATGATGACGTCCTTACTCAGAACGAGAGGAGAGGGCATTTCGTGAAGCAAAAAGAAGCAAGGTTGCAAGGAAAGGCTGCTTTCCTCCTTCCTTCCTGGCAGCCAGCCTGCCTGCCTTTCTTGGCTCTTGATTCACTACTATCTCCTTTTAAAAATTATTCTTATTTGCGAGGCTGCGCAGATCTTGCATTTGGCCCAGATGAAGCCAAGGAGCAGTGAGGAAGCTCAGGACTTGCTCACCCCCATCTCTGAGGCTAAGTGTGTGTGCCAGAGTTCCCCCTTTCTTCCACCTACACTCTGACCCCCAATCTCTTTCTCCAAGATGCTGTGGCATTTGAGGGCTTCCCCCCTGCCACGTGCCCAAATGCATACACACCTGCAGATGCTTGTAGGAGGGGCAGGTGTGTTTGTGTATATGTATGTGCATGTGCTGATCTGTCTTCTGCTCCAGTCTCATTCTCCAAGTGCCCGCTAACCAACTCATCAGTTCTGATGATCATCCCAAGGCCCAAAAACACTAACTCCCCTCCTCTATCTACCCTTTTTCCTTCCCAATCTAGTATCCCCATTGCTGCTTCTTGATTATTGTTACAGTAGGGCCCCACTTTTCGGTGGCCCGCTGTCAGGCTCCCACCCATGTGGTCACCGCCTTGTCACGGTTCCACCTCAGGGTCCTGGTCTCTTAACGGTTCTCTCACCGGCTCTAGCAAAGATCTCTCAAGATCCCCCTGCTAGGCAGCACCACCAGACACTCCCTGTAAACAATATTTCCTTGAGACTGTGCCTTCGTCTCCTCCTGGCTTATTGCTATATTGTGTCTGGGTGCACTTACAGGCCTCAACCCCCCTGTATCTTTGTGCCTATAAAGATTACAGCCCTGGGTTGCTCTGGATACTTGATGATGTTACACTATCTCTTCACTGCTGCCAGCATTGATACTGTTTCCCAACCTTGGTATATGCTCTGCCCACCCTTCTGGTCTGTGTAAACCCAGCCAAGGATCAGGCATTTTGGTAAACCAAGAAATATTTATTTATATACACATGGAATAACAAGATTACTTAAAGGTTTAATCAACAAGCGTGTGGTTTCATAAGATGCGTTACTGTTTATGTTTCTTAGTCATCAATATCCTGCCTCACTACCCGCCTAATCCAATCCACCCAACAACCCTCACCAAAACCAACCAACCCTCCAGAACCCCCAGAACAAACCAACAGAATCCCCTCTCAACTGTCATCCTCTCATTTATACCTTCAGACACTCAAATGCTCAGCCAATCATCATACAACACTCATCAACATTCCAACCCATGTACTCCCCCCTCTCACTCAGTCCACTTACCTCATTTACTCTAATAAACCGCACTTACCATATTTACAGTATTATATATACAGGGACATCACATCCACTTTTCGGTGTTCTGCTAATATGGCGGTTTTCAATTAGAGTAAGGCCCCACTCATATGGCACTTGTTCCACTTTTACGGCGTTTTTTGGGTGTTGGGCACTGTTCGCTTTTAGGCAGGAGTCTGGAAAATAACCTGCCGTATGAGTGGGGCCCTACTGTATTATTTTTTAAAAGGTCAGCAGGTTGGCTGAGGCTGGGGCCCACATACCGCAGCTGAAATGTATTTATATTAATTATTGCATTTATATCCCACCTTTCCTCCAAGTTGCTCAAGGTGGTGCACATAGTCCCCCCTTTCCATTTTATCCTTACACCAGTCCTGTGATCAGGCTGAGAGGCTGTGTCTGGCCCAAGGTCACCCAGTGGGCTTCATGGCTGGGTGGGGATTTGAACCTGGATCTTAGTCCAACACTGTAACCCACTGGTGTTGGAAGACAGGGCTGTACATCTTCAGACTATGTGGGGGGGAGGGGGATACCAATTTGATGAACCTTTGCATTAAGAAAAGAAAGCAACACCTCCCTGTCTGCAGGAAGCTTTTTATGGAAAGGGATATGGATATGTGATTTTGCCACACACCATTTTTTCAATTAACAGAGGCTGAAATTACAATTAGCATGGGGGGGTCATAAATTTTTTTGAGTTTAAGAAGGGGGTCCCATACTCATAAAGGTTGGGAACCTCTGCAATAGGTTGAAACCAGCAAGACAGTCTCTTTCTTGTGAATGCACAGGATCGAGGGTTCTTACCTTCTCCCCTTTGCCTGTTGGCTATTCATATGCCTTATATGTCAGACATTGTGCTCACCTAAGCTTACAGGTTTACCAACAGCAGTTGTCTGAATAGGCAGGCTAATGGCTGGAGAGCCCACACAAGAATTCTTGGAGCTTGGGAGATACCAGAAAAAATAAATGGGAGTTTAACAGCAGAGTATCTTTATATCACTTCTTAAACATCTTAATACTTAGGTTTTACATGAATGCATAATAGTTGGCCTTAACCAAAGAATCAAACAAGTTACATCGCAATGTATCTTAAGGCTATCTTCCAGTTCTTATCCAGAAAGTAAACAAACATTCATCTCACCAAAGTGAAACTCAAACCTTGGTAGCAGCTGCAGTATCTTCAGCCAGACTAATGAGCACTGGTAGCTTGCTCTGCAAACTCCTCTCCTTTTATAGGATTTATTATTGCTGCTCAGGTCATCAGCCCAACTGCCTTATCCAGGAGACGGCATTTCATCATCTGTGAAAGACAAGAAAGAACTAGCCCTAACTAAGTAGTTCAACTAACTTCAGGTGTCAAATACTCCATTTCCTGAGTCTACATATAAGACTGTTCCTCCCAGGGACTCTCAGACAGTATTGAGTATTATCTCACTTTCTTTGCCTAAAAGTGGGCAGGCTGGTAGACTGCCCGGAACTCGACTTCAGGCCAAGGAACTGAGGGGGGAGAAAATGCCCAAGTGTTTTAACACTAGATAGCATTCTAATGATTATACATAATACATAATAGTATTGATACATTGATACATAATAGTATTGATCCTTACATATGAGGGCTCCTGGGGGTAATACCATAAATTATAATGTAGGAGCCCATGACAAGGTGCAAACATTGTTTCAATTGTTCCTCTAAGAAACCTATTAAGTCTTGACCTTCTAGGCCTTCTTGAACAGCTCTTCATTTCAAATGACATTTCCTTGCTTCAAAATCAATCAGCTCTGTCTTAGATTTAAGTTTTGACAAGTCAATTTTATGTTCATGCTGTTCAATAGTAAGTTATTGTATGAGTGTATTCTGGTTATTTGTTTCTGTCTTTAGTGCTGCTGAGTGTTCAGAATCTAGTTTATTTTTTTCTCTATGTCTGCAAGTGTGGATTCAAAACGCTTAACTGAATTTGATGTCTCTGATATTTTATCTAAAATCTGTTCATCTCTTTCTTTAATCAAGTTATACATCCTATATTCCCCTTCCTTCAATTTCTCTTCCACCATTTTTAACACAGCTTTTTCAGTTCTTTTGCTGTTTCTGAGATTTTTATTTCAAATTCTCTAAATTCTTTTACTAAAAGGTCTTTAATTTCATCTAGTGTAGATCCTGAAGCTACTGTCTCTTCCTCATCTTTTTCTGTTTACTTCCCCCTTACTTCCCATTGTGAAATAAAAAGTCAACATCCGGGTTCTGATCTTGCACTTATTAGCAGCTTAGCGTTATTTGAGCCAGCCTGACTAATTTTCTTACTTGGCCTGGTTTCACCCTAGATTTTCCTGGCTTCCTTTTATCAGTGAAAAACCTGTGTATGACTACACCTTAAACAGGTTATATCATTAATAGCTGTATCCAATGCTCATCTTATATGCAGTAGAACGTCATATACTGACCTTCAAATACAAATAATCAGTGATTAACAATTAATAATTCCAATAAATCTCAATATTCTAGAAAGTGTTTCCCATATTTTTATTCTAACAGCCCACAAGATTGCTATAGAGAGTTGGGAGGAGGTGGTGGATCATTAGTCTAACCCAGCTTTACTTCCTTCCTAAACTTAAACTCTGAATCCCACTTACATGGAAGTAAGCCCCGCCGAATGGATTTAGTTCTAAAGATATATGATTAGGATTCAACTGTAAGGTGGTGACTTGCCAAACTGAAATCTCTCTGTGCAAGTTTGTTTGCCTACAGAGGCTTTTTAAAAGTTGGAAGGGGGAGGATGTTTTGGACGTAAGTCTCTGCTGTCCCATGTCCCATCACCTTCCTCTTCTGCAAGTCTGTTAGTCCATGAGGTTGTTTGCAGCACTGGGTGGCTGTACTCAAGAGGCAGCTGTCAGGTAGGCTTTAATTTGGATTCCTGGATTGAACATTCCCACCACCTCCCTAGGTAATTGGTTCCATTGTTGTACCACTCACAGTTAGTACAACAGTTAGGAAGTTTTTCCTAATGTTCAGCCGAAATCTGACTTGTGTTCAGCCCATTATTCCGTGTCCTGCACTATGGGATGATCGAGAAGAGTGCTATCATATCTCCCCTCAGTCTTCCTTTCTCATGGGTAAACATGCCCAGTTCTTTCAGTCTCTTCTCATTGGGCTTTGTTTCCAGTCCCCTGATTATCCTTGGTGCCCACTGTGATGTTCCTGTATTAGTGTAAATAGGGTAAGTGCTGTTTGTATAGGAGATACATGGTAAGTAGAATGAAAGAGGAAGGGGGAGTGAATGGGCAGTAGAATGTTGGATGATTGGCTGAATGTTTAAAATGGCTGACAGTATAAAAGGAAGAATGACAGGTAAATCTGTGTGGTGGTGAATGTTAGTGGGTTGTTTTGGTGGGTTTTGAGAGGAGATTGTGTGGAGAGTTGGTGGATGTGAGGAGAGGGTGGAGTTCGGATTAATACTAAGACCAGTACCTCAGGAATAGATGTAACCATATGCTTAAGTGCCTTTTAAAGAAATCTTGTTATCTTTGTTATTCAATAAATATTTTTGGTTTACCAAAGGCCTGATCCTTGGCTGGGGTTTCACAGACCAGAAAGGAGGAAATACCAAGGCTGAAGGATAACAAATGGTGGCAGCGGGGAAGGGAAGAATAACACCACAAGCAGTCTGAGTAAATCAAAGGGATTGGGACAGCTTAAGCACGCAGTCACAGAGGTAACCTAATTGAGGGAGACTCAGGCCGAGTCTCTGGGACTACTGGTTATAGGACGTGACTGGTGGTGCTGCCTAGCAGGGGGATCTGTTGAGATCTGTGCTAGAGCGGGGAGAGAAACCATAAAAAAGGACAGTCCGGACTGGTGGAGTCCCTGGTGGTGCCTAGAGACAGGCAGTAACCACGAGCAGGTAGGAACCTGACAGGGAGAGCCAGGGAAGACCGCCACATGTGGTGGCAGTAGCGGTGGGATACGAACCAAAGTGAGTCCCAAAGACACGTGGTGACAAAGGAGAATACGTCACAGGTGTTGGCTGTAGCGGTGGTACGAATACTAGAGAATCCCTAACAGTGGTGTGGCAAACAGAAATAACAAAACAAGATTACTTGTGAGAGTGACTGGCAAAGAGTGTGTGGCAAAGAGTGAGTGAACTCAAACACCATGGCTGAATATATAAAAATGAAAAGAGAGGAGCTGGTGGAGAAGTGCATAACATTCAATTTACCTCACGAGGGTAAAGGGGTAGATGAATTGAGGGTAGCACTTATAGGATTTGCAACTGCCCAGCAAAAACAACCTGTCAGGGAAGAGACCCCAGAAGGATACTTAAGCAATCCTGCTTATATAGAGTACTTGAGAGAGAAGTTAAGATGGGAGGCTGAGGAAAAAGACAAGCAGAGGGAGTTGGAAACTGAGAGATTGATTCTAGGTGTGGTAGTTGAACCCAAAACCTTTAATCTCTTCTTCCACCATAGCATTTGGTCAAGGTGCGCTGCTCTACAAATTCCATCTCCTCTTGTGCTCCTCACTCACTGGGTCAGATTTAGCCTGCTTTTGACTTTCTCTGTTATTACTTCGTTAGGTAGGACTGCAGATGCTACCAACTTTACCAGGGCTAATAAACTCTCCTCTTCTGCCCTTTTCCAACATTTCTCCAAGCACCTCAGCCAACTGGTCTAACATTCTGTCCTGCTCACTTTCTTGCAACAGATCAGGCACTACTAGTTTAAATCTCTGTCTTTAGGTAGCCAATACCTATATGGCAATCCTTCTTCCCCCACAATCTGTTCCCTCAAGCTTTCTGCAAAAGAAATCACTTGTGGTACAGCTTTTAAAGCCATTAAACTGAAATCATTTTTCAATTCTTCTCTGAACTCTTGTGCCTCCTATGTTGTGCCTATGTTCAGAACTGGTAACATTGTCTCACTCTCTCCAGTCTCACTAGGGGTTGCTATGGTGACCATAGGCTCAGTAGCGGTTACAGGCCTAGTGACAGACACAAGCTGTGGCCTACTCTGCTGATTGGCAGGCAAAATGGCTTCTACAGCTTTTCCATTCTGTTGTCTTGTAACCTCCCCAATCTGCCCTTGTGACCCCATCATCCCTTGTGCCATCATATTTTCCTGAGGTAAAATTTCCTCAGCTTTCACAACATCTGGTCTCACAAAGGTCTGAGCTGCAGCAGTGTCTCACAAAGCCCAGTATTTATCCTCTTGGACACACACTGCCTCTTTCAAGCTAGTGTCAAAATCTTGTACCTTGGACCCACTTAACTGACAGAACTGTACTTGCTTTGTTTTTTCCAGCTGACATTTCTCCATTTGAAATCTTAACCATCCTTCCAGATCTCTCCTCCCAAGTTTGAATACTTCCAATTCCTATATTTCCCTCTGACGTTCTCTCAGCTTTATAACTTCTAAGTCATGTAGTTCCCTCAGCCTTGCCAATTCAAATTCCCTTACACTTTTGTTTCTCATCTGCCTTTCTTTCAATTTTTGTCAATTCAATTTCCGTTTTTCATTCCTTTTCTTTCTGCTGTTCTTTCCACTTAAGCATTTCCACCTCCTTCTGCCTCCTCTGCTGTTCCCTCGGGATTACTAAAGTATACTTCCTTTTTCATTTTCATATACTCTGCCATGTTACACTGTTTCTAAGAACACGCTCAACACAATTCACCACACACTATTGAGACTTATTCTTGTTTATTTTCCCCCACACAAAGACACTGTTTCTGAGGTATTTCTTTGGCTCAGAATGGGATTCCTATAGTCTGGTGTCCAAACAACTTGTCAGTCATGGCTCTGACTTCACTCATTGGCTATAAATATGGAAAGGTGGGAGCAGCTAGATAGCTCATCTCACAGAAATTGCTTAGAAGGTTATTTGCATGCTTTCCTTTACAGTTTTCTTTCTAAGAGGGCTAGAGACTTGTTTTTAAAAGGAAAAAAAAGCTCCGAGTCTAGGTCCCCTTGCAGGCATGGATCCTGGTGCAATTACTCCAATTGCACCATTATAATCTGGCTCTGGCAGGGACTAACCTCACTCCAAATTGCTTTCTGAGAAAAGACCTCCCGTGAGGCTGAGGACCAAACTGTGCACAAAGAACAGGAAGAGTTCTAAAAATATTTATCATTTATTCATAAGTTTGTAAGTTGCCTTTCTATTTAGAAAAACACTCAAGCTATCCGTGCAGTTTATAAAACAGAAGATAAAAACATTATTTTGACTACAAAAGTAACATCTTTTTTTAAAAAAAAGACTTTCAAAAGATAATGCTGAAAAGTCCTTCTTAAATGTTCATGATAAAATGAATATAAGATGAAATATCCTCCTCTTCGGATGCACACCTCAACGTGGTGGTGGGGTTTGAGTGTGTTGAAGAAGCTGAGAGCAATGCCATCAGGAGTCTAGACGAAGAGGCTAGACTCCTAGCAGGGGCACCCAAGGCGGAATGGTCAAAGCTGAAACACCAGACTAAGATGCATCCAAACTCAGAGGAAGGCAATGGTAAACCACCTCTGAATACCTCTTACCACAAAAACCCTATGAACAGAGTATCCAAAATGCAACACGAGATAGTGCTGGAAGATGAGACCCCCAGGTCAGAAGACACTCACCAAGCTACTGGGGAAGAACCAAGGACAAGTACGAGTAGCGCTGTGACTAATGACGCAGCTGGGTCAAAGCCGAAAGGAAGCCCAGAGGCTGATGTGCACAGATGCATAAGGAGAGTCCGGAGTTGTACGACACACACAATAGGAACATGGAATGTGAGATTCCATAAAGGAAGCCACAGACCTGAACTTACAAGATCTGAACAGGGTGGTTCATGACAGATGCTCTTGGAGGTCACTGATTCATAGGGTTGCCATAAGCTGTAGTCGACTTGGAGGCACATAACAACAATAACAAGATGAAATATATCTCTTGAGGCAGAGAGTCCCATAAGGTGGACACCACCACCAAGAAAAGCCTATTCCCTGCCCTCTCTGTTCCAACAGCAAATGAAGGAACACAGCGAAAAGCCTCACTAGTTAACTTAGAGAAAACAGGGAGTTACACATGGGGAAAGATTCCTTGTACTGCCCCAGCAGGTCATCACATTTTGTAATGTGATTTCAACAGCATGATAAGACTGACTAACTCTGTGTCCCTCAGACAGGCTGCTGCTGTGGCTACACTGGAACTGACCATTCTGCAGTGAAGTGTCCCACAATCTATAGAAATGCTTTGTCCACAATCTATAGGAATGATTTGTCAAACTTTTAATGTCTATGCAAAATGCTCCCTCATCACTTCACCTGATGTTACCAGCTTTATGCAATCCTAGAGAGAGACTAATAATCCAATCTAACTGTGAAAGGCAAACGATCAGAATGGCTAGACAAAACATCTTATGAAGAAAAAGCAGCAACTGCTACAGTACCACATTAGCTCCTTAAAATCCTCCTTACTGCTGGGAACCCTTTCCATGTTGATTTGAACCCCCTGTCTAACTGCAATACTGTAGACCACTTTCCAGGGCAAACTCTTTGTTCATGTGGGGTGCTGATCAGGCATGTGGGTCCTCATAATGGCCTTTTGTGACAGGGAGGGTGCCCAAGTGCCCCAACACCTCAACAGGCACAAATACCAGGGGACA
Organism: Rhineura floridana; assembly: GCF_030035675.1. Classification (NCBI taxonomy): domain Eukaryota; kingdom Metazoa; phylum Chordata; class Lepidosauria; order Squamata; family Rhineuridae; genus Rhineura; species Rhineura floridana. The sequence goes on from NC_084480.1 coordinate 157,773,419, forward strand.
ATGCTGGACCAGGGAAACTCAACAACAGCTCATGGGGGTACATCATATTATTGATTGATTGATTAGATTTATATCCTGCCATTCCTGTGAGTAGGAGCCCATATCGGAAGAGTCCATCATGATGGAGAGACAATCTAGAGGAATGGTCTTTGTACCCTTACCAGTGGCGTTGCAAGGTTGTTGTATGATCTAGGTTATCAGGGCAAAGTTGCTGGCTGCTCAGAAAAATCCAGTCGGTCTGCTGACATTGGTGACCCTATGTTGTTGCTTGGCTCACGTAACCAGTCAGCAGTCATGCACCTGAACAATTCTAACTCAAACATCCCACTGCTACCACTGCTTCGCATCTAGGGTTGGGAGCAGCTTATTGTTGCTGATCTGATCTGATTCTGGTGAACTGAAAGGCTGTGTCATCCCATGTTGTTGTTGTTGTTGTTGTTATTTCTGCTATCTTCTGCATTTATCTAGTTCAATCCCCCCCTCCCCTGGCAAAACTGGAAGGAAATTTAAGTTTTAATACCACAGAAGTCAAGAGGCAAGCCCAGAAAGTCTCTTCAATTTGACCACTGACTCAGTGCCCATGTTAAGGAGATATTCAAAGCTTGCCTCCTAACCTCTGCAGTGTTAACCCCTTAAATGTCCTCCAGTAGAAGGGTGAAAGGAAAGCATGCAAGGAAAGTGTAGTGTATTGGCCCTCCAGGCTTGCCATTCCAGGAACTGCTGAGTCAGCCCCAGGCTGTGGCAGTTTCAGTTCCAGGCCTGCCTTACAAGCAGCACCATGCTGTGGACCTTGTTTTCTATATAAAATTAATTAGAGTAAAGTTCTTGTTATTGTTTAGATCCTCTGTGTGGCCTCTTCCTTCATTATACTTTTCACTGGCGTCGAGGATGGGATATTGTGAGGCACACAGAGTGTTTTCTTCATGCATTAGACGGAGGCTGAAAGGGAGAGAGCATTTCTCCTTAGGTTAGGACATCAGCTTGGGCCTTGTGGAAACCACTGTAAAGCACTCCAGGTCAGTGTGTATCTTGTGGAATATGGCCACCCAAGGGCATCTTGAAGAATTTAACCCTGCATGTCCCAGCAAATGGGAAAGTTATGCAGCCAGGCTGGAGTTGTACTTGGCAGCAAATGGTATTACAGAGTCAGAGAAGAAGCGTGCTGTGTTACTCAGTGTCTGTGGGCCGGACACTTTTGACCTAGCCCAGGCCCTCCTAGCACCAGCTAAACTTGCTAATACATCTTATGACAATATCCAGAATGCTTTACAAGGACATTTCTCTCCAAAACTGTCTGAAATAGCACAATGTAGTTCTTTCTACAAACGAAATCAGGGCCCAACAGAGAGTGTGTCACTGTATGTTGCTGAACTTAGACGCATGGTGAAACACTGCAATTTCCCAAATCTTGAGGAGATGCTGCATGATCGCCTGGTCTGTGGGTTGCATGATGACAGCCTGCAAATGCGTCTGTTTGCAAAAGGACAGCTCACATTCAAGACTGCATTAGAGGAAGCTCTGGCTACAGAAGCAGCAGCAGCAAGCACCCAAGAAGTGCGCTTGGCAAGAAACTCACCCTGTTCAGAAACCCAGCTGGCTAAAGATTCAAATCAACAACTTCTAGAGATCCACAGGCTGCAGTGCAAATGCTCATCAACCAGAGTAGTTGCTGCAGGACCTCCGAGATCCAGACAAGTTTCTCCAGTGAAATGTAAGAGCTGTGGCAGATCCCGTGAACGGTGTGCCTGCCATTTCAGAGGTGCACAGTGTTGGTATTGTCAAAAAGTTGGGCATATTGAGTGAGTATGCCAAGCCAAAACAGAAGCAGCCACCCCCAGAAATGTGGTGGAAGGGAAAACACCATCAAGGACACAAAGCAGTACCATACACACTGTAAAGAACTTTTCCACATATGACAACGCACAGGATGTGATTAACCACATCAAGCCAGGGTTACAGTACTCTGCCAATGTGAGGAAGGTGAAGGTGATAGTCACCATCCAGGGCACTCCATGCACCATGGAAGTTGATTCGGGCTCAGGTTATACTATCATCTCATCAGAAACCTACCAGCAAATATTTCCTTGTGGGGGCCCACAAATTGTCCCTTTCCACTCCAAACTTACTGATTACCAGGAAAATCAGGTTCCAATAAAGGGCGTCTGTGAAGTTGAGGTGCATTACCAAACGTTCCATGGAACTTTACAGCTATTGGTTGCTCAAGGACATCGCACCAGTCTCCTTGGCTTAGACTGGTTTGAGCCATCGGGCATTGCTCTCACGGGGGTCCACCAGATTGGTGAATCATTATGGGATAGCATCCTAAATTACTGTATTTCAAATCTGTTTTTGATAAAGGCCCTGGGAAATATAAGGGGCCTCCTATTTCGTTGTTCTTGGATCCTTCTGTGGCCCCCATCCATATGAAACCCCATCATGTTCCATTTGCACTGCAAGCAAAGATTGATGCTGAACTTGATCACCTCATTGAGCAAGGCATCTTGGAGCCAGTGACACACCCTACATGGGAGACACCCATTGTCACCCCATTGAAGGCCAATGGTGACATCAGCATTTGTGGTGACTACAAGTGCACTATCAATAAAGCCCTGCATCAGCATCCGTATCCAATCCCAGTGGTGAGTCATCTTTTGGCATCACTTTCACAAGGAAAATTTTTTGCAAAGTTTGACCTGGCCCAGGCCTATCATCCCTGTCTGTGATGATGCTACTGCCGATGCTCAGACTATCACCGCTCATTTTGGAGCATTCAGAGTAAAAAGCCTTCAGTTTGGTGTTTCTGTGGCCCCTGGAATATTTCAGAGCTTAATGGAGGACATTCTCAAAGGAGTACCAGGTGCCATACCGTATTTTGATGATATCTTGGTTGCTGGCAACTCCATTGCTGAACTTGCCTCATGGCAAGATGTACTGCACTGTTTTGCTGTTGCTGGTCTCCGGGTCAAGCATGAGAAATGTGTTTCCCAAATTGAATTCCTTGGCTACAATATTGATGCCACTGGCATTTGGCTCCAAGCCTTCTTGGGATTCTTGAATTTCTATCATGCCTTCTTGAAACATACGGCTACAGTGGCAGAACCATTGCATCGCCTTCTTGACAAGCATGGCAGTGGACAGCCTGGCATGATAAGGCTTTCCGTGATGTAAAACACTTGTTATCGTCTGACAGTGTCTTGGTGCACTATGATGAACGGAAGCCCTTGATTGTCATGTGTGATGCATCTCCATATGGTATTGGAGCTGTCCTGAGCCACCAACTTGAGGACTGTCATGAGGTGCCTATCGTTTTCTTACTGCACAACAATGTCTTCAACAGAACGGAATTATGCTCAAATTGATAAGGAGGCCCTGGCTATTGTGGCTAGCGTAAAAAAAAATCCATGACTATGTCTATGGTCGACCATTCACTATTGCTACTGACCACAATAATAATAATGATAAAATTTTATTTTTAGGCCACCTATCTGACCAAATGAACGGCCACTCTAGGCGGCGTACATAATTAAAAATACAACATATAATACAGTTTTAACATATAAAACAATTATAATTATTGGGATTGTTTGCCCCTAACCAGTGTTAGAATAAGCAAACTTGCATGTTCTCTTTAAGGGATATTTGGGAAATATCCCATGTACCTGTTTACCAGTGATGTAACTTCCTAAAGGGTGGGGTTACTTGACTTTCTCTTCCTCTTCCTTTGTCTGATAGTTTTTGCATATTCTCAATTAAGCCTGAGGAGAGTGAAGCATGCACATGCTCCTCCCCAAGATGACCGTTACCATGGACTGAGACTTCTACTTTTCTTTCTCCTAAGCTAGAGCCTAAGTTTCCTGAACATATGAAAGGTCGTGAGTAAACATTGTTTATCTTTCACTTAAGAAGATTGTGTCTGTAATTATTTGTGTCTGAGGAAAAGGGTAGACTGGTTGATTCTCATCCCGCTGCTTGCATGTATATCTCTGCTAAGAAATAGGACCACAAAACTATTTCTATTTTACATATATTTTTAAAATACCAAACAACCAGCAGATGCCACAAATATTATCTCCACGCATGTTGCGGTGGGCAATTTTTCTGAACGCGTACGATTACACATTACAACATAGGCCTGGCAGGAGCATTGCCCATGCTGATGCTTTGAGCCACCTTCCTCTCTCTTCTGCTGGGGTTGATGAAACCCCTCCGCTGGACATGCTGTTGTTAGAGTCGTTACTGGAACCACCCCTCCATCCTGGGAATATTGCCATTGCATTGTCCAAGGACCCAGTTCTTGCCCATGTTCTCAACTGGGTGTGGGGGGATGGCCATTAGGGAAGCTTGAGGAGAAATGCAGATCATTTGTATCCAAACAACATGAACTATCAGTGCACAAGGGATGCCTCCTGTGCGGAATAGAGTTGTCATTCCTACTGTGTTGAGACATCGGGTGTTGGAGGCCCTACATGTTGGACACCCTGATATAGTGCGAATGAAGGCTCTGGGGTGCAGCTATCTATGGTGGCCCAAGATGGACAGCGAGATTGAAGAATGCATCAAGAGATGTGAGAAGTGTCAGGTTTCAAGACCAGCTCCACCACATGACCCAGTGCACCCATGAGAATCTACAAAAACGCCATGGTCATGGCTTCATATCGACATTGCAGGCCCCTTCTAGGGACAAACTTTCTTGATTATTGTTGATTCATACTCCAAATGGTTAGAAGTGGTTCTGCTATCGTCAATGACATCTTATATTGTTATGAAGACTTTACGCAGGCTTTTCACAACACATGGGTTGCCAAACACCATTGTCTCAGACAATGGGGTCCAGTTCACATATGTGGAATTCCACACATTCCTGGATAATGGACTGATTTGGCATGTCACTTCAGCCCCTTTTCATCCAACAACCAATGGCCAGGCCGAGAGGATGGTCAGGACAACAAAGGATGCATTGCAATGGATTGTAGAAGGTGACTGGGACCGACGCCTTGCAAGTTTTCTCCTGACACAACACATCACACCTTAGAATAGTAGAGTTGGAAGGGGCCTATAAGATCATCAAGTCCAACCCCCTGCTCAATGCAGGAATCCAAATCAGAGCATTCCTGACAGATGGCTGTCCAGCTGCCTCTTGAATGCCTCCAGTGTTGGAGAGCACACTACCTCTCTAGTAATTGGTTCCATTGTCGTATGGCTCTAACAGTTAGGAAGTGTTTCCTGATGTCCAGTTGAAATCTGGCTTCCTGCAACTTGAGCCCATTATTCCATGTCCTGCACTCTGGGATGATTGAGAACAGATCCCGGCCCTCCTCTGTGTGACAACCTTTCAAGTACTTGAAAAGTGCTATAATATCTCCCCTCAGTCTTCTCTTCTCCAGGCTAAACATGCCCAGTTCTTTCAGTCTCTCCTCATAGGGCTTTGTTTCCAGTTCCCTGATCATCTTTGTTGCCCTCCTCTGAACCCGTTCCAGTTTGTCTGCATCCTTCTTGCAGTGTGGAGACCAGAACTGGACGCAGTATTCAAGATTATGCCTAACCAGTGCTGAATAGAGGAGAACTAATACTTCACACAATTTGGAAACTATACTTCTGTTAATGCAGCCTAATATAGCATTTACCTTTTTTGCAGCCATATCACACTGTTGGCTCATATTCAGCTTGTGATCAATGACAATTCCAAAATCCTTCTCACATGTCATATTGCTGAGCCAAGTATCCCCCATCTTATAACTGTGCATTTGGTTTCTTTTTCCTAAGTGTAGAACTTTGCGTTTATCCCTGTTGAATTTCATTCTGTTGTTTTCAGCCAATGCTCCAGACTATCAAGGTCCCTTTGAATTTTGTTTCTGTCTTCCATGGTATTAGCTATGTCCCCCAACTTTGTATCATCTCCAAATTTGATAAGCATGCTTTGTACCTCCTCATCCAAGTCGTTAATAAAAACGTTAAAGAGCACTCGGCCCAGGACTGAGCCCTGCAGTACCCTGCTCATTACCTCCCCCCAGTTTGAGAAGGCACCATTGATAAGCACTCTTTGAGTACGATTCTGGAGCCAGCTGTGGATCCACCTGATAGTTGTTCCATCCAGCCCACATTTAGCTAGCTTGCTAATCAGAATATCATGGGGTACTTTGTCAAAAGCTTTGCTGAAGTTGAGATATATTATATCCACAGCATTCCCACAGTCTGCAAGGGAGGTTACCCAATCAAAAAATGAGATGAGATTAGTTTGGCAGGATGTGTTCTTCATAAATCCATGTTGGCTCCTAGTAATCACTGCATTTCTTTCGAAGTGCTTACAGATTGACTGCTTTATAATCTGCTCCAGAATTTTCTAGGGATTGATGTTAGGCTGACTGGTCTGTAGTTCCCAGGTTCCTCCTTGTGCCACAACTGGAAGGATCCCAGCCGAGCTATTAATGAACAGACGACTAACGACTCTGCTTGATCGGTTGCATCCTGACTTGACTGAGGACTGACCTACTAAGTCCACTGCAGTTCAAGAACCTGCACGGGTGTTCACCCCAGGTGACCCTGTGTATGTCAGGAACTATGGTGCTAGTGAAACATGGATTCCTGCCACTGTGACCCAAGCCACAGGCCCATTGTCCTACAAGGCTCAAACACCAGATGACCATGTGTTACATCGACATGTGGACCAGATGAGAGAACGAAGCTCACCTCCATCAGTTCTCTCTGAGTATGGTGGAAATATTCAAGTGGAAAGAAAAAATGAGCCAGTGGCTGCTCCTGATGCCGGACAAGAGCAGTTGCTCCTGGACCCTGAAGTGGACCAGCAACAACCAGAGCCAAATGGGGAACTTCAATGCAAAATTGTCATCGATCGAACCACACCAGGGCTCGTTCCAAGTATCTTCAGGACTATGAGATCTAGGGGTGTGGGGTGTGGGGTATTGGCTCACCAGGCTTGCTATACCAGGAATGCTGAGTCAGTTCCAGGCTGTGGCAGTTTCAGTTCCAGGCCTGCCTTACAAGCAGCACCGTGCTGTGGGCCTTGTTCTCTGTATATAATTAGTTATAGTAAAGTTCTTGTTATTGTTTAGATCCTCTGTGTGGCCTCTTCCTTCATGATACTTTTCAGAAAGAGCAGCAGCTGCAGCAAAGGCTCCAAGATGGGCTAGATTGCAGAGGAGAATGTAGAGGCATCCTTGCATGGCACACTCTGTGGGGCAAGCAGCAGCAGCAGAAGGGAACTCCAGAGCCATGGCAGGAGCCCCCCCAACATGCTCACACTCCTCTCCCCCCTCTCTCCCTCTCTCTCTCTCTCCTCCCCTGATTCCTCTGCCACCCCAGTCTTCCAGATCACTCCCCTTTCCTTTCTACCCTCTCTGCTTGCACTCCTACTTCCTTGGTTGCTCTGTTTTCTGTTCATCTGCTCAAGCGCCATATAGAGCCTGAAAAGCACATAGTGCTTCTTCAGCTCTATGTACATAGAGGAGGGGGGAGATAAGTCACATTGCTGTATCATGATGAAGGGGGCAGTGAGGAAGGCTTAAGCAGAATTCTCGTCCAATGCAAATTCAGTGTTAAGGAAAAGCCACTGAGTTTGCAGCAAGCATGCTCGCTTCACAAAGTGAAAATGCAAACTATCGTAGAATCCAGTGTCAAAATCTGACTTAAGTGGAATTCTTGCCCATCCCTAATCCCATCACCTGCCACTAGGGCTGTGGGGGAGCCCTCTTTTAAGATTGCCATTCAGTAGTTTTAGTGTCTTCCTACAAGTCCCACCCCTTAGCAAATGGAGATCTTTGTCCAGCATAACAGATCCTCTCATTGGGAAAGACCTGACTCATTTTCAAAGAATCCCAGGTCCCTCAGAAGAATATTATTTAGAAGCTGACACATTGACTAATTGATTCAGTATAAATTATGCAGGGTACTAACTGGCACTAAGGTTTTCCACCTGAAACCTCAAATGCAATTTGATAATTGGGATAAATAAATAAAAGCTAAAATAAAATAAGTATACAGCTTAACTATAAATTAAACCCAAGTGATTTACAAAGAATGTTGAACATACATTAAAATTGTCAATAAAAACAACATTAAAAACAAGTGTATATAATAATAGGTAGTTTAGGAAGGGTGATGGTAAGGAGACTTTGAACTTGGACTGAGATTGCTCCAGATATACTGATGTGTGAGAGTACATTCACCATGTGAATCTGAAAAACAAAGTCTCCACAGCACCATCTACTGATTTTTCCTTAAGAATTATACATACTAGTTAAGAATATTTCTCTTCTTTGTCTGCTTAATGTAATGAAGCATATGCCTAATTTCCTTCCCGTTCTCTTTATGCTTCTTACCTTTTTAAAGCATTCTCTTAAAATGTATGTTTAGGCAAATTGAAGTTTTATACTTCAGAATTCCCCTTTCTGAAACAGAATAATTGCAGAATCTTACCTAGTTATCAATATAAAGCTCAATGTGTCATTCTAAATTTATGAACACACCAGTCAGAAAACCTTTACTTGAATCACTTCAGCTCAATGCCTTGGATCCTAAGTTAAGTGGATGGAAGGGTGCTTATGAAAGAAAAGTTACCTGTGCCCTCATTCAGGTAATGTTCCCTGCTCCTCTCAAGTAGATTCTCTGGAGGTTTGAGGGCCTCCTAAACAATAACAATATGTAAAGGGGCGTGGAGGATTGCGTTGGGAGTACATATGTAAGAGGCAGCAATTTCTGTTCCAACCTGTATTTGTCATAATCAGCATTGTTTCTGTTCAGTACAGTTCAGTTTCTGCCAAATACTACCTCAGTATTGCTGTCTGCTATGGCAGCATTTTCCATAATATCTGTCTTATTTCTTGTCACCAGTGCAGCTCTACCCAGCTGGTAAGCATAAGGTTCCATCTTGTGTTGGGTGGGGTGTTGGGTGGGAAGGACAGGCAAGGCAGGAAAGAGAGGTCAGACAGGCAAGGCTGAACCTCATGCCCAACTGCTTGATCCTGCCAGTGCACACCCCTACTCTCCACCCATCAGCTAATGGGTGTGTGTGTGTGTCAATCCTGCAAGGTTCAGCTGCACATGTGAGTTCCCTACAGGGAACTTTCTTGTACAGCTCAGTCCTGCAGAAGGCAGGATTTAATCCCCTGAGCATCAGCAGATGGATGTGGGAATTAAATCTTGCTTGGTTGGTTGTGTGCATGAGTTCCTCTGCTCAACCCTGTAGAAAGCACTCATTGCAATTTAAAGGAAACATCAGAACAATTTAACAAACGGCATCATTAATTATTTTCATATGCAGGACTTAAAAACAACAATGTTGGGGGCAATTATCGATTGGTACTTCTTGACTGATTTCCATTCCTGACTTTAGATGAACATGCGAAATGCAACAATCTCTGCTTCTGTATTCTCAGAATTCTCAGACATCCCTAAGTTGGAGGGGTGATTTAAAAAAAAAATTGGGCAGAAGCCTGCCATCTCCCACCCCCCGCCCCTACCCCACATTGTTGCATCAACAAACAGAACAAAGGTAAAGAAATGATATTCCTATCGTCTCAAAAATAGGCTGGACTATATAACATTGCAAGGGGAAAAAGTTTATTGCAAATAAACATTGCAAGGGGGAAAACATACACACATTCCAGAGAAAAAGAGGTTCCTCCAGCAGCAGTCACTGGAGATTTAGAGCTACAATCCAACATAAAGTTAAACATGCTTTAGCCATTCACTTCCCTGGGCTTAAATAAATGTGTCTAATGCTGTGTTGGATTGCAACCAAAATATACAACCTATTTGTCCGCAGCTGGAGGCCCCTGGGCCACTTCTGATCCCCCGGAAAATGTTGCCTAGTGTGGACCAGTTGTCAATGTAAAGGTGAAAGAGGTATAGAGAAAATGGCAACACCTGGTAGATCACTTCAGGAGGGGAGTAGTGGTTGAAGGTCAGGCTTACCAACTCTCTGTCCCACCTCAAAGAGGCCCTCCAGGAAAATGAATTGCTGACCAGAAAAAGAAATGTTCCCAAACACTTATAAAATGCACAAAAGCTGATGTCTGGATTACAAAATCATGAAACAGTTGTCTGGCCCTATAGAGCCAGTGCCGTGTTCCTTAATGGTTTGTTTAAAGCCTCCTTTTTTTCAAAGATATAATATGTAAGATCAAAGGCTTGGAGTACAGGTCTGTATTTAAATGCCCAAATGGAGTGGCAGGGCGGGGGGAAATTAAAAGCATCAGATGAAATGGTATAGATTGACAAATCCCCATCTCCGCCTTGTAGATGAGGCTGGATCATGGGGCAGAAGTCCTTATATGAATTAACTTTGATATGAATTTCAGAGACTGAAATGAATTGGGTAGCAAAGCTGCTGTTGCCTGCTCTGCATTAACAGCAAGCTTATACAGCAGAGGTAGAAAGGATCCTGTGAGAATGAGATAAACACCACTGCAATTTCAGAGGGTGCGCTTATTATTTTGCATAATCATAATAGATCTATTATCTCTATATTTTCAGTTGTACGAAAACAATGAATAGTCAGAGAAGCCTACGTACTTTCTCCCCCAGAGCCAAGTTAAAACATTGGCTTTTTTCAGCACTAGCAAATAATCACTGCATCACTACCAACAAAACAACTACCCAGCCTAATTCATTTCATTATACAACAAACCTCCATCTTATACAAAATCAGCACAAGTAGGTTTCTCATCCTGCAAGTGGGGTTAAAACACAGTAGAGGTAGTCAAATCTACCTTTTATGGTATCTTTTATGAACTCCACCTACACATCCTTAGGCAAATTATAGGTGAATCTTTCCAAGTCTTTTCTTCTCCACTTGTAAAAGAGAATGAATACAGACTCGCTGGACCCAGGTGCTTTAGCCTTTTGCATTAATTTTTTTCTTATTCCTGGTGCAGTCCACCCTTCTAATAATAATAATAATAAATAATAATAATAATAAACTTTATTTCTACCCCGCCCTTTTTCCAATAGGACTCAGAGTGGCTTACAACTTAAAACACCATTAAAACATACAAAGTATATAATTAAAAATAGAATTAAACTTTGAGAAACATTAAAACCATAAAACATACATTAAAAACAGCAGACAATTTAAAATAATAAGACCATATAATGTAGTCACCAATCCTAGGACACTTAATCCTAGTCGTTCTCTATCCCAAATGCCCGTTGAAATAAAACAGTCTTTACTTGTCGCCGGAAAGACGGCAAGGAGGGAGCTAATCGCACCTCACTCGGAAGGGAGTTCCATAGCCTAGGGGCGGCCACCGAAAAGGCCCTATCTAAGGAGCTCAAGGCAACAGGAGTTGGTGAGTTCAGGTCATGCTATTTTATGTGACTCAGGTTAATGATCAAGGTCTTCCAATCAGCTTATTAATGCTAAATACGGACACAATTCTGTTACTCTGTGCTCATAGACGCATTTCACAGCAATGCTGGGGGACTTTAATGTTTACATCTAGGCTGACTCAGGACTTCATGGCCTCAATAACTATGGGCCTTTCCCAGTATATCAATGACCCAGCACATCTGGCTGGACATATCCTCAACCTGGTCTTTGCCACAGAGTGGATTGGTAATACTCCATTGATTGCAAGGAAGACTCACTGTGAGTCCATTGTCATGGACAGACCATTTCCTGGTGAGATTTGGGATGAATAGCTTCCACTCTACAAGGGTGGGGGGAACCATTAAGATGGTCCACCTTTGGAGACTTATAGAATTTGATGGGTTCCTGAATCTTCTGGGGGATTTTACGGCTGGCACTCCTGCCGAGGCACTGTGGAATGGTGAGATGCGCAGAGCCATCAACATGATCACCCACAGCCAGGAGGTTGGAGCACAGGTGGCCTGACTGAATACATGTAAGGTTGCACCACCATACCTACCACATACTGGTGGTGAAGAAAGCTAACTTCTCTGCCACCATTGCATCCACAAGTAGCTGGTCTGCAGAGCTTTTCCAAGTTGTGAATGGGCTTTTGTCATCTGGCCAAGAGAACATTGCTCTGACACCCATGGAGGCCTTCTGTAACAACTTTGCGAGGCACTTTAGGGACAAAATCACTGACAGAGTTGGATACTATGTGTGACAGCCCACTTAAAACTACAGATGAGGTAAACCAGGTTCACTCCCCTGGTTAAATTCTCCCCCCTCATTGGAACCAGTTGTCCTACCTCACCTGCCTTTTGTAACGTCCCCAAGGTCATTGACAGCCTGTGAGGTGACTGTCCAAAATAGTAGCAGTCATCTAAATAGCAAGAGTATATGTTCCAATATGACTCCAGGTAGGTGACCAGTTCTGTTTGGGTTCTGCAGTTATTCAAAAACCTTGTTATACCACAATATTAACCAGAGCCAGGATATAGGATAAAACAAAGGGAAAACTCATTTTTAAACCAATAACTTCTTCAAGATAAGCATGTATAGCTGGCACATAAGCATGACTGTTACACCATTACAGATGTAGCCTTTCCTTGAACTCTCTCTCTCTCTCTCTATTCCTTCCTTAACTTTTTCCTTTCCTAACACTTCAAAACATTTCCCATTTCAGCCTATTCCCATTCTTCCTCTAACCTTCTATATACTTCTCCCTCCCTCACTCTAACCCAGCAGTGAACTCTCAGTGACCACACCAGACCCCTGCTCAATCTCAACTCTCTTCAACTGAAAAAAACAGTCTTATTACGCTCTCCCCCTTCTGAACATTCCAATTGCAGGATTGGCTAATGACGGGAAAGGGTGGACCCTAGCCCTGTCCATCATACCATGGTATGAGCAAGTCCAGTGGAGGAGTCGAGAGCACTGATCCATCTGTACTGGATCAGTTTCAGTTATGGTGGCCTGAAGATGTGGACAAGCTGCTTGAAGAAGTGTGCCCAACCACCTGTCCCCTTGACCCCTGCCCATCTTGGCTTCTTAGAGCTAGCTATAGGAGGTTGATTGGGTGGGTCCAGGGAGTGATTAATATTTTGCTGGAGGAGGTGGGAGATACCACCTGCCTTGGAGGTGGTAGACCTATTCAGCAAAATGGCCACTTTGGAACGTGTTTTGAACTCCCTACAGATTGGGGGCCCAGTTCATGGTGTACTTTTGGCAAGCTCTTCTGCCACTCTTGGATGTTGAGTTCAAGTTGTCTTCATCCTACCATCCTCAGACTGATAGCAAGACAGAAAGAGCCAATCCATGCTGGAGCAATATTTATGCTGCTATGTAAGTTATTAACAAGATCACATTGCTTCACCTTGTGTTTGGCTTTCCAAAGGTGCAAGTATAAGTACATTGGGCAGTTGGCATTTTAAAATTGTTAACAGTTAGAGCAGAATGGGGAACCTGTAGCCCTCCAAATGTTGTTGGACACCAACTTCCACCAGCCCCAGCCAGGATGGCTAATAGTCAAGGATGATGGGAGGACCACAGGCTTCCTATCCCTTAATTAAACTGAGAGAGCTATGAGTTTAGCTGGACTGGAAACAAGACGGGATTCTGAAATGTCTTGAAGCAAATGATAGAGCAAATTTAAACCTGCGTTCCTTGATTTCTATAAGGAAAATATGGATTATTAGATTTAAATTACTGCTTGCCCTGTTGATACCACCACCAGGTACAACCCATGTGGGATGGGAAAGAGTGGCAAAACTTAACATTAAACTGCTTCATAAACTTGGAAGGAACATACACTTCTGGGTATGGGGAGGAATTAGATTCAATTCACATTTGAAGTGAACATCACTAATTTGCACTTTCCAAAACTGTATGCGAACCAAAACACAGGTATCTTTCAAATCTGCAGATGATACAAAATCGGGAGGAATAGCTAATACTCTGGATGACAGAAATAACATTCAAAGGGATCTGGATAGGCTGAAGCATTGGGCTGAAAACAACAGAATGGAATTTAAGAAGGTTAAGTGCAAAGTTCAACACCTAGGAAAAAGAAATCAAATGCATAGTTATAAGATGGGGGATACTTGGCTCAGCAATACTACATGCAAGAAGGATCTTGGGATTGTTGTTGATCACAAACTGAATATGAGCAAACAAGTGGCTGCAAAAAAGGCAAATGCTATTTTAGGCTGCATTAACAGAAGTATAGTTTTCAAATCCCATGACGTTCTACTTCCCCTCTATTTGGCACTGGTTAGGGCTGATCTTGAGTACTATTTCCAGTTTCGGACAGTACATTTTAAGAAGGATGCAGACAAACTGGAACAAGTTCAGAGGTGGGCAATAAGGATGATCAGGGGACTGGAAACAAAACCCTATGAGGAGAGACTGAAAGAACTGGGCATGTTTAGCCTGGAGAAAGGAACACTGAGGGGAGATATGTTAGCAAGTACTTGAAAGGTTGTCATACAGAGGAGGTCCAGGATCTCTTCTCAATCATCTCAGAGCGCAGGACACAGGAATAAGGAGTCAAATTACAGGAAGCCAGATTTCAGCCGAACATCAGGAAAAACTTCCTAACTGTTGGAGCAGTATGACAATGGAACCAATGACCTAGGGAGGTGATGGGCTCTCCAATATTGGAAGCACTCAAGAGGCATCTGGACAGCCACCTGTCTGGTGTGCTTTAAGTTTTATTTCTGCATTGAGCAGGGGGTTGGGCTCGATTTCCAACTCTACAATTCTATGATTCTTTGATTCTATGATTAACTGTTAATACCTTTTAGCAGGCTTCTTTTATTGTCTTTTTAAATTACAGATGTTTTTTATGTTTTCATGGAATTCTTTATTGTGTATTTTAATTATGTATGGACTTTAAAGTTGCTTTTAAACTGTGTGAAACCATTTTGGCATGAAAGTGGTATATAAATGAATAAACAATAATAATAATAGAGGAACATAGTACATTAAATTTAAGAAGTTTACTAGGATGGGACTATAGCCAATCATAATGCAGGCTGTGAGCATTTGCAGGGTTCCTTCTTCCCTGGACAGCAAGTTCTCAGAAAAAGACAGGCTATCATTTGCTGCAGTCAGAGCTGTCTACAGTGCTGCTATTGCATCTTGTTTGCTTATTCTTAAAAACTATCATCAGGGAGAGAGAATGCTGACTGTGGACTGAACGTGAGATGACAGTGTGAGTAGTTATGATTTTAAAAAAAAAAATCCTTGGATTGGAGGAGGGTAAGGTGGCCTCAGTGGCAGTATTGCAAAGGTCCTCAACTTTGCCCTTTTCATTCCTGTGTTAGCTTTCTCTCTCTCCTTCTGACAGCCACATTTCGCAACTATGATGCCTACTCTCTACCCCATCTTTATTTTTCATCTCAGCCTCTCTCATTTGTGCAGATGGTATGATGGGTAAATATGCCACCATGACTTATGCAAACCAAGCAGCCTTGGGGAGTCACAGAGATGGTCAAATCTGTCAAGTTTTGCTTTCTCTGATTTTCTTATTTTTCCAATCTGAAGTTGAGTTCTCCACTTTTCTCCATCTGTTTGCTTTCAAATGTGTTCTCATGAAAATTCATCAGCATTGTAATGCAAATTTCCCCTAATCTATATATTTTGTATGCAACTTGCCTAATATCATGCATTTTTGTATGTTGTTTCACTAATATATAAATTTCCCCTAATGTATGCATTCTTGTATATATTGCTTGGCTGGAGAGCTGCATTGCAACATTCAGAGAAGTGTGAGTTTTCACTCGATGGCCTTATAGGCCCCTTCCAACTCTACTATTCTATGATTCTATGATCCAACCCCCTGCTCAATGTGGAATCCAAATTAAAGCATACCCAAAAGATGCCTGTGTAGCTGCCTCTTGAATGCTTCCAGTGTTGGAGAGCCAGCCCACCCTCTCACCCCGGTAATTGAAACCATTTTTTTTTACAGCTCTGACAGTTAGGAAGTTTTTCCTGACGTTCAGCCGAAATCTGGCTTCCTGCAACTTGAGCCCATTATTCCATGTTCTGCACTCTGGGACGATTGAGAAGAGATCCTGGCCTTCCTCTTTGTGGCAATCTTTCAAGTACTTGAACAGTGCTACCATATTTTTCCTCAGCCTTCTCTTCTCAAGGCTAAACATGACCAGTTCTTTCAGTCCACGAAAGCAGTCCAAGGCTGTCCCCTCGGGGAAGAAAAATCAAAAACAAGCAAAGAACTGTAAAAAATCTAAGAACCTTAAAAATACAGAAGGCCCAGCAGTCCAAAAAATGAACGTTAAACCATTATTTAGGTCCGCCGGGACCTAGACTCTCAAGTTATAGCAGTAGATCCTAGTGAGATGTCCGGAGCACAGTCTTGTCCTGTTTTGTTGGATGAGCTTCAGTTGGTTCAACTCGAGGACGTGGACAAGGTGCTTGGACAGGTACGTGCAACCACTTCGGTACTGGATCCTTGCCCCTCCTGGCTGATAAAAACTAGTAGGAATGGAGCAGGTAGCTGGGCCAAGGAAGTGATAAATGCCTCTTTACGAGAGGGAGTGGTCCCGGGCTGTCTGAAAGAGGCAGTGGTGAGACCACTCCTGAAAAAGCCTTCCTTGGACCCAGACAATTTTAACAGCTACAGGCCAGTGGCGAATGTTCCATTCCTGGGCAAGGTCTTGGAACGGGTGGTTGCTGGCCAGCTCCAGGCGCTATTGGATGAAACTGATTATCTAGATCCATTTCAATCGGGTTTTAGGCCCGGTTTTGGCACTGAGACAGCCTTGGTCGCCCTGTACGATGACCTATGTCGGGAAAGAGACAGAGGGAGTGTAACTCTGTTGATTCTCCTTGATCTCTCAGCGGCTTTTGATACCATCGACCATGGTATCCTTCTGGAGAGGCTCGCGGAGTTGGGAGTTGGAGGTACTGCTTGGCAGTGGTTCCGCTCCTACTTGGCGGGTCGTCTCCAGAAGGTAGTGCTTGGGGAACATTGCTCAACACCGCGGGCTCTCCAATATGGGGTCCCGCAGGGGTCAGTTTTGTCCCCCCTGCTTTTTAATATCTACATGAAGCCGTTGGGAGAGGTCATCAGGAGTTTTGGAGTGCGTTGTCATCAGTATGCTGATGACACGCAGCTCTACTTCTCCTTTTCATCTTCTTCAGGTGAGGCTGTCGATTTGCTGAACCGTTGCCTGGCCTCGACAATGGACTGGATGAGAGTTAACAAACTGAAGCTCAATCCAGACAAGACTGAGATGCTGTTGGTGGACGGGTTCTCTGATCGGATGGTGGATATATACCCTGTCCTGGACGGGGTTACACTCCCCCTAAAGGACCGGGTTCGTAGTCTGGGAGTCTTTTTAGACTCTTCCCTCTCACTTGAGGCTCAAGTAGCCTCGGTAGTTAGGAATGCGTTTTACCAACTTCGGTTGGTAGCCCAGCTACGTCCCTATTTGAGTAAAGAGGACCTTACATCAGTGGTACATGCTCTGGTAACCTCACGTTTGGATTACTGTAATGCGCTTTACGTAGGGCTACCTTTGAAGACAGTTCGGAAGCTACAACTAGTGCAAAATGCGGCGGCCAGATTGCTGACAAGGACCAAGCGGTCCGAGCATATAACACCTGTTCTGGCCAGCTTGCACTGGTTGCCAATATGTTTCCAGGCTAGATTCAAAGTGTTGGTATTAACCTATAAAGCCTTATACGGTGCGGGACCACGATACCTTGCGGAACGCCTCTTCCGATATGAACCGGCCCGTGCACTACGTTCTGCTACGAAGGCCCTCCTCCGGGTTCCAACTCACAGGGAGGCCCGGAGGGTGATGACAAGATCTAGGGCCTTCTCAGTGGTGGCCCCCGAACTATGGAACAGTCTCCCTGAGGAAGTACGCCTGGCGCCGACTCTGCTCTCCTTTCGGCGCCAGGTCAAAACCTTCCTATTCTCTGAAGCATTTTAAATTACACTGATTTAATTTTAAAAATGTTTATTGTGTTGGATTGTTGCTTGTATTTTAGTATTGTTTTGTTATTTATTGTATTTTTATGCTGTTTTATGTTCACCGCCCAGAGAGCTATTGCTAGTCGGGCGGTATATAAATTTAATAAATAAATAAATAAATAAATATTTAAACTTCTTGAACCTCAAAGGTTGACTACTGTCACACGTGAGCACACCCCATCTCTGCTTTCCATCTATAGTAACCAGCAGAAGGCGTTCCCCGCATATTCTAGCGGAGATTTGCTTGAGGAGGACCCAAACAGTTTTAGAGAGGAAAGCTATAATACAACAGCCTCCCAGACAAATAGAAAGATAACAGAGGTCAACACTTATATCCGTCCTTGGAATCTAGTTCTCCAGCCTGGAAAATTGGTGATAACATATAACCCAAGGTCTGCAAGACAATGGCCTCCCTTTCCAAGCGTGGCTGTTTTGGATAAGTGTTTTGCCCGCCTTTTGCACCCACGGCATCCCACTAATTACATTAAATCTATGACCAATGTATCCATCATGTCTGGAATTTGGCGTTTAATTGTAACATTTCACTCTCAAGCAAGCGCACATCAGATTTACGATGCAAGAGAGGAGTTCTTCCATAGAGGTCTATTGATTCAGCGCTATTATACCAATTCTTCCGCTCCAGAACCTCTATGGCCGCACTTAGAACGTTCAGTGCACCATACCCGATTAGAGACAGAGTCATCTTTAACCTCTGACTATTCGCAGGACAAAGTACAACTTTCTCCCGGGTCACCCTCTGGTCCATCCTCAACGCTCTCTATTTCGCTTGGTGAGTTGGATCTGGAAGAGAACCAACTTGCAGAGCTTTATTCCCATTTACCAGCTTTGGAGAGAGACTTGGTCATTAACAAACTCTACTCTCTAATTCATCACCTAACTGATACGAACCAGCGTAAAGACCATACTGGGGCAGCGGATATCGCTTCTTCATCGGATAGGCCTCCCTCTCTGATACAAGATAAGCTACCAAAATTGCGTCCATCTACTGGGGCAGTCTTCATTGACGAACTGGGTCTTCTAGATCAGATTGAAGAGCTGCATTGACCTTTCTGTCCTAAGCTTCCCCCTCCTACACTACAACTACTGTCCTGGAATATAGCAGGATGGCCTGCTAAACAAAATAGCCCAGATCTTATTAACTACCTAAACAAAAAAGACATAATTTGCTTGCAGGAGACTTGGAATACCTGTGACCTAAATATAGACGGTTTTACTTCCATAACTTTACCCGCTGACTCTCCTCTGTTTAAATCTAAAGGACGTCCTAAAGGAGGCTTGGCGATCCTTATTTCAACAACACTAAAGGCCCTCATTCGCAAATTACCGTCTTGTCACAAATATGCTATGGCTGTTTCCTTGACCTTTGATTCCTTGTCAATCCTACTAATTAATGTTTATATTCCGCCGGCCATCTCTAGGATACTCACGGACCAAATATGGGAGGATTTAGATCAATATATCACGGAATTGGAGGCCCAATTCCCCAAGGCTTCCATAGTTATTTTGGGAGACTTTAATGCCAGAATTGGACAGAATAATGAGAGGCTCCTTGACTCTAAGTTATGGAGAGGTGAAACTAACTCACATCTAGTCCCCGACCTAGAGAGGTCCTCTAAGGACCTAAAAGTCAACTATTCAGGAATATGTCTAACCCGCATTACTGGAAGCCATAACCTCATCATTCTTAATGGTCTGAAGCCCTTTGATGCCCAAGCGGAATTTACGTACATATCAAATAGGGGAAGCATCGTAATCGACTATGTGATCATAGCTCTTCCTCTCCTGAACTTAATAACTAATTTTTCGGTAGGGAAGAGACTTGATAGTGATCACTTACCCCTATCCTTCTCAATTCGTTTAAAGACAACCTGCCGGCTTCAGGCAACATATAATCCTGTCGCTAATCACCTGTATTTTAGACATAAACGCCCTATGTGGTCTGCGACAGTCGATTCTAAAATAGTGGAATTTATTTCATCTCCATCGGCCAAGATCACACAAGAGTTTCTTGGAAACTCCCCAAATCTTCCTGAGTCTTTGAGTGTCTATGAATCTCTGATTGAGTCTCTTCAGCCATTGATAGTACCTAAAGGCATGTCCACTCAAACAAACTTAAGCTCTGGTTCACACAGTTGGTATGATTCAGAATGTCTAACTATGAAAAGACACCTAAATATATATATATTTAAGCTACCGCCGGCAAAATGCTAACTGCTTGCTGGATGCCTACTACAGCATTAAAAGGAATTATAAGGCTCTTATAGCCTCTAAAAAATGGCAAGTTTACAAAAGGGATGGGAAACCCTGAGACAAGCAGCCATAAACAAAAACTCCAAGAGCTTCTGGTCATTAGTTAATGGCTCTATCAGTCCGTACAATCATGCCCCCTGTAATATTCTCCCGAGTGTCTGGGAACATTACTTTGCAGGCCTCCAAAAGGACTCTTGTCATACTTCCTTAAAGTCCCTGTTCACTGATGACAATAAAAATTTTCCTATTTGGCCCCCAGTCATGCAGTCAGAAATATTTGAGCTGATTAATAATATAAGGCCGGCTAAAGCCCGGGTATAGATAATCTTCTCCCAGAGCTTCTGAAAAAGTACTCAGTCTGGTGGGCGCCTATTCTGGCCAACTTATTTACATTGATTAATAAATCTGGACACTTCCCCCAGGCTTGGAAGGAATCCATTGTTGTACCCATTTTTAAAAAAGGTCCTAGGGATGAGCCTTCCAGCTATAGGCCAATTAGCTTGCTTTCGGTCATTGGAAAGCTTTATGCCAACTACCTAAAGAGTAAATTGCTAAATTGGATGGAGGGGGAAAATGTATTAGGATGGGAACAGGCAGGCTTTAGGAGTGGCAGATCCGTCATGGACCACTGTCTCCTCCTCCATCACTTAGCTGAAAAATATAGGAATCACGTCGGGTGTGGTCTTTGCTTTTATCGACCTGAAGTCCGCCTTTGATTCCATCCCGATGGACTTACTTCGGGCCAAACTGGATAAATCCTCTATTGACAAAAGGTTGCTGTTTCTGATATACAATCTTCATCTGAACACTTCGCTTCGTGTCCGTTGCGGACGGAATGGAGATCTCTCCAACTCGATCCCCACGTCAAAAGGTGTCAGACAGGGATGCGTATTGGCTCCTCTCCTTTTTAATTTCTTTCTGAACAACCTGGCTTCCAATTGTCTTATGACTGATCTTCACTCTCCTAAAATCAAAGATAGCAGATGTCCCCTTTTGCTCTACGCTGACGATGCAGCCCTGCTTTCCTTTTCAAAAGTAGGCTTCATACGCCTGATTAGAGTTTTTATGAATTACTGCTCAGTGAACTCATTAACAATTAATTTCACTAAAACTAAAATATTAGTGTTCACAAAATCTCTTTCGATCTCTAGATGGAAAATTAATGGCCACATCATTGAGCAAGTCAGATCCTATAAATACCTAGGAATTACATCCCATGCTTCTCTTTCCTGGGCGCCTCACATTCGTGCGGCAGTTGCCACGGCGTGGACAACGATGAAGGCCATTTTACACTATTACTATAACAAAGGAGGACAATTTATACCAGCAGCCATTCAGGTTTTTAGAGCCAAAGTTCTACCCCAATTACTATATGGGGTCCAGTTATGGATATACTCGTTTAACTCCACAGTCGAAGCAGTTCTATCTATCTTCCTGCGCCGAATCTTTGGAATCCCCAGTTGTGTCCTGAATGCGGCCTTAAGATTAGAAGCTGGCCTAAGTTCAGTTGAATGCTTAGCGTGGTCTATGGCTTTCAACCTGTGGGCTAAAATTGCTTATGTTTGTCCGCCAGGTTATCTGTCACTCATTGAGGAGGATGAGTTTCTTTCCACTTGGCAGAAATCAATCACAGCTAAGCTTCCTCATTTAGGCTTTTCAATCGAATTCCTTTCCTCCCAAGCTTTTAATAAGGCTAGACAGATCATTAACACCCGGCTCAGGAACATTGACACACAATCTACTATACAAGCAGCAGCTAAAGTCTGCTCCCCCCTTCATCATAACCTGAGCCTCCATCCCCTAAAGTATGCTCCTTACTTGGAGGTTCTCACGAATCCCAAATACCGACTAGCCTTCTCTAAGGCTCGTTTTAACTGTTTAGAGTCAGCTCTTTTGGAGGGTACATTTCAGGGTATTCCCCTAGATCAACGTCTCTGTCCGTGCAATGAAGGTGACATAGAATTGCTTGCTCATGTTCTCTTAGTTTGTCCAATATACTCGGTGGAAAGGAACCAACTTATTTTACCTTTTATGCAAGGATATTCTAACAGTTCCTTTGAGCACTGGACGTCTAGGCTTTTGTCTGGTAATAACAGCTCACATTTGATACCAGTTGCTAAGTTCTTGTATATAAGTCAGTGTAAACACTTATTAATTGGTCATCATCATTTTTCTTAATTGTTCCGATTATCAATTTAGTAGTTATAGTGTATAATTGATACAAGTGACTAGATTTGTCTGTATTTGTTTTATTTTACTCTTTTTTGACGGGTCGTTGACTGTAATAAAGATCTGACTGACTGACCAGTTCTTTCAGTCTTTCCTCACAGGGCTTTGTTTCTAATCGCCTGATCTTCCTTGTTGCCTTCCTCTGAACATGTTCCAGTTTGTCTGCATCCTTCTTAAAGTGTGGTGTCTGGAACTGGACACAGCAGTCAAGATGGGGCCTAACCAGTGCCGAATAGAGGGGAACCATTATTTCATGTGATTTGGAAACTATACCTCTGTTTATGCAGCTTAAAATAGCATTTGCCTTTTTTGTAGCCACATCCTACTGTTTGCTCAAATTCAGCTTGTGATCATCAACAATCCCAAGATCCTTCTTGCATGTAGTATTGCTAAGCCAAGTATTCCCCATCTTACAACTGTGCATTTGGTTTCTTTTTCCTAGGTGTAGAACTTTATACTTATCCCTGTTAAATTTCATACTGTTGTTTTCAGCCCAATGCTCCAGCCTATGAAGATCCCTTTGAATTTTGTTTCTGTCTTCCAAGGTATTAGCTATCCCTCCCAATATTGTATCCTCTGCAAATTTGATCAGCATTCCCTGCACCAAGTCATTAATAAAAATGTTGAAGAGCACTGGGCCCAGGACTGAGCCCTGCAGTACCCTGCTCATTACCTCCCCCCAGTTTGAGAGGAAACCATTGATAAGCACTCTTTGAGTATCATTCTGTAATCAACTGTGGTTCCACCTGATAGTTGTTCCATACAGCCCACATTTCACTAGCTTGCTAATCAGAATATCATGGGGCACGTTGTCAAAAGCTTTGCTGAAGTCGAGATATATTATGTTCACAGCATTCCCACAGTCTACCAGGGAGGTTACCCAATCAAAAAATGAGATAAGATTAGTCTGGCAGGATTTGTTCTTGACAAATCCATGTTGGCTTCTAGTAATTATTGCATTCTTTTTAAGGTGCTTGCAGACTGACTGCATTATAATCTGCTCCAGAATTTTTCCAGGGATTGATGTCAGGCTGACTGCTCTGTAGTTCCCAGGTTCCTCCTTTTTGTCTTTTTTGAAGATAGGGATGTTAGCCCTCCTCCAGTCATCCGGCACTTCATCCACCCTCACAGCCACAAAGGTAATAGACAGTGGTTCCGAAGTTCTTCAGCCTTTCCTTCAATATTGTAGGATGCAGTTCATCAGACCCTGCAGATCTGAACTCCTTCAAAGTGAGTAAGTATTCCTTGACCATTTGTCTATTAATCTGAAGCTGCAATCCTGACCCTTCAACTTCACGTTTACCGGGAGGGTCAGGGACCGTCTTTTGGGAGCAGACTGAGGCAAAGTAGGAATTGAGCACTTCCACCTTTCCTTTGTCATCTGTTATCATTTTGCCATCCTCACTGAGTAGCTGTATGACTATTTGTTTTCTCTGTCTTTTACTATGGATGTACCTGAAGAAAGCTTTTTTGTCACTTTTAGCATCCCTTGCTAACCTCAGTTTTAGCCTTTCCGATGCCATCCTTGCAATTCCATGCTATCTATCTGTACTCTTCCTTGGTGGCTTGAAATATTTCATATTTCAGCCAGAAAGGCATTCTAGAACACTGGTACCACCAGTGAAAAAGCTCACTTTTATGTCACCACAAGTCTATAATAATTAGGCCATGGCAAAATTAACCAGGTTCCATTTGCTGATCTTAGGGCAGCAGCAGAGAGGATGATTTTTCAGGTAACCTGATCCAGAGTCATTTAGAGCTTTATATGTAAGTAGCAGGACTTTAAAAATGGCTAATAGGCAGCCAGTGCAGATCGCTTAGCATGAACATGAGATGTGTCTGATAAGGAGCACCACTCACCACCCTGGCTGTGACATTCTGCACCAGCTTCAGCCTCCGAAACAGCTGCAAGGGATGCCACATGTAGAGCACAGTCTAAATGTGAGATTACCAATACAACTATCACAGTGGCTGTATTATCCCTGTCCAGGAAAGGTCATAGTTGATGCACTAGCAGAAGCTGGTGATAAGCACTCTTTGTGACAAAAGACACCTGGGCCTCTATGGACAAAGATGGTTCCAAGAGTATCCCTAAACTGTGTGCCTGTTCCTTCAAGAACCCTGTCTAGAGCAAGCAAACTCAATTTTTGGACCTGGGAACCACTTACCCACAGTGTCTCTGTCTTAACAGGATTCAGCTTCAGTCTGTTGGCTCTCATGCACTCCAGACAGTGGTTCAGCTTATGCACCTGGTTCAGATTTAATTGAAAAATAGAGCCCCAACCTCCTGATGATTCCTCTCAATGGCTTCATACAGATGTTAAATAGCATTGGGGACAAAATAGTGTCTTTGTGGCACCCTGCAACCAAGCTCCCAAGCTGTAGACATGTAGTCCCCCAATGCTATTCTCTGCGACTGGCCATGGAGGTAGGAATGGAACCACCATAAAACAGTGCCTCCCAATCCATGGAGATGGTCCAAGAGGGTACTATAGTCAATGTTATCAAAAGCCTCTGGGAGATCCAACAACAGCAACAGGGTTGCACTTCCCCTGTCTCTCCCTCGGAGGTAATCTGCAAATGCGACTATGACCAATTCTGTGCCAAACCCAGGCATGAAACCAGACTGAAATAGGTCAAGATAGTCTGTTTCCTCCAAAAATGCTTGCAGCTGAGCTGCTACCACCCTTTTGAACACCTTACCCAAAAAGGGGATATTAGAGACTGGACTATAGAAGTCAAATACCTCAGGATCCAGAGAGGGCTTTTTCAGGAGTTGTCATACCAGTGCCTCCTTCAAGGTAGTTGGGAACACCTCCTCATGCAAGGATGCCTTAACTACTCCCTGGACCCTCCCAGTCAGCCCTCCTCCCAACTTGCAAAAATAAGCCAGAATGGGCAATGGTCAAGAGGGCAAGTAGTGAGACAGCCAGCCAGAAGCACCTTGTCCACAGCATCAGGCCTCAAAAGCTGGAATTGATTTACAGAACTGGACAAGTACACTGGAGACTGTATTTAGCAGCATCAAAATCAATATGAAGGTGAACTATTGGTCCTTGAAGTGCTTAGCAAATGTATCATAGCAACCTTTGATGGTTCCAATGCCCAATTAAGTGGGGTAGAAAGTACCTGCTTTTTCACCACATGAAAGTGCTCTTCTGGGCAGCTACTTAAGAACACAATGGAGGCAGCAATGTGGGTTTTTTTCACTGCCATCACTATATGATAGATGTAGTTGTGCCTTCTGCTATTCACACTGAAGCTTCCACCACTTCCACACTAGCCATTGTCTGGCCGGCTACATTGCTCATAGCTCTGAGGAAAACCAAGGAGCACAACGAACTTTGCAGTGTTTAACTGGTCAGTCCAGGGCAATCTTGTCAATAACCCTCCCCATATCTAAGGGCAGAATCACCCAACAAAGGGCCCATCCATACCTAACCTCAAAATCCACATTTTCCATATTCGGTTGGTGGCCTTGAGATCCATACAATTATCTGTTTGTGGTTGGATTTATTTGTTAAAATCAAGTTTTCAAGCATCCATATGTGTGGGCTTTGGGGGGGGGAGGGGTCTAATTCCCTTTTGCATTTTGTCACTCTCCTAAATCCACCTCTTTACAGTGATTGGTCCATAATGGTAGTTTGCTTTTCACACACTTTTCTGGAACAGCACAAAAATGTATATTTTTTTAATTAATGCGCATGTGCAGGTTTGTGTTTAAATAGAAATTCCTTCAACTGCAGAAGGCACGAATTATTATTATTATTTAATATTATTAACAAACTTTATTGAAACTTTTAAAAAAATACCCTTGTCTGAGCTATTACATATAACATACTGTACTACTTAAAATTAACTAATGCAGAGGTTATCAATGAATTGTTTATGTAATATTGCAAAATAGCTTTTAAGTGGAAATATTCATTAAACATTCAATTTTATGTTTGATTGCAAAATAGTATTATTTATTTATTTATTTATATCCTGCCCTTCTTCCCAGCAGGAGCCCAGCAGGAGTAATTTTTTAATTAAAAAAGCAATGTGATACAGCTACAGAAGCTAGAAAGAGGAAGTGCCCTGGTTTAATACCAGAAACAGCAATGAACTGTAAGGGAGGAGGAGGAGGTGTGGACAGAGGGTGGGATCTAACCCAGTCATCCACCAATAATAAAAAAAAGCAGGGAAAGACATCCTCACTACAGAGGTTAGCGGGGTTAATAATCAGGACAGAAATAATTGGTTTATAGCAGGATACGGGAAGTGCGGATTCCTCTAGAGAAAGCCCAAAATGGCGGGGAACGTCATATGGACGGTGGCAAATTAATGGACACACAAGGGGGTTAGATCACAGATGAAAAGGAGGTATGGATGGGCCCAAACCATCAACTTTGTGGCGACACCTACCCTGTGGAATTCCCTCCCCTTGAATATTAGGCAGGCGCCATCTCTGCTATCTTTTCAGCGCCTTTTGAAGACTTTCCTCTTTCAACAAGCCTTTTAAGTTGAGACCTATCCCAGTCTGCGTCTGTGTTAGAATTGCTTGTTAATACGTTTTTTTAATATGTTTTTAATCCTTTTTTAAAGTTGTTTTTAAAGCTTTTTTAAAAAAATGTTTTTAACATTGTTTTGTTTTAATATCACATAGAGGAGGGTACAGATTTGTTCTCTGCTGCCCCAGAGGGTAGGACTAGGTCTAATGGTTTTAAGTTGCAGGAGCGTAGATTCAGATTGGACATTAGAAGGAACTTCTTGACAGTAAGGGCAGTTTGGCAATGGAACCGACTGCCTAGGAAGGTGGTGGGATCCCCTTCTCTGGATGTCTTCAAGCAGAGGCTGGACAGCTATCTGCAGGAGATGCTCTAGCTGTGGATTTCCTGCTGTGAGCAGGGGGTTGGACTCGATGGCCTACAAGGCCCCTTCCAACTTTATGATTCTATGATTCTATGATGTTTTAAAGCTTTTTTAGTGTTTCTGTTTGCCGCCCTGGGCTCCTGCTGGGAGGAAGGGTGGGATATAAACCAAATAATAAATAAAATAAAATAAAACTTTGGCTATTAGAAAATCCCCCAGAGCACTAAGGAATTGATCAAATTTCATATGTCTCTGAGGGCAGACCATCCACATCAGGGGGGTGGGGGACTGATGCTGCAAGCCCAAACTTTATCAGACAGTGGTCTGATCATGACAAAGGGATCAAATCCAACCTTCTAATATCCAAACCACCACCCCACTAGGTGAAGACTAAATCTAGTGTGTGTCCTGCCCTGTGTGTTGGTCCATTGAAAACTTGGTCTGATGCCCTGAGTCTGTGTTTTGTGTAGGGCTTTGTCAAGGGACTTTTATATGTTTCATTGTTGTTTGATAATTTAGCAGAGTGAAGAAAACACATGGCTCCACAGCTCCTGAGAAATGTGCAGAGCATGTAACAAATTATTTACATAACACCAGAGCTTGTCTCCTTTTGTTTCAACTACTACTTGGTGCTTTTCCCCCTCTTTGTTCCTGAACATTGAACACTTGGGACTGTCCCATGGCTCAGCTGTCATGGAGGCCATGAAGTCCCAAACTGGACTAGACAAAGCAGCCTCAGCGTGAATGTTGAAGTCACCCAAAATCATTATCCTGGGATTCTCCAACAACATGCTGGAAACTACCTCCTCCAGCTTGGTCAGGGAGGCCTTTGGGCAATGGGATGGGCAGTAAACCAACAGCATCACCAGTCTGTCCCTCTGACCCAACAACAGGTACAGGCCCTTCAGGAGCCACTCCAAGGCAAAGGTTTTTTCTGGCAATCTGAATGGATATCTTCTGGACCACAATTACTCCTCCAGCCCAGCCTCCCTGCTTTGGTTGGTGCTGCAGTGAGAAAGCAGGGCGGCAAAGCTGAGTCAAATTATTATTATTATTATTATTATTATTAAATCTACACCTTCCAATTTCCCCAGCCAGGATACCATCCAGATCAACTCCCTAATCCATAATTACATCATAGATGAGGGGGGTCTTGTTATGCAATGACCCAGGTTAGGGGTCTCAGTAGCCAAGTCACCAGTTCCCTGCCACATAGGGCCAGTAGAGGGAATAGCATGAAGCCATGTTCTGTAAATTCTATGTAAATTCTACTGGGTCAATTGACTAAATTGACAGAAGGGGGGGAGGAAGAGGCAAAACTGCCAGAGAGACCCAGCTGTGCTAGCAAAATGACCACATGTTGTGATTGTATGTTATTATGTTTTGTTTCTCCCTGGAGACATAGTAATGGTTTCTTATTGGATAGGAGTTTAAAAGAGCTGATTGGCTGATTTGAAATGATGAACAGAAACAAGTTGGAGAGTGCTATTTCCACTCTCTGCAAATGGAAACTGAAGGATTTAAGTAATGTATACATAGAAAACTTCCAGCATGGTGTCTTGTTCACCTTAATTTACCAGTCTCCACTTGTCTATGCTTTCTGGGGCTGGGAGGTGGTTCAGAAGGTAGTTCTTCTTCCACAGGTGAGGGTCCTTCCAGGGCAACCTCTGGAGGGAAGCATAGCAAGGTCTCTCTCTGGGTACCAGGGTCTTCCAGATCTGTTCCTGAGTTGGGGCTCCACCAGCTCCCCAGAGTCACCTGGTTGAGAGGTCAGGATCTTCATTGGAGGATAAGTCATCCAAGGTCAAGTCAGGGAACACCACAGCACAATTGCCATGAGACCGAGTAGAAATTCTGGCATTAGTCCTGCATGTAGAAGCAATACTACTCTTTCACCATTCTTCATATCAGCTCCTGCAGTTGAAGTGAAGCTGTAGCTTATTTGAGGCTTTGAGTGTTTACTAGATATTGCACATGCCATGAAGTAATGTAAATAAAGCCCCAATCCCTAAATTAAGGAAAGAATATTTTGTCCTTCCCTCTGCTTACATGTTTTGTATATAACCATGGATTCCAAGCAAGCAAGGATACATCTTCGATTCAGTAGTGCTACCATGTTAACTTGAGTTATTTCCCCCCTTGTTTTATGGGAACACTTAGAAGATCTCTTATCGTGCCAGTGCCCTAACCCACTTCTTCCCCCATCCCAGCTGCATTGAAAAACACATTTGGGGTGAAGTAGGTTGTATTTTCTACTTGCTGTCAGCATCTCACAGTTCCGAGTGAGCGAACAAAGCACTTTAAACCAGCAAGACTCTGCCTCTAAAGGCAGTATAATGGTTTTAAAGAATTAAATTAGTATCCTTTCAAGACATCATCCTGCAGACTAAAGACACAGAACACTAGTTTGATACCATCGTAATTAATTTAATATAAAAGCCAGAGTTGAACAATCTGCAAAATTAATGGAGAGAGTGAGTGAGTTTTTAGTCCTAAATGAGAAAGAGAAGTTAATGCTTTCTGCTTTTGTAAAATAATTTCCCTCAATTTCCTTTAATGGTATAGTTGATTACTAAGATCAGGCTGTATATGTGCCTCTTGGATAATAATGCTCCTCCCTCTGCCTTATGGAGGAGGAGGTTAGCCCTGCCCTACTCTTTCAGACCGGGAGTATAGTCTAACGAATTGGCAGTCAACCATGTGGATCGACATTAATAGAGATCTGTGAGGAGCACATATTTAAGCGTTCACACACACACACACTCATTGGATTCTCTGTGGTGCCAAGTGGGAAGCGAGGAGGAGCAGACTGTGCCAAGTGGCATTCATCATCAGCCTGCTCAGAGTTTTGGGAGTCCCAGGCAGGAGTGGAACAGATAAGAAAGAGGCTGAGTGGATCACAGAGCAGGCAAGTAGTGGAGAGAGAAATTTTATCCCAGAGTTTATTAGTGCCACAAAAGGAACTTTGTGTGGAAGGGAGGTAAGGGAGAGTGCTCAAAGACATCTAAAGGCTTTAAAGAGCAGTGGGGTCATTGTGGGGCAGCTATAAAGCATGGAAAAATTGGACACCCAAAGTTAAGAAACTGTGGGTAGAGACTAGAGTTGCCAGGTTTCCGGTTTTTACCCAGATTCTGAGTTTTTTTGGGTGGTCTCTGGGTGAGTCACCCCAATCTCCACACTCTAGCTTTCATTTAAAAAAAAACTAAGTTTCTAGGTGGTCCGGTTCAAAAGATATACACCATGGTAAGCTTTCATGGTAAGCAGTATTCAGAGGGGGGTTACCATTGCCTTTCTCTGAGGCTGAGAGGCAGTGACTGGCCCAAGGTCACCCAGTGAGCTTCATGGCTGGGTGGGGATCTGAACCCTGGCCTTCCAGGTTGTAGTCCAACACCTTAACCACCGGATTGGCTCCTGAAAATGTGATTGCTGAACATTACAAATTTCATTCAGGGTTCAACTACCAGGAAAGTCAATAGATCAATATGTCATTGCTTTATGTGCACTGAATTATGTGCAGCATAGCTGAGGGAGTTATTAGAGACCAAAATTGTTATGAAACAAACTATTACTAGAAAGGGAGGTTACTTTGAATATAGTCGTTGAAGTAGCTGGAAGGGTCAAGAATGCCATTCACTGTGCCAAATCACTTTATTCGGCCCTACATGCTTCTCAGGCTTCTCAAGCCACGGAGGTGCAGGCAGTTCAAAACAATACCTTCAATAAAAATGTTTTATCTCACAAGGCAAATAAGCAGGTCAAACAAAGATTTCTGCTACTGTTGTTGGAATCCAAACCACTAAGCGGATTTTCAAGGGTGTCCTGCTTGAAATGTGACTTGCAATAAACACCACAAAAAAGGACATTTTGCCAAAGTGTGCAAGTCTGCTATACAAGCAGTGGTGGAAGTGTGTTCTGATGGAAATGAGGATGAACAGCTGCAGAACAGTATTTTAAGTGTCACCATAACCCATCACACACATTTCCATACTGGCAGGTGAAAATAACTGGCCATTACCGAAGAAGTTTAGCTGACTCCGGGTCTCCTTGCACCATAAATCCTGCTTAGCTATACTGGGTACTATTTTCCAAGGTATGTTTTAACTCGGTCCAGATATAAGCCCAGGGGATTATGAAAGATCCCCTGTAGTTAACCTTCTCCCCTGTGGACCACTTGAAAACTGCTAAAGGTGGACTACTTAATAATTTTTCTGTCTGTTGTAACAATTGTAATGCACTGTGCTAGATGCTGTATTACTTTTAGATGTATCATATTCCTTTTCTTGTATTGTATTTTATTACAATATTAGTTCAATAGAATATATATAAGAAATAAAAGAAGCAATAAAGTATGATTAGAAATCAATAAGAATATTTAATGTGCACACATGGAGCACATGAATTAAACTCGTGGACCACTGGTGGTTCAGGGACCATAGCTTGGGAAGCCCTGCCCTGTTGCTGTCAATGGATGTTTCAGAGCTACTCTGACGTACAAGGACCACACTGCAGAAAGTAAAGTGCATGTTGCAAAGTAAGGATTTCCATAATAGGATGGAATTATCATAGGGTTGCCAGGTCTCCGGTTTTCACCCAGAGATTCTGATTTTTTGGGTACTCTCTCAGGGTGAGTCACCCCAATCTCCACACTCTTAGGTTTCATTTAAAAAATTAAGTTCCTAGGTGGTGTCAACACACATTTCTATTGAGAAGCTGAGTGTGTGAACCTGCCACTCACGTGTCCCATTAAACATGCCTCCTTGAGAGGAGGGAGTATCTTTTGCCAGGGATAAACCAAGCGCTTTGCCCTGAAATGTGCCTAAACAATATGTGTATAACCCAAGAAATGCAGATCCAAACCAGACTAAAGCAAAGCTTCTTTTATTGAGAGAGAAAAAGAATAGTGATACAAAATAACTGGGTGCGTGTCAGCATTAACCATGAATATCCTAACCCATTCATAACTTTAAAGAAATAAAACATCCCTATTGCTATAAGGAATTACAGGTAGAAGAGATTACCTATCCTAGGCCCAGGAGGGGGCAGTGGAACACAGCTGAAGTGATGTGAAGGAGCTCTGACCAAAAAGCAGGAAGGAATCTCTTTGCCCCAAGGTTTTCACCGAGACACAGACTCCCTTCCCAATCTGTGGCCTGCAGTCCTGCACTGCGTTCCTTGAGAGCGTAGTTACACATGTTGGAGCTCAGATCGCCATCTTAGGTCTCCAGCCCTGCTCTTAAATACAGTTTCCCTCTTACAAATCAACATGAAAAGGAGGTGTCTGGGTATGAGGTGATCTCATGTTGTGTGTATATTTCTTGCTGACACTCAGAAAAACTAGTTCTGCTTTCTAATGCTGTCTTTGAACAGTGGGATTGGGCATGAGG
This sequence comes from Rhineura floridana, assembly GCF_030035675.1. Lineage (NCBI taxonomy): Eukaryota > Metazoa > Chordata > Lepidosauria > Squamata > Rhineuridae > Rhineura > Rhineura floridana. Next base: position 157,806,027 of record NC_084480.1, read on the forward strand.
GAATGGGCATGAGGGAAATCTGCCAAAAAATCTGATAATGTTCCTCCCAAACTGCCAAAAGATGGTCCTTGCTTCTTGTCCTCTTTTCACAGTACTTAGGAAGGCACAACGAGTCAGAAAACAGGGGGTGTGGGGTGGGGAATACTCCAGAATACTCCAGGGCCTTGCCACCCCTTCGACTCCAAATGAACCAAAGTGGGGGTTAGCCCAAGCACTCATAACAGTAGTCTGGTTCCACAGATATACACCAAAATGTCAGCAGCTGCCCCCCCCAACTTCTGTTAAATGAGCTAGTAGCTGGCTGCTTGAATCCCTGCCTTTCAGATTTTTAGCCAATAAGTGAAGTCAGGGTTGTGATTGATGAGGGATTTGTTGACCTCCAGACAATAGCTAGAACCATTGCAAGTCCTAAAAATAGCTGCCTTTTCCTATTTACCTAAACATCATGAGTTCAGTAAGTTTACAGGTTTCAGCAGCAGCAAGAGTGCCTTTCTCTCTGTGTGCATAAGTATATTATTTATTTATTTATTTTATTACATTTATACCCTGCCTTTCTTTTCATGATAGAAACCCAAGGTGGATTACATATGGTTCCCAGGCAGTCTCCCATGCAGGCACTGACCAGACCTGACCCTGCTTAGCTTCAGCAGGGCCTCATGTGCCTTTAGACCATAGCCAGACAATATATGAAGTAATGCAGATTCACACAATACATTTAAAGCATATCCAACTCGCATTTAACACACACGACTTCTCTGAAAGAATCCTGGGAAGTGTAGTTTCCCCCTCACAGTTATAATTCCCACCACCCTTAACAAAGTACAGTTCCCAAGGTTTTCATGGTGGGATTCATGTGCTTCAAATGTGGGTTGAATGTGCTTTAAATGCATGGTGTGGATCGGCCCTAGGTATGCTGTGCATTCATTAGTAAATTGAAAAGAATAATTTTAAAATATAATTTTTAAACGGGAAGGGCTGTAGCTCAGTGGTAGGTCACATGCTTTGCATGCAAAGGTCCAAAATTCGATATTTGGAAAAGACTGTTGCCTGGAATCCTGGTGAGCCAAGCCTAGTCCATGTCATCCGTACTGAGCTAGATTTATTTATTTATTTATTGTACTTTTATACCCCCCCATAGCTGAAGTTATTTAATTTATATCCCGCCCTTCCTCCCAGCAGGAGCCCAGGGCAACAAACAAGAACTCTAAAAACACTTTAAAACATCATAAAAATACCTTAAAATACATTAAAAGAAAATGACGTTAAAACATTTTTTAAAAGCTTTAAAAACAAACAAAAATGGTTAAAACATATTATTAAAGAAAACATATTAAAAGCAATTCTAACAGACACAGACTGGGATAGGTGTCAACTTAAAGGCTTGTTGAAAGAGGAAAGTCTTCAAAAGGCGCTGAAAAGATAGCAGAGATGGCGCCTGCCTAATATTTAAGGGGAGGGAATTCCACAGGGTAGGTGCCGCCACACTAAAGGTCCGCTTCCTATATTGTGCAGAACAAACCTCCTGATAAGATGGTATCTGCAGGAGGCCCTCACCTGCAGAGTGCAGTGATCAACTGGTTATATAAGGGGTAAGACGGTTGCATTTGGTACAGGTAAGACTTTTACATATCATTACATCAATGCTATCTATGAAGAACTTAGAGATAGCTAATTACCTTGGAAGACAGAAACAACATTCAAAGAGATCTTGATAGGCTGGAGCACTGGGATGAAAACAACAGTAAGAAATTTAACAGGGATAAGTGCAAAGTTCTACCCCTAGAAAAAAGAAACCAAATGCACAGTTATAAGATGGGGGATACTTGGCTCGGCTGGGTATATAAGGGATAAGATGGTCTTTCAGGTATCCTGGTCCCAAGCTGTATAGGGCTTTGTACACCAAAATTAGAACCTTGAACTTGGCCTGGTAGCAAATGGGCAGCCAGTGCAATTCTTTCAGCAGCGGGGTGACATGTTGGCAATACCCTGCCCCAGTGAGCAGTCTCACCACTGCATTTTGCACCAGGGCAGCCCCACATAGAGCACATTACAGTAATCCAGCTTGGAGGTTACCAGTGCATGGACAACAGTGGTCAGATAGTACCAAATGGCCTAAGTCAGTATGAGGCAGATTCCTTTGTTCCTAAAAGAGGAACGAAACCCAAGGGCCACAGTGATTCTGACATTTATTTATATATTTAATTGCTGTAAACCGCCCAGAGCGGCTGTGGGGCGGTATATAAATGTAACAAATAAATAAATATTTTATTTACAATATTTATATACTGTTTGATAGTAAAAAAAACCTCAAATTGGTTTACAGAAGGAATTAAAACAATAAAAACTTTGTCAAAAACAGTTAAAGACAGGTGTTTGAAAACAGTCAAAATAATAAAACCAACAATGTGTTAAAAACCAATAAAAACATAATAGCTTCTACATGCCTGGGTAGGCTTGCCTAAACAAAAATGTTTTGAGCAGGTGCCAAAAAGAATACAATGAGGCACCTGCCTAATGCCAATAGACAGGCAGTTCCAAAGTGTAGGGGCTGCCTCACTAAAGGATCGATTTCTTCCAAGAGCAGAAGAAGTACTTTGTGGCACCCATAACATGGAAAGCACATCTTGAATTTGGCCTGGTAGCAACTGAGCAACCAGTGCAGAGTTTAGAGCAGAGATATTATGTGCTGGCAAGATCTTACTCACATCAGCAATCATGCCACAACATTTTGCACTAACTGCAGACCCCAGGTCAAGTTGTGCTGCATGGGGATTTCTGTGACCTTGGCTGACTGGCTGCCAGGTATTTTTAGTTTTGGTGTTTGGTTAGGAATCCTGACTGGTTGTGGGATGCTGAGTTTTCTGCCTTACTCATAGGAATCTTGTTGTGGTTGGTATGGTATTGCATTTAGGAAATCATCACTGTCTTTTCTTTTTCTTTTTCTATTTGTATTTCATTTACCTTTGACCTCTTACATCCATAAAAGCAAAAACAGTGGTTCCATGTGGTCAGCTCACCCCCTTAAATGCACTGATGATGCACATTTTTGTTTGCATGACAGTTTGTTTCTTGCCCAATAGTGGTAAAAGAGAATTCACATACTGGGAAGTGTGCTTGCTGTTGTTTTTGCTCCCACACTACTGTCTGTGAGGTAAACCAAGCCATGTGTGTTTTCTCTCTGCCAGTTATTACTCACTGGAATTGGGTTGGTTGGAAAGGGTAGAGAATCTTCTTAAATCTTACTCATTTCTCAAACCTCTCTCTGCAGTGAAGGGCCAAGTCTGTAAAGAAGTTTGGAGCAGCCATGTTAAAAGACAGAGGCAGGGCATTCCAGGCAGGGGGTTGCCAACCCTGCTTTCATATGGATATATTTGCAGAGGATCCCTAGTCAAGCCTTACCAACAGCACAATCCTAACAATATCTACTCAGAAGTAAGTCCTGTTGAGTTGTATGGGGCTTAGTCCCTTAATAAGTGTGTTTAGACTTGCAGCCTTCAGGGGCATCCATCTTTACTCCTGAGTACTCCCATCTAACATCTCTACAACACTAGGCTCCCTTCTTCCTACAATGGCCTCGTGGTTATTGGCCTGGCCTAAAGGCACTTAAAACCTTCTTGCCAAAGCAAGTAGGTTAGATTCAATGTTCCATATCCAGGTTCTAGAAGGTGAGAAGGAATCACTTCAGCTGGACCTTGGAGCACCCTCTTTTAACTAAGATTTGTATCTTAATTTCCAATCAGAGATTTTTTGTTTGTTTGAATGGTTTGCTCTCAGCAACTGTGGTTGATGCTTGATATACAGTACATATAATGCTTAATGACATCCCTAAAGCCCACCCCTGGGATGCTTCTGACCTGGCAACCCTAGCTCCTGTTGTTATGACGACTATATAGCAGCCTCAGTAAAAAACTTAGTAGGGCTGCCTTGAGGTCAAAACTGTTTCCTTGAAGGCCACACTCACACAGCCTTAAGAAGGCCCCAGGACTGTGTTTGTCTTTCCTGGTCATCTGTTCGCTTATTTTTATTTTATCTGCTGAATTTTAATTTCACTGCACTGCCTATTTGTATGAGTGACCAACACTGAATACACTTGTAAGTACAATATGCAATTTGAACAATACATAAATATACCATTTTTGTTTGATGGGAAGGGGGCTTAAATTATTTTTTTTTTTAAAAAAATTCTAATCCTGCAGCAGTTCACTGTCATTAAAAGCTAGTGGAATAAATAGGACAATTATGCTGAGAGAAGAGTGGTTTTATTCAAAGGCACGATGGGATGCATATTTCTTTTTGAATCCTGTGAGTCAGGCAACTTGTTGATACAAATGATGATGGAAATGGTGCTTGCAGATTGATTTAACCTGAGATTATTTATTGTGTTAAGTATAGTTGTTGCTGTTATCTGTTTGATGAGAGGAGACTAAGTGCAGAAGAATGATGCTGTGGTGATTGTAAGATGTACTCTTTACACAAAGGATGGTGACAAACTGGAACACACAGAAAAGCCCACCAAAAATCTCTCTCTTCGACTGCCTCAGGGCCTATCTGTGAATAATCTGAGCCTATCTTTTAACTAAGTTGAACTCGGGAAAGAGAGGGAAGCGTAGACTTTGGGGTACACTTTTGAATTCTGTTTTAGGCCTCTGTTTAACTGCAAGAAAAAAAGTTAATTTGTTCACATCTTTCTTGCCTGGAGTGTAACATCAGCTCCTGATTTTTTTGTAAAACTTGGCCTGGAGCTTATCTAGGCTTAGATTGGATTCACTTAACATTGCAGTGATTACTATTGGTTGATGCTAGAGCCAGTTACCTCTTTTCCTTGGCATTTTGGTAAAAGAATAGCTGGAATTCCATGTATCATGTGGCTGACTGGCAATGAAGAGTTTATATTTCAGGCTGAAGTTATTGTTGTGAAATCATCTTACTAAATACAAACAGAGATTCCACATTGGGGAGGGAGGTGCCAGCTAGCCATGATTTACAGCAGGAATGAAACAATAGTCTAGTAGCACTTTAAAGGCTAGTAAACCCTAAATGTATTATTGCATGGGATTTCATGGATTACCAAGAATGATGCATCTGATGAAGCGGACGCTAGCCCAAACCAGCTTATGTCATTATAAATCTGTTAGTCTTAAAAGGTGCTAATACTGTTCTTTTTGTTGTTTTGCTGAAATTGCACTATGATCTACTTTACAGGGCATTTGTGAGCATAAAAGACCATAAAACATTTTGGCAACCTCAAATGCTATTACCAAAAGTGCAGGGGATGGTTTATATGAGAACTCAGTGTGCAGAGCCTATTTGTAGTATGAGAGCAAAGACTGCACACTTTCTGCACAGCCTACACAGGCAAGCCTTTTCCTATAGATAGTCGCACACTGGATTTGCCAAGGACCTACATGCAAAGTCCAGTGTTTGTAAATCTGAATATCCTAGTCGTGTCCCAGATTCCATTTTCTTTGGCTTTTAGGTTGGGCTTTTTCATGATCTCAAACCTGTCCCTCTCCCTTAGTTCAAAATTGGGGTCAGGGAAGCTGGAGAGACACTTTTTGTTTTGTTTATTTCTTATTTATCAATATTACATTTCTGTCCATTCCACCTTGAGCATCAGTATTAGCCCTCATCCAGGGGCTCCGCTCCTACTTGGCAGGTTGGCTGCAGAAGGTGGTGCTTGGGGAACATTGCTCGGCACCCTGGATTCTCCAGTATGGGATTCCACAGGGGTCAGTTCTGTCCCCCATGCTGTTCAACATCTACATGAAACCGTTGAGTGCGGTCATCCGGAGCTTTGGAGTGCGTTGATGACACACATCTCTATTTCTCCTTTTTCAGGTGAGGCTGTCAATGTGCTGAACTGGCTGCGACAATGGACTGGATGAGGGCTAATAAACTGAGGCTCAATCCAGACAAGACTGAGATGCTGCTAGTGGGTGGTTCTTCTGACCAGATGGTGGATGTCCAACCTGTCCTGCATGGGGTTGCACTCCCACTGAAGGAGCAGGTTCATAGCTTGGGGGTTCTCCTAGAATCATCTCTGTCACTTGAGGCTCAGGTAGCCTCGGTGGCACGGAGTGCCTTCTATCAACTTCGATTGGTGGCCCAACTACGTCCCTATCTGGACAGGGATAACCTGGCTTCAGTTGTCCATGCTCTGGTAACCTCCAGATTAGATTACTGCAATGCACTCTACGTGGGGCTGCCTTTGAAGACGGTTCGGAAACTGCAGCTTGTGCAAAATGCAGCGGCCAGATTGGTAACAGGGACCAGACGGTCCGAAAATATAAAACCAATTCTGGCCCACTTGCATTGGCTGCCTGTATGTTTCCGAGCTCGATTCAAGGTGCTGGTTTTAACCTATAAAGCCTTACATGGCTTGGGACCACAATACCTGATGGAATGCCTCTCCCAATATGAACCCACCCGTACACTACGCTCAACATCTAAGGCCCTCCTCCAGGTGCCTAGTCCGAGGGAAGCTGGGAGGGTGGCAACAAGGGAGAGGGCCTTCTCAGTGGTGGTCCCCAAATTATGGAATGATCTTCCTGACGAGGTGTGCCTGGCGCCATCACTGTTATCTTTTCGGCACCAGGTCAAGACTTTCCTCTTCTCCCAGGCATTTTAGCATGTGTTTTTAAATTGTTTTAAATTGTTTTAAATTGTGTTTTAAATTGTTTTTAAAAATGTGTTTAAATTTGTATATTTGTTTTTAATGTTTTTAGTTACTGTAAACCACCCAGAGAGCTTCGGCTATGGGGCGCTATACAAATACAATAAATAAATAAATAAAGGTGGCAGTCATGAGTCTCCTTTCCCCCATGTTATCCTAACAACAATCCTATAAGGCAGGTGAGGCTGAGAGACAGTGACTGGCCCAAGATCACACAGTGTGTTTCATGGTGATTTTAACCCTGGTCCCCCAGGTTCTAGTCAATATCCCTGAACTTGTTGCAAAACTGTACTCTATTGCTAATTTTTTGGAACAATGAATGTACAAGTCAAAGTCACAGTCAGTGGCAGTATGCTTTCAAATACCAGCTGCTGGAAACCACAGGAGGGGGGAGTACTCTTGCACTCAGGTCCTGCTTGCAGGCTTCCCATGTGTTGTAGGCCCTGCTGGGATGAAGTGAGCAGATGAGAACGAAGTGGAGGAGGAGGCCTTAGAGTGGGATGTTTGAGCCAATGAAATGCCAAGCAGGGAGTGGGACCCAGAAGGCACCCCAGCTCTGGACTTTGACAGTTTAACCCCAGCACCTCCAGACACCCCTGTGGAGAGTCAACCTGACCAGCCAGTTATGTCCCAGCCTGACGCTTCCCCTCTCCCTGCACCCGCATTGCCAGCAGGCAACCCCCCTCCCTCAGAGGGTGAAGACAAGATAGTGACAGAGGCTCTGCGTTTGTCTCATGCCAGGAGGTGAATGCGGCAGGGGATTCAATATACACAGTTGAGGCGGAGCCTTTGCTTGCACACACACTTCCAATACTGACAGTTGGCACACGCAAGCAAGGTGCCCACCCAGCCTTACTTAAGCCAAGTAAGTGGGGGAGAAGTTGCTGAGTCAATGTCTTAATGCCATGAAGTAGTGCCTATCTATCTATTTATTTATTTATTTATTTATTTATTTATTTATTTATTTATTTATTTATTTATTTATTTATTTATTTGTCGCCCATCTGGCTGGTTGTCCAGCCACTTGGGCAATGTACAGAATAAAAACATACAAATACATTAAAACATTAAAATCTCAACAATATAATAGTTAGTCCTAAAGAGATGCTGAGTTCTGAGTAAGCCATAGTTAGATTTATGAAGCTCACTGAATTGAAACTGTCTCTTAGAACAATAAAAGGAAAACCACAGTCATGTCTAAGGCTGAGTTCTTTGAGTTTCGGCAGGACAGTTTGACTCAGCCACCACTTCCTCCACCTGATGGCCCCGACTGAGGGCTTATCCAAACGGAGCAGGATAATCCACAGTTTCCATATTCGGTTTGTCATCTGATAGTCCTCACTTTGCCTTTTAGTTCGCTCTTCCCCAATTAAAAAAAATGCTTTTTTGCACCCGCAGCAGTAAGACCCCTACATTATTTTCGCTTTTTCCAAGCTCCGCCTCTAAAACCTCCCCCTATCAACCAATTGGTCAGCAAAAAAATTACGTATGCTCCTCTCCCCCTTTGCAGCGAAGCACAATATGGCTGTAAAGGAGTTCTCGCCTGGGAAGGAAAGGCTGCTGGTCGGTTTCAAGCCTGCCTTCCCACCCAGAATGAAATGAAATTGAGAAAGCTTTCCGGAGCAGGCTTGAAACCGACCAGAAGACCTTTTCTTGTTTGCATTTGAGATATTACACTTAAACGAATGTATGTGTTTCTGCCTTTATTGATATTTAAGGAGATACACACACTGGCAATGCACTTATTTCTCCAAAAAAGCAAGAAACATGTCACACACACCCTCCTTCTCCCTTTCCTTCCCGTGGAGAATGAAATTGACAAAGCTTTCTGGAGCAGGCTTGAAACCGACCAGAAGCCTTTTTCTTGTTTGCATTTGCGATATTACACTTAAACGAATGTATGCTTTTCTGATTTGAAGCAAAACCCCCAGCAAGTAGAATGAAATTGACAAGGGTTTCGGAGGCAGGCTGAAACCAACCACCCCCCCTTTCTTGCTTGCTATGCATTGCAGATCTCACCCAGAGCAGCCGCCCAGTTTGCAGGCTGGCAAAAAATAAATTGCATCTGCGCAGTAGTTGCAGACACACACCCCAACACCCCACCATTGCGATGATTGGTTCAATTTTCCCGGGCTTATTCTCGCACATGCGCAAAAGTGCAGATACGTGATTGGCTGGAATGAGGAGAAGGGGCAAGGGGAAACACCCAAGAACCGCCCATCAGCTGTAAAGTCCACGGTATTGCATCCTAACTCCTGAAGGCATAGCAGATGATTCCCAATTTTAAACAGCAAATCGCATTTTTGCCGGTATTCCAAGGAGCGGATTTAACCCGCGAAAATACGTAACAGCGTGAGACGTCATTTGGACGACCGAAAAATAATGAATACACATAGCAGGCGTGTCACACATTTTGCAGTCGTCTGGATGAGCCCTGAAAGGAGGACTGTGAGGAGCTGGACAGGAGGAAGCTTTCAGAGAGCCTTCAAGTCCATGCTAGTTGAACTCCAAAAACTCTGAGCCGAGACCCAGACCCTCTGAATAGAGAATCAGACCTTGCACCTGCAAGTGACTCAGCTTGGGAATCAAGTGTCAGTCCTGCAGCAGGGGGCTGCCCCAGCCCTGCCAGTGCCTGCACCTCGTGTGAAGATTCCCGTGGAACTGACCCTTCATTATAGTGGGGGAAAGGAGCAGTTTGCCACATTCATTGCTCAGTGTGAGCTTTGCATCTGCATATGACACTCAGATTATTCCAACGACTTCTTGAAAGTAGCCTTCGTCATCAGCCTCCTGTAAGGGGAGACTGCCCAAGGGGCAATACCTTTGTAGATTTGGAACAACTCCGTGCTAGCCCAGTATGATAACTTTGTTGAGGCCATGGTGGAAATCTTTGAAGAACCCCAGTGGAAGGCCACCATGGTCTGCCAATTGGGAACCCTTGCTGCTAGGCAAGAACACGGGACTTATACCAACACCTTTCGTATCCTGGCCCAAGAGATGGACTGGAATGAGTCCACTTTGATGTACCTATACCATAAAAGCCTGAGCAGTGAGATCCTCAATGAATTGGCATGAACCCCACCACTGGAACCTTATCAGAGCTCATCCGACTGTGCCTGCAGATAGACAGCAGACTTGAAGGTTGTTGCCTAGAACACAAGGCTGAGGTGGCCTGAGACTTGTCTCCCACACCACTCCCTCGTATGGACTTCTAACCCAGTGTGAGAACCTCCACTCAGTTGGGGATGGAGCCCATGCAGATGGGGGGAGCAGCTGTGCCTAACTTAGGTGGAGAAAGAGAAGCACAGAGAGAGGTGTTGTGTCTCTACTGTGGGAAGGCAGGACACCTCACACAGGCTTGCCCCTCCAAGTTGCAGAAAAAACGGTGCAGGAAAACTCCAAATCCCAGCTCTTGTAGAGGTCCATGAGCTGGGATCGACTATAAGCCAGGGACATCAAGTCAGCCCTCTCCTGCCAAAGCCTACCTTACACCTGCCAATCCATCTAGGCTTGCCCATGGGTCAAAGCATCCAAGTGTTTGCCATGATCGATTCGAGGGTGTCCAGTAATTTTTTGGACTTGGACTTTGCTAAACAACAGAGCATCCCAATCCCCACCCTTGAGACTCCCCTGTCCATGGAAACCATAGATGGGCAGCCCTTGACATCAGGAGCAGTCACCCAGGCAACTGCTGGGTTGCAAGTGGAGCTACCTGGGCATGTAGACTGATTGTCCTTCTACCTGGCCACCCTGCCCCGATTCTTGGTGGTCCTGGGGATGACCTGGGTGGCGCAACATGATCCTGTAAACTCTTGAGGGGAAGCAACTGATGTTCCAGTCAGACTATTGCAAACATCACTGCCAGCCTACTGAGGCAGCAGCATCAGTGGCAGTGGCCATCCCACCCTCACCTGGGGAGCCTTCCCTGCCTGCGAAGTACTAAGATTATCAGGATGTCTTTGTCAAGAAGGAGATTGACCAGTTGCCATCCAATAGTCCCTACAACTGTGCCACAGACTTGCTCCTGGGGGCTTGAGTTCTCTCTGGGTACATATATTCATTGTCCGAGCCAGAGTTGGCTGCACTAAGAGACTTCCTGTGGTGAGGACTCATTTGACCTTCAAAGTCTCCTGCTGGGGCTCCTTTATTATTTGTCAAAAAGAAAAGTGAGGAACTTCGCCCCTGCCATGACTACTGGGAGCTGAATAAAATCACCATCCCCAACAACTATCCCTTCCCCTCATCAACGAAATACTGGAGTGACTGTGGATGGCCAAGATCTACACTAAACTGGACCTGCGGGGAGCCTACAACCTTGTCAGGATCAAGGAAGGGGATGAATGGAAAACTGCCTTCAAGACCCGGTATGGCCACTTCAAGTACCTGGTCATGTCTTTTGGACTATCGAATGCTCCAGCCATCTTCCAAAATTTTATGAATGACATCTTTCAGGACTATTTAAATCACTTTATGATAGTCTATTTAGATGACATCCTTATTTACTCTGACTCCCCAGAATAGCATGAGGCTCATGTGAGGGTTGTGATGCAGAGACTGAGAAAGCATCACCTGTACGCCAAGCTGGGGAAGTGTGGATTCAATCAAACCACCCTGGACTTTCTAGGATATCATATTACCCCCACAGGGGTAGAGATGGACCCAGAAAAGGTGCATTGTGTGCTCTCCTGCCGCCCCCCCAAAACCAAAAAGGACCTACAGTAATTCCTGGGCTTCGCCAACTATTACAGCTGCTTCCTTGCTGCTTTCTCCAACATGACTGCCCCACTAACAGACTGCCTGAAAGTGACTGGCCCCTTCCGTTGGACCGAAGCTGCCCAACTGGCTTTCGAGCAACTAAAGCTGTTGTTCTCTTTGGAACCAATACTACAATATGCTGACCCCCACTGACCATTCGTGGTGGAAACGGATGCCTCAGATGTGACCACCAGAGTGGTATTGTTACAACCCACCAAAAAAAAAGGGTGGACTCCTTCCCTGCACCTATTTCTCCCAAAAGCTGACAAGTTCAGAGCAGAACTATATTGTCTGGGAGAAGGAGCTACTAGCCATCTGAGATGTGTTCGAGACCTGGCGACTCCTCTTGGAAGGATCCTGGCATAAGATGGAGGTCCGCAGTGACCATTGGAACCTCGACAGCCTATAAACGGCCCGTAAGCTGAACCAATGGCAAGTGCTCTGGGCCCAGTTCTTTGTGAGGTTTCATTTCCACATCAACTATGTTCCCCAGGCTCAAAGCTGTAGGGCCAATGCACTGTTCCGCAAGCCTGATTACCATTAAAACGAACCTGAGCCCCCACAACCCCATATCCTACCCCTAGAGAAGGTGGTGGTGGTGGCCTGTCCCGATTCATGGATTGAGGAGCTATATGCTTCTCAGAAACAAGACCCTTTTGTTCAGGAGTGGGTGCGTGAGCTAAAGCAGCCCCCTCTGGATGGCACTCCAGCCTTCTCCCAGGGGAGTTTCTCTACCATTATGAGATCCTATGCATGTCCCCCAGGGAGATCCAAGCCAAAGTCCTATGGCAATGCCCTGACACCCTGACTGCGGGGCATTTTCAGGTGTTCAAAACACTGCAGGCCATCACACATCATTTCTGGTGGCCAAGAATAAAGCATGACATCAAGAGATATGTTCAATCCTGCCCTATGTGTATGACAGCCAAGCACACCCCTGGGTGACCAGCTGGGCTACTGAAGCCACTCCCCACGCCTGAGGGACCTTGGCAGATGGTAACCCTGGACTTCATTATGGACCTACCTGCCTTTCAGGGAAAGACTACCGTTCTGGTACCGGTGGATGCCTTCAGCAAGATGGCCCATTTCATTCCGTGTGCCAGCATATCGACAGCCCGAGAGACTGTGCAATTGTTTGTTCAACACATTTTCTAGTTGTATGGGCTCCCAACCAGCCTCACCTCGAATTGGGGTCCCCAGTTCACAGCTGGGTTCTGGTGTGCCCTGTTGTAGCTTCTACAGATTGAATTACAAATGTCTTTGTCACACCACCTCCAGACAGATGGGCAAACAGAGAAAGTGAATGCCACCTTGGAGCAGTATCTCCACTGTTATGTCATTTATCAGCAGGATAATTGGGTGTCTTCATTGCCCTTGGCTGAGTTTGCCTACAATAATCCTGTACATGCCTCTACTGAGCAGACTCCTTTTTTCACCAGTTTTGGCTACCACTCTCGCACTTTCCCCGAACTCCACCTTGGCAGTACCTGCGGTGGCAGAGTTTGTGCAAGAGTTGCAGGTGATGCAGCTGCTGTTACAAGAGCAATTGGCAAAGGCTAAAGCCCCCTATAAGAGAGTTGCTGACCAGAACCGTCAGCCCAGCCCCAAGATACAGGTGGGAAATAGAGTATGACTGTCTACGCATTATTTGCCAATGAATATGCTGTGTCACAAGCTAGAGGCTAGGAGGGTGGGGCCCTTTGAAGTAGAGGCACAGATTAGCCCAGTAGCGTTCCAGCTATGCTTGCCCGCCTCCATGAAGATTCACCCAGTGTTCTACCATTCATTGCTAACCCCAGAAGAGCCACTGAATCCCTACGGGGTATTCAGTGCCCCACCCCCGCCAGTAATGGTTGATGGGCAAGAGGAATATGAGGTGGAGCAGATCCTTGACTTCCATCGATGCTGAGGAGTTTCAGTATCTGATCCACTGGAGGGGTTTTGGATTGGAGGAAAAATCCTGGGAGACAGTGTCGGATGTCCATGCACCAGAGTTTGTGAGAGAGTTCCTTGAACGATACCCTGGCAAATCCAAGCCTCTGGGGTGGGAGGAGGTGCAGCAGGGAGGGGGGGTGATGTCATGAGCCCTGCTGGGACAGGGTGGACAGATGGGAATGAAGTGCAGGAGGAGGACAGAGTGGGATGTTCGAGCCAGTGAAGAGCCGAGTGGGACCCAGAAGGCACCCCAGCTGTAGACTTGGACAGTTCAACCCTAGCAGCTCCAGATACCCCTGGGGAGAGTCAACCTGACCAGCCAGTTGTTTCCCAGCCTGACGCTTCCCCTCTCCCTGTGCCCACATCGCCAGCAGGCAGCCCCCCTCCCTCAGATGGGGAAGATGGGACGGTGACTCCTTTGCCTCACGCCAGGAGGCGAATGCAGCAGGAGATTCAACAGACACGAGGCGGAGCCTTTGCTTGCGCACACACTCCCAACACTGACAGTTGGCACACACAAGCAGGTTGCCCGCCCAGCCTTACTTAAGCCAAGGGGGGGAGTAGTTGCTGAGTCAATGTCTTAATGCCGCAAAGTAGTGCCTAGTTTATTTATTTATTTAATTTGTATCCCGCCCTTCCTTCCAGCAGCAGCCCAGGGCGGCAAACAAAGCACCAAAACACTTTAAAACATCATAAAAACAAATCTTAAAATACATTAAAACAAAACAGCATTAAAAACATTTTTAAAAAACAACCATAAAAAAGGGTTCAAAACATTATTTAAAAAACATATTAAACAATTCTGACACAGATGCAGACTGGGATAGGTCTCAACTTAAAAGGCTTGTTGAAAGACGAAAGTCTTCAAAAGGTGCTGAAAAGATAGCAGAGATGGCGCCTGCCCAATATTCAAGGGGAGGGAATTCCACAGGGTAGGTGCCGCCACACTAAAGGTCAGTTTCCTATATTGTATAGAACGAACCTCCTGATAAGATGGTTTCTATAGGAGGCCCTCACCTGCAGAGCGCAGTGATCGACTGGGTATATAAGGGATAAGATGATATGTCAGGTATCCTGATCCCGAGCTGTGTAGGGCTTTGTACACCAAAACTAGAACCTTGGACTTGGCCCAGTAGCAAATGGGCAGCCAGTGCAATTCTTTCAGCAGCAGGGTGACATGTTGGCAATACCCTGCTCCAGTGAGCAGTCTCGCTGCCGCATTTTGCACCAGCTGCAGCTTCCAGACCAACCTCAAGGGCAGCCGCACATAGAGCGCATTACAGTAATCCAGCCTAGAGGTTACCAGTGCGTGGACAACAGTGGACAGGCTATCCCAGTCCAGAAACGTCTGCAGCTGTCTCACCAGTCGAAGCTGGTAAAAGGCACTCCTAGCCACTGAGGTCACCTGGGCCTCTAGCGACAAAGATGGATCCAGGAGCACCCCCAGGCTACGGACCTGCTCTTTCAGAGGGAGTTTTAGAGAGATGCTGACTTCTGAGTAAGCTGTAGGTAGATTCATGAAGCACACTGAATTGAAACTGTCTCTTACTAAAAGAAAAAACCACAGTCGTGTCTAAGTTCTTCGAGTTCGGGCAGACATAAATAGCTTGGGGTCCAAATATCTAAAAATATTGCCTTCCCTAAATCAACCATTGGGCCTTACAGGGGAGATGCTGGTGGTGGTACCACTGTTGAGTGCTGCTCAGTTGAAACTGAGCAGGGCCTTCTCTATAGTGGTCCCATACTGGTGAGCTCTCCCCCATTATTAACACTTAGACTTTATAGGTCAAAACCAGCACTCTGAATTGAGCCCGGAAACCAAAATCAGTGTTATATGATCAGACCCACCTCCCGTCAACAATCTGGCCCTTGAGTTCTGCACTGGCTGCAGTTTCTGAACTGTCTTCAAAGACAGTCCCATGTATAACACATTGCAGTAATCTAACCTAGAGGTTACACAGGCACAGAGAAGCAAGGCTATCCCTGACCAGAAAGAGTCACAGCTGAGCCACCAGCCAAAACTTTTCAATTATATTCCAAAACTATTTTAGTACATTAATTGATCTTTTTCAGTCAAATTGGGCCCCCTTGGGCCCAAACTGGGCAAAAGGTGTGAAATCTATAGCCCCAAACTGGATAATATGTATTTTATTTTATCCTTTTTTGCTATTTTTTATATAATTAAGGTGTGTTTTTCAATGAAAGCTACTCATTACTGATGCCCAACATGGCTGAAAATTTTGCTAGGGTTATAGTTGTTAGTACTAGTGTACCAAGCCCTAAATTGTCATGAGCCCTGCTGGGAGGGAGAGGGGGATGTTCAAGCTGGTGAAGGGCCGAGTGGGGAGTGGGACCTCAAAGGCGCCCCAACTCTGGACATGGACTGTTCAACCCCAGCAGCTCCAGATACCCCTGTGGAGAGTCAACCTGACCAGCCAGTTGTTTCCAAGCCTGATGCTTCCCCTCTCCCTGTGCCCACATCGCCAGCAGGCAGCCCCCCTCCCTCGGAGATTCAACAGACACAGTTGAGGCGGAGCCTTTGCTTGTGTGAGTGCTCCCAACAGGGACAGCTGGCACACGGAAACAGGGTGCCTGCCCAGCCTTACGTAAGCTGACTGGGGGGGAGGAGTCGTTGCTGAGCCAACATCTTAATGCCGCAAAGTAGTACCTAGTTATTCCTAAAGAGATGCTGAGTTCTGAGTAAGCTGTAGGTAGATTCATGAAGCGCACTGAATTGAAACTGTCTCTTACTACAGTAAAAGAAAAAACACAGCCACGTCTGAGTTCTTCGAATTCGGGCAGGACACCATGGGCATCTTGTTGGTCACTGGACTAGATGCTGGGAGTAGGATGATGGACTAGATGGGCCACTGGCCTGATCCAGCAGGCTCTTCTTATGTTCTTAAAGCAGAGATGATCAAAATA
Organism: Rhineura floridana; assembly: GCF_030035675.1. Taxonomy (NCBI): domain Eukaryota; kingdom Metazoa; phylum Chordata; class Lepidosauria; order Squamata; family Rhineuridae; genus Rhineura; species Rhineura floridana. Next base: position 157,822,315 of record NC_084480.1, read on the forward strand.
AGCAAAAGAGTTCCTTTATCTAAGAACTGTTAAAACTATTACATACAAGCAAACATTTCAGTGCTATCCCTAAGAAGTGGAATACAAATTACCAGGCTAGAGTAGAAACGGATATCTGTTGATTTTAAAAAAGATACATAAATTATACTCTTTTTAATCCACTTATGAGACCACACTTCTGTAAGCAGATGTTGGTTTACTAGCAACGTTTAAAGTCATGATTAAATCATTAAGTAAATCATTGGTGCCATGTGAAGATAGCATCTAAGCCACATTGGCAGATTAGAATACTAATCATAAAAGGTTTTAATTGTTTGACTTTACATCCATTATGGTACTGCTATGTTCTCTCACTTCAGGGAGGAGGAGGAGAGCATATTGTGTTAAGTAGCCATTTTAAAGGGAAGGAGAAAGGAAGGGAGGGTGGGGAAACAGTTTAGTGGCAACCTTAGAGTGAAGTAGAGTGGATTCATCTGAATTTCTCCCTGAATTTTGAATTATTGTTTGTTCAAAATTCAGAAATTAATACAGAGTGCTGTGCATGTGAAATTTCCCATAACTTTGTTCCTTCAGTCCTGCTGTGTCTTCCTCCCACAACGTTACTGATGTGCAAAAAGGCGGTGTTGATATGACTGTCGGGTATGCTTTAACTTGGCTTTCTGAACTGAGCAGGGGGTTGGACTCGATGGCCTTATAGGCCCCTTCCAACTCTAAGATTCTATGACTGTACACAGTTTATAAACATGAAAACAATGAACAACAAGGTGCACACTAGTCACATGGAAATGGGGAAAATATGCAAATGAACTGAAAAATGTGGGGAATTGGAATCTTTACTCCAGTTCTGAAATTAATTTTAGAAAATATCACTAAATTAGAATTCAGAATGAGTACAATGCAGGACAGAGAGAATCCTCAACACAATAAAGCAATTGAGGAAATGTGCTTATCCCTAATTGTAATAGACATTTTCCAAAACAGAATAATAGAATTGGAAAACGTGTAGAAAAATTGTGATGTTAATGATTAAAAAATTGAAACAGCTTCCCCTAAGGAAAAGTTGAATGCTTGGAGATAAGATGACTAAGCACAGATATGATAGAGGTTTCCTGAGGAAGAGCAAGGTGGGCACGGTCAATTAAAAACATAGTGAACACCTAGAATTTTGCTAGAATATATTTCACCTCCCACTGTTTTCTCTTGTGCAAACTGAGACACTCCTGAGGTCCACTGGAGACTATTCTGCAGTAGTCAGTGCCATTATTCCACAATTATGTTTGGAGTTTGTTTAGTGTAAATTTTGCCAAGTGTTGCTGTACTTCACATATTCACAGAAATAGAAACAAAAGAAAATGATTTCCTATAGGAAACTTCACTAAAATTGCAAAGTAAATCAGACATATTTAAAGTGACCATCTGAACTATATCCTCCCTGCTAAAACAAGATCAGCACAGCGCATCTTCTTTCCATTATTTAGGCTGATTGCAGGTGTTGCCACCATTCACCATATGCACAGAGGCACATGTTACCAAATTCTTCCAAGCTATTAGTGAATTTCTCTGCTTTTTAATCTGGGAGGTAAGAAATGGGTTCCTGTGCAAGTTTGCTGAGAATGGATTGATCATTTGCATGCTTATTGAGTTCAGTGGGATTTACACCCCTGCAATCATGCTTAGGATAGGTGAAACTGACCACAGGGGATGGGGAGGGGAGGAGGAGGAAGAGGAGGAGGGAGGGGAGGACTGGAATGGGAGCAGGCAGGAGGGGGAGGGGAGGAGAAGGACAGGTTTGATCATTTGCATGTTTATAGAGTTCAGTGCGATTTACTCCCGTGCAATCATGCTTAGGATAGGTAAAACTGACCGGGAGGAGGGAGGGAGAGCTGGAGTGGGCAGGAGAGGAAGAAGAAGGAAGGGGGGAGGAGGAAGGGAGAGGAGATGAGAGGGGAAGGAGGGGGAGAGCACGTCTGATCATTTGCATGCTTATTGAGTTCAGTGCGATTCACTCCCATATAATCATGCTTAGGATAGGTAAAACTGACCGGGGGGGAGAGGGAGGGTTGGAGTGGGCAGGGGAGGAGGAAGAAGGAAGTGGGGAGGGGAGGAAGAAGGGAGAGGAGAGGGGAAGGAGGGGGAAAGCAGGTCTGATCATTTGCATGCTTATTGAGTTCAATGGGATTTACTCCTATGCAATCACGGTTAGGATAGGAAAAACTGACCATGTGTCGGGACGCAGGGTTGGGGTCCCGGGGATTTAGATCAATGGGATTCACAAGAACTGGAGAGAAGGGAGGGGGCCACTTCGCCTGAGTGGAGCGAAGACAAAGCAGAGGAAATTCCAGAGATAGAGTTACCTAGCAACGGGGACCTTGAGGGTTTTACAGTTGCAAAATCTCCCCTGGAGGTTCCCACGCCTCCTCTGCTCCGAAGCTCAGAACAGACGGGGGAAGAGGGAGGGCTGCTCCAGACAGAGAAGCCTGAAGAAAGTTCAAAGCCTGCCCCCTCCCTTTCCCCCATACCAGAGTCGGAGACTTCAGAAGAGGAGGGGCCCATGCTTCCCCCGTCGCCGCGTACTTGAAGACAGTTGAAGAGACAAGAAAGGGGGGGAGAAGGAGGGTGGCAACTGAGGGTCCGGTAAGGAGGAGCGAAAGGCTCCGCGCCCGTTTGCCCCCTTCTTAAGAGACAGGCGGGAAAGCAGTTCCTTGCTCTGTCAACTTTCTTCCACGTCGCAGGATCTATAACTCTGTGTTGCTTCATGAGAAGGCGCAGTCTATGTTTGGATATTACCTTAATAAAAACTGAATTGCTTTCAACCACAAGCCTGGTTCCTGAGTCCCATTCTGGGCCTGACAGCTTGACAGAGCCACCTAAATCACCCTCTACGCTCTCTTCACTTGACCGTGACAAGATGTCAAAGGGAGCGGTGGGGGGAACAAATCCCACTTCTGAGACGGAAGAAGTGAGACTTTTGAGGACTAATGTGGCTGATCTGCAGACGGATGTTCAAACCTTGCTGGCAGCAGTCAAGGCGCTGAAAACAGATAATCAGGCCTTGCAAGCCATGGTTGATCGGATGTGGGCAGCCCCTCCAGCCGCGGCGGTGAAGGTTCCCATGTGGGGCAAAGTGATCAGTTGGCAACTTTTGTGGCTCAATGTGAGGTATACTTGGATGTCAGGAATGCAGAATTTCCAAGTGATGGGGCTAAAGTGGCCTTTGTGATCAGCCTCCTGGAGGGAGAAGCTGCAAAATGGGTGACCCCGTACCTGGTGAGAAAGGATACCCTCCTAGGAAGATACAGAGGATTTATCCAAGAAATGACCGAGATGTTTCAAGACCCGCAATGAGCTGAAACAGTAGCGCGGCAGTTAGGCGCACTGAAACAAGCCAAAGGAACTGTTTCCGAGTACACTAATGCTTTTAAAATTTTGTCCCAGGAAACTGGTTATAATGAGGCAGCCTTGATGTTTATGTACTGAAGTGGACTGAATGCTGAAATCCTGGATGAGCTGGACAGGACCTCCCCCCCCCACTGACCTGCCAGGGCTAACCCGGCTATGTTTACAGATCGATCACAGGCTGGAAGGAAGGCGCCTGGAAAAGAAACAGGAGGTCCCAAGATATTCAGCATCGGCATCCCGCAGCAAGGTCCTTTCCACTTCAGGAACGGCAGGTAATGCACCCGAGGGACAGGGAGGGGCTAGGCTGAGACTGTCAGAAGAAGAAAAAGAGAGACGCCGCCGAGAGCGTCTATGTTTTTTTGTTCGAAACCGGGCCATGTGGCCAGAGATTGTGGACTGAAAGGGGGGAAGGCCGAGCCGTCGGGAAACTAGAACACCCAGTCCAAGTGCAGGCCGGTGGACTGGGGGCAGCGTTGTATAAAGGCCCTCCAATGACCCAACCCCCCTCCAAAGGAGTGTTGGTTCTACCTATTCAGATTACAACTTCCCAAGGAGTGATGTTTAACTCTACTGCATTAATTGACAGTGGGGCCTTCACGAATTTTATGGATGCAAAGTTAGCCAAGCGTTATGGAATTTCTAGGTGGAAACTGGACGTGCCCCTATCTGTGGAGACCATCGATGGGAGACCCCTGAAGTCAGGAGGGGTGACACACGCCACGGAGGAATTGAAACTCCAAATTCCTGGGCATGAGGAGTTCATTTCGCTGTACGTGTCAGACCTCTCGAACTTTGAGGTGATTCTGGGAATGCCCTGGCTAGCCAAGCACGAACCCAAAATAGGTTGGAAGGAGGCAGTGGTGTGGTTCACCTCTCAGTATTGTCAGGAGAACCTTAGCGGGGGCAGTACAAGAGAGCGAGCAAGTGACCCTTCCTTCGAAGTATGAGGAATTCAAAGACGTATTTGATGAAAAAGAGGCAGAGACTCTACCCCCCCACCGCCCTTACGACTGTGCGATTGATCTCGTGCCAGGAGCCAGCATCCCATCGGGGAAAATTTACTCTCTCACAGAAATTGAGAGGGAGGCCCTGAAGGAATTTCTGGAAAAGAACCTGAAGCGAGGATTCATACGTCCCTCACAGTCCCCTGCTGGAGCGCCTCTGTTGTTTGTGAAGAAGAAGGGGGGGGAGCTCAGACCTTGTAACGACTACCGGGCATTGAATCAGATCACCATCCCTAACAGTTACCCACTGCCCTTGATTTCAGAGCTACTAGACCGCCTGCGCTCAGCAAAAATCTTCACGAAGCTGGATTTAAGAGGAGCGTACAATCTGGTCAGAATGAAGGAGGGACATGAATGGAAAACAGGATTTCTGACTTCTTACGGTCAGTTTGAATATTTGGTCATGCCGTTCGGGCTTTCGGGGAGTCCAGGCGTGTTTCAAAAGTTCATGAATGACGTGTTTAGAGACCTGTTGGACACGTATGTGATTTGTTACTTGGATGATATCCTAGTGTTCTCAAAGAATCAAGAAGACCATGACCAGCATGTAAAAACTGTGTTGAGGAGACTGAGAGAAAATAATCTGTATGCTAAGCTAGAGAAATGTGGATTTGACCTCAAGTCTCTGGACTTCCTTGGGTACCGAATCTCAGCGGGGGGAATGGAGATGGACCCAGGGAAAGTGAGTTGTATATTGGATTGGGGCCAACCTGTTACCAAAAAGGATGTACAACGTTTTCTAGGGTTTGCCAATTATTACAGAAAGTTCATCGCAGGGTTTTCCAAATTAACAGCTCCTCTGACTGACTGTTTAAGGGGAAAGAAGAAATTTCAATGGACAGAGAACGCTACAAACGCCTTTGAGGAGCTGAAAAGAAGATTCGCTACTGAGCCCATTCTGCGCTTTGCCGATCCAACCCACCCTTTCGTCGTGGAAGCAGATGCTTCGGATTTTGCCATCGGGGGGGTCCTTCTTCAATTAGATCAAGAAGGGAAGGAGCTGCACCCCTGCGCGTACTTCTCTAGAAAGTTAAAGCCGGCAGAGAAAAACTATACAGTGTGGGAGAAGGAGCTACTAGCCATTAAGGATTCTTTTGAGAACTGGAGACAATATTTGGAGGGGGCCTCTCATCAGATCGAAGTGCGCTCCGACCACAAGAACCTAGAAAGCCTACAAACAGCCAGAAAGTTGAACCAGAGCCAGATAAGATGGTCCCAGTTCTTCACTAGGTTCAACTTCAAGATTACTTATCATGCCCAAGCCAAAAACCAGAGAGCAGATGCCTTATCCAGACAGCCACAATTCAAAGGAAGCGAGTCCGAGGACCAGCCTCAGTACGTGATCCCACCAGAGAAATTAACGTTGGGATCATGTCAGCCTTCATGGGAAGAAGAACTCAAAAGAGCCCAGCAGGAAGATGCAGGCATGCAACAATATATTCAGGAGGCGGGAAAGGGTCAAGACCCTGAAGTAAATTTCCACTGGCAAGATGGATTGTTATGGTTTAAAGCAGCCAGGTATGTGCCAGAAGGGGAATTAAGACTCAGAGTCCTACGTCAATGCCATGACTCAGTCACCGCGGGGCACTTTGGTATTTACAAAACCATTCAGAACGTGGCCAAGGACTTTTGGTGGCCTAAAATGCGTCGGGATATTGAAGACTACGTAAAATCCTGTTCTGTCTGTATGCGAGCAAAAACACAAACAGGAAAACCAACAGGGCTGTTACAACCGCTACCTGTCCCAAGCGAACCCTGGAAGGACCTTTCCATGGATTTTATAACTGATCTACCAAAGTCACAAGGAATGACGGCCATCCTAGTAGTGGTAGATTTACTCACCAAAATGGCGCATTTTCTTCCTTGTTCAGGGGCCTTAGAGGCAAAAGAGACAGCCAAGTTATTCATCAAAGAAATCTACCGGTTGCATGGATTGCCAAACAGTATAGTCTCAGATCGAGGAACTCAGTTCACAGCTAAGTTTTGGGGAGCCATGTGGAAACAGCTGCAGACGGAGCTAAAACTCTCTTCAGCTCATCATCCCCAGACAGACGGTCAGACGGAACGCCTGAACACTGTTTTGGAAAGATATTTACGTTGTTACGTGTCCTACCAACAGACTGACTGGGTGTCATATTTGCATTTTGCAGAGTTTGCCTATAACAACTCCTTACACTCCAGCACTAAGCAAACCCCGTTTTTCGCTAATTATGGATTTCATCCTAAAGCCTTCCCAAGCAGCTCAGAAGGGGTGTTGGTGCCCGCTGCAGGAGACTTTCTGAAGGAATTACAGGCTGCGCAACAGACGTTGAAACAGCAGCTAAACGAAGCCAAGACGGAGTACAAGAAAGTTGCTGATCTGCACAGGAGAGAGGGCCCTCCCCTCCAACCAGGAGACCAGGTATGGCTGTCCACCCGTTTCCTTCAAATAGAGGCTCAAATCAATCCCGTGGCGTACCGACTGAAGTTACCAGACACGTTTAAAATGCACCCTGTGTTTCATCGATCTCTGCTAACGAAAGCAGCCCCTCCCAGTGATTTACGGCCAGAGGAGCCTCCAGGGGCTCCGCTCCTAGTAAATGAGCAGACTGAGTTTGAAGTTGAGGAAATCCTGGACTCCAGAATAAGGCGCAACAAATTGCAGTATTTGATTCACTGGAAGGGTTATGGGCCAGCAGATAGATCTTGGGAGGCTGAAACTGACGTGCATGCTCCAGAATTGGTAAAACTTTTTCACCAACGTTTTCCCCATCGCCCCAAGCCAGTCGGGGGGGGGAGCACAGCCTGGGAGAGAGGATGATGTCGGGACGCAGGGTTGGGGTCCCGGGGATTTAGATCAATGGGATTCACAAGAACTGGAGAGAAGGGAGGGGGCCACTTCGCCCGAGTGGAGCGAAGACAAAGCAGAGGAAATTCCAGAGATAGAGTTACCTAGCAACGGGGACCTTGAGGGTTTTACAGTTGCAAAATCTCCCCTGGAGGTTCCCACGCCTCCTCTGCTCCGAAGCTCAGAACAGATGGGGAAAGAGGGAGGGCTGCTCCAGACAGAGAAGCCTGAAGAAAGTTCAAAGCCTGCCCCCTCCCCTTCCCCCATACCGGAGTCGGAGACTTCAGAAGAGGAGGGGCCCATGCTTCCCCCGTCGCCGCGTACTCGAAGACAGTTGAAGAGACAAGAAAGGGGGGGAGAAGGAGGGTGGCAACTGAGGGTCCGGTAAGGAGGAGCGAAAGGCTCCGTGCCCGTTTGCCCCCTTCTTAAGAGACAGGCAGGAAAGCAGTCCCTTGCTCTGTCAACTTTCTTCCATGTCACAGGATCTATAACTCTGTGTTGCTTCATGAGAAGGCGCAGTCTATGTTTGGATATTACCTTAATAAAAACTGAATTGCTTTCAACCACAAGCCTGGTTCCTGAGTCCCATCCTGGGCCTGACACCATGGGGGAGGAGGAGAGGAAGGGGAAGGAGATGGCGGCAGAGGCTTCAGTCCCTTATGGAAACCTCGGCCGCCATCTTTATTGATGGCAACCCTGTGCGAACAGCAGAGAAAGGTAGGTGAAGTGTGGGGGATGGCGGGCGGCTCTGAAGCTCGTCTTGCAATCCGCGGGATCGTGGAAGGGGAGCTGTGGGGCCCTCAGGAGCCCCCCAGGGGCTCCTAGAGCTGTGGGGCCCTCAGGCCAGTGCCCAACCTGGCCGCCCTTTGGAACCGGCCCTGACCTCTTGGAGGCTGGGCCTGGCAACCCTAATTTGATCATTTGCATACTTTTTGAGTTCAGTGGTATTTATTTCTGTGCAATCATGTTTGAAAATGGAAATGGACTGCCTTCAAGTCAACCAAACTTATGGTGACCCTATGAATAGGGTTTTCATGGTAAATGGTATTCGGAGGTGGTTTTACTATTGCCTTCCTCTGAGGCTGAGAGGCAGTGACTGGCCCAAGGTCACCTAGTCAGCTTCATGGCTGTGTGGGAATTCGAACTCTGGTCTCCCAGGTCCTAGTCCAACACTGACTCAGGGGAGGGACAGGGAGCGGGAGGGGAGGAGCTCTGTCAGTGGAATAGGAGTCTCCTCTCAGCACCCTTCACAAACTACACTTCCCAGGATTCTCTGAGGGAAGCCATGAGTGGCTCACGTGAAATCAAAGTCTGGTGTGGGTGCGGTCCCCTGATTAGCTGTGAGGCTTTTAGAACACTGACAGTTGGTTCTTACTGAGCATGCCTGACATTATCATAGGGTTCCAGCCATTATTTCTTAAATTAATTAAAAATCAGCCAGGCATTTTTTTAACTTTTAAACTGCAGAAGATGAAGATACTCTGGTATGGGGCAAGGTCAGTATTAGGATTACAGGTACTCTGTGAACATGAATTTTAATGAATTTCAACAGATTATGAGAACTCTCAGAGAAAAAAGTCCAAAAGGACTCTGGATCCCCCCCCCCTCATTTTAGACTTTGAACTCTCTATTCTCTCTGACTGTTTTGTGTATCACCATGAAAATTGAGAGGGTTGTTAAGCAAGCGTTTCTGAGTTCAGGACTATACGTTTTGTAAGGTTTTGTTTCAAAATGAGCTTATGGGAAGCATCAGAATGGCATGGGGGTGTTTTCAATTTAACATTGCGGAATGTGAAAAATCCATGCTGGCTATAGTATAGAGCAGACTTTCCCAACCGGTGTGCCTCCAGATGTTGTTGGACCACAATTCCCATCTTTCCTGATCATTGGCAATGATGGCTGAGGCTGATGGGAGTTGTGGTCCAACAACATCTGGAGGCACACTGGTTGGGAAAGGCTGGTATAGAGCCACACTCATGGCTGTATAATAAAGTCTAACAATGTCTTCAACAAATAATGTTTGGTATAAGGATGTGGCTTACGAACAAAATTAGGAATATTTCCATCACATAGACCAAGAATATATATTTTATCCAACTTTTGGTCTGCATGAAATGAAAGAAAACCCTCTATATCTTCAGCTGCTGCAGACATCAGTGCACTTGCCAAGAAGGAAAAACAAAACCAGTGAGAAGTGCAATAAACCAAACAAGTCTTACGTGGAACCCCACGTCTCCCGGGAGTGGTGGTCTGTAATACATCTAATAAGAGATATTATACCATGTAGGCATTCTGTTGTGGGGTGGTAAGCAGAATATAAAGACCAATGTCTAGTCCTATCCTGGCTATGATGGAAGACAGGAATAAAATCCAAAGGGACCTGGATAGACTAGAAAATTGGGCTGAAATTAATAAAATGAAATTCAATAAAGACAAATGCAAGATTCTGCATTTAGGCCACAAAAACAAAATGCACGGGTACAGGATGGGAAATACCCGGCTTAGCACTAGTGCGTGTGAGAAGGACCTTGGAATTGTAGTGGATCGCAAGTTGAACATGACCCAGCAGTGTGATGCTGCGGCAAAAAAGGCAAATGCGGTTTTGGGCTGCATAAACAGAGCTATAGTTTCCAGGTCGAGGGAAGTAATAGTCCCACTATATTCTGCATTGGTCAGGCCTCATCTGGAATACTGCATTCAGTTCTGGGCACCTCATTTTAAGAAAGATATAGACAAGTTAGAGCGGGTTCAGAAGAGGGCGACGAGGATGATAGCCGGTATGGAGAACAAGTCTTATGAGGAAAGGTTGAAGGCACTTGGCATGTTCAGTCTGGTGAAGAGAAGGCTGAGGGGTGACATGATTGCACTCTTTAAGTACCTGAAGGGCTGTCACATAGAGGAGGGTACAGATTTGTTCTCTGCTGCCCCAGAGGGTAGGACTAGGTCTAATGGTTTTAAGTTGCAGGAGCGTAGATTCAGATTGGACATTAGAAGGAACTTCTTGACAGTAAGGGCAGTTCGGCAATGGAACCGACTGCCTAGGAAGGTGGTGGGATCCCCTTCGCTGGATGTCTTCAAGCAGAGGCTGGACAGCTATCTGCGGGAGATGCTCTAGCTGTGGATTTCCTGCTGTGAGCAGGGGGTTGGACTCAATGGCCTACAAGGCCCAAATCTATGATTCTATGATCATATAAACGATCACTTTATGAAAACATTAAAGGTATTAGAACAACAGGATGACCGGTAAGAAATATTTCTCTTGCACAGTATGGAATTAGAATAATATTCCATTAGATGGTGCTGTAGAGCATAGCAGATTATTTAGGCCTTGAATACATTAACCAGATGAATTCATTAACTATTAGTATAATATTGTTGTAGAATTGTGGGGATGGGTTTGGAAGCAGAACTTGGAAGTTTACTTTTTAAAAGGAATAAATTACAATTACTGTTACATGGCCCCAAAAAGTAATAAATTACCATTGAAATTACAACTGCTCTGAAAGTAACTGATTACTTTACCGTTACTCAAAGGTAATCACTACAATTACACTGTTATTTTTTTAAAAAATGGACTGCCTAATGCTGCACATCTAAGTAGCCTAAAACTTTAAAAATAAACACTCACACAGGGTAGTAGAATAATTTTTTTATCCATAAGATTAACAGAATGGCATAACAGAATCTCACATCCACCCCCACCCCAGCAATGATGATACCCCAACACACATATACTTTTTCACTCAAAATCAAATTTTACACTTGAAATGCTGCTCTATTATTATTTCTATTACATCTTTGCTCCAAGAGTATGTCAGACAAGGAATGTCTTTTTACAGTCATTCTGCTGCCACCAGTATTAAACAAGTGTTCTATTGCGGCAGTTGAAGGCATGCCTATGTTGTGCTACAAAGAGTACCGCAGCATCCCTTTCCACTAAAACACATTTTTATCAATATGGCAATCCCCTATCATCAAAGAAAAATGCCAACTTTAGTATTTTACTAATTGCCTTTGTAACTTTTTTGTCAACAGTATAACTTAGAGGTCACTTAATCCTGTACATACTTACCTGGGAGTAAGTCCCATTGAACTCATTGGGTAGATATGTATGCACAATTGAACTGTCAGAGGTAGAACTTAAGAGACATAATGTAGGTAAACAGAAAATGCACATATCACAAGTAGGGTTGCCAGGTTCTTGGCCTGAGACTGATCCTGTATCTTTAGGGGAAGAGAAAGTCAGCCAAGTGCAGGTGTTCCTGCAACGTTGTAATGAGACAAACCACAAGGTAGAATTCTTTCTTCCCCCTACACAACTTTTAAAGATACAGAAGACCTCTTGGTTGCCAGGCCCAGCCTCCAAGAGGTCTTCTGTGTCTTTAAAAGTTGTGCAGGGGGAAGAAAGAATTCCACCTTGTGGTTTTTCTCATTACAGAGTTGCAAGAACACCTGCACTTGGCTAGCTTTCTCTTCTCCTAAAGATACAGGATCAGTCTCAGGCCAAGAACCTGGCAACCCTAATCACAAATCATCCACCAGAATAAATGTAATCCCTTCTCCTGCAATTAAAAATGTAGTCATGCACAGCATATAGTGAAACTATGGAATTTGCTGCCACAAGAAGCAGTGATGGGCACCAACTTGGATGGCTTTAAAAGAAGATTAGACAAATTCATGGAGGATAAAGCTATCAGCAGCACCTAGCAATGATGGCTTTGTTCTACTTCCCCTGTCAGAGGCAGGATGCTTCTGAATATCAGTTGCTGGAAATACAAGTGAGGAGAGTGCTGATATTGCACTCAGGCCCTGCTTGTGGGCTTCCCTTTAGGGCATCTGACTGGCCACTGTGAGAACAGGATGCTGCAATAGATGGGCCACTGGTTGGATCCAGCAGGCTCTTCTTATGTTCTTGTATGTATTGCAACAAACAACAGAAGTTACTTGTGGAGCATTACAGACCAGGGATAGCCAACGTGGTGCCCTCCAGATGTTGTAGGATTATAATTTCCATCATTCCTGATCATTGTTGTCTGAGAATGATGTGAGTTGTAGTCCAGCAACATCTAGAGGGCACTATGTTGATGACCCAATTAGATTAACACAACTCGCTTCTCACCTACCCACCTGTTTGAAATATGTCCAGAAAAGTATGTTTGTTAAATTCTATGTCTGACAGCACATTCCTTTCAGAGGTAAAAATTAATCTGCAATCCTATATACTTATCCATTTAACTCAGTTAGGCTTAAGTAGACATATATAGGACTGGCCTCCACTTTAAAACAGTGCCTCCAATACCCATCTCACCAAGTCAGCCCAGAAGGATACCATGGTCAATGGTATCAAAAGCTGCTGAGAGATCAAGTAAGAATAACAAGTCCTTCTCCCAATAAAGGTCATCCATCAGGGCGACCAAGGCCAATTCAGTCCCATGATCAGGCCTGAACTAAGACTGGGATGGTTCCAGATAATCTGTTTCATCCAAGAGTACTTGCAACTGCTGCACCACTGCTAGTGCCACTGTGCTAGTAGCAGTGGGCGGCACCCTGTCTATTTCCATACAAAGACGAAATAGGAAGCCCCATCTATAACGCATATGTGCGGCTTGTAGCTTTTCAGTTGCTGGTTTCAAATCTTTACATTTCCTCAAGGTTTCTAACTTAAATCTTGTAGAACCATTGTCTCTTTACCTTCAAATTTCAGCCCCCCTTTTGCCTTTATAGCTTTCAGGAATTTGTGTTTTAAATTAAAGCAAACAAATGCCACAATAATGTCTCTGGTTAGAGTTGTGTTTTTGGGCTTAGAAGTCAGGATGCGGTGAGCCTGCTCAAGATCATCAAGGGATATTGAGACCTCAGTAGCCCACCGCTTTGTTAAGAAAACAAATATGTCGCCTTGTTCTGTTCCTTCAGAAACCAAACCAAAGTGAATATTCCAACTTCTAGCCCTGTTTTCCTGATCATCCAGCTTAGAGGAGGTCTTGGGTGGCCTTTGCTAACATGTTTAATTTATCTGAATTTTTAACATTGAAGTCCAGTGCTTCATTTGCAGCTGTCTCTATGGAAATTGTTCTAGCTGTTTTTTCACAGGGTCAAATGTTTTTTGCTATTCATCTAGGAGAGAGGTTTGACGTTGTTGTCCCTGGGCATTAACAGCAGCCATTATCTCTGCAGTACTTCAGGATGCCATTTCTCCTTGCCCAGTTTTTGTGCCTTTAGCCGCCATCTTAGATTGCACTGAGGGAGATTTTTTAAATAAAGATTTAATGGGTAAAAGAAACAAAAAAAAATTGATTTTGTGGATTCCCAGAGGTGCTCTGATAGCTAATAGGTTGAGGGCTTGTTAAATAGTTTGTGAGTCTTAGGGAAAGCACTCTTTTCATTGAGAAGGCAGAGCAGGATATGGAGCTGCCTCTTTAAGCATCTGTCCTGGCTCGCACACACATGCACCCCCTTAAAATCTGAACTCTTTGGACTAAACATCCCAAATGAATTACAAAAGAATCTTTTAGAAACAACTAAACTGAGTTTGAAGTCTTCTCCAGTAAGGATCCGTCTGGATTTTGGCTTAATGAAGGTTTACAATTGCAATTGCAATATCTTTGCATATGGTCAAAGACTTAAAAGCCTGGGAAAAAATCTCACTATCATGGCTGGGAAGAATAGCGATTATAAACATGGGCATCCTACCAAAGCTGATATTTTGGTTCACAACATTTCCACTTGAAATTGCACAGCAGAAGCCTGGGGAGCAGCAGCTGAGCAAGCCTGAGGTCATGGAGTTGGAAGCAAGCCTATCTGGACACATTGGATTTGCCTTGCCCGCTGCCGGAGGCCAGCCCAAAACCCAGCCGCCTCAAGCCGTGGAGCCTCCCTGCCGCCAGCAGCAGCAGCATCTCCTGCTCCTCCTCCAGTGCTCCTCATTGCCGCCACCCGGTGCAGGGCCTCTTCCTCAACAACTACAACAGCCACCACCATATCAGCCTCCTCCTTCAGGCAAGGTTCAGGCCCCTGAGCCTGAGCTGCCACAACCCGACATGAACCACCAGCAGCAATAGCAGCAGCAGCTGAGCAGGCCTGAGGATGTGGAGATGGAAGCAAGCCTATCTGGACACTGGGGGAAGACACTGCTACCAAGGAATCTGTTATAGCCTTCTTTGAAGGAGATGGACTGTTATACAATGATGGGACTTGACTGTATATTTTCTCTCTCTATCTCTCTTTTGCAGACTAGATTGATTTGAGCTTTCAGCCTGTTTTGTGATATTTTTTGGTGTTATTTATTGATACTGTTGTAGTTTTTAAATTATTATTATGTTAAGAACATAAGAACATAAGAAGAGCCTGCTGGACCAGGCCAGTGGCCCATCTAGTCCAGCATCCTGTTCTCACAGTGGCCAACCAGGTGCCTGGGGGAAGCCCACAAGCAGGACCTGAGTGCAAGAACACTCTCCCCTCCTGAGGCTTCCGGCAACTGGTTTTCAGAAGCATGCTACCTCTGACTAGGGCGGCAGAGCACAGCCATCATGGCTAGTAGCCATTGATAGCCCTGTCCTGTTCTGAATTGTTTTTGTTATATAGTTTTGTTCTTGCTATGGAAGCCACTTTGAGGTCACCTGGTGATGGAAAGCAGCATACAAATATACTAAGTTAAGTTAAATTGATCAGAAAAGACTAACATAGTGGCAACAAAAAAACTTAAAAATTATCTGGGGAAATAGATCCCATAGAATATCCAATGAAAGCCTCTTTCAGAAACCTAATACGGGTGGCCTTGGAGTAACATCTAAATTAGCCCTGTACACGTCTGCTCTGCAAGCAGAATTGGAACAACATCTCTATAGGAAATCACTGTAGGAAATGCTGTGGTATAAACCTAGAGACTATCTCAGACCCAAATCCTACTTTCTACCAAAGCGAACTTGAAAGTTTGGAGCAGACTCTCTTCTTACTTAGCCCTTGTTTTCTCACCACTCACATCAATCATTCAAAATGAATTTGTGGACAAGAACTACATAAAACAATGCTTCTATATGGAAATCATACTGAATGTAGCAGCTTGGATTGAAAATGGGCACAGCATCTCTTATCACCAAGCATTAGTCACATTGGATAAACAACTGTCTCATTATTCCAGTTTTTCTGACTCAGGCATATCACAGAGCTGTTGGCAAATAAATATGGAAGTTTATGTAGAGTGACAGCATATGAGACTTTTATTGAATTTCAACACAAAGAAAGCAATCTCTAATGTTTCTTGCAATCCTTTCTGAAATTAAACTTACCCATGCATAGCCCACATAGAAGATCAAATGGGAGAAAGACCTAACAAGGCTAAACTCCAATATGGAACAATTGGAATGGAATTGGGTGTTTAATAATATTCCTACAAAATTTATAAGTTTCAGTCTTGATGAGAACTTCTTCAAAGCAATCTCCCAATAGTACTTAACCCCACACAAAACCAGAATATATAAAAATATATATACACCTTGCTGGAGATGTAGATCTTTAAGAGCAGATTATTTGCACAACTTTTGTCAGTGTTAAAAGCTATTAAATTTTGGGGAGGGAGTACTTAAAGTGATTCCAGAAAGCTCTGGCTATTATTTGCCACGTAGCCCAAAAATGGTTCTTCTCTGCTATTTAAAATCTCAGGTGAGACTATTGCAACTCTCTTAGCAACTACAGGAATCTGCATTGCTAGGTACTGGAAGACTGAAGCAATCCCTCAAAGGACTAGCTGGAGAAGACGTGGCAAGTAATAACATGCATCAAGATCATACATTTAAGAAAAGAAATCAGAGATCAGCAAGAGTTTATAGAACACTGGGCTTTATTCCTGAACTATTGGAATGACAAAGTCAAAGACAACATTTATTCAGGGCTTGGAAAAGTTACTTTTTTGAACTACAACTCCCATCAGTCCAATCCGGTGGCCATGCTGGCTGGGGCCAATGGGATTTGTAGTTCAAAAAAGTAACTTTTCCAAGCTCTGCATTTATCCTTATAATTTATTACATCATTTGACTTTCAAGGGTTCCCTCCCCCCATTTGATATTACCTACATGATATTTCTTATCAGTTATTTCTGTATGTTTTGTCTTTCTCTACATATCTACCCTTATTTGCTTTCTCTTTTTTCTTTTTCTCTCTTATACACTAGGGCACCGGATTTGCAATTTGTATCCTGCCCAGATTGGAATGAAGCAGCTACAAATCTCTGCAGAGCAGATTGGCTAGTCCTGAATCAATTTGTAGAGATTTATACAGATCTGTAGCTCAAAACAGTCTCTAATGAACAGTGTGTCTCTGAACTGGAGCAATGACAGCACTGTATAAGGAGAACACCAGAAGAGGGGAGGGAGAGAGGTTAGAATGCTATCATCCCATCCAACTTTCTCCAATCACAGTGCTTGGAAGGGGTGGAATCTTAAAATGCAGAAATCTTTTGTAAGTTCTGTCTCTTAGAAATGTTTGGTGGGGGTTGGGTGACATTTGTACAGCTTGTGTATGTTTTGTATTCTTTCCCAATCAATCTCAGTCCCATCATTATTTACATTTTTTAAAAAAATGTTTTATTGTCCATTTCATTCATTTGAAATGTAGTGCTGGAGGAGAGCTTTGCGGATACCATGGACTGCGAAAAAGACAAATAATTGGGTGATAGAACAAATTAAACCAGAACTGTCACTAGAAGCTAAAATGATGAAACTGAGGTTATCATACTTTGGACACATAATGAGAAGACCTGATTCACTAGAAAAGACAATAATGCTGGGAAAAACAGAAGGGAGTAGAAAAAGAGGAAGACCAAACAAGAGTGATTCCATAAAGGAAGCCACAGACCTGAACTTACAAGATCTGAACAGGGTGGTTCATGACAGATGGTGTTGGAGGTCACTGATTCATAGGGTCGCCATAAGTCGTAATCGACTTGAAGGCACATAACAACAACAATTCTCATTGCTAAGAATTATTATTAAACCTTGTGGGCATATTTAGCCACAACTTTCTGAATTCATCAATTATTATTATTTTATTTTTCCAGTTGCTACCCACAAAGAATAAGAAGCAGCCAGCTTGTGTAGTTACACTTTGTTGGTAGCCAGCCAGCCAAACCTTGTGGGCATATTAGTAAGCATTCTGAGTTAAGAATTAGTATTTCCAATTGCTAACCACAGTGAATATTATTAATATTAAATAGTATTTTTATTTTCCCCTCACTACTGCTGTTGGCAATCTGCCCCCTATATGCCAAGGTCTTTTATATATATAAAAAATCTTTTCGAAAAAGCAGATTTAAAGGTGGCTAGCATGAAAATCCCTGGAGTAACCCACCTGAAATTTGGCAGGGTTAATTCTCTCTATAGGGGTTACCATGTCTCCAAATGTCATGTCCATATGTGCATATTAACTTCATGGTGCTGCTAATTGGTGAAATGCTCCCCATTTACCACACTGAATGGACTAGTGAACAAGTGGAAGGCATTTCATAACAGCCCTAGTTTCTATTCATTTCATCTATCTTTTCAATTCCTGTAGATCCTGTTCAAATGATCAGATCTTAAATATCACTGGCACATTTGCAATGGTTCTGCTTGGTATCTACTCAAGGACCTGGCTATGTGCTGGGCTCCTGCTGGGAGGAAGGGCTGGATATAAATCAAATAATAAATAAAAATAAATAATAGCTGACAGCAAAAAAGGTAGAGTGAGAGAATTACTTCCTGGACTGCTCATATTGATGATCCTAGCCAGTCAGGATGGAATCATGTAACCAACGGACTGATGTCACACTACAGTAGGGCCCCACTCATACAGCGGGTTACGTTCCAGGCCCCCACCGAAAAGCAAAACCCACCGGAAAGTGAGACAGAGCGCGCGATCAGTACAGTACAGTACACCTGATTGTGTGGTACACCTAATCGCTGTCCGGTGGAGTGCGGTGGCTGGAGCTCCCCATGCTACAGCTGACAGCACTTGGCCCCTGAAGCTCCCCACACTCCAGCTGACAGCACTTGGCCCCTGAAGCTCCCCGTGCTACAGCGTGCAATCATACGTAGCACGGGGAGCTTCAGGGGCCAAGCGCTGTCAGCTGGAGCACGGCAGCTGGAGCTCCCCACGCTATAGCTGATCGCCCCGCTGGTGCCGTATTAGTGGAATGCCGAAAAGCGGGGCCCTACTGTATTGACAACAATCAAAGCCAATTCAGGTCAATATTTCCTGAATAAGTGAATTCTTTCATCTTCTTTTGCTGTTAGCAGCTGCTGAAATTTAAAAGTATGGCATCAAAAGTATTAAAAAAATAAAAGTATGGCATCAAATGACAGACCAGCGGGTATTCCCTCTCACCTGTCAGTCATTGGGGGAGATGCCAGGCTACACATGCATTACATTATTGTATATATTGTATAGAACTTTTATCTGCTGCTATATTTTAGTTTTTTTGTTATTTTACTTTTGTGTGTGCTATATTTTTATGTTGTTTTATGAAAAGTGCCTTGGACAATTTTTCTTTAAAAGATGAGGTACAAAACGTTATTAAGCCTGCAGTCCAGCTGAGGGGGCTTAGGAAAGAGCATAAGTGCTGTTCTGCTGGTAGAGAGGGAAGTCCGTGCATGGCACAATACCTACATAGCTTCAGGCCCCCTGGACCCCCACAGAAAGCTACTCCACTATAGATGTCCCAGCAGTGGTGTTCCATCAGTAGTTGAGGGGGGCAAAGTGGGGCATTCTGGAGATCTGTCTGGGCACCCGTGCATTCACAGGATCCAGAATCCCCTTCTCCCAACATGCCTACAAAATTGGCCTAAAACTACACTAGCCCTGAACTGATATAGTTATTTCCCATTGGAGTCAGCAGGAATGAAAATGAAAATTTTGACCTTCCTCCTCCCAGCCTGGTCACAGCAAGCCTATGAGTATGGTGGTGGAATGTGGCTATGAATGTGTGGTTGCTGGCCACAGAATCAGGATAGGGTTACTCTTTACATAGGTAATTGCCTTATATCAAGCACCATATGTATTTCAACTATACATTAACCTGTTCAAATATCATTCATTTATCTCTTGAAAAAAGATATCAAGCACATGAAATAACCACAAATCTATCTAGGTAGGTCTGCATTTCAAAATCCCACTTGAAAGGCTTTTCTCTGATTTCTATAAGTCACACCAAATGCAGTCTGTTTTTTAAGTTCTAATTATTGCAGTTTCCCCTCAAATTCTTTCTCACAGTCAGTTCATGTGAGCAGGTCTCTAAAAATTGTCACTCTTCATGAGGAAGCATGAAGGCAGCAGTTACCTTAGCAACAAGAGCCATGTGAATGTTCTCAGCACAGCTCCTTTGATATTCAGATTTTCCCTAGGGGGGGGAAATGGTTAAAATAACATTAGGAAACTAGATCTGTCCAGAGCATGAAGAACAAAACAAGATGGGAACAGTTGCAGAGACAGCTGTTGCCCCCAAATGCAAGTTGGGGACCTTATAGATGGCCACCAAGAAAGCAGGTCTTCCACGCTAATGCTATGTCTGCACTACAGCAGCACTAATCTACACAGTAGCACATGGGGATCGTATTTGCAAAGAGGATACCAAGTGAAAAATGCAATTGGATTTTTTAAATTATTTTTTTACTTGCAAATTTAACAAAGAAAAAAAAGATTATTGAAAATAATAAAATAAAAAGAAATAATAATAATCCACCATCAGTTGACATTGATAAAATACATCATCAGTACAATAACCATCAATATATCCATCCTAAGTTAAGCATATGTTAATATTACCCCTCTGAATGTCCAGATAGGTATCCACATGAAATTGATGCCTATATGAAATATGTTCAGATGTAGCCAGGACAGTGATGTTCTCAGACTCAAGACCTTCCTCTTCCAACAAGCATTTTCAATTGAGACCTATCCCAGTCTGCGTCTGTGTTGAAATTTCTTTTTAATATGTTCTTAAACCTTCTTTTTAAAATGTTTTTAATCTTAGAAGATTTTTTGAAAGTTTTTTTTAAGAAACCTTTTTAAAGATGTTTTGTTTTAATGAGTTTTAAAGTTTGTTTTTATGATTTTTTAAAGTTTTCGTGCTTTTGTTTGCCACCCTGAGCTCCTGCTGGGAGGAAATAAAATAAAATAATAAATAAATAAATAAGAGGAATTGGATTCTGAGGAGGGAGAGCTTTTCATGGGGCAGGTTTGTAATCCACTGATTTGACTGCAAAGTACTATTTTAAAAGGGGAGGGGGAGTTTTGCTGAAGCCAGTCTGATGGGGCAGATTCTTAGCATTAATGGGGGAAATCCTAAATAATTTCACAATTGCAAAAAAGAGTTAAGCATGCAGGCCAAGACTGGAAAGCACAATTGTTCTTTTTTTTGTGGAATTTTATTTGTTTTATAAATGAAGAAATCCTAGGCCATTGTTTCTCAGCAGTGGACTAGGACCCACCAGTGGGCCTTGGGCCACTTTTAGGAGGGCCTCAGTGTGACAACCAGCCCAGTACCTCCTCCCTTGCCTGCCCTACCCACTAGCCATGTCACAGGTTTTGGCTGGACCACTGCCAGCAGCAGCAACTCCTTGCATGCTAAATAAAGATGAATAGTAGACAGAGAAGTTCAGGGGGAGAGGAGGGAAGAAGATCTCCCTCCTCTGAGGGGAAAAGAGCCAGGGGACATGTTGAAGGAAATTAGATGGTGAGATAACAGTTCAATCGATTATCTATTTTAGGAGGAAGAAGTGAATGTAACATTTCCAGGGAGGGGTCACCAGCCTTTTTGGACCAGAGGGCACATTTCAAATTTTGGGAAAGTGCTAGGGGCACCAGTTACAGAATGGCTGCCATGGGGGCATGGCATAACATAAAATTAGAGAGGAGTCATGATGAAGCTTTTCCCATTATTGTTTTTCCATACTAGAAAAGTCTTGACCTCTTGAACTTCTGCCTACCATACAGCTGTTAAAGGATGTTAAAGGCACATTTTTTCCTCAATGCCAACCCTAAACCAACTGTAACTTAACTATACGATGAATTCTTCATGAATTCCTGGTCTTTAGCTCCTGCAAAGTAGGATATATGCCTAGCCTCTTTGCCTTTTTGTGGGAGGGGGATTCTTTAACACTCACCCACACGTATTATGTAGCCGTATTTGCAGAAAATAGTTTCTAGGCACTATCTGACCTCAGGCAAGCCCAGCACAGGAAAGATGCATCCTGGTTGCTAGGCAAACTATGGAGAATCCAAGGACTAAAAAAAAAAAAAAAGCAGGAAAGGTGCACTAAAAGGGAGGGCAAAACAGCAGCTCTTTAGGACCCCAGGGACCCTATTTCCTGGCATCCAAACAACTTGCTTATCAATCACAACTCTATCTTCAGATATTGGTGAAAAGAGTGAAAGACAGCTGCCGCCAGGCTGTCTTATTTCACATAAATCACTTAGAAGGGTACCTGTACATTTTGCTCCATAACTTTCTTTCTAGGAGGGCTAGAGATTAACACTTTAAAAAAATTAAAGCTCTGGGCTACCGGCTGTAGGGGACCACTGAAGGCCAGATTCCTTTTGTTACAAGCTCACCACTGAAGACCTTAATGAGTGTCATGGCACCCACAGGCAATGAGCTGGCAACCCAAGAATCAAGTCATGCATAATGACATAAGTTTTTGAATTCATGTATTGATCACACCTATACATCCATTGCTTAAACTAACTACACACATACACAAAAAACTTTAAAATGTGAGGAACACTTGCTTCCAGTTCCATGCAGTTTTTCTCCCCCCCCAAAAAAAATCAATTTAACTTTTCATTATCCAAAACAATTTTTTCCTAAATTAAAAGAACAAAGTATTCCAGCCGATAGCCAAAAATTGTTTCACTGGAGCCAGAGCACAGCAGAACATGTTTGCAAAGCATAGTTCAGTCCTCAAAATGTGAAGTAATCATCTCTGCTCATTTGCAGAGTACATAACACCAGACTAATCATAATTAGCCTCTGTTATGTCTGAGATGGGAGAATATCTTTGAGGTTTGGGGATAGATCTGGACAGGCATAGAGCCCAAACTTTTCACTTTAGAAATCACTGACAAAACTCACAAAAAAGCAAGACAGAAGTAATAGCACCTGCATTTTTCCTTTATTCTTCTGCATTGAAAATATTCTGAACTTAAGCTAGGGGAGGGGCTTGTTGGAAGCTGTTCTTGAAGCATTCTTGACTTCTTCCTAATGTGCTATTCTGGCTGTGCTGTATAGGCCTCATAACAACAGATAGGGCTGACAAGCAGGCAGGCCTGGGAGGGACCTCTTTATCATAGCTATACTTTAGGATTAAAATTTGCTGAGTGGTGCAGAGAGGTGATTAGCCAGAGAACAGGGATTGACTGAAATGCATTCACAAGCCACTGTAAATTCAAGAAATTATAATATGTTTTTAGTTACTGTAAACCGCCCAGAGAGCTTCGGCTATGGAGCGGTATACAAGTATAATAAAATAAATAAATAAATAAATATGTGAGTGGGACAGGAAAGAGTGTTGTCTCCCAAATGGGTTAGTTGCCTGGTGCACAGTACAGCCAAATGACCACACCCAGGTTGAAGGGTCCAACAAGCTTTATTTCATTCTGGCCAGAAGAGGTGCAAGGCGATAATTCGCAAAACAAGCACACCCCTTATGGGAGGGTGCTACACTTTTATACAATGCAAGCAAAAATTCATGACACATTCTAATTGCCCCCCTAATGC
The DNA here is from genome assembly GCF_030035675.1 of Rhineura floridana. NCBI lineage: Eukaryota > Metazoa > Chordata > Lepidosauria > Squamata > Rhineuridae > Rhineura > Rhineura floridana. The sequence continues at coordinate 157,845,290 of NC_084480.1, forward strand.
CATCCTGCCACCTTTCCATTGGTTCATCTTCTAACTTATGCATGCCATCATTTCTTATGCACCCAGCACATTAATTACTCCACCCATATCTGCATTCCAAGCTAGCCATCGCACAACAGCTTCCCAGCACGTATTCTTGCTGATAAGCTTCAGCAAGGCATGTAACTTCTCTAGGCCTTGTAACATTTAGTCCCTCTTCTGTGCATTTTTCTTAAAAACGCTGGCTCTTGAGTCATCAAGAGTGTGCAGCTTTGAGATGAGGGGGTAAAATTGCTTGACATTCTCATTGGGAGGCTGTGCCCCAGTAGTAGGGTCTGGGCTCGTATCTTGGTTCCATGCCATTTTAAATTACTTGCAGCTGCAGTGGTTCCTATCTACTATTTTTCTCTCCATTTTTTTTTTGCTATTTCCGATCTGCAGGTTTTTTCCTTTAGAAAAATGACATAATTACTGATGTCATTTCTGCTGTTTCCATTCTTTCTAATGAAGGTCTGTATTTCTATTTAAATTTAAATTAGGAAGATAATCACCCATCATGTCTGTCTTTTGCCTCACCTTTACTGCTGACTGAAGACTGTCTGCATTCTGCCCCCATTAAACCATGCTTGTTCTTGTGAAATTATTTGCAATACCTTTGATCTTTACCATTGAAAACTCAACTACTACTGGGTTTACCTGTGTTTATAGAGAGAGGCTATCTGTGTGTCAATTTTTTTGTTAATGAAAAAGGTCTGTGTATGAATTTTTTTCTTTTTATTTTCTGTTCAATTGTAAACTGAAAAATCCTTACATGGACAATCTTGTTTTTGAGTAAAAAAAATCTAACCAAAATTGTATGTGTATGTATGTGAGTATAACTGATGTTTTTAAATGAGAAAGTATTATTTAAATTGAACTGTTACTTTTATTTTTATATCTGCCAGTCATTTTTCGTTAAATATAAATAGTGTGTATTTAAATCAATTTTGATTCCATTTTCATCCTCTACATGGCATGCTTTTCTGTTACTTCTTTTTGCAATAGTTGGCACGCGTTGCAAAAGTGCATTTTTCCGTTTTCTGATGAAAAGTTAAGTCAGCAAGCTTTAAGCAGTCCTTTTGCAATTTTTTCCTTGTGCATATTTCCTTGTCTGTGCACAGCAGTGCACTCAGTGAGACTTAGTTTGGATGCATATACATTAACATTAAAGCATCATGCCTGTTCAAACACTGCAGCTGGTGGTGTATATTTTGTCAAATCCATATTGTAGTAGAAGGATTGTTGTGAGTCTTCATCAGGGGTGTGGTGTGGACTAGATGTTGTTGGACTACCAGATGGTAGCAGTTCGGCAGTGATCAGGCTATTTTCCTAGTTTTGAAAACAGGGGTGTTACAAGCATTGGCAACACTCCCACCCAGCAAGCTATTATGTATTATATATCTCTTAATGGTGTATGTTAAAACTCTGTTCAGATTAATGTAATGACAATTCACTTTCTTTGACTGTGAAATTAAAGAGCTGTTTATCTAATGCAATTTGTAGAAGTTGGAGAGAGAGGCTGGGGAGTGTATAGAATCATAAAATAGTAGAGTTGGATGGGCCCTAGAGAGTCCAACCCCCTGCTCAATGCAGGAATCCAAATTAAAGCATACCAGATAGGTGCCTGTTGGACAGCTCACTACCTCCCTAGGTATTGTAATTGGTTCCATTGTTGTACGGTTCTAACAGTTAGGTTCCTGATGTTCAGTTGAAATCTGCCTTCCTGTAACTTGAGCCCATTAGTCCGTGTCCTGCACCCTGAAATGATTGAGAAGAGATCCTGCCCTTCTCTATGTAACAACCTTTCAAGAACTTGAAGAGTTCTTCAGTTTAACCTTGATTCAGTTTAAATTTCATGGCATCTCTTCATTATTATACAGTGTAGATTTTTATATGGATAGCTAAATTAAAGGCAGATACAAGGGTGGGAGAGATAGGAAGATGCAAAACTGGGTCACATGTTCATATTTATTTCCAAGGTGGGTGGTTTTAGGATTAATAATAATATAATATTATCCCATTACATTATCCCTTGCCATTTTTAGAAAATGACTAAGGGGTGTATGTGTTTGTGTGCAGATGCACCCTTGAGCATGTATTAACAGTACACATTGTTTTTAAATGCTCCAGTTAAGTGTGCTGTGGCAACAAATTGAGTGTTGGAAAAGTAGGTGATCTGGGTTCCAGTAACCCCCCCCATAAAGCTCACTAGCTGAATGTGAGCAAATCATTATATCTAAACGTACCTACCTGAGAGGGTTGTTGTGAAGAAGAAAATAGACTAATGCTGCAATCCTTGCCCCACTAACCTGGGAGTAAGACAGATTGAATTCAACAGGACTTACTTCTGAATAGGAATGTTTAGGATTGTGGTGTAATTCAATTCATCTCTCTCTCACACACACACACACACACCAGCTCTTGTGTTGCTTCTTAACACATGAAAAAAAGCCCAGGAGCTTTGGTGGCTGAAGCAGAAAATAAAAATGGATAATCTCTCTGTCTCTCTCTCTCTCTCAACCACTGCTGTAGGCTGGCAATACAAAAGTAGGAGGCAGGTTAAGAACAAATAAATGGGTATCATTATCACCTCAAAGGCATGGACAGTTAAGGTAATACACATTTCAACAGTATAGAGTTATTTATACTTTATAAACAACGTAAGAATATCACATAAGAAATAACGTCATATTCATTACAGATTTTTTTAAAAAAAAAGCACTGCTAAAAGCTGCAAAATTACGCAGCCAAAAACTTTATGCACTTGTGGATTACACTGTAAGTCAGTATCAAGTCTGACTTTAGCAAATATTCTGTAACATCCCTAACCAGTAGCCCTAGTGGACCAGCCTCCACGTACTTTTCTCTATCTTGAGGAAAGCTGAGCTATGAAACTCCTTGCCTTATGGGAAAAGCTGTGGCAAACAATTTAGCAATTTCCAAAAATTGAAAATGATGTCAGTAATTGCCATCTGTCACCATTTTGAGTCTGTTCTGCCCCGCACCACCATTTTATGACTGGTGGGCTTCAGTAATTTTCAGCCATCTCAAGTGTAGTCAGGCAGCTTAGCAAATAGATTTGGATGTTCCAGACAAAAGTGCCAATTTTTTGTCCGGCTACCCGTTGCCAGTAGCTTTCCATTTTTGATAGGAACCACTTCCTCCAGATACATCATGGTGGCCATCTTGAAAACTCATGTAAAAACCTATATCTACCAATAAGCCACTTAGGATCCTAAGCCACTTAGGATCACAGTCTTGATGTTTAAACATTTTCTGGGTCAAGGAATACAACTATACCATGTAGAAAAGTAGCAGATTATTATTTGGTCAAAAATAAAATAAGCAGATCAAATATTATGAGAACTTGTCCTTAAATGTCTTCCATCGATTTGTTTTCTTTGTCAGTGTTCTGTATAATTTCATGTATTTGTAAATCAATAGTGGCATAACAAATTGGTAGTTTATAATAATTTCTGTTGGGTGGCCTGCACATGAAGATGGCAGTGTAGAAAACATATGGTGACTACTTGGAGGGATCCAGGTGGACCAACATGCTGACTAAAGCAGCCATTGCATCATCAGGCACTGCTGGATCTTTTCTGAAGGCCTCGCATCTCACCAGAACAAGGCCCACTCACTAGGTGGCTGCAGAACTCCAGGAAGATTCTTTCCTGCACACTGAAGCACACAGGACTGAAGCCAAGGAGGCAGGAAATGGTACAAAAGAGTCCAACATTCCAGTACTGAGATACAATTCTTAACATGGAACTTCTTGGCCTCATCTTCATCAGATCACACCATGAAGGGATTTTTCATTTGTATGTAGAAAGTCTTGAAGGCCTTGGTTCCATGGTTTTTCACTCTCAACTACCACAATTATGCATAGTGGATCCCAATACACATCTGAGACATGGAGAGTCTACCAGTACCCAGTCTCAAAGAGTTCAAGGAGCACAGTCATCCACAAAACCAACAACAAATTCTTGACCCTCCCAATCGACCAAGCTCATGAACAAAACAATGAAGCGGTCAAGGATTCTGGAGGTGCAGTCGGACTGACCGAGAATCTTTCACCCTTCAGGAAATGGATGGTCTCAGGGCCTGAACAAGCAAGGTTACTGAAAGAGTTTGCAGATGACTGCATCCCAAAAGAATTAGACTCTGAGTGTGGCTATCATCATGTAGAAGGATTTTCCACATAGAGAAGGTTTAAGGAACAGGCTTTGAGTCTATGTCAGTTCATGAATGAGCTTGGAAACCCTTTCATGAATAACAGTGATTAGCTCTAGAAACATAAAATATTTTGAATGAATCTGTGGGGAACATGGTGCAAAAAGTGCATAGTCTAGGAAAGAATCACTATGAAAAATTCTACAAAGAAGTGATAACTGCTTGCGCATACTCCATGAGCCAATTAAGAAGAATATCCTTCCCCTCTTAAATTGTCCATGGCCAGAAGCCAAGACAAAACAAGCAGGAAATATCTCCTTACTCAAGAGAGATGTTTCCCTGTTCTCTCACCTGTACATCATGAGGCAGCACAGGGTGAGTGGCGTGAATACATTCTTCAGCCATGAGAACCATCCTTTCCTCACTTCACTATCTGATGGTGGGAAATTGCACTTAGGAAAGAAATCTGATCTGCTGAACATTCTGGCCAAGGACACCCAGAATGATCCTTCCGGTTCCTTTAACACGAAGCTTCTTGATGGAGCTGCTATTGTGTACCTGCTCCCCACTACCAACATTATGACATTTGATAAGGATGCTGTTCAGGTATTTGTTCCGCACATCATAAAACAATGACAAAACTCCAAAAGAGTTGATATAATATGGGACACATACATGCCTAGCAGCATCAATGAATCCAACAGAGAAAAGGCAAGGAAATAATGTTCGGGAAAAGGTTGCAGGTAAAGAACAAGTCCCCAGAAAACTGGGCCAACTTCTTACATGACCCCACCAACAAACAGGAACTTTTTGCATTCCTTTCCAACAAGATTGCTACTGTGGATAGCCCCAAAGATGAAAGCATCATCACATGTGGTACCTCAGCTATTCTTTGAGCAACCGATCAATCCATGGCACTATGTGATAACAAGGAAGCAGACACTAGGCTGCTCATCCATTTACAGGATGCCCTTCTGAATGGCTGTACTAACTGTCTGGTGCACACTGTTGACATGGATGTAGTAGTAATCTTCATTGGCAAGTTCCATCACCTGATCATCCTGTGCCAAGATGTGAGCATTTGGGTTGCATTTGGTACAGGTAAGACTTTTACATATCATTACATCAATGCTATCTATGAAGAACTTAGAGACAGCTAATTACCTTGGAAGACAGAAACAACATTCAAAGAGATCTTGATAGGCTGGAGCATTCGGATGAAAACAACAGAAAGAAATTTAACAGGGACAAGTGCAAAGTTCTACCCCTAGGAAAAAGAAACCAAATGCACAGTTATAAGATGGGGGATACTTGGCTCGGCTGGGTATATAAGGGATAAGATGGTCTTTCAGGTATCCTGGTCCCAAGCTGTATAGGGCTTTGTACACCAAAACTAGAACCTTGAACTTGGCCCGGCAGCAAATGGGCAGCCAGTGCAATTCTTTCAGCAGCGGGGTGACATGTTGGTGATACCCTGGCCCAGTGAGCAGTCTTGCCGCCGCATTTTGCACCAGCTGCAGCTTCCAGACCAACCTCAAAGGCAGCCTCACATAGAGCGCATTACAGTAATCCAGCCTGGAGCAGAGCTTGGAAAAGTTACTTTTTTGAACTACAACTCCCATCAGCCCAGCCAGCATGGCCACTGGATTGGGCTGATGGGAGTTGTAGTTCAAAAAAAGTAACTTTCCAAGCTCTGACCTGAAGGTTACCAGTGTGTGGACAACACTGGTCAGGCTATCCCGGTCCAGAAACGGCCGCAGCTGTCTTACCAGCCAAAGCTGGTAAAAGGCACTCCTAGCCACTGAGGTCTCCTGGACCTCTAGCGACAAAGATGGATCCAGGAGCACCCCCAGGCTACGGACCTGCTCTTTCAGAGGAGTCCTAGAGAGATGCTGACTTTAGAGTAAGCTGTAGGTAGATTCATGAAGCACACTGAATTGAAACTCTCTCTTACTAAAAGAAAAAAACACAGTCGTGTCTAAGTTCTTCGAGTTCGGGCAGACATAAATAGCTTGGGGTCCAAATATCTAAAAATATTGCCTTCTCTAAATCAACCATTGGTACGACCCCATCCAAAGCAGGCAACTGACCAATTATCCGAACTCGGGAACCACCAACCCACAGCGCCTCCATCTCCCTAGGATTCAGACTCAGTTTATTGGTCCTCATCCAGCCCACCACTAAGTCCAGGCAGCGGTCCAGGGCTTGCACGGCCTCTCCTGATTCAGATGTTACGGAGAAATAGAGCTGGGTATCATCAGCATACTGCTGACACCTCACCCCAAATCTCCTGATGACTACACCCAAGGTCTTCATATAGATGTTAAACAGCATGGGGGACAAGATGGTACCCTGTGGCACCCCACAGTACAACTGCCAGGGGGCCGAAAGACAGTCACCCAATGGAGATAGGATCGGAACCACTGTAAAACAGTGCCTGCAATACCCATCTCACCAAGTCAGCCCAGAAGGATATAATGGTCAATGGTATCAAAAGCTGCTGAGAGATCAAGTAAGAATACCTGGGTCGCACTCCCCCTGTCCTTCTCCTAATAAAGGTCATCCATCAGGGCAACCAAGGCTGATTCAGTCCCATAACCAGGCCTGAACCCAGACTAAGATGGGTCAAGATAATCTGTTTCATCCAAGAGTACTTGTAATTGCTGCGCCACAACCCTCTCAGTCACCATCCCTAAAGGGGGGGGGGGTATTCGCAACCAGTCGGTAGTTGTCACAAACCAATGGGTCCAGGGTGGGCTTTTTCAGGAGTGGTCGGATCACCGTCTATTTCAAGGTGGCTGGAACCACTCCCTGCCACAATGATGCGTTGACCACACCCTGGATCCACTCAGTCAGACCCCCTCGGCAAGCTTTAAATAAGCCAAGAAGGGCCAGGGTCGAGAGGACACATTGCTGGCCGCATCATCGCAAGTCCCTTGTCTACGTCATCAGGCCGTATCAACCGAAACCATTCCCAAGAAGTTGCAGCAGATGTTGCACTGGACACCTCATTGGGGACTACAGTAGATATGGAGGGGGCATCAAGACTGCTACAGAGGCGAGCAGCTTTACCCTCGAAGTGCCTTGCAGACAATTCACAGTGGGCCTCCAAAGGGTCTAAAACTCCATTTCCTGGAGTTGATGTCAACAGACCCCTGACAATACGGAAAAGCTCCACTGGATGGCTCCTTGAGCATGTGATGGAGACAGAGAAGTGGGCCTTCTTCACCGCCCTCACCACCACACAGTAGGAACGATTATGATGTTTGACTCATGCCCAATCAGCCTCACAGCACATCTTTCGCCACTTGTGCTCTAGCCATCGTCCAGCCTGTTTCATTGCCCTTAGCTCACCGGTGTACCAAGGTGCTAGCCGGGCTCCACAATGCCAGAGAGGGCACTCGGGGGCAACCGTGTCAAGAACCCGATGTGCCTCACTGTTCTACAGCGTGACAAGGGCTTCACAGGTCACCTGCTCTATCAACTGGGATTCTATTAGGCTCTGGGGGCGGACCATCTTAATCTGTCCACCACCCCTGCAGGGAAGGATCAGAGCCATAAGTCTAAACTTCACCAGGAAGTGATCTGACCATGACAATGGGGTGACATCCACCCCCCTATCTCCAGACCACCCCTTCCTCCATCTGGAGCAAAAACCAAGTCGAGGGTGTGCCCTGCCCTATGTGTTGGGCCAGTAACAACTTGAGACAGCCCCATGGTCGTCATGGAGGCCATGAAGTCCCGAGCCGGAACACTAGAGGGCAGCCTCAGCATGGACATTGCAATCAGCCAGCACTATCGTTCTGGGCTCCTCCAACACCACAGCTGGGATGGCTTCCACCAGCTTGGTCAGAGAAGCTGCCGGGCAGCAGGGTGGACGATACACCAGCAGCAACCCTAGTTTACTGTCTCCTTGGCCTGACACCAGTTGCAGGCCCTCACAGCCAGCTCCAAGACAGAGTGGTTTCCTGGTGACAGAGATGGAAGTTCTGTAAACCACAGCAACTCCTCCCCCATCCCTGCAGCCTGTGCTGGTGTTGCACCGAGTATCCAGGTGGGCAAAGTTGGGTCAGATCAACTCCTCCCAGCTCACCCACCCAGGTCTTGGTAATGCATACCAAATCGGCTCCTTCATCCACAATCAAATCATGGATGAGAGTGGTCTTATTTTGTACCGAACTGGCGTTAAACAACAACACACACAGGCCAGTGGGCACAGCAGATGAGCAATGAGGAGCCCATCCATGAGAGGAGTGGCAGCAAGGAACAAGGTACAGATAGCCTTGCCCTTGTCTTCGACGGTAATTCACCACATCCCCATGGCTATATTTCCCTCTACCCATGATCACTGAAAACTCTGCTCTGCAGGTGAGGGCCTCCTGCAGATACCATCTTATCAGGAGGTTCGTTCTATACAATATAGGAAACTGAACTTTAGTGTGGCAGCACCTACCCTATGGAATTCCCTCCCGTTAAATATTAGGTAGGCGCCATCTCTGCTATCTTTTCAGCGCCTTTTGAAGACTTTCGTCTTTCAACAAGCCTTTTAAGTTGAGACCTATCCCAGTCTGCGTCTGTGTTAGAATTGCTTTTAATATGTTTTCTTTAATATGTTTTTAACCTTTTAACCCTTTTTTAAAATATGTTTTCAAAGCTTTTTTAAAAATGTTTTTAACGTTGTTTTTTTAATGTATTTTAAGATCTTTTATGATGTTTTAAAGTGTTTTTAGCGTTTCTGTTTGCCGCCCTGGGCTCCTGCTGGGAGGAAGGGTGGGATATAAATCAAACAATAAATAAATAAATAAGTGGAAAAATACACATCTCTTAATTAAAATATGAACAAATAATAATAACAATAATACAACTATTTATTTATTTAATTTGTTAGTCACCTCATACTCTGTGGTCTCTAGGCAACTTATAGCACATTTTAAAAACATACAATATAAAACAAAGCCCAAGCAAAAAGGACTAAGTCACTTCCAAAGCAGCAGAAATCGTTTTTCTGGCTGTGTTTTGAAGGGACTCTGCCCTCTGCTGGACACACCTCCCTTCCAAACTGCTGACTTCAAACTTTTCAGGACTGCCCACAATAAAGTGTTGAGCCAATCACTGTCTCTGCCTGAACCTACAGCAAAGTGTTTCTATTCGCCACACCTGTACGGGCAATGGGTTGATCTACTAATCAGTTACCAAATCTGTCTGAATTTTTCAAAAATGCACTGGAGCTGATCCAACCAAGTTTTAGAGTAAATAGGGGCAGAGTTTGACTAGTGGTGTGCCCCCGTTTTCAGAAAAGAGAGGTGGAGACAAACTGGAACTGGTACAACAGTAAGTGTGTCTCTACCTTAAGACAGCATCTGAAAGGCCTGAATGAAAAGGAAGGTCTTTGCCTGGCAGTTAAAGATGGATAGAGAAGGTGCCAGATGTGCCTCCCTGGGGAAAGCATTCCACACCCGGGGGGCCACCACTGAAAAGGCCCATTCTCATGTTGTCACCCTCCGAGCCTCCCATGGAGAGAGCACATGAAGAAAGGCCTCAGATGACGAACTCAGAGTGCAGACCAATTCATACAAGGAGAGGTGGTGCTTGAAATACCGAGGTCCTGAACAGCACAAGGCTTTATAGGTCAAAACTAGCACTTTGAATTGAGCCCAGAAACTACTCTGTAGCCAGTGCAACCATGCCAGAATTGGTGTTATATATGTGGACTGACCTAACCTGATCAGCAATGTGGTAGCTGAGTTCGGCATGCCATGTAAAATATTTTGGTACCTGTATTCCCCACACACATGCACACGCACACACACATGCACACACTATGATGAGAAAACCAATTCTGTATTCAAAGTGTGTAGATTAGAATAAATTGATTTTATTTGTTCAACTTATTCCAGCTGTTGATGTTCTTTATTTTTTTGAGCATAGAATTGGTACATTTCATACAGTAAGAATTTCTGTTCTTGCATCCTAAGGTTGCAAAGTTTGCTCACTTTTATTATGGGCACTAGTTTTATATTTGCATCCATGAAATGCAAACCTGAACTGTTCAGGTACTATGTCACTAAGTCTGTACAGGATTGTGTCAGATGATTGTGAGCAGATAATGCAGTCCTACTATGCTGTACTGAAACCCTCCAAAATGTTACCTTCCTAATGTTTAGCCAAAATATCGTTCTTGTAATTTGATCCCATTGGTTTGGGTCCTACCCCATGGAGCATCAGAAAACAAACTTGCCCCATCTTTTCCATGACAGCCCTTCAAAGATTTGAAGACAGTTATCATATCATTTCTTAATTGTTTCTTCCCCAGGCTACACATATCCAACTCCTTTAAAGGTCTCTATATTTCTCATCCTTGTTTGTTGCCCTCCTTTCGACATGATCTAGTTTGTTGATAACCTTTTTAAACAGTAGTGTCCAGAACTGGACACAGTACTCCAGGTGAGGTCTGACCAAAGAAGAATATGGTGGTACCATTACTTCTTGCGATCTGGATGCTTATACTTTTTTTAATGCAGCTTAGAAATGAATTAGCCTTTTTAGCTACCACACCACACTACTGACTAGGGCTGAGCACAGACCCTCCAATCCGATTTGTGGCTCCACTTTGTAAATACTGATCAGGTCCAATCTAGTCCAGACAGATTCAGAGCTGATCCAATCCAGATTTGAATTTGGATCACAATCAGGATATTACAAATCTTCAGAAATCTCATTGATTTACATTGCAAAACCAAAATATCCATAATGTTCTTGTTTTTTTACCTAGGGACATGACATTTGTAGATATGTTAGGTGCTATATAGGGCATAAAACCTGCCAAGTTGTAGGCACATGGCCCCAGAGGTTTTCACACTAGCCACCTTTAAAGTTTAAAATGTTTTAAAATTAAAATGAACATAAAGGTTTTGTTTTTTTACACAGAGACATGAAATTTGGCAACACGGTAGCCCTACAGAGGGAATTAACCATGACAAATTTCATGTGAGTAACTCCAGGGATTTTCATAGTAGCGACCTTAAAATTTGCTTTTTTAAAAAATTAAAAAGACTATGAGTACTTAGTTATACCAATTCTCTTGCTCCTGTGTTTTCCATTTCTTCAAGATTTTGAAAAAAAATAGTTTTTGGTTTGCAATACTTGGCTCAAGTAGATAGCATTAGGCAGGGTTGAGCTGGCAGCACCATGGAGGTAATATGCATGGAGACACATGCAATTTGTGGATATGGTAGCTCCTCTAGAGAAACCCTGGTAATTTCAGGTGGATAACTCCAGAGGATTTCATGCTAACCACCTTTAAAGTTTGCTTTTTCTAAAAAAGATTTTTTTAAAAAAAGACTGTGAGTACTCAGTCATGCCTAATTGTCATGCTCCTCTGTTTCCCGTTCCTTCCTTCACGATTTTGAAAAAGTTGAGGATTTTCAAAAAGTTGGATTGCGATACATCCAGCAGCCACAGGCTGGCAGCACCATGGAGATAATATATACCTAGGAACATGAAATATGGGGACATGGTAGCCTCTATAGAGTGGACTGACTATGCCAAAATTCAGGAGGGTAGTTCCAGGGGTTTTCATACTAGCCAGCTTAAAAAAAAAAATCCAATAACTTTTTTTTTTTAAAAAAAGACCCTCTCATATAGGGAGCAGATCGCCAGCAGCAGGGAAAAAGAAAAATACTGTTTACTATTAATAATACTATCACTACTACTAACTACTACTAATACTAATAATAATAATCTTAACTCAGAAAGCTAATATGCCCCCACAAGGTAATAACCATAGTAATAATACTTGAAAATATGTAACCACACAAGCTAACTGCTTCTTATTGTATGTTGTATTTTATCCTATGATGTACGTCGCCTAGAGTGGCCGTTAACCCGGCCAGATAGGCGACTCAGAAATAAAATATTTATTTATTTATTATTTGGATAGCAACTGGAAATAACAACAACAACAATAATAATGAATTCAAAAAGCTGTGGCTAAATATGCCCATAAGATTTAATAATAGTTCTTGGCAATCAGAATCAAAGAAAATAATAAAAAACGCAGACAACAAACATTTTAAAAAATATATGTAAATAAGAATGGGACTGGGATTGATTGGGAAACAACTGAAAACATACACAACAAATGCTACCCAACCCCACCAAACATTTCGAAGAGAGAGAAGTTACTAAAGATTTCTGCATTTTAAGACTTCACCCCTTCCAAGCACTGTGATTGGAGAGGGTTGGGTAGGGTGATAGCTTCTCTGTCAAGCCAGGTGCCACCAGTCTTGTTTTTATGCAAATTGTAGATGCCTCATCAATTATGATACAGATTTTGGCATTCTCTTCTATAATATTCTTAAATTTATGTATTTTAATGTTTTGTGATTTTATTGTTTACAATTTTATTATGTACGTGTTTGATTTTATTTTTGTAAGCCGCCCTGAATGCCCTATTACAGGGTAGAAGGGCGGGATAGAAATATTTTAAATAAATAAATAAAATAAATAAATATCTTCATCTTAATTTCTTTTGCGGTATGTTCTGCTATTCTTGTTGCACTGTATCGTGTATGTAAACAATTGCCTATATCTACTCCATTTTTCTCTTGTAATTCTATTGCCCCCTCAATATCAGATAAAGGCCTATTACGTTTTACTAAACTGTAAACAGTATTGAAAAGTTTTACGGTAGCATCAATATTTTTATTATTTAATTTATGCATTAAATTGGAAATTGAGTCATTAGCTGATTCTTTTAACAAATCTTGAATTTTAGTATGGGCTTTAGAACATCGTGTTCCCTAATTTTTTTTTGCAGAGAAGCTTGCCTTTTAGTTTTATTACTGCCATTTGGGGTTACTAAATATGCGCTCCATTCCTTGGACACATGGACATGCCTTTCTGCTGTCACTCCTAAATGCTGAACTATCGAACAATCCTTACATCCTAATTTACCTTCTTTTATTTCAAGTTATTTGTACTGTTTTTCATTCCATCAATCGGGAAGCACAAGATTATCTATTTCTTCCTTTGACGAACGTGTTGGTTTTCCTTCAATGATTGGTCATTCAACAGATTCAAAATTTGGTTCCGTTGGTTTTGACACTCCACAATGATTTTTGTTCCTATCAGTATTTTCTGTGTCTGTTGTCACCTTTTTCACATTTAAAAAACTTAATAGATCAATCTGTCGTTTTGGCATTTTAGGGATCAGAATCTGAAAAATAATTTTACATTACGTTAGTAAAATTCACGATACCACTTGAGGGTTAACGTAAAAATTTCTGTTAATGATTTCTTTATATAATTTTAGAAATAACAAATACTGAAATACTTAAAGCTGAAATACTTACCTTGTTTTTTAATTTACACCTATAACTTCAGTGTGACTTGCTTCTTTTTTTAAATTATTAAAGTCATCTTCAGCAATGAGGTATGAAAATTGGCTATAGATATACTCTTAATCAAACTGGATTGTCTGATTTAGAAATAATTTGAGGGGTGAGGAGGATTTTGATCAATATGAACAAGTCTGCCATTTTCCCTAGACAGGGGCACGTAGACAATAGAGAATAGTGCTGTTATAAGAGAGTGAAAATGTGCCAAGGACACTGATATCTCAGGAATGGAGGGAGGACGGATGGTACAGGGGGCAGAGCATCATTGTAGCATTGTAACATAGAATAATGGAATGTAACTGTTGCCATGATTATGACAAAGGTAAAGGTATATAACTGTAACTAACCACCATTTTGAGAAGGAGAGTTGAGTCCTGTACTCTACTCTGGCTAAGCGCTTAGCTAAGTAAACAACCTTAAAACGGGCTTTGGCTTCATTCTTAAGTCTCCTTCAAAAAGAACCCAGTCGTAAATTCCACGACAGGGGCCTGTCTGCACCATGACACCTACCTTGGCATAGATGCATGCTGGAAGTGTGAGGAAGTGTTCTCCCCCTGATAATCCCTGTCTCCATACCAATAACAGAACATCTCTCATGAAGTCTTAAGGATGATTCCCTCCTCCTCTCTTTGAGTGAGACAGAGATTGTGAATATTTGAGTGCAAGAAAGAGACTGCATGAGTGAAGAGTGTGTGTGGTATATGCTGTGCAATTACAGTGCGTGCACATGAGAGGAAATGCTCAGTGGAAACTTTGGCCATGATCACCGCAGGTAGGCAGCCCTCAGAAGGCTGGCCAACCTAGAACGCTGCCCTCAGACTGAAAATAGGCACTTCCAGGATAAAATCTTTTGCATCCGCCAGGACTTGGACTCCGATGTTGTAGCAGTTGAATCGAATGAGGTGTCCAGAGCACGGTCTTGCCTCGATTTTTTGGATGAGTTTCAGTTGGTACACCTTGAGGACGTTGACAAGGTGCTTGGAATGGTGCGTGCAACCACTTCTAAGTTGGATCCTTGCCCCTCTTGGCTAATAAAAGCTAGCAGGGCTGGAACTGCCGGCTGGGCCAGGGAAGTGATTAATGCCTCATTGCGAGAGGGACTGGTCCCTAGCTGCCTAAAAGAGGCGGTAGTAAGACCACTCCTGAAGAAATCATCCCTGGACCCAGAAAACCTTAATAATTACAGGCCGGTAGCAAATGTCCCATTTTGGGGCAAGGTCCTAGAACGAGTGGTTGCCGGCCAGCTCCAGACACTCATGGATGAAACCGATTATCTGGATCCATTTCAGTCGGGTTTCAGGCCCGGTTTTGGCACGGAGACAGCCTTGGTATGATGACCTTTGTCGGGAAAAAGACAAGGGGAGTGTGACTCTGTTGATTCTCCTTGATCTCTCAGCGGCTTTTGATACCATCGACCATGGTATCCTTCTGGGGAGACTCACTGATTTGGGAGTTGGCGGTACTGCTTGGCAGTGGTTCCGCTCCTACTTGGCGGGCCGTCTCCAGAAGGTAGCATTTGAGGAACACTGCTCGACACCCTGGGTCCTCCAGTATGGAGTTCCGCAGGGGTCAGTTCTGTCCCCCATGCTTTATAACATCTATATGAAGCCCCTGGGTGCGGTCATCAGGAGTTTTGGAGTGCGTTGCCATCAGTATGCTGATGACACGCAGCTCTACTTCTCCTTTTCATCTTTGTCAGGTGAGGCTGTCAATGTGCTGAACCGTTGCCTGGCCGCGACAATGGACTGGATGAGAGCTAATAAACTGAGGCTCAATCCAGACAAGACTGAGATGCTTAGTGGGTGGCTCTCCCGACCGGATGGTGGATGTTCAACCTGTTCTCGATGGGGTTACACTCCCCCTGAAGGAGCAGGTTCATAGTTTGGGAGTTCTTTTAGAACCATCCCTGTCACTTGAGGCTCAGGTAGCCTCGGTGGCACGGAGTGCCTTTTACCAACTTTGTTTGGTGGCCCAACTATGCCCCTATCTGGATAGGGAGAACCTCACGTCAGTTATCCATGCTCTGGTAACCTCTAAATTAGATTATTGCAATGCGCTCTATGTGGGGCTGCCTTTGAAGACGGTTCGGAAACTGCAGCTCGTGCAAAATGCAGCGGCCAGACTGATAACGGGGACCAGGCGGTCCGAACATATAACACCGATTCTGGCCCGCTTGCATTGGCTGCCTATATGTTTCCGGGCCCAGTTCAAGGTGCTGGTTCTAACCTATAAAGCCTTACACGGCGCGGCACCACAATATCTGGTGGAACGCATCTCCCGATATGAACCTACCCGTACACTACACTCAACATCGAAGACCCTCCTCCGGTTGCCTACTCATAGGGAAGCTCGGAGGATGGCAACAAGAAAAAGGGCCTTCTCAGTGGTGGCCCCCGAATTGTGGAATAGTCTTCCTGATGAGGTATGCCTGGCGCCAACATTACTATCTTTTCGGCGCCAGGTTAAAACCTTCCTCTTCTCCCAGGCATTTTAATATGTGTTTTAATATGTGTTTAATATGTGTTATAAACGTTTTAAATTTAATAATTTTTAAGGAAGCCCATTTTTACTGTTGTTGAATTTGTTCTAAAATGTGTTTTATTGTATTTTGATATTGACTGTTGTGAACCGCCCAGGGAGCTTCGGCTATGGGGCGGTATATAAATTTAATAAAATAAATAAATAAAATAAATAAAATGTTAGGCCACTATTGGTTTAAATGAGCATAAGAAAAGCCCTGTTGGATGTCACCTCAGGCAAATTTAGTCCAGCAATCTAGTCTAGTAGGGCAACCAGACGCCCTGGGAAGCCCACAAACAGAACATGAGCACATGTGTCAGAATATACATATGCATACAACACCACACAACTTCAGTTCCACCAGATGTCTTTCATTTGTATTTCAGATTCTCTTACATAAGTGCTGCTCTATAACTCACTACATGCACACGCAATTTGACCTTATGGCCTTTCTATCTATTTTAGTCTGCTTAAGTAAAAACAGCAAAGAGCCTTGTTGCACTTTGAAGATGGACAAATATATCAAGGCATAAGCTTTCATAAACTGCAGCCCATTTGATGACATGCATCAGAGGAAGTGGACTGTAGTCCACAAACGCTTGTCTGGAATTGATTTACTTGATTTAAAAACTGGATAAACTATTTTGCTTGCTTTTAGTTATAGGATTATATTGTGGCAACCCGTCCTGGGACCTTATAGAGGAGGGCAGGTAAGCAATCTTAATGAATAAATCAATGCCACAACATGTTTCTTAGATACGTCTGGTATTGTGGTGCATATAACCTGATACTATAACAGATTAGTTCCATCTTTAAGGTGTTATGTTATGTTATGTTTTATTTCTAGGCCACCTTTTGGCCAAATAGGCCCCCAAGGCGGCTTACACACAAATACAAATACAAAATACAAAAAAACCCAAAACAATTTACAAAAAGAAAAAAATCAAACTAACAAAGTCCTAACATTTCTAAAAAAAACAGGAGCAGCAAACCAAAAGCATTCATCTTCCTGGTAAAGGGCAGTCCCCAGAAAAATGTCTCTAAGAGCAGGGGTGGGGGGCAAAGCAGGTGGAAATGCTTGCCCCTTGATGGTCCCAGCACAGTCTCATCCCTGCAGCAGCACGTCTCAACCTGCAGCTCCTCCTGATAAGGCCCAGGCAGAGGGGTGGGGCAAGGCAGGTGGAAATGCTTGCCCCTTGATGGTCCCAGCACAGTCTCATCCCTGCAGCAGCACGACTCAGCCTGCAGCTCCTCCTGATAAGGCCCAGGCAGAGGGGTGGGGCAAGGCAGGTGGAAATGCTTGCCCCTTGATGGTCCCAGCACAGTCTCATCCCTGCAGCAGCAAACCTCTCTGTTTTGTTCATCTTTAAGGTAGCACAACACGAAACCCTTTCATTTTACGGACTACTCATTGTTCCAGGAGCCCCCCCATTCTTTCACACAGATTCTTCTCACCCCCGCCAAGGACAGACCATCTCATTCTCTGCAGCTTCACGGTATCCTCCTTCCTCCCCCCAACTCTTGCCCTTTCCTCTGAGCCATTGTCACCACTGAGCGCCGGTCCAAAGGAAACACAGAGCCCCTCCTTGGAACCATCCCCGCACCACCACCACCCGGCTGGATCTGCCGTTGCCCTGACCTGTCCTCACCGCTTTCTTGCTTCTGCAGACACAGCTGACCTGCCAGAAACTCAGCAGCAACAGAAAGAGACCACCGGCTGCCGTGGCGGCGCTACCTATTGGCTAAGTGCGCTGCTGCTTCTAATTGGCTCAACAGCCCTGTGGCTTCCATCCCAGGTCTTCCGTGTTGCGGTGAACGGTCAGGTGGAAGTGTGGGCAGGTGCTCTGTAGGCCATGGTGCTCTCTCCACCAGGGAGGTCCTGATTGCGCAGGTGTGCGAGCCAGGCCTCAGCTGCCGGTATAGTTATTTACTATTTATATAAAGTGCTGTGAATGGTTCAGAGTGCCTCCTGGATATATCCCTGCCAAGAGATATATCCCCTTACAGCACAACCTATACATCAGGGGCTCCCAAACTGTGGTCTGTATTTCCACCATACAGATACAATAGACATAAATAACCTCAAGAGCATAGATAATAGTAAAATGTAGTAAAATAATTAGGAAGTGATGAGTTTTGAGTATTTATTACCTTTGTTTTTAACATAATTTATTTAATTGTAAGTTTATATAAATTAATTTTTAATAATGGCTGTGTTTAACAACCGGCTCGCAAAATTCCCTAAAATTTAACAATCGGCTCTCGTGAGCCGGTATGAGCCGGCTCCAGCACACCACTGCCTTGAATCCTCTTTTTATCTTCCAAGGTATTAGGTACTCCTCCCCGTTTGGTGCCATCTGAAAACTTGATGAGCATCCCCTCGACCCCTTCCTCTAAGTTATTTATGTTAACCAACTGCTCCCTGCAGCACCCCACTTGTCACTTCTCTCAAGGAGCTAGGAATGGATTTCAGTTCTTTCAGTTTCTCATCAAAAATTCAGTTCTCCACATTACTGCATCTCCTAATCAACACATTTTTGTATGCAGTTTTTACTCACGTATGCAGTTTTTACTCACGTATACATTTTTACCATTTCTCCCAATATACAAAAATGTATGTTATTTTCACTATTCATTTTATGCATATTTTCCCCTAATATATTCATTTTCTAAGCATTGGTTGGTTGGAGAACTGCATTCACAAAATTTGGATAAGTGTGAATTTTGAAGATGGCTGTGTTTCAGTACTTTTTTTTTTTTTTTGAAAGAACAAATTTGATAGCTTTGGCTTTACATGTAAACTGAATCAAATTTATCCCCCATCCCTACAAGGAGCTATTTATAAGGCTTACTAGGTGACTGCTGTGTCTACAAGGAAGAGGAGAGGTTGCCCTGTCTTAATTATGTCTTGTTTACTCTAATACTCAGACCAGTTCCTTTCTGTCTGGATAGCCTCATTCTGGGTTCTGTGTCTTCATCACAGTACAGTGGGAAATGGCTTTGATATAGAGAGAAATTTTGGATGAATATTTTTTATGTTCTTAGAATACAAGCAGAACAGGTTTATTTATTTATTTAATTTATTTATTTTATTTGTTAAATTTTTATACCGCCCCACTAGCATAGCTCTCTGGGCAGTGTACAACAAAAATATAAATATATACCATAGGATCCCATAATAATACAGCAAAAACATATATAAAAGAATAAGAATTCTAAGATCAGTTACAGCAAATTTTAAAACTAAGTTAAAATTAGATTAAAACGCCTTAGAAAAGAGGAAGGTCTTAACTTGGCGCCGAAAGGATAGCAATGTCGGCGCCAAGCGCACCTCATCAAGAAGACTATTCCACAGTTCAGGGGCCACCACTGAAAAGGCCCTAGTTCTTGTTACCACCCTCCGAGCTTCTCTATGAGTCAGAACTCGGAGGAGGGCCTTTGATTTAGAACGCAGTGTACGGGCAGGTTCATATCGGGAGAGGCGTTCCCGCAGGTATTTATGTAGAAATCTCCAGATAAAACAGAGGTCTGATTCACAACTCAGTTAAACCAAAGCATTTTTATACAAGAATATATTTTCAGTGGGACTTAAATAGCTTAAATATAAATGCATTTGCACAACTGGGCTTAGGAGTGTGATGTAAAATAGCTCTCCAAAGGAAAAGGAAAACATCTAGCCTATGAAGTAAAAGTAGAATATTGGAATGGACTGAATAAAAATCAATTTAATCATTTCGCATGATCTGTTACAGGAGCACAAGTACCTTGGAAGCTCATAGGGAAGTAAAGAAACAGCAACAGACAACTAAACACACTTGCAAGGCAGTAAACCTCAAATAATATAGCAGGATTTGCTGCCTAGTAAGCTGCAAATGTTTCATGCTCACTGGCAAAGAGAGGATGAAGGTGCTGCTGGTAGACCTGTAACTATGGAAACAGCTGATCAGTGGCATTCACACCAGCCACTGAGAGAGATAAAAAACCCAACAAAATATGAAAAACTTTTCTAAAAGTGGAGGTCAATAGCACCATCTTTAGAGCAACAGTTAGTGTTGCTCACCTTAGTCTGGAGAAAGATGTATCCAAAGAGTGATTGTTTCAGACCACCATCACCCTGCCCAATCAGGATTGTTTCACACATTGTGTTGCTTTAGGTGTACACATAAGCTTTTTTAAATGTATATTTCAAGGAACGTATGTACAACATTTGGGAATAAACATAGCTGTAGTTACACATTACTTGTATCTAGTATACTCATGGATCCAAGCCCAAGTAAAACGACACTTCTTGCACTTCCCTGACAAACTTTGTTAAGCTAGCTCCACTCTCCAACTGCACATTGGTGTCTATAAGGGGACCCTTATGTGCAAGCATAAGGGCTCTATGCATGTTTGGTGTCCTGATCACGTGGAACGAATGAGTGTGAGCAGCTGATCACGTGTAGAGGTTCCCTTGCAGACAATTGCACTCAATGTACAGACTCTGGATCTAGTGCAGTGATGTGGTATCAAGGCGAGAAGTGTGGTCCTGCTCTAGCTTGAAACTGAGTGTCCTACCTGTGAGTAACACATGAATACGGCTCCTGTCTTTTAAGCATGTGTATCATATACATGCATTCGTTATGGATTAGCTATGGCACCCTGTTGGGTTTCACATTCATTGGCCAATTCTGGTTCGTCCTGCACAATGTGTAAATAGTTTCTGATTCAGACTCTTATTCCATCGCTTGACTGATAGATACTACAACATTTTAGTCTTTTATTGTGATTTAGGGTGGGCAAAACCTGCAGGAAAAAACACCTTTTAGTTAAACTCATTTCCAGGTGACCTTCATGTACTATCAATTATATTTGTAATAATGTTGGGACGACGAAAATCTTTTCCTCATTATCCAATCATCAACAATATATAATTCACTAGCTATTTGCCTGTAAGGAGTAAGATGTCCAGGTGTCTTCTTCACACATGGCCATTCCTTCACTATATTATACAGCCACAAGAGTGGCTGTATGCTATAGCCAGCGTGGATTTTTCACATTCCACTATGTTAAATTGAAAATACCCCATGCCATTCTGATGCTGCCCATAACCTCATTTCAAAACAAAACCTTACAAAACTTGTAGTCCTGAACTCAGAAACGCTTGCTTAACAACCCTCTGAATTTTCATGGTGATACACAAAACAGAGAGAATCAAGAGTTCAAAGTGTAAAAAGAGAGAGAAAAACCCCAGACTCCTTTTGGACTTTTTTCAGAGTTCTCATAATCTGTTGAAATTAATTAAAAATCAGCCATGTTCATAGAGTACCTGTAATCCTATTACTGACCTTGCCCCATACTCTGACCTTCACCTTCTGGAGTTTAAAAGTTAAGCAAATGTCTGGCTGATTTTTAATTAATTTAATAAATTGTGCATTGAACTGAATGATAATGTCAGGTATGCTCAGTAAGAACCAACTGTCAGTGTTCTAAAAGCCAGACTCCCAGCTGCTGGGCTTGGCTAATCAGGGGGCCACACCCACACCAGACTCTGATTTCACTTGAGATAGTCATGGCTTCCCCCAAAGAATCCTGGGAAGTGTAGTTTGTGAAGGATGCTGAGAGGAGACTCCTATTCCAAGAGCTCCAGTGGCCAGGTGGGTTTAACAGTCAGCCACTCTGACTGAAGGTCTGTGAGAGGAACAGGGTGTCTCCTAGCAACTCTCAGCACCTTTCACTAACTACACTTCCCAGGATTCTTTGAAAGAAGCCATGACTGTCCAAAGTGAAATAAAGGCCTGGTATGGATGTGGCCAGGCACAGCTTTGGTTCAAATTTGGGTGGGAGGTCAGGTCTCCTGCTCCCCTGGTGCATTCACTATAGTTGCCCAATTTCCCTGCTTTTTAAAGTTTGATAGAAATATCTGTGGGCTATAGGTATGTTCTTAAACCACAAGGTTTTTTGCCTATTAATGAATAAGCTTTGAGTTCAGTAATGCTCTCCATTCAAATTGAATGATCACACCCTGGGTAGATTTGTGCAATCCCTATTTCTCCATAATCTAACATATTGTCCTCTTGGCTTGGGACAGGAAGTCATGATGAACAATCAGCTGTGGTATTCTGCGCACCTGGTAAATACTCTATTTGGGAAATAAAATTCATCCATTTAGGAATCATAGAAGAGTTAGAAGGGGCCCCTAAGGCCATTGAGTCCAACCCCCTGCTCAATGTAGGAATCCACATTAAAGCACAGATGGCTGTCCAGCTGCCTCTTGACTACCTCCTCGGTAATAGGGTAGCCAGATCAGAAGCATCCCAAACCTTGAGATTTCAGGGGCAGGCCCTCGTGATGCCATTAAGCATGATAAGCATGAAACACAGTTGCTTGGAGCATACCACTCAAACAAAAAAAAATCTGATTGGAAATTAAGATAGAAATCTTAGCTAAATGAAGGTATTCCCAGGTCCAGCTGAAGTGATGGGATGATTCCTTCTCGCCTGCTTAGGGAGCATGGGTAAGGAAAATTTAATATAGCCTACTCACTTCTTGCAATAAGTATTTAAGTGCCCTCAGGCCAGGCAGTCAGCACAAAGCCATTGCAGGAAGAAGGGAGCCTAGTGTTGTGGAGATGTTAAATGGGAGCACTCAGAAGTAAAGATGGATGCCCCTGAAGGCTGCAATTCTTACTAAGGGCCTTACTTCTGAGTAGATATGGTTAGGATTATACAGTTGGTAAGGCTTGTTTAGGGATCCTCTGCAAAGATATCCATATCAAATCACGATTGGCAACCCCATGCCGGTAATGCCCTGTCTGCCTTTTAACGTGGCTGCTCCAAACCTCTTTACAGACTTGACCCTTCACTGCAGAGGTTTGAGAAATGAGAAAGATTTAAGAAGATTCTCTACCCTTTCCTGCTTACCCTGTGGACTGCTATAAACTCATTTTGACAGCCAATACAATTCCAGTGAGTAATAACTGACAGAGAGAAACTACACATGGTTTGGTCAACCTTCACAGGCAGTAACTTGGGAACAACAGCAGTTGCAGCCACACTTCCCAGTATGTGAATTCACTTTTACCACTATTGGGCAAGAAACAAACCATCATGCAAACAACAAGGTGTATCATCAGTGGGTTTAAGGAGGTTGAGCTGAGTGCATGAAACCACTATTGGTGCTTCTATGGATGTAAGGGAGTGAGGTCAGAGGTAAATGAAATGCAAATAGAAAAAGACAAAGACAGTGATGATTTCCTAAATGCAATACCATACCAATCGCAACAAGAGTCCTATGAGTAAGGTAGAAAACTCAGCATCCCGCAACCAGTCAGGGTTCCTAACCAAAACCAAAACTTTAAAAACCTGGCAGCCAGTCAGTCAAGGTCACAGAAATCCCCTTGCAGCACAACCTGACCTGGGGGGGGGGGTGCAGTTAGTGCAGAATGCTGCAGCATGATTGCTGACTTGAATGAGACCTGTCAGCACATAATACCTCTGCTCTGAAATCTGCACTGGTTGTCAATTTGCTACCAGGCCACATTCAAGGTGTGCTTTTCATGTTACAGGTGCCACATAGTATTTGTTCTGCTCTTGCAAGAAATCGATCCTTTAGCATGGCAGCACCTACACTTTGGAACTCCATGCCTTCATTCTACTCTTTTTGGCACCTGCTAAAAACATTATATGTTTAAGCAGACCTAGCCAGGTATGTGGAAGCTATTATGCTTTTTATATATTTTTACTCGTTGGATTTATTATTCTGAATATTTTTAATATTTTTAAATACCTGTTTTTAACTGTTTTTGCCAAAACATTTATGTGTTCAATGGGGCTTACTCAAATTGGGAAGCATGCACAGGACTGCTACCTCAAGTGATACCTCTTTCATCCAACCCAAAATTCAGAATCATACCACTTTAAGCTGTTCTACAACTGTTTTACCCTTCCTTTATGGTTTTTGGATTTTAAATGGATTTATTGCTTGTTGTGAGCTGCCTTGATTTCCAATCCTACTTCACACGATTGTTGGAAAGATTCCATATGTACACACACACACTGGAGATGTAAAAATACATACACTCCATATAATAGTTTATTGTCAAAACCTGTTGGCCATTACAGAACATTTTTTAAAAAAATATCAGTATCAGTTTCTTACCAAATAAAAGCAGTGACCTTTGGGTGAAGGGCAGGTTATAAATTCTAATTCTCATAATAATTCTAAGTAAGCCCTACCTAATTGCTTAGGGAAAAAAGGATTGGAGGGAGAGAGTAAGATTTACTATACAATCCTTTGCTATGTCCCATTGATTTACAGCAAAAACTCCAGCAATCAAAAGTCCCATTGATTTACAGCACATCCTAACCATGTCTACTCGAAAATAAGTCCTACTGAATTCAGTGGGGTTTATTCCCTGGTATATGGGATTAGCATTTTGCAGCATTACTCCCAGAAAAGTGAGTATAGGATTAAATCTTCATATTGGCAGGCTTTTCAAAACAGGCTATGAATTAGACATATAAACCACCCTCTTCAACAGCCCAGTAAAATTTAAACTTGCTTGACTCCTTATAATTAGAAAAGTATAACACAATGTGAAATCTGCAGCACGTATACTTTTTCAAGTCTTTGTTCAAAACTTATTTGAAAGGTAAAATGCATAATATGCTATTTTTGCAAGTAATTAAAAAACCCTGCATGTATACTTTTATTATAATCTAATATAGTCTATTATAACTAAAATTGTTTACTGTGTATGCCTACTAAGATCCTGCTGTGATCTTTAGTTCTATATTTCCTGCTGTATTAGAAAGGCAGTCATCCTGCTGCTGAAATTTATACACTCACTCAACTTCTGATGTACAGACAAGCAAAAAAAGGAAACTTTTCAGGATTTGCAATGAGTTCTATCTATTGCCTGGAGGTCAGCAAAACTCTCAACTCTGATTTCACTTATTGGCTAAACACCTGCAAGGGCGGGGATTAGAGCAGCCAACGTTAAACAAAAGTTGTGGAGGGGCTGACATTTTGGTGTATATCACTTGAACCAGACCACCTAGAAACTTACTTTAAAAAAAACAAACATGAAAGCTAAGAGTCTGGAGATTGGGGTGACTCACCTGGATATCCGGAAAGGACTCCCCAAAACCAGAGTCTCCTGGTGGAAACCGGAGACCTGGCAACCCTAGTAGGTAATCTACTTGGCAATTATTGCAGTGGCTTGGCCAGATCTTTGGGTTGTGAATAAAGAAGAAAAGTGTTTACGATCTGAACACAAAATAATTTTTCTGCCCCACGGATACATTCTGAAGTGCCATATTGCCAAAGCTTATTTTTCAATGACAGAAAACTTTTTCTCAGATTGAGTAAGTGCTGTAGAAGCAAATGCATTTATATCTTCTCTTCCATTTTTTAATTGGGTTAAGACTGCACCCTGACCAAACTCTGCACCCTGACTAGCCCTGCATTTCAGAGAAAGCCACCTTGGAAAGGCACTCTTGCTGCTGAAAGCTAGAAACTTATGCAACTCATGATGTGCAGATAAGCAGGAAAAGGCAGCTATTTTCAGGACTTGCAATGGTGCTAGCTATTGCCTGGAGGTCAACAAATCTCTTGTCAATCCCAACCATGACTCCACTTACTGGCTAAAAATCTGAAAGGCAGGGATTCAAGCAGCCAGCTACTAGCTCATTTAACAGAAGTTGGGGGGGGCAGCTGCTGACATTTTGGTGTATATCTGTGGAACCAGACTACTGTTATGAGTGCTTGGGCTAACCCCCACTTTGGTTCATTTGGAGTCGAAGGGGTGGCAAGGCCCTGGAGTATTCTGGACTACATTCCCCACCCCACACCCCCTGTTTTCTGACTCGTTGTGCCTTCCTAAGTACTGTGAAAAGAGGACAAGAAGCAAGGACCATCTTTTGGCAGTTTGGGAGGAACGTTATCACATTTTTTGGCAGATTTCCCTCATGCCCATTCCCTCATGCCCAATCCCATTGTTCAAAGACAGCATTAGAATGCAGAACCAGTTTTTCTGAGTGTCAGCAAGAAATATACACACAACATGAGATCACCTCATACCCAGACACCTCCTTTTCATGTTGATTTGTAAGAGGGAAACTGTATTTAAGAGCAGGGCTGGAGACCTAAGATGGCGATCTGAGCTCCAACATGTGTAACTACGCTCTCAAGGAACGCAGTGCAGGACTGCAGGCCACAGATTGGGAAGGGAGTCTGTGTCTCGGTGAAAATCTTGGGGCAAAGAGATTCCTTCCTGCTTTTTGGTGAGAGCTCCTTCACATCACTTCAGCTGTATTCCACTGCCCCCTCCTGGGCCTAGGATAGGTAATCTCTTCTACCTGTAATTCCTTATAGCAATAGGGATGTTTTATTTCTTTAAAGTTATGAATGGGTTAGGATATTCATGGTTAATGCTGACACGCACCCAGTTATTTTGTATCACTATTCTTTTTCTCTCTCAATAAAAGAAGCTTTGCTTTAGTCTGGTTTGCATCTGCATTTCTTGGGTTATACACATATTGTTTAGGCACATTTCAGGGCAAAGCGCTTGGTTTATCCCTGGCAAAAGATACCCCCTCCTCTCAAGGAGGCATGTTTAATGGGACACGTGAGTGGCAGGTTCACACACTCAGCTTCTCAATAGAAATGTGTGTTGACACCACCTAGGAACTTAATTTTTTAAATGAAACCTAAGAGTGTGGAGATTGGGGTGACTCACCCTGAGAGAGTACCCAAAAAATCAGAATCTCTGGGTGAAAACCGGAGACCTGGCAACCCTATGATAATTCCATCCTATTATGGAAATCCTTACTTTGCAACATGCACTTTACTTTCTGCAGTGTGGTCCTTGTACGTCAGAGTAGCTCTGAAACATCCATTGACAGCAACAAGGCAGGGCTTCCCAAGCTATGGTCCCTGAACCACCAGTGGTCCACGAGTTTAATTCATGTGCTCCATGTGTGCACATTAAATATTCTTATTGATTTCTAATCATACTTTATTGCTCCTTTTATTTGTTATATTTATTCTATTGAACTAATATTGTAATAAAATACAATACAAGAAAAGGAATATGATACATCTAAAAGTAATACAGCATCTAGCACAGTGCATTACAATTGTTACAACAGACAGAAAAATTATTAAGTAGTCCACCTTTAGCAGTTTTCAAGTGGTCCACAGGGGAGAAGGTTAACTACAGGGGATCTTTCATAATCCCCTGGGCTTATATCTGGACCGAGTTAAAACATACCTTGGAAAATAGTACCCAGTATAGCTAAGCAGGATTTATGGTGCAAGGAGACCCGGAGTCAGCTAAACTTCTTCGGTAATGGCCAGTTATTTTCACCTGCCAGTATGGAAATGTGTGTGATGGGTTATGGTGACACTTAAAATACTGTTCTGCAGCTGTTCATCCTCATTTCCATCAGAACACACTTCCACCACTGCTTGTATAGCAGACTTGCACACTTTGGCAAAATGTCCTTTTTTGTGGTGTTTATTGCAAGTCACATTTCAAGCAGGACACCCTTGAAAATCCGCTTAGTGGTTTGGATTCCAACAACAGTAGCAGAAATCTTTGTTTGACCTGCTTATTTGCCTTGTGAGATAAAACATTTTTATTGAAGGTATTGTTTTGAACTGCCTGCACCTCCGTGGCTTGAGAAGCATGTAGGGCCGAATAAAGTGATTTGGCACAGTGAATGGCATTCTTGACCCTTCCAGCTACTTCAACGACTATATTCAAAGTAACTTCCCTTTCTAGTAATAGTTTGTTTCATAACAATTTTGGTCTCTAATAACTCCCTCAGCTATGCTGCACATAATTCAGTGCACATAAAGCAATGACATATTGATCTATTGACTTTCCTGGTAGTTGAACCCTGAATGAAATTTGTAATGTTCAGCAATCACATTTTCAGGAGGATAAAAGTGATCATCCAAGGTTTGGAAAGCTACTTTGTAAGTACTTGCATCCTGAGCCACATTAGTAAGGAAAGGTAGAGGAGTATATAACCTCTGGCCTTCTAAACGCAAGCAATGAAGCAATAAGGCCTTCTGTTTGGCACGGAATACATCATTGTTCTGGATGGTAAGCAGAGATGTGTGAAGTTAGCAATGTCCATTCCGTCATGCATTGGCCTTAAGCACAGCGGATTCCTTTCTGCTGCAGTTTGGATTTTGCCAAATACGTTATTTGTCTCATTGTTCCCTATGATGGAATTTATGTACTTTGCCATGCTTACTGTGTGATTTCACTTTGAAGCGTTTCCTGTTTCTTCACAATGTGACTTTTAGATAAGCTTTAATAGCTGATTAAAGGTAGCTGGGGGGCATCATTGTATTAAGGGGTTGTGTCAGCCACTTTGAAGAGGTGATAGAGGTGGGGGGGGGAAACCTGGATCTGATGGCATACTGCCTTGTCTTGAATACCCCCTTTGGGGAAATGTACTTGAGAGGCTCATGGTGATGCAGCTGCAAGCGTTCTTGGAGAAAACTGATTATCTGGGCACATTCCAATCTGGGTTCAGACTCAGGTTTGGTGCTGAATCTGCCTTGGTAGCCCTGATGGATGACCTCTGTTGAGAGAGGGATGGGGGAGTGCTCTTATCAGATTGGCTTTTGATACCATCAACCATGAAAATTCTAATAATTCTTAACAAGAGCTTCATAACCTTCAGATACATTCTCAGCATATTCTTTTCTGCCCGTTTCCTCTCCCTTATCCCATCTCTCAACTCCTTAAAATACAAAGTTATGGTTATCAGAATACAACAATGACCATTTAAGACAACTGATTTTAGGTGTTATGAAAGGACAGCAAACTGTTGTTTGTTTTTTAATTTTTTTTTCTATGAGCGTGAGAGCAGCTTCCTGGATTTTTTTCCTCGGGTGCTTGACCAACCTTGACTTTGGAGAGGGGGCACTTGCTGTTCTGCCTCTGGCAGCAAAATGTTCTGGGATGGCCCATAAGGCTGCGTACTGGGGACGGCAGATGTAGTATTACTACTTTGCTATTACTAGTGCTAGTACAAGGGCCATGCTATCATTCCCTTGATCAAAATGCTCAGGGAGACCTCAAGATGGAGAATGATGTCAAGGAGGCTTCCAAAAGAGGAAACGCTGTAGTAATAGGTGACTTCCATTACCTTCACATAGACTAGGTGCATGTGTGCTCCAGTCACAAAAAAAGAGGTGAACTTTCTCGATACCCTATGTATCAGTTAGGTTCCATGCCCTAGAACAGTTGGGCATGGAACCCACCAGAAGCCTTTATGACTCTGCACTTTAATCACGCTGGCATCCTCTTGGCCCTGGTGGTACCTTTCCTGATCTAGTTGTGCTTCTAATATTGTGTTTTTAAACAACTCACCAGCATTTTGGAGTGATTTGATCTTGACTTTGCCTTTCAATTTCCTTTTTTTCCAGTTTAAAAGCTGCTCTGCCACCTTTTATTTTAAGTGCCAACAGTCCAGTTCCATCCTGGTTCAAGTGGAGCCCATCCCCTTTATTGAGGCCCGGCTTGTTCCAAAATGTTTCCCAGTGCCTAACAAATTCAAACTGCTTCTCCCAAAACCATCCTCTCATCCACACATTGAGACTACAAAGCTCTGCCTGCCTGGCTGACTAGCCCTGCATTTCAGAGAAAGCTACCTTGGAAAGGCACTCTTGCTGCTGCTGAAAGCTATAAACTTATTCAATTCATGATGTACATTTCAGAGACAGCCACCTTGGGGGTCCTGGCTTTCGGCATCCTATCTAGTAACCTAAATTTTGCTTCCAGGACCTCACAACTACATTTCCCCATGTCATCAATGCCAACATTCACCACAACCCCTGACTCCTCCGCAGCACTATTTACCAGGCTATCTAGGAACATCTGCAACCTTTGAGCCTGCCGGACAATTAACCCTGTGGTCTGTACACCCATTGCACACCCAACTATCTATGCTCTTGATGATCAAATCACCCACTACCATGAAACTAAGCAAGCATATCTGTGTTGCCTAGGCAACTGAGTAATGCTTGGTCTCTTCCCATGCTGTGCAGAAGAAAACAAGTATTGCACCGTTGCCTAGCCAAAACATAGATGATTCTCTAGCTTCTGGGTTTTTGTGCTACAGCTTCATCAAACAGAATTTCTAAACTCCATTGGAGACAAATGATACAGATTAGGAGAGAAGAGAGGCAGATAGTTGTGGCTACAAACTGCTATAAAAGCAGCAAAAGAAGGGTGGTTGGGGTGGGGCATTTCACCATTCTGTCCTGGTTTTTTGTGGATGACTTGAGCCCTAGAACTGATTCAAGATTATTTCAGCTAACCGAGGTGAGTACCAGTGACCGATAGCCTGGATGTGACCCGAGAGGACCTCTCCATCTGGATCCCTCTTTGTCACACCCCCTCACAGATTTTAGGCGTCAAAATTCTAATTGGAGTCAACTGGAGTAACTATGGCAAGGAGGCTGTTTTCAAGGGGAGGGGTAACAGCTGGGGAGGGAAAGATTAACATACGTGGCAATTTCCTCTCAAAAATACTTCCCTGTGCCACAATGAAGCTTGAAAACAGTGATGATCTAATCCAGATCCGAATCTGGATCACAATCCGGATATTACAAATCTCCAGAAATCCCATTGACTTACATTGTAAAACCAAAGCAACCAAAATGTTTTTTTACATAGAGGCATGACATTTGGAGACATGTTAGCTGCTGTATAATGTGTTAACCCTGCCAAGTTGCAGGTGGATAGCTCCAGAGGTTTTCAAGCTAGCCACCTTTAAAGTCCAAAATGTTTTAAAATTAAAATGGGCATAATGGTTTTGTTTTCTCACAAATTTTTCACACAATTTGGCGACATGGTAGCTCCTATTAGAGGGATTTAACTCTGCCACATTTCAGGTGGGTAGCTTCAGGGGCTTTCATGCTAGCCACCTTGGAAGTTTGCTTTTTCCATAAAAAAAGTTTTTACAAACGCCCTGTCACATGAGGCAGATTGTCAACAGCAGTTGACATTTTATTTAATTTTATTTAACAGAATTTATATACCGCTTGAATGTAAAGACCTCTAAGTGGTTTTAAAAAAAATTAAAATTATCAATAAAACAGTTAAAACCAAATAATTACAAACAGATTTAAGACAATTAAAACAGCTACTAACTATTAAAACAACTACTAACAGTAGTGAGTGAGTGAAAAATAAAATTACTATTTATTATTAATAATGTTCACTGTGGTTAGCAATTGATGATGATGATGATAATGATGATGATAATAATAATTCTGGCTGTCTCTTATTTTTTGTGGGTAGCATCTAGGAATGGGCAAGAAATTTGATTTATTTCACTTTTCAAGCTGAATTCACTCTTTCCAAAACAATATGAGAACCAAAAGACAGCCATCCTTCAAAATTCTCACTTATTTGAATTTTGCAATGCAGTTCTCCAACCAAGCAATGCTTACAAAAATGCAAAAGTTTTCATAAAAATTAATATAGAAGTGAAAAATAACATACAAATATGCATTATAGTGGGAGAAATGACAAAATGTGTACATTTGTAAGAACTGCCTACAAAAATCTGTTTATTAGGAGAAATTCACACTAAAATGATGGAGAATCTTCATGAGGATTTTATTTATTTTAAAAATAGATTGCTGCTGTGGAGAATGTATTTAAGATTGGGAAAATGAGAAACTGAGAGAACTGACATTAACAGATCCTTCAACTAGTAGCAACTGACTGTGGCTAAATGTGCCTGCAAAGCTTAATAATAATACTTAGCAATGAGAAACAAATAATATTTTAAAAAACCAACATACATATATATATATATAAGGATGAAACTAGGATTGATTGGGAAAGAACAGAAAATATACACAAGTTGAACAAATGCCACCCAACCCCCATCAAGCATTTCTAAGAGAAAGAACTTACTAAAGATTTCTCCATTTTTAAGACTTCACCTCTTCCAAGCACTGTGACTGAAGAATGTTGGCTGAGGTAATAGCATTCTAGCCTTCCTTTCTCTCTCCCCGCCCATGTGTTCTCCTCTATGGTGCTGTAATTATTCCATTTCAGAGATGCCCTGTCTGGTTGTTTTGAGCTACAGACCTGTACAAATTGATTTGGGACTAGCCGATCTGCTTTGTAGAGATTCATAGCTGCTTCAGCCTGACCTGGACAGGATACAAATCAGCCCAAATTGGTTCATGATATGTACAAATTTGGTGCATAGCCTATCAACTGCTGGTGTGCTGCACATAGATAGAAGGTTGGCCAAGATGACGCAAAAAAGGTTTCCCACCCCTGTGTTAATCCATTAACATCTCATTAATGAGCTGGAAAACATATAGGGGGCTAGTGTTCCTATGTTTTTGGAGAGATATAGCACTTAAAGGAAATTTTATTAGCAGATGATAGTTGTAATTAGAGCTGAGCAGAAATATGAACTTACCCAGACTCTTAGATCTTCTTCTGAGGCCCTTCTCTAGGTCCCCTCTTTGAGGGAGGCTCAGAAGGTGGTGACAAAGGAAAGGGCCTTTTCAGTTGTGGCTCCCATCTATGGAATATATGCTCCAGTGAGGTCCACCTGGCGCCTTGATTGACATCTTTTTGGTGCCAGGTAAAGACTTATCACTTTTCCCAGGCATTTGACAGACTAAGATAATTTGTATTAGTATGCTGCTGAAGTTTTGTTTGGAAGGATGGGGATAGGGGGGTCTAAATAAAGGGTGATCGTTTGCAAGCAGCTTTCCTAAAGAGAACAGAAAAGTAGTTGAAAACACAGACATCCTGGCAATCCAATAAGCAGGGCATGCATGGCCTATTGCACGCTTCCAGCCCCAATTTCTCTTTGAGTAAGGAGGTGGAACCTGTGTAGATTTGCTTGATCAAAAGGAGAAGGAATTTTGGGTTAAGGAATCCCTGCTTTCATTTAAAAAAAAACCCAAGAGAGATACCTTGTGTGACTGTCTGAGTCCCCACACCAGTGGAATCCTGGAGGAACTTGTGGAACTTCCTGCTACAGTATTTAGAACTGATCACGTAGTGTGACAGACTCTTTTTCTAACATTTTGGTTTCTTGTTTTTCCCACCTGCCTTATCTTTTTCTCTGAGCAATAGGAGGTAACCGTTTATAGGATTAGTGTTTGGGTTTTTTTAAAAAAGAAATTCTGAAAATCTTTAGCCAATGACTATTATCCATCATACTTTAATATACTGCTCCAGGTCAGGGAGGTTCTTTCTGCATACCAGGGAATAAGCCAGGCATACTTTAAAACATAATATTCCTGAACATAACATTTGCTGATTTCTCCATAGAAGTGACACAAGAGGGGTATTCACACGTTACTCTGTACCCAGGTAGAAGCCCCCTGTACCTGGGTACAGCTGCTCTTGAGAAAGAGTCTACACGTGGTGATTTCAAAAATCACCACGTGTACAGGTACCCTGAAAAAAGCCAACTTCTGCTCACGTGGTGATTGTCCCTGCATGCTGTCCCCGTGGAGCTGATCGTGAGCAATTAGTTTTTCTCCCCGGGGACAGCCTGAGCCTTCGCTCTAGCAGCAGCAGCAGCCCATCAGAAATGGGCTCAAGGAAACGTCAGTTGCTGGAGCCACGGAGCGGGAAAGAGGAATAAAGTTAAAATGGAGGCAAGGGCAAGAAAGGGAAGGGAGACCAGCCTGAAGCAACGAATGAGCTTGAGGGAAGGAAAGAGGCAAAAAACGGGGTGGGGTGGGGTGGGGTGGGGTGGGGTGGGGGTGGGGGTGAAGCTTTGAAGGACTCACTGCAATTTTAAAAAAGTCTACTCAGAAGTAAATCCCACTGAGTTCAGTGGGCTTACTCCCAGGTAAGTGGAGTGGAGCTTCTTTGTGCTCGCAATGTGCTTGAGAGAAGGAAGGAGGGAAAATGTCTACTCAGAAGTAAATTCCATTGAGTTCAGTGGGGCTTACTCCCAGGTAAATGGAGTGACTAAAAATGCGAGAGAGACTTGTCAGGAAGCTAGAGCTAGGTTTAAAAAATAAATTTGTTTTACAAACTTAAATGGAGTTTAAGCCTCTTATGGGCTCAGGCGAGTGAAAACTGCTATCTTGAGAGAAGGGCAGAAGGAAGCAGTAGTCAGAAAGCTAGCGAGGAGAGAGAAGGGCAGAGATTCTGAGGGCTCACAATATAATTCTAAAAATGTCTACTCAGAAGTAAGTCTCACTTAGTTCAATGGGGCTTACTCACAGGTAAATGGAGTTAGGATTGCCTAAAAAAAGCAAGTGTTCTGTCAGAGAAGCTAGACTTACATTGTTAATTTTTACAAAATTAAGTTTGATTACATTCCTAGTACAATCCTAACCCCATGCTTACTCTAAAGTAAATCCCATTCAGTTTGGTGGGACTTACTCCCAGGTAAGAAGGATTAGGATTCCAGCCCCTTAGAAGAAACAGTTGGGGGGTCAGAGAAAGGGAGGGGAGTTTGTCTCTGTGTCTGCTCACAGTCCAGTCCAGTCCTAGCCATGTTTACCCAGAAGTGAGTCCCACTGAGTTTAATGGGGCTTACTCCTGAAGTGAAAGTGAACATAGAATTACAGCCTTTAACTTCTAAATTCAATCCTTTCCTTTAAATACTAGGTGATTTATCAATAAATATTATAATAATAAATATATTTTATTTATTTAATCCTTTCCTTTAAATACTAGGTGATTTATCAATAAATATTATAATAATAAATATAATAATAATAATAATAATAAATTTTATTTCTACCCCGCCCCTTTTCCAATAGGACTCAGAACGGCTTACAACTAAAAAACAACACCATTAAAACATACAGAAATATACAATTAAAGATAGAATTAAACTATGAGAAAAATTAAAACCATAAAACATACATTAAAAACAGCAGACAATTTAAAATAATAAAATCATATACTATAGTCACCAATCCTATGACACTTAATCCTGGTCGTTCTCTATCCCAAATGCCCATTGAAATAAAACAGTCCTACTTGTCGCCGGAAAGACGGCAAGGAGGGAGCTAATCGCACCTCACTCGGAAGGAAGTTCCATAGCCTAGGGGCAGCCACCGAAAAGGCCCTATCTCGTGTCTGCGTCATATGTACTTGCGAAGGTGTGGGGAGCACAAGAAGGGCCTCACCTGAAGATCTCAAATCCCGGACAGATTCATATAGGGAGATACGATCTGTCAAATATCATAAAATTTATAATGTCTGTTAAATGTTCAATGTGTCATTACGTGACTCTTATTGTTGCTTGTTACTAGTACATCTACTTTTCAGGATAGTGCCACAAATAGATTCCAAAACTTGCTCCAACCCCCCTGTTCAGGTAATGAATAATAGCTGCTATCACAACTGCAATAATAAAATAACTTAATGGCTAGGTAACACATTGCTCAGAAATTATATATATAATTTCTCAAGTAATTGAGAAAAGGATTGTAGCCTTAATCTTATTTAATGCCTTATTTCCTTTACATCTCAACTTTCTTGCAAAGAGCTCAGTGTGGCATACGTACACACAGGACCTCAGAATAGCCCTGTGAGGTAGTTTAGGCTGAGAAAGTGACTAGCCCAAAAGTCACCCAGTAAGTTTCATGGCTGAATGAGGATTTGAAGCCAGGTCTCTCAGGCCCTAGCCCAGTACTCTTATTGCTACACCACACTGGCCTTTGCAGAACTTGTACACTACAGTACATCTATAAATCCAATATAAATTACCCACTATAGTTTTCTTCCTTGGTCTTTTAAAACCTATTGAAATCAATAGTAAGGTAAATTCTGTTGTGTGCTTTCTATTTCCTCCTAAAGGTCAAGAAAGAGAAATATGGCCAAGATTCTTCCAATAATTTGATGACATAGGTCAGCAGTGATACATGGGGGGCGGGGGAGAGAATGGCAGTGGCACAGAGATGGCAAGCTTGGGGGTACTTTGGTGGAATGCAGCACAAGCTTACAGGTGTGTGCCCACCTGCTGCAGGATGGTGGTGTCACCTGCTCTGAACTTGCAGGCACCTTGCCCCATTCAGTGAGTGGCAATGCTGGCATTACTGAGAGAGCACTGCTATTGCAGAGTCTGGCATCCACCCTGTGTTTTGCTAAAACCTCAAGAACCACCAACTGCAGCCAGCTGCAAAAGACATAGGTCTAGTATGAAAGAAAATGGTGTCTGCGAAGCTGCTGAGCACAGGGTTATCAGAACTGAGATGAGCTCACAGTCTTTCCACACATAGATCTATTCCTACTTTCCACAAGTATCCTTAATTTCAGTTGTCAAATTTCCAAATGGATGTGTGCCCTTTTGTTGCTATTGTTAATCAGCTGGAAGCCAGAAGCGCTTGCCAATTGACTACAAATCTCCCAGGGATCTACCAATAGATTACAGTCTATCTTCTGGCCATCCCTGCACTAAATCATTTGTATGGGCACAGACCTACCTTGCAGGGTTGATGTAGCATGGTTCAAAGGAGTGCTTGCAAGAATGAAACTACAATAGCAGAGGTAAGACTCTTCAAAACATTGCCAAAGAAGGCATTTTCAAAAAAGCAATGTCACCTTTCTACTGTGTATCCAGAAATTGAGAAGAGAAAAATTGTGGATTTGCTCATCTCTGTGCAGCTCTTACCTTCTATGTCAAGTGTCATGCATCAAAATTAGACACACCTGATGGTCAAACACATGATAATGGCTGCCTCCATTAGAAACTGCTGTCAGAAGTAGCTGCATCACGTGGTTTTATGGTAACACAAACCTGCCTTGTAGGGTTGTAAAGTTTTGTTTGTTTATTTATTATTTGATTTATATCCTGCCCTTCCTCCCAGCAGGAGCCCAGGGTGGTAAATACTCTATGGTTAGGATGGTTAGACTTCATGGTTAGTCTAGATCAGGATCTAATACTCTAGATCAGGATGGTTAAACTTCAGGTTTTTTGTATTGATTTTTTATTATTATTATTAATATTATTATTATTACAAAAACCCAAGATCCACCAACCAAAGCAAGCCACAAAATATATGCACTTAGAGTTAAAAAATTCTTAGCCGAGGAATTTGTTTTGAGTTCCAAAATTGAACTGAGCTCACAGTATTTCCACACAAAAATCCACTCTGATTACCCCCCACTTTCTTCATTTCAGCAGTATAATGGTGGAGTGGTCATTTTCTTGTTTTCATTGTGAAACAGGAGTCTGAAATCCTTACTGATCTTCTGTGAGTCATCCTGAGATACGTCAATACATTTTGATCTACTTTCTGCCCACCTTGCATTTAAAGTGCTATCCAAAAGCTAAATATTATGACATAGATCAGCAGTTCCCAACCTGGGGGCCGCGAAGTAATCCAGAGGGGGCTGCAAACAGTAAAGAAATTAATTATTTATTAATTTTTAAAAAAGTTTTCACTCCCTGGACACTGTCTGCTCCCCACTGCCACTGCAGATGACACCTCCTTGCTCCAAATGAGAGGGGAGGACTTTTGCTGAAGTGCTAGAGCATCTTTCAGGCGCACCATGGCTGACACCAAAGGAGGCTGAGGGTGAAGCTACCAGAAAGAAGAGGGAATTACTACCACTGACTGCCATCTCCTCACACTACCACTGCTGGTGACACCCCTACTCAGAATGAGAGGGCTTTTAGTGAAGCAAAAAGAAGCAAGGCTGCAAGGAAAGGCTGCTTTCCCCCTTCCTTCCTGGCAGCCAAGCTGCCTTCCTGGAGGGAGGTCACAAAATTTTTTGAGCTTATAAAGGGGGGCCCATACCCATAAAGGTTGGGAACCACTGACATAGATCATAAAAAGAGATACTGATGATCACTTTTTGATACTGAGCTACAAACATTTCTACTGAAAAACCATAAAAACCACAGCCCAGAGCTTTCCTGTTTCCCAAATACCAGGAAAGGCTTTCCAGGGGACAGAGTATGTTACAGTGGGAGCAGTAGGATGGAAAGCCCAATTGATAAAGAATTTTCCCCACATTTATATTTTGAATGTAGTTTTGTGTATTAAAGCGCATGATGTCCTCAAGAAAGAATCAGGTGTACCATGTTCCGGTTCTCCTCACATCCCCAGGACTGCTGGTTGTTCCATCAGTCAGCCTTTGGATCTCCATGTGCTGTTGTTAAACGCCAGGTCGGTTCACCATAAGATCTCCCTTGTTCATGATTTAATTGTGGAGGAGGCTGCCGACCTGGCGTTTATAACTGAGACCTGGGTGGGCGATCAGGGAGGAGTTGCTCTTTCCCAGCTCTGCCCACCTGGGTATACGGTTCAGCATCATGGTAGAACCGAAGGACGGGGAGGTGGGGTTGCTGTGGTCTATAGGAGTTCTTTCTCACTCACCAAGCACCCTGTTCAGGTGACGACTGGTTTGGAGTGTCTCCACCTTGTGCTGGGCCAGAGAGACAGACTGGGAATTTTGTTGGTGTACCGCCCGCCCTGCTGCTCAACAAATTCCCTAACTGAGCTGACAGAGGTAGTCTCGGAGGTATTGTTGCGGTCCCCTAGACTATTGGTACTGGGGGACTTCAACGTCCATGCCGAGACTGCTTTATCTGGGGCGGCTCAGGACTTCATGGCCTCCATGACAACCATGGGGCTGTCTCAGGTTGTTACTGGCCCAACGCATGTGTCGGAACATACTCTTGATTTGATCTTCGCCACTGGGCATGGAGATGGTGATCTGGTGGTTGGGGGTTTTTCATCTACCCCATTGTCATGGACAGATCACCGCTTGCTGAAGTTTAGGCTCACAGCGACCCTTTCCCTCTGCAAGGGTGGGGGACCTATTAAATTGGTCCGCCCCTGGAGACTAATGGATCCTGAGGGTTTCCAAAGGGCTCTGGGGGATTTTCCGACTGAGAAGACTGGCGCTCCTGTCGAAGCCCTGGTTGAATTGTGGAATACGGAGATGACCCGGGCAGTTGACACGATCACTCCCATGCGCCCCCTCCTATGTAGAGCTCATACAGCTCCATGGTATACCTCGGAGCTGAGAGTGATGAAGCAAGAGAGGAGGAGGCTTGAGTGCAGATGGAGGCAAACTCCCGATGAATGCAATTATGCCTTGGTAAGTGCCTGTTCTAAGCCGTATATAGTAGCGGTGAGGACAGCAAAAAAGAGATATTTTGCTGCCACAATTAAGGCATCTCTCTCCCGCCCGGCAGAGCTCTTTAAAATTGTACGAGGGCTTTTACATTCTGGCCCTCAGGATATTATAGATTCATCTGTAGCCCACTGTGATGAGTTCACGAGGCACTTCCAGGATAAGATCGCATGCATTCGCCGGGACTTAGACTCCAATATTATGGCAGTGGGATCTAATGAAGCATCCAGAACACGGTCTTGTCCTTATTTATTGGATGAGTTTCAGTCTGTGCAGCTTGAGGATGTTGACAAGATCCTTGGACTGGTGCGGGCGACCACTTCTGTGCTGGACCCTTGCCCCTCTTGGCTGGTGAAAGCTGGCAGGACCGGAACCGCCGGCTGGGCCAAGGAGATAATAAATGCCTCTTTGAGAGAGGGAGTGGTCCCTGACTGCCTAAAAGAGGCGGTAGTGAGACCGCTCCTGAAGAAACCCTCTTTGGACCCAGATAACCTGAACAACTATAGACCTGTGGCGAATGTTCCGTTCTTGGGCAAGGTGCTGGAACGGGTGGTTGCCGGCCAGCTCCAGGGGCTCTTGGATGACACTGATTATCTGGATCAATTTCAATCCGGTTTTAGGCCCGGTTTTGGCACTGAAACAGCCTTGGTCGCCCTGTATGATGACCTTTGTCGGGAGAGGGACAGGGGGAGTGTGACTCTGTTGATTCTCCTTGATCTCTCAGCTGCTTTTGATACCATCGACCATGGTATCCTTCTGGGAAGACTCACGGAGTTGGGAGTTGGGGGTACTGCTTGGCAGTAGCTCCGCTGCTACTTGGTGGGTCGCCACCAGAAGGTAGTGCTTGGGGAACATTGCTCGATACCCTGGACCCTCCATTGTGGAGTCCCGCAGGGATCGGTACTGTCCCCCATGCTTTTTAACATCTACATGAAGCCTCTGGGTGCGGTCATCAGGAGTTTTGGGGTGCATTGTCATCAGTACGCTGATGACACGCAGCTCTATTTCTCCTTTTCATCTTCTTCAGGTGAGGCTGTTAACGTGCTAAACCGTTGCCTGGCCGCGATAATGGACTGGATGGGAGCTAACAGACTGAAGCTCAATCCAGACAAGACTGAGACGCTGTTGGTGAGTGCCTTCTCTGCTCAGATGGT
Source organism: Rhineura floridana (assembly GCF_030035675.1). Lineage (NCBI taxonomy): Eukaryota > Metazoa > Chordata > Lepidosauria > Squamata > Rhineuridae > Rhineura > Rhineura floridana. The sequence continues at coordinate 157,885,660 of NC_084480.1, forward strand.
GGATGTTCATCCTGTTCTGGATGGGGTTACACTCCCCTTGAAGGAACAGGTTCGTAGCTTGGGAGTTCTTTTCGATCCTTCCTTGTCTCTTGAGGCCCAGGTGGCCTCGGTGGCACGGAATGCTTTTTACCATTTTCGATTGATAGCCCAGCTACGTCCCTATCTGGACAGTGATGACCTCGCCTCAGTTGTTCATGCTCTGGTAACTTCTAGATTGGACTACTGCAATGTGCTCTACGTTGGGCTGCCCTTGAAGACTGTTCGGAAACTACAGCTAGTCCAGAATGCAGCGGCCAGATTGCTGACGTGGACCAGAAGGTCCGCTCATATAACACCTGTTCTGGCCCGTCTGCACTGGCTTCCTATTTGTTTCTGGGCTAGATTCAAAGTGCTGGTTTTGACCTATAAAGCTCTACACGGCATGGGACCGCAATACCTGGTGGAACGCCTCTCCCAATATGAACCTACCCGTACACTGCGCTCAACATCTAAGGCCCTCCTCCGAGTGCCATCCCATCGAGAAGCTCGGAGGGTGGTGACTAGAACTAGGGCCTTTTCAGTGGTGGCCCCCGAACTGTGGAATAGCCTCCCCGATGAGGTGCGCCTGGCGCCGACGCTACTATCTTTTCGGCGCCAGGTGAAAACCTTTTTATACTCCCAGGCATTTTAAAGTGTATTTTAACAGTATTTCACTATTATCTTGTATTTTGGACGTTGTTTGGTTCTTTTATTGTTTGTTTGTTTTTGGTTCTTGATTTATTGTATTTATTGTACTTATACACTGTGCTTGTTTTATCTTTTATGTACACCGCCCAGAGAGCCTTCGGGCTTAGGGCGGTATATAAATTAAATTAAATTAAATTAAATAAATAAAATGAAAAGAAAGGCGGGGTATAAATGTAATAAATGAAATGAATGAATGTTGGAAGACTTGTTACAGTTCATACTCTTTTAAGCAGCTTGTTTTTGTTGCAGCCTCCTCCTCAAAATATTTTCATATATAAATATTCAATATATTTAGGTCTGAACTTTCACAGATTTATCTATAAGTCCTATTGATCTCTATAGGACTGTATAGACATGTATAGGATTGTTTCATGAAAGCCTTCATCAAAACCCATGCATACTCTAATTAAACAGGCAATGAAAAATGCAATATTTTAATAACTATAATTATGATAGTTACAGGTGAGTATTTTCTTTTTAAAAGTTGGTGTTTTGATTTTAAAAACTTAAGAATCTGCAGGAAAAATGAAAAGAGTAAAACTACATTCCTGTTTCTGCGAACGCTCTTTCTATTGAAGGTATCCCTTGACAGGCAACAGTTTCAGGAAGTATAACAGACCCAGCATGCCTTCCCTTGTTGCCAGTAAAAGGGAATTGCTTCAGTGGCGTATTTAATAAGTGTCATTGAAGCCATTTTCTTTCCCTGGCAGCAAATGTGTATATAACAGACTGTACGCTTGTTGAATGTTACATGTGAATAACTGTACGAGTGTACAGCCCAACTACTTGTGTACCCCGGTACACAGACTGTACACTCATTGACTGTAACGTGTGAACAGGGCCATAGACATCTGTAATGGTTAACTATAACAAGAAGGAGGTATGATTTAGCTGTAGTACCTAATATAATCCTATTAATTTTACACAGAAGTAAGCCCCACTGTCTTCATGTAAGTGGCTACAGAATTGAACCCTGGTCTTCCAAGTCCTTGTCCAACACTCTAACCATTACATTTATACAATTACACATACTCGTTTTAATTTAATAATATATTATCAAGTTGGCCAAATGTGTCTTTTGTTTTTACTCCTCACTTGAGTTCTTTTCATGGTTTAGGGTTGGCACTGGCAGAGAGCAGCACACTTGTACTTTGTGTGTGGCAAGCAGAAATTATTATGAATTAAAAGTGCATTTGGATGAACTTGAACTGATCAATTTTGTTCCTTTTTTAAAATGAACTTTTCAAGCACTGCTGGTCAGTAACACAATCCTCTTCATCTTATTCAGAAGTAAGTAAACACCACTGTGTTCTGTGGGGCTGACTCATGAGAGCAAGCATAGGACTAAAGCCATTTGCAGTGCCTTATAAATGTGAGTTTCCAGCAACTCACTCATTTTATGTGTGGGTGGTGTTTTTTTTTTGAAACACAAAATTGGGAGAGCATTACTGAATGAGCAGAGATTGAAGTTTCTGTTCACTACTGAGGAGGTTCAGTTTAACTGTGTGGACACTTATTTATTTTATTTATTATTATTTATTTAATTCAACTTTTATACCGCCCATAGCAAGGCTCTCAAATAAAAACACTTCACATATAATTTAAAAACCAGCTGGTCATCAAGTTACAAAAAGATGTATCATATCACTGTCTGTTAAAACATCAAATACTTATGAGAGCGAACACAGGACTAAAGCTCTGTTAGGTGCTCGGTATTACTAAAACTGCTGTTTTAAGTGTTCGCTGTTTTATTGCAAAGGGAGGATAGGGAAAGAATCAGAACAGGTGGAGGCCACACAACTTTTCTCCCATCTGATAAGCTACTGTGACAGCAGGGACCTCTTCTGAACCAAAGTAAGACACTTAACAGTTTAGTTAAGTGCTGTTTGTAAAACTGCAATGCTTCAGTGTCCCCAGTATGTATGCAAGGGAGGAGGATGGGGAGAAAACAGAACTTGTCCGTGACCTCATTGGCCACACACCCATAGCAATCCTATCAAGTCTAGTGGGCACCAGCTACCACTGCCTTTAAGAAACAGTAGGAACCCTGGAGAAAACAAAACAGTAACTGCCTCTTATATATTAGATTTACAGAGTACTCCTATGCATGTTTACTCAGAATTACATTTCACTAAATTCAATGGAACTTTCATCCAAGTAACTTAATCAAGCTTCAGCAATGTTCTTCAATTATGGAATACTCACAGCCTTGGGGGGGGCATGTGGTGTCAATAACGTATCTGCATGAAGTAAATCCACACCCATTTCTGTTTCTATTGGAATACTTTGACATCCCTACACATAACGCACCCAACACGGAACACCGTACACATACCAAAACCCTCTCATGCACACATCATCACATACTGCAGCCTCCTGAATCCTACTCTGAATCCTACACTGAACCCTACCCTATCCTGAAACCTGCCACTCCATTTGGAAACTCATGGAAACACAGAGACCAATGATAATAAATGCATTAATAAAATAAACCAAAAAAAATCCCTGTTAGAAGCCAAAGGCGAGTTGGACCTTTGGATGCTAAGGGAGTAAAAACTGTGCTACAGAAGAATAAGGAAATTGCAGAAGAGCTGAATGAATTATTTGCATCTGTCTTCACAGTGGAATATGTATGTAGGGCAATGCTTTAAGTGTGAAAAATACAATGTGGCTATCCAGAGCATTATGGGAAACACTACTTTTGCAATCATCCTTACTACACAGAATTTGGTACTAAAGGCTGTACATTGAAATGAACTCCAGAGCTTGAAGGGCAAGGTTTACAATATATCCTGGAAGTTACACAAGTATTACGGGCCCTGCTCACACATTACATTCAATGAGTGTACAACCTGTGTACCTGGTTATACAAGTAGCTGAGCTGTACACTCATACAGTTATTCACACGTAACATTCAACAAGTGTACAGTCTATGTACCTGAGTAAACAAGTAGTTGAGCTGTACACTCATACAGTTATTCACATGTAACATTCAACAAGTGTGCAATCTCCGTTATATATACATTTGCTGCCAGGAAAAGAAAATGGTTTCAATGAGATTTATTAAACATGCCATTGAAGCAATTCCAGGCATGCTGGGTCTGTTATACTTCCTGAAACTGTTTCCTGTCAAGGCTTACATTCAGTAGAAAGAGTTTTGGCAGAAAAGGGAATGTAGTTTTACTCTTTTCATTTTTCCTGCAGATTCTTGCTTTGAAATTAAAATGCCAACTTTTAAAAAGAAAATACCAACTTCTGTAACTATCATAATTATAGCTATTAAAATATTGAATTTTTCATTGCCTGTTATTCTTAAAAACAAATACCTGGGCTAAGAATTATTTAATTCTAAGTGTATATATTTTGTGGCTTGTTCTGGTTGGTGGATCTTGGGTTTTTGTAATAATAATAATACAAAAAACCTGAAGTCTAACCATCCTGATCTAGAGTATTAGATCCTGATCTAGTCTAACCATGAAGTCTAACCATCCTAACCATAGAGTATTTGCCACCCTGGGCTCCTGCTGGGAGGAAGGGCAGGATATAAATCAAATAATAAATAAACAAACATTACAACCCTACAAGGCAGGTTTGTGTTACCATAAAACCATGTGATGCCGCTACTTCTGACATAGGGTTGCCAGGTCTCCGGTTTTCTGCCGGAGTCTCAGGGAAAAGGGGGCCATCTCCGGCCTCCGGCTATACTTTATTTAAACAGGTAGATCTCCGGCTTTTGATTGGCCCCCTCAGCCACGCATGCGTGATTGACACACGCATGCGTGAAGGCTGTGGCTGGCCGCCTTCCCGCCCGCGTCTGCAACGACATGGGCGCCTTGGTTGAGTCGGTGCTCCTGCAGGGCTCCCCCCAGCAGCAGCACCGGGCGTCTGCCTCAGCCATCATGGTGTGGGCGCCGAAGGGCGGGAGCGGCCGTGATGGGACTGAGGAATCGGTTCCGGGGTAAGAAGGCCTCTTGGTTAGAGGCCGGCTCGGGTCATTGGTAGGAAGGTCCTCGCTCGGTGGTCATTGCGCAGAGGGCAGTCGTTGCCGGGGTAAACAGGGCCTTGCGCACACAGAGAGAGAGAGAGGAGAGGGGGGCGTTGGGCAGATGTTGCATATTTAGAGTTTACACAGTTAGCTAAGAACTGCCCAAGGGATGCTCTTGTAGTCAAGTCTTGTGACTATTAAGAACTTTATGAGTTTCAAGAAACTATAAAAAGTAAAAAAAACCCCAAATTTCCAGCAAACATATTACAAAAACAGTTACAGTCTCTGCCAAGTATAAGGCAGGAACTCTGCAGAGCTGTTGAATATTACTCTGACATCCTCCACCAGCAAAGAAATAAGGATTAGAACATGATGCAGGCAGGAGCTGGAAACAAACAGGATGGATCCCTACTGTGGAAGAGCCCAAAAAGTTTTGTCCTCCAAACCAGGGCTGAGTTGTGCAAAATGTCATATGAAATGGACTTGAAAAAGATTCAGGAGCTGGCACAAAACTGCTTAACAAGTCGTTTTTATATATAGTACTAGAGAGAGTAGTATCAAAAGTGCAGGATGCTATCATGCTACTCTAGTCTTAGGAATACAGAAAAATCAGGCTCCCCTTGTGCCTCATACATTTTCCTATAAGTCTCATACAATGAACCACACACACATCCCTTGTATAACCAACAGCTATATTTGTTTGTTTGTTTGTTTGTTTATTATATTTATTAGTCGCCCATCTGGCTGGCAATCCAGCCACTCTGGGCGACGTACAAAATTAAAACATATAGTTACATTAAAATATTAAAATCTCAACCAATAATAATAAAACCTAATCCACCACAAAAGCCTGTTTGAAGTGTTCTGTACTGCAAGCACAAAATAGCATCTGTCATGAACCACCCTGTTCAGATCTTGTAAGTTCAGGTCTGTGGCTTCCTTTATGGAATCAATCCATCTCTTGTTTGGCCTTCCTCTTTTTCTACTTCTTCCTTCTGTTTTTCCCAGCTTTATTGTCTTTTCAAGTGAATCATGTCTTCTCATGATGTGTCCAAAGTATGATAGAAGCTAAAATGATGAAACTGATTTCATCATTTTAGCTTCTAATGACAGTTCGGGTTTAATTTGTTCTCACACCCAATTATTTGTCTTTTTTGCAGTCCATGGTATCTACGAAGCTCTCCTTTAACACCACATTTCAGATGAGTTGATTTTTCTCTTACTCACTTTTTTTACTGTCCAACTTTCTCATCCATATGTAGAGATCGGGAATACCATGGTATGAATGATCCTGACTTTAGTGTTCAGTGATACATCTTTGCATTTGAGGACCTTTTCTAGTTCTCTCATAGCCCAAAAAAGTAAGGGGTCTATGACCCCCCCACAACCCTGGATGACTACATCTCTGGTTAGAAGTAGAAAGAAAATAAAGTGTCTTTTTGTACAACATGCAATCAAGTTAAGGAATTCAGGGCTGGATGGCCACTAATTTGGATGGCTTAAAAAAAAAAGATGCATCTATGAAGGATTATGTGTATCAAGCACATGATAGCTAAATGGAATCTACATTCAGAGGCTGTATACCTCTGGTTGGCACATCCTGATTTGCTTATGGGCATTTGAAGTAATTTGTTTGGCTGCTGTTGAAGACAGAGTAGTTATGTTCAGATGTAATGCTAAACCATGGTGGCATATTGTGTGAATGAACAGCTATAGGTCACATACTCTCTTGTCCCATGCAACACAACCACAAGCTCTGTTTCCCTAGGTTAAAGAAAGGTCAGGCTGTTCTAGGTGGGAAAACAACAAACACAAAAGACTTGCCTGGAAGGCACAGCCCCTTGCTGAGATTAAAAGCAGCCAAAAGCTTAAACAGCCCCGCCCCTCGCTCAGGAAGGAAGCCTGAGAGAATACTAAAGAGTTAAGCCCCAGCTGATAGCCATCAGCCTCAAGTAACACATCATTGGCTGGCAGCAGTAGCTGGGAGGAACCAGCCACACATATAAAGTCAGAGCACCCTAGCGAGGGAGCCTGCTCCACGAGCTAGAGGGAGCCCCAGCTGACGAAGCGTCAAGGCCCCAGCTGACAAAGCGTCAAGGCCCCAGCTGACAAAGCGTCAAGGCCCCAGCTGACAAAGCGTCAAGGCCCCAGCTGACAAAGCGTCAAGGCCCCAGCTGACAAAGCGTCAAGGCCCCAGCTGACAAAGCGTCAAGGCCCCAGCTGACAAAGCGTCAAGGCCCCAGCTGACAAAGCGTCAAGGCCCCAGCTGACAAAGCGTCAAGGCCCCAGCTGACAAAGCGTCAAGGCCCCAGCTGACAAAGCGTCAAGGCCCCAGCTGACAAAGCGTCAAGGCCCCAGCTGACAAAGCGTCAAGGCCCCAGCTGACAAAGCGTCAAGGCCCCAGCTGACAAAGCGTCAAGGCCCCAGCTGACAAAGCGTCAAGGCCCCAGCTGACAAAGCGTCAAGGCCCCAGCTGACAAAGCGTCAAGGCCCCAGCTGACAAAGCGTCAAGGCCCCAGCTGACAAAGCGTCAAGGCCCCAGCTGACAAAGCGTCAAGGCCCCAGCTGACAAAGCGTCAAGGCCCCAGCTGACAAAGCGTCAAGGCCCCAGCTGACAAAGCGTCAAGGCCCCAGCTGACAAAGCGTCAAGGCCCCAGCTGACAAAGCGTCAAGGCCCCAGCTGACAAAGCGTCAAGGCCCCAGCTGACAAAGCGTCAAGGCCCCAGCTGACAAAGCGTCAAGGCCCCAGCTGACAAAGCGTCAAGGCCCCAGCTGACAAAGCGTCAAGGCCCCAGCTGACAAAGCGTCAAGGCCCCAGCTGACAAAGCGTCAAGGCCCCAGCTGACAAAGCGTCAAGGCCCCAGCTGACAAAGCGTCAAGGCCCCAGCTGACAAAGCGTCAAGGCGAGTTAAGCAGCAGAGCGAGGAGGCCAGGGCCCCCCACTCTGCCCGTCTGTTCCCTGACCTCAACTAAACTGCAGTCTCCAACCCATTGACGTAATAAACCTTAAACAAAACTATGCAGGTAAGAAGCCAGCAGGGGTGTGGGGGCTTTCCAGTGTTTTGCACCGCCTGCAGCATGTACGACTATCTGCCTGTTGGACAAAAGTCGTGGGTATGCTCTCGGTGCAATGAGCTCCTGGCTCTCCGGGAACGACTTCATTTCCTTGAGGCCAAGGTGGTGGACCTGGAAAAGCTGAGAGAGGCAGAAAGGTGTGTGGAGGAGGCCTTCAGGGACGTTATAGCTGTGTCCCACTCCAACGATGATAGCTCTCCTGCTATCATGGACAACGATGGTCTCGGGGAAGGAGAGCATCCAGCTGAGGAAGAGGGAAACGATCCCTTAGAAGGGACCCATTCCTTGGGGGATGAGCAGCTATCCTCTCATGCCGAGGATATATCTCCAGGGGGTGGAGGGATCCTTGTAGTGGGTGATTCGATCATTAGGAACATAGACAGTGGGGTGTGTGATGGGCGTGTAGACCGCAAGGTGTTTTGCCTGCCTGGTACGAAGGTTGCGGATATCGCCCGTCGTTTAGATAGTTTGGTAGACAGTGCTGGGGGTGAGTCAGTGGTCGTGGTGCACGTTGGCACCAACGACATGGGGAAATGCAGCCGTGAGGTCCTGGAAGCAAAATTTAGGTTGCTAGGTAGGATGCTGAAAGCCAGGACCTCCAAGGTGGCTTTCTCTGAAATGCTACCGGTTCCACGCGCAGGACCAGCCAGACAGGCACAGCTTCGCAGTCTCAATGCGTGGATGAGACGATGGTGTCAGGTGGAAGGATTTGGATTTGTTAGGCACTGGGGAACATATTGGGACAAGCCGGGCCTGTACAAAAGGGATGGGATCCACTTGAACCAGAATGGAACCAGACTGCTGGCACTTAAAATTGAAAAGGTAGCAGAGCAGCTTTTAAACTGACTGAGGGGGGAAACCCGACAGGAGCTGAGAAAGGTCTGGTTCGGAATAAACCTCCCCCCTGGGATAAAAACCAAAGAAATGATGGAATTTTAAAAGGGGTAGGCCTAGAAGTAGGCATTGTGAGAGCAGGGGCACAGGATATAAATTCAGAAGAGCAAAATTACCACAGGCCTAACCACAAGTGCCAAAGACACTTGAAGAGAGACACTGCTTACAAGTGCCTGTACGCTAATGCTAGGAGCCTGCGAACCAAGATGGGAGAACTGGAGTGCTTGGTCTTAGAGGAGAGCATTGATATAGTGAGCATAACGGAGACCTGGTGGAATGGAGAAAACCAGTGGGATATGGTTATCCCTGGATATAAACTATATCAGAAGGACAGGGAAGGACGTATTGGTGGTGGAGTCGCTCTATACGTGAAAGAAGGCATTGAATCCAGCAAGCTCGAAACCCCAAAAGAGGCAGACTCCTCCACAGAATCATTGTGGGTGGTGATACCATGCCCCAGGAGGGACTTAATACTGGGAACAATCTATCGTCCCCCTGATCAAAATGCTCAGGGAGACCTTGAGATGAGATATGAAATTGAGGAAACATCCAAACTAGGAAATGTGGTAGTAATGGGTGACTTCAACTACCCGGACATAGACTGGCTGCATATGTGTTCCAGTCATGACAAAGAAGCAAAGTTTCTAGATATTCTAAATGACTATTCCCTAGACCAGTTGGTCATGGAACCGACCAGAGGGACGGCAACCCTGGACTTAATCCTCAGTGGGGACCGGGACCTGGTGCAAGATGTAAGTGTTGTTGAACCGATTGGGATCAGTGACCACAGTGCTATTAAATTAAACATACATGTAACTGGCCAATTGCCAAGAAAATCCAACACGGTCACATTTGACTTCAAAAGAGGAAACTTCACAAAAATGAGGGGATTGGTAAAAAGAAAGCTGAAAAACAAAGTCCAGAGGGTCACATCACTCGAAAATGCTTGGAAGTTGTTTAAAAATATTAGAAGCTCAACTAGAGTGCATACCGCAGATCAGAAAAGGTACCGCCAGGGCCAAGAAGATGCCAGCATGGTTAACGAGCAAAGTCAAGGAAGCTCTTAGAGGCAAAAAGTCTTCCTTCAAAAAATGGAAGTCTTGTCCAAATGAAGAAAATAAAAAAGAACACAAACTCTGGCAAAAGAAATGCAAGAAGACAATAAGGGATGCTAAAAAAGAATTTGAGGAGCACATTGCTAAGAACATAAAAACCAACAACAAAAAATTCTATAAATACATTCAAAGCAGGAGACCATCTAGGGAGACAATTGGACCCTTGGATGATAAGGGAGTCAAAGGTGTACTAAAGAACGATAAGGAGATTGCAGAGAAGCTAAATGAATTCTTTGCATCTGTCTTCACAGTAGAAGATATAGGGCAGATCCCTGAACCTGAACTAACATTTGCAGGAAGGGATTCTGAGGAACTGAGACAAATAGTGGTAACGAGAGAGGAAGTTCTAAGCTTAATGGACAATATAAAAACTGACAAATCACTGGGCCCGGATGGCATCCACCCGAGAGTTCTCAAAGAACTCAAAGGTGAAATTGCTGATCTGCTAACTAAAATATGTAACTTGTCCCTCGGGTCCTCCTCCGTGCCTGAGGACTGGAAAGTGGCAAATGTAACGCCAATCTTCAAAAAGGGATCCAGAGGGGATCCCGGAAATTACAGGCCAGTTAGCTTAACTTCTGTCCCTGGAAAACTGGTAGAAAGTATTATTAAAGCTAGATTAACTAAGCACATAGAAGAACAAGCCTTGCTGAAGCAGAGCCAGCATGGCTTCTGCAACGGAAAGTCCTGTCTCAGTAACCTATTAGAATTCTTTGAGAGTGTCAACAAGCATATAGATAGAGGTGATCCAGTGGACATAGTGTACTTAGACTTTCAAAAAGCGTTTGACAAGGTACCTCACCAAAGGCTTCTGAGGAAGCTTAGCAGTCATGGAATAAGAGGAGAGGTCCTCTTGTGGATAAGAAATTGGTTAAGAAGCAGAAAGCAGAGAGTAGGAATAAACGGACAGTTCTCCCAATGGAGGGCTGTAGAAAGTGGAGTCCCTCAAGGATCGGTATTGGGACCTGTACTTTTCAACTTGTTCATTAATGACGTAGAATTAGGAGTGAGCAGTGAAGTGGCCAAGTTTGCTGATGACACTAAATTGTTCAGGGTTGTTAAAACAAAAAGGGATTGCGAAGAGCTCCAAAAAGACCTCTCCAAACTGAGTGAATGGGCAGAAAAATGGCAAATGTAATTCAATATAAACAAGTGTAAAATTATGCATATTGGAGCAAAAAATCTTCATTTCACATATACGCTCATGGGGTCTGAACTGGCGGTGACCGACCAGGAGAGAGACCTCGGGGTTGTAGTGGACAGCACGATGAAAATGTCGACCCAGTGTGTGGCAGCTGTGAAAAAGGCAAATTCCATGCTAGGGATAATTAGGAAAGGTATTGAAAATAAAACAGCCGATATCATAATGCCATTGTATAAATCTATGGTGCGGCCGCATTTGGAATACTGTGTACAGTTCTGGTCACCTCATCTCAAAAAGGATATTATAGAGTTGGAAAAGGTTCAGAAGAGGGCAACCAGAATGATCAAGGGGATGGAGCGACTCCCTTACGAGGAAAGGTTGCAGCATTTGGGGCTTTTTAGTTTAGAGAAAAGGCGGGTCAGAGGAGACATGATAGAAGTGTATAAAATTATGCATGGCATTGAGAAAGTGGATAGAGAAAAGTTCTTCTCCCTCTCTCATAATACTAGAACTCGTGGACATTCAAAGAAGCTGAATGTTGGAAGATTCAGGACAGACAAAAGGAAGTACTTCTTTACTCAGCGCATAGTTAAACTATGGAATTTGCTCCCACAAGATGCGGTAATGGCCACCAGCTTGGATGGCTTTAAAAGAAGATTAGACAAATTCATGGAGGGCAGGGCTATCAATGGCTACTAGCCGTGATGGCTGTGCTCTGCCACCCTAGTCAGAGGCAGCATGCTTCTGAAAACCAGTTGCTGGAAGCCTCAGGAAGGGAGAGTGTTCTTGCACTCGGGTCCTGCTTGTGGGCTTCCCCCAGGCACCTGGTTGGCCACTGTGAGAACAGGATGCTGGACTAGATGGGCCACTGGCCTGATCCAGCAGGCTCTTCTTATGTTCTTATGTTCTTAATCAGAAGCAAGGTACACGTTTGGGAGATAATTGGGAGCAATTTGCTGTTGTTATGTGCCTTCAAGTCGATTATGACTTATGGCGACCCTACGAATCAGTGACCTCCAAGAGCATCTGTCATGAACCATCCTGTTCAGATCTTGTAAGTTCAGGTCTGTGGCTTCCTTTATGGAATCAATCCATCTCTTGTTTGGCCTTCCTCTTTTTCTACTTCCTTCTGTTTTTCCCAGCATTATTATCTTTTCTAGTGAATCCTGTCTTCTCATTATGTGTCCAAAGTATGATAACCTCAGTTTCATCATTTTAGCTTCTAGTGATCGTTCTGGTTTAATTTGTTCTGACACCCAATTATTGGTCTGTTTTGCAGACCATGGTATCTGCAAAGCTCTCCTCCAACACCACATTTCAAATGAGTTGATTTTTCTCAGGGGGGGAGGGCAGAGAGGTGCCAGGGCTGAAGCGGCCCAGAGATCACCAAGGTTGCCTGGCCCAGAAGGCCCTGGCATCGAGGCTGGGTGGGGCGGCTTCGGGGGGAAACGGAGGCAGGCGCTCTGCACAGTGCACATGCTTATTGCTTAGGAGCAGGCGCTCTCTTCCATTATTTTTTTTCTTTTTCTGGTCCTCCCCTCCCTCCTGCTGCCTGTCGGTCCTATATTTATTTATTTATTTAATTTCATTTATAAACCGCCCATAGCCAATGGCTCCCTGGGCGGTGTACAACATACAATAATACAATAAATGAACAAAATCACAGATAAAAATACAAATTCATAATAACACTAAATGATATTAGCATAGCTAAAACATTAAAACAGTAAAATACATAGAAATATATTAAAATGCCTGGGAGAATAGGAAGGTTTTAGCCTGGCGCCGAAAGGATAGCAGCGTAGGCGCCAGGCGTACCTCCTCGGGGAGACTGTTCCACAATTCGGGGGCCACCACCGAAAAGGCCCTAGATCTTGTCATTACCCTCCGAGCCTCTCGGTGAGATGGTACTCGGAGGAGGGCCTTAGATGTCGAACGAAGTGTACGGGTAGGTTCATAGCGGGAGAGGCGTTCCATCAGATATTGCGGGCCCACACCGTGTAAGGCTTTATAGGTCAATACCAGCACCTTGAATCTGGCCCGGAAACAAATCGGCAACCAGTGCAAACGGGCCAGAACAGGTGTAATATGTGAGGACCTCTTGGTCCTCATCAGTAGTCTGGCTGCTGCGTTTTGCACTAGCTGCAGCTTCCGAACCGTCTTCAAGGGCAGCCCCACGTAGAGTGCATTACAGTAATCCAATCTAGAGGTCACTAGAGCATGAACAACTGAGGCGAGGTCGTCACCGCCAAGATAGGGGCGTAGTTGGGCTACCAAACGAAGATGGTAAAACACATTCCGAGCCACCGAGGCTACCCGAGCCTCGACTGACAAGGAAGGGTCGAAAAGAACCCCCAGACTACGAACCTGTTCCTTCAGGGGGAGTGTAACCCCATCCAGAACAGGATGAACATCCTCCATCTGAGCAGAAAAGGCACTCACCAACAGCGTGTCAGTCTTGTCTGGATTGAGTTTCAGTTTATTAGCTCCCATCCGGTCCATTATCGCGGCCAGGCAACGGTTCAGCACATCAACAGCCTCACCTGAAGCAGATGAAAAGGAGTAATAGAGTTGCGTGTCATCAGCATACTGATGGCAACGCACTCCAAAACTCCGGATGACCACACCCAGAGGCTTCATGTAGACGTTGAAAAGCATGGGGGACAGAACCAATCCCTGAGGGACTCCACAATGGAGAGTCCAGGGTATCGAGCAATGTTCCCCAAGCACTACCTTCTGGAGACGATCCGCCAAGTAGGAGCGGAGCCACTGCCAAGCAGTACCCCCAACTCCCAACTCTGCGAGTCTCTCCAGAAGGATACCATGGTCGATGGTATCAAAAGCAGCTGAGAGATCAAGGAGAATCAACAGAGTTACACTCCCCCTGTCCCTCTCCCGACAAAGGTCATCGTACAGGGCGACCAAGGCTGTTTCTGTGCCAAAACCGGGCCTAAAACCGGATTGAAACGGATCTAGATAATCGGTTTCATCCAAGAGCGCCTGGAGCGGGCTGGCAACCACCCATTCCAAGACCTTGCCCAGAAATGGAACATTTGCTACCGGTCGATAGTTGTTCAAATTATCTGGGTCCAAGGACGACCTCTTCAAGAGAGGTCTCACTACAGCCTCCTTGAGACAACGAGGGACAACTCCCTCACTCAAGGAGGCATTGATCACTTCCTTGGCCCAGCCGGCAGTTCCAGCCCGGCTAGCTTTAACTAGCCAAGAAGGGCAAGGGTCGAGTACCGACGTGGTTGCACGCACCAGTCCAAGCATCTTGTCAACTTCCTCAAGCTGCACCGACTGAAACTCATCCAACAACTGAGGACAAGACCGTGATCTAGGTACCTCAATGGATTCAACTGTCCTAACATTAGAGTCGAGGTCCCTCCGGATGCATGCGATTTTATTTTGGAAGTGCCCCGCAAACTCGTTGCAGCGGGCTTCACATGACTCTGTAGTATCCTGAGGGCCAGAGTGTAAAAGTCCACGTACTACCTTAAAAAGCTCCGCTGGGCGTCATAAAGATGATCTAATGGTGGCAGCAAAATAACACTTTTTTGCTGCCCTTACCGCTTCTATGTACAACTTAGTGGAGGCACTTACCAAAGCATAATTGCATCCGTCAGGAGTTCGCCTCCACCTATATAAGGCCTCGTAAAGTAGAAAGGCAATTGCTGCCTACACTCACCCTGCTTGTATTGCCATAAATATTAGGGGACACCCACTGTAGTAGCCAGCCAACACATAAAGTTGCAGTGCCTTATGGATAACTTTGTGGATGATCCCCAGTCAAGTCTTAGCAACAGCACAATGCTGACAGGCAGTTGCCAACTGCTTGCCTAGAATGCCCTCCCTTGTCCTTAACATGGCTGCAACCATATCTACTCAGAAATAAGTCCTATTGAGTTCTATGGGGCTTAGTTCCTTAATAAGCATGTTTACAGTTGCTGCCTTCAGGGGCATCCATCTGTGCTCCCATCTAACATCTCTGCAACACTAGGCTCCTTTCTTCCAATAATGGCCTGGCCTGAGGGCACGTAAACCCTTCTTGCCAGAAGCAAGTAAGCGAGATTAAATGTTCCCTAAAGGCATTGAACTGTGACCTGGCAGACCAGGGTTCGAATCCTCACACAGCCATGAAGCTCCCTGGGTGACCTTGGGCCAGTCACTGCCTCTCAGACTCAGAGGAAGGCAATAGTAAACCACCTCTGTCTGAATACTGCTCACCATGAAGACCCTATCTGGGATCAAATTGAAGGCACCCCATTTCCATTTTGCATCACCCTAAGCTTGTGAGAAAGAATGACCTTGTCACTTCAGATGGACCTAGGAACACCCTATTTTAGGTAAGATTTCTATTTTAATCTCTGATCAGAGAAATTTTTTTTTGAATGGTATGCTCCAAGCAACTGTGGTTGATACAATGTATCACGTTTAATGACGTCACTAGGGCCCACCCCGTGACATCACTAGGGTCCGCCCCATGACATCACTAGGGCCCGCCCTGTGATGTCACTAGGGCCCGCCCCCATTTTCTCAGGTTTTTGGATGGTTCCAACCTGGCAACCCTATTCTGACAGCAGTTTCTAATGGAGGCAGCCATTATCATGTGTTTGACCATCAGGTGTGTCTAATTTTGATGCATGACACTGCACAGAGATGAGCAAATCCAGAACTGTTTTCTTCTCAATTTCTGGATACACAGTAGAAAGGTGACATTGCTTTTTTAAGAATGCCTTCTTTGGCAGTGTTTTGAAGTCTTACGTCTGCCATTGTAGTTTCATTCTTGCAAGCACTCCTTTGAACCATGCTATGTAAACCTGTAAGGTAGGCCCTTGTCTGTCCATACAAATTATTTAGTGCAGGGGTGGCCAGAAGGAAGATACAGGTAGATCCCTGAGAGATTTGTAGTCAATTGGCAAGAGCTTCTGGCTTCCAGTTATTTAACAATAGCTACAAAAGGAGACACGCCTGTCTGGAAATTTGATGACTGAAATTAAGAGTGCTTGCGGAAACTAGGAATAGATCTATGTGTGAAAAGACTGTGAGCTCATCTCAGTTCTGATAACCCTGTGCTCAGCAACTTCTCACAGACACCATTTTCTTTCATACTAGATCCATGTCTTTTGCAGCTGGCTGTAGTTGGTGGTTCTTGGGGTTCTAGTAAAATACAAGGTAGAGCCTAGACTTTGCAACAGCAGTGGTCTCCCAGTGATGGCAGCAGTGCCAGTCACTGAATGGAGATGGGGCAGAGTGCCTGCAAGTTCAGGTTTGGTGGTACTGCCATCCTGCAGCAGGTTGCAAAAGCATATCACTGCTCAAACAAAGATTTGTAATTCAGCCCTATTGTACCAGTGAAAGTACAAATAATCACACTTCTGAGGTTTCTTTTTTTATATGGAATCTACTGCAGCTGGAAGAACAAACTGAGCTTG
Source organism: Rhineura floridana (assembly GCF_030035675.1). Classification (NCBI taxonomy): domain Eukaryota; kingdom Metazoa; phylum Chordata; class Lepidosauria; order Squamata; family Rhineuridae; genus Rhineura; species Rhineura floridana. The sequence goes on from NC_084480.1 coordinate 157,902,037, forward strand.
CTCATTTGCCAAGCAACCAGAGGGGATGGAAATGTTAAATTAGAGGGTGTGGGCATTAGGAAACTGTGCGATTGATCCTTCCCCTCCAGTGTGAATAGAAAACACCATGTTTGAAGCTGGCATGCAGATAGAAAACAGAGGTAAAAACAGCACCTTTAGTATGAAGTAATGCTCCCATGTGGATAAGCCCTAGGAGAAATTCACACTAAAATGTTGAAGAATTTTCATGAAGATTTTTAAAAACAAATTGCTGAAGAAATGTGGAGAATTGAAAATGGGGAAAATGAGAAACTGAGAGGACCAAAATTAACTGATCCTTCCACGACAAATTTTCCCCTTGTAGCAAGCTAGCATATTATAAAGCATTTCCAAAGAGGTATCATGATAAATGGATGTGAGAATTCCCGTTCTGTATTATGAGAAATATAATGGGGCAGAGAAAAGGACGATTTCCTAATAACATAGGAGTTTACTGGAAATTAGTCCCGTTGAAAAGTCTGCTTTTAGACCCTACTTTCTCCATAATGTGACTATCTCAGTAATTAAGGCTTGAATTAAAAACAAAAAGTGGAGGGAGACAACTATGTACACCACCTTGAATTCCTTGAGGGCAAGGTGGGATATAAATGTAATGATAATATTGCCTGTGAAAGCTTGTTTCACAATAAATTAATTTAGCCCTTATGATCCCATAAGACACTATTGACTTTAGTGAACATTTTAAAAAAAAAAGTTTCAGAAAACCGCAAAACCTGTTTGACCAATAACAGTAATGAAAGGTAATGAAAGGTAATGAAAGGGCCACTAAGGGCAATTGGTGTAATTAACCCTAAGACAGTTAACGCTGTGATTCTCTCCATTCCACTCTTGGTTCTATTAAACAGTATTTGTCATCTCCTGCCTGAAGTCACTTTTTCACTTGACTATCCAAGAAAACTTCCCTCAAAAGAAAAAAATAAGAAACACATCGATGTGATGATTTAAGTAGCCAATGCTGTTTTCCAGAGACAAATTTTTGAGTAGCAGCATGTTACAGAGGAGCACATGAATTTGGATTGATGTTATAGGACAACAAATGGCAAAGAAGACTTTTCTATTACTTGTGTCTCTTTTTGAAATTAATAATATTACAAAAAATACAGGGGTGAAAGTGGTCAAATGTGAAACCATTTTATTAGCTGTTAGCTTCAGGAACAGCGGGGAAGAGTCCAAAACAATTTGAGTCAAAATCCCTTAGGTACATAAATAAGCTAGGGCTGCTCCATGCTGCCCCTGCCCTCTTCTCTTTCCCCCAAATTTACCTTTTTGTAGCATGTGTGTGTGTGGCCACTTCTCAGGCCCTCATTGGGACCAACAGATATTTTCCACTGCAAAGATCCATGGGAAATGTACTGTGCCAAGGTTTCAAAGTTCAGAAGCCCTACCAAGTTACAGTTCAGAGAAATCGTAAGCCTTCAGGCCTAAAGATGTATAATATGGAACCCTCCCCTTCATGCCTCCTCCCTCTGACAGACGGTATACTTTGAGGCAACAGAAGAGGTAGGGTGTTCATGGGTGGTGGTAAAATGAACGTTGGAGCAGGGAAGGGACGGAGAGGAAAGGATTGGAAATTGGACAGTTTTTTTCTGTTCTTTGTGCTGGAGATAAAAGTTGTGTGTAGTGCTGACAGTCCATATTTCTTCAGCTGATTGTCTTTAACTATGATGGCAGCAGTTCCCTTTGTTTAAACCTGGGTCTTATTCTTTCACATGTAAGCAAAACAAGCTTAAAAGTGAGGAGAGCTGAATTCTCCTCTCTCCCATAGCTTAATTCAGCTTCTCCTCTGGTTATTTTTCTCTCAGGTGTGTTCGCTTGATACCAGAGTCTGACGGGGAAGTATACAAGCTTAGGTAATAAGACTGTAGGAAAGTAAACCACAGAAAAGTTCTATTTGCAGTCATGTGTAGTCTGAGCCTTAATAAACATGGATAGGAGTGCTTCATAAATTTTAAGGAAGATGTATAGAAAAATAAAGCTCTTCTTTTTTGTATACACAAGCTGAAATTATCCATACTATGGAAATGGGATAAGTTAAAGTAGTTATTGCAGTTGTGCTTATTTTGAGATTTCCTGATAGTACGTGCTTTCCATGTCTGGGTGGCATCAGATGTGATGTGTAAAGTCTCTGTTGTAATAAATGCATTTAAGGTATACAGTGCTGGCCGTGAAGCCTCTGGCAGTGAATGACTCAGGGTAAAAACACACTTACTGTTGTGTCAATTCCAGTGCATCTCTGTCTCTCTCTTCTCAAACCAGGGGCACACAACGCTAGTCAAACGCCACTCGTTTTTACTCTTAAAACCTCATAGGATCGGTTCCAGTGCATTTTTTAAAAAATTCGGCTTCAGGGAGGTTCACAGTTGATTGGTAGAATGACCCCTTTGTCTTCCAGGTGTGGCCAATGGAAATGCTTTGCTGCAGGCTCAGGCAGAGAGAGTGATTGGCCCAACACTTTGTGTGGGGGTCCTGAAAGGTTTGAAGGCAGCAGTGGAGAAGGGAGGTGTGGCCAGCAGAGGGCAGAGTCGCTTCAAAATGCAGCCAAAAACACCCATTCTGGCTGCTTTTGAAGTAGCTAGTGTGCCCACAGCCTCAGATGTCCTAATGTTATCAAGAGGGAAAGCAGAATGCACTCAGACTGCCACAAGCTACTTTCATCCTATGATTCTCTCGTTATAATTGTCTGATATGCACATACCCTAGACAGGGGAAAGGCAGGTAGCAAGGCTGCTTAAAGGTGGAAACAGGGCCCTAGAAAAGAGGAGGACCTTAAAAAGCAGAGCTTGGAAGATTACTTTTAAAAAGTAATAAATTACAGTTACAGTTACATGGCCCAAAAAAGGTAGTAATTACCGTTACAATTACAATTGCTCTGAAAGCAACTGATTACTTTACTTTTCCTCCAAAGTAATCACTACAATTGCATTTCAGTTACTTTAAAAAAAAGCCTACAAGGTGCTGGCCTTGGCTGCTGCACATCTAAATAGCCTAAAACAACATTAAAAATAAACAAACACATACAGAGGTAGTAGAATAATTATTTTAATTCATAAGATAGCAATGGTGGTGGGGAGGGATCCCCTGAGATGCAAAAAAGTTAAAATACTGCAAATGCAGCGCAGTAGCAGGGTGGTGGAGGCCACTTTGTGTGCCAAGTGCAAACACAGTATTCACACACACACACACACGCGCGTTGTCATCTTTCACCTCCACGGTTCTTTATCTCCATTCTGCTGCTGCCTCCTTCTCCGCCTTTATCCATGTTCTTGACCTCTGGATCCTTTTTCCCTCCACTCCATTCTTCACCACTATCTGTTTTTTAAAATAATTGTTTTCTCCACTCCACCCCGTCTCACTCTCTGCCTCCTCCCTCGTCGTCTCCTACCCATCCACAGAGCATGAGGAAAGAGCGACACTGCACAGAAGCCCAGTTTGAGGAACATGATTTTCATCCACAAATCAGAGGAGCAGAAGACTTCCCCTGCTCCCCCCCAAGTAATGCCCAAAAGTAATTCTGGAAACGTTACAATTACTCCACAAAAGTAGTAAAATTACTCCTAGTTCTATTACAATCAAAATGTAAAGGAATTACCCACTCATTACTCAAAAAAGTAATGAATTACAAGTAATTCGTTACTTGTAACTAGTTACTTCCAAGCTCTGTTAAAAAGTCTATGACTGATTAGGAATGAGGCACAAGAATAAGACTAGGGCGGATGCTTGACAAGAGAAGACCAATTGGGAGAGAGATAGCCACATGCCTGGGAACTGCAGAAGTAAGGAAGGTTGAAGTTTACGTATTGATTTGAAGTAAGCCACCAAACCTTTGGTCATACGCCTCTAGTTTTTGAACAAGTCAAGGGACTTGCCCTAATATTGGGTGCTATATTGGCAATAAATTGCAGCCTCCAAAAGTCTTCTTTCTGGTGTGCCCAGTTTCTTGGATGGTTACAAAGTACAGAAAGATAGTTGCTTTGTTTCCCCCCCCCCTTTTAGTTATGCTACGGGATTTCATTACCAGCAGATGTTGAATCCCCAGCAGATGTTGATGGCTGCACAGTTAAGACCCCCAAAAGAAAACTACTTCAAGAACTGCTGCCACAGGAGATCATAGCAAGCTGGGCCAAATTATTTGTATTTCCAGTATTTGTACTAATTATAGCAGGAAATGGTGAGTGTGGGAGGTGAGAGCAGCTCCTGGTAGAAGGGTGGGTTTTTCATTTACAATATGTTTCTTAAATGATGGCTTAAAACAGGAATGGGGGTGGGAATTCACTGCTGGGAAGGACAAAAGAGGAACAATTTTTAGACATCTCTTTCAAATATGCTTACTTCAGTTACAGCACACCACTGAGGTGGAAATAATGCCAAAGCAAAGATAATAGCTTTAATCAAAGCCCTTTTGCAATTTTAAATAAAAAGAAACTTTTCAGTGACTGTACATTTACAATTCTGGAGAGCTTTACCAGGCTGTGGGTCTCTGCTTATTTGTTTTATTAACACAGGCATTACAGTTGCTTGCCATTTGGGGTGTTAATGGTTATGTGTCCAGCTGAGGTTTTGAAAAAGCAGCACTGGGGAATGTCTCCCTTAATTCTGCCAGTTATCAGAGAAATACATGGTGCTAGGAAGTAAGCAAGATTTTAGTTTAAGGATCCCTGGAACTTGGGATGGCATGGTTTGGAGAACCGTCCTTATTTTCAAAGCCCTGCCTAACATTGCTATCATCATCATCATAATCATCACCCGCCCTTCACCATTAGGTCCCAGGGCAGGTTACACAAATTTAAAATACAGTATTAAGAACAATTAAAACATATTACATTGAAGGATACCTGAAAGATCATCTTACACCTTATATACTCAGTCAATTAATGTGCTCTGCAGAAGAGGGCCTCCAGCAGATACCATCTCATCAGGAGGTCCATTCTGTACAACATAGAAAGAAGACCTTCAGTGCTGTAGCACCTACACTTAGGAATTCCCTCCCCTTAAATATTAGACAGGTGCCATTGTTAACACACATGCCTATTGAGAACCTGAGTGTGTAAACCTGCCAACTACAAGTCTCATTAAACATGCTTCCTTGAGAGGAGGGGGAACTTTTGCTAGAGATAAACCAGGTGCTTTTCCCTGAAATGTCCCTAAATAGTTGTGCATATAACTGAAGAAATGTAGATCCAAACCAGACTAAAGCAAAGCTTTCTTTTATAGGGAGAAGACGAGAGAAACAAAATTATTGGGTGTGTTGCAGCATTGATCATTAATACACTAACCTATTCATAACTCTAAACGAAATAGATGAAAAGTCCTTGCTGCTATAAAGGATGACAGGTAGCAGAGATTACCTATCCTAGGCCCAAGGAGTGGGCAGTAGAATACAGTGGCAATGATGTGAAGAAGCTCTGACCAAAAAGCAGGAAGGAATTTCTTTGTCTCATGGTTTGCACTGAGACACAAGACTCCCATCCCAATCTGTGTCCTGCAATTCTGTGCTGTGTTCCTTGAGAGCATAGTTATGTATGTAGGAACTCAGATCACTCAGACTGATCTTGGGTCTCAAAACCAGCTCTTAAATACAATTTTTTTCTCTTACCAAGTGATTTGAAAAGAAGGGGTTGGAGGTATAAGGTGTGTGTTTCTTGCTGACACTTTGTGAAAAACTTTCTAATGTGGTTTCTAAACAATAGGATTGCTCTGTTAGACACAAGGGAAGTTTGCCAAGAAAGAAGGTAACTCTTAATTCAGGCTATGCCTGTTCTTCTGAGTTTGCCAATAGATCTGCCTTGCTTCTGATCTCTTTTCACAGTCCTTCAGGAATGCACAATGGGTCAGAAAATGGGATGGTGGTGGAAAATGTAGTCCAGAATACTCAAGGGCTTTGCCACCCCTTCAACTCCAAATGAACCAAAGTGAGGGTTAGCCAGAGCACTCATAATACCGTCTCTGTTATCTTTTTGGCACCTGTGAAGACCTTCCTTCTTCAACAAGCCTTTTAAGTTGAGACCTTACCCCAATCGGCATCTGTTTTGGAATTGCTTTTTAAGATAGTTTTTTAAAAATTGTTTTTAAAAGATGTCTAAGATGTTTCATTTTTGTTTTGTTTTTTAGATGTTTTAAACTGTTTTTAGCATTTTGTCCTTTGTTTACTGTCCTGGGCTCCTTCTGGGAGGAAGGGTGGGATAGAAATTTAATAAATAAATAAATAAATAAATCCACTCACAGGAGTAGGGTGGGTCCTGAAAACATATATCTCAGGTGCCAAAGAACAGGGTGCATCTGTAGCATTTGCCAAAAGCTGTATAGTGAAGGTGACAGTCGCACCTCTGAAGAGAGGGAATTGCACAACTTAGGGGCTGCCACAGAGAAAGCCCTCTCCCAAACCACCATCCCCCAAACTTCTGAGGGTGGCAGAACTACCAAGAAGTTCCCCTCTGCTGATCTTAATACCTGAGACAGTGTATAGGGAAGGAGACAGTCTCTGAGATATTTGGGGCCTAAGTTGTTTAAGGCTTTAAACACTGATGTGGGCACCTTGAATTGGGACCAGAAATGAACTGGCAACCAATGCAAATGTTTTAGAATAGGGGTTATATGAGTTCTCAAAGCAACCCCAGCCAGTAATCTGGCTGCTGCATTTTGGAGCAGTTGATGTTTCTGAGTCATCTTCAAGGGCAGCCCCACATAAAGCACATTGCAATAACCCAATGTGAAAGTTACCAGAGCATGGAGTACCGTTGCCAAGTCTTCTTTGTCCAAAAAGGGCTATAGCTGGCAAACTAGCAAGAGCTGGAAATAGGCACTGTTAGCCACCAAGGCCCACTGAGCTTCCAGTGACAATGTTGGATCAAGGATTACCCCCAAGCTACAAATCTGCTCCTTCCAGGGAAGTGTAACTCCATCCAGAACAGACCCCCCACCCTGCAGCATGAGGTAGCAACATTCAGCCCAAACCTTAACAGGTAATGATCCATCCATGGATGGGTGAGCCTCTCAATCGAGTATTACTAATCCACTGTGCGGCAAAACCTAAATTGAGGGTCTGTCTGGCTACATGAGTCAGACTAGTGATGTACTAAAACAGCTCCATGGTTGTCACAGAGGCCAGGAAGTCCTGAGCTGGACCATTTGAGGGATCCTCAGCATGGATATTGAAGTTCCCCAACATTACCATGCAGGGCTTCTCCAACACTATGTCTGAGACAACCTCTGCCAGCTTGATCGTGGTGGCTGTAGTGCAGCGGTACACTGACAACATCCCTGTTTGGTCTCTCTGGCACTACACCACAGACAGTCCCACATAAGAACATAAGCCTGCTGGATCAGGCCAATGGCCTATCTAGTGCAGCATCCTGTTGTCATAGCAGCCAGCAGATACTCATTGAAAACCTGCAAGCAGGACCAGAGTACAAAGAGCACCCAATTCCTGACATTTCCAGCAACTGGTATTGGAAAGCATACTGCCTCCACCTATGGAGGCAGTTCACAGCTATCATGGCCACTGCTGGCTTTTTCATCCATGAATTTATCTAATCCTCTTTCAAATCCATCCAAGTTGGTGGCCAGCATTGCCCCTTGTGGGAGTGAATTCCATAGTTTAAATATGCACTGTGTGAAGTAGTACTTTATTTTGTCTGTCCTGAATCTGAACCCAGACACAGTGTGGATTGGCCTCCTGGCAAAGGAGATGGAATTTTAATTAATCTAGATTAGGGTGTGGACGGCTGTGATGATCCTCTGTTAGTGTATATATGGTAAGTGCTGTTTGTATAGGAGATGCATGGTAAATGGAGTGAAAGAGGAGGGGGAGTGAATGGGCAGTAGAATGCTAGATGATTGGCTGAGTGTTTAAAATGGCTGAGGGTATAAATGGAAGGATGACAGTGGAATCTGGGAGGTGATGAAAGTGAGGGGGTTGTTTTGGTGGGTTTGAGAGAGTTGTTTGTCAGGAGAGCATGAAAGAAGGAGGGGATGGAGTTCGGATTAGTATTAGATAAAACCATATGCTTATGTGCCTTATGAAGTAATCTTGTTATCTTGTTATCCTTGTTATCTGTGTTATTTAATAAATACTTAATTTGGTTTACCAAAGGCCTTATCCTTGGCTGGGGTTTCACAGACCAGAAGGGAGGGTGAGGTAAATAACCAAGGCTGAAGGGAAACAGTAGCAAATGGTGGCAGCAGGTGAAGGGAAGAATTAATACCACAAGTATTCAGAGCAAACGAGAATTATAAGCAGTCTGAGTAAATCAAAGGGATTGGGACAGCTTTAGCACTCAGTCACAGAGATAACCAGATAGAGAGACTCAGGCAGAGTCTCTGGGACTACTGGTTATAGGACGTGACTGGTGGTGCTGCCTAGCAGGGGGATCTGTTGAGATCTGTGCTAGAGCAGGGAGAGAAACCATAAAAAAGGACAGTCCAGACTGGTGGAGTCCCTGGTGGTGCCTAGAGACAGGCAGTAACCACGAGCAGGTAGGAACCTGACAGGGAGAGCCAGGGAAGGGCATCACAACGGCCTCATTTCATAAGAACATAAGAACATAAGAAGAGCCTGCTGGATCAGGCCAGTGGCCCATCTAGTCCAGCATCCTGTTCTCACAGTGGCCAACCAGGTGCCTGGGGGAAGCCCGCAAGCAGGACCCGAGTGCAAGAACACTCTCCCCTCCTGAGGCTTCTGGCAACTGGTTTTCAGAAGCATGCTGCCTCTGACTAGGGTGGCAGAGCACAGCCATCACGGCTAGTAGCCATTGATAGCCCTCTCCTCCATGAATTTGTCTAATCTTCTTTTAAAGCCATCCAAGCTGGTGGCCATTACTGCGTCTTGTGGGAGCAAATTCCATAGTTTAACTATGCGCTGAGTAAAGAAGTATTTCCTTTTGTCTGTCCTGAATCTTCCAACATTCAGCTTCTTTGAATGTCCATGAGTTCTAGTATTATGAGAGAGGGAGAAGTTTTCTCTATCCACTTTCTCAATGTCATGCATAATTTTATACACTTCTATCGTGTCTCCTCTGACCCGCCTTTTCTCTAAACTAAAAAGCCCCAAATGCTGCAACCTTTCCTCGTAAGGGAGTCGCTCCATCCCCTTGATCATTCTGGTTGCCCTCTTCTGAACCTTTTCCAATTCTATAATATCCTTTTTGAGATGAGGCGACCAGAACTGTACACAGTATTCCAAATGCGGCCACACCATAGATTTATACAACGGCATTATGATATCAGCTGTTTTATTTTCAATACCTTTCCTAATTATCGCTAGCATGGAATTTGCCTTTTTCACAGCTGCCGCACACTGGGTCGACATTTTCATCATGCTGTCCACTACAACCCCGAGGTCTCTCTTCTGGTCGGTCACCGCCAGTTCAGACCCCATGAGCGTATATGTGAAATTAAGATTTTTTGCTCCAATATGCATAATTTTACACTTGTTTATATTGAATTGCATTTGCCATTTTTCCACCCATTCACTCAGTTTGGAGAGGTCTTTTTGGAGCTCTTCGCAATCCCTTTTTGTTTTAACAACCCTGAACAATTTAGTGTCATCAGCAAACTTGGCCACTTCACTGCTCACTCCTAATTCTAGGTCATTAATTTCCTCATGGGAAAGCTTCCAGGGACTACATGTCGGGACATAAGTAAGTGGCAGGTCGGGACATAAGTAAAAATGGGTGGAGGAATAGATGTACCTTTGTACAATAGGCTACATTCCTGCCATGTAAAAGCAAGAGGTTTCTATTAGAGCAGTACTAGAGCTCCAGTCTGGAGCCCAGTCTGACACTTTGGAGTGATCCAACTCCAGCCAAGGATGACCCGGGGCTGACCAGGATCTTGGCTCTGACCTTAATTGGGAGATTGCACAGGGTTCAATTAAGGTTTCAGTTCCTAATGAAACATGGTCTGGATCATCCTTCCCCCTGCCTTAGATTTTGGGAAATTGTCTTTTTAATTTGTGACCTTTAAAAATGGCAGCTTGTTTTACGAACAGGAGCAATTTAAGAATAAGACCCTCTGAATCCAGTGAATGAGACAGGATGAGTGCACAACAAAAACCTCATCTGCAAGAGCTCCCAAAATTCTGCTCACTCAAAACTTTCCCTAATTGAAGGTGGATTTTTTATTATCATCCTGTAATTACTTAAGCGATCTTGGGGAAAAAAGCCTGTATAGTAAGTAACGTGACCCTTGAAGAGTTAAATATTAGAACTTTGTATTTGGAGCTTGAGTTGGACCCCACTCTTGGATTTTCCTTTGTTATGCTTCTCAGTTTCGGTTGTGTTCTCTATCCAGCCAGCAGTAAAGAAGCATGTTTGTTTGCCCGCAGTAAGGAGTAAGAGTTTGTTTATTCTGCAGTTATTATGATGAGCAGCACTGGATATTTATTGCTAAAGGGTGAAATAAAGAGATAAAGTGATCTGAAAAATATCTACTCTAAGTTAACCTTTACTCTTTTAAAGCATTCACTACAATCACAATCATAGTGGCTATTTGTCTTCTTTTTCTTGAGTACTTCATGGCAAAGGATGAAAGCAACTCTAGAGAAATAGAAGCACTGATGTATACAATATATGTTGTTAGCTGGCTGGCTTGCCACCTAGACTGTAACTCAGGCTTAATTTTGTCAACATTTTCAGTTCTAACTCAGATGAATCAGCTGCAGAGACTTTCAATGACTCACATGTGTTTAGCAAATTTGGTTTTTCTTGCATTTGAAAAAGAAAGGACAGCTAATCTTAATTTTGATAAATGTTTACATTACTTTAATTCTGGGGGGGAACCAAAAGTTGCATCATTCTGTTGTGGAATTTTCTCCTTAATGGAGTCCTTGTCCAGGAAAAGACACTGAGGCAGGTTGAAGCTTACAAGTGTTTATTATACTTACAATTGCAAGGAGTCCCTGCTAGCGTGTGCTATGGCGGGAGATGGCCTTCTTCCCCACTTCACGGGTTTTTATAGGTTTGTATAAGGTACAGTCATGTGTCCCAAGGTACCCAATAAGGGGCTTTACCTGTTCCCACTCCCACCTGGCCGAGTGATTCATCAGGTAGTTCTCCATTATTGGGATGTTAAAACGCACATACCCATCTTTTGTCTGCCCTATCTTGTCACAGCATCTGTCCCCATCCATCTCATCTACATGATAATACCAACGACCCCCAGAGGTGGAGTTTTCCACTTCAATTCTAAAGTTTGACTTTTAGATGCTATGCAGTTTTTTCTGTCTGAAGAGGTGAACTCTGAAGAGCTGAAGAGTAAGCTTTCTTGTATGTTTATCAAACTCTAAACTCCCACCTCCAGTCAATCAGGATACCCTGGGTGTCTTTTTTCCAATCTGCATTCTGCATAATTCCCTTCTCTCACTTTCAACACAAACTTGCAGCCAAGCTAAAAAATTGGGTGTGGCAGCAGCCTTTGATTTTACTTATTTTGTGTGTAGGAAGAGAGGAGAGGAAATGGTTAAGACAGCACAGATTTCCTTGGCTGAGGAGGAGATAAGCCTTTGTTTTTAATGCAGTGGGTTAGAGAATGGTGACTTCTGGATTTGTGCAGCAGCACATCTTTCCTCCTTGGCTAAGTTGGGTTTTGAGAGAGAAACTGTTTGCTTGCATTTGGGGAAGTGCTTGCCTTCTTCCTTGGCTCTTTCTTAAGGCCTGAGGTCTGTAAGGGGAGGCGGGGCGGAGAGTAGGTAGGTGCAATTGCTTTCTTGGATGGGGAGAAGAGAACCTTCTGGAGGCTTCTTATTGAAATGCAAGCGGAGAGGCTGTTTAGTGTGTGTGTGTGTGTGTGTGTGTGTTCGTGTTCATTACTTGGTGTTGCTGGAGTGGAGAGAATTTTGGTGGGTGGGGGCTGCTTGAAGGGGGAGACTGTGTGTGTGTGTTTTCTGTTTAACAACAGAAAGTGTATTTGGCCTCAACATGCACACACTTCCTCTGAGACCTGATCCAGATAGTAGCTGACATGGCAGCTACCCAAATGTACATAGGATTAAATCTTCACCTGTTAAGAACTGTGTTTTACATTGGGAATCAGCTGGTTAAACCAGCTCCTCTGTATGAACCCAGCCAAGGGTCAGGCGTGTTGTTTAACCAAACAGATTTATTAAATAACACTGGGAATAAACAAGATTACTTTGAATTCAGTTGTCAGGCGTGATTCAACATGTGTGATCTTCAACATATTATAGTTCTCTTACTTCATATACTTTTCCTAAACCTGCATCACTACCTGTCTAAATACATATCCACCCCTCACCCTCTTCAACTCAAAACCAGAACTGAACTCATTGACCAACTGTCATTCTCCCATATATACATTCAACCACCCAGATGCTCAGCCAATCACAGCATTCCTCAACATTCCATCATGTATACTCCCCCCTCCCAACTCAGTCTACTTACCATATTTAACTTACAAAAATAGCATTTACCATAAATATTATACAAACATTATAGAGGGATCATAGCCACGTTCATAACAAGACAGGTCACAGGTGGTCCGTTAGGTAGCCAGGCCCTAAGCTGTTTAGGACATGAACATTTAAACCAACACCTTGAACTGAGGCCAGAAAACCAGTGCGGATCTTTCAGATTAGAGTAATATAATTTTGATACTGTGCACTGCTTGGCACCAACTGAAACTTTCACACTCTTCAAGAGCAGCCCCACTTAAAGCACATTGCAGTAGTCTAAACATAATATGACTAAGGCATGGTTACTGTAATTATACAAGCACATTGCTTGGCACCACCGCTATCTGAGGATCCAGGGATAAGACTGGGTCAAGGAGCACTCTGAAGCTACAAACCTGATATTTCAGGGGGAGTACAAACCTTTCCAGAATAAGTTGAATCCCAAGCAATAAAGTGAGACTCAGATTCTTCATAAGGCAACATGGGCAATATTTGTTGGTTCCAAGAGCATCATCCTCCAGCTGTGGATTTGGGCCTGAACAAGAAAAAGTGTGGGTGCATAGGGGGCAAATTTGTGACATTTCCCATCACTCCTGATTGTGGGACACATCTGTAAAGACATCAGCTTTAGCTTCCAGTTTCTCAGCTTTGTGGAACTTGAGGCAAAATGAGACAACCTTAATTCTGATCATAAACCAGCAAGTTTTTTTAAAAATTGAATAAACAATTTAAAAAAAACAGCCATAGAAAGGATCACTGTTGGCTATTTGCACTTCTTAGAAAATTAAAGGGATGGTGTGTTCTTCATCCATATGAATTAACATGGTTGTAACTCTTTCAAAAGCATCATATTTAACAATTTGTTCCTTGTAGTGCTATCTCCTACTCAAGTGTGTATGTTCTGTTCTTTCTTGTTTAGTTCTGGCTCTACTTAACTTCATAAAGCCATACTATTGAGAAGAGTACATAGGAATTAAGTAGGGGAATGAACAGTATGATCCATAAATGGATTCAGCTACCCAGTTACCTTCCCAGCAAGCACCAAGAGCTGAAAAACATACAAGAACTGATCACCCACAAGGAAACCACTTGAAAGTCTTTTTGTGACAGGGTAATGATCATGCAAATAAACCAATGCTAATCATACTTTTAAAAATGTTCATATGTTGTGAACCTCAAGGACCCCCCACGGAAAGGTAAAAATCTCACACAGTTGAAACAATATTGGGCTGCTCTGTTTTCAGTTTGATGTGTGAACTTTGATAGTCAGTATGTTTGATTCTGACAAGGCCATTTGCAAGACAGACAAATACCAGAGTCCTTAATAATATGAGCTATGGGTTGGATTCAGTGTAATGCTACAATGTGTTATGGATATGCAGAGTAACTCAGTGGTTTGAGCTACGTGTGCCAGTGTGTGTGTTTATCAAAGAAGCAGGCTTATACCCTTCATTTAAATCACTGAGACTTAGTAAAACAAGAAAAAGCTACTTTATTTCTAGAAATACATAGTAGATAGGATACCTAGAACTAGATACCTAGTTCTAACTAACTAAGGTGGGGGCACAATGCCCAGACTTGGGTATTGCCCTCGTGGTTCGGGAGAGAGAACAAAGACAGAGATGTCTCCTCTCTCCTATGACAGTCAAAGAAGAAGACAAAGGAAGGAGGGGCAGGTCAGCTTCCCTGAGCATATCAGTTTACAATGGAAGGAAGTTCTACCTGAGAAGAGCACAGGTAAAGGTAGGCAAGCCTAGCCAGCTGGAGGACCCTAACTCTATCTTCCTTCTGGAATACAAACAAAAGCACCCAAACAGGAGTTGCTGTTGCCCCACTTCCAACACAGTGAATGTTCCATCAGCACAAGGATTTCTTCTTGCCCAGCAGAAGGTGCTCCCCCGCTCTTCTCCCTGCCAACCCCTAAATCTGTTGTGGGGGTTCCAAACTCCCTAGAGCAGATTTGGAGCAGTGCGAGGCGTGTGGGAAGAGGGTGTGAAGACCAATTGCCCTAGTGGTAATTGTTGCACTAGTGCAATTATTTTATTGAATATCACCCTTATTTTTTTCAGTGCATAATGGTTCTTCCTTGCAAAACCCAGTGCCCTTCCTTTCCTTGGGGAAACTATCTTCTAGTCATTGTTGTCTTGATATTCCACCTTATGTCTTCCACTAAGAAAAGCTTCCCTTTCTCACCATGGCAGGTTAAAACTTCAGCACCCCCTACTTTGACCAGATATGGCCAAGACTTCAAGAGAAATGCATCTCTTGCTCTCAAATACCCCTGGCAAAAAACCACCACCATTTTATCTATCGGAGGCCCCTCCTCTGATTCATTGAAATCATACAAAGCTGTCTTATACCACCTTATACCAATGCGTTGGGCTCTATTCCTCTTTTTAATAAATCCATTTGGAATCCTTCAATAAGCAATTCTTCTTTACCGACATCTTGGGGCCTCCCCCCCTTCTATTATACCAGCTCATACCATTGGTAATCTAGCTCAATATTTTGTACACTGACTGGCCGGAGCTGTCCAGATCCTTGTGACTTCCCTTTTGGTTCACCTACGATTAATAGTGAATGCTGTGTAGCCTGCTATGTACTGTTGCTGAGTCTTAGTCAGTGGTTTGGAAGCCACTACTATGTATCCACTTCCTTCAACACATCAGCAATGCAGAGACACTGCTAATTTCTGCAAAATTAAGTGGGCCTGGTCTAAAGTATCACATGTGAAGTTTGCCATCTGAAAAGGTTTGTTGTTTCAGAAGCTAATTATATTTATTAATTTTTAAAGATTTTTTTAAAAAATCCTACCCTTTCCAGTAGTCTCAGAGGAAGTTATCCTATCCCCACCATCTTCAAACTATTTCCCCAAACTATCCCAAATGAACAATTTATTCAGTGTTAGTAGGATTTGTAACCTGGAAAGCACAAACATTTAAAGTTCCTAGAAAACCCTAGCAGCTATTCAAATTTCTTCACCTTTAGCTACTCCCTCCAATCCACTCTCATGCTTTTCATCCAGAGAGGTGCTGCCCTGTCTTATCCATTCAGTCCAGGAACATTCACCTATCTGTCCACCTACAAAAGCTCCTTCACCCAAGTCTACCCCCCTGCATATGCCTCTTCCTTCCTCTCACCAAGAGGAATCTTTCGCTTATTCCTCCATACATTATATTATTGTTATTATGTGCCTTCAAGTCAATTACAACTTATGGCGACCTTATGAATCAGTGACCTCCAAGAGCATCTGTCGTGAACCGCCCTGTTCAGATCTTGTAAGTTCAGGTCTGTGGCTTTATAGAATCAATCCATCTCTTGTTTGGCCTTCCTCTTTTCTACTCCCTGCTGTTTTCCCCAGAATTATTGTCTTTTCTAGTGAATCATGTCTTCTCATGATGTGTCCAAAGTATGATAACCTCAGTTTCATCATTCTAGCTCCTAGTGATAGTTCTGGTTTAATTTGTTCTGACACCCAATTATTTGTCTTTTTTGCAGTCCATGGTATGCGCGAAGCTCTCCGCCAGCACCACATTTCAAATGAGTTGATTTTTCTCTTACCCACTTTTTTCACTGTCCAACTTTCACATCCATACATAGAGACTGGGAATACCATGGTCTGAATGATCCTGACTTTGGTGTTCAGTGACACGTCTTTGCATTTGAGGATCTTTTCTAGTTCTCTCACAGCTGCCCTCCCCAGTCCTAGCCTTCTTCTGATTTCTTGACTATTGTCTCCATTTTGGTTAATGACTATGCCAAGGTATTGAATTGACAAATTCGATGTCCTCGTTGTCAACTTTAAAGTTACATAAATCTTCTTTGTCATTACTTTAGTCTTCTTGACTTTCAGCTGTAGTCCTGCTTTTGTGCTTTCCTCTTTAGCTTTCATCAGCGTTTGTTTCAAATCATTACTGGTTTCTGCTAGTAGTATGGTATTGTCTGCATATCTTAAATTATTGATATTTCTCTCTCCAATTTTCACACCTCCTTCATCTTGGTCCAATCCCGCTTTCCGTATGATACGTTCTGCATACAGATGAAACAAATAGGGTGATAAAATACACCCCTGTCTCACACCCTTTCGGATGGGGAACCAATCGGTTTCTCCATATTCTGTCTTTACAGTAGCCTCTTGTCCAGAGTATAGATTGTGCATAAGAACAATCAGATGCTGTGGCACCCCCATTTCTTTTAAAGCATTCCATAGTTTTTCATGGTCTACACAATCAAAGGCTTTGCTGTAATCTATAAAGCACAGGATGATTTTCTTCTGAAATTCCTTGCTCTGTTCCATTATCCAACATATGTTTGCAATATGATCTCTGGTGCCTCTTCCCTTTCTAAATCCAGCTTGGACGTCTGGCATTTCTCGCTCCATATATGGTAAGAGCCTTTGTTGTAGAACCTTTAGCATTACTTTACTTGCATGAGATATTAAGGCAATAGTTCGATAATTACTGCATTCTCTGGGATCCCCTTTCTTTGGAAGTGGGATATATATTGAACGCTTCCAGTCCGTGGGCCATTGTTTAGTTTTCCATATTTCTTGACAAATTTTGTCACAATTTGGACATATTCAGTCTCAGTAGCTTGTAGCAACTCTATTGGTATGCCACCTATTCCTGGTGATTTGTTTCTTCCAAGTATTTTAAGAGCAGCTTTCACCTCACATTCTAAAATTTCTGGTTCTTTATCTTATGGTTCCTCCGTGAATGAATCTGTCATCCTGTCATCTCTTTTATAGAGTTCTTCAGTGTATTGCTTCCATCTTCCTTTTTTTTCATCTCGGTCAGTCAATGTGTTCCCCTGTTGATTATTCAACATCCCTAGTCGTGGTTTAAATTTCCCTTTCATTTCTCTAATCTTTTGGAATAGGGCTCTTTTTCTTCCCTTTTTGTTGTACTCTTCTATTTCTATACAATAACTGTTGTAATACTGTAGTTCTCTTTGTCCCTAAATACTAGTCGGTGTATTGTTGCATTTAGGGTTCTGACAATGTTTCTATCACCTTTTTGCTTTTGCTTTCCTTCTCTCTTTAACCCTGATAACGTCTCTGACTTAAATCCATAGTTCTTCTGGTTCTCTGTCCGCTAAGTTTAAAGCCTCAAATCTGTTACTTATTTGATATTCATATTCTTCTGGTATGTTATTTAAATTGTATTTTGGCATTATGATTGCTTTGTTGTTGTTCTTTAGCTGTACTCTGATTTTTGATGCGACCAGTTCACGATCTGTACCACAGTCTGCTCCTGGTCTTGTTTTTGCAAAGAGTATGGAACTTCTCCATCTTCTGATACCAATTATATAATCAGTTTGATTCCTATATTGACCATCTGGTGATGTCCACGTGTATGGTCATCTTTTTGGTTGCTCAAAAAATGTGTTGGCAAGAAACAAATTATTGGCTTCACAGAATTCAGTAAGTCTTTCTCCTGCTTTATTTCTGTCTCCTAAGCCCCATTTCCCCACAATTCCTGGTTCTTCTCTGTTCCCTACTTTTGCATTCCAGTGCCCCATATCAGAACATTTTGTTTTGGTGTGTGATCAACTTCCTCCTGTAATTCTGCGTAGAATCTCTCCAATTCTTCTTCTTCTGCATTTGCTGTTTAATCTCACTTGCTTGATATCACTCTCTCAGTCCTTGCGTTGTAGCTCCTAACTGCTTTTGCTACATCACTTCTCACTATTAAAGCAACCCCGTTTCTTCTTAATTTCTCATTTCCTGCATAAAATATTTTGTAGTTGCCTGACTGAAAATGTCCCATTCCCATCCATTTTAATTCACTCACACCAAGTATTAATACGTTTCATTTCTTGCTTGACAATTTCTAACTTCCCGTTTCATGCTTCTCACATTCCATTTTCCTATTGTGTGCATCATACAACTGTGGACTCTCCTTTTGCATCTTTACACATCAGCCTGTGGGCTTCCTTTCAGTTTTGACCCAGCTGCATCATTAGTCACAGCGCTACTCGTACTTGTCCTTTGTTCTTCCCCAGTAGCTCAGTGAGTGCCTTCTGACCTGAGGGTCCCATCTTCCGGCACGATCTTGTGCTGCATTTTGGATACTCTGTTCATAGGGTTTTCATGGTAAGAGATATTCAGAGGTGGTTTACCATTGCCTTCCTCTGAGTTTGGATGCATAAGAACATAAGAAAACCCTGCTGGATCAGGCCAGTGGCCCATCTAGTCCAGCATCCTGTTCTCACAATGGCCAACCAGGTGCCTGGGGGAAGCCCGCAAGCAGGACCCGAGTGCAAGAACACTCTCCCCTCCTGAGGCTTCCGGCAACTGGTTTTCAGAAGCATGCTGCCTCCGAGTAGGGTGGCACAGCACAGCCATCACGGCTAGTAGCCATTGATAGCCCTCTCCTCCATGAATTTGTCTAATCTTCTTTTAAAGCCGTCCAAGCTGGTGGCCATTACTGCATCTTGTGGGAGCAAATTCCATAGTTTAACTATGCGCTGAGTAAAGTGTCTTAGTCTGGTGTCTCAGCTTTGACCATTCCACCTTAGGTGCCCCTGCTGGGAGTCTAGCCTCTTGGTTTAGACTCCTGACGGCTTTGCTCTCAGCTTCTTCAACACTCTCAAACCCCCTCACCACATTAAGGTGTGCATCCTAAAGGGGAATGAGGAGATGCATGGAATGCTTATCAAATTTGCAGATGATACAAAATTGAGAGGGATAGCTAATACCCCGGAAGACAGAAACAAAATTAAAAGGGATCTTAATACGACAATGGAACCAATTACTAGAGAGGTAGTGCACTCTCCAACACTGGAGGCATTCAAGAGGCAGCTGGACAGCCATCTGTTGGGAATACTTTGATTTGGATTCCTGCCTTGAGCAGGGGGTTGGACTTGATGGCCTTATAGGCCCCTTCCAACTCTACTATTCTACGATTCTATGAAAATATTTATATAAGCATGACTATCAAATATGTTTATTATTTATACAACCTGTAAAGATATTTATAGTGCAATCCTATGTTTGTTTACTCAGAAGCAAGTCCTAGTGGCTTCAATGGGGCTTACTCAACCAGGGAAAACTGCAGCCTCAAGTGATAAGGAACTTGTTCTTTTAACAAGTCTTTTAAGTTGAGACCTTATCCCAGTCTGTGTTGGAATTGCTTTTTAATATGTTTTTTAACCTTTTAACCTTTTCTTAAAAAAATGTTTTTAAAGCTTTTAAAAATGTTTTTAAAGATGTTTTGTTTTAATATATTTTAAAGTCTGTTTTTATTATTTTTAACGTGTTTTTAGTGCTTTCGTTTGCCGCCCTGGGCTGCTACTGGGAGGAAGGGAGGGACATAAATCAAATAATAAATAAATAAAAATAAATAAATAAACTTCATTCATTTTTTAAAAAAATCAGTATTAGTTTCCTACATAATAAAAACTGTGATAAACCCTGCCTAATTTCTTTAAAAATAGGGTTGGAGGGAGAGAGAAAGATTTACAACACAAACACAAGTCTGCGCTATGTTTACTCACAAGTCCCATTAATTTACAGCACAATCCTAACTGTGTCTACTCAAAAGTAAGTCCTAATGGAGTTCAATGGGGTTTACTCCAGGTACATGCTTTACTCCCAGAAATTGCTTTACTCCCAGAAAAGCAGATATTGGATTAAATAGTTTCATATTTCATAGCCCATGGTCTGACTCTTGGACAGAAGAGGAAAAAAAACATTAAGCCATATTACTTACGCAAACTGCAAAAATCTTAAAGCCACCATTTTCTGACGTTGAGCCTAGGCATGCCTGGATCAACAAGTCACAACTCTGGCTTCATTGGCTACAATCCTGAAAGGGCGGGGTTACAGCCAGAGCTTTGAAAAGTTACTTTTTTAAACTACAACTCCCATCAGCCCCAGCCAGCATGGCCACTGGATTGGGCTGATGGGAGTTGTAGCTAGAGCTAGATCTGTAAAAAAAAAGTTGCGTGGGGGGGTGGTTGGCATTTTGGTGTATAGACCACCTAGAAACTTACTTTTTTAAAAAAATTGAAGCTGAGATTCTGGAGATTAAGGAGTGCTAGCCGGAGAGCCGGAGCCCCCCCCCCCCAAAACCAGAGACTCCAGCCAAAAACCAGAGATTACACAACATGGAGGCAATTCTGGCCGGAGGAGACTCTGGCTGTTTGCCGGATATCTGGCATCCCTAACACACACACACACACACACACACATCATGTTTCACCTCCACAGTTCTTTATCTCCATTCTGCTGCTGCCTCCTTCTCTTTTATCCATGTTCTTGCCCTCTGGCTCCTTTTTCCTTCCACTCCATTCTTCACCACCACCATCCATTTTTTAAAACAATTGTTTTCTCCACTCCACCCCATCTCAGTCTCCACCTCCTCCCTTGTCACCTTTTACCCACCTATAGAGCACGAGGGAAGAGCGATGCTGCACAGAAGCCCAGTTTGATGCACATGATTGTCATCCACAAATCAGAGGAGCAGAAGACTTCCCCTGCTTCCCCCCCAAGTAATGCCCAAAAGTAATGCTAGAAACATTACAATTACTCCACAAAAGTAATTAAATTTCTCCTAGTTCTCCTGTAATGCGCTCTACGTGGGGTTACCCTTGAAAACGGTCCGGAAACTACAACTTATACAAAACGTGGCGGCTCGACTACTTACGAATAGTCGCCGCCGGGATCACATCACACCTGTGTTGTTCGATCTACACTGGCTTCCTGTTGTTTTCCAGGCCCAATTCAAGGTGTTGGTATTAACCTTTAAATCCCCTATACGGTTTCGGCCCAGTTTATCTAAAGGAGCGCCTTCAACGCCACCAATTATGCCGCCCGACACGATCATCCACACAGGGCCTTCTCTCAATCCCGCCAACAAAAACAGCTAGACTGGCGGGAACTAGAGAGAGGGCTTTCTCAGTGGCGGCCCCCACCTTCTGGAACTCCCTCCCACAAGATCTACGGCACGCCTCTTCCCTAAATGTCTTCCGCAAAGCCTTAAAGACCTGGCTCTTTCAACAGGCCTTCGGGATTTCCGGGGAGGGCTAACTGCTATGATTAAATGCCTCATGCCCTGCATTATTATTGCTTTTGCTGTTGCACTGTTCTAATTTGTATTTGTATTTATTGTATTGTGTTTTAATTTTCCACATGTAAGTCGCCTAGAGTGGCCATTGGTCAGATAGGCGACACATAAATTAAATTTATTATTATTATTATTAGTTCTATTACAATCAAAATATAAAGGAATTACCCACTTGTTCCTCAAAAAAGTAATGAATTACAAGTACTTGTAACGAATTACTTTCAAGCTCTGGCAGGGACCTTTCTGTTTTTAATTGTGAAATGTTGCTAGATTAAGTACCATACATCATCAGCAGTCATCATCACAACAGCAACAGATCTAGAAGCTAAAGGTATGAGACTACAGTCTCATATTTTGTGACAATTGCTATAGACATTCCTCCAGACAGGGATTTGAATTCATTTTAGTGCATGAAGTATTCTGCTGGTGTATCTGTCATTGTAGGGGACTATCTTGCATTTGAATAGCATAGCAGGGCTTCTGCCAAATCCTATAGCCCCATAGCCAGTAGAATACAGGATTTCTCTCTTCAATGTGTAATTGATGGAAACTACATTTATTTTAGAACATTGCTATTGTGGTAATATTGCCATCCTGTGGGGGTTTCAGGACAATGTTAGTATGAAGGAATGGTTTGAAACTTATATCTAAGATCTTTGTTCTGTCTGTTAAACTGATAAAAATCTGCCATTTCAAGAATTATCATAAATCTATACAATTTCTAGTAATTATAGAATGTCCTGGAATCCTTCCATAGTCTCTTGTCATATATTATACTGTATTTCATTTGAACTTGAAAATGCAATGCAGAGTTAAAAGCTTTGCAAACTGTTCTAAAACCAGTAAAATATAATTTAACTGTTTTGATTATAACTTCATAGAAGCATAGAATAGTAGAGCTGGAAGGGCCATCGAGTTCAACCCCCTGCTCAATGTAGGAATCCAACTTAAAGCATATCGAATAGGTGGCTGTCAAGGTGCCTTATTCTCCAGTTGTTCCAATTTGCCTGGTACAGCACTGATTTTCAGACTCCTTTCTCTTGGGAAAACCCCACACTATTTTAAAGATGTAGCTGTTGTGTATATCGATGTTTTATATACCGTTTTGAATTTGTGCAAGTGTAAAATCCCATCTTTAAGTGTTAGAAACCCACATACACACCATGCATTTAAAGTATATTTCCCCTCCTCCCAAAGAATCCTGAGAACTGTAGTTTGTTAAGGGTGCTGGGAATTGTGGCTCTGTTTGGGATAACCTATAGTTCCCAAGATTCTTGAGGAGAGGGATATACTTTAAATATGTTGTAAATGATTCATCTACTTTTAGGACCCTACTCTTGAACCGGTGTGTTTCACTAAACATAGGGACCAGCTCATGGCTTAGGGCATGGAGGGCACTGTCCACTGTCTAATCTTTTGGAACCCCCAGACCAGTCCCTTCTCTGTTTCTAAGATTCATATTGTTGTGCTCACCCCAATTTCCAAGTAGTAATTGACTTCCAGGGTTTGGTTTCCTTGGAATGAAGGTTATCAGAGAGTGTGGTATCTTTACGATATATGGTTTTATTTACACATATATACAATCTTAGTGTAAGATGGAAGGGGCTCACAGTATTAACAGACCAACAGATCTTGCTTCCCAATTAGGTTTCTAGGGAGGCTTCCCAAAGCTATTGGCTGGGGTTCAGCACACAGAGCAGTCAATCATTTCTGTGTCTTTCCAGCTGCAACTCTACATCAGACTAAAAAACTAAAACACACAGGCTACCTCCTGGTCCTAGGATGTGTGTGTGGGGGGGACTACCCGATTGGCAGCATATCTGCTCTTACCAAGTCTTTAGACAAGTAGATTAGGTACTCGACAGACTTGGCCAGAACTCATTAACCTGACAAAGGAACTAGCTTGACCAGTTCAGCAGGTTCCTTCCAGATACAGAATTACATGCTTGGAGGGTACCGACAGACATCATCCAAATGAACCCCCAATCCTATAACACTAACCTCTCCCCTGAAAAAGATCTGTCCCAGACCTACAAACAAACAACAGAATAATAGCTTTCCCTCTGGAGAAATAAGAGGTTGATAAAGACATTGAAACACACATCATCAAAATCACATAATCACAGCAGAGTTACATTTTCACCCAACACCAGTGCAAAGTAGCCTATTCCTTAAAAGCAATTTTTTAGTTCATTACAATCTCTTCAGGCTAAGCAGCCCCCAGACACACACACATACATATCTCTTTTATGAAGATTAATTATTGTTGGCAATGGTTATTTTCTTACTCTAAATGATGGGCATTAATTTATATTAACACAAGCCAGCTCCTTGAGCTAGAGGGAGCCCAGCTGACAAACAGTCAAGGTGAGTTGAGCAGGACAGCGATGAGATGGTAAATAAAAATAATACTCATTTATTTAATTATGTAATTAAAACAACAATTCAGCCTAATAAGGGCACAGTAAAGTTACTCTGTTCTAGGAGCCACATCCTACAATAACTCATATCTCAGGAGCTAAATTCTAGGGGCAAAAAGCCTGCAGAACCCTAGTTTTCAGCACTACCCAGCAGGGAAGCTTGAGGGGCTAATTTTGGAGAAGGGCAAAAAAGAAAGCTCTGTTGTCCTTGGTTAAAAAGGTTAGGCTTTTTTTAGGCTAGTCCTGGGGCTCAGGATAGCTATTCAGAGAGGTCAAAGCACCATAGGCCAAAACACATGCCAATTACACCCGAAGAGAGCCACTGTACACTAATACTAGAAGCTTCTGAGCCAAGATGGGAGAACTGGAGTGCTTGTTCTTAGAGGACAACATTGTTATAGTGGGCATAAAGGAAACTTCGTGGAGTGGAGAGAACCAGTGGGACACAGTTATCTATAGGAAGGACAGGGAAGGGTGTCCTGTAGGTGGTGTCACTCTGTACGTCAAAGAGGGCATTGTGTCCAGCAACTTAGAAATCCCCAAAGGGGCAGACTTTTCCACAGAATTGTGGGTGGTGATACTGGGCCCGAAGAGTAACTATGTGCTATCATTCACCTGTTCAAAATGCTCAGGGAGAACTTGAGATGAAGAATGAAATCACAGAAGCATCCACACTAAGAAATGTTGCAGTAATGGGTGACTTCAACTACTGTCACATACTCTGGCTATACGTGTGTTCTAGTTACGACAAAGAGGTAAAATCTCTAGATACCTAAAGGACTGTGCCCTAGACCAGTTGGTCATGAAACTAACCAGAGGGGCAGTGACCCTGGACTTAATCTTAAGTGGTCCCTACGACCTGGTGTGAGATGTAAGTATTGTTGAGCCAATTGGGAGCAGTGATCATATTACTATTATATGAAGCATACATGTAAAAGGCCAATTGCCAAGAAAATCCCACATGGTCACTTTTCATTTCACAAGAGGATGAGGGGATTGGTGAAAAGGAAATTGAAAGGCAAAGTCAAGAGGGTTAAATAACTCTAGAATGCTTGGACGCAACACAATATTAGAAACATAAGCGGAGAACAGGAAAGGTATCATCGGAGCCAAGAGGATGCCAGTTAACGAACGAAGTGAAAGACACTATTAGTAGCAAGAATGCTTCTTTCAAAAAATGGAAGTCTTATCCAAATGAGAACACAAAGGAACACAAGCAGACAATAAGGGGTGCTAAAAAAGAAATTGAGGAGCATATTACTAAAAATATAATGACCAACAACAAAAATTTCTTTAAATACATTAATAGCAGAAGACAGTCTAGGGAGGCAGTTCGACCCTTGGATTACAAGGGAGTCAAAAGGTGTGCTAAAGGAGGATAAGGAGATTGCAGAGAAGCTGAATGACTTCTTTGCATCTGTCTTCAGAGCAGAAGATATAAGGCAGTTCCCTGTGCCTGAACTAATTTTTGCAGGAAGGCAGTCTGAGCCAAATAGTGGTGATGAGAGACAAAGTTCTAGGCCTAAAATGAAACTAATAAATCACCAGGTCAAGATGGCATCCATCCAAGAGTTCTCAAATAACTCAAATGTGAAATTGCTGGTCTCCTCACAAAAATATATAACTAGTTCCTCAGATCCACCTTCATACTTAAGGACTGGAAAATGCCCAATGTAACACCAATCTTTGAAAAGGGATACAGAGGGCATCCTGGAAGTTGCAGGCTGGTTAGCTTAACATCTGTTCCAGGAAAACTGGTGAAAAGTTTTATTAAAGACAAAATAACCAAGCATATAGAAGAACAAGCCTTGCTGAAGCAGAACCAACATGGCTTCTGCAAGGATAAGTCCTGTCTGTCTAACCCAGCCGTTCCCAAACAGTGTGCCTACAGGTGTTGTCGGACCACAATCCCCATCTTTCCTGACCATTGGCAATGCTGGCTGAGGCTGATAGGAGTTGTAGTCCAACAACATCTGGAAGCACACTGGTTGGAAAAGGCTGGTCTAACCTATTAGAGTTATTTGAGAGTTCCAACAAGCATATAGATAGAGGTGACCCAGCTGATACTGTGTACTTGGACTTTCAGAAAGCTTTCAACAAGGTTATTAAGTAGGTTTAGCAGTCATGGAAAAAGAGGAGAGGTCTTCTTGTGGATCAGGAGCTGGCTAGGAAACAGGAAGCAGAGAGAAGGAATAAATGGGCAGTTCTCCCCAATGAAAGGATGTAGAATGTGGAGTCCCCCGGATCAGTATTGGGACCTGGGCTTTTTAACTTGTTCATACACAAGTTAGGGGTGTGCAGTGAGGTGGCCAAGTTTGCTGATGATACTAAATTGTTCAGGGTTGTTAAAACAAAAAGGGATTGCAAAGAGCTCCAAAAAGACCTCTCCAAACTGAGTGGTAAAATGGTGAATGCAATGCGATGTAAACCAATGTACAGTAGAGCCCTGCTTTACGGCGCTTCGCTAAGGCGGCGCTCTCAATTAGACACAATTAGACTAAAGCCCCACTCATACAGCGCTTGTTCAGCTTTTGCGGCAGTTTTCAGCCATCACGTGCCATTCTATTCAATGAGTTCTACTTTTCAGCAGTTTTCGCTTTTTAGCGGGGGTCCAGAACGTAACCCGCTATATGAGTGGGGCCCTACTGTACAATGATGCATGCTCATGTGGTGAGAACTGGCAATTACTGACAAGGAACAAGACCTTGGGGTCATAATGGATGAAGTGGATGAAGATGTCAACCCAGCTATGAAAAAGGCAAATTCTAGGCTGGGGATCATTAGAAGGTTATTGAAAATAAAACTGCCTATATCATAATGCCATTATACAAATCTATGGTGAGACTGCATTTGGAATATTGTGTACAGGTCTGGTTGTGTCACCTCAAAAAAGCTATTGTGGAGTTGGAAAAGGTTCAGAAAAGGATAACCAAAATGATCGAGGGGATGGAACAACTCCCCTATGAGGAAAGGTTAAAGCATTGGGGGCTTTATAGTTTAGAGAAAAGGCGAGTAAGAGGTGACATGATAGAAATATATAAAATTATGTATGGCATGGAAAAAGTAGATAGAGAAAAGTTTTTTCTTCTCTCATATAAGTAGAACTCGTGGACATCCAATGAAGCTGAATGTTGAAAGATTCTAGACAGACAAAAGAAAGTACTTCTCTACACAGTGCATGGAATTTGCTCCCACAGGAAGCAATGATGGCCACCAACTTAAATGGCTTTGAAAGAGGATTAGACACCACTGAGAGTGAAGATCGCACCTGGAGTTCACTACAGGAAGTGCCACTGCCTTGACCACCCAGTAGCAGCTGTTGCCCTTGTCCCTCAGATCCACCTCCAGGAGGAATAGAGAGGGGTAAAGAATTGAGACATGGCCCTCCGTGGCGCAGAGTGGTAAGCGGCAGTAACGCAGCCGAAGCTCTGCTCACGGCCAGAGTTCGATTCCAATGGAAGGAGGAAGTCGAATCTCCGGTAAAAGGGGTCGAGGTCCACTCAGCCTTCCATCCATCCGTGGTCGGTAAAATGAGTACCCGGCATATGCTGGGGGGTAAAGAAAGGCCGGGGAAGGAACTGGCAATCCCACCCCATATACGGTCTGACTAGTAAACGTCGCAAGACGTCACCCTAAGAGTCGGAAACGACTCGCCCCATAAGTGCGGGGACACCTTTACCTTTAAAGAACTGAGACAACAGCACAAAGCATCATCATGGGGAAAGGACTTCCAGGTCTCTCCCCTATAACTTAAGTACTCGCTGAGGTGAGTGCATAGTGGGTGACGTAGTGGGTGCTGCAGCTGGAGCCTATGAGGAGACAAGAGGATAGGCTATAATACAAATAAGCTAATGAAGAAACCTTGAAAATAAAGATGTGTCATCTGGAAAGTTAAGAACATCTCTTTATATGAATGTCAAATTGCAATATCATGAGTAATCCTACTTTACACATGTTAGTTAATAATAAGAACCTCTTTAAAAGAAATCTCCATTTGACTTCTTGAATTAAGTTCGACTAACAGAGTAATAAATTTGATTAACTGAACTTTTTATTTGGACATCTAAGGATGAACTGAACTTCCCAATTACTATTTCAGTATATATTTATTTCCCCCTATGAATGAATTATCTGGAAAACTGATTGTGAACCATTGTATAAAAGAAGGTTTCCCCTCTTCTGTACCTCTTCTGTCCACTTTAGTTTATAAATTCGCTTATACTTAATGCAGATTATCACAATGCATATGTGATTTAAGTAACAATCTCTACTATTTACAAGAATACCTTAGAATATAATAGTTGCTGGATAATACTGAGGTAAAACCATGCTTAAGAGCTTTTCAGGAAAGAAGGAAACATTCAATGAATTCTCATTTTGGGCTATAATACACCAATGTTAAAAGCAAAGGGGAGCTCATTTGAGTTTGCTCCTAATTTAAATAAATATAATAATAATAATAATAAAATAAAATAATAAAATTTAATTTGTGTGTCGCCTATCTGGCCAATGGCCACTCTAGGCGACGTACATATAGTAAATACAGCAAAATACAATACACTAAAATACACTATAACAATATAAATTATAAATTATAATAACAGCAGAATACAGAGTAGGAGGCATTTCAAACATAAGAACATTAAGCCTCCCCAGAAGTCCCAAAAGCCTGTTGAAAAAGCCAGGTCTTTATGGCCTTGCGGAACATATTCAGGGAAGAGACGTGCCGAAGATCTTGTGGGAGGGAGTTCCAGAGGGTGGGGGCCGCCACTGAAAAGGCCCTCTCTCTAGTTCCCACCAACTTAGCTGATTTGGTTGGCAGCACTGAGAGAAGGCCTTGTGTGGCCGATCTTGTTGGGCGGCATAATTGGTGGCGTTGTAGGCGCTCCTTTAGATAAACTGGGCCGAGACCGTATAGGGATTTAAAGGTTAATACCAACACCTTGAATTGGGCCCGGAAAACAACTGGAAGCCAGTGTAGATCGAACAACACTGGCGTGATGTGATCCCGGCGACAACTGTTTGTAAGTAGTCGAGCCGCCGCATTTTGAACAAGTTGTAGTTTCCAGACCGTCTTCAAGGGTAGCCCCACGTAGAGCGCATTACAGTAATCTAATCGAGAGGTGACCAGGGCATGTACTACCAGTGGGAGCTGATGATCAGGAAGGTAGGGTTGCAGCCTACGTATAAGGTGTAGTTGATACCAAGCTGCCCGGCTCACTGCCGAAATCTGAGCCTCCATGGACAGCCTGGAATCAAGTATAACCCCGAGGCTGCGGACCTGGTCCTTCAGGGGTAGACTCACCCCACTGAACTTCAGGTCAACAGATCCCAACCTTCTCTTGTCCCCCACGAGTAGTACCTCGGTCTTGTCGGGGTTCAGTTTCAGCCTATTCCTTCCCATCCAATATGGCAAACTACTATTCCATTTGTAGTTTTAGGGTTTTATCCATGTTTTATTGGAATGAATTTTAATGTTTCATAAACATGTTCTTTTGTATGTCTCTTCATATTGTAATAGCCATTGACTAAAAACAGTATGTTAAGTAACTAATGAATACAAGATCTGACCCTCAGAAATTAACATCTTATTTTACAATGGAGAAAAAGGATAAGAAAATAGAAAAGATGAAGAAGAGACTGTAGCTTCAGGATCCACTGTGGATGAAATTAAGAGTCTGCTAGTTAAAGAATATTAGTTTGAACTTAAAATAACAGAAAAAGATACTGAACAAGCTCTGTTAAAAACAGTAGAAGAAAAATGTAAGGAAGGGGAATCTTCCTTGCTTAATCTAATTCAAGAAAAAAATATATTTTAGATAGAATAATGGAATTATCAAACTCAATTAAGAATTTAGAATCAAGATTTATAGATACAGGAAAAAATAGAACCAACAGAGGAATCAGCAGGTTCAGGGTAGAATTCTTTGAAGGCAGAATTCTAATATAGTAGAGAAAAGTGAGTATAATAGTTATACCTAATCAAAATAAGGATCCTACTTATAGACATATCTCTCTTAAACAAAAACTTTAAAATCTGGACCAGCACATTGACAAAAAGATGGATGCAGAAAAAGCGTTTGCTCACTTAGAATACGGGTTTCTGTTGTACTTTTTGAGAAAAATAGGTCTTGGAGGAAGATTTTCCGAATTCGTCAAATTAATGTATGCATAAAAGATCCTCCGTGGCGCAGAGTGGTAAGCGGCAGTAACGCAGCCGAAGCTCTGCTCACGGCCGGAGTTTGATTCCAACAAAAGGAGGAAGTCAAATCTCCGGTAAAAGGGGTCGAGGTCCACTCAGCCTTCCATCCATCCATGGTCGGTAAAATGGGTACCCGGCATATGATGGGGGGTAAAGAAAGGCCGGGGACAGAACTGGCAATCCCACCCCATATATATGGACTGCCTAGTAAACATCACAAGACGTCACCCTAAGAGTCAGAAATGACTCGCACTACAAGTGCGGGGACACCTTTAGCTTTTTAATGTATGCATATCTAACAGCATTGGTTTCTGTCAATGGTGTAAAATTGGATTTATTTAAGCTGAATTGGCAAACTCGCCAAGGAAGGCCCTTGTCACCCCTTTTGTTTGTTTTGTCCATATAACTCTTGGCAGAAGCAATTAGACCATGTACTTTTACAAACGGAGTTAAAATGGATAAAACTAATTTAAACTGAGTTTATACACTGACAATATTGCCATTTATTTGACTGAAAAATCCTGAAAAATCTTTTGGAAACTTTTACTTTTAACATGAAAAGTAAAAATCAGAATGGAGAGGGCATAATTTAGATAGACAGACAGAAATATAAAAGATAAAATTTTAAAAATTGTTCCTTGGAGAGAAACCTGTTAGATATATTGCAGTGTGGATAACCTCCAGCTTGGAAAACATATTGGAATGTAATCCTTACAAACTTATGCAATAGGTCACAAAAGACTTAAAAGATTGGGCACATTTAACAATTTCATGGATGGGAAAGGAGACTACTGTTAAAACTGTGATTTTGCCAAAGATTTTGTTTTTGTTTTTAAATATGCCATTACAGCTACATTCAAATATATTGGTAAAGAGGCGAAATTGTTAATTGTGTGTGGGGAGGAAAGAAACTGAGAAGATACTATTTAGAACCTCTGAAGGAGGTGGTTTGCCATTTCTGTGCATTCATAAATATTTTGAAGCAGCTGTGCTTGTACATACAAAGTTCTGGTGCCAATCTGATAAAACCTTGGGTCTTGAACAATATATTACTACTGACTTGAAAAACTTATTATGGTACCAGAAAAGATTTGACAGAGATGTGATCAAACTAAATCCATGTTTTTAAAGCATCTGTTCAATATTTGGAACAAGTATAAAAGAAAATTGGGTCCAGGAATATTTCCATGTATAGCAGTACATTATAACAGATAATATTTCCATGCATAGCAGTACATTATAACAAAGAATCCTGGGAAGTGTAGTTCGTGAAGGGTGCTGAGAGGAGACTCCTATTCCCCTGACAGAGCTCCAGTGGCCAGAGTGATTTAACAGTCAGCCACTCTGATTGAAGCTCTGTGATGGGAACAGGTCATCTCATAGCTACTCTCAGCACCCTTCACTTAACTACATTTCTCAGGATTCTTTGAGAGAAGCCATGACTGTCCAAAGTGAAACCAAGGTCTGGTGTGGATGTGGCCAGTGACAGCTTTGGTTTAAATTTCGCTACATGTGCCTGCTATAGAATAAAAAGGTGGGGGGAGCCCTGAAAAAAGAATGATACTATTCACAATGCATTCCTTTTGGAAAGGAAAGGGGCTTCCCCTCTGCCCAGTGCCCACCCATCCAATCTCCTCTCCTGCCCCTCTCCCAGGTCAGTTTCACCTATCCTAAGCATGATTGCACAGGAGTAAATCCCACTGAACTCAAAAAGCATGCAAATGATCAAACCAGCCCTCCCCTCCTCCTCCCATCACCTCCCTTTTGCACCTTCCCTCCCCTTCCTTCACCCCTCCACCTCCCCATCCAATTCCCTCCTTCCCTCTCCCCCTCCTTCTGCTTTCTTCTCCCCCACTTCCCCCTTCCCTCTCCTCCCCCCTCTTCCCCCATGGTCAGTTTTACCTATCCTAGTCATGATTGCACAGAAGTAAATCCCACCAAACTCAATAAGGAAATGGATTGGACTGTGAAACAGCAACCCAAATTCTGCTTGCATTTTGACAAATTTGTAGGGCACTACAATATCTCAGAGGTCAGGTCTCCTGCTTCCCTGCTGCATTCACTATAGCTGCCCAATTTCCCTGCTTTTTAAAGTTTGATAGATATATCTGTTGGCTATATGTACTTCCTTAAACCACAAGGGTTTTTGCCTATTAGTGAATTATAATCCAATCCCCCAGTTCTTCCCTAATTCAGCCTTCTACTGGGTTTGTGCCAGCTGCACATGAGAGACTTAGCCTGCAGTGCAAGTCCAGATAGACTACTGTGCCCCTTTGAGCATCTTTCCTTCAGAACCCCATGTTGCTTCCACACACACACACACACACACACACACACACACACACACACACACACAAACATTTACTTTTTCCTTCACCCTTCTGTTTTATGGACTCACCCCTCTTGCATTTTTGTCATATGTAACTATAAGTAGTTAAAATTATTTATTTAATTCTCTCAAACCAGGGGTGTGTGTGTGATAAATGTTGCTAAACTGTTCCCCATTGCCATAACAGATATGTGTATTTTAATGAGCTATTCCCCACTGCAGTAATTATTCAGTAAATGTTGTCCCTCCTTTAATACCGGTGTATGTGGAAGTTACTGGATAAATTTGCCAGGACATATTATTGCTGCTAATCCTAATATCAGAGACTTTTAGCAAGTGAAACATGAATCTCGTGAGGAGGCTCACTAACAATCACTAAATGCAGACGTCATGGCTTCAGTATCAATCCAACTTAATTTTCCTCCCCATTCGCACCCCTAATTTAACATCCAACCAGATTAAGAGTTCTAGAGAACTTGAAAGTTTGCTCACTATTCTATGACATTTTGCTTGGTCCTAATAAAAGGTATTAACCATAGATGAACTCTAGAATGTCCCCACTTGATTGGAGGAACCAGAATATAATGTGTGCTGTAGCCAACCTAACAGCACAGAGGTTCTGCCCACTGTCAGCCTCTGACTGATTTTCACTAAAACACACTCACTCACACACACACACACACACATCCCTATTTAAAGCAATCAGAAACACCTCCCTCCTCGTATGAACTTGCTTGAGATTTGTTCTTAGTTTCCAAGACTCCTTGTCCCTTCATCAAGGGAAGTGTACCTGGTGGGGACAAGAGAATGTTTTTTCGATTACAGTATATAAACTAATACCCTCTCAAATGAGGCCCTCTCTTAAGTCTGCTTTTAAATGGTCTCTTCAGACTATTTTATGCTTGCTGGCATTGTTTTCCAGCTGAGCTTTTGATATGATTTTAGTGTGTTGCTGCTGCTGTCCTATGCTGTTGTTTATTTTGTTAGGTTTGTTATTTTTTGTGATTTATACCTTGATCATAGAAAGGCAGGGTGTAAATGTCCAAATAAATAAATCACAAAAAGGGATCTGGCTTTCCAACATACACAGGTATTATAAGTCTCCTAAACATGATTTCAGGTAACTTTTTATAAGCAGAGCAGGATAAAATTAGGAAGACAGCTTGTTAAGGTTTTTTGATATTACAAAAAAAAATTGGAGAGCTTTCTCTATTGTCAGTAATTTGTTTCATGCAAAATTATTCTAAAGTTTTTGTGCAATATTATTATAAACTATTTTGATAGTATTTAACCCCATGCAATTCACCAGATATACTACACTGTACACCCTTAACTTTGTATTTTATTTTTAAAATAATGATTTAATGTGTAGGAATTAGAATTATCTACTCAATTATTAATGGCATAGAATTTGTACAGTGGCAAAGTGGAAAACTCTTGCTCTATTTTGTTAGAGGTTCAATAAAATGATTGCCCTTATATTGCTAACCTAATATTATGGAAAAAAATAAAAGCAAGACAGCAGTAAATATCCTTATTTATGAATTACTGGAATTCCAACTGTCATGCTTTCTCTTTAAATATTTTGTATTCTAAAAAACATACAATATGTCTAATATTTTGAATCTTATTTTTGTGCTTTATATTCAAATTGTTTTCTTTTTAAAACAAAACAGTATTTTCATAAAATAGGGAGCACAAACTCTCCTTTAAGGGGGAGCTGTTGTAGATTGCATACCTGACTTAGGGAACAATCCAACTTAGATTTGTGCCAGGTTGGGGGGAGTTGGATGTGGCAGACCCCTGGCCGAGCCGGCAGGCTCCCAATGCCACCAGGCTCTGCCGGCAGAGGCCTCTTGTCCCAGCAGAGCCATGGCACCGCTGGGACTCTGCTGGCTCAGCCAGGGAAGCCTAGCCCTGTGGATGGAGAGCCGGCGGAAGCCCTGAAAATGGAGCATTCTGGGGGTGTGGCAGAGGAGCCGAGGGAGGGACTTCTGCAGCATCCTACTCATGTTCAGAATGCTCCTGTGGGTCCCAATCCAGGCAGAATTATTTCAATGCCAATCAATGGAGAGTGCTTACTCCCCAGTAGGGGTTATGCATGGGAGCCGGCTTTTGATTTTCCAGCCCCCGTGTGGCTCCCGACTGAGCTGGCATTCAGCCGGTCCAGCAGCTCCCCCACTGCAAGTGGATGCTACAGAGCTTCTCACTGGCTCTTCCTCCGCCCACCCCCTTCTGCCAGCTTCCCATCGCTTGGATTGTTTTGTTACAGTGCAATCTTGTATGTCTACTCAGAAGTAAGCCCCACTGAGTCCTAGGAAAGCATGTTTAGGATTGCAACTTTAAGCTATTTATCTTTATGTACTTTTATTATCTCTTGTGCCCCGAGTATATACATTCAGTAAGAACTATGTGTTTTGTATTTTGCCATTAAAAATTACCAAAGATTTTAATGCTATCTGTCTACTTGTCCATTTTCCAGTTCTTCTGAAAATGCCACTATGGTGTAATGGGTGTCCTTTGTCTAGAGAGACCTAATTTCAAATCCTTGCTCGCCCATGAAGCTCTTCTTTGTGAACTTGAGCAAGTCACATTCTTAGCCCAACTTACTTTACAGGATTGCTGCAAGGATAAAATGAACAATCCAACAGACATCACTTTGAAAAGACTGGATACAGATGTAATAAAAATATAGCACTCTGACATTTCTCTCTCAGTGCTCCAAATATAACAGCCATAGATGAACTCAAACATGAGCTACAACTGGAATTACTCAAAGTTCATCAGCAAACTATTAAGACTTAAATAAGAGGCCCCAGCCTAAGACAAATGTGTTATAAAATTACCATTCCACTTCTAGTCTCAGATTTTCAAGTACGTGTTTATTGATTGAGCTGATGTAACATGAATTTTCATTTTACAAGAATCTGAAGCTGACTGGAATTAATGACAAAGAATAATCAACACTGCATTTTACAAACTGGAGAAAAGCAAAACATGAAAAGTAAATGCCACAATCCATTTAAAATAAAATTTGTAAACCTAATCCTTCATATGCAACAAACAGCTATGTTGAAACCCCATGAACATATCTTAACAATAAGCAGCAGCATAGGGGGTAAATCAGGGTCTCTTTCAGCATCTATTGCATCTCCACTGAGTGTTGGCAAGTAAGAGAATATACAGGTGAGCACTCATATGCACTGGAATCCCAGGCATGCCTTGACTCACATGGGAGGTTCTGGACTTGCCATACTTGAGAGGTTTTGAAATGTGACTCTTGAAGATACTCTGAAAAACAGGGAGGCTGGAAAAAAGGGAAGTGGAATAAATTGGAATTTAGTATCCTAAGCAGAACCAGTCTCACCACTAAAGGTGCATCCAGTTAGCAAAACTAATTGGCATGCTTCCTGCTATTTGTGTCCTCAAGCCCACTTTCCTGGCCCAGCTCTGCAGGTGTCCCTCAGTTTCAATGTATGTTTGACTCTCCTATATCACTTAATGCAGTTCTGCTCCACTGGATCCCTTGCTATCCAAAATACTATTTAGGAATGACACCTCAAAACTATGAACAAGGGAATTCAAACAGGAAGAGGCCAACACATTATCAATTTCCAGATACTTCTCAAGAACAAGCGCCGCTTAAAGAGTTCAGGATTCCACAGACAGACTTTTGGTTCTCCCTCTCCAGCACTTACCTTTTTTTAGTGGGCTCAGATTATGTACTTCCCACCTTGTTTCATTTTTACATCTCTCTTCTAAATAGTCTCAGTTGCTACAAAACTACAAAGTCTATTAAGAGTAAGTAAAACATTTACTTACTCATTTATAAAATTACCCAAATTTCAGCATGACCTCTCAACTTCAGAACAACCAGTGTAAAGAGCGTGGAAGGCCACTGTCACAAAGAACTGCTTTTGCACTGCAGCGTAAAGACCTACTTTGGGCAAGACGTTCCTTAGGCTTTTAGTATTAAAGAGTATGTCAAGGAGGCATTACCCTTAAAAAGGATCATGCTTTTCATAAAAGGACTGTAGAATTTATGCTTAGGGCAAGGCTGTGGGGTGAAAGTGAACGCCAAGATTGTTTTTTTGTTTTCCATATTGAATTGAGAGCAACATAGTACAGGTTTCAAATAGCGCAGCAGTGACCTGACAGAGAACAGCCTTTTACTGAGCACCAAAGACACGTAACATCACAAAACACTTGTGCAGTTTGTGGGAATGCATTATATGATGGATGTCTAAAGCCCAATTCATAGGTTATACCCTCAAAGTGGTATGCTGCTATTGTTTAAGTTCACTGAACCACTTAGGAAGCCACAGTTTTCCCATACCGAATCTCATCTACATGGTTCTGCTTACAAGTGGTGAACAGGCTGCTAGTGTAATATATGGATTCAATCAAAACTACTACACGTGAGGAGGGGGGGGCGAGTGCCGCACGCATATGCCATTGGGGTCAGGGCCAGGGAAAGAAGGGCAAAGGGTGGGCAGAAACAGTTCAGAAAACAGGAATTTGTTATGCCTTCTTCAAGCATGGCGGGGGATTTCTCTCTCAGTGCTCCAAATATAACAGCCATAGATGAACTCAAACATGCGCTACAACTGGAATTATTCAAAGTTCATCTGAACTTTGTCTGAAAATTAGACAAATTAAAAATTAACTGCTATGGGGAGAGCCACGGTTTTCTTTGACAGTTCTGACAGGGAAATACATTGATAAGATCACTAGGTAACCCACTCACATATTCTCCCTCTCCCCTCACTTGGCATTCATGGAAGTGCTAGTTAGCCCAACAGAAGGTGAGGGAACTCGACAAAAGGATCTCTCGGTTACAAAAGCACCAACTATTTTCCCCACAACTATTAAATAAAATAGTAATATTAAATTAAAATAAAGGTGCAGGTAATGATTGCATGAAGTATGTGGTTTGTTGTCCAGTTCTTCCTCCCTTTTCTTGCTTCTGTCCGATGCAAACTCCCTCTCACAACAGTCCTTTCAGCCCATCGCATCCGTGAGGCCAGCAGTGAAGGGGCTCACTTGCCATACACACTTTCATCACTGTAAGCCACATAGAGAAAATAATCTTCTTCATGGTTATCCTGGGAAAATAAAATGGGGGGGGGAGAGAGGTAGAAGTCAACATCATCGGATTGTCCGCACGCATACAATTAAAAAAAACAAAAAACACAACAATCAAACTGGAAGGGGAATGAGGCGGAAAGATAGGTTAAAATGTTACTGTATATATGAGGTATACTTCCAACCTGTCCCACTTTAACTGAAAAGGGGAGTCAACCTGAGGGGGGGGGAAGCACTACTTGCAATGTTGTAGCAAGCAACGGGTCCTTTTGACCCTTGCCCTTCTTGGCTTATTCAAGCTTGCCGAGGGGGTTTGACAGAGTGGATCCAGGGTGTGGTCAACGCATCATTGTGGGAGGGAGTGGTTCCAGCTGTTCTGAAATATAGTGATCTGACCGCTCCTGAAAAAGCCCACCCTGGACTCATTGGTTTGTGACAACTACCGCCCGGTCGCAAATACCCCCTTTTTAGGGAAGGTTATTGAGAGGGTTGCGGCCCAGCAATTGCAAGGACTCTTGGATGAAACAGATTATCTATTTCAATCTGGGTTCAACCTGGTTGTGGGACTGAGTTGGCCTTTACTGGGAGGAGGACAGGGGGAGCGCAACCTTGTTATTCTTACTTGATCTCTTGGCGGCTTTTGATACCATTGACCATGGTATTTTTCTGGGCCGACTTGGTGAGATGGGTATCGGAGGCACTGTTTTACAGTCGTTCCAACCTATCTTCAGGGTCATTTTAAGAGAACAGCATTGGGTGATTGTCTTTTGGCCTTCTGGCAGTTGTACTGTCAGGTGTGGCAGGGTACCATCTTGTCCCCAATGCTGTTTAACATCTAAATGAAGCCATTGGGAGTAGTCATCAGGAGATTTGGGGTGAGGCGTCAGCAGTACGCTGATTATACCCAGCTCTATTTCTCTGTAACATCTGAATTGGAAGTGGCCATACAAGCCCTAGACAGCTGCCTGGATTCAGTGGTGGGCTGGATGAGGGCCAATAAACTGACTCTGAATCCTAGCAAGATGGAGACGCTGTGGGTTGGTGGTTCCTGAGTTCAGATTAATTAGTCAGTTGCCTGCTTTGGATGTGGTCGTATTCCCTCTGAAAGAACAGTTCTGTAGTCTGGGGGTGCTCTTGGATTCATCTTTGTCACTAGAGGCCCAGGTGACCTCAGTGGCTAGGAGTGCCTTTTACCAGCTTTGGCTAGTAAGACAGCTGATAGCCTGACTACTGTTGCCCATGCACTGGTAACCTCCAGGCTGGATTACTGTAATGTGCTCTATGTGGGGCTGCCCTTGAAGTTGGTCCAGAAGCTGTAGCTGGTGCAAAATGTAGTGTCACAACTACTCACCTGGGGCAGAGTATCACCAGCATGTCACCCCACTGCTGAAAGAATTGCACTGGCTGTTCGTTAGCTACCGGGCCAAGTTCAAGGTTCTGGTGTACAAAGCCCTATGCAGCTTGGAACCAGGATACCTGAAAGATCATCTTACCCTTTATGTAACCAATCACACTCTGCAGGTGAGGGCCTCCTGCAGATACCATCTTATCAGGAGGATCGTTCTGCACAACATAGGAAGCAGACCTTTAGTGTGGTGGCACCTACCCTTTGGAATTCCCTCCCCTTAAATATTAGATAGGTGCCATCTCTGTTATGCTTTTTGTGCCTACTGAAGACCTTCCTCTTTCAACAAGCCTTTTAAATAGAGACCTTATCCCAGTCTCCCTCTGTGTTGGAATTGCTTTTTAATATGTTTTTCAAGTTTCTTTTAAAAAAGATTTTTAAAGATGTTTTGTTTTAATATATTTTAAAGTTTGTTTTTATGATGTTTTAGAGTGTTTTAGTGGTTCTGTTTGCTGCCCTCGGCAATTACTGGAAGGGCGGGATATACATCTAATAAATATATAAACTTTTAAAAATGCATCATGTGGTTTTTAGACTATTCCCAAATATATCAAAAGTTTCCCATCACAATACATTTTAATCCTTTTCATGTAGTTCTATATTATCACCCATTTACAGACAGGGAATAAAGTCTGGGAGACTTGTCCAAAATCAAACCCATCAACCTGGCTTGGGGGATTCATGACAAAAATGCATACTAAGCTTTCTTTTATTTTAAGAGAAAATAAGAGCATACACCAGTAAAACATTTTAAGCCATATGGTTTTAACAGGAGATAATTAGAATGTTGAATTTAAATGTACACATTGAAATCAGTGGAATTCAAATGTAGGCAGCTTTGGTGGGATGGTGCCTATAACTTCTAGCCTTCCGTTTGTAGTTGCCAGTTTGGAAAGTTCCATTTATACTGAGCTGGTTTGCATCTAATATAAACCATATTAAAAATGAAGTATGGCTTAACACAAACATTCAGTGTGCTGGTGCATGCTGCTCTAATAGTGCTATCTTTACTCATCCTTTTATCCAGCCAGGAGGAAACAAGCCACAGCACTCACTTAGTGTTAATATGTGAACCAGTGCTTGTGGTTTGTTTTTCCAAACAAACCATGACAGGGAACCAACGTTTGTTTCTGGCTTGCCATTTGTTTGTTCTTGGCTTACAAGTACTGATTTGTACATAACGTTGTACAGTCGTAAAGGAGAAGCAATACGGGCACTTTAGAGCAACATGTGCAAGCACGCTGCTCATTCTCATTAAACCATCATTTATTTTTAACTGTGGTTTCAGGTTACATGAGAACCAGCTCACTGTGCTTGAAACCTGAGGTAAAATTACAAACTACAGCAAAGCTGGTTCTTTTAAAGATGTTGTTTATTAAGAGCAATTAAATTGGTTAGCTTGTGACACAGGCAAGGTAAAACTGGAATACTCCTACAAAAATAATTTTATTGATATTTCACAAGGTTTATGAGATTTCCATGGAAAGCAGTATAGTATACGCAGCTGTAGAAAAGGGCCACCAAATGCATACTAACAAATAAGAGATGGCTGGTCAGGGCTGAATGGGGTTTTGTTTGAGGGGTGCTTAAATCTAGAGTAATAGGAATTCACATTCCAATCTATAGTTAGTATCAGTGGCCTCTATGCCACTTTTTATTAGTTTCCCATTATTTCTTTCACCACTGAGAGAGTTCATCACACGGTCACTAGCACAAAGCTTTTAAAACAGATTAAATGAACATAACATGGATAACTGGTAGCCACCAATATACCTACAATAGCTAGAAGTATTAACCATTTTCAGAATATCTGTCCTTATCTAGCAGAGGAAGCAAATCAACCTCCCTAGCCTATCTGGTATGACAATTCTTATAACAGCACCTTTTCAATTTGGTCTTCTTTCAGATAAAACAAATGTAATCCGCAAGAAAGATTCTCCTCAAGTTTTGTAAGGCTTGATGCTGTAAATTAAGAACACAAGAAGAGCCTGCTGGACCAGGCCAGTGGCTCATCTAGTCCAGCATCCTGTTCTCACAGTGGCCAACCAGGTGCCTGGGGGAAGCCCACAAGCAGGACCCGAGTGCAAGAACACTCTCCCTTCCTGAGGCTTCCAGCAACTGGTTTTCAGAAGCATGCTGCCTCTGACTAGGGTGGCAGAGCACAGCCATCACGGCTAGTAGCCATTGATAGCCCTGCCCTCCATGAATTTGTCTAATCTTCTTTTAAAGCCATCCAAGCTGGTGGCCATTACCGCATCTTGTGGGAGCAAATTCCATAGTTTAACTATGCGCTGAGTAAAGAAGTACTTCCTTTTGTCTGTCCTGAATCTTCCAACATTCAGCTTCTTTGAATGTCCACGAGTTCTAGTATTATGAGAGAGGGAGAAGAACTTTTCTCTATCCACTTTCTCAATGCCATGCATAATTTTATACACTTCTATCATGTCTCCTCTGACCTGCCTTTTCTCTAAACTAAAAAGCCCCAAATGCTGCAACCTTTCCTCGTAAGGGAGTCGCTCCATCCCCTCGATCATTCTGGTTGCCCTCTTCTGAACCTTTTCCAACTCTATAATATCCTTTTTGAGATGAGGCGACCAGAACTGTACACAGTATTCCAAATGCGGCCGCACCATAGATTTATACAATGGCATTATGATATCGGCTGTTTTATTTTCAATACCTTTCCTAATTATCGCTAGCATGGAATTTGCCTTTTTCACAGCTGCCGCACACTCGGTCGACATTTTCATCGTGCTGTCCACTACAACCCCGAGGTCTCTCTCCTGGTCGGTCACCGCCAGTTCAGACCCCATGAGCGTATATGTGAAATTCAGATTTTTTGCTCCAATATGCATAATTTTACACTTGTTTATATTGAATTGCATTTGCCATTTTTCTGCCCATTCACTCAGTTTAGAGAGGTCTTTTTGGAGCTCTTCGCAATCCCTTTTTGTTTTAACAACCCTGAACAATTTAGTGTCGTCAGCAAACTTGGCCACTTCACTGCTCACTCCTAATTCTAGGTCATTAATGAACTAGTTGAAAAGTACAGGTCCCAATACCGATCCTTGAGGGACTCCACTTTCTACAGCCCTCCATTGGGAGAACTGTCCGTTTATTCTTACTCTCTGCTTTCTGCTTCTTAACCAATTCCTTATCCACAAGAGGACCTCTCCTCTTATTCCATGACTGCTAAGCTTCCTCAGAAGTCTTTGGTGAGGTACCTTGTCAAACGCTTTTTGAAAGTCTAAGTACACTATGTCCACTGGATCACCTCTATCTATATGCTTGTTGACACTTTCAAAGAATTCTAATAGGTTACTGAGACAAGACTTTCCCTTGCAGAAGCCGTGCTGGCTCTGCTTCAGCAAAGCTTGTTCTTCTGTGTGCTTAGTTAATCTAGCTTTAATAATACTTTCTACCAGTTTTCCAGGGACAGATGTTAAGCTAACTGGCCTGTAATTTCCGGGATCCCCTCTGGATCCCTTTTTGAAGATTGGCGTTACATTTGCCACTTTCCAGTCCTCAGGCACAGAGGAGGACCCGAGGGACAAGTTACATATTTATTTATTTTATTTTATTTATTTGGTTGCATTTATATACCGCCCTTAGCAAATAGCTCTCAGGGCGATAAACAGCATAGGGTAAAATACATACATGGCAATAATAAAATCACAAAAACATATATGACATAAAAACAAATACAGTTAAACAGAAAATAAAAATAAAGACATTAGTATACACGATTAAAAAGCTAAAAGGATTAAAATGATTAAAATGCCTGGGAGCATAAAAAGGTCTTTACCTGGCGCCGAAAAGATAATAGTGTAGGCGCCAGGCGTACCTCTTCGGGGAGGCTATTCCACAACTCGGGGGCCACCACAGAAAAGGCCCTAGATCTAGTAACCACCCTCCGGGCTTCACAATGAGTTGGTACCTGGAGGAGGGCCTTCGATGACGAACGAAGCGAACGGGTAGGTTCATAGTGGGAGAGGCGTTCCGCCAGGTATTGTGGTCCCACGCCATGTAAGGCTTTATAGGTCATAACCAACACCTTGAATCTCGCCCGGAAGCAAATAGGTAGCCAGTGCAGGCGAGCCAGAACAGGAGTTATATGCGAAGACCAACTGGTCCTCGTCAATAATCTAGCTGCCGCATTCTGCACTAGCTGAAGCTTCCGAATTGTCTTCAAGAGCAGCCCAATGTAGAGTGCATTACAGTAATCCAATCTCGAAGTCGAATATTGTAGTTAGCAGATCAGCAATTTCACATTTGAGTTCTTTGAGAACTCTCTGGTGGATGCCATCCGGGCCCGGTGATTTGTCAGTTTTTATATTGTCCATTAAGCCTAGAACTTCCTCTCTCGTTACCACTATTTGTCTCAGTTCCTCAGAATCCCTTCCTGCAAATGTTAGTTCAGGTTCAGGGATCTGCCCTATATCTTCCACTGTGAAGACAGATGCAAAGAATTCATTTAGCTTCTCTGCAATCTCCTTATCGTTCTTTAGTACACCTTTGACTCCCTTATCATCCAAGGGTCCAATTGTCTCCCTAGATGGTCTCCTGCTTTGAAGGTATTTACAGAATTTTTTGTTGTTGCTTTTTATGTTCTTAGC
Source organism: Rhineura floridana (assembly GCF_030035675.1). Taxonomy (NCBI): domain Eukaryota; kingdom Metazoa; phylum Chordata; class Lepidosauria; order Squamata; family Rhineuridae; genus Rhineura; species Rhineura floridana. Next base: position 157,945,607 of record NC_084480.1, read on the forward strand.
AATGTGCTCCTCAAATTCTTTTTTAGCATCCCTTATCGTCTTCTTGCATTTCTTTTGCCAGAGTTTGTGTTCTTTTTTATTTTCTTCATTTGGACAAGACTTCCATTTTCTGAAGGAAGACTTTTTGCCTCTAAGAGCTTCCTTGACTTTGCTCGTTAACCATGCTGGCATCTTCTTGGCCCTGGCGGTACCTTTTCTGATCTGCAGTATGCACTCCAGTTGCGCTTCTAACTATGGAATAGTCTCCCCGAGGAGGTTCGCCTGGCGCCGACACTATCATCCTTTCGGCGCCAGGTTAAAACCTTTCTCTACTCCGAGGCATTTTAATTTTTTGTTAATAATTGTAATGTTTGTAATTTGATTTTAGCCTTTGCTGTTTTTAGATTGTGAAATTTGATTTTAGATTGATGTTTTTGTATTATATTGTATTTTATTGTATCTATGTCCACCGCCCAGAGAGCTATTGCTAGTCAGGCGGTATATAAGTTTTAAAAAATAAAAATAAAATAAAACAAAATAGTGTTTTTAAACAACTTCCAAGCATTTTCGAGTGATGTGACTCTCTGGACTTTGTTTTTCAGCTTTCTTTTTACCAATCCCCTCATTTTTGTGAAGTTTCCTCTTTTGAAGTCAAATGTGACCCTGTTGGATTTTCTAGGCAATTGGCCATTTACATGTGTGTTTAATTTAATAGCACTATGGTCACTGCTCCCAATCGGTTCGAGAACACTTACATCTCGCACCAGGTCCCAGTCCCCACTGAGGATTAAGTCCGGGGTTGCCGTCCCTCTGGTCGGTTCCATGACCAACTGGTCTAGGGAATAGTCATTTAGAATATCTAGAAATTTTGCTTCTTTGTCATGACTGGAACACATATGCGGCCAGTCTATGTCCGGGTAGTTGAAGTCACCCATTAGTACCATATTTCCTAGTTTGGATGCTTCCTCAATTTCATATCTCATCTCAAGGTCTCCCTGAGCATTTTGATCAGGGGGATGATAGATCGTTCCCAGTATTAAATCCCTCCTGGGGCATGGTATCACCACCACCAACGATTCTGTGGAGGAGTCCGCTTTTGGGGTTTCGAGCTTGCTGGATTCAGTGCCTTCTTTCACGTATAGAGCGACTCCACCACCAATACGTCCTTCCCTGTCCTTCCGATATAGTTAATATCGAGGGATAACCGTATCACACTGGTTTTCTCCATCACCAGGTCTCCGTTATGCTCACTATATCAATGCTCTTCTCTAAGACCAAGCACTCCAGTTCTCCCATCTTGGTTCGGAGGCTCCTAGCATTAGCGTACAGGCACTTGTAAGCAGTGTCTCTTTTCAAGTGTCTTTGGCACTTGTGGGTTGGCCTGTGGTAATTTTGCCCTTCTGAATTTATATCCTGTGCCCCTGCTCTCACAATGCCTACTTCTAGGCCTACCCCTTTTAAAATTCCATCATTTCTTTGGTTTTTATCCCAGGGGGAAGGTTTACTCCGAACCGGACCTTCCTCAGCTCCTGTCGGGTTTCCCCCCTCAGTCAGTTTAAAAGCTGCTCTACCACCTTTTTAATTTTAAGTGCCAGCAGTCTGGTTCCATTCTGGTTCAAGTGGAGCCCGTCCCTTTTGTACAGGCCCAGCTTGTCCCAATATGTTCCCCAGTGCCTAACAAATCCAAACCCTTCCACCCGACACCATCGTCTCATCCATGCATTGAGACTGCAAAGCTGTGCCTGTCTGGCTGGTCCTGCACATGGAACCGGTAGCATTTCAGAGAAAGCCACCTTGGAGGTCCTGGCTTTCAGCATCCTACCTAGCAACCTAAATTTTGCTTCCAGGACCTCACAGCTGCATTTCCCCATGTCATTGGTGCCAACGTGCACCACGACCACTGACTCCTCCCCAGCACTGTCTACCAAACTATCTAAACGACAGGCGATATCTGCAACCTTCGCACCAGGCAGGCAAAACACCTTGCGGTCTGCACACCCATCACACACCCCACTGTCTATGTTCCTAATGATCGAATCACCCACTACAAGGATCCCTCCACCCCCTGGAGATATATCCTCGGCACGAGAGGATAGCTGCTCATCCCCCAAGGAATGGGTCCCTTCTAAGGGATAATTTCCCTCTTCCTCAGCTGGATGCTCTCCTTCCCCGAAACCATCGTTCTCCATGATAGCAGAAGAGCCATCATCCTTGGAGTGGGACACAGCTATAACGTCCCTGAAGGCCTCCTCCACACACCTCTCTGCCTCTCTCAGCTTTTCCAGGTCAGCCACCTTGGCCTCAAGGAAATTCCCGGAGAGCCAGGAGCTCATTGCACCGAGAGCACACCCACAACTTCTGTCCAACAGGCAGATAGTCGTACATGCTGCAGGCAGTGCAAAACACTGGAAAGCCCCCACACCCCAGCTGGCTTCTTACCTGCATAGTTTTGTTTAAGGTTTATTATGTCAAATTATTTCAGACAAAACTTGTACACTTTATTTTAGTATTTTTTATTAATATATTAACATCTCTGTATATTATCACATTTTCAGAAGTAAATTTATTCAAAATTTTGAAAACCTAATGTGAGAATCCAAGCTGCCCCACATTAGGGGCATGTAGCGAGGTAAAACCTACCTTGCAGACCTGGTCCAGCACCCCTTCCAGAAACAAATATCGACCCCTAGGGTCCCTCTGAATTTTTTCAAAATTTAGATCCACATGGAGCAGAATTGATACAAAATTATGTTGGAGCCAGGAGCCACAAATTTCTTGTTTTATTCCCTTCCAGGTAATAGCACTTCACATTGGGTGATTTTATGAGGTTTTTAGAGCATCAGAGCAAGGGCTGCAGCTCGCTAACTAGCGTGAGCAATCTAGCTATTGTTACCAAGTTCCCTGCTCCTTTGAGATTAAGAGCAGAAATCCTTAATTGATCATATATTTGACATATAACAGATTCTCCTCCTGTACTGTAACATTTAACCATATAAACCTGTACCTTTAAGCTTCCCACCCATCCCCTTCTCCCTTTCCAAACAGGTCAACTAAACAGCAAACACCAACATTATGCTGTGAAAACCCTCATGGCAATTGCAACATGGCAAACTCTCCTTGACAGGAGAAAGACCCCTCTCAGGTATAACACTACCTGTGAGGATGTGATTATTTACCACAAATCTTAAGTTACAGGAGGCACAGAAGCAGGCAATCTAACCATACAAAAATATTGTCTACATGTGGTTGCCCCACAGCCCCAAAAGAAGCAAAGTTGGGCTAAATCCTCATTATTCAAATATGAAGCCCAATGTAACAGAATTCATAAAGTCAGAGGATAGCATTTGCACCAGAGAATTCATATCTTATATTCCTGCCAGGGGTAAAGCCCCCTTTATCTCTTCTTATGTAAATGAGATTATCTGGTTGAGAAATGGGCTTTCCCCTCCCACAGTGTTGTGGTGGGATCTTTTTCCTGGCATTTTCTTCCCATTGACTATTTCCCAATCTTTGTCATCTGTTTCATCGTCTTCATTATCTCTGGTGAGATCAGCCGCTGTGTAACCCACAGGCAACTCAATCTGAAGTATTTTCAGCAACATCACAATCGCTTAAACAGAGGTCGCTGTGAGGTTCACATAATCATGTATAACTGAAAGATGGAACGGGAAACCCCATTTTTAAAGCACCCCAGCAGCTTGCAATTTGAGAATGAAGAGACGCAGTTCTCACCATCTCCAAAGTGTCTCCGGTGCCAAATCCTGAAGGACTATTACTGGAATGTTACTACACATGGTATCCTTAACATCTGTCAAACATCTAAGCAATTCTTCTTTAACAAACCAGGCAAAGCAAATTACAGTATCCCAGGTCCCTGTGGCTTCTCTAGGTCTGGGCCTGATTACTCTATGCACCCACTCCAAATAATCTAGACTAACAGGAAAGTCAGTTTTCAATCTCCTCCAGTTTAAATTTAAAATTTAAATTCTCCCTCCCCAGTTGTTCTGAAGTTTTCCCATGCAAAACCACCAAATCAAAAGCATCAGATACTGTGGTTTCCACAGTTTCTAAACGGGAGCCTAAGTCAGCTATTTCCACTCTAAAAGATCAGCCCAGCTAGCCATTAATTCCTCTTCAAAGGATTTAAATTGATGGGCTATTTTGCCCTTCATCAAAAGTGCTTAATCTCTTTGAGCCCCCTTACAGGTCTGTTGCAACACAGGTACCATCTTGGATCTATTCATGTTAGGAACAGGCCAAGTCCTTCCCTTTGGGCTGAAAAAGGCAATAGTGTGTTCTTTACCTGTAGTTGTGCCCTAAGGCATGGTCTTTGGGTCCAAAGGTTTCACAAGCGATCCTCAGTATAAAGCCAGAATGTTTAAACAGATCTAGGACATCTCAGAGCCAGTGTCCTACATGTGATGTTCCGCATCCCCCAGCAATACATTTCTTTTCTGTTTGGTCCTCTGCTTATGAAACGATGTGTATTATGTGGGTGAGTTTGTGAGAAATGGGCATGTGGATGTCCGTGACTTGGAAAACAGTAGGCAGAGCTGATCATGTTCTGCACCTCTCTCCCCCTGCTTCTATATTCACAGAACACGAGTACTATTGCACCAAAATATCTCACCCTGGCTTAATATATCTGAGCAGAGTTGCGTTCTAGAACATCACTGCTCCATAAATTACACATGTAGTGACCTGATTTCCATTTCAAAATACTCCCATATCACTTCCACAAAACTGGTCCCACAAAAAAAGGAAATGATTATCTGGGAACACTAACGGACACCAGATATTTCTAAGGACAGAACACTTTGCCTTGAATTCTCTGGCATTGGCAAAGTTACTCCTCCTCTAGATTTTGAAATATCTTTGAATTACTTTTGTACAGGTCAATATAGATATCAAATAAACTAGGTTTCCCAGATTCTCCTTTCTCAGAGCCTCTGGGAATAAATTTCTTACAGATTAATGGAGTTTGCTGCACTGATTATTTATTTTACTGTATTTTCTTACATTTATATCCTGCCTTTTTTTTATTGTGAAATCCAAGGCAATGTACATGTGGTTCCCAGCCAGGCACTAACCAGACCCCAACCTGGTTAGCTGTAGCAAGGCAGCAGCTGCCTGCGCATTTATAACATACCCTAGGACAAACTTCTGAACTAAGATAGTTCAGAGGAGTCTCCATCTTCTTACAAGCTTGCAACTCCTGGGCCTTTTTTCATATAGCCCACAGAATCAGAATGTTTTATTTTCAGGGGGAGTGGCTGTAGCTCAGTGGTACAGCATCTGCTTTGCATACAGAAGGTCACATGTTCAATCCCCAGCATCTCCAGGTAGGGCTGGGAGAATAACCTGTCTGAAATCCTAGACAGCTGCTGCCAGCCAGTGTAGACAATACTGAGCTGCATGGACCAACGGTCTGACTTAGTATAAGGCAGCTTCCTAGGTAGGCAAATAAAGCTGTTATGTTCCAGAAAGCCCATCATTAGGAAGGAAATTCAGCCTGTACTTACTTCATACAGCTGGCCCATAGTAGCACTGGTAGGAGGAATGGTGTTGTTGACAAAGAAAAACAGGGCATCCTCTGGCCTCAGGTGGATTCGCTTTCGGATCAAGAAATAGAATTGGCCAACTATAGTTGATAGGAAGAAAAAGAAAAAAGCCAAACTGGTGATACTTCAAAACCCTGTATGACTTCAGACATAAGTGGCTGATGGACCATATCAGCCCACATATTGACATGTACTGTCACACACTCAGCTCTTTGGAAGCCCTTCTCTGGTTATCTTGACCTCTGAAGTGAGGTGGCAGTGACAAGACAGGGACTTCTCAGTTACGGCACCCCAGTTCTGGAACACTCTCCTCATGGAGGCTTACCTGGAGCTTAAGCTTATACCTTTTGATAACAGGCAATGTCTTATTTTCCCAGGGCTTTTGAAACATAATTTTTAAACATTGTTCTATCATGCTGTTCTATTTTCTGTTACATGATTCGTATTTGTATTATTTCGGTATGTTCTAGTTTCTTACTGGAGTTCTTATTGTTAGCTGCCATGAGAGTATTGCTGAGGGATAAGATACAAATTCATTAAATAAAATAACAAAGGCAAAACAGACTAATAAACAGGCCTGTTAGCATCTTTGAATTTGACCCTGCAGTACAGAACTATTTTTGCTGTGGATACCCTTAGGGCAGCCTTTCCCAACTGGTGTGCCTCCAGATGTTGTTGGACCACAATTCCCATCTTTCCTGACCATTGGCAATGCTGGCTGAGGCTGATGGGAGTTGTGGTCCAACAACATCTGGAGGCACACTGGTTGGGAAAGGCTGCCTTAGGGTAATTCCAAAATCCCTCCATCTTGTCCTGTAGCACTGTTTGGAATGACAGCCTGCAACACTTCCATGGTTCTGCTCATACCACTCAGCGTTCCCCACATGTTCCACCCTGGAGATCACAGAGTGCTACTGGTGAAATCAGAATTGCAGCGAGGCAACTCTCTGCAATAAACTGGTATCTTTATGTGGGGGCTATGGCCTTTCCCCCCTAAAGCTGCTGTGATTGTACAAACTGAAGCACCCACACGTACAGCCCCCTGGTGAGATGCTGGTTCATACAAGCAGAGCATCCACATGAGCATGCAGGATACCAGCAGCTGCATGCACTCCCAGAGATAACTGCAGTTACATGGGGGCTGATGGACACATGAACCAGGCCAATGACTCTTGCTCTCGTTCTGTTAGTCATTTCTGCTCAAGAACTTTTAAAAAAATATCCTGCTGAATTGTGTGGGGAGATGGTGTAACTGCAGAAATGAAAGGTAATACCCATCAAATATACCTTAGTTTTTAAAAAGATGCTTCCCATCCCATACAATTCAGAAAAGTTACCACAGCAAAATTTAAATCCAGAACTGGAGTTGCCCATTGATCAATATAATTTAGATCTGCTTTATAAAACCATACACAAAAGTATAAAAGCTTGGTATACAATTCCCAGCCGGCAAACAAAAACAAGAAGGCAGTACCAGTGCCACAAGGTTAACCTTGCTTTGATATTTGGGTCCCATGGAGGGGATTAGCAGATGGATGGACTGTAATCTCCATTCTGGATCCTTAGCAGCTGAGAAATCTGAATGCGGCAACTGGTTAAGGTAGCTTTTGAGTAAAGCTAGAGAATTCACTTTGGTTTGTTCATTCCTGGTGTTGAAAACCGCTGGATTAAATCTCAATGAAGCTGCATTCACCAGAGTCTCTTATACTATGCTACAAGGATGACAAAACATCAAATCCTCTCCCAAAGAGAATGAGATAGGGAGTTCCCCATTCCTATCTCTTGCCAATACTTGTTGAAAACCTCCCTTGAATACCTATTCAAAGATAGATTATGGAATGGGACACATTTACCTGTGAGATCGGATGGGACAAGATACTTCCTCTTGTCCAGATCAGGTACTCTAGCTTTGGGTGCTTTCTCCACAATAACCTGGACAAAAAGGAGCAGAGGGGAATTAAGAACAAGTAGCCCTTGAAGAGAGACTATACTGTCTTTCTCCCACCTCTGTAAATTCTCCTTGATGAGCCTATGAAGCAAAGGATGTCCGTCAAAATTTAAGCAGTGTTAACAATGTACCTGTAATTGGTGAGAGGTCATTTTCAAAGCTGAAACTGATTTTTTTTTAACAGAAAAACTGCACTCTTCTGTGTCACAAGAACACCTAGCAGGATTAGCAGCAATTTCAGATGAACATAAAACAGGGAGAGATTTGGATTTCAGTGATTTGATTGAGAACCTTGCTTCCAAGGAGGCTTGAAAAATTAATTTCACTAAATAGGGTAACAGAGAATTGGCTCTTAAATGATATAATTATTTATCAGTACTATTGGCCATCATTTCACCATGTCGCCTCCTGCAGTATGTTTTTGGCTTTTCCCCCCTTTTGTTTTTGTTTATGTCAGAGCATCCCATACAGAGATAACTGCTTGTGTCTTTTCATTTATGTCTCGTATTCATGTGTCACCAACCTTTTTGGACCAGTGGGCACATTTCAAACTTTGTCAAAGTGCTGTGGGCACCAGTAATGGCTGCCTTTGGGGGTGTGGCATAACACAAAATTAGATAGTACAGACATGATGCAGCCTTTCCCATAACTGTTTTTCCATACTAAAAAAGCTTAATCAGTTGAATTTCTGCCTATCATACAACTTCTAAAGGCACAAGAATCCTGTTTTTCCCCTAAACCAAAGCCTAGGCTGCCATTCTGTGCCCGCTTACCTGGGAGAAACTCCATTAAAAGTATACTTCTGAGAAGACATGTATACCATTTATTATTATTATTATTATTATTATTATTATTATTATTATTATTATTATTATTATTATTATTATTATTATATTTGTATACCATCCCATAGCCAACAATTAAAAACATTAAAAACAAATATACAATTTTTTAAAAAAAATAAAAACACATGCCTGGGAGAAGAGGAAGTCTTGACCTGGCACCGAAAAGGTAACAGTATTATAAGTTAACTAAACACTGAATTCTTAGTTAGTACCTGGTAATTAGCTCCTGCACAGCAGGAGACATGCTAAGCCTCTCTGCAAAGTTTTAACATTTACCTGCTTTGAGAGGGGTTCTTTAACATCCACCTACACTTATTGCACAGCAGTTCTTCCAGACAATAAATTCTAGGGACTGTTTCAGATGAACCCACCACAGGAAATATGCATCCTAGTCGCTAGGGAAAAACAAAGGACAAAGTGCACTAAAGTGGAGGGAGAAAGAGCATCTTTTTAGAACCCCAGAGATTCCTAATGGCTGGTGTCCAGACAACTCACTTATCAATCACAGCTTTGACTTCACTCATTATTTAAAAACACTACAGGTGGGAGCAGCCAGGATGAGTCATTTCACAGAAATTACTTAAAACGCTACCTGCACATTTAGCTTCATAACTTTATGTAGGAGGGCTACAGACTTTTTTTAAAAATGAAAATGTACAGTCTGGGGCCCTGCAGATGACAGGCTAGTGATCCTTTATTTACAGTGTAATGTTGATATAATATATTAATATACTCCACTCCAGTTGTAATAATAATTGACCACAATCAATGTATTATCATACATTTTTCCATACTTTCAATGTGTGTGTGAAAAGTGTGATGGGCATAAGGTGGGAACAACAGTAGTTGTGTTAGGAAATGCAGTGCTGTTTGTCAAGTGCTTGCTTGTCTGACTGACCTGTGACTGCCAGACCCTTGGCACTCACACAGAAATGCCAGAGAAGAGAAAGGGCGGGCAGGGCCACCAGAATAGATGTTTGTGAGGAGGGAGACAAGACTACTTGCCTTTTGCAGCTAGAATTGGAGGGCTAGGTAATAGATGTTGCTATCACTCCCCCCCCCCTCGTGGAGACTTTTAGAAAGAAGAGAAGATAGTGAGACAAGGGGAATGTGGACTGCTCTGCTGGCCGCAAGGGAGGGAGGTTGCAAATGAGTTCCACTTTGCAACAACAGACAGTGCAAAACATTAGAACTAAGGAGGAGCTGCTTGCTGCTCCTGCTGTTCTTCACAGACAGGCTGTGGACCACCAGCATGAAGCTCACAGACCACAGTTTGGGAACCCCTGCCCTGGAACATAGCAGCCAGTCTGAAAACAGTTCTCATTCTTTGACTCTCACAATCCACATATGTAAAATATTTTATGTTTCTAAGAACATGAACACCGTATTTGCAGAGCTTTCCAAAATTTATTTCTAAACTATACTTGAGGTATAAACGACAAACAAGCCCTATAGAGGTCTAACTTTGTTTTTAGGAGGTTGCTAAAAAGAAAAAGCTTATACTTGAGACTCGTTTTACTTCTTTCTTCATTGGATGCAAAAATCAAGAAGTATTAAATGTTCAGAACCAAGCCAAGGACCTGATTCCTGTCCAACATCCATTGGATTATCCAACTACATCTTTATTCCTTTCTCCTAGTAATTTCAGATTTGGAATACACTGCAACTGCCTGGTTCACGTTTAAACTGAACCTTGTTGGCTTCCCGAGTTATCCTTAGAATAATAATTATTGCTGTCTTCTATTGTACTTGTGGTGCAATGGTGATTAGAGTATTGGGTCTTAATACAGCCTTAAGCTCAGGCACAAAATTTTATAACATACCAATATAGGATTGCTGTGAGGATAAAAGTAGAGGGATAGGATTACGTATGCTGGGGGAAAAGGGTGCAGTAAATGTATTAACAATCAATGTTGCTCCTAACCTTCTAAATTCAGCCTCACATAGATATTTGTCACTCTGGGCTCCTACTGGGAGGAAGGGTGGGATATAATAATAATAACAACAACAACAACAACAACAACACAGTTTAAAATGGGCAAGATTTTAAACTGAGATTTCTTCATACTAATCCCATGCTTTCTCCAAGAGGCTAGACAGCCTAGTTTCATTTTGTTCTCACAACATTGTAAGAAACATTTGATTCAAAATATGACTTTGCCCAAAGGTCACCCAGTCAGTTTCATAGCTGTGCAGAGATTTCAATTCAGGTTTAATTCTAACATCCTGTCCACTACAACACACTGGTTACTGCCAGATACCAAAAGTATTTAAGGTATAGGTAACCATAGCTTTTATACAGAAACATTATGCAATGTTAAAGTGCTGAAAATGCAAAATCCTGATTAAAATAACAAAGCATGCAGTAATAGCTGGGAGTCATTTGGGTATATGGGATTCAAATCACATTTTTCAGATTCAGTATCTTCAGGAAGGCACTTCCTCTGTACTAAGCAACATTTGGGTCTCACCTTTCGAGTTATATGCAATATTGCTTTTGGCAAACAGGGTAGTTGTATATCAAGCAGACTGATGCAAGAATCATGTATTTTAAAATGTATTCATATCTCACCCTTTAATGAATTATAAGGGCCACTTTAGACTACAAAAAATACAATAGGATGATGATGACCTCATTCAGAAATCACACCAAACCATGGTTTGCACAAACTATAGCTTGAGTTCCCAAACAAGCAGGCAAACCACATTCTAAAGCTGCTTGCCTGCTTTTGTTTCTCATCAGTCCAGCACTTCTATTTCTAGAGTGAAGAGGCTTCTGGAAACAGAACAACAGAAATAACTATGGTTTGTCAATTCAGATACCATACCAAACCATAGCTGGCACAAACCAGAAGCCTGACTCAGTATGAGGCAGTTTCCTATGTTATCTATTTGTGTTCAAAGGTGTGTATCGATTCAGGAGTCACTGAAGATGAAACCCTATCATGCTTAAAAGCTGATGCAACTTTCAAATTCAGGTTTCAAGAGTGCATCTTGATATGGACAGATTGCTGAACTCTATGCCAGAGGGTCTGGCTTCAGTTGTGTTTGGTGCATTTAATTAGTTTCATTATGTAAAGCCCTCTATGATGCCTTGCTTTATAAGCACTTTTAAGAAACAAAACTTGCACTCCAAACAAGCTTTTTTACAAAAGCTCCCACAGGAGCAAAGCGGGATTTTCCCCAAAGCAAATTTGAGGCACAAGAGCCTGGCACAAGTGTTAAAGTCTTCTTATTCACCATGCTAAGATCCTGATTGGGTCTCCCACACTGGCAATTTGTGTTAAAAAAAAGTGAACTGAATTCTATACAAGACATGGATAGTTAAAAGCAACTCTGTGATCTGAGCAGAAGAGAAAAATATCTATATTTAGGAATGGTTTTAAAAGGCAAAACCAGGCTGGTTCTTACACACAGGTGTTTATTTCCCCTGACGTCTCCTGTCCAAATCTATAATGAAGTACTCACACCTGTTTGCAATCAGGAAGACATGTTCGGTAGAGACAGGTGGGGAATACTGTCACAGAAAGTCACCTCCTTCTAGTCAGTGAGAAAAACTGGGATGTGAAATTTTATGACACTGAAGGCCCATTGTGTCATTAGCATTCTAATTTGTGCTGAATGCCAAATGAACCGCTGAAAGCAATCAATGGCTTATTTGGCATCCAGCCTGGAACTTCCTCCTGAAATATCTACATGGTACCATCTAATTCTGCTCCTTTAAACCCATCCTCAAAACCCACCCTCTCTATAGTGTCATGGTAATGAGCTGCAGATCAAGAAGACTGGTGCAAATTACACCTCTGCCATGAACTCACTAGCTGGCCATAGGCAAGCCACTCTCTCTCAGCCTCAGTTCTACACCCAACTTCGATATGGGGTTCAATAATATTAGCTTAACTTATAGGGTTGTTGTAAGGAGTGCAGCAAAAATATGCTTGTGAAGTGCTTTAAATACTTAAAGCACTGTAAAAATAATATTATTAGTCTTCATCCCCAGCCAAAACATATTTTAAGAAATTTAAACTAATTTTCCTCATATTCATCCCCTACTACCTCTCTTGCCTCTCCCATTCCTTCTATCACTTTATTGTCTCCACCACTATCAACATTTAAATCATAAGCTCCTTGGGGCAGAAGCCTGTCTTTTTACTTTTTGCTTTGATAATGTTACTATGTCAACTGACATATATATAATTAATAATAGCTGCTAATTTTAGCTAGAACCTGGAAACCATTTAAGTTCACATGACCAATACCAAAAAGTGTACTTGCAGCACAGATTTATGTAAATCGACTCAACGTTACACCTCACTGTGTTCAATGGGAGGAGTGACCTGGCTCAGTTTCATTTAGCCTAGTAAACCTTTTTAGTTCTGTTATCCCATTTTAACGGAAGATCCAATTGATTGATAACATTGTTTGTCTAAATAATCTGGGAAACATATTTAATTTTCATAAGTGGAAATGTCCATTAAATGAGTAATACCACCACCCTCACAGCTGTCTGAAACAGTAGCTAGTGAATGCAGATAACCCGGGTTGGGGGAATGGAGGCTATTGCAAACTCTAACAATGACCTTTTTTCTGTTATCCGATGAGAAAAAAAGATAGGAAAAGCATATTTGGTTGACTCTTCTCTGGTGCCAGTTTTTCTAGGTAAGAAATCATCTAAGTTGACCCTTGTGCAGATCAAGAAATCCAGCTCCATTATCTACAGCATGCCTGCATACAGGGGCGCCAGTACAATTGCAGCCTTCTCCCCATCCATCTGTAGCCCAAAACTGTTTGTGCCCCTTCCCCACATCTTTATGGTAACATCAAGCACCTTCTCAAGCCCATCAGAAAGCGGGATGGCAGAATGCCTAGACCACTACACTGGCACTACTCCCCCTCTCCCGAGATTTAGAGATGTTTGGTAGAATTGACATCAGTTTTTTCATCTCACTGCACGTCCCACCTGCTTCTAAGATGCCTTCACTGGTATTAGTTGCAAAGAAAGTGGAGTGCTGTTGCCACCAAACTGAGCAATGAAGAGGGTAAGAGGAAGAGAAACAAAGCCAAGAGACAGCAGACCTAAAAGGTGTAGCTGAGAGATGGCAGCACAGAAAGACCTCTGAGTAGAGAAACAAACAAACGCAGTAGTAGAGAATGGACCTGCAACAAGAGGAGAGAAAAAGGGCTACAGACCCATGGTGAGGCAGAACAGTCATGGTGCTGCTGCTGGGCAGCAGTAGTGCTGCTGCTGACTGGGAACAGCACGCGGCAGAGCAGGGGCAGCACCAGGGTGTGGGTGGCAGAGAGAGCAGATGCTGGTATCTGCTGCACCCAACCCAGTGCTGCTCTCGCCACTCCCCTGCCCCGCTCTAGCCCAGTCCTGGTGAGCAACAGTGCCACCACAGCCAGGAGGACAGTGCACTAGCAGCACCCCACCTCACATGCCTTGACTGGGGAAGCCAGAGAGGAAAAGTGCACGGCAGGGGTGCAGAGACAGATGAGTTAATAGAGAGAGGCGTTCTGAGAGACCTGTGTTGATGCAGGAGGCGGGGAGCACCCAGTGACAGCTGAAGCACTGCATTTGCAGGGCCCCAGCTGAAGCAAAGGGCCACTCTCTGACCACCTTCATACTGCAAGAACACCGAAGGTGGCAAAATGAGAGAATCCTCTGTTTGCATGTCCTGCTTCTTTGGAAGTTAAGGGGGGACCACAGAGGGTGCCTTGCATGCGGGTTCTCCAAAATCTTGAAGCCAGCACAAAAGTACACATGCTACTTATTGAGTGCAAAAAGGAAAAGGGGATTAACAGCATCAGTTTAAAAGTGAATTACAATTTTAACAAAATTCTCCACTGCATGTAGCTCAGCAATGCAGCTCTCTTAGTAAAACATTTTTTTTAAAATCACTGCTTTCTCCTCCCTGCCTTCTGTTTTGAAATTTCACAATGTTTTATTTTTTAAAATACAGCTGCAGAAAGCAAAAATATCACATATCAGTTATCTGAGTGTGGATTATTATATACCCATGCACAAGAGTAGGTTTGGGGGAACCCTAAGATTTGCAAAAGTACAAAAAAAACAGCCCAGTGAGTATGAAGGTGGGGAAAAAATCAGGGTGGTGCAGAGGGAGGAATGGAATAGCATGAAATGAAATGTTTTTGAAGCATGTCTGGCTAGCTCCTGAACAGAAGCCCTCCATGCTACATTTTGTTGCATGTCTCACTTTTTTGTAAGAAACAAAACCAAGCAAAGGATTATGTACATGTTCTCGCCAGATTTGGCTGTCACTGGGTAGAATCTGCTGTTACCATGGCCTTGCGCCAGCCAGACGTCCTGTTAGAAAGCTGAAGGTTCTGTGCTGGGTGTACTCCAGCTGCCGGAAGAGAGGGAATGCAAGTATACTCTGGTCAAATCTCACCAGTTGTTTTAATTTATCTTCCAACAGAGTTCTCTCACAGAGCATGAAGCTGACAGAGTCAAGCCAATAGTCTGCCTAACAAGTTCCACCCACTCTGACTGGCAGCAGTTCACCAAGGACTATTGCGCCAGGTATCTGAACATATCAGGGACTGAACCCAGGACCCTCTGTATGTGAAGTAGGTGTTCTATCACTGAGCTATGGCACTTTCACGTGGAATGACTTTTCAGAAGTGCCTTATCCATTTCTTTTCTGGCACAGGTCAAAGACAGCCTGAAACCAGACACTTTCTGCATAAAGCAGGAAACTCCCTACATAGCCACACCACAACAGGCATAATGGCCTTGAAACTGATCTACATCCATCTTCCATTCTTCCTCTGACTGACGCTAGGTCAAATGCACTTGCCACAAAGTCTCCTGCCTGGCTATCCCCACCCCTTCCATCCTTGGCCTGTTCACTTCAGAATCCCCTACTGCACCTATGCTGCTCTGTCACAGACTCAAAATTATTTCCTGCAGCACAGTTTATTCTTCTAGTCCTGGCAACAGCAGTGTAGTCATTCAGGGTCGCAGGGGGTCATAGACCACTTACTTTTTTGGGAGCAAGATCCCAGCAGAGTCCTTATGTACGAGCCAATCAGCATGAAAAGGGATGTGTGTTAGACACTGAGAAGAGTCTTCTCACTTGGCTAACAACATGCTTCCTTGTCCTTTCATGCTGATTGGAGCCAATCAGTGAAAGAAGGTGAATCAGTCACTGAGTAGACTTTCACTCTTGGGTGAGAAGCAAGCTTCATGGCAAAGTTCCTTGGTCTCCCTAATTCTAGTTCCACATCTGGGTTCATTTCAGAATTCTTAAAGTCAAAAGGCAGCTGGGAACGTTTAGCCCCCAGAGAGAGAAAAATGAGTAGGGGAAAGCCTATGCACACAGTTTTATTCTGGTTCTGTAATTCTGTAATTGCAGAAGAGTCAGTGAATCCTGGGGGTGTGGCTGTGCAGGGCCATGGTATGACTATCATGAAGGAACCCTGCACTTCTGAATTTGTCATTACACTACTGCCTGGCATTGTCTACAATTCTATCATCGTCATTTCAAAAATTCTTCCACAGGAATTCCTCTTGGGCTGAAATACTGCAAGCATCATCTACTAAATGAGCACTACAGTTGCCATACTGCTTCCTGACTGTGATTGATCTGGCTGAAATGTGGGAACCCCGCCCCCTCTAGCTAAAATATTACTGAGATCATCTGAAATGTTTTGAGTATCATACTTTCAAGTGGCTGTCATTTCCTATAACACTAATTACTTACCTCAGCTTCTCCTTTGCCACCAATAAAAAACACAGTAACAAAACTTTGCTATAAAGGAACCATCTAGAAATACCCCATGCTTTCACATGATGAACAAGAAGAAAATAATTACCAGACTTCAAACGGTTTGGGTAAAAGGCATCTTAGTTCTGGCTTATACAAATACCTGCCATTGAAAGTGTGTTAAAATAAATAAGGGGCAAAGGATGGAGAAAAGTGAGGCAAGCAAGAGGCCATGACTAGGCTTTCTTGTAGCCCCTCCCCCATTTTAAATTAGTAGGCCAAAGAAAAGATTGCCTGCTTTATTACTCTAATAAAAAGTTATTACTCCAAAAGCGGGCCAGAATCAAAGGGCAGGGGGGCCTCAATTCAACACTTGTGGGGGCTCTTGAAGCTCTTTCTGAAGGTTATGTCATTAACACAGCAATTGTCCTTCTGCCTCCATGTTTGCTTGGAGGTGAGGGAGGTGGAATGGGGAATTTAACTCCTTCGCCTCCACCAAACCTCAAGCAGCATACAATCAAGAAAAGAGCACGAACGTTTTTCACTCATACCCAAACGGCACTATTTTATACGAAGCACGAAAGACCGGAGACACCCTCTCCTCCCACCCCACTATCATACCATACAATAAGCATGTCTTCGGGGAAAGGTCTTTCCGCTCCAAAAATGTAAACCACAGAATACGGCATCTAAACAAAAACGAGCTCCAGCTCAAAATAGGATGCAATAAATATAATCTGCCAACAAAGGCAAAATTATTATGCCACTCACAGGCACCCGATCTGGATATTTCTTTCGGATTTTCTCTCCTTCTTTTTTCCTGTACTCGAAAGGGTGGTCTTCCTTGTACTGAAACTTCATGGCTTGTCCAAATACGTCAACCTTTTTCTCCCTCTTTCCTCTGAGCAGACAGTTTCAAACGTCTCCTAAGGCTCTCGAGGACAAAACGCGGCTCTCCGGCACCTACTTCCTCCTACACCAGCTGATCAAACAAACATCCGCGTTGTAAGCCGGGCATTGTGACGTCACTAGGATAGACTTGGCTTCTGCCTCCTAGATTGCACCATTTCTGCCTTGAATGGGGGAGTGCCATACGCCTAAAAAAAAAAAAAAAAAAAAAAGTCTCTTGGTGAAGCCCAGTTGCTCTGAGAGTGTTATTCGCGATGATTATGCCGCAACTGCGTGCCTTGTGATTTTGTTTGCCCTGTGGTGCAGAAGCAGGCAAGGTTACCAGCTGTTTCCTAGGCCTTGCGCCGGTGCCTTTGAATAGCCCAGTATCCAAATATTATGTTTTTGGTGCCAGATGTCAAGCTGCCTAGGAATGATTATTTCCTTTGGGTCTACTGAGGGATTTAAAAGGAAACATGAAACCTTGTAATCTTCTTTAAGCCAGTTTTTAATCTTTTGACCAGTTTGGGGGGATTCGAGGAGATCCCAGGTTGCTCAAGGCTGCTTGTCTGTCTTTGCTTCCCCAGACACACCCTTTTTAGTGTACGTCTCTTAACAATGAGAGCCTGGCAAAGTAGCCCAATGTCTATAATACCTATTTTGCCAAAGTGAGGGGGGAGGTAGTTTGTGACAACCTTGCAATGCATTGCAAATTGTATTGTTTTTATTGTTTTATTGATGTATTATTGGTGTATCTTTATATTGGTGATCTTTTGTAAGCCGCCTTGAGGGCCTTTTGGCTGAAAGGCGGGGTAGAAATACTAAAATCAAAAATCAAATCAAATATTGACAATTGTTTAAAAAATGTCACATTTATTCATTCTGCCAACAACTCTTAGGTGATCAATGGATCGCTTCCCAGTTAAAGAAATTGTGATGTCACATCTTGCCGATGGAAAAGTTATACGGTAGAATGGAAAATAATAAGGGGTGGACACGTTATTCTTTAGCATCATCATAGTATATCATCTCTATAGTGTCTGATGCAGCAGTGACCCCACTTGCCCTGTGTCTGGGTGGCAACAGAAGAGATGACTTAGAGCCCCTGTGGAATGAGCCCAACCACCTCCCTTTTCCTCCACCTCTGGGGGTAGTGACCCTCTTTCTGAGACGCAGAGGAGAGGTACCTGTCCTCCTTTGCATGAGAGTTACCAAAACCTGGAGCCAGCTCTAATCCTTTGAACACTTATTGAGAAGTAAGCCCAACTGACCTCGGTGGGGTTTTTAATTTTTGATGCAGTGCAGTGTAAAGATTAGAGTGTCAGACCAGGACCTTAAAGACCCAAGTTCAAATCCCAACTCGGCCATGAAGCTCACTCCCTGACTTTTGGCCAGTCACTGTATTTCTCAGCCTAATCTGCCTCACAGCACTATTGTGATGATAAAATGGGAAGGGGGAAGAACAGTGTGTGCCACCATGAGCTCCTTGGAGGAAAGGTGGGGTATAAAAGTTAAAATGAAATGAAATGAACCCAATTATCTGGGTAAAGATGAAATAAAGAAACCCAATGAATTCAACAGAATTTACTTTTGAGTAGATATGGTTAGATTGTGGTTAGCATTCCCAGGACTGTGGGTTCATATTGCACTTTTCAGTAAAGGGGGAAATGAGGTGTTTTGTGTGGAAATACAGGGTACTTAAAATGATTATTTATGCAGCCCAGGGACAACGCTGAATTTGGTTACTAGTTCCCAGTTTTTTCTTTGTTTGAAAGATCAAAACACTAAAAAAGAGGGAAAATTCACAGCTTCAGGAAGTCCAAATGAAAGTTTAAATACCCCAGTCATTGCCTGTCAGCCTCAGAGGAAGACAATGGTAAACCACCTCTGAATACCAGTTACCATGAAAACCCTATATATAGGGTTGCCATAAGTCAGAATCAACTTGAAGGCAGTCCGTTTCATTTTTTCATAACCCATATCATATATTTCCATGACTGGGGACAGGAACAACAGCAGCAAGTTGAAGCAGAAGAGGAGACTGTTGTGGAGAGCAACAACGAAGTGGAGGAAACTCCATGGGAAAGGGTGACATTAGGAGCAGAAGAGCTAGAAAGCAACCTTCACCGGTGGAGCTATGGAACTGCTTCCAGGCGCTTGAGGAGGAGACTCCCTGCTGGGGAAGAATGACAGGAGAGCCCACGCGACAGCAAGCAAGAGGCTGAAGCTCAGTCAAGCAGAGACGATGAAACCAAGCCCCATGACAAGAAGAACAGAAGAGTAGCAGTAGTGAGAGACTCCCTAGTACTGCTTTGGATCGAAACCCAAGTATGCTGAGAAGATCCCTAGATGCACCAGGTATGCTGCCTCCCTGGAGGACAGATTAGAGATGTGACGGGAAGGTTGCCATTGCTCATAAAGCCCACTGACAGATATCCCTTCCTTCTCATCCATGTGGGAACGAATGATACTGCCAAGCGGAGCTACAAAGAAATCACATCAGACTTTGAAGCTCTGGGAAGGAAACTGAAGGACTTTGGGGCTCAGGTTTGTTTGTTTTTTATTTGCAATGCTGATCTGGCCATTACATGCAGGAGGGACAAAGAGAGGGGGAAAGAGGGGGGAAAGCACCAAGTGGGGATCAAAAGGAGAAGAGATAGGCTGTGGTGCTATGTATGTGATTTATGTGAGTACTCTATTCATTTCGGAGAATATATCTCCTTCCTCAGGAGCCAGAAACACAAACATTCAAACAAACAAAATTAATGTCTTGGAGGCAACATAGTAGTCATTGATGCGAGCATAATATTTTACAGACTACATTCAATGTAAAAACTGAACTTTTAAAACCCATTTTTACACTGATTTTAAGCGGTTGCACCCATAATCACGTAACATAAAAGTAAAATATTACTATGCCCCAGTGTTTAGCTAGATAAATAATTGTCTTATTTCAACACTGCATAGCTACTTGAAAAATCCCTACCCCCAAAAGCATTACATTAATCATTATATGCAGCAACAGGGCCATTTCTTCCCTCTTCAGCTACTAGTCAACTATATTCCTGCAGATGTGACCCGTGGTAAATCAGTGTAAGGCAGTGACCTGTATGTGGTGCACACTATCCTTCTGTGACTGACAAAGTTGTGCAGTACTGCTGGACTGCCTGAAGAGAAATATGAGCAGTTCTGAAAGAAGAGAAAGGAAGAGGGAGGAAGCAACATCATGTGCCCAGATGACAGCAGCATGACTCAGGAAAGCACCCTGTCTTTATGCAGCTGCATTCTGAACATGCCTGTTTCATAATATGCTGCTGCAGCAGCTGCTTCCGCTCCTCTTGTCCTAGAAATGAGCTGGCCCATCTAAGTCTTAGCATTTTCAAGTCTTGTGATCACCTGCCTAAGGCCAGATCCTGGTGTAAACAACTGTATCAGATTATTATCACAGCCAAGGGACACTCACCCTGGCAGAATTATGAGCAGAAAGCACAGCAGGGGAAAGAGCAGAGTCATTCACATATCTGCATAGCCAGAAGGGTGCTATCGGAGGGCCTAACCAAGGACCGTAGGGAGGGGGAGTTTCACTCACTCACTCTGCCATGGTCTGACAAAAAGCTGCTCTACAGAACTGCTGTTTGCATTTCAAGGAAAGTTCCCTTAGCGTGCATTCATTTGCTTCATTCATGCAATTAACCTTACATCTAGTTTGGTCCTGACCTTGGTTGTTCTCTAAAGAATTTCACACAGCAACAGAGAGGGTTTGCTGCCACTCTGTGTACATTTAGCAGAGTCAGGTGCCACAATGAACCCTGGCTTTCTGAGGGCAGAAGGAACCCTCAGAAGGAACCCATTACAAGGAACATGGGCCTGGTGTCAAAAATAGAAGCCCCAGCAATAGGAGAAGCATTTTAAAAACAGCACTTTTTTCCTTCCAAAGGAAGTGCCAAGCACAGAGGTTCCAAAGCACTCCGTGCAGCACTTCCCGAACAGCCAGCAATGAACTGATTGTCTTTACCTGCCCTTCATCTGACGAAAGGTGTAGGGTAGGTGGCCATGGCTTGGTCAAAACAGCTTCACAGGCCATATGGGGAGGTCTGGTGGGCCTAATTACCTGCATTAAAAAAGCAGTATTTTCCTCCTGTTTCTCTAATGGTTTATGACAAATAGATTTATGATAATTCTGTATGATATATTATTAGTGGCTCATCACATAGCCTATGTCTCTTCCACTGTGCTTTTTTCGTCCTGTGATGGGTACAGTTACTCTTTCTGTCATCATTGAGAAACTCATATATATCATGAAGTGAAAGATGGCGTTTGATTCCGTTTCTAGAACAAGACTCTGGGAAAAATTATATAATTTAGGTATAGATAGACATCTGTTAGCTCTAATATGGGGCCTTTATGAAAATACATCTCTCCAAGTTAGATGCACCAATATGGGTCACCTCTCAAACCCTATTTATGCTTTCAAAGGGGTTAAACAGGGGTGCCCTTTAGCGCCTCTTTTATTTAATATCTATATCAATGACGTGGTAACTAAATTAGCTCCTATCATTTCTCATCCTCCAAGGTTAGCAGGTGTTCCACATTTTTTGCTTTTATGCGCGGACGATATAGCCCTAATGTCAAGGACTTCCATTGGCTTAAAGCGTTTATTAACCACCTTAGCCTCTTTTTGTGCTTCGGAATCTTTAACTATAAACCATTTAAAAACTAAAGTCATAGTTTTTTCCAAAAAGAGACCAAAACATCTCTGGCGCATCAATGGGCAGTTAGTTGAGCAGGTAAAAAATTTTAAATATCTGGGTCTAACTTTTCAAACGTCGGGATCCTTTCAATTGCAGACTAATGTAGCGGCCTTAAATGCTAAAAGATCAATGAAGGTGCTACTGACTTTTTTTTACCAGCGGGGTGGCCAATCTTTTCCATCTATTGTTAAAATATTTCTGGCAAAAATTATACCCCAACTGCTATACGGATCCCAGATTACCATCTCGGAGAAATTTACGGTTCTAGAAACCATTCAAAATACTTTTATGAGAGCGGTGCTGGCAGTTCCCACTTGTATACCCAGTTTTATTTTGAGGTTAGAAACAGGGCTTCAGTCTATAGAATCACGTATCTGGGTACTTAAAATAAATGCGTGGTTAAAACTGATTTTTGAACCAAAAGGTCTTTCCTCTCTTATTTTAGCCGATGATTTTAAATCAATATGGGAAAAACAGATTTTAGATAAATTAGCCAATTTAGGCTTTTCTGTCCCAATAATTTTAGAAATGGGCCTTCATACAGCCCGTGCGGCTATTCATCAACGTATCAAAGACATTGACTTTCAACATCATTTGATGCTTGTAAGGAGACATAGGTATAATCCCAGATGTTTTTCTCCTATGCCATACCTAGTCGATTTAACACTTCCCAAACATCGAAGGGCTTTTACTCTCGGGAGAATGAATATTCTCCCCTCTGCCCTATTGGAGGGCAAGTTTAACAAAACCTCTTACAGCGAGAGAAACTGCCCTTGTGGTGCGGATGAAATTGAAACCAATGTACATGTCTTATTGAGATGCTCTTTTTATAGCGCTCTAAGGCAACAGTTAATTCACCCTATATTAGCCCCTTTTCCAGGTAGACCAGAATTCTTTTATATTGACTACCTATTGGGAGATTACTCCCCTCAGGTTACGCTTCAAGTCGCTAAATACTTTATGGCTTCTATTTCTTCTAGGAAAGTGCAGGTTAAATGTTTGTGAATTCTTAACTGTTAATATTAGTTTTAAATGTTCTTGCTTATATCTTAGCTGTTTTGTATTTTCATGTATCTGGTCTATGACTGAAATAAATTATTGATTGATTGAAGTGAAAGGCATATCATCATCATCATCATTATCATTGTTTATTTGTATGCCACCTTTCCATAGCAATCTATGCTTAAGGCAGCTCACAACATGAAAAGAAAAGTTACACAATTCACTGTTAGAAAATAAATTCAAATAGTCAATAAGTTAACAAAAACATTTTAAGAAACTTACAATAAATTGATACACCCTTATAATTCCTAATAAGATCCAACAATAAAATACAGAAGCATAATCTCATTAACAACAAAACAAAAAACTGACCAGCAGAATTAAATTTTTACCCAAACAGAAGCCCCTAAACAACACCCCACAGTCAAGGTGGTCTCTGGCATCTTCAGGTAGTGATACCTTTTACAGCTGCAGTCAGTCAAGGCCCCACCCTTCCAGGCCGGGTGGAAAGAGGCCAGCAAGCAGGGAGAGGGTCTTACAGTCAAGATGGTCTCTCTTACGGTCTCAAGGCATATACACAATAGTGGCCAGCAGGGCTGCATGGGTAGGGCTGTGTTACTCTTCCAGGTTCCCAACACCGCATGTCACTGCCAGGTACCAAGAGGGGGAGGGGCAAGGCAGCAGGAATCTCAGCTCAGTGCAAGCACAGCATCGTGAATGTTGGATTGGCTCTGCTGCAGGGCTGTGTCAAGAACTTGCTAAAAGCTAGAATGTAACATGGCTCTCATGCAAAGAATTGTGGGATTTCATCTTGTTCAGAAATACGGCCTCTGTGTTGAGTTGAAAAATTTGGCTGTTTTGCTGTCTCATTTCTTAACAGCTGCAGCTAATTAGAGAATCTTTGAAGGCACCTGCTTATCTTCTGGGAGCCTAGTACCAAGGTCAGCTTGGCCTGGGATGAGAGGGATGTAAATGCTTGTTAGGCACGAAGACCTGAAGAAGAATTATATCATGAGAAAGCTCCCTGACCCACTTCCGGGAAGGGTGACTTCGGTTGTGCCTGCTTTTTGAGACG
The DNA here is from genome assembly GCF_030035675.1 of Rhineura floridana. Taxonomy (NCBI): domain Eukaryota; kingdom Metazoa; phylum Chordata; class Lepidosauria; order Squamata; family Rhineuridae; genus Rhineura; species Rhineura floridana. The sequence continues at coordinate 157,969,386 of NC_084480.1, forward strand.
AGTTCTCGTCTCAGAAGAAGCTTTTTCAGCTTAAAAATCAGTCAGAATGTTCTTTTTGACTGGTGAAGATTTTCTCCCGGGCAGGGAGAAACGTAGAGATTAACCATAAAAGCCTGTTTTTGTTTGGGAGGACTGGATTTCATTAATTTATGAGAGAAGGTTCAGCCAGGAATGCCGGAGGACGTCCATCAAGCTCTAACTGATTAAGCGACACGTTTATCTTTTCTTCAAAGAAAAACGGACTTAAACAAGCAAGCATCCTTCTTTCTATTTTTTTTTCATTTGGTTTAAATCGTTGCAGCAAAAAGAGATTTGTCAATGAATCAGCTATAAAGAATTTCTGGGTGAGTTAAAACTTTTCTCTTTTATTCACGAAACTAAGGAGGAAAGAAATTGAAAAAGCCTATCTTTGTTTTTATTGCAAAAAGCTGGCCTGGAAGTGCATTCTAAAGATATAAACGGAAGAGGGATTTCTATTTCGAGGAGGGAAAAAAATAAATAAATTTGATTTATGAACTTTGGAGTATTATATGTCTGGGACTATTTTTGGGGGAGTCTATTTCATTTTGACGAATCTACTTGTTCACGACGCCACTAACTCTTTTGAAGCTGGGAACTAAATCTGTTTTGTATTCCTGAACATATAAGAGATAAGGCAGGCTGTACTGTCTACACTGTGATTTCATCAAGCCTGGAATATTAACCCAATTGTGACTGAAATAATTTTTGTTTTTGTGGTTTTAAGAATGGCAATCAGGAAAGTGGCTGAGACCATGGAAGAAATTATGTTTCAGAAAATAATGGATGAGATTGAGATAACGAAACAAACCCTGAGACAGGGTAGACAGGAGAGGAAAAATGAATTTAGCAAAATGACGCAGGAGTTTAAAGAAATAGGGGATCTTGTGAGAGAGGAGATTGATGAGATTAGAGATGAGAAAAGAAAAATTAAAGGGAAGATACAAGCCCTGGAGATTGGAACAAATGGGGAATTGGAAAAAGATCTGGAGTTTATGGATACTAGAAATAAAGTTTACTGTTTGGAATTTAACGTTGTCTCTGAAGAAATTAATGAAGATAATAGAGATAAAGTTATCAATGTCTTGGATAATTTTTTGGACTGGAATGATGTGATGGAGCTTGACATAGAAAAAATCTATGGAATTGACTACAGATATGTGACAATGGAAAAATTCTTAAGAGATGAGCCAGTGCATTTTGAAAAAAAGAAGAACAGAGATATGACTTTACAACAATATTTCAGCAACATATTCAGAATTGATGGCAAGAAAATATTTGTAATAAAGGAAATTCCCATCAGACTCTTATTATATGACTATGGCTATGACAGCAAGATTAATATGGGATACTGATAATGGAAGAATGGATACTGAAATTACTGGACTGAACAGGACTATTGAAGATGGAAGATGGAATTAATATTGATAATGGAAGAATGGCTATTGAAATTATTGGATCAAACAGGTTTGACGAGATGGATTAATCTATATGTTTATTTGGACTATGGCTATGATAACAAGATTATTATGGGATACTGATAATGGAAGAATGGCTACTGAAATTATTGGACTTAATAGGATTATTGATAATGGAAGAATGGTTACTGAAATTATTGGACTTAACAGGATTATTTAAGATGGAAGATGGAATTAACATTGATAATGGAAGAATGGCTATTGAAATTATTGGACCTAACAGATTTGAATGAGATGGATTAATCGACATGTTTATTTGGAGAAAAATTGAAAGATATATCTCTCAAGGAACTGAAACCTCTCTTTGACTTTTTGTGGGAAGAATAAAGTAATGTTTATGAGATTTGATGATTAATTAAGATAACTACTGGAGGAAAGTGATTTTATAATATAATTTAGGAGACAGGATTGTTATATATTGTAGACTTATGGCTGATCTGCGATAAATTGGAAGTCAACATTTTATTTTATTGTTTAATTATTTTTGTTTTGTTTTGTTTTTTTGTCTTTGAAAATTTGAATAAAAATTAATGATAAAAAAAAGAGAAAGCTCCCTGACCCAAGTATGCTGAGAAGACCCATGGACTTGCCAGGTATGCTGTCTCCCTGGCGAATGGATTAGAGATGTTACAGAGGGGTTGCCCACAGACACGTATCCCTTTCTTCTCATCCACGTGTGAACAAATGACACTGCCAGGCGGAGCTATAAAAAAATCATGTCAAACTTTTAAGCTCTGGGAAGGAAACTCAAGGACTTTGGGGCCCAGATATTTTTCTCATCCATCCTTCCAGTACCGAGGAGTAGAAAGGGGAAGAAAAATATTCCATGTAAATGGCTGGCTACAAACAGGCTACCAACACAAGAGATTTGGATTCTGGGACCATGGGCTACACTTCCTGGAAGATGAACTGCTGGCAAGTGATGGGTTGCACTTCACAAGGACTGGGAAGAATGTGTTGGCCACAGCATGAAGATCTTCATCAGGACAGCTTTAAACTGAATCCTAAGGAGGAGGAAGACATAAACTTGGAAGGTTCAAACAGAAAAGAAGGAATAGAAAGGGAGGTGGAGTCGTGCGATATGTTTAAAAATATATATCCCTGCACAGAAATACAGGAGGATGAGCTCGGTAGCACCATTGAGAGCGTCTGGATTAAAATAAATGGGTAGGCAGGAGTGGATGGCATCCAAAGAGGCAGAGGTGCGAAAAGGAGGGGAGAACCCCAGGATGTCGAAAGGAAAAAAGGAAAAAACATAGATGATGAAATTCCAAATGGATTTAATTAAAAAAAAATTAAAGGAATGTGCCCAACATGTTTCGGCTAGACAAATCTCAGCCTTCGTCAGGGGCTAAAACAAATAAATATAAAATACAGTCAATAGATAGTCTGTATCAAATCTCTACGTACAATATATATCTGAACCATGAACAGAGATAGAAAGGACAATCTGAATACTCACGTACCAAATGTGGAATCTATGAAGTCATTCAATAGTCAAAAAATACAACTGGAGCAAAATAGGCCGTGACTCTGCACATAAAAGTGAATCTAGTAAAGGTACTAATGGAAATCGCCAGTGTGTGTATCTCCTTAAATATCCATAAAGGCAGAAAAGCATACATTCGTTTAAGCACAATATCGCAAATACAAACAAGAAAGGGGCTGCTGCTCTGTTTCACGTCTGCCTCAGGAAAGCTTTGTCAATTTCATTCTCTATGGTTCTCCAGTCTCTAAGGAGATACACATGCTGGCAATTGCACTTATTTCTCCAAGGTGTCTCAAGGTGCCTATATGCGAATAATTACTGCATTTTGGTTGGCTTGTTTTGCGATATTTTGCAAAAGCGACTGTATGATTTTCTACCCTTACGCAAAAGCAACCGCTCCTCTCCCTTCTCCTTAAACACACGCTGGAGTTTATTGTTTTTAAACACACAGAGAGAGAGAGAGAGAGAGAGAGAGAGAGAGAGAGAGAGCAAACAGGTCTTTGCAGGAGTGGTGGGGTGCGGGGAGGGGAGGCTAAAGCCACTGAAGCAGGTTAAGCCATGGCACCAAACGAATAAAGTATATCACGCCGAGGTAAAATGAATACCCTCCACTGTTTGCAGCTTGAGACCAGCTGTGCCTGCAAGCTTTCCCCGAGTGAAGGCAAGCCTGCCTAGGAGCGCGCGTGAGGGGTGGGCTGCCCGCCACTCCCTTCAGGACAAATTGATCAGATTTGGGGAGGGGAGGTGAGCTGAGGAGGCGGAGGCGGCCGTGTGATAGGCTTTTCCCGGCAAAATGATTTGAAACAAAAAACCCAGCAGGTAGAATGAAATTGACAAAGCTTTCCGGAGGCAGGTGTGAAACCGACAGCAGCCCCTTTCTCGCTTGCTGTGCATTGCAGATCTCACCTAGAGCAGCCGCCCAGTTTGCAGGCTGGCAAAAAATAAAATGCATCTGCGCAGTAGTTGCAGAACCCCCACAACACCCCACCATTGCGATGATTGGTTCAATTTTCCCGGGCTTATTCTCGCACATGCGCAAAAGTGCAGATACGTGATTGCCTGGAGTGAGGAGAAGGGGCAACGGGAAACGCCCAAGAACCGCCCATCAGCTGTAAAGTCCACGGTATTGCATCCTATCTCCTGAAGGCACAGCGGATTATTCCCGATTTTAAACAGCAAATCGCATTTTTGCCGGTATTGCAAGGAGCGGATTTAACCCATGAAAATGCATAACAGCACAAGACGTCATTTGGACGACCGAAAAATAATGAACACACATAGTGGGCATGTCACACATTTTGCAGTCGTCTGGATGAGCCCTAGAAAATAAGCTGGGAGAGATGCGAACCAGATTAGATACAGCAGAAAATAAAACAACAGCAATTGAAGAAAAAATGGCAGAGCAGGAAGACAAAATTGAGACAATTAAAAAAGCACAGTTAGAAGCAAGACTCAAGCTGGAAGAACTGGAGAACAGAAATAGATGCCCCAACCTGCGTTTTCATTATCTGGAAGAAGAGGTGGAACAAGGAGACATAAAGAGGTTCTTGGTAAAATGGCTGACCTCTCTGCTCCCAGACTTCCAACTGAAGGAAGAAGATTTGGAAAGAGCACATAGAGCGCTGGGTCCTAAAAGGAAAGAAGGATCAAGAAACATAATAGTTTGTTTTTCTAAATACTCCAAAAAAGAAGAGCTGCTTTGTTGTCTGAGAGATCTAGGTGAACTAAAGTTTAAAGATGATAAAGTGATACTGGCACTATAGGATTTAGCACCAGAAACTCTGCAGAGGTGGAGGAAATTGAGGCCATAGACATTGGTGCTGCAAAAAGCCAGTTTAAAGTACTATTGGGGTTTCCCATTTAAGTTGACTACATATACAGCTACAACAGCAACACAAGTCACCAAACTTCTAAAAATCCTACACCTGGACCTGCCAGAAGGATCAGGGGAAGAAGAAGAAGTTAATGACAGAGTAGAGAGAGCTGGCGAAGAAGATGAATGGGAAGTGGAATGGAGGAAGAAACCACATAGAGAACGGCAGGACAGACGACAGGGAGAAGCTCCTTTTTGCAACAATAACTCCACCCCACAACGCAACCTCAAAGATCTGCCTACCAGGAAGCATTAAGGAAGAACCAGCAATATAGAAGTACATCCTTCAAACGCATAGTTAGTAAACTGTGAAAACATGATGTTCCAAGAGTTAATAGGAAAACACAAAAGAAAAAAAGAGGGGTGCAGTAAAAGAGGAAAGGAAGGGCCTTGAGTTTTATAAATAACTTTATTTAGAGAGGGTGGGAGAGTCTCCTGTTCTCTGTGGCTGATCCATGCATTAATAGATCAGATTGCCCTTTTTTAGTTTTAACTCTTTCTTTTTCACTTCGAGGTTTTTGAAATTTTAGTTGTAAGTTAATTAGTGCCCTGGAGTAAATAATACTTCATTTCTTTGTTAGGAATTAAATAGGCAGTTCAATGCAGTTACGCAACCGCAAGTGTACCCACACCTCCAGTTAAGGGGTAAGGCGAAGCTTTAGGTAATAGGTGTACTTAGTGTTGGGTTTGTAAGGGGAATTGGGGAAAGAAATCGGGAAAGGAAAAGGGGAGGAGTCGGGGGGAAGAGAAGAATGGTAAGGAATATAGAGTTTGAAGGGAATAATAGAACAGGAGGAGGAATGGAACAAACGAACACAAATAATCTGTTGAGAGTGACTTCACTGAACGTAAAAGGACTGGGGACCTCGATTAAACACACTAGGTTGCAAAAAATGATAAGGGACATACAACCAAAAGTATTAATGTTACAGGAGACTCATAAAGCTAAATTAACAGATGGGTTTCTAAACAATAAACAATGGAAACATAAATTCTTAGCTAAGGGATCTGGTAAAGCAAGAGGGGTAGCATTGCTTATTCATTAATCACTGGACTCTATGCCCAGTAAAAAAGTTATAGATGTGAAGGGAAGGTATGTTTTTGTAGAAGGAATCTTAGACTCTCAAATCATCATTACTGTGGTCTCATTTTACGCCCCCAACAAAAAGCAACTTGAATTTTTTTGAACTTTGTTGGGGAAATTGAATAAATTTACAAAAACACCTCTCATACTGGGAGGGGACACCAATTTGAATATGCAAGGGTTTGATCCTAATAAAAATGGATAGCGCACATAGAAAAGGAAGAGAGATAGGAGAAGTAGGGGGACAACAACAACAAAAATAGATATACAAATTCTTTACGCAGCTTCACCAAAAAGGGCTCAGTGAAGTGTGGGCAACAATTCATCCTGCAGACCATAGCCGTTCTTTCTACTCACGGCCTCATGGAACATTTTCCAGATTAGACTCCATCATTGTCTCTGATGCTTTATTAACAAGGGTGAAGAGAGCTGATATAGGTATAATTAAAGTAACAGACCACGCCCCAATAAATGTAGATCTTGCTAGTTTTATACCCAGGTCATATTTGCCACAGTGGAGACTAAATCCCAACCTGCTGTCCTCCCCTCAAAGCCAAATTAAGATACAGGAAGGACTGGACAATTATTTGAAAACGAAAGCAGAAGAAATCGGGGAGGAGAGCAGGTAGGAGGCTAGGAAAGCAGCAATAGGGGGAATATGTATACAAGAGTGGAGTGCTTTGAAGAAAAGTAAAAACCAACAGAAAGGTCAGCTGGAAAAAGAATTACAAACTCTAACTGAACTCTGTAAAAAGACAGGCTCACAACAAGTAAGACGACAGATGGAGTGCAAAAGGACAGAGATAAATGTGGCAGACATAGATAATACAATGGTTAATATGTTGTACAGTAAGCAAAAATATTATGAATATGATGGGAAAGAATCCAGATTATTAGCAAAGGACCAAAAATATGATTAGAGCATTAAAAGTGAGAACTCAGAACCAATTAATCGCAGATGATTAACTGGAGAGGAATTAGCAAAGTTCTATGGAAACCTGTATAAGAACAAAGATTTAGACTTACAACAGCTAAGGGAATACCAGCTAGGGACTCTCATGCAAATGTTGTAGAATTTTCTCCTAAATGGAGTTCTTGTCCAGGAAATGACATGGAGACAGTCTGAAGTGAACAGCTGTTTATTATACTTACAATTGTAAGGAGTCCCTGCTAGCGTGCGCTATGGCAGGAGACTGCCTTCTTCCCCACATCAAGGGTCTTTTATAGGTTTATACAAGGTAAAGTCATGTGTCCCAAGGTACCCAATAAGGGGCTTTACCTGTTTCCCGCTCCCACCTGGCTCCGTGATTCGTCAGGTCATTCTCCATTAATAGGAAGTGTGAATGCACGTACTCATCTTTTGTCTGCCCCATCCTGTCACAACATCCGTCCCCTTCCACCTTATTTACATACTAGTACCAGCGACCCCTGAGAGTGGAAAATTCCACTTCAGTCCCTCCTTTGGACGTATCAAAGACATCCACATTCATCAGTTCTATAATTGCACTTTCCATGTCCTTTCTAGCCAATTCCATTTCTACATACATCTGTCTTATCTCAGCTCTAGTCATGTTTTGAGCTCTGGGCTTCACAAGATCTGTACATGTACTGCATACAATGGGGATACAGTTCATCACACAACAAAATAACAGTCCTATACATACAGGATTACCATTCCCTTTAGCAGATCCCTTAGCCAGGTTCCTACATCAGGTAGCCAGCTTGAAGTGTCCCAGTTGGCTCCTTCATTTTGATCAACCTGTTTCCCAGGTAGTAAATGTTGCATATGGCTCCCGTGACATTGATTTTTCCATCAACAATGTGAGTGCAGCACTCTGGTCCTATTAACCCATACACACACCCTTGAGAGCTAAGTAAATAGTCCAGAGCCAGACGGTTCTGGAGGGCAACCTGTCTGGTTTGCTGCAGCTCAATATTTACAAGAGACAGGATGGAGGCAGTTTCGTTCATGAAGCTCTTGAGCATAGCACTGAGGAGTTTGTAGGTGGTTTGCCCCTACCCCATAGGAGGTGAAGAATGCCCTCAACCAGGTTTCTCCAGTGGCGGCTACCGTGTCTTCTATAGATTGGGGACCCGTACCAAGCCCAAATAACAAGACCCCTGTGCTCTGGGAGGTAGGGGTTTCCAGGCCTTATACCCACAGATCCACCACCATGCACTGTGGCCTCTTAAGGTTTGGGGTTCCCTGTATTGGAACATGGCCAGATTACTCGAGGTGCTTCCACAAGGGTGGCTGTACATTTCCTGCCATTCCTTCCCCCAATTTTCACACCATACTTGCCATGGCCGCACCACAGGGCTCCTTCTTGTCCCATTTGAGAGTGTCCAGCCACCTGCCCTTGATTGGAGGGATTGCTGGCACGTACTGTCTCCCACTAGAGTGCCATTCCCTGTAAGGTTGAGGCACAGAAGGCCCTGTGATATTCCAGAAAGGGAGATGTACTTGGGCGTGTTAAAAGGTCTCTCAGCAATGAGACCCACATCTCCTACTAGACCGGTGGCATTCAGAGGCATCCTATGAAGGGTATGCCTCCCTTGTGATGTGTGGGAGTATGAACACACACCCAGCAAGTTCAGGGCTGCAGCGTTTTCTACTAGCAACTGCAAGTAGGTATTTTTGCTCCATTCAGCGCCAATGGGGATCGCACATAAAAATGAGGCGATTATTACCCCTACCCAGCTCTTATAGGGTTCCATCAGGGTTCCTAATGCCTGCTTGATGGTTAATGCTTGTGCCAGATCGCTCAGTCCCCTCTGGGGTTTGTTTGGCTTGCTCTCCCCGAGAGCACTCTTCAATTTTCGTTGTCTACCTTCTCCCACTGGTCCGTTTCTCTGTCCCTTCTCAGTCAGAGCCGGCCAATGGGGGGCTTCTCTTTCCAGGGTAGTTCCCTTGTGGTTGGCTTACCCACTCAGTGGGATGCATGGATCCAGGCCTTTCATTCAGCCACTCGGATGGCTGTAGGCGTCACTAGAAGTATCTGAAAAGGGCCATTCGACCTTGGTTCCAAGCAGTGTTTGCAACGAAACTCCTTGATGAGAATCCAGTCTCAAGGTTGGAGTGTGTGCTTCGGTCCATCCTCGGGATCTACATGAGCAGCCACAACCCTGGAAGAGACCATTTTTAGAGAAGAAGACAGCCCTTTGCAGTATTGGAGTAGGCTTTCATGCCCTTCCATCAGAAGTTCAAGAATCAATGGGTTCGGGAAGCGATTTAGTGGCATAGGTCGCCCAAAGAGAATTTCGTGTGGGGACAATCCGTGCTTCCTATTTGGGGTGCTCCACATAGCCATGAGTGCTAAGGGGAGCACTTCTGGCCAGGGCAGGCCAGTCTCCTGAGTAAATTTGGCTAGATGTGTCTTTAAAGACTGGTTGGCTCTCTCAAGCGGACCAGATGATTGGGGGTGGTATGGGGTGTGGAGTTTCCACTTGATCCCCAGCATTTTACTAAGCTTGAGAATCACTTGTGCTGTAAAGTGTGGGCCCTGGTCCGAATCTATTTGTAGGGGGAGGCCAAATTGCGGGATATGTTGCATCAGCATCTTAGCCATTGTAATGGCGTCAGATTTGCGGAAAGGGAAGGCTTCCACCCAGCCAGAGAAGTGACACAGGATAACCAGGATATGGTGCCAGCGTTGCCTACAATGTCTACCCACATTGAATCACTGGCAGGTAGAGCAGGAGGCTGCGACTTGAGCCAAAATGGGGGTAATTTTAGGGGCATACCAATGTTTTTTGATCTGCTGTTGCATCCTGCCTTTGGACAGGTGACTCACAGAGTGGGTCACCTGTGCAAGAGAAAATAGGAGGGTTGAGGCAGCCACAAGGCAGCCATCAGCAGCACGCCAGATGTGGTCGGGGTGCTGTGAACAGCCTGATTGTTCCCATTGGTGTTGTTCAGAAGGGGGAGCTGTAGACTGGAGAAGGCTGAGGGTAAGGAGATCAGGGGGAAAGGAAGGTGGAGCGTAAGCAAGGGAGGCTTGCAAAAGAAAGGAGCAGGAGGAACAGAAAGGGCAGCCACTTTAGCAGCTAAATCAGTAAAGTGGTTGCCCTCGGAAATGGGGTCCAAGGCTTTGGAATGGGCCTTGCAGTGGAGAATAGTGATAGTAGATGGAGCTTGCAAGGCTGAAAGGAGGTACTGAATGAGGGGGAAATGTGCCACAGAAGAGCCAGAGCTGGTGGTAAAGGAGCTGCCAGATAGCACAGATGAAATGAGCAGTTTTGAAGGCATAAGAGGAGTCCGTATAAACATTGACAGATTTGTTCTGAGCCAAGAGGCAGGCACGAGCAAGAGCCACAAGTTCTGCTGGTTGAGCAGAGCGAAGGGTAGGAAGGGAGTGTGCCTCCAGTATGGCAGTTGGGGAGCAAACAGCATATCCAGTGTGAAGGGTAGGGCCTTCGTAGAAACAGGAGCTGTCAGAAAAAAGGGTAAGTTCGGGAGTAGGGAGGGGGTATCAGTAAGGTCAGGGCATGGTTTAAAAATAGTTTCAATGGCAGATAGACAGTCATGAGAAACGGAGTGGGGTTCACCATCCAGATGGAGTGGGAAGAGGGAAGCTGGGTTTAGCGGGGAGCAGCATTGAAGGGTGACATAGGATGGGGCCAAGAGCAGGGTTTCATACTTACTCTGTCTTTGTGGGGAGAGGAATTGGGTCTTCCAGTATAGGAGCAGGGAATGGACCAAGTGAGGTATGTAGATAGTAAAAGGGTGGCACTGTACCAGGTCCAAAAACTTTTTGAATACCATGGCAGCCAGGGCTCGGAGGCACGGAGGGTAAACTTTAGCGACCAGGTCCCACTCTGTAGTGAAGTATGCCACAGGGCGCATATGGGATCCAAAGGTTTGAACTAGGATGCCCGCTGCAAAGCCATCACGTTCGTGGCAATAGAGGATGAAGGGTTTGTTGTAGTCTGTCCAGCCCAGAGCCGGGGCCTTTGCCAGCTGCTCCTTCGAGGGTGAGAAGGCTAGAGAAGCTTCATCAGTCCAAACAGCGGGGCCTTGTAATTTGCCTGTAGTGAGGGAGACTAAAGGTTTGGTTAGTTGTGAGAAGTTGGGGATCCATTGGCGGCAGTAGTTGGCGGATCCAAGAAAGGCGCGGACTTGGTGCTTCGTCCGTGGCTTAGGAATCTCTAAAACAGATTGAATACGATCAGTTAATAGGGCTGTTTGCCCGTGGGAAATCAGGTGTCCAATGTACTGCACCTCAGGCAGGCAGAATTGTAGTCTGGCTTTGGCTACCTTATGTCCCTTGATTGCTAGCTGATGAAGGAGATAAAGCGAGTCTTCGTAGCAGGTCCATGGGGAATCCGAAGCCAGGAGCAAGTCATCAACATACTGCAAAGGAGTGGACCCTGCAGGGAAGGCAAGGTCGGAGAGGTCATTGGTGAGCGCCTGTGAGAATAGGGAGGGTGAGTCCCTGAAGCCCTGTGTGAGTCGGGTCCAAGTCAGTTGGCCCCCAGCCCAGGAGAAGGCGAAGAGAAATTGAGAGTCAGGATGTAGCCAGAGGGAAAAGAAAGCCAAGGACAGGTCAATTACAGTGAATGTGGTAGCCGAGGCAGGGATAGCAGTAAGGAGCGTAGCAGGGTTAGGAACTGTAGGGTGTTTAGGAATCACAAAGGAAATAATAATTCTCAAATCTTGAACAAAGCGATAAACTTGGTGGCCTTGGTCATCAAAGCGACCAAGTTTGGGTACTGGTAGTATAGGCGTATTGCACGACAACTGAATGGAGATGAGAATGCCTCTGTGTAGGAAGGCAGTGATGACTGGGGCAATACCCTGAACGACTTCTGCCGAGAGTGGATACTGTGAGACAGCAGGAAAGGGTCAGTCACGTGGGTAGTCTATGCAGACAGGGGCAGCGGAAAGCATGGTGCCAACATCATTACCATCTTTAGCCCACTGGGTATCTGGTAGATCAGCCAGGGCGGAATGTGTTTCAGGCAACGGGATGGAGAGGGTGTGGAGAGCAAGGACAGGGAAAAGTGTAGAAATGTTAGCAGGCAGCAGGGAAAGGGAGAGGCCGGTGCTAGAGCAGTGGATGGTTGCGTTTAATTTCTGCAGGAGGTCCCGGCCTAGAAGATTAACAGGGGAATTATGAGAGAGCAGGAAGGAGTGGGCCGTTGTAAAGCGGTCCAAGTTGTACTTCAGCCAGAGCCGAAACAGCATACTGTAGAGGTTCATCAGAGACTCCAACAGCCAGGATACATTCTTCAGATGGAAGGAGCGAAGGTAAGTCAGAGGCACGTAGGGCAGAGCGTGTGGTGCCTGTGTCTACAAGAAAAGAGAGAGGCTGGTTATTAACATGCATGAAATAAGTGGAAGGGAGAACAGTGTGGTATAGTGGTTAGAGAGTCAGACTAGGGGGGAAACCTGGGTTCAAATCCCCACTCAGCCCTGAAGCTCACTGGGTGACCTTTGACCAATCATGGTCTCTCAGCCTAATCTGCCTCACAGGGTTCTCGCAAGGAAGACCGTCTGGAGCTCCTTCGAGGAAAAGCTGGATATAAATAGAGCAAATGAATGAATGGATCACCTTCTAATCCAAAAGACTTCAGCTTGCTCATTTTAGGAGCATTTTGAGACTCTCTCCCAGACTGATTGGGTGGCAAAGACACTAAAGGTGTTACAAGCATGGAATTATGTGTATGATTTGCTAGAGGTTAGGAAGCAATGGCCCCTCACGGCAGTATTTGCTGTCAGATCATCCCCATGATGCAGTCAAAAAGGAATACAGCAGGTTGGATGTGATGGCCAATAAATTGAGACTGAATTCCATCATCAGAGAGTCTCTGTGGGTTGGTGGTTCCCAGGTCTAGGAATCAGGTACACAGCCTGCTCTGGAAGGAGTTGCACACCCCTTGAGAAATCAGGTTCATAGTATTCGGCAGGGGGGCACTTTGATCCACCATTATTTCTAGAGACACAAGTGGCCTCTAGCTCTGGCTGGTTCATCAGCTCTGGCCATTCCTGGACAGGGGTAGCCTAAACCCTTTGACACATGCCCTGGTAACCTCCCAATGGGATTGCTGCAATTTGCTCTATGTGGGGTGCCCTGGAGGATGGTTTGGGCTGGACTGCTGATTGGGTCAGCTTTTCAAGATCGTTTCATAACGATCCTGAGAGAACGGGGCTGGTTGCCAAGATGCTACTGAGCCAAATTTAAGGTGTTGGTCATGGGTTTAAAAGTCCTAGACCACTTGAGATCAAATTCTCTGAGGAAGAATCTCCTTCTACATAGATCAGCCCATATACTAAAATCAGCAGTTGAGGCGTATCTGAGTTTCACTGCTACAGATTTGTTACAATGATTTATTTAATTTATTTCTTTTGTTTGCATTCTGTATTTTTGACTGTAGTTTCTGGTTTTGTTGTTGGATCCTGCCCTAGGATCACTTGGTGATGAAGGGTGGGTTGTAAATGTTGTAAATAAATACATAAATAAATAAATGTATACAAGGTTCATGAATTCAACAGTTTGCCATGTCTGTCTGCTAGAAAAGGGTCCTGTGGCATCCTAAGCGCTAGCATATTTCTTGTGGCATTTGCTGACTTTATGGGATATTTTGCAGTTGTTGGCCAGTAGATTAACTGTCAGCTCAATCCTATCCAAAAACCAACATGAGAAACCATCACTTGGTCACCTCAACCTTAAAGAGCAACAGAGCTGCTGTTCTCAGCCCCCTGAACAAACTACTGCAGTTCCCACAATTCTGGGGGAGGTCATGTGCTTTAAATATATGCAGCCGCTCATGGGAAATTCTCCATCCTGCCCTGCCCTGTCATCCTCTCGGCAACATCATTCCCAACTGCATTCTGTTTAAGAACATAAGAACATAAGAAGAGCCTGCTGGATCAGGCCAGTGGCCCATCTAGTCCAGCATCCTGTTCTCACAGTGGCCAACCAGGTGCCTGTTTCCTTGGGGTGTTCTGAGCAAAGGCATTTGCATCAAAGGTATGCAAAAGAAGAGAGTCTTCCTGGGGCTGGGTCCAATGTCAGGAGTGAAAAGAGATTGCTCCCGAGAGACCATTATCTTCTTGGGAAAACCAAGAAGTGCTATTTGAATCCGCATTTTTTTTAAAGGAGGGGGGTCGGGATGAAATAAAAATGCAGTGGAAGGGGAAATTCATCACTGATCATCCCAAGAAGGAATGAGAAAGAGATGGGCCATGAGCCACCAAGAAGGCCATGAACTATCTCATCAGTTCCCATGTCATGGCACAGGAGTGGACAGAAAGTAGGTCAGGATCCACTGGAAGATCTCCAGGTGATTTGAAGTAGATCGGCAAGGATTCCTGACTCCCAACTATTTTGCAATGGCAACTACAAAATTACTCCCCCTCCCAAAGATTATGCTGTCGAAATGAAGGAAACTGGGATGGGGGCATGGCAAGAAGGAATGTCAACTTAGTTTAGTTCTGGTACTCGAGCCAATTCCAGACCTACCAGTATGTCTTCTACGTGTGGGTCCAGCTGATGGATCTTGGGGTTCTAACAAAAAAAAATTAGAAACCTGAAGTCTGACAATCCCTGACATAAGCATATGAGGGTCAGTGATAGATGGAGGAGACCAGGAGGAGAGATGGTGGTGGGAGAGCAAATCAGTTAAAAACCTTCTGGATGGCTGATTTTTTGCCTTATAGGACCACTTTTTAAAAACTGACTCTGCTCCTGTGCCATTAACAGCAGACCAACATGCAGAAATTAAGCAGTAAAAGCCCCTCCGCCGATAGAACTAAAGTAGTGGGAAGAGTTCATTTGCAGAATTTCTGCCCAATAAATTGGCAGTTAGGTGCAAGGGAACCCAAAACAGAGGTCACTTTAGTCACTTTTGCTGCAGCTGTCAAATAAAAATGTCGGGAATGAAGTACGTACGAATATTCTCTGTACTCTAGCTGAATCTGTGATCTGCCTTAGGAAATAGACTAGAATAGATGGAGGCTGAGCGCCCTCTGCTGTCTGTTTGTTTAACATGCCTTTCCCTGCTCCAATAAGTTTGAGCAGGCTGCAGTGGGGAAGGTAAGAAACGTATGCGTTGATTTGTCCAGGAAAAGAAACTAGGTAGATGATAGGTAGATAGACCTTTCAAGGGTGCTGTTTCAAGCTTATGCTGCTCATGGGGAGCAAGTTTTACAGTAAGCTTCAAAGGCCTGATACTGGATTTACTCAAGAATAAATTGAGAAAAAGGGGAAGCATATTTTGCAGTTACATTTTAGCACTATTTAAACACTGATCAGCTGATTGGTACCATGTGCAAAGCCCTATGTGCAGCACTTTGCAAGTCCCAACAGGCAGCTGATTGCTGGGGCCTTGTCAAATGCTGTGCACTAGGTTTTGCAGGTGCTGCCAATCAGCTAGTTGTTGGGGCTTCTACGCACAGCACTATGCACACACACACAAAAGGCTCAGCTGCTGTCATTGTGACATCAGGTGATTGAGAGGTGGGCAGACTTGCCTAACTATCAAACTTGGCCCGCAGAAGATGGGTGAAATAAGATTCTGGCCCACCAGCTGGATCCAGTTCCTCACCCCTGCCCTTACCACTCAGTCACTGCAGCAGTCAAGAATCATATGTCTCATGGAGCATTTGTCTCTCCCCCGCCCCCAGCCTAAGGCTCTAGACCCAGCCATAGATACCAGGGGCATGGGAACAGCAGGGATCTGAGCTTGGTGAAATGGCTTATATTTTAGATGCAGGGAGCCCTGGATTTGAATCCTGGAGAAATCCTTAGACTCCTTAGACTAGGGGGGAGGGCCCCCCACCCAGCCTCATTTGAGTCAATCAGGAGGAGCCCTGAATGGAGCAATGGCCTCATTTCTGCATGGATCAATTGGCGTTTTGGGGTCACCCCCTCCTTCCCCACCCATTCGTGTGACCAATTCTCCCCCACCCTTCTGTTATTTTGCCTGAGAGGCCAGCCCTGCTGCACACCACCTCAGTAGCCTTCCCCATCCCCATCCCTCCTTAGGAGCTGTAGCAGCTAGAGCACACCGAGCCCCCAAGCATCGATACATAGTATGCATGCTCTGCGTGTGCGCATGTGCGCACGCACACACACACACACACACACATGCCTGTTGGCCATTCTGCTAGCCTAACTGAGGTGGCTGCATCATCATGGCTGTGGCACGTTTGCCAAGCTGCCTGCACAGGGGGACTTCTGCCAAATCTTAGAGCCCCTCAGCTGGCATAAGAAAGTGAGATGGGCCTTTTGTCTGATCCATCAGGGCTCTTCTTATGGAGTATTGTGTCTTAAGTCATCCCCCCCCAAAAAAATAAGAAGCCCCAAGTGTTGCTACCTCAGTGGGCAGGCACTTCAATCCCTTCTACACTCTCTGTTTTGTATCTGTTCTGATACAGGTAATATGTAAATGTACTGCCTTCAAGTCAATTCCAACTTACGGGGACAGGAGAGTTCTTAATGCTGCAATTGCAGCTATTAATTTAACAAAGAAGTGGATACTGCAAATCATCATCATCATCTCACTAACTCTCAGAAAAATAGAAATGCATGGGTTAGAGTCAGACAATAGTATTAAGAAAGTTAGAAATAACTTGGGAGAGACATCCCCTGTTTCTGTTGCTTCTGGTCAAAGAGCTTTTTGCATGCTTTCTAAACAATACAAAAGCCTGTTTACCAAATGCAAATGCGACATGCGACTTCACACCACGAGCAATTTTAAACTATCTTCCCACTACACCTATTTTATGTGGGAATTTTTCTCTGTTGAGATGTGTGGCAAAGTTGCGTAGCGCTGCGGAACAGAGAGTATTGAGCGAGCTGTGTGTGTGTATGAATCTTTGCTAAGATTCTACCTTCCCTGCAAATTAGTCAGACAGAGACTTTAAGCTTTAAAATAAGAAACAACCACTTTATTCTGGAAGTACATGCTTGATAGGAAAGAGTTCTACATCTAGCTTAACTGACTATGTTGGAGCAGTCTGCACTGGTCCCAGTGCAGCTCTCATCTTGGTTGAGAGGAGAAACAAAGAGAAGATGTCTGCTCCCCTCTTGAGAGAAAGAGAACACTGAGAAAGGCGGGAAGGAACAAGATCAACATTCCTTTGCTTATCAGTCTAGCAGGAAGGGAAGAGACGGCAGGATCAAAGGGATAGGTATAGCCTCAACCAGCAAGAGGTCTATCTCTCTCTAGCTACCCTTATTAACCCCATGCAGCCTCAACCCACCAAGTTGGAGTTGAACCTCATACATTCCAACATTTTAAACCATTTCCAACTCTCTGAATAACAAAACAACACACACACATCTCCAGAGCTATTACCTGTCTTCAGCCATGGATGGCTCCAAGCCCTGGGAAAAAAGGGATGGGAAAGTAATCAAAGAGGGAAAGGGCCAGAAAGACTTGGTGAGGGTGTGTGTGTGTATGTGAGCAGACTACAAGGGACAGAGAGAGCTGAAACATAGCCATAATGAGACAAAGGACTTGGCGAAACAGGGTACACATGTGGAATTACTGCGTGTGAGAAAAAGATGCGGCTTACTTCAATTTGTGATGGAGTTTTGTGTGAGTAGTATACGCAAAGGATTCTGGTAATGTGGTGATGTGCTGCTCTCCGGGCATTTTTTCAGATGCTATGATGACTGAAATTGAGTTGCTCATGAGAGTTTGTGCATGGCATGCCATGGGACTCTGCATCTGTGAATGTGCACCCTATCTTCCTGTGTGAGATTCTGTTTGTAAGAGTTTGAATGGTACTGAAACAAGTATGGCTGGATGGATTCACTTTCTCTCTCTCTCTCTCCCTCCCTCTCTCTCTCTCTCTCTCTGCATGGGGTTCGTTGTTTGTGTAAACACCCTGATGACAAAAGTGAAAGGTGGAGTGGGGGAGGGTTAGGTAGATGCGGGGTGGGGCAACAAATTGATTCTTTTTTGCCTTGGTCCCAGTGGAGAATGCCTTTTTTCAAGGGACTTAGATTCTCCTCTTCATTCCAGTTTGTTTTGACCTTTGGACAGGGCAGTTGGACTGCTTTCAACCCTCCTAGCTCTGCCTGGTGAGTGACCCAATGCAGGCATGGTGGTATGGATCTGGGGAGAATGTGTGCGTTGTGATTGATTTTGGATGTTGTGAAACAAAAAGCAATGGGTGCACAGAAACACTTTAAAAAAACAGTATTAAGTAGTTCCTAATACTGTAAGATTGTTCCCAGATGCATTTCTTTGTCTGGGAAAAATCTCACACACATAAATATATCACTCTCTTTCCACAGTTTAGCAAGAGGAGCGATTCCCCAATGAGGTCTCCTCCTGTAACTGGGGAGGGGATGTTGTGGCTGGCTTTCAATGTTACCTTGTTGTTTGCTAACAACCTCCAGTGAAGACTCCAAGGAATAGTAAACGTGAATAATGTGAATATTTTTGGGGGGGAGTGTCTTTTATGTGACTTTAAAATTATGAATTTTTATTATTTAACCATATTTGTCTGCCACTGCAAAGCTAGACAAGTATAACTCTTTCTCTGGTTTCATTTGACAATCAGAGACATCAGCTCAGATTTAAGAAAGCAGCTGAAACCAAATCACTTTGGTCACTTACATTTCCTGTTGTCTATCCAGTTCAGTGTCTGTTTCTGATCCAAACTACAGCCCTTTTCAGAGAATGCACATAATACAGTTGTGCAGAGTATTAGACCTCACTAATTTCAACTGAATTTGATTATAATTTTCTTTGAGGCTGCAACCGCACTGAATCCCTAAGTAAACTGAACATTTCACTTTGGCTTTAAATGTGCTTTTTAAGATTGAATTCTTTCCTTCTGTCTGTACACAGACACACACACACTTGTATCAAAGAAACAAAATCAACACCATCTGAGCTCTTTAAGCCTGGCAGAGTATTGTGGAGAGAATCAGATGCAATTCTAGACAAGTTGGCAGTGAGAAATGGGGCCTCATTTCCCCACCGCAACTCTTCTATGGCAAAAAGATGAATGAATTATCCTAGAATGTCTAGCCATTAAGTCAATAATATTACCAATGGCTAGACAATTATGCAATCTGGTCAAAATGTGGCTGTATCAGCCCCTCACATCCCCAGAGTGTACAGTTCTTTCATGCCTTCCAGCTGTTGTTAGATGAAAATATGGCTGTTATTCTGAAGATAGGGTGATGAGCAAGGAACTTAAGCATGAGAACTAATGGCATTCTCCACCACTTCTACCCCCCTCCAAGACAAGGTGTGGGGAAAGGAGAAGATATGATGACCTCTGGCTTAAATTATTTTAGAAGGGAATCAGACCAATTGTTGGAAGAGAGATCTACCAGCGGCAACCATATTTGATCCTGGCACCTGAGGAGCATCAGTCAGTAACAGATCTATCCTGTGCACCACAGCCCAAGAGCCAGTGTGGTGTATTGGTTAGAGTGTTGGACTAGGACTTGGGAGACCAGGGTTTGAATCCCCACTCAGCCTTGGGCCAGTCACTGCATCTCAGCCTAACCTACCTCACAGGTTTGTTGTGGGGATTAAATGTGGGGGAGAACCATGAACGCCACCTTGAGCTCCTTGGAGAAGGGGGAGATATAAATGCAATAAATAAATAAAATAAACAACTCTGACCAAAGGAGAACTCCAGCTATATCAGCAAAGAATCCCTTCCTAACAGTGGATAGGCCATGTGGTACAATGTGATCCCTCTAAAAACTCCCAGAGCTAATTAATGACAAGAGACAATGGAGGACAGACAGGGGCATCCTGCACCTTTCACACTGTGTCGAAGAAGGTGATTTCAGCAGATACAGCTTTTCTTATTCCCACAACCCCAGCTCCATAGGCCAACAACTTACATCTTCTGAAATTCCACCTGCTAGACATCAAGGACAGATACCCTGGCCCTGTGTGTCTGGTTGTTTGACAAGCTTCATAATTCATTGTAATTGAATGTTGCTGCCCTGGGCTCCTGCTGGGAGGAAGGGCAGGATATAATTTAAATAACTACATACATAAATAATTGAGATTTTTAATGTATAACTGTAATACAAGGAACAAATTTAATACTAAAGATGTCTTCCTTTGCCATCTGCATCTTTTGTGTGTGATGCAGATTACAGCTTACCCCATTACACCCTAAGGCTGCAGTCAGTGAGCATTTCTCAGCTGAGATGAAAGGCCACAATTTGGATCGGTGTCTGACTATGGACCCTCTATCCAGTTCACCAGAAGGTTTAGTCACTAAGGCCATTGATGGAAGCCCTTCTTTCTTCTCAAGCACCAGGAAGCTTTGTTGATATGCTCTTCTTTTTGTGCCCCATCAGGGAGTCTCCCATCATCCTTCCCCTGTTCAGCTGCAAGACCACCCAGTTTGGCTCCCTCCATCTCCTGCATTCAGTATATTTTAGTGAACACAGATCATAAGACTTTTATAAAAGAAATTAGTCCCAGTGTTTAGATCAGGGATCTGGTATTGATTCCATAAAAGAAGCCACAGACCTGAACTTACAAGATCTGAACAGGGTGATTCACAACATATGCTCTTGGAGGTCGCTGATTCATAGGGTGACCATAAGTCGTAATCGACTTGAAGGCACATAACAACAAAATTGAGTTGTTCCATGAATGGGGAAAAAGGCCCTCACAATAGGGTAATAACAGGAACCAACTAAAGAGTGAAAAAAATGTGAGTAAGCTATCCAGTAAGTTATCCAGAACTCTTCATCAGGATAGAGTGCCTTTTGGATTTCATGCCTCAGGGAGCAATCCATCTCTTAATTACACCGGGCTGAGGGAGTTGGAGATGGTGAACCTCCAGCTGAACCAGCAGGGTCCCAGTTCTGCCAGGCTTCGCCAGCAGAAGCCCCTCTAGTGCAGTGGAACTGCAGCAGTGCCAGCTCAGGCGGGGGTCCACTGGGAAAGCCGAGCCCTGCGGAAGGAATGCTGGTGGAAGCTGGTACAAGGCCTGAAAAAGAGGCGTTCCAGGGATATGTTTGAAGAGGAGCTGGGGGGGGGAATTATGCAACATCCAACTCCTGTTCAAAGTGCACCTCTGGGTCCTCATCCAGGCCAAAGTTATGCTGAGAAAAAGA
Organism: Rhineura floridana; assembly: GCF_030035675.1. Classification (NCBI taxonomy): domain Eukaryota; kingdom Metazoa; phylum Chordata; class Lepidosauria; order Squamata; family Rhineuridae; genus Rhineura; species Rhineura floridana. The sequence goes on from NC_084480.1 coordinate 157,990,390, forward strand.
TCGGTCTAAGAAAACAATTCTGATGGAAGTAAATGGAGAGTGCTTATTCACCAGTAGGGGTATTCGTGAGAGCCAACGTTTTCTTTTCTGTTCATACATGCAGCTCCTGGCTGAGCTGATGTTGCACCAGTCCAGAGGATCTCAAATGGGAAATGGATGCCGTGGAGCTTCCGGCTCCTTTTCTGCTGGCATGCCTTCTGTTGGCTTTCCATGAGTTGGATTGCTCTGTCAGGCATCAAACTGTCTTGGTTCTGAATCCAAATCTTTCCAGAACAAGTTGCATCCCTCTGTAGTTGATCTGAATCAGCACGATTTCCTCTTCTGGCAGCATTGGTCTCACTTATTCATTCAGGAAACCAATTGGTGCCCTTATGTTTATTTTCCAATCCATTTTTGCTACTGTATAATGATAGATGTGTGGTTTGGGAGTTCTAGCTAAGCCTGGCTCCCTTGCAAAGAAATGTTCCACTATGATCTCTCTCTCTCTCTCTCTCTCTCTCTCTCTCTCTCTCTCTCTCTCACATACACACACACACACACACAGAGAGGGGGTGGGTGGGAGCAATACATTACAATTATATTTTATGAGAATTTATTCTACTTCAAATGTTTCCTCATTGCACATAATGCCAAAACATTCCTTTGAAATTCCTGCAAAATGCATCTGTGTCCTATTTGTCTCTAAGCTGGCACTGTTTTACATCCTGGACTGGAGCCTGTTGGAATGTATGAGGTTCAACTCCAACTTGGTGGGTTGAGGCTGCATGGGGTTAATAAGGGTAGCTAGAGAGAGATAGACCTCTTGCTGGTTGAGGCTACACCTATCCCTTTGATCCTGCTGTCTCTTCCCTTCCTGCTAGGCTGATAAGCAAAGGAATGTTGATCTCAGTTCCTTCCCGCCTTTCTCAGTGTTCTCTTTCTCTCGAGAGGGGAGCAGACATCTTCTCTTTGTCTCTCCTCTCAACCAGGATGAGGGCGAGTACTGGGACCAGTGCTCGTTTCTCCAGCATAGGCCAGTTAAGCTAGATATAGGACTCTTTCCTATCAAGCATGTACTTCCAGAATAAAGTAGTTGTTTCTCATTTTAAAGCTTAAAGTCTCTGTCTGACTAACTTGCAGGGAAGGTAGAATCTTTGCAAAGATTCATACACACACACTAAGCTCGCTCAATACTCTCCGTTCCGCAGCGCATACACAACTTTGCTACTCATCTCAATAGATAGCAAAATTCCGACAGAGCCAGCCTCTTTTTCTTTATCCTCTGTGAGGGGAGGAGGATGAATAAATGGTTGGAGAATTCCAGTCCTTTCTTCGGCTGCACTCAACATCACCCTCCACCAGAGCCGACCCAGCCCCATCATTGGGTAGAATGAGACAACCACCTCAGGGAACAGATTTGGGGTATTATGAAAAGGCAGCAAACTGATAGTTATTTAATCTATTACTATTCTGTTTTTATTATCAAGGAAGGGAAAAGGTGCTTGTACAATTTTCTGCTCTAATTTCAAAATAATTTGGCTCACCTTGGATACTTTACTTTGGGAGTCACCAACCTGGCACCCATGGGTGCCATGGCACCTCCAAAGGCCTCTGTGCCCCAGTCTCTGCGCTTTCCTTTTTTAAAAGAAGTAAATATCTATGCTTCCCAGAAAGATGGTTATGAAGCAATCTGTGCAAACAGCCTTCTATGAACTGAGCCAGCCTGGCTACTCTTACCTGTCAGTGTTGTGAGCCAACGAGTGAAGCTGGTGTTGGGATTGACAAGTGAGTTGTTTGGAACACCAGGCAACAATATTCCTTTGGGTACTAAAGAACTTGTTTTCTCCTCTCCTGTAGTGCACTTTTCCTGCTTCTGACTTATTTTTTAGTTGTCCTTGGAATCTCTGTAATTTGCCCTTCCTTTTTTCCTAGCACCCATAATGCATCTTTCCTATGGTAGTACTCCATAGAAGTTATTTTCTGCACATACTACTGCACAGTAAGGTGGATTATTAAAAATCCCCACCACCAATAGCAAATGCAGACAGTTGTGTTTTTCTGGCAGGACTCTAACCCTAACCCGTTACTTTTTCTACAGGCCGCCCCCTCCTGGCCTCACCACCACCACCACAGAGGAGGAGGCAGGTGAAGACACACACACCCCCACTGAAAGATACAGCAATTGCTTCTACAACAGCCTCTCTGAGTAGGCCAGACAGCAGAGGAGGAACAGGAAGAGGAGGTGCCACACCATGGAGCAAGAGACAGGCTGCAGGCTGGGGCAGGCAAAAAATCTGCTTAATTCCAACCCCAGGGGGCTGCGGTGAATCTGCAGGTATGGGAGGGCTGTGAGGGGCGTATCTACCTGAGAGGGTGTGGCATAAAGGGACCCTGCACTTCTAAATTTGCCACTACACCACTGAATGTAGAATGTGAAAACTTTGCAAAGAGGCTCAGGTATGTCTCCTGCTCTGCAGGAGCTAGAAACCAGGCACTTATTAAGAATTCATTGTATAGTTAATTTACAGTATGATGGTATATGTGTCTGCTCAGACGTAAGGGCCATATTCAGCTAACTCATGGTGCTAGTGGAAGCCAACACAAGATTCCTGCTAGTGCAGTGGGACTTTCTCCCATGCCCCCACATGCTCCCAGATCTGCTCTGGAGGTTTGGGAGAACCCCCAGAACAGCACACAGGGCAAGGAGAGGGGAAATCCATCAGGCAAGAGCAATGTTTGCATTGACAGAACAATCTCCTTAGTGCTACAATGAATACAACCCCAAGTCTCTTCAATCCAGTGGCCATGCTGGCTGGGACTGATGGGAGTTGTAGTTCAAAAAAGTAACTTTCCCAAGCTCTGGTTACAACTTATGGTGACCCTATGAATCAGTGACCTCCAAAAGCACTTTGGATCCTAGAGGGTACCATTTTCTATTTTACATGAAACTGCTGGGAGACAGGTCATCCAGAGACTTTGTGTGAAGTGTCATCAATATGTGGATGACATTCAGCTTTATTTCTCTTTTTCATCAAATTCTGGTGAGGCTGTGGATATCCTAAATCACTGTCTGGGGGTGATAATGGATTGGCCAGACCTGAAGAGTCTACTTTGTTTTTACTAGAACCCCAAGGTCTAACAGGAGCCAGGGGTACAGGGGTGTCAGCATGATTATCTGGTCCCTGTACAGCACAGATTTGTATAATACTAGCATATGGTATGTGTCTTCTTTTGCAGGTGAAATGGAGGGTCCAAAAATAAATCAGTGGCCACACATGTAATAAAATGACTGACAGACGGAATGTGAAGAGGTGAAGCTTTCTCCATGACTCCCTCGCTTCTCGCCCTAGTTCTGGAGCCGTCGCCGCAGGTACACGCGTGGCTGGAAGGGTGGAGGGACAGCCAGGAGGGTCTTTGCCCGACGTTACTGCTGCCCCTAACTTGCCCCACCCCTCGACAAGACTCTCTCCCCTCCCCTTCAGCAGTGGTGTCCCAAGGGGGGAGCGGTGCCCTCACTAAGGGGGTGCATTGTCTGTTCTGCTGCAGACCGTTGTCCCCCTGCCCCCGCTCGTCATCGCACAGCGCGCCGGCCTGCGCTGCTGCCTCTCGCCTGGGCTTGTCTCCGGGCCGGAGGCTCCAGGTAGCAGCCCTGCCGGGACTTGCCACGCAGGTTGTGCAGCATGCGAGCGACGGAGCTGCCGCCGCCAGGCTCGTCTTGCTCCTCGGCCGAGCGCCGCGCCCGCAGCTCCGGTGAGCTCAGCGGCCCGCTCCGTAAAGGCAGCCGGAGCCCGACGGGCGCCTGGACAGGGCCACGCGCGACCCTGGAGCCCCGGCATAACAGGAGCGCCAGCAGCGCCCGAGCCATGCCGAGCTTCCTCGGCTCCGAAGGGGGGGAGGAAAGGGCCGCCGCGAAGCCCCCCTGCCCGGCTGTTGCAGTGTATGCAGCGGTGGGCCTGGCAGGAAGGAGCCGGCCCGGCGTATACGGGTGAGGCAAAGTGGAGCGGGGGCTAACGGTGAGAGGGGCTCAGTTTTCTGCAACGCACCTCTGTGCCGAGCACTGCAGCTTCAGACCTGGAAGAGATCTGGGGGTGGAGGAGAAGTGTATAGCAAGCCCTTCTTGGATTTCCCCCAGCGAAAAACTCCAGGAAGGTGGCATATGTATTGCAGGGGGGCCAAGGCCTTCTTTGCTTTATTGCAAAGCAGAACAGGGCATAAACATGTGGCTTTGGGACTCAAAAGGGCAAAAGCAGTTCACCAATGCCAGTGTTCTCTGGGGCTGGACTGCCGCTGGCAGCTTCTTTGTGACTTTGCCTCAAGCCTGTCTGAGAGACTGGAGCGGGTCAGGGCAATCCTCTTGCCCCTGCCCAAGCCTGCACTCTCTCCTCCCTTCTCTGCTGCAGGAGTTGTGCATGCCTTGTGTATGCCACAAGCTTTAGGTCCAAGTAGTGTTGCTTTACATTGTGCCCCTCCCAACACGTTTGAGGTGTGGCCTGATCTGCAGGCAAAAGGAGTGAGAGAACTCAACCTGTAAACTTCTTAAGAATGCCCTTCCAGCCTGACCGGCAACAGGCTGCCAGGAGGCACCAGGGCAAGCACAGGCCCTCTTTGCTCATAGTCAGAAGCTGCACTTTCAACTCCCATCCTGCTTTCTTTCCCTGAGGAACAGAGTTACCCTCATTTCTTCCACAATTGGAAAATGGCAACCTTACCCAGCCCATTCCTTAGAGATCCATGCTAGAACCAGGCGCTTCCTGGCAGCACCTTTCAAAGTGAATGTGTTTTGTCTAGTAACTCCACAAAATAGCATAGCCGAAGCTGCACTGGGGAGGGGGGGGCATAGTGGGTAGGAAATTCTGACCAAAAGCAAAATCTTGCTCTTTTGCTGATGCAGCCAGTCTTCTGTCTTCCCAGCAGAGGAGAGGAGGGGGTTGTTTTAGTGCAAAGGTGACAAGTGTGCAGGAATCTAGAATCTTTGGGAGAGCATGGACATTGCCATGAGTTGGCACTATGCCCCGTGCCATGCTCATCTGGCCGCTCTTGAAGCACAGCATTTTTAAATTGGGGGGCATAGCTAATACCGTGGAAGACAGAAACAAAATTCAAAGGGACCTTGATAGGCTGGAGCATTGGGCTGAAAACAACAGAATGAAATTCAACAGGGATAAATGCAAAGTTCTACACTTAGGAAAAAGAAACCAAATACACAGTTATAAGATGGGGGATACTTGGCTCAGCAATACGACACGTGAGAAGGATCTTGGAATTGTCATTGATCACAAGCAGAATATGAGCCAATAGTGTGATGTGGCTGCAAAAAAGGCAAATGCTATATTAGGCTACATTAACAGAAGTATCCAAATCGCGTGAAGTATTAGTTCCCCTCTATTCAGCACTAGTTAGGCCTCATCTTGAATACTGCATCCAGTTCTGGTCTCCGCACTTCAAGAAGGATGCAGACAAACTGGAACAGGTTCAGAGGAGGGCAACAAGGATGATCAGGGGACTGGAAACAAAGCCCTATGAGGAGAGACTGAAAGAACTGGGCACGTTTAGCCTGGAGAAGAGAAGACAGGGGAGATATGATAGCACTCTTCAAGTACATGAAAGATTGTCACACAGAGGAGGGCTGGGATCTCTTCTCGATCGTCCCAGAGTGCAGGACACGGAATAATGGGCTCAAGTTGCAGGAAGCCAGATTTCAACTGGATATCAGGAAAAACATCCTAACTGTTAGAGCCATACGACAATGGAATCAATTACCTACAGAGGTAGTGGGCTGTCCAACACTGGAGGCATTCAAGGGGCAGCTGGACAGCCATCTGTCGGGAATGCTTTGATTTGGATTCCTGCCTTGAGCAAGGGGTTGGACTCGATGGCCTTATAGGCCCCTTCCAACTCTACTATTCTATGATTCTAAATGGAAAGTATTACTTCAAATATGGCCTCCTAGCAGAGGAGCAGCATTTGCCTAGATTCTTAAGCGCCATGCTTGGGTGGCTTTTCTTGGGTCAGGGAGCCACCTGGTGCTGGTTAGTAGCCCTCTCTCTCCAGGGCATATTAGAGGGTCATGTAAATGGACAGATGCTCCAAACACTGTCTAGGTGGGCCCTGGTCTTCCCCCCCCCGTTCCTCCCTCATCTGAAAACAAACCAAGCCTGAAGATTGGGGGTTCTCGTTCCTTAAAACTAAATTGCCAACATATCTGCATTTATTGCTGTAGCCTAGAGCAATGTCTTTTTTGTTGCTCTGGGGGTCCAAAGAGAATAAAACACTGAGGTACTTGTGGCTGGCTTAGCCCATGATGTTTGTGTCAAGTTTAGCCGATCTCTAAGAGCCAGGGGCAAAGCCAGACATGAGATGCCTTTAGTGTGTCTTCCCAGAAGGTGCTGCACTTGCCAGAGATTGCCAGCAGGGTGGGGGGTGGGTAGGTCTTATTTGGCTTTTTAAAAAAAGAATTCTCCGGAATGAGATGGGAGCATCTTTCCTTCACCCTCTTGCTTTCGTATCTGTTGTGGAGCTGGACAAGATCATGGACACAGGATACAAAAGCATAAGTGCTAACAGCAGGCATCTCGTTCTGATTTTGTTTTATTTTATTATTTTGACGAAGTCATTGACAAATTTGCAGAAGTTAAGGCTCGAAAACAGAAACTGTAATGTAATTATTGATTACTGCGACAGACCAATATATAGGTATGTTTTTTCCCTTTTTTCAAAAAATACATTAATGTAATTAAAAAGCATTAATCCATTACTTTTTTGTACTGTAATATTTTAAATTTCTTATTTTTTTATTTTTGTACTGGCATGATTATATATACGAAGTTCAATAAAAGAAAATTTTCTTTTCTTGCCATTATTATTTATTTCATTTCATGATTATTACTGAAAATAATTTTGTCGTATAGAGGAGGGGGGGTGTTAAAAAATGATCAGTACCGGGTGTCAAATATTCTAGGTATGCCACTGCTCTCTGCATCTAAAATATAAGCCATTTCACCAAGCTCAGATCCCTGCTGTTCCCATGCCCCTGGTATCTATGGCTGGGTCTAGAGCCTTAGGCTGGGGGCGGGGCGGGGGGGGTGGGGGAGAGACAAATGCTCCATGAGACATATGATTCTTGACTGCTGCAGTGACTGAGTGGTAAGGGCAGGGGTGAGGAACTGGATCCAGCTGGTGGGCCAGAATCTTATTTCACCCATCTTCTGCGGGCCAAGTTTGATAGTTAGGCAAGTCTGCCCACCTCTCAATCACCTGATGTCACAATGACAGCAGCTGAGCCTTGTGTGTGTGTGTGCATAGTGCTGTGCGTAGAAGCCCCAACAACTAGCTGATTGGCAGCACCTGCAAAACCTAGTGCACAGCATTTGACAAGGCCCCAGCAATCAGCTGCCTGTTGGGACTTGCAAAGTGCTGCACATAGGGCTTTGCACATGGTACCAATCAGCTGATCAGTGTTTAAATAGTGCTAAAATGTAACTGCAAAATATGCTTCCCCTTTTTCTCAATTTATTCTTGAGTAAATCCAGTATCAGGCCTTTGAAGCTTACTGTAAAACTTGCTCCCCATGAGCAGCATAAGCTTGAAACAGCACCCTTGAAAGGTCTATCTATCTATCATCTACCTAGTTTCTTTTCCTGGACAAATCAACGCATACGTTTCTTACCTTCCCCACTGCAGCCTGCTCAAACTTACTGGAGCAGGGAAAGGCATGTTTAAACAAACAGACAGCAGAGGGCGCTCAGCCTCCATCTAGTCTATTTCCTAAGGCAGATCACAGATTCAGCTAGAGTACAGAGAATATTCGTACGTACTTCATTCCCGACATTTTTATTTGACAGCTGCAGCAAAAGTGACTAAAGTGACCTCTGTTTTGGGTTCCCTTGCACCTAACTGCCAATTTATTGGGCAGAAATTCTGCAAATGAACTCTTCCCACTACTTTAGTTCTATCGGCGGAGGGGCTTTTACTGCTTAATTTCTGCATGTTGGTCTGCTGTTAATGGCACAGGAGCAGAGTCAGTTTTTAAAAAGTGGTCCTATAAGGCAAAAAATCAGCCATCCAGAAGGTTTTTAACTGATTTGCTCTCCCACCACCATCTCTCCTCCTGGTCTCCTCCATCTATCACTGACCCTCATATGCTTATGTCAGGGATTGTCAGACTTCAGGTTTCTAATTTTTTTTTGTTAGAACCCCAAGATCCATCAGCTGGACCCACACGTAGAAGACATACCGGTAGGTCTGGAATTGGCTCGAGTACCAGAACTAAACTAAGTTGACATTCCTTCTTGCCATGCCCCCATCCCAGTTTCCTTCATTTCGACAGCATAATCTTTGGGAGGGAGAGTAATTTTGTAGTTGCCATTGCAAAATAATTGGGAGTCAGGAATCCTTGCCGATCTACTTCAAATCACCTGGAGATCTTCCAGTAGATCCTGACCTACTTTCTGTCCACTCCTGTGCCATGACATGGGAACTGATGAGATAGTTCATGGCCTTCTTGGTGGCTCATGGCCCATCTCTTTCTCATTCTTTCTTGGGATGATCAGTGATGAATTTCCCCTTCCACTGCATTTTTATTTCATCCCGACCCCCCTCCTTTAAAAAAAATGCGGATTCAAATAGCACTTCTTGGTTTTCCCAAGAAGATGCTGGTCTCTCGGGAGCAATCTCTTTTCACTCCTGACATTGGACCCAGCCCCAGGAAGACTCTCTTCCTTTGCATACCTTTGATGCAAATGCCTTTGCTCAGAACACCCCAAGGAAACAGGCACCTGGTTGGCCACTGTGAGAACAGGATGCTGGACTAGATGGGCCACTGGTCTGATCCAGCAGGCTCTTCTTATGTTCTTATGTTCTTAAACAGAATGCAGTTGGGAATGATGTTGCCGAGAGGATGACAGGGCAGGGCAGGATGGAGAATTTCCCATGAGCGGCTGCATATATTTAAAGCACATGACCTCCCCCAGAATTGTGGGAACTGCAGTAGTTTGTTCAGGGGGCTGAGAACAGCAGCTCTGTTGCTCTTTAAGGTTGAGGTGACCAAGTGATGGTTTCTCATGTTGGTTTTTGGATAGGATTGAGCTGACAGTTAATCTACTGGCCAACAACTGCAAAATATCCCATAAAGTCAGCAAATGCCACAAGAAATATGCTAGCGCTTAGGATGCCACAGGACCCTTTTCTAGCAGACAGACATGGCAAACTGTTGAATTCATGAACCTTGTATACATTTATTTATTTATGTATTTATTTACAACATTTACAACCCACCCTTCATCACCAAGTGATCCTAGGGCAGGATCCAACAACAAAACCAGAAACTACAGTCAAAAATACAGAATGCAAACAAAAGAAATAAATTAAATAAATCATTGTAACAAATCTGTAGCAGTGAAACTCAGATACGCCTCAACTGCTGATTTTAGTATATGGGCTGATCTATGTAGAAGGAGATTCTTCCTCAGAGAATTTGATCTCAAGTGGTCTAGGACTTTTAAACCCATGACCAACACCTTAAATTTGGCTCAGTAGCATCTTGGCAACCAGCCCCGTTCTCTCAGGATCGTTATGAAACAATCTTGAAAAGCTGACCCAATCAGCAGTCCAGCCCAAACCATCCTCCAGGGCACCCCACATAGAGCAAATTGCAGCAATCCCATTGGGAGGTTACCAGGGCATGTGTCAAAGGGTTTAGGCTACCCCTGTCCAGGAATGGCCAGAGCTGATGAACCAGCCAGAGCTAGAGGCCACTTGTGTCTCTAGAAATAATGGTGGATCAAAGTGCCCCCCTGCCGAATACTATGAACCTGATTTCTCAAGGGGTGTGCAACTCCTTCCAGAGCAGGCTGTGTACCTGATTCCTAGGCCTGGGAACCACCAACCCACAGAGACTCTCTGATGATGGAATTCAGTCTCAACGTATTGGCCATCACATCCAACCTGTTGCATTCCTTTTTGACTGCATCATGGGCAGAGCTTGGAAGTAACTCGTTATTTTTAACGAGTTACTTGTAATTAGTTACAATTTTAGATAACGAGTGGGTAATTCCATTACATTTGGCAAGTAACGGAATGACTAGTAATTTCCCTACTTTTCAGCTGCAACGTTAACGTTTCCACGTTAGGTTGGACGTTACTTGGGGGCGGGAACAAGGGGAAGTCAGCTCCTGGCTGTGATTGGTTAACACAAGACATGTGCCTCACACTGATTGGACCTCTGTGCAGACTCTCTCTTCCCTCGTGATCTGTGTTAGGAGGCACGAGGGAAGAGGTGAATAGGCAGGGGGGGCCTGCTAGCGTCTGACTCTGAGAGGAAAAAATGGTCACCGGAGGACAAAGCCAGGGCAAGGACAAGGAGAAGAAGGCAGCAGCAGAATGGCGAAGAGCTGTGGAGGTGAGTGATGATTTGTGTGTGTGTGTGTGTGTGTGTGCGCGCGCGCGCGCCCCGGTGTGTGTGTTTTTGGCTGGAGTCTCTGGTTTTGGGGGGGGGGCTCCGGCTCTCTGGCTACCACCCCTTACTCTCTGGACTCTCAGCTTCAATTTAAAAAAAAAAGTAAGTTTCTAGGTGGTCTAATTCCCGAGATATACACCAAAACGTCAACTGCCCCCCCACACAACTTTTTTTTAAACAGATCCATGCTCTAGCTACAACTCCCATCAGCCCAATCCAGTGGCCATGCTGGCTGGGGCTGATGGGAGTTGTAGTTTAAAAAAGTAACTTTTCAAAGCTCTGGCTGTAACCCTGCCCTTTCATGATTGTAGCCAATGACGCCAGAGTTGTGACTTGTTGATCCAGGCATGCCTAGGCTGAACGTCAGAATATGGTGGCTTTGAGTTTTTTGCAGTTTGCGTAAGTAATATGGCTTAATGTTTTTTTTCCTCTTCTGTCCAAGAGTCAGACCCTGGGCTATGAAATATGAAAGTATTTAATCCAATATCTGCTTTTCTGGGAGTAAAGCCATTTCTGGGAGTAAAGCATGTACCTGGAGTAAACCCCATTGAACTCCATTAGGACTTGCTTTTGAGTAGACATGGTTAGGGTTGTGCTGTAAATTAATGGGACTTGTGAGTAAACATAGCGCAGACTTGTGTTTTTTTAAAAAAATGAATGAAGTTTATTTATTTATTTTTATTTATTTATTATTTGATTTATATCCCGCCCTTCCTCCCAGTAGGAGCCCAGGGCGGCAAACAAAAGCACTAAAAACACTTTAAAAATCATAAAAACAGACTTTAAAATATATTAAAACAAAACATCTTTAAAAACATTTTTAAAAGCTTTAAAAACATTTTTTTTAAGAAAAAGTTTAAAAACATATTAAAAAGCAATTTCAACACAGACGCAGACTGGGATAAGGTCTCGACTTAAAGGACTTGTTAAAAGAACAAGTTCCTTATCACTTGAGGCTGCAGTTTTCCCTGGTTGAGTAAGCCCCATTGAATACATTGGGACTTGCTTCTGAGTAAACAAACATAGGATTGCACTATAAATATCTTTACAGGTTATATAAATAAACATATTTGATAGTCATGCTTATATAAATATTTTCATAGAATCATAGAATAGTAGAGTTGGAAGGGGCCTATAAGGCCATCAAGTCCAACCCCCTGCTCAATGCAGGAATCCAAATCAAAGCATTCCCGACAGATGGCTGTCCAGCTGCCTCTTGAATGCCTCCAGTGTCGGAGATCCCACTACCTCTCTAATAATTAGTTCCATTGTTGTATGGCTCTAACAGTTAGGAAGCTTTTCCTGATGTCCAGTCGAAATCTGGCTTCTTGCAACTTGAGCCCATTATTCTGTGTCCTGCACTCTGGGATCATTGAGAAGAGATCCAGGCCCTCCTCTGTGTGGCAACCTTTCAAGTACTTGAAGAGTGCGATCATATCTCCCCTCAGTCTTCTCTTCTCCAGGTTAAACATGCCCAGTTCCTTCAGTCTCTCCTCATAGGGCGTTGTTTCCAGTCCCCTGATCATCCTTGTTGCCCTCCTCTGAACCTGTTCCAGTTTGTCTGCATCCTTCTTGAAGTGCAGAGACCAGAACTGGACACAGCACTCAAGATGAGGCCTAACCAGTGCTGAATAGAGGGGAACTAATACTTCACATGATTTGGAAACTATACTTCTGTTAATGCAGCCTGATATAGCATTTGCCTTTTTTGCAGCCACATCACACTGTTGGCTCATATTCAGCTTGTGATCAACAACAATCCAAGATCCTTCTTGCATGTCGTACTGCTGAGCCAAGTATCCCCATCTTATAACTGTGCATTTGGTTTCTTTTTCCTAAGTGTAGAACTTTGCATTTATCCCTGTTGAATTTCATTCTGTTGTTTTCGGCCCAATGCTCCAGCCTATCAAGGTCCCTTTGAATTTTCTTTCTATCTTCCACGGTATTAGCTATGCCCCCCAATTTTGTATCATCTGCAAATTTGATAAGCATGCTCTGTACCTCCTCATCCAAGTCGTTAATAAAAATGTTGAAGAGCACTGGGCCCAGGACCGAGCCCTGTGGTACCCCACTCATTACTTCCACCCAGTTTTGTCATGCTGTGTCCCTATAAGTATCCAATTGCATACTATGGTTGTACAATACTTCCTTTACATTTTAAGTATGCCTTGGGGTAGTCATGGTTCTCCATTGTTTTCATCCTGAGGGGCAGATAGGCTGAGAAATGGTGAGTAGCCCATGGTCACCCACTACACTTTATAGCTTATTTCCATTTTGAAAAATTAATTAAGACAATTTACATGCAGGCAAAATTTATTAAGCGGATTCACACAATATGTGTAAAGCACATCCAACTCGCATTTAAAGCGCATGACTTCCCCTAAAGAATTCTGGGAAGTGTCATTTCCCCCTCACAGTTATAGTTCTCACCACTCTTAACAAACTGCAGTTCCCATGATTCTGTGGTGGGATTCATGTGCTTCAAATGGGTGTTGAATGTGCTTTAAAGGAATGGTGTGGATCTGCCCTAGGTATGATGTTCATTCAAGAGTGAATTGAAAAGAACAATTTTAAAAGATACTTTATATATATATAAATATATATAAATATATATATATACAGAAAGAAAGAAAGGAGAGATGTAAAGGGGAGTATTTCTTTAGATGTTACCCTACTTTCCATTTTTGCTTTCTATTTGCTTCTAGCCCTATTCTGTCACTCTCCAGTACACATGAAGAAGGGGCAGTGAGGGCAACTCCCAAACCTGGGTGTTGCGCCTCCAAGTTAGTTACTTAGAACTAGGTATGCCTTTCCTATCTACGATGTATTTCTATAAATGAAATAGCTTTTCTTATTTTACTAAGTCTTACGTCTCAGTGATCTCAGTACAGGGTAAAAGCCTGCCACAAACACACACATTGGCACACACAAGCATCATAGACTGTTGACAATCTCTGCTAATATCTATACAAATGTACATAACATGCATCACCTGAATTCACATGATCTAGAGTTACCTTAGATCTTGCAAGATTTGCAAATGAGAAGCAATAGGGTTTTATATTAGTTCTGATTGTCTATTGGGCTATCATAGGTTATATGTTTTTTTCATATTCTATGGCAAAAACTCCAACTTCAGTGGAATTTATGTGATGTGTTCTAATCATTTGAATTTGGCTAATGAATGCTTTATTCTTTCATCAGAACTTTAGCAGTAGTACTAAAATATTAATAAAAAAGAAAAGGGAAAGAAAAAATACTTTACATACATACATGAGGTCATTAGGAGATTTGGAGTGCGTTTCCAGCAATATGCTGATGATACGCAGCTCTACTTCTCCTTTTCATCTTCCTCAGGTGAGGCTGTTAATGTACTAAACCGCTGCCTGGCCGCGATAATGGACTGGATGAGAGCTAACAAACTGAGACTCAATCCTGACAAGACTGAGATGCTGTTGGTGGGGGGGCTCTCTGCCCAGATGGATGATGTCCGACCTGCCCTAGATGGGGTTACACTCCCCCTAAAGGAGCAGGTCCGTAGTTTGGAGGTCTTATTGGATCCGCTCCTGTCACTGGAGGCTCAAGTAGCCTCGGTGGCACGGAATGCGTTCTACCAGCTTCGGCTGGTAGCCCAACTACGACCCTATCTGGACAGGGAGAACCTCACCACAGTTATCCATGCTCTGGTAACCTCTAGATTGGACTACTGTAATGCACTCTACGTAGGGTTACCTCTGAAGACGGTTCAGAAACTTCAGCTGGTGCAGAATGCTGCGGCCAGAGTCCTTACTGGGACTAAAAAATGTGATAATATAACACCTGTTCTGGCCCAGCTGCACTGGCTACCAATATGTTTCCGGGCCAGATTCAAAGTGTTGGTTCTTACCTATAAAGCCCTTAACGGCATCGGACCGCAATACCTGGCAGAACGCCTCTCCCGCTATGTACCTACCCGGTCACTGCGCTCGACGTCGAATGCCCTTCTCTGTGTCCCAACGTATAAGGAGGCATGGAGAACGACAACTAGAGCTAGGGCCTTCTCGGTGGTGGCCCCCAAACTATGGAACACCCTCCCTAACGAGATACGCCTGGCGCCTTCTCTGTTATCTTTTCGGCGCCAGGTAAAGACCTACCTCTTTGCCCAGGCATTTTAAAAATTTTAAAAATTTGATAAATTGAATTTTAAGGTTGGTATTTGATTGTGGGTTGAGGGGGTTGTATTGAGGTCATCCGCTTGTAGTTGTAGAGCTGGTTTTGAGTATGGGCTTGGTTGCGGACCGCCCTGGGGAGGCTATTGCGTAGGGCGGTCTAAAAATGTAATAAAATAAAATAAATAAATAAATAAATTCAGCTGTATTGCTAATTATAGATATAGATATAAAAGATAAATGGTATTTTGTCAAAAGTATTTTTGTCTACATTTTATACCTCATCCTTGGTTTTCCAAGCTTGGCATGGAATGCTTCTCATACAGAATTAATTTGAAATGCTGCATATTTATTATCATAATCATCATATTCAAAATAAAAAAAATGTGTACCGCCTTCAAATTTATTCCAACTTATGGTGACCCTATGAATAGGGTTTTCATGAGGCTGAGAGGCAGTGACTGGCCCAAGGTCACCCAGTGAGCTTCATGGCTATGTGGGGATTTGAACCCTAGTCTCATTTTGTTCTCACAACAACTCTGTGAGATAGTAGGTTAGACTGGCCCAGGCAGGGTTATTCAGTGAGCAAAAATGATGCAAATAGGATCTCTTTTAATTGTGCTATCGACCTGCTTACTTCCACTCTGACTGGGGCATCTTGCAGCATGGGGAAGAGATGGGGCCACATCACAGCTGAAGTTCACCCATATAGGAGCATTATCTCTTGTTTATTACAGAGACGCCTGTTGCAGGTTTTGCTGCTGAGAGCAGCAGTCAGTTAGTGCGGCCACTTGAGTCACAGCTTGTTGATCCTGAGGAGGCAAAACTAGAAAGTGAGGTTCAGAAAGGAGACCCTGTGCAGGAGGAGGAGGAGGGCATGAAGCAGTGTCAGTTGCCCACAGCCACATCTGCAGAACAGCAAGTACCATGGTTTGGCTTTGAGAAAGCTTGTACACTTGTGAGCCAGAGTGGGAAAAATGTTGTACGATGCAATTACTGCCTTCCAAGGATCAAAAATCTGAGATCAGCTGTTTCCTCCTCATCCAATGTGAAGAAACATTTTGAGGTAAGCCTTTGTCATGCTGGTCCTCAAAGAGTGTCCATTGTCTATTTATGTTTAAATTGTGAAGTTCCTCTTCCATTTTTTCTTGGATTCATGCTTTGTTCTTCTTCCTCAGAGGGCACACCCTGAGAAGCTGAGAGCAATTGAAGAAGCAATAAAGGCAAGGAGACGTGGCCTTCCTGAACCAATGCATGACACCCCTCCTCCCAAAATGCTGAAGCAGCAGCAGACAACCCTTGAGAGGTGGGGATCTGGCAGGGAGCCTGTCACCCAGAGCAATCTCGACAGGAGAATCATTGATTTCATTGTAGAGGAGACATTACCACTTCAGACTGTGGACAAACCATCATTCATTAATCTGGTTCGCATTGGACTCCCCAAAGATCTCACCATCATATGTGCCAAGACTCTGAGAGACAGAATTGAGAAGAGAGCATGCCACATGAGAGAAACTCTTGCAAACCGAATGGGTGCTGTGGCATATATAGCAACCACTGCAGATTGTTGGACCAATGGCAGGAAAAGTTACTTTGGGGTAACAGCCCACTGGATCAACCCAACTACCCTGAAACGTGAGGTCGGGGCCTTGGCTTGTAAGCGTCTGAAGGGGCGCCATACATACGATGTCCTTTCAAAAGCACTGCATGATGTCCATGTGCAGTACAGGATCCACAACAAAGTTATGTGCACTACTACAGACAATGGCTCCAACTTTGTGAAAGCGTTCAGAGTTTTCATGGCCAAAGAACCAGTGGAAGCTGCAGGCACCAGTGACGATGATGGTGATAACCAGGAGGAGGAGGAGGCTGAGGTGGAGTTTGTGCCTATCTGTGAGATCCTGGACACAGGACCTGAGGCAGAGGAAGAAGCTGCAGACTCAGGAGAGGATTTTGTTTTACCACCACACCAGAGATGTGCTAGCCACACCCTCAACCTTGTGGCAACACAAGACATAGAGGCCATGCTTTCTGACTCCTCCAAAAGTAGTCTTCTTGGTCCTTTCAAGAAACAGTTTCGTTCCTTGATGGGAAAGTGCAGCAAGTTGTGGTCCAAGCAGAACCAGTCAGCCCAGATTGCTGAGTATATCCGTGCGCAATGTGGTGTGTATCTGAAGGTACCGAATATGACCAGGTGGAATTCCACCTTTGATGCGTTGAAGCAACTACATGAGCTCCTGTCAACTGTGCCACTAAAAATGCATGCCATAATGGACCGCTGCTCCTTGTCCAGGATCACAGCTGCTGAGATTGAAGTGGTACAGGAATACACAGAGATTATGGAGCCACTAGCCCAGTCCCTAGATATCCTGCAACGGGAGAACGGCATGTTCATGGGGTATTTGCTACCAACGCTCTGCAATCTGGACCGCAAGTTAGAAGGACTGGAAAACAAACCTGAGAGGTACACATACTGTTTTCAGCTGCTGAGAGGTGTGCGCGAAGCCCTAAGAAAGCGGTTTGCAGCTATCTGGGAGGACAAGAGGCTTCTTCTGGCAGCCTGCCTACACCCTCACTTCAAACTAGATTGGCTGGAATCGTGTCAGGCTGCCACCCATACCAACAAGTAAGAACATTAGGGAAGCCCTTTGGGTGGATTACTCCAAGGGAAATGTTGTCTCAAGGGAGGCATCAGAGGGCTTAAGGTGGTAGGCAGGGGCTGGTCCTTTTCTTCCTGGGGCTCCTCATCACAACCTTGGGTTGCTGCAGGTAATCCTTAAGGGTCTGCTGTGCTGCCCCATGAGTGTGGTGACTTGGTCACCTTCCTACCTTCCATGTCATCATCCACAGGCTCAGGCTGGACCCTGAACCAGGGGACATGACAAGCATCAGGAAATGAAGAGCAGATGATGGTTTCCTAACATATATGTGTTAACATATCCTCTCTCTTTCTTAGATACACAATGGAAGCCTTGTTGAAAGCTGAAATAAAGATGGGTGTACTTAATGAGGACAGTGATCAGATAAAGACCAGGAAGGAGATGACTTAGAAGATGACTTCTTTAACTTTCTGCCCCAGGGCAAGAAGTCAGCAGTGGACACTGCTGAGGAGGAACTGGTGAGGTACCTGAGGTCTCCCAGCAGGGAAGTGTCATCACTCCATGGCTTTCCACATGTGCTGCGGTGTTTTTTGCAGCACAACACAGGCATGCCTTCAAGCGCCGCAGTAGAATGCCTATTCAGTACTGGTGGCAACGTAATGACTGTAAAAAGACATTCCTTGTCTGACATGCTCTTTGAGCATCTTGTTCTTTTGAGACATAACAGAAGCATAAAAGCATTTCAAGTGTAAAATTTGATTTCAAGAGTTGGGGTATCTTCATTGCTTGGGGGGATGTGAGATTCTGTTATGCCATTATGTTAATCTTATGGATACATTTTTTTATTCTACTACCCCCTGTGTGTGTGTGTTTATTTTTAATATTGTTTTAGGCTTCTTAGATGTGCAGCAGCCAAGGCCAGCACCTTGTAGGAGTTTTTTTAAAAAAGTAACTGAAATGTAATTGTAGTGATTACTTTTGAGAAAAAGTAAAGTAATCAGTTACTTTCAGAGCAATCGCAATTGTAACGGTAATTACTACTTTTTTTGGCCAAGTAATTGTAACTGTAATTTATTACTTTTTAAAAGTAATCTTCCAAGCTCTGATCATGGGGATGATCTGACAAGATCTGGGCAAGATCTTGGAACGAGTGGTTGCTAGCCAGCTCCAGGCGCTATTGGATGAAACCGATTATCTAGATCCATTTCAATCGGGTTTTAGGCCCGGTTTTGGCACTGAGACAGCCTTGGTCACCCTGTATGATGACCTATGGCGGGAGAGAGACAGAGGGAGTGTAACTCTGTTGATTCTCCTTGATCTCTCTGCGGCTTTTGATACCATCGACCATGGTATCCTTCTGGAGAGGCTTGTGGAGTTGGGTGTTGGAGGTACTGCTTTGCAGTGGTTCCGCTCCTACTTGACGGGTCGTCTCCAGAAGGTAGTGCTTGGGGAACATTGCTCGACGCCGTGGGTCCTCCAATATGGAGTCCCACAGGGGTCAGTTCTGTCCCCCATTCTTTTTAACATCTACATGAAGCCGCTTGGTGCGGTCATTAGGAGTTTTGGAGTGCGTTGTCACCAGTATGCTGATGACACGCAGCTCTACTTCTCCTTTTCATCTTCTTCAGGTGAGGCTGTCAATGTGCTGAACCGTTGCCTGGCTGCGATAACGGACTGGATGAGAGCTAATAAACTGAGACTCAATCCAGACAAGACTGAGATGCTGATGGTGGGTGGTCTCTCTGATCAGATGGTGGATACTCATCCTGTTCTCGATGGGGTTACACTCCCACTGAAAGAGCAGGTTTGTAGTCTGGGAATACTCTTAGATCCTTCTCTGTCACTCGAGGCTCAAGTAGCCCCAGTGGCATGGAATGCGTTCTACCAATTTCGGTTGGTGGCCCAGCTATGTCCCTATCTGGACAGAGAAGATCTCACCTCAGTTGTTCATGCTCTGGTAACCTCTCGATTGGACTACTGCAATGCGCTCTACGTAGGGCTGCCTTTGAAGACGGTTCGGAAGCTACAGCTGGTGCAAAATGCGGCAGCCAGACTAATAACGAGGACCAGGCGGTCTGAACATATAACACCTGTTCTGGCCCGCTTGCACTGGCTACCTATATGCTTCCGGGCCAGATTCAAAGTGTTGGTTTTAACCTATAAAGCCTTATACGGCGCGGGACCACAATACCTATCGGAACGCCTCTCCCGATATGAACCTGCCCGTACACTACGCTCAACATCGAAGGCCCTCCTCCGAGTTCTGACTCATAGAGAGGCTCGGAGGATGGTAACAAGAACTAGGGCCTTCTCAGTGGTGGCCCCCGAACTGTGGAATAGTCTTCCCGAAGAAGTGCGTTTATGCAGAATCTGCATAAACATACTATTAGAACTGTGACTTTAAGAACTTGTGCATGAGCTGCGAGCTGCGAACTGCGAGGCGCAGAAATTGAGGCTGGGGATGAGGACGGCCTCCTGCCTTCTTGGCCGTCTGTTTGCGTCCCTACGTCTCTGGCTGTCGCCGCCGTTCGCTGCTGCTGTGCGCCTCGCTGCAGCTGTTGCTGGCTCTGTGCTTGGATTTGTTGGTGGCTGGAGTCGTTTTGCTGCCGCTGCTGCTGTGGTCTATGCCTCTTTGGGCGGCGTGTGCGCTCTCCATCAGCGCTCCGTCGCTGCCGCTGTTTTTCTTTTCGATGCTGCTCCCCGCTGTGGTCTGTGCTTCTTTCGTCGCTGTCGTGCGGCTGGGCGTGTGGTCTGTTCCGTTTGGCTGCTGCTGTGTTTTGCTTTCCCTTCGGAGCTTGTTCCAGTCGCCGTCGCTGTGGCCCTGTGCTTCGTCGCTGTGGATTCGTGTTCTTTTGCCGCTGTTCCAGCTTTGCGTTGCGGCTTGCGCTTCTTTGTCGCTGCCGTTGCCGGGCATCTTGGGTGTCTCCGGCTTCGCTTTTCGGATCAAGAGAGACACGAGTAACTTTTGGGGGAGCCTGGTTCCTGATGATGGCACTGCGCCGAAGAGGTTAGCTGACACAGCTGATACATCTGACACGCTCCAACCATCTTTAGTGTTGTCTGACGACGCGGCCCTCTCGTTTGAAGAAGAAGGGTTTTTGGCATCAGTATCTGTTGTACTGAGTGTGGGATTGTGTGGAGGCGCTTGATTGTGGATGATGTGTGAATGTATATATGTATGTTTGGTCCTTGTTATGTATATGTAAGTGCGTTTGATGTGTATGAGAGTGTGTGTGTATATTGTTTCATTTTATTGTTTTTAAGTTTTTGGGTATTTAAGTTCTATCATGTGCCTAGGAGAGAGGTTTTCTCGCCCATCGGGGGGACTGGAGGGGGCCCCAATTAGTGTAGTGACGGGCACAGGGAGGTATGGCGTTGGGAGAAGGACATGCCAGGTAAGGGGAATGCGGCCCAGACATGTAATGGCTGTGCCTTGTTCCGGTCCTTCTCACACCCGTAGGGTTGTTGGTTGTCCTATCAGCCAACTCTCGGATCTCCAGGTGCTACTTTTAAATGCCAGGTCGGTACAAAATAAATCCTCCCTCATCCATGATTTGATTGTGGATGAGGCAGCCGATCTGACATGTATAACTGAGACCTGGGTGGGTGAGCAGGGAGGAGTTAGTCTCTCCCAGCTTTGCCCACTGGGGTACTTGGTTCAGCATCATGGTAGATCTGAGGGTCGGGGAGGTGGGGTCGCTGTGGTCTATAAGAGTTCCATCTCAGTCATCAAGCACCATGTCCATGCAGTTACTGGTCTGGAGTGTTTGCACCTAGTGTTGGGTCAGAGGGACAGACTGGGAATCTTGTTGGTGTACCGCCCACCTTGCTGCCCAACGGCTTCCCTAACTGAGCTGACGGAAGTGGTCTCGGAGGTGCTGTTGAGATCCCCCAGACTATTGGTACTGGGAGATCTCAACATCCACACTGAGGCTACTTTATCTGGGGCGGCTCAGGACTTCATGGCTTCCATGACAACCATGGGGCTGTCTCAATATATCAGCGGCCCAACACATGTGTCGGGGCATACTCTAGATCTTGTCTTTGCAACTGGACATGGGGATGGTGATCTGGATGTGGGAAGTTTTACATCTCTCCCGTTGTCATGGACAGATCACCGCTTGCTGAAGTTTAGACTTACAGTGGCTTTTCCCCTCTGCAAGGGTGGGGGACCTATTAAAATGGTCTGCCCCCAGAGACTAATGAATCCTGAAGGTTTTCAAAGGGCTCTGGGGGATTTTCCGGCTGATAAGACTGGCGCTCCTATCGAAGCCCTGGTTGAACTGTGGAATGCGGAGATGACTCGGGCTGTTGATACGATCGCTCCTGCGCGCCCTGTCCTGTGTAGAGCTCATACAGCTCCATGGTATACCCCTGAGCTGAGAGCGATGAAACAGGATAGGAGACGGCTTGAGCGGAAGTGGAGGCGAACTCCCGATGGATGCAATCATGTGCTGGTAAGTGTTTCCACTAAGCAGTATTTGGAAGCGGTGAGGGTGGCGAAAAAACAATATTTCGCTGCCACTATTAAGGCATCTCTTTCCCGCCCAGTGGAGCTTTTCAGAGTTGTCCGAGGGTTACTCTATACTTGCCCTCAGGACACGGTAGGGTCATCGATGGTCCGCTGTAATGAGTTTACTGGACACTTCCAGAATAAGATCTTATGCATCCGCCGGGACTTAGACTCCTAGTTTATAGCAGATGATTCGAGTGAGGCATCCGGAGCGCAGTCTTGTCATGTTTTACTGGATGAGTTTCAGTTGGTTCAGCTCGAGGACGTGGACAAGGTGCTTGGACAGGTATGTGCAACCACATCGGTACTAGATCCTTGCCCCTCTTGGCTAATAAAAGCTAGCAGGATGGAACATCTGGTTGGGCCAGGGAAGTGATAAATGCCTCTTTATGAGAGGGAGTGGTCCCGGGCTGTCTGAAGGAGGCAGCAGTAAGACCACTCCTGAAAAAACCTTCCTTGGACCTGGAAAATTTCAACAGCTACAGACCAGTAGCAAATGTTCCATTCCTGGGCAAGATCTTGGAACGAGTGGTTGCTGGCCAGCTCCAGGCGCTATTGGATGAAACTGATTATCTAGATCCGTTTCAATCGGGTTTTAGGCCCGGTTTCGGCACTGAGACAGCCTTGGTCACCCTGTATGATGACCTATGTTGGGAGAGGGACGGAGGGAGTGTAACTCTGTTGATCCTCCTTGATCTCTCTGCGGCTTTTGATACCATCGACCATGGTATCCTTCTGGAGAGGCTTGCGGAGTTGGGAGTCGGAGGTACTGTTTGGCAGTGGTTCTGCTCCTACTTAGCGGGTCGTCTCCAGAGAGTTGTGCTTGGGGAACATTGCTCGACACCGTGGGCTCTGCAATGTGGAGTCCCGCAGGGTTCGGTTCTGTCTCCCATGCTTTTCAACATCTATATGAAGCCATTGAGTGCGGTCATCAGGAGCTATGGAGTGCGTTGCCACCAGTATGCTGATGACACGCAGCTCTATTTCTCCTTTTCATCCTCCTCAGGTGAGGCTGTCGATGTGCTGAACCGTTGCCTGACTGCGATAATGGACTGGATGAGAGCTAACAAACTGAGGCTCAATCCAGACAAGGCTGAGATGCTGCTGGTGAACGGTTTCCCGGATCGGATGGTGGATATACACCCTGTCCTGGATGGGGTTACACTCCCCCTAAAGGACCGGGTTCGTAGTCTGGGGGTTCTTTTAGATCCTTCCCTGTCACTTGAGGCCCAAGTGGCATTGGTGGCACGGAATGCTTTCTACCAGCTTCGGCTGGTAGCCCAGCTACGTCCCTATCTGAGCAGGGAGGACCTAACATCAGTCGTACATGCTCTGGTAACCTCATGACTGGACTACTGCAATGCGCTCTACGTAGGGCTGCCTTTGAAGAGAGTTCGGAAACTACAGCTTGTCCAAAATGCGGCGGCCAGATTAATAACGGGGACCAGGCGTTCGGAACACATAACACCTGTTCTGGCTCGCTTGCACTGGCTGCCAATATGCTTCCGGGCTAGATTCAAAGTGTTGGTTTTGACCTATAAAGCCCTATACGGCACGGGACCACAATACCTATCGGAACGCCTCTCCCGATATGAACCTGCTCGTACACTACGCTCCACATCGAAGGCCCTCCTCCGAGTTCCGTCTCATAGGGAGGCTCGGAGGACAGTGACAAGATCTAGGGCCTTCTCAGTGGTGGCCCCCGAACTGTGGAACAGTCTCCCCAAAGAGGTGCGTATGGCGCCGACATTGCTCTCCTTTCGGCGCCAGGTTAAGACTTGCCTCTTTGCTATGGCATTTTAATATGTAACTCGTTTTAGTTTTAAATTTTGTTGTAATTGTTTTTGATTTCTTGTTTTATATATGTTTATTCTGTATTTATTATGAGATCTGAGATGTTTTGTATTTTTATATTCTGTTGTTCACCTCCCAGACAGCTAATGCTAGTCGGGCGGTATATAAATCTCATAAAATAAATAAAAAATAAAATAATAATTGTTATCCTTTCGGCGCCAAGTCAAAACCTTCCTATTTTATCAGGCATTTTAGCTTTTCTTAAACATGTTTTAATTGGTTTTAGATTGTGGATTTGCATTTATATTTTTTGTATTGTTCTGTGTGACTCTATTGTATTTATTGTAATGGTTGTACACCGCCCAGAGAGCTATGCTAGTGGTGCGGTATAAAAATTCAATAAAATAAAAATAAAATAAATAAACACTGCCGTGAGGGGCCTTTGCTTCCTAACCTCTAGCAAATCATACACATAATTCCATGCTTGTAACACCTTTAGTGTCTTTGTCACCCAATCAGTCTGGGAGAGAGTCTCAAAATGATCCTAATGAGCAAGCTGAAGTCTTTTGGATTAGAAGGTGATCCATTCATTCATTTGCTCTATTTATATCCAGCTTTTCCTCCAAGGAGCTCCAGACGGTCTTCCTTGCGAGAACCCTGTGAAGCAGATTAGGCTGAGAGACCATGATTGGTCAAAGGTCACCCAGTGAGCTTCAGGGCTGAGTGGGGATTTGAACCCAGGTTTCCCCCCTAGTCTGACTCTCTAATCACTCTACCACACTGTTCTTCCTTCCACTTATTTCAGCCTCACAGCAATACTGTGAGATAGGTAAGGCTGAGAGGTAGTAACTGTCCCAAGGTCACCCAGTGAGTTTTATGGTGCAATGGGCATTTGAACCCAGGTTAGCCTATTTTGACACTCTAACCACTGCACAATACTGTGGAGGCTCTATTTCTCCAAGTAGTGTTGCTGAGATAGACTCTTGATCAATCAGCTGCCACTTTGTAGGCCACAACAATCCTTCAGGCCTTTGGAGGCTTGGAAGCTTGAAGTCTCTTTGGAGTGGGAGATGGGCCAGGGATAGAGAAACTCTCTCCTTCCACACCCCCATCTCTAGGAACTGTTGGGGACTGGACAACAGACTTTGTAATTGCCATAATTCACTCTCTTCTATGTTACCAGAGTATCCAGCTGTTTTTTGACAAATTATGTCCAATATTGGACCAGAATTTGCCTGGCCTACTGTTTTTTGTCAAATGCCAAGCCTGGTATTATAATAAGCACTCTACAAATATGGAAATAGTCAAATTCCTGCCAGAGTCACTTTCACTTTAAAGATCACGATGCCAAAGAAAGGAGGAGACAACAAGCAACTTCAGAGTCCACTCAGCCAAGAGTGCCTGATATAATAATGAGGAGGCAGAGCCGCCATTGAGGGAATCTCTTTTGAGAAGGGAGGAGGCAGGCAAGTGAGATTTGGCCTAATGGAGACAAGAGAGCTTTGTTTGTCTTTCTCCCTCTCATGCTGGCAGCTGAAATCATCCAGTTTCACAAAACACACACCCATCTTGCCATCCAGGTAAGCAAAAGACATTTTCCACAGTGCCAGCCAGGCAAGAGCACTTGAAGAGAATGGCCTGGAGGAAGGGGGTTTGGCTTCAGGAGAAACCCAAGGACTAGACAGAGAAACGGGGGGGGGGATCTCATAGAGGACACCCTCCCCTTTTCTGGGATATATGATTTGTCCTGGCCCAGGGCAGATTTTGGGGTGGGTACCCCCAGTTACTTATTTTTTCCTGTTTTTGTCTGCTTTGAATTTGCATAGATGCTCTCCTCCGTGCCCTGTGCCCAACAGAAGCTCTAGGCCAGGCGGGACACAGTGCCGTTTTGTAGAGGACACCCTCCCCTTTCATGGGGTATATGATTTGTCCTGGCCCAGAGCAGGTTTTGGGGTGGGCACCCCTAGTTACTTATTTTTTCTTGTATGTTTTTCTCTGCTTTGGTTTTGTATAGATGCCCTCATCCATGCCCTGCGCCCAAGAGAAGCTCTGGGCCTGGCGGGACACTGTGGCATCTTGTAGAGGACACCCTCCCCTTTCCTGGGGTGTATGATTTGTCCTGTCCCAGAGCAGATTTTGAGGTGGGCTCCCCCAGTTACTTTTTATGATTTTATGACATCATTATGTATTTATGATAATATCAGAAGCCTGATGATTTTGATTGCATAAATGTATTGTTATTCTTGACCGGGAGAGTCCCCCGATCATAGTGATATATCATACAGGGTACCCCAACATATACTTTGGGGTTCAGAGACATGTTAACTTTGACTTGAAGTTGCTGTAGCTGTCAACTTTTCTTCTTTTTTTAGTGTTTTGAACTTTCAAGCAAATAAGGAACTGGGAACTAGGAACCAACTTCAGCGTCGTCTTTTTGTGTGTGTGTATGGACGATTTTTTTAAGCACCTTCTGAAATTTACTGTGTAGTTGAATCAGCACAA
Source organism: Rhineura floridana (assembly GCF_030035675.1). Taxonomy (NCBI): domain Eukaryota; kingdom Metazoa; phylum Chordata; class Lepidosauria; order Squamata; family Rhineuridae; genus Rhineura; species Rhineura floridana. Next base: position 158,016,379 of record NC_084480.1, read on the forward strand.
AATACAAAGTGACAGGGCAGCAGCCAAAGAGCAGAGAAAACAGCACCTTACAATTCGCTGGTGGCCAATCATCAATCGCAGTTGAGACGTCATTCATTGGCTAAAAACCTGAAGGAGTGGCGACCTGGAGAAGCAGGCTCGCTCATTTTGCCAAAATTGCAGGGGTGCACCCCCTCACATTTGGGTATTAACTCTAGGTCAGGTAGAAAGTTGCCTTTCTTTAAAAAAAAGAAAAGGTAAGAGTCTGGACCCCCTGCTGGCTCGCTAGAAACGTACCCTTTCTTACCCCTGTCCGCGGCACTGGTTACGTTAAGAGTTCAGGGCTGAGCGGGGGACGGAAGTCTATTTAAAACCGAGCACATCGCGTCTGGCAGTGGCAGTTGTTACGATGACCGTCTCTGAGGCGCTGGAGAGCCGTCGGGTCTTGACGGGGCGCGCTTCCTTCGTCGTCTGCTGCAGTCTGGTACTGACGGCTGGCGCCCTGATCGTCTCGCTAGCGGTACTAGCCGTGATTCTGACGAGGCACCAGGAGCAGCTGCCGGGGCAAGATAAGCAACAGCAGCGTTCGCCGGCGCCACCGATTCCTCATCCCCAGGTACCACGAGAGACGGAGAGGGAGGCATGGCGGACGGAGAGAGTTCAGCTGGCCGTCTGGGTCTGCGTAGCGGCTGGTGCCGTCGCTGTCTCGCGGCCGGCCTGTCTCGACCATCTCCAAAACAAACACTGCTTGGGGAACGAACGAACACGCACTCACACAGAGCCTTTTCAAGCAGTGCTTCTCAAATGCCTCTAACGCCAATCTTCTTTCTTTTTCAGATTTATGCTCACCTGGTGCTTAAACTTCATAAAAGCTGTGAGTACCCATCTCCTGAGCATGTATGCTCCCTTTGAAGCCCTTAAGGAATACTGCGCACTAGTTCCAGGCTGTGTTAGGCATGGTTCACACACTGGTGAAATGTGCCTCCCTGCAGAATTAAGCATGAAATTGAAAATAATTGTCTGGCAATCATGTACAATATTTCATGTGCGTGCAGGTTGGTATATGTGGAAAATCTAAGTGTGAGTTTTCCATGTCACTGCCTGTGGGCCAAATAAGATATTACTTGGCAGAGGCACGTAAGAGCCTTCCAATGTCTCTTTTTTGTTTTTAGGTGGGGGGCAGTGAAAACTAGTGTAGGGGAAGAAGCCAGCATGGGGGAAGAGCCGCTGAATCCTTTCCCCTTTTGATGGTCACCTGCTTTGCTATAAATTGATGTCTTTCCCCTCCAGGTGGAAAAGCAGATCAGGGTGAGCTTGAGCAAAAAAGCAGCTGGGGAAAGGGTTAAGTAGCCCTTCTTCTCTGCAATTGCTACACTCAAACTTCCAGTCATTTTTGAAAGAAATTTGCCTATGTTTGCTCTGTAATGTCTAGATACTTCTTCAGTTGATAGAACTTTAATTGTGTACGCCTAAATTTCCAGTATGTGCTTGAAACCCTCCTGCAAACTAGTGATAATCTGTTGGCATTCTGCAGACATGGCATGTTGTCACAAATCAGCCAAGAGGGATCTCTGGACACAGCGCATGTGCTCTGCTTGAGATCATAACTGAGTGCTCTAATAATGGAATTGGACTTACAAAATACACACTTTCCCCTGACACATGCCTGAGTGAAGCATAGAAAGATCTAAGCTGGTCCTGTTCTCAGTAGTGTGCATAGGGTGAGGATCATACAGGGGAGCATTTTCAGTTCTGCAGACATGTCCTCAATGCTCCCTAAAGAATTCTATATTTATTGTGCATGCCCAGGAAATCAGTGATACAAAACTAGGCATCAGCCGCAGGTGAAAGTTTGCATGCTTCTACAGCGACAGGACAGTGGGATTTCTTAGAGCCTTTCTGCACAAATACTCATTATATATGAGTGATTTTGAGGAGAAAATGACAGGCAAGGACAATTCCTGCTTGCAGGCTTTCCACAGGCATCTGGCTGGCCACTGGGAGAACAGGATGCTGAACTATGGTGGGCCACTGGCCTGATCCAGCAGGGCTCTTATGTACTTATGTCAATACCCCTGCCTCATGGCTTCTCCACTCTAATTTTGTGCTCCATAGCTCTTACAAATGCAATTAAAACATTGTTACACTTGTTAGTTTGTAATGTCTTGCTAGTCTCCAACGTGAGACAAAAGAACAATCGCATGATGGCTATACTCTTCCTCTATGGAAGGAGGGAGTATGCTTCTGAATATCAATTGCTGGAAACTACAGGAGGGGAGAGTGCTCTTGCGCTCAGGCCCTGCTTGTGGGCTTCCCATAATGGGCATCTAGTTAGCCACTGTGAGAACAGGATGCTGGACTAGATGGGCCTGTGGCCTGGTCCAGCAGGCTCTTCTTATGTTGATTCAGGATTGCAGGGAAAGCGTAGGCACTGGCTTTAAGTCAAAGCTGCTAAGAAAAATACAATTAATTAGGATATACAAATGGAGTGTAATCAGGGGATAATGTTTGTCCACACATACCAGTCCATGAAAACATTAGCTATATCCACAGTGTGCCTCTTGTTAGATCTTTGGCTTTTTTCTTAGTTTTCAGGAGCCACCAGCACATTCTCTGGTAGGTCAGCAGTCCTTGCACATGGTCCTGGAACATCTAGTTTGGTTCTTCCCCCTTCCACCCCCATGATGTGATGAGGCAAGTGGCAAACTCTGCCTTCCCCTCCCATACCTTGGCCGACCATTCCTTTCACTTTAAATCTGTTCCTTTTTTTTTTTTTGGAAAAAAAATCTTCAGTAGTCATATGCTTCCTGAAGTGTGGAATTTTTTTTAAAAAAAAAGAGTCACAGAGAGCATACTTTACCTCAGCAGTAAGGCTGACCCAGAATATGGCTGCCGTTCCACCTCTTATGTGTGGATGGGATATCATGCTTTGCAGAAGCGTTCCTGCCTATGGGAATATTATACAAAGGATGAAATTGGGACTGATGTTGAAATCTGAACTGGATACAATTCAGCAGTCGAGGTTTTTTTCCATGGTAGAATTGCATCAAAAGCAGATAAGGGGTTCTTGCAACATACATCATGTTCCAGTAACTTCACTAGTGAACCTGGAGTTTGGAAGTACAAGACAGGTTTGGAATGGGAGAAGAACTTTTGGTGGGCATTTGTCAAGAAAACCTGAGCCCATTTGAACTTTTTTAGGTTGAAATTGAATTGCTTTGCTTATCTCTGGATAAACTGTTATTGAGCATCCCCCATTTTTAAAAAATGATGCAGCCAAGCCCTTAGAAAGCCTGTAATAGACCTGATCTACCCATGAATCAGAATGAGGTGACAGCATCTTGAGGAGGTATAGTAGACCATGCCACTTCAAGCTGCAAGTATGGGATGCCATTTTTTAATTCCTACAAATGTCTAAAAAAAACACCTTGGTGCAGGTTAGAGAACTATGGCAAAAGCTCAAGGAAAGGGGACTTTCCCTTGAAAGAAAGGATCTCTTCTCAATCGTCCCAGAGTGCAGGACATGGAATAATGGGCTCAAGTTGCAGGAAGCCAGATTTCGACTGGACATCAGGAAAAACTTCCTAACTGTTAGAGCCATACAGCAATGGAACCAATGACCTAGAGAGGTGATGGGCTCTCCAACACTGGAGGCATTCAAGAGGCAGCTGGACAGCCATCTGTCAGGAATGCTTTGATTTGGATTCCTGCATTGAGCAGGGGGTTGGACTTGATGGCCTTATAGGCCCCTTCCAACTCTACTACTCTATGATTCTATGACTTTCTTAGTAGTTCTGCCACCCTCCGAAGTGCAGGGTATGGCACCCCATGAGGGAGCTTTCTCTGTGGCAGCCCCTAAATAGTGGACCACTCTCCCTGCAGAGGTGTGTCTAGCATCTTCATTGTACAGCTTTGTATGCAGTATTTGTACATTGTACAGGTCCATATGCTGAAGATGCAACTTTTTATTCTGGCCTTTGACAGTGAAAGTATGTTATTTTGTGGAACTCAACTCTATGCTGAATTTATAGCGTTCAGTTCCATCTTGAACAGTTTTACTTCGTTTTTATCATTGTAGTGGCTTGTATCCAAATGCAGCACTAAGTAAGTTCCTTATTGGTGCAAGGATTTCCACTTGCGTGATGAGACTTTCACCCCCACGTGCATCCCTCTCCCTCCCCAAATATATTCTGGAGAATTTGGGGAACCCCAGAAGTGATTTAGGGGGCAAGGGGGGGAGGAGAGGCAGGGAAAGCCATTGCACAAACGAGAATCCATGAACTGATGGGACGCTTCCTATGACTTTTATCTGTTTTGATTACTGTATTATTGCAACCGACCCTGTGACCTTATGGTGAAGGGTTGCTAAGACATCTTATAAACAAAATAAGTACATCTTCTGTGAGATTGCCAGGAATCTGAGGGTGTATCTCTCAGGCTGCGGTACAGTATTTGTTCTTGGTGTGGCTCTGTTGGGTTCTCAGGGGACCTGGTGGGGATTTCTACTGATAATGCAAAGTAACTTATTGCTGTGGTGTCCAACAGTGATGGATATTTTCACTTGATTCCTCCCTCTGTCTGCAGCACGCATAGCAAATAGGACACTGGACTGGTGGAATGATACTGAAGGAGTACTCCTCGGCCGAGGATTTGAATCCAGCCATCAAAGGCTAGGGATTAAGCACAATGGCCTGTACTACATATATGCCCAGATTACTGCTATACATCAGCTCCCCAACATTAACGAGGAGGTGAATGTAAGCCTCATCATCAATCATCATCCTGCCACAAGGTCTGCTCCTTCCCCTATTCTGACTCTCCCTTTGCATCTGTCTCCCACTTTGAATACAACAGTTGCAGCATTCATGGCCGTCTCATCATATCGACTGGCAAATAATGATAAACTCTCCGTGGAATTAATATCAAGCAGCTCAGTTAATAATAGCTGGTTCCTTCATGACAGTGCTAACTTCTTTGGTCTCTACCAGATCCCTGAGAAGCCTAGTTCAAAAGTAATGGGGATTAATTGCTTTCCTGTTATGCATGGAATGGAGCGAAAGCAGTAAATAACTTTCGGACAATGCTTGAGACAGTTCCTCTGGCTCAAAATTCACAGCTGTATCTACTTGGAGACTCTTGCAGCTGAAGTATCTTGGGTGAAATAGGACCAGAACTTCAATGTGAAACATGATATTAAAGTGTTGTACATGGATCTGTGTGGAAACTGGGCTAAAGTGAATAATTGATATATGTCATGCTTATTTTGCACTGTGAGCCAATCTTTGTATGTGATTGGAAAGCAAACTGGGCAGGCTGATCAGCTAGAGCTGGTTTGGGGTATCTGCCTCAGAGAATGAAGTTGGGCTTGATGACCTTTGAAGATCCTTCCACTCTTATGTTGTATATCTAAATTCACTAATAGGCAAAAAACCTTGCGGTTTAAGAATGTACCTATAGCCAACAAATATTTCTATCAAACTTTAAAAAGCACGGAAATTGGGCAGCTATAGTGAATGCACCAGGGGAGCAGGAGACCTGACCTCCTCTCTGAGATACTGTACTGCCCTACAAATTTGTCAAAATGCAAACACAATTTGGATTGGTCTTTCACAGTTCAACATCATCCAGTTAGCAGCCCAGATCTCTGCTTGGATGAATGACAAAAGTGTGTATGAATCTTCAAAAGTAGTAAGGGAGCATATTGGTGATTTGCTTCCTTTTCCTCTCTGCAAACACAATACTGTACCAACAAAGTATCTAGCACTAAGTAATAGCCCAGATCTTGGCTAGAATGTTATTTGAAATGAAAAACTAATTTATATTTTAAGTAATTTATTGTTATAACATTGTATTTTATTGACATAATATTTAAACTTTGCATTGTATTTAATAGATTTATTTTGCATTGTATCACTTTCTATGTGAAAGTCCACATATACAGAAAATGAATTGCCAAGACTATGTCTAAAAGAAAGTATGGCCAATGATGTATGTATTTCCAAGGAACATGCTGTTCTCCAGACAGTAGTCTGCAGACTAGAAAGGCTCAGCAATCAAAGGAAGTTGGTGTCACAGGGCACAGAGTACATGCATTCAGGCACAGCAATATATGTTACATATTACATCAAAAATCCAAAGGAGATCCAGCAATAAAGTGTGAACTTAAATAGAATCTCTACTTCTTCTTAAAAAAAAAAAATTAAAGAAAAATAAAATTTTTATTAAACAAAAGAAAAATAATATCTATTTCTTATAGCTTAAAAAATATTTTTGGAAGGGATACCAGGGGCCAGATAAAATTTGGAACTTCCTCTAGCCCAGCCTTTCCCAACCGGTGTGCCTTCAGATGTTGTTGGACCACAACTCCCATCAGCCTCAGCCACTGGCAATGCTGGCTGAGGCTGATGGGAGTTGTGGTCCAACAACATCTGGAGGCACACTAGTTGGGAAAGGCTGCTCTAGCCTGTCAACTACTAGTTTGCCATCAATGAGCTAGAAAGTCTAGCATTCCATGTACATATTCTTTGTTTTTTAAGACTATCTGGGCAGCTTACAAACTAAGATGAAAGAATAAATATATGAAAATGAGACGCACAGAATGGATGAACAGGAATAATAAAATCATTATAGTTCCACCATAACAATGTATAAGAGGAAATAACCTAATGCCTATGTTTGTTTTCATATGCACTTACATAATAGTAAGCCCTACTAAAGTTTACTTCCAAGTAAATTCATAGAAGGGGCTGCATATTTGAAAGTGTGTACTCACTCATGAATGTTTCTGAAGAATGTAACAGTAAAAATAGAGCATAGTTATTTGCCTTAGTATAAATTCACTAATATGCAAAAAACCTTGTAGTTTATGAATGTACGTGTAGCCCATAGATATGTCTACCAAACTTTAAAAAGCAGGGGAATTGGGCAGCTATAGTGAATGCACAGGGGAGCAGGAGACCTGAACTCCTCTCTGAGATATTGGACTGCCCTACAAAGTTGTCAAAATGCAAACACAATTTGGGTTGGTCTTTCACAGTCCAATCCACTTGCTGTGTAGCTTGGAAGAATTTGGTAACATGTGCCTCTGAGCATATGGTGAGTGGTGGCAACACCTGCCATCCCCAAAGATTGAGAATTATATTTTTGTATGTTTGTTGGTGTTCTTCTTACTTTGCTTCTTTCCTTTGTTACTAATGTTTCTACAGAGAATCTAAACCAGAAAATTTCCCCCCTCCTTATTCATCCTAGAAATCTGTGTCAAATGTATTTTTATTAATTTCAAAGCCTTTTTATTGGTCATTGTCATGTGATGGTGAAGACAGCCTTTTGTGTTTTATATTGGAGGTTATGTTCTATTTCTATTTTGGGTGCATTAACAGTTGAATCTGAAACTGCAGTTTGATGTAAAATCAGACTGATTACAATATGTTGCTACTTTAGCAATGACTCTAGTTGTTGGAAAAAAGAGCATGCATGTTTTCAGCCTGCCATGTTTAAACAACTTTATTTAAGGCAAGGTGTTCACGATCAATTAATAACATAGAGCACACCTAGAATTTTGCTAGAATATATTTCACCTCCCACTGTTTTATCGTGTGCAAATTGAGACACTTCTGAGGTCCACTGGAGACTATTCTGCAGAAGTCAGTGCCATTATTCCACAATTATGTTTGGAGTTCTTTTAGTATAAATTTTGCAAAGTGTTGCTGTACTTCACATATTCATAGAAACAAAAGCAAAAGAAAATGATTTCCTATAGGAAACTTCACTAAAATTGCAAAGTAAATCAGACATATTTAAAGTGGCCATCTGAACTATATCAACTGTCTTAATAATGTTGCTTCCTCCCGGCTAAAACAAGATCAGCACAGGACATATCTTCTTTCTATTATTTGGGCTGATTACAGGTGTTGCCACCACTCACCATATGCTCAGAGGCACATGTTACCAAATTCTTCCAAGCTACACAGCAAGTGGATTGCACTGTGAAAGACCAACCCAAATTGTGTTTGCATTTTGACAACTTTGTAGGGCAGTACAATATCTCAGAGAGGAGTTCAGGTCTCCTGCTCCCCTGGTGCATTCACTATAGCTGCCCAATTTCCCTGCTTTTTAAAGTTTGGTAGAAATATCTGTGGGCTATAGGTACATTCTTAAACCGCAAGGTTTTTTGCGTATTAGTGAATTTCCTTGCTTTTTAATCTGGGAGGTAAGAAATGGGATCCTGCACAAGTTTGCTGAGAATGGATTGATCATTTCCATGCTTATTGAGTTAAGTGGGATTTACACACACACACACACACGACAATCATGCTTAGGATAGGTGAAACTGACCACAGGGGATGGGGAAGGGAGGAGGGGGGGAGGGAGGGGGGGAAAGGCAGAGGGGAGGACTGGGATGGGAGCAGGCAGGAGGGGGAGGGGAGAAGAAGGACAGATGTGGTCATTTGCATGTTTATTGAGTTCAGTGGGATTTACTCCTGTGCAATCATGCTTTGGATAGGTAAAACTGACCGGGGGGGGGAGGGAGGGAGGGCTGGAATGGGCAGGGGAGGTGGAAGAGGGGAGGGGAGGAGGAAGGGAGGGGAAGGAGGGAAAAGGCAGGTCTGATCATTTGTATGATTATTGCGTTGAATCGGATATACTCCTATGTAATCATGATTAGGATAGGTAAAACTGACCAGGCTGGGGCTCGCAACCAAGACGTCTTCTGTATCTTTCACAGTTGGGCAGGGGGAAGGGACAATTCTACCTTGTGGTTTTTCCCATTACATTGTTGCAAGAACACCGGCACTTGGCTGACTTTCTCTTCTCCTAAAGATACAGGATCATTCTCAGGCCCTGAACCTGGCAACCCTACCTCCCACCCAAATTTAAAACAAAGCTGTCCCTGGCCACATCCACACCAGGCCTCTATTACACTTTGGACAATCATTATTTATCTATTTATTTAGTGTATTTATATACCGCCCCATAGCCGAAGCTCTCTGGGCGGTTTACAATAACTAAAAACATTAAAAACAAATATACAAATTTAAAAACACATCTTTTAAAAACAATTTAAAAGAATTTATCACGGCTTCTCTCAAAGCCATGGCTCAAAGCCAATCATGGCTTCTCTCAAAGAATCCTGGGAAGTGTAGTTAGTGAAGGGTGCTGAGAGTTGCTAGGAGACGCCCTGTTCCCCTCACAGACCTTCAATCAGAGTGGCTGACTGTTAACCATTCTCTCAGGGGAATAGGAGTCTCCTCCTAGTACCCTTCACAAACTACACTTCCCAGGATTCTTTGAGGGAAGCCATGACTGTCTCAAGTGAAATCAAGTCTGCTGTGGGTGTGGCCCTCTGATTAGCCAAGCCCAGCAGCTGGGAGGCTTTTAGAACTCTGACAGTTGGTCCTTACTGAGCATGCCCCGCGTTATAATAGGCTTCCAGCCAAAATTTCTTAAATTAATTAAAAATCAACCAGGCATTTTTTTTTAACTTTTAAACTGCAGTAGATGAAGGTCAGAGTATGGGGCAAGGTCAGTATTAGGATTACAGGTACTCTGTGAACATGGCTGATTTTTAATGAATTTCAACAGATTATGAGAACTCTGGCAGAAAAAAGTCCAAAAGGGCTCTGAGGTTTTTCTCTCTTTTTAGACTTTGAACTCTCTATTCTCTCTGACTGTTTTGTGTATCACCATGAAAATTGACAGGGTTGTTAAGCAAGCGTTTCTGAGTTCAGAGCTATACGTTTTGTAAGGTTTTGTTTTGAAATGAGCTTATGGGAAGCCTCAGAATGGCATGCGGGGGTATTTTCCATTTAACATTGCGGAATGTGAAAAATCCATGCTGGCTATAGTATACAGCCACTCTTGTGGCTGTATAATAAGATTTTTACAATAAATACCTTTTGAATCTTTGCCATGTCAACCATTATATATTGATTTGCTGTTGGAAGATCCAAGACTGGCTTTGTACACCACCTAGACTGAGAACATTGCATGATAACTTGTTTCTTTATTTAGGAGCAATTGCTTTGAAAAGACATTGTGTTTGCCCCTCTGCAGGTGCAAATTTGCACACAGAGTGGAATGATTTGGGCAATCCTTCCATCTACTTCAGTGGAAATGGATGCTTAGGTTTGCATCACTGCTACCTCCCAGCTCACAAACGATAGCAAGACATGTCAGTGCAACATACTGAAACTGAGAAAACCACATCCCCATTGGGGAACATTTTCAGAAAACATCTTGGCTGTCTATCATTCAGCAGTTTTTTTTGTGCTAAGAAGCCTATTATTTCCTCTACGTTGCTGCAGCCAGCAATGATGCCTGGAAGGTTGTTCATATGATGAAGGCACTAGGTTGCCACCACACATTACAGCTCTACCCACCCACTCCGTTTCCTTTCATCTCTCTGCATCTATTTGTCCACTTGGAAAGTGAAGCTTGTAGTCTCCTTGACTTACCAATCTGTGTGAAAGTTTGGGTCTTATGTGGTAGGGGCTTGCATGGCTGGAAACCTGAAATGGAATTTTGAAACTGAAATGTGAGTTTCCATTTTAAATGTCCTCAAAATTCAAGTGGTTTAGGATTCAATCCTATACACGGAGTAAGTCCCATCCCATTGAATACAATGCAGCTTACTTCCAAGCAAACGACCAACACATTGCAAGGATTTCCACTTGCGCAATGGGTCTTCGGCCTCCTCCCCCACTGCTCCAGAGAGTTGGGGAAACCCTGAGAACAGATTTAGGTGGATGGTGAGGGAGGAGAGGGGGAGAATATTCCCTTGTGCAATCAGAAATACTTGTGCTGATTGAACATTCACTTAACGCTACGTTGGAAACTGCCCATAGGACAGTATGATTAGACTTCTTTGCATCTCTTAATTTTGATTAACATTCATTTATTTAAATAATTTCTATACCACTTTACATTTCCCAAAAATGTAAATGTAAATATTCTTTGTAAAGTAGGCTAGTTTCTACATATACTCATATACTCCTCTCTATGCTCAAACCTAACAAGCATGACATTATCAGAGTTCAAGGACACATTTCAGTCAGCTTGATATCCAAAGCAGGGCTGGTGAAGAGTGTGGTCTTGGGAGAGTTCTAAGGGCCACATACAGATGGGGGGGCACTTGTCATACAGAAGTATGGGGGCGGTTCAGTTACTGGGCCTGAGGTTGCCCACTCCTGATTGAGAGGAATACAGTATCATACATTCATTTATTTATTATTTGATTTATATCCTGCCCTTCCTCCCGGCTGGAGCCCAGGGCACTATATAAACAGCAACATTACTCTCTCTCGCACCCAGGTTAGTCCTTACTCTATGACAGAACTGAGATGGTTTCTCATGCTAAGTGGTATTAAGCAACTTTGCAATACATAAAAATATTGCACCCAGATTCACTCTGGGGAACAAAAACACAATTCCAGTTACCACCTAGGAATACAGCACTCACTTTCTGCTATAGAGTTGTCAGGTCTCTGGTTCTTGCTTTGAGACTCTGGATTTTTGGAGTCTTCTAATGAGCCACCTTAATCTTTGGACTCTTGGCTTTCATTTTTTTAAAAAATTAAGTTTCTAGGTGGGCTGGTTCAAGAGATATGCACCAAAAAGTCAGCCGCCCTGCCCCCACAACTTCTGTAAAATGAACTTGTGATTGACAAGGCAGTAGCTAGACCCCCATTGCAAGGCCAGAAAACTTGTTTTTTCCTTATTATCTGAAAATCTCATAAATTGAGTAAGTACATAGCATTCATTCTCTTCCTTTCTTGTGTGCAGGTGGTAAACAAGGTTAAATTTTCCTGGGTTGTTGAAGCAGGCAATGTTTTGAAAATCTTCCCAATATGAAGCTTTAATCCTATACTTGCCTTTCTGGAAGTAGACCTGCAATGCTAATCCCACATACCTCGAGTAAACCCCACTGGATTCAATAGGACTTACTTTTGAGTAGGCTTGTTAGGCTTGTGCTGTAAATTAATGGGACTTTTGAGTGAACCTAGCAAAGAACTATGCTTGTGTTGTAAATATTTCTGTTCCCCTCCAATCCTATTTTTAAAGCAATTAGGCAGGGCTTACTTAGGTATCACTGTTTTTATTATGTAGGAAACTCATACAGATTTTTTTTTTAATGTTCTGCAATGACCAGCTGGTTTTGACAATAAACTATTATATGGCTGTGTATGTATTTTTACATCTCCAGTGTGTGTGTATATATGGAGTCTTTCCAACAGCCCTGGGAGGTGGGGTTGTAGACTGGAAACCAAGGCAACTCACAATAAGAAATAAATTCCTTTAAAAACTAATAATCATAAAAACAAGTATAAATAGTTGCAAACCAGCTTAAAGTGGCATGATTCTGAATTTTGCATTGGGTGAGTGAAGTTTCTTATCGCTTGACGTTGCAGTTCTGTGCACACTTCCCTGATTAAGCCTCATTGAATACATTGGGACTTGCTTCTGAGTAAACAAACATAGGATTGCACTAGAATTGTCTTTACAGGTTGTGTAAATAATAAACATCTTTGATAGTCACGCTTATATAAATATTACTTCATGCTATGTCCCAATAAATATCTGATTTTACACTATGGTTGTACATCATTCTTTTCTCTACATTTTCAGTGTGTCCTTCTTTGTTGTGGTGGTCATGATTCCCCTCTGTTGCTTTCATCCTGAGGGGCAGATTAGGCTCAGACATGGTGAGTAACCCATGGTCACCCAGTAAACTTTATAGTTCATTTCCATTTTAAAAAAATTAATTGAAACAATTTACATGCAGGCAAAGATTATTAAGTAGATCCACACAATATGTTTAAAGCACATCCAGCTCACATTAAAAATGCATGACTTCCCCTAAAGAATCCTGGGAAGTGTAGTTTCCCCCTCACAGTAATAGTTCCCACCACTCTTAACAAACTAGAGTTTCCAGGATTCTGTGGTGGGATTCATGTGCTTCAAATGTGCTTTGAAAGTGCTTTAAATGAATGGTGTGGATCTGCCCTAGGTATGATGAGCATTCATTAGTGAATTGAAAAGACCAATGTTAAAAGATACTTTTTTAACCAGGGGAACTGTTGTAGCTCAGTGGTAGGGCATATGCTTTGCATGCAAAGGTCCAAAGTTCAATCTCTGGAAAAGACTGTTGCCTAGAATTCTGGAGAGCCAATTGCGAGTCCATGTTATCACTATTCAGCAGATGATACCAAATGACCTGAGTCGGTATACAGCAGATTCCTTTGTTCTTGAAATTGAAAGAGACCCAAGGGCCACAGTGACTCTAAAATTTATGCATTTTATTTACAACATTTGTATACCACTTTATTTTTAAAAATCTCAAAGCGGTTTACAGAAGGAATTAAAACAATAAAATTATTGGCAAAACCAGTTGGACAGATATTGAAAAACATTCAAAATAATAAAACCAACAATGAGTTAAAAACAGATAAAAAACACAATAGCTTCTACAATCCTGGGTAGGCTTGCCTAAACAAGTATTTTAGCAGGTGCTGAAAAGAGTACAATGAAGGCATCTGCCTAATGTCAATAGGCAGGGAGTTCCTAAAGTGTAGGTGCTGCCACACTAAAGGACTGATTTCTTACAAGAGCAGAACAAGTACTATGTGGCACCCGTAACATGGAAAGCACGCCTTGCCTGGCAGCAAATCAGCAAACAGTGCAGATTTCAGAGGTACAGTAGGGCCCCGCTTCTCGGCGCCCCGCTTTTTGGCGTTCCACTAATACGGTGTCAGTGGGCGATCAGCTGGAGGGGTGGCTGGAGCTCCCCGCACTCCAGCTGACTGTCCCAGAGGAGTGGAAGATCTGATCTTCTCCTCCTCTGGTGCGATCAGCGGGTTAGGTTCCAGACTCCCGCACTACAGCTGATCCACTTTTTGGTGGGTTTCGCTTTTTGGCGGGGGTCTGGAACCTAACCTGCCATATGAGTGGGGCCCTACTGTATTATGTGCTGACAGGGTCTCACTCATGTCAGCAGTTGTGCCTCAGCATTCTGCACTAACTGCAGCCCCTGGGTCAGGTTGTGCTCAATGGGAATTTCTGTGACTGGCTGCCAGGATATTTTTAGTTTTGGTTTTTGGTTAGGAATCCTGATTGGCTGTGGAATGCTGAGTTTCCACCTTACTCATAGGAATTTTGTTGTGCTTGGTATGGTATTGCATTTAGGAAATCATCACTGTCTTTTGTTTTTCTTTTTCTATTTGCATTTCATTTACCTTTAATCAACAGTGGTTCCGTGTGGTCAGCTCAGTCCCCTTTAACCCACTGATGATGCACCTTGTTGTTTGCATGATGATTTGTTTCTTGCCCAATAGTGGTAAAAGAGAATTCACATACTGGGAAGTGTGGCTGCAATTGTTGTTCCCAAGCTGCTGCCTTTGAAGGTAGACCAAACCATGTGTGTTTTCTCTCTGTCAATTATTATTCAACTGGAAGTGGGTTCGCCATCAAAGTGAGTTTATAGCTGCCCACAGGGTAGACAGAAAAGGGTAGAGACTTACTCATTTCTCAGACCTCTTTCTGAAGTGAAGGGTCAAATCTGTAAAGAAATTTGGAGTAGCCACATTAAAAGATAAGGGCAGGGCATTCGAGGCAGGGGGTTGCCAACCCTTCTTGGATGTGGCTATCTTTGCAGAGGATCCCCACTCAAGCTTTACCAACAACACAATCCAAACCATATATACTCTGAGGTAAGTCCTATTGAGTTCAATGGGGTTTAGTCCCTTATGTGTTTAGAATTGCAGCCTTCAAGGGCATCCATCTTTACTCCTGAGTGCTCTCAACTAACATCTCCACAACGTTAGGCTCCTTCCTTCCTACAATGGCCTTCTGGTGACTGGCCTGGCCTGAGGGCACTTAAACCTTCTTGTTCCCTACCCAGGCTCCATCTTTTAGGTTTCTATCTAAATTTCCAATTAGAGAAATATTTTGTTTGAACTGTATGCTCTAAGCAACTGTGGTTGATGCTTAATGTCTCATGCTTAATACCACTCAGGCCCACCCCTGTGACATCACTTGGGCCCACCCCTGAAATCTCAGGGTTTTGGATGCTTCTGACCTGGCAACCCTATAAATTCAACAATAAAAAATTAAAGGAGCGGCACCCTTGCGGTGACCCAAAGGGGCAGTGACTCAAAGGGATGGTTCCCTTTGGGGTTGGCCCACCAGTAGTAGCCAGACTGCCCCTAAGTGCATATTTTACACTGCCTCTTGTCTAGTTTATTTGCTTGGATGCAAGTTGCCACCCTGGAGGAAGGGCGGGCTATATAATAAATAAATAAATGTCAATTAGCCATAGGTGTTTCTAGTCTCCTCCTCCTCCTCAAGCAGCTGTGTGTTTGCTGGCAAGGGAAGTAGAAACAGGATGGGCAGACAGATGGAAAAAACTCTATTCCCTGTCCTGGGACCCCTCATCATCAGCAACAGACAAAGCAAAGCAGTTCTTATTAACTGTACAGTATTGTTAATTTTAATACAAACACATCAATCAATAAAAAGT
Organism: Rhineura floridana; assembly: GCF_030035675.1. Taxonomy (NCBI): domain Eukaryota; kingdom Metazoa; phylum Chordata; class Lepidosauria; order Squamata; family Rhineuridae; genus Rhineura; species Rhineura floridana. Next base: position 158,031,872 of record NC_084480.1, read on the forward strand.
TATTTGAAGCAGTTTTTCATATTTATGTTTTTCCCATCCATATTTAATTCACAAACCTCATGCCACCCTTCAAAACTGCCCTTGCATTTTCAGGCATTTATACATATTCCATTTTTTTTGTTTTGAACATTTTATACATTCAGTCACACACTCAATTCCTGAAGTACAGGTGAATGCAATAATGTTTCCTTTTTGTATGAGGAACAGCTTACACCTGGATGCAAGGAACAAATGAGGGACTAAGGGCAATTTTCAAAATTTACAGTAGGGGAAGAAGCTCAAACTCTTCATTTAAACCACTAGGGGCCATTGTTTTCAAAGTAAATATCCGAAATAACTCTTTTCTCAATAGAATGTATTCGTTCTCTCCGTACACTTTCTCCAAAACCCAAAATCTTAGATCAGCTGTGGAATGTGGGCATTGGCTATAGTGGCCCACTAGAGGGGCTCCCATCCTTTTGTTCCTTAAGTTGCTAAGATGCTCTATGTAAGCTGTTCCTCATACAAAAAGGAAACATTATTGCATTCACCTGTACTTCGCTTTCGACTGCTTGTGTATATATATACAGACAATCCATTGTATTACTCATTGAGACATTTGATATTGGCACAGTACAGAAAGCGATTTGCTTGTCTTGTAATCTTATAAGCTATTATGTGAGTATTAGACTGTTCAAAAGATTTATATGCACTATGTATATGTGTATGATTTTAGATGTGTGTAGAGTTAATTTGTCCTTTTTGTTTGGTTTACCATAGCCCCTGATGAAGGCCTGTAGATAACAGGCTGAAATGCGTTGGGTTTTATTAAAAATAAAAGTTCCTTTTTTCAGCATCTTGGTCTTTGACCTCCTCTTTTTGATTTCACATCGCTATAAACACAGGAAAAGAAAAAAATGAAGTGAACAGAAATGCAGTACAGGAGGAAAAGAAATTGAGATAAAAAAAGGAAAAGAGATAACTAAATATCAAATATGAAATAAGTTGTCAATATCAAACACCAAATGCCACAGCATGTTATCAAATGCTGGCAAATAATCCAATAATATTATTGCATGCTAGTTGTATATAGACTTTCAAATACCGCCAAATATTGAAGCCAAACATCCTTGTATATCAAATATTCTGTGACAATTGGAAAATATGCAATTACATAGAAAAAAGCTGGTGAATATTTGACTTCACAGAAGAAAAAATTACAGAAGATAATTTGGAGTGAAATGACTGGAAAGAAACCAGTTTTCAGCTCTACTTTAGCTTTGACATGAAAAGCTCGCGATAAAAGCCTCAGTTGAGATCAAACTAGATATGACTGTTTCCTGACTCCAAACTGAGCAGAGCAGAGAGAGCTGTCTCAGTTGGTCCACAGCACACCGCATACCAGTGGGACTCTCAAATTTACCCTGAAGTAGGACAGGACAAAGCACAGGCCACTCCAAAACAAGTAGTCAGAAACAAAAGGTAGAAGAGAGTATGAACGGAAGAATACTCCAGTGGGTGTGACCTGCAAGGTGTGTGCCATGTTTGTTTTCTTGCCTGATAACAACATGGCGTACACCTGCAACAAGTGCAAGCTCGTGGCACTGTTGGAAGAAAAAGTGAGAGGCCTGGAACAGCAGGTGGCCACACTGAGGACTATAAGAGAAGATGAAGAGTTCTTAGTATCCCTTTCTCCTCATCCATGTGGGAACAAATGAGACTGCCAAACGGAACTATGGAGAAATCACATCAGTCTTTGAAGCTCTGGGAAGGAAACTCAAGGACTTTGGGGCCCAGATAGTTTTTTCATCCATCCTTCCAGTACTTAGAAGAGGAGTAGAAAGGAAAAGAAAAATACTCCGTGCAAATGAATAGCTGTGAAGGTGGTGCCGATGTGAGATATTTGGATTCTGGGACCATGGGCTATACTTCCTAGAAGATGGACTGCTGGCAAGTGATGGGTTGCATCTCACAAGGACTGGGAAGAATGTGTTTGGCACAGCATGGAGAAGTTCATCAGGAGGGCTTTAAACTGACTCCTAAGCAGGAGGGAAACGTAAACTTGGTGGTAACGACTGATGATGGCTTGTGCACAGTAATGGGAACAGAGATCTGCTCTAATAGGACCCAGTAACAGTCCTCAGAAAAATGTAGTAAGGAAGCCAAGCCACAAATCACATGGTCTTTGATGTCTGTATACTAATGCACAGAGCATGGGAAACAAGCAGGACGAACTTGAATTCTTAATACAGGATTACGACTTGATAGGTATAACTGAAACTTGGTGGGATGACTCCCATGACTGGAATACAGCAATTGAAGTATATAACTTGTTCAAAAAGATCAGAAGGAATAAAGAGGGAGGTGGAGTCGCGCTATATGTTAAAAAGATATATCCCTGCACAGAAATACAGGACGATGAGCTTGGTAGCTCCACCGAAAGTATCTGGATTAAAATTAATGGGGCAAGTAATAAAAGGAATGTGGTGCTTGGAGTCTACTACCAACCACACAATCAAGGAGAAGACGAGAATGTAACTTTTGAAAAGCAAACTGCCAATGTTTTGAGGAGGCATGATAATGGGGGACTTCAATTATCCTGATATCCGTTGGAAGACAAATTCTTCAAAAAATTTCTGACTTATGTTGGAGATAACTTTCTCCTACAGAAAGTGGAGGAAGCAACCAGAGGATCAACTATCCTGGACTTGATTCTAACCAATAGAGATGATTTGGTGGATGAAGTGGCAGTTACAGGAACTCTAGGGGAAAGTGACCATACTTGAATTCTTGATTTTAACAGAAGGAAAAGCTGAGAGTAGCCATACGCGCACCCTGGACTTCAGGAAAGCTGATTTTAATAAACTCAGAACAATTGTGAGTAGGGACCTGCTTTCCGGAGCTTCCCTTCTCGGCGCTTTGCTAATGCGGCAGTTTTGAATTGTATCCATGTTCCATATGTTCGGCGCTTGTTCCGTTTTTGCAGCGATTTTGCGATTTTGCAATATGACGCAAAGAGCTTGGAAAAGCGAGGTGCTGAGTGCACAAATTGATGGTGCCCAACGCCCTGAGCGTGTTGTCAGAGCTTGGAAACATTCCTTTTTTAGACTACAATTGGGCTGATGGGAATTGTAGTCCAAAAAAGAAACGTTTCCAAGCTCAGCAGCTGAGTCCAAGAAGGGCGTCCGGCGCCATTTTATTGTCAAGGGAGGTGGCGGAGGACAAACGAGCGCGAGAGTGAACAGGCAGGGGGGAGAGCAAGCGGGCAAGGGAGGGACGAGTGAGCAAGGTGGTGGAAGGCGAGCGAGCAAACAGGCAGGGGGAGGGCGAGCGGGCAAGGGATGACAAGCGAGGGAGGTGGCAGAGGGCGAGTGAGCTCACAAACAGAAAGGGGGGAGAGTGAGCAGGCAAGGGGGGAAAGAGCAAGGGAGGCGACAGAGAGCATGCGAGCAAACAGGCAGGGGAAGGGCGAGCGGGCAAGGGGGGATGAGCAAGGGAGGCAGTGGAGGGCGAACAAGTGCGTGAACAGGCAGGGGGGAGGGTGAGCGGGCAAGGGGGGATGAGCAAGGTAGGCGGCAGAGGGCAAGCAAGCGGAGGCTGCCACGGAACGGGAGCACTACTCCCCCACCATAACAAGGGCGAGTGAGTGAGCAAGCGGGGGGGAGAGGGCGATGCACAGAAAAGCGGAACATTGATCAGCTGTGCCACAGGGAGCTTCAGGGGCCAAGCACTGTCAGCTGGAGCTCCCCACACTACAGTTGATCGATGTTCCGCTTTCGGCGGTTTTTGCTTTTCGGCGGGGGTCTGGTCCCTAACCTGCTGTATAAGTGGGGCCCTACTGTACGGTTCCATGGCAAGTGACCCTAATGAGAAAAGGAGTCCAAGATGGGTGGGAATTTCTAAAAAGGAAATTCTAAAAGCACAATGGCAAGCAATTGCAACAAGGAAAATAGGGGGAAAACAGCAGAAGAAGCCAATGTGGCTTCACAAAAAGCTTAGAGATGACCTGAAAACAAAAAAGGACACATACAGGAAGTGGAAAGAAGTTCAGGCTACAAAGGAAGAGTACAGGCAGGTATCACAGAATTGCAGGGATGGCGTCAGGAAGGCTAAACCTGAGAATGAACTGAGGTAACCGAGAGATGCTAAAAGCAACAAAAAAGCTTTCTTACTAAAAACAGAAAAGAAATGATGGCATAGCTACTAAATGAGGATGGCAAAATGATAACCGATGACAAAGAAGTGCTCAATTCCCACTTTATGACCCTCACAGGAAACATGAAGTGGAAAGGGCAGGAGCTTGAGATTGATAAACAAACAGTCAAGGAATACCTAATCACTTTGAATGAGTTCAAATCTCCAGGGCCCGATAAACTACATCCTAGAGTATTGAAGGAACTGGCTGAAGAACTCTCAGAACCGCTGTCTATTATCTTCGTGAAATCCTGGAAGACTGGTGAAGTGCTGGAGGACTGGAGGAGAGCTAATGTTGTCCCTATCTTCAAAAAGGAGGAACCAGGGAACTACAGACCTGTCAGCCTAACATCAATCACTGGAAGAACTCTGGAGCAGATTATAAAGCAGTCAGTCTGTAAGCACCTTGAAAACAATGCAGTGATTACTAGGAGCCAACATGGATTTATGAAGAACAAATCCTCCCAAACTAATCTTATGTCGTTTTTTGATTGGGTAACCTCCCTTGTAGACTGTGGGAATGCTGTGGACATAATGTATCTCGACTTCAGCAACGCTTTTGACAAAAGGCCCCATGATATTCTGATTAGCAAGCTAGCTAAATGTGGGCTGGATGGAACAACTATCAGATGGATCCACAGCTGGCTCCAGAATCGTACAGTATTCAAAGAGTTCCTCAAATGGTTTCTTCTCAAACTGGGCAGAAGTTATGAGTGGGGTACCACAGGGCTCAGTCCTGGGCCCAGTGCTCTTCAATATTTTTATTAACAACATGGATGAGGAGGTACAGAGCATGCTTATCAAATTTGCAGATGATACAAATTGAGGGGCACAGCTAATACCGTGGAAGACAGAAACAAAATTCAAAGGGACCTTGATAGGCTGGAACATTGGGCTGAAAACAACAGAATGAAATCCAACAGGGATAAATGCAAAGTTCTACACTTAGGAAAAAGAAACCAAATGCACAGTTATAAGATGGGGATACTTGTGTCAGCAATACGACACGTGAGAAGGATCTTGGAATTGTCATTGTTCACAAGCTGAATATGAGCCAACAGTGCAATGTGGTTGCAAAAAAGGCAAATGCTATATTAGGCTGCATTAACAGAAGTATAGTTTCCAAATCGCGTGAAGTATTAGTTCCCCTCTATTCAGCACTGGTTGGGCCTCATCTTGAGTACTGCGTCCAGTTCTGGTCTCTGCACTTCAAGAAGGATGCAGACAAACTGGAACAGGTTCAGAGGAGGGCAACAAGGATGATCAGGGGACTGGAAACAAAGCCCTGTGAGGAGAGACTGAAAGAACCGGGCATGTTTAGCCTGGAGAAGAGAAGACTGAGGGGAGATATGATAGCACTCTTCAAGTTCATGAAAGGTTGTCACACACAGGATGGCCGGGATCTCTTCTCGATAATGGGCTCAGGTTGCAGGAAGCCAGATTTCGACTGAACATCAGGAAAAACTTCCTAACAGAGCCATACGATAATGGAACCAATTACCTATAGAGGTAGTGGGCTCTCCGACACTGGGGGCATTCAAGAGGCAGCTGGACAGCCATCTGTTGGGAATGCTTTGATTTGGATTCCTTCATTGAGCAGGGGGTTGGACTTGATGGTCTTAGAGGCCCCTTCCAACTCCACTATTCTATGATTCTATGATGGTGGCAGCCATGTTTGCCCTGCCTCTTGTAGAAAGTGAGAGATATTTTAACACCAAAAAGGGAGCATGAATAGTAGAAGGTGAACCTTTTCCACTTCCCTGCCTTATCTCACTATGGCCCCTCAGAGGGGAAATAAACATGATTTCTTACCCAGGGCCAGCACCAGCCTGCTCCAGTCCCACGACCCTGGAATGAAACCCCTGGCGCATCCCACCTACCTCTCTTGTTCCTGTAAATGACATGTGCACTGTGTGCGTATGCCTACCATCAACCAAGATGGTGGCAAGGGCATTAGCCCCTTAGGGAAACCTCTGCTGCCATCTAGGTTAATGGCAGGTGTGTACACACAGTGCGCACGTCATGTACAGAAGTGATAAACTATATGAGGAGGAGGTTCCTGGGAGATCTGTGGCAGGGTCAGCAGCTGCTGCTGCTGCAGGTCTCAGAACAGGAGCACTATATTGTCACCCGAAGGAGGGGCTCCTTGCCCCCTCACTGAGCTATAGTTCCTGTAGTTCTCTGGGAAGAGGGATTGACTGTTAAACCACTCACTTCTGTGAGGGGAAGAGGAGTCTCCTAACAACTCTCAGCATCCTTAACAAGGTACATTTCCCAGGATTCTCTGGGGGAAGCGGAGACGGGGCCTAACATTTACATGCTGACTTTAAAATTGGTGCTAGAAATCTAGCGCCTGCCCCAATGAAGTAACTCCTACAACATCTGCATAAGCATTTGCTGTTGAGCAATGATGAGCAGGAGGCTGAAGACAACAATGGCCATGAAAGCTAGAAAAAACATGTATGTGTACCTCTGAGAAAGCAAGCTGGGTCTTGAGTACTTCCTCAGAACCTGCTGTACAAGATGATATTTTAAACTGGTATACTTTTTCAGTTATATATATATATGTTCTATGTTATCTACCTTGGGTGCCTTTAGAAAGTGGAAAGGTAGGCTATAAATTGTTTTCATAAATAACAAAATAAGGAAATATTAGAGGCATGACTAATCAGATTGGGCCTATTAAAAAGCAGCTCACCCGTCTATGCTTGCAAGCGTTGCTGTTTACTCTGGGCTGTAACATGATTCATGTAGTTGGAAGTTTATCTAGAGCAACTTCCCACTGGAGAAACCACTAGAAGGCAAATAGCTTCTGGCCTCACACAGCACAACTTTAATTTTGAATAAAACTCTTTTTTGCTGCTGCTTTCGATTTAAAGCGTACAGAGGGGCAGTCCCTACTTTAGGGTTCTTCCCTGTAGTAAAATACGGAAATATTCCATATACACACACACTGGAGATGTAAAAATACATACACCCCATATAACAATTTATTGTCCAGTTGGCCACTGTAGAACATTTTTTTAAATATTAGTTTCCTGCCAAATAAAAGCAGTAACACTATTTTTTTTTAAAAAAGAGGATCGGCGGGGAAAAGGTTTACAACACAATCCTTTTCTCACTCATAAGTCCCATGTCTACTCAAAAGTAAGTGCTACTGAATTCAATGGGGTTTACTCCCAGACATGTCGAATTAGCATTGCAGCTTTACTCCCAGAAAAATTTAATATTGGGAAGATTTTCAGAAGAGGTTATGAATAAGACAAATAAGCTGCCCTCTTATTTGTCCAGTAAAATGTAACCTTGTTTGACTCCTAATTAGGAAAGCATAACTGCAGCATGTACACTTTTAAAATTCTCTTCAAAAATTATTTGAAAGCTAAATATATGCCATTTTTGCAAGTAATTAAAAAAACCCTGCATGTACACTTTTATGCCAACCAAGATCCTGCTGTGATCTTCTGTTGTAGTGCAATCCTACACATGTTTACTCAGAAGTAAGTCCCAATCCTGTACAAAGTACTCTTTAGCCTGCTGAAAGAGACAAACAGGAAAAGGAAACTGTTCTCAGAACCTGAAATGAGGTTTAACTATTGCTATTGTCAAGCACAACCCTGACTTCACTTATTGGCTAAAAAACTGAAAGCAGGCGGTGCTAACAGAAATTGCAGGGGGGGAGTTGACATTTTGGTTTATATCTTTTGACCCAAACCTCCTAGAAACTTAGTTTTTAAAAAAATGAAAGCTAAGAGTCTAAAGATTAAGTGAGTCACCCAGAGATCTGGAGAGACCCAAAAAAACCAGAGTCTCCCGGTGAAAACCAGACACCTGGCAACCCTACTGGAGAGGAAGCATCAGCCGGCAGATGGGCTGCCTTATCATGTGATCCTTACCCTATGCCACGCCAACCCTTCTTATGACTGTAACCAAGGGACAATAAAGTTGAGGCCTTGTTTTTCCCCAGTCCTATCTTTGGGTATAATTGGCTCTTGGATGCACACTTCGTATGCATTAAGACAAGAAGCATTGCCCCTTTATTGTGATATGAGAAAAGCAAAGAACAGACATATCCTAGGAAAGCTGGCTGACAGACATACATTTTGGATTCCACAAGCAATGTCGAAAATGCCACCTCAGGCTCAAGCAAAAGAGCAGCAATGCACCCATTCTGATCCAGTGTGTGTTAGAATGTAAGCTCTTGTTACCTAACAAGTGTTGTCAGACACTGGATGGGAGGACTCGTATCCTGCTATGTAAAGACTGGTTTGCTGCCTCTAAATAGCCACCACAAGCTAGAACTGGCAATAGGATTTTCTGGGGCCATCTATAAGAAGCAAGAATAGTCCAGATCAATAAAGTTTGCTGAGAGGTTCTGAAGTTCAAAATCACCCAGCTCTTAGGTTGCAATGGGGCATATGCTCATTATCATCATCGTATGTATGGGACTGGCTTGACTTGGTTCTCTATTTTGGCTGTTCTGGTTTCCACCAGTTGGCAATATGTTTAGTTTCTGGCCACAGCAAAGAAGAGCAGGAGGATGTGGGGAGGCCAGTGACTTTCAGCTGGTCTCCCCTCACCATCATACACCCACTGAGTTTAGGAAAAGAAAAGCACTGTTTTTTCTTTTCCAACATGTGCAAAATTATTATTTTTGTATCATAAACACACACACAGGGTCCTCAAAATGTCAACTGGAAAAAAAAGCCAAAAGTGGAAAGGAAAAGAACTCTCTCAATAATGCAAATATATTCTAGCACAATCATTATGGTGACTGGTGAGGGTGGGGAAACGACCCATTGTCTATTCCTGAGAGACACGCTATGAATAATTCTACTGTAAATGTTTTCAGCATTTAATGAAAAATAGATCAATCTGGTTTGCAAATATGGGGGCGTTTGATTGTAATTTATAGGTGTTCATATATATTTTACAGAGGGGTAGCCATGTTAGCTTCTTACATAAACGTATACACACACGTGTCTTATGGCACTTCAGAGACTAGCAGATTTATTATAAGCTTTTGTGAACTGGAATCCACTTCCATTAGATGCATGCTCTCCCCAGGTAGCAAACTGGTGTGCATACACAGGTGATTGTAGAGAAAAAAATTCAAATAGTGGTGATACGCCTTGCAGTTCATAGCCTTTTAGCTCCACTACAGACACAATATGTATAGTTTAAACAACAATAAATATGTTGATCTTTAAAGTGCCACGAGACATTGCATGAATATCTGTATTTCCACCCCAGGGAGTAGTGACTCAGAATATGTAAAATGAAAGTTTCCTTTTCATAGTCTGGGTTGTTTGGACCCAGTAAATGCAATTGCAGCCCAAGGGGAAATCCACTTGGAGCAGCATCTTGGTACAGAGTTACATACGCCAAACTCATTTGGCTCCTGTGTATCTAAGAGCCCCTCTAGTGCCTAGTTGGAGAACTGCACTTAAAGTAAACCAACATTCTTATTAATCCACTCTCAAAGTGTATTCACACATTCAGGAAGGAAGGAAACCTTGGTACACCTTATATTGTTTATGGTTCAGCATCTGGGTAAGGTATGTTAGCCACAAGTGTTGAGAAGGAAAAGAATTGACTCCAATAATTATGATCACATCTACCCCACTGTGTAAAAGCAGCAGCAAGCAAATCAATTTCTGGCTATTGTGCTTCTTTTTGCAATCTTAGTATGTAGCTGTGAGATCTGAAAAACCCAAACCCATTTGGCTTATTATAAAGTGATTACAGTGTATTAGACTTAAGGGTATCTTAAGTCATCTGACCACCATCTTCCTTCACCTTTAAGATGGTACATGAGGGTTTTTAAGGCTTTGAGGCTCTGGTACCAGTGAGCCAGAAGAGCATGGAAAGGGTTCTCAGAGTTTGAAGCCTGCTTGCCCAAATAAGTGGAAGGTGGAGGACTGAAAATCAGGCAGCTGATTTTAGTGTCATGAAAGGGCAACAAATGGTCAGTTCTAAGTTATTATTGTATTTTTACTGCCAGGGAAAGGTCTTCTGAATCAGAAAACCATAACCTTGAATTTGGTGGGGAAGAGGGCATATTTGCAGCTTTGCAGCAAATTGTATTGGGCTTCCCTGTGCAAAGTAGTAATCAGGGCTACATGTTTAGCCAGGTTACTTCCTCAATTCTTTGATAATATTTTGCATTAGGTGATATCAATAAAACATTTTCTGAATAGAATTAAAAAAACACGCTGAAGTTGTATAATTTCTGGGTAAACTGGCTGACACTCTGGTAAACAACCAATATATTGCAGGCTTTAAAGCATTCCAAAGTGATTAAAATATTTAATTTGCGCCTTAATCCTTGTTCTAAGAATGCTGTAGTTGTTCATCTTCTGGCAAAACACTCTCTTCAAATTTAAAAGTATGAATGATCATTATCTGATGAGAAAAGCCATTTAACACATGACTGGTGCATAATTTCATTGACTAGTCCAGTCTAGCAGAATATCCTAGTCCAGAGTGTTCCCGTTGGAGTTAAAAGGGATTACTCCATTTGAAATTTGATTCCCAATAATATAACAATTGGGTCAGTAAAATGACTCCCTCTCTGGTCCAAAATTATACTCCTTAAAGGAAGAATGCTTCAGCTAATCACGGTAGATTTTTGTGTGGTTAAACTATGAACACCACTCAGACCGAGATCTCAAAATAAATTCCTGGATTCGGAATTTTTAATTTCAAGTAAAAACAATAAAGGTTCCTATGGCACATTAAAGTTAACACATTTATTATGGCAGAAAGTTTTCATGGACTCAAGCCAACTTGCTTTCTCAGATCTGTGAACTTAATTTGCAGGTATATAACAGAGAAAATTATAAGGTGGGAGTTGAATGGCAATGAGATTCAAAATAATGCAATTGGTAATAATTAGCTTTAATGCATGTTCAAGAGGCATCTCCTTTATAGTAGCTGATTGGTAATAATTGGTGAGGCGAAGAGGAATGGTGTGATTTGAGGATGAAAGGGAATGCCCAAGGGCCCCAGAAACCTGGAGATGGCCCTGGTAGTAATATAGTAGAGAAAAGCTGGACTAGCTGATAGATTGGCTGTGTTCACATTTAACATGAATATTTAGCAATGACATGCATGAGGAGGAATGAGCTACCCCAAGCCTTAGGCCCCAATTGAACTGTTTGAAAGGTAACTAGAAACTTCAGTGTCTTCAAAGTGCCGTGGGCAGACTACTAAAATAATAACACTACTGGATCAGAAATAGGGATTGGGAAGAAATTAGATTTAGATTTAAAGCTGAATCTATGAAATCCACTTTCCATGGGAACCAAAACACAGACATCCTTTGAAATTCACACGTATCTGAATTTTGCAATACAGTTCCCAGATTAACCAATTTTGCAATACAGTTCCCAGATTAAGCAATGTTTACAAAAATATATTAGGGGGAAATGTGCATAAAAATGAATATATTCATGAGGAGAGTGTTCTTGCACTCAGGTCCTGCTCGCGGGCTTCCCCCAGGCACCTGGTTGGCCACTGTGAGAACAGGATGCTGGACTAGATGGGCCACTGGCCTGATCCAGCAGGCTCTTCTTATGCTCTTAAGATATCCTACCAAATGCATATCAGGAGAATTTGCTTGCAAAAATGTGTACTTTAGTGAAAACTACTTACAAAAATGAGCTTATTAGGAGAAATCTATATTAAAATGCTGAAGACTGCAGCTCACATAAGCAAATGTTTCTCCACAGAAAAGACGTTCCCAGCAAATAGAGAACTAGCAGAGAGAAGCCTAGACTAGAATCCTATTCTCCATTTCTGATGTGCACTTTTTTGGGGGGGGCAGGAAACTTTTTTTATTTGGGGGAACAGTTATATGAACACCCACTTGTAGCTTCAAGTGATATGGCCCAGATTCAGATTTATCATTTTAGTGAGGGCAAAGCCACAGGCTCCCATGCAACCTTTTTTTGTCATGGGAATTATTTGTAGGAATGTTCTGGTGACGTAAAAAAGTCTCATGACTGAAAGTGACTGTCAGTCTTTGCTTAGTGGAACTCCCCACCTACTGTGAACTAAGAAAAGTCTGTCTTCTCAAACGGTGCGTCCCATGACAAAGAGGAACAAAGTTTTCTGTGCTTAAACCTCAATGCTTTTTTTCCCTAAACTCAGTGGGTTTGTGATGCTGACAGGATGACCAGAGACTACTGGTGGAAACCAGAACAGCAGCCCCCAAAGTCCCAAAAGGAACTGCTCTCTCACATACTGGAAAGGATTCTTGGTTTCTGTGGAGAGCCAGCAAAGCCTCTTCTGGTCTGTCTTCTGCTCTCTACAAACCAAGAGCTGTAGTGGCTGCAGAAATCTCATTTGATTGTTTGATGGGGGGGGGGAAGTGAACTTCAATACTTGTTTATCTGGACTGTCCTTGTTTCATGTTTAGTATGGGCCTGCCAGGTCTCCAGGTGAAGAGTGGGCATTCAGATCCCCACCTTTTGGACTCCTTGGCCTCTCAGCTACTTCTGCCAGGATGTCCTTGTGTCCTACTTGACAGTTCTGTATTTGAAGGCCTCCTCCCAGTGGCGTACCTGACACCTGGTATGGATCATTTTTTAACACCCCGATGCTCTATACGACAAAATTATTTTCAGTAATACTCATGAAATGAAATAAATAATAATGGCAAGAAAAGAAACGCAGACAGTGAAAATTTTCTTTTATTGAACTTTGTATATATAATCATGCCAGTACAAAAATAAAAAAATAAGAAATTTAAAATATTACAGTACAAAAAAGTAATGGATTAATGCTTTTTAATTACATCAATGTATTTTTTGAAAAAAGGGAAAAAACATACCTATATATTGGTCTGTCGCAGTAATGAATAATAACATTACAGTTTCTGTTTTCGAGTCTTAACTTCTGCAAATTTGTCAATGACTTCGTCAAAATAATAAAATTTAAAAAATCAGAATGAGATGCCTGCTGTTAGCACTTCTGCTTTTGTATCCTGTGTCCATGATCTTGTCCAGCTCCACAACAGATACGAAAGCAAGAGGGTGAAGAAAAGATGCTCCCACTCATTCCGGAGAATTCTTTTTTTAAAAAGCCAAATAAGACCTACCCACCCCCCACCCTGCTGGCAATCTCTGGCAAGTGCAGCACATTCTGGGAAGACACACTAAAGGCATCTCATATCTGGCTTTGCCCCTGGCTCTGAGAGATCGGCTAAACTTGACACAAACATCATGGGCTAAGCCAGCCACAAGTACCTCAGTGTTTTATTCTCTTTGGACCCCCAGAGCAACAAAAAAGACATTGCTCTAGGCTACAGCAATAAATGCAGATATGTTGGCAATTTAGTTTTAAGGAACGAGAACCCCCAATCTTCAGGGTTGGTTTGTTTTCAGATGAGGGAGGAACGGGGGGGGGGGGAAGACCAGGGCCCACCTAGACAGTGTTTGGAGCATCTGTCCATTTACATGGCCCTCTAATATGCCCTGGAGAGAGAGGGCTACTAACCAGCACCAGGTGGCTCCCTGACCCAAGAAAAGCCACCCAAGCATGGCGCTTAAGAATCTAGGCAAATGCTGCTCCTCTGCTAGGAGGCCACATTTGAAGTAATACTTTCCATTTACAATCACAGAATAGTAGAGTTGGACGGGGCGTATAAGGCCATCGAGTCCAACCCCCTGCTCAAGGCAGGAATCCAAATCAAAGCATTGCCAACAGATGGCTGTCCAGCTGCCTCTTGAATGCCTCCAGTGTCGGAGAGCCCACTACCTCTCTAGTAATTGATTCCATTGTCGTATGGCTCTAACAGTTAGGATGTTTTTCCTGATATCCAGTTGAAATCTGGCTTCCTGCAACTTGAGCCCATTATTCCATGTCCTGCACTCTGGGACGATTGAGAAGAGATCCCGGCCCTCCTCTGTGTGACAACCTTTCATGTACTTGAAGAGTGCTATCATATCTCCCCTCAGTCTTCTCTTCTCCAGGCTAAACATTTCTGGTTCTTTCAGTCTCTCCTCACAGGGCTTTGTTTCCAGTCCCCTGATCATCCTTGTTGCCCTCCTCTGAACCTGTTCCAGTTTGTCTGCATCCTTCTTGAAGTGCGGAGACCAGAACTGGATGCAGTATTCAAGATGGGGCCTAACCAGTGCTGAATAGAGGGGAACTAATACTTCACGCGATTTGGAAACTATACTTCTGTTAATGCAGCCTAATATAGCATTTGCCTTTTTTGCAGCCACATCACACTATTGGCTCATATTCCGCTTGTGATCAATGACAATTCCAAGATCCTTCTCACGTGTCGTATTGCTGAGCCAAGTATCCCCCATCTTATAACTGTGTATTTGGTTTCTTTTTCCTAAGTGTAGAACTTTGCATTTATCTCTGTTGAATTTCATTCTGTTGTTTTCAGCCCAATGCTCCAGCCTATCAAGGTCCCTTTGAATTTTGTTTCTATCTTCCACGGTATTAGCTATGCCCCCCAATTTAAAAATGCTGTGCTTCAAGAGCGGCCAGATAAGCATGGCACGGGGCATAGTGGCCAACTCATGGCACCATGTCAGATGTCCATGCTCTCCCAAAGATTCTAGATTCCTGCACACTTGTCACCTTTGCACTAAAACAACCCCCTCCTCTCCTCTGCTGGGAAGACAGAAGACTGGCTGCATCAGCAAAAGAGCAAGATTTTGCTTTTGGTCAGAATTTCCTACCCACTATGCCCCCCCCCCAGTGCAGCTTCGGCTATGCTATTTTGTGGAGTTACTAGACAAAACACATTCACTTTGAAAGGTGCTGCCAGGAAGCGCCTGGTTCTAGCACGGACCTCTAAGGAATGGGCTGGGTAAGGTTGCCATTTTCCAATTGTGGAAGAAATGAGGGTAACTCTGTTCCTCAGGGAAAGAAAGCAGGATGGGAGTTGCAAGTGCAGCTTCTGACTATGAGCAAAGAGGGCCTGTGCTTGCCCTGGTGCCTCCTGGCAGCCTGTTGCCGGTCAGGCTGGAAGGGCATTCTTAAGAAGTTTACAGGTTGAGTTCTCTCACTCCTTTTGCCTGCAGATCAGGCCAAACCTCAAGCATGTTGGGAGGGGCACAATTTAAAGCAACACTACTTGGACCTAAAGCTTGTGGCATACACAAGGCATGCACAACTCCTGCAGCAGAGAAGGGAGGAGAGAGTGCAGGCTTGGGCAGGGGCAAGAGGATTGCCCTGACCCGCTCCAGTCTCTCAGACAGGCTTGAGGCAAAGTCACAAAGAAGCTGCCAGCGGCAGTCCAGCCCCAGAGAACACTGGCATTGGTGAACTGCTTTTGCCCTTTTGAGTCCCAAAGCCACATGTTTATGCCCTGTTCTGCTTTGCAATAAAGCAAAGAAGGCCTTGGCCCCCCTGCAATACATATGCCACCTTCCTGGAGTTTTTCGCTGGGGGAAATCCAAGAAGGGCTTGCTATACACTTCTCCTCCACCCCCAGATCTCTTCCAGGTCTGAAGCTGCAGTGCTCGGCACAGAGGTGCGTTGCAGAAAACTGAGCCCCTCTCACCGTTAGCCCCCGCTCCACTTTGCCTCACCCGTAATAAGCTCCGTGGGAGTCCCGCAGCCTTGTCCCCCGGGCCGGCTCCTTCCTGCCAGGCCCACCGCTGCATACACTGCAACAGCCGGGCAGGGGGGCTTCGCGGCGGCCCTTTCCTCCCCCCCTCGTCCCCCCCTTCGGAGCCGAGGAAGCTCGGCATGGCTCGGGCGCTGCTGGCGCTCCTGTTATGCCGGGGCTCCGGGGTCGCGCGTGGCCCTGTCCAGGCGCCCGTCGGGCTCCAGCTGCCTTTACGGAGCGGGCCGCTGAGCTCACCGGAGCTGCGGGCGCACCGCTCGGCCGAGGAGCAAGACGAGCCTGGCGGCGGCAGCTCCCTCGCTCGCATGCTGCACAACCTGCGTGACAAGTCCCGGCAGGGCTGCCACGTGGAGCCTCCGGCCCGGAGACAAGCCCAGGCGAGAGGCAGCAGCGCAGGCTGGCGCCCTGTGCGATGACGAGGGGGCAAAGCTTGCAAACGTTACTTTTTTGAACTACATCTCCCATCAGCCCAATCCAGTGGCCATGCTGGCTGGGGCTGATGGGAATTGTAGTTTTAAAAAGTAACTTTTCCAAGCACTGCGCGGGGCAGGGGGACAACGGTTTGTAGCAGAACAGACAATGCACCCCCTTATTAAGTGCGCCCGGGGCGGGATGCACGGGCCGACCCACGCCCTCCGCCCTCCCTTGGTACGCCACTGCTTCAGTGTAAACATACTGCATTCATGTCGATTCTGATTTATGGCGACCCTATGAATAGGGTCTTCATGAGGCTGAGAGGCAGTGACTGGCCCAAGGTCACCCAGTGAGCTTCATGGCCATGTGGGGATTCGAACCCTGGTCCCCCAGGTCGTAATCCAACACCTTTAACCACTACACCACACTTGCTCTCACAATAGCACTGAAAGCAATTGAAAATTTTCACCCTTTCAGAGTGACAGCAGCGCTCCTTGAATTTGCTTTATTTTCTGCCTTGCGATGTCCCATTCATTATGTGATTGGGATTGTCCATGTGAGTGACATTCTAAGGGGCTTTGGGGAGAATATTTCACTTGCCTTTAAAGCACTACTTTTGAACCAAAACATAGGTGTATAGTTTGTGGCTTGCTGCAACATCAAATTCTTCCAGTGATGGGCTTCTGGAGCATGCATATACTATGGCGCATGCATAGACTCCCTGATGCCATTACACTTGAACAACTCGGGGACAACCCTATCTTGCACAAAAAAATTCAAGGTTTTGTGAAAAATTGTTATTTTGGGGGGGAGGGGTGTCCCCTTGGTCTTGATTACAAAAAAAAAGAGGTAAACACTGCAAGAAAATGGGAAGGATAGTGAACTTGTACCGGTATTGCATAGTAATACCAGTTAGTCTCTTCCCCACCCAAGGATCTGTGTTGCTTCATAGAAAGTAATGCTCAGCCTGAAGTTGTCTTCTTCCACATTTCTCAGTGCTATTGATGCTGAAGTGCATCATTTCAGCTCAAGCAACTTTTCACCTCCCCTCGCTCCACTTTTAAGCATGCTCCAGCCGTATCACAGGCCACAGGAAATCCTCTCTGTGATGCTAGCAAGCCCCCTCTGATGCGGTTTTGACTGAAAGGAAGCATGTGAGAGGCACAGCAGAAGCTACATGAGTTGGTGTGCTAGCATTGCAGTTATCTACAGCTTTCACTGCCACACAGTTTCAAGTGATCCTAACGTTTATTCTTTACCCATCATTTTCCTGATACCGCAAGGCAACACTTGCTGTTTTACAGTTTTCATAACTATGCAATACAGAAAACAATAAACCACACACAGCCCTCCAGTGTCGCAATTAGTTAATGTTAGACTGAAATTACTGCACCCCCTCTTTGATTACTCCAAAATGTGAAAAGTCAGCCTTGCTGCATTTGGGGGTGGGAGCAAGGTGGGGAGGAGGATCCTGCTCTTCTGCTGAGTGGGACCCTTGACCTCTGCCCTGTCCTGTACTGATGGCACCACTTTCCCTTCCCCTGTAATTATCATCCCTAGTTGCTCACTTTATTTTGGTTCGTTTAGCATTGGAAAAACAGCAAGCAGTATCTTCTGAGGCAGTTAATACAACATATAAACTCTATTCAGGTTTTCAGTCTCGCCACCAAAAGAGTGTGATGTAGCAAATGTATAATGAAGAGTCAGCTTCCCAACTTTGAAGATGCAGAGGTGGGCAGAGCTCTTCACTACATTTGTATGGCGATCCCTGCCATATTCCCAGTTCCACAAATGGGAGAAGGCTGGGGGCTGTTTGGCAGCTGTGTGGCCAAGGTGCCTGGAGAGCCTTGGCCATGTAAGCACTGGTGACAATTCCCCACTTCCCATGGCCTTTTTATCCAGCAGCAGAAAAGGCAGATGGGGAATTTGTGGGATGGCACTGCTTGAATGCCCTCAGAACATCTTTAAACAGTAGCATCCAACCCTCTTGGGAAAGTCTAAAGGGGTGGGGACGTGCTCATTGGAAAAGCAGGGGCAACTACAATATTTGAATTAGCCAGAAATGAAGGCAGATGACCCTGAAGTTCCAGCCCAGAAGGAGCTCACTTTGGATTCAGCAGAACCACGACCACCACTCCCCACCATAGGAGTCAATGGAAACAGGCAAGGCCTCTTTATTGAATGAGGCTTCTCCCAGTGGAACAGATCTAACTAGTCCGACTGAGCTGCAGCTCTAGGACCGCCACCACATGGAGTGAACCTAGCCCTGGTCTACTTGGCCTTACCTGACTTGACCCTGGCTTGCATCACCTGACTCTGCTTGTTTGGCCAAGAACCACAGTTCTGCTGGGATAATTACCATCCTACCCAGGGCTGCCACTAACTGCCCTGGGACTGGGAAGATTTCCAGGAGAAAGGAGATGGGATTAATACCAAGTACCTGCTTCTGATCAGGTTTTACTATCCCAGCCCCAGCAGGGCCATCTACTACCAGCTGCCCTGTGGGAATTATTCCGGATGAGAGGGAGGGAGGCAAAGAAGACATCAAGGTCTGCGTCACTTCAGCTGCCCTCTCTCCAACCATGCCATCTACCACACCAATTGTCCTGTGGAAGGATCCTCACAGATTGTTAGGTTTTTGATATTGTTTATTGACATTTTATTAATGTTTTGATGTTACTTGTCAGCTGTCTTTGTATCCTGCAAGGTGGATACACAGCATTATACAGTTTTTCTAAGCAGGCAGAAGCAACCACACAGAGAAGTGATCCTGCTAGGCAAGTAACCTTCTGCACCCACTCACAGAGACCTGGCTGGTTGTTGCTGTGGCAGTAGTGGTTAGCTCTAGTAGGCAAATGACAGTGGTACAAATGGTGGATATGCTCAGGGGCATGGAAGAGCAGCACCAATTGGACTAGAATGCCAGTGTGGTGCAGTGGTCACAGTGGACTGGGCCCTGGGAGACGCTGGGTCAAATCCCCATTCAGCCAGGAAACATTAGTTAATCTTGGGCCCACTAGTTAATCTTAGGCCAGTCCTTGCCTCTCAGCTTAACCTACCTCACAGAGTTCTTGTGAAGATAAAATTGGGAGGGGGAGAACCATGTACACCACCTTGATCTCCTTGGAGCGGTCAGTAGGACTTCTGAGTTAACATGAAAATCAATGCTATTAAAGTGAGCTCTCTGAGGCATATGCTGATCTGGCTCAGAAATCCTCAAACATTCACATAATGGCTTTTTCTATTCTCTCCCAGTTTAATAAAGAGCTGTTCTTTTGTCAATTCCCCTTCTGTTCTGGACAAAGGGACAAACAGACTATTTCGAATGCAAGTATTTTAATTTTATTTCATACCTTTATTATTAGGGCAGTTTCCAGTTAACATTTTTAGCAGTTTAAAGCAGTGCTTCCCCTTTTCAGTAATTACAGCACTTCATGGAAAATGTTGGCTTATTCATGGTCATTGGCTTATTCATTATTCCTTTCTCTTGCGATCTAGCCAAATCGGGTTGTTCACTTTTTGTGAGGTAGCTGTTTTCCCTGCATGATCCCTCAGTGGATCCATCCAGATGAATAATCTAGGAAACACTGCCCTCCCAATCAACCTCACTTGTCCTCACTGACATCATCACTGTCAAAAATAGTCCTACAGGCATATTTTATAGAAAAAGCTATTTGCACATAGAAAAGAAGACTGGTTAAATAAAATCCAAGAATCCCTTCTGGAATACTTGGGGGAGGGAGGGGGTTGGCAAGGAAGACACTGAAAATACATACCGTACAAGGCCACAAAGCATTAAAGGGTCGGATTGTTTTCTGGGCTTCCAGTTTGATCACAATGCTGTGCCAATAGCTGACTACTGGTCTCATGTCTTAGCAAGAAAGCTTTCCATCTATTTAAAATAAATTCCATCTATACTTTCTACCACAATGAATGATAGAAATGGTCCCCAGCACAGGGACCTCCTTAGCATTGGAAACACAGTGTTGTAAAACAGCATTCTGGATTGTACTAACATCCCATTAAAGAAGTATTCATTCTGTAGCAAAACATTAAAAATCATCCTATTCCATCACTGTCTCTGAGGTGGGATATACCAATATCTGCTTTATAGTGACCTCGAGGTCATATCCTACATTTTCATTTTCTGTCCCCTGGTCAGACTGGACTTCCAGTAGGATTTCAAAGTGTAATCTGGAAAAGCCAAAAGTAGCCCTAGAAAAAACAACCAGCACTTCTACAACAGGTTGACATACTTTTGGTATGACGGTCATGCATGCCTATTGGATAGTGCCCACACTCATTTTTAATTTTTGGCAGTTGCGGAAGGATGAGAGCTTATTCACATAAGCATTTAGGTAGCTCTTTAAGAAGCTTTCCCACAGCAGTGTTCCACCATTTCCCCAAAATATTTTCTTATTGTTTGGCCAGTGTGCCCTGTTCCAGCCACAGGGCACCATCTTTTTATTTCCAAAATGAGTGCATAGGCTGTTCCACTTCACCAAGGAAGTCCCCCCCCCCAAGCAAGGCTCTGCTTCACCTTCATTATATTTGAAAAGTTTTCAGACTGTTGAAGCAGGATTGAGACTAATTCTGCCATAGTAGTATAAGAAGGAAGTCGTTCATTGTTTCACATAAATAATTGTCTGTACACAGCTCTAGATGTTTCATATCATGAATGTGCCAAAATATGATCTTGAGTCATCCTTGACCCACAGCAGCTGTTCTTTAGACACCTTGATGAACACCTCCTCCTTCTCCTCTAGCTGTACCATACCAGCGAGGAAGCTGTTGTGCCTCCACTCCTTACTGTCCTTCCAGTTGCAGTAAGGAATGATGTTGGTTAACACCTTGATGTCCCCTTGATACCGAGAAGTTCTCTTGTAAATGGCATGGGTGACAACAAACTCGCTCTTCTGCTGAATTTCTGGGCAGCTTGACTGCCCCAAGTAGAGCTTTGAATAGATGTAGTAGTGTCCAGGCTGGTTGCAGATCAGGGAGCCGTCCTTGTAGCCCATGTCTTGTAGAAAGGCAGAGCCGTTCACGTGTTGCCACTCCACAGATCCGTTCAGAGACACAGTGACAGTGGAACCTGGAAAACACAACATCCTCTATCTTCAGCATTGTTTCAGAATCAATCAGGGAATCAAACACAACTCTCCTTCAAAATTTACACCTCCAAATTGTGCAATGGTATTCTCCAATAACAATAGGTACACTATACTGTATATGTATTAGTGAAAAGGACACACAAAGATGCATATAGTATATTGATTAAAATAACACAAAAAGATAAATTCTTCTGGGAGAATAGCTTGCAAAAATTTACTTAGGCAAAATGTCATACAAAAAATGTATAAAGAGAAATGTGTGTGAAAATGCTTCACATTTTCAGGTGGGCATTAATTAAAAAAAATATGCAGAAATGAGGCAAACCAAAGATGGGAGAAATGAGAAACTGAAATGGACAGATTCTTCCCACCCTAAAAATACTGGTTTCAACGCTGATCCCCATCCTCCTCCCACAGTGACTCCTGTCAAGCTCCTTCTAAGCTTTAGGAAGGAAAGGGTGTGTTTCTGATTCTTTACTACTGACCCTAGCTCCGTTCCCTTTTACATGCGTGCGCGCGACACACGGCCGCCATGGAAGCCATGAAGTACTGAGCGGTCCTGGACTCAGAAGCCATGGCATCAATAGTAAAATCCCCCAGAAGAAATAGTCTCGAAAATCTCAATGCCACATCTGAGACCATGTCTGTCAGCTCAGGCAGGGAAACTGCTGGGCAGTGGGACAGCCAGTACACATACAGTATTCCTAATCTGTCCCTCTCCCCCAGTGCCGATAGCTACCCTCACACATTAGCTCGGAGTCACATTGGATGGTCACCTTCTTGACAATGCCAGGGGGGGCAGCAGCAGTGGAGGCCCAGTGGGTGGGGGCTCAGGTCAGCTCCAGAGGACCATTAGTAGTACTATGCGAAGTCTCACTCAAGCCTGCCATTGCCCTTGGTTCTGCCACTGATACAAGGTAGGCAATTCGTAGCCCTTTTCATTCATGCTTACAAACATGAAGGTAGGCTCCAGAAAGCCTGGCCTGGCTACAAGCTAAAGCTGCTTTCACCATTACACCCTGCACACCTCCAGGCAACTTGTAGTCTCAATGCGTGTATGAGACGATGGTGTCGAGAGGAGGGGTTTGGATTTGTTAGGCACTGGGGAACATTTTGGGACAAGCCGGGCCTGTACAAAAGGGATGGGCTCCACTGGAACCAGACTGCTGGCACTTAAAATTAAAAAGGTGGCAGAGCAGCTTTTAAACTGACTGAGGGGGGAAACCCGACAGGAGCTGAGGAAGGTCTGGTTCGGAATAAACCTCCCCCCTGGGATAAAGACCAAAGAAATGAGGAAATTTTAAAAGGGGTAGGCCTAGAAGTAGGCATTGTGAGAGCAGGGGCACAGGACATCAATTCAGAAGGGCAAAATTACCACAGGCCAAACCAAAAGTGCCAAAGACACTTGAAGAGAGACACTGCTTGCAAGTGTCTATACGCTAATGCTAGGAGCCTCCGAACCAAGATGGGAGAACTGGAGTGCTTGGTCTTAGAGGAGAGCATTGATATAGTGAGCATAACGGAGACCTGGTGGAATGGAGAAAACCAGTGGGATACGGTTATCCCTGGATATATATATCGGAAGGACAGGGAAGGATGTATTGGTGGCGGTGGCTCTCTATATATGAAAGAAGGCATTGAATCCAGCAAGCTCGGAATCCTGGAAATTACAGGCCAGTTAGCTTAACTTCTGTCCCTGGAAAACTGGTAGAAAGTATTATTTAAGCTAGATTAACTAAGCACATAGAAGAACAAGCTTTGCTGAAGCAGAGCCAGCATGGCTTCTGCAAGGGAAAGTCCTGTCTCAGTAACCTATTAGAATTCTTTGAGAGTGTCAACAAGCGACTTCCGGGAAGGGTGACTTCGCTTGTGCCTGCTTTTGAGACGGGCTCCCGCCGCAGAAGAAGCTTATTCAGATATAAATCAGTCAGAACATTTTTTTTTTGACTGATGAAATTTCTCCTGGGCAGGGAGAAACATAGAGATCAACCTCAAAAGCCTGTTTTTGTTGGGAGGACTGGATTTCATTAATTTATGAGAAAAGGTCCAGCCAGCAATGCCGGATGGACTTCCGAACAAGCTCTATCTGATTAATGCAATACGTTTATATTTTCTTCAAAGAGAAAACGGACTAACAGGCAAGCACCCTTCTTTCTATTCTTTTTTTTACTTGGTTTATATTGTTGCAGCAAAAAGAGATTTGTCAAATGAATCAGCTTTAAAGAACTTCTGGGTGAGCTATAACTCTTCTCTGTTATTCACGAAATTAACAGCTTATCTCTGTTTCTATTGCAAAAAGCTGTCCTGGAAATGCATTCTAAAGATATAAACAGAAGAGGGATTTCTATTCCGAGGAACATTATATTGTCTGGGACTATTCTCTTTTTGGTCTATTTTATTTTGACGAATCTGCTTCTTCACGACGCCACTAACTGTTTTGATGCTGGGAACTAAATTTGTTTTGTATTCTTGAACATAGAGAGATAAGGCAGGCAGCTCTGTTTATACTGTGATGTCATCAAGCCTGGAATATTAACCCAATTGTTGCTGAAATAAGAAGTGGTTCTTCTTTATTTTTGTTTTGTTTTGTTTTCGTGGTTTTAAAAATGGCAATCAAGAAAGTGGCTGAGAATCTGGAAGTAATTATGTTTCAGAAAATAATGGATGAGATTGAGATAACGAAACAAACCCTGCGACAGGGCAGTAAGGAGCTGAAAATGGAACTGAGCAAAATGACGCAGGAGCTTAAAGAAATAGGGGATCCTGTGAGAGAGGACAATGAGATCAGAGATGAGAAAAGAAAAAATAAAGGGAAGATACAAGCCCTGGAGATTGGAACAAATGTGGAATTGGAAAAAGATCTGGAGTTTATGGATATTAGAAATAAAATCTACTGTTTGGAATTTAACGTTATCTCTGAAGAAATTAATGAAGATATTAGAGATAAAGTTATCAATGGCTTGGATAATCTTCTGGATAATCTTCTGAATGATGTGATGGAGCTTGATATAGAGAAAATCTATGGAATTAACTGCAGCCATGTGACAATGGAAAAACTCTCAAGAGATGAGCCAGTGCATTCTGTAAAAAAGAAGAACAGAGATATGACTTTACAACAATATTTCAGCAACTTATTCAGAATTGATGGCAAGAAAATATTTGGGATAGAGGAAATTCCCATCAGACTCTTATTATATGGCTATGGCTATGACAGCAAGATTATTATGGAATACTGATAATGGAAGATTGGACACTGAAATTACTGGACTTAACAGGACTATTGAAGATGGAAGATGGAATTAATATGGATAATGGAATAATGGCTATTGAAATTATTGGACCTAACAGATTTTGATGAGATGGATTAATCGATATGTTTATTTGGACTATGGTTATGACAATAAGATTATTATTATTATTAACGAGATGGATTAATCGACATGTTTATTTGGAGAAAAATTGATAGATATATTTCTTAAAGAATTGAAACCTCTCTGACTTTTTGTGGAAAGAATAAAGTAATGTTTATGAGATTTGATGATTAATTAAGATAACTACTGGAGGAAAGTGATTTTATAATATAATTTAAGAGACAGGATTGTTATATATTGTAGACCTATAACTGATTTGATCTGTGACAAATGGGAAGTCAACATTTTATTTTTTTGTTTAATCATTTTTGTTTTGTTTTGTTTTTTGTCTTTGAATGTTTTATGATTTTGTTTTGTACGTTTTATGAAAATTTGAATAAAAATTATTGTAAAAAAAAAAAGAGAGTGTCAACAAGCATATAGATAGAGGTGATCCAGTGGACATAGTGTACTTAGACTTTCAAAAAGCTTTTGACAAGGTACCTCACCAAAGACTTCTGAGGAAGCTTAGCAGTCATGGAATGAGAGGAGAGGTCCTCTTGTGGATAAGGAATTGGTTAAGAAGCAGGAAGCAGAGAGTAGGAATAAACGGACAGTTCTCCCAATGGAGGGCTGTAGAAAGTGGAGTCCCTCAAGGATCAGTATTGGGACCTCTACTCTTCAACTTGTTCATTAATGACCTAGAATTAGGAGTGAGCAGTGAAGTGGCCAAGTTTGCTGACAATACTAAATTGTTCAGGTTTATTA
The DNA here is from genome assembly GCF_030035675.1 of Rhineura floridana. Taxonomy (NCBI): domain Eukaryota; kingdom Metazoa; phylum Chordata; class Lepidosauria; order Squamata; family Rhineuridae; genus Rhineura; species Rhineura floridana. The sequence goes on from NC_084480.1 coordinate 158,057,281, forward strand.
AAACAAAAAGGTATTGCGAAGAGCTCCAAAAAGACCTGTCCAAACTGAGTGAATGAGCGGAAAAATGGCAAATGCAATTCAATGTAAACAAGTGTGAAATTATGCATATTGGAGCAAAAATCTTAATTTCACATATATGCTCATGGGGTCTGTACTGGCGATGACCAACCAGGAGAGAGACCTCGGGGTTGTAGTGGACAGCACGATGAAAATGTCGACCCAGTTTGCGGCAGCTGTGAAAAGGGCAAATTCCATGCTAGGGATAATTAGGAAAGGTATTGAAAATAAAACAGCTGATATCATAATCCCGTTGTATAAATCTGTGATGCGGCCACATTTGGAATACTGTGTACAGTTCTGGTCGCCTCATCTCAAAAAGGATATTATAGAGTTGGAAAAGGTTCAGAAGAGGGCAACCAGAATGATCAAGGGGATGGAGCGACTCCCTTATGAGGAAAGGTTGCAGCATTTGGGGCTTTTTAGTTTAGAGAAAAGGCGGGTCAGAGGAGACATGATAGAAGTGTATAAAATTATGCATGGCATTGAGAAAGTGGATAGAGAAAAGTTTTTCTTCCTCTCTCATAATACTAGAACTCGTGGACATTCAAAGAAGTTGAATGTTGGAAGATTCAGGACAGACAAAAGGAAGTACTTCTTTACTCAGCGCATAGTTAAACTATGGAATTTTCTCCCACAAGACGCAGTAACGGCCACCAGCTTGGATGGCTTTAAAAGAAGATTAGACAAATTCATGGAGGACAGGGCTATCAATGGCTACTAGCCATGATGGCTGTGCTCTGCTACCCTAGTCAGAGGCAGCATGCTTCTGAAAACCAGTTGCCGGAAGCCTCAGGAGGGGAGAGTGTTCTTGCACTCAGGTCCTGCTTGCGGGCTTCCCCCAGGCACCTGGTTGGCCACTGTGAGAACAGGATGCTGGACTAGATGGGCCACTGGCCTGATCCAGCAGGCTCTTCTTATGTTCTTATGTTTAACTAGCTCTGCTTCAAGCCCACTGCAGCTTCTTAGAAAGGTTTGGCAAAGGGTAGAAATTGCATTAGGAAGTTTTCCTACCTAGTGTCAGATGAGCAGCTGGCTTTTCCGTGGTAGGTTTATGACCTGTGAGGGGAAAAAATAAAACATATTTTCCTAGTTGTTTGCAGGTGCCTGTAGGCAACAGAGGCATTTCAAATTAACTCAGGACCATTACCAGGGTTTTGTATACACTGCAATTCTGTGCAAGTGTAGAACAAGTACAGAAATGTTACTACTGGATGCAAAATTCAACCCTGAGAATCTCAGATCCTTTTGTGGGAGTTTAAGAAGCAAGTTTCTGGTCCTTAAAACTGTAAAGAGATGCTTGAAAGTGTGTAGGCTATGCCAGCTGAAATTTCAGAAAGCTGAAAGGCTTCTGGGGGCTTCAGTGCCCTTATAGCTTCTTGTCCTTTCCTATAGCAAAAAGAATCACACTGAAGAATGAACATTGCAGAATAGCACCATGGAAGCTGCGTGATACTGTCCATGTAGCGTTCTCTATCCTGACTGGCAGTGACTTTCCAGGATTTCAGACAGGATTGTCTCCAAGCACCATCTGAAGATGCTGGGGACAGAACTTCGTAGCTTCTGCACGCAAAGCAGATGCTCTGCAACTGAGATATGGCTCTTCCTCCTAATAAGAGAAACAATGCATATTTGCCCATTTTCTCATCATGCAATTTGAATTCACGTGGCACCAAAAAAAAAGTTTAGCACACTTAAAAAAATGTTATTTCATTTTTGTCACTATCTCATACAGTTTGATTTCCCTGTGGCCAGCAACCAACAAGGGACTGTGGGGTGACAGCAGCAAATTTTTTGGCCTGTTGGAGGCAGTTGCTGCTATTTGCACATGCAACCCCCAGCCAGAGCAGCTTCTGTAGCAGCTCCCTCGCTGCCTGGCACCTCCCTCACTGATCTGCTTTCTCCCTCACTCCAGGCCCAACCTCATGAGCAGGGACATGGGAGCATGTAGGGTCTGTCTTTTGTGATTCATGGCATGCCTTGGGCAGCCAAAAGGTAGAAGAATGACACAGCGACATCGCGACACTGGGGAGGGGGGCTTAGAGAATATTTCCCGTTTGGCGTATAAACCAAGTCTTTGTTGTCTTTTAGGCACTTTTCCTCTTTCAACGATCCTGAGACTGGTATCTGTTAGTAAGGATGGTATCTGATATGATTTTATATATGTAACGATTGTTGCTACTGTAATGATTTCATATGTTTTTTGGTTTTATATATGCAACTGTTTTACCTTTGTATACTGTATATGCAATTGTTTTACATATATTTTATTATAAATGGCTTTGATATGCCTCATAGGAAGTGCATCATAATGAAACTTAGTAGTAGTATTAACAGGGCCATCTCAGCTGCATGGGTACACTATGACAGAGATGGATATTATACAGAGATGGATATTATAGTTCAGCTTAATTGTGTCGGTGTAGGGATGGAAAGCTCTTTCAGTTTTCTTCGTTTCTCATTTTTCCAGTCTTTAATTCAGTTCTTCAGGTTTCTCCATCAACTTGCAATTTTTTTAATTAAAAAAATAAAAATTATCCAGCGTTTTAGTGCAAATTTCTCCTGATATTTTGTAGGCAGTTTTAACGAATGTACATATTTTTGCACTCTATTTCTCATCATATAATGCATTTTGTATGTTATTTTCACTCACTTATGAACATTTCCCCCTAATAGTTGCATTTTTGTAAACATGTTTGTTTGGCGAACTGTATTGCAAAATTGGAATGTGTGAATTTCAAAGGATGGCTCTGTTTCAGCTCTCATATTGTTTCAGAATTTGTGAATTGATAGATCCAGCTTCAAATGGTAACTGAATACAAGTTTGCACCCAACCCTAATACTGTGGCTTCAGTATTAGCTGTTGTGGCTTTTTAATTATAATAAACATGTATTGGTTTCCATTTTGTGAGTATTTATGTATAGATGCTTACACAAACAGGGCCTTTGACCCACGGAATTCCTCTGTGCCTTTAATTAAACTATTGCAATTAATTCCACCAGTAGATTTTGTAACATTTCCTTACCACATGGAAGAGTTGATGTCGCATGTAACCAGAGGACGTATAGACTGAGGGGGTGGGCAATGGAAGGTGGGTGTCATTGACAGGTCAGTGATTTTTTTCCTGAGGTACTGTTGCTACTGCCTTGAGAAGCATTACAGCAGCACATTATATAATTATACTATTTTCTCATTTTCATTTTTAATGTCTGTCACTTCTTTACTTCCTTTACAACCTTGTTGATGTTGTGGGCAGCCAGTGGAGATCAGAATGCTGTCTGGAATGCTCAGGAGCTCCTGTACTAAGTGGCTCCTGTGTACCTCTGCCAAAAGTACAACATGGTCTCTCATGGCTGAGATAGGTGCTACCAGGAATTTGGAAGTCACCTAATTTGCTTCTGTGGTTGGGCCAGCTCTGACAATCAGAGACCTCCACTTTCAAAATGGGTTCCCCGTGCTCCTGGAGAGATCCCCCCATCGGCAAATCTAAGACATTTTGCTGCTCGACGCAAAGAAGATGATACCCACTCCATACCACAGTACCTGACTGGATTGATAGTTGAATTTTTCTTAACAGTGGTGACAGAACAGCATCCACCATACGGTGGAGTGATCCAATACTGTCCTCCAACATCTCACTGCCATTGACTCACCACTTCCCCTGTGGCCTGTTTTCTGCCTGCTTAAACAAATGCTGCAGTGCAGCAGTGACAGTGTGTAGCATGTGATCAGAGTGACACAGTTGCACACACATGTGGTGCGTGCTGGAGTGCATGGCCTGGGCTGGCTGTCTCTCTGCCTGGTCAGGAGTCTAGTGGTGACTAGATGAGACAGTGTGCAACAAACACAAATTGCCTCTATCACAGCGCTGGCTCAGGAGGAAGGTGAGCAGCTGGAATTTCATGGAGAATGGCTGTGAGGAGCTGCCCCCACCATCTGCTATCTGGGGCAGCCACATCACTGTCTTATTGTAGGGTTGGACTTGCCTGTGCTCAGTGATCAAACAGAAATTAATTTTATGAATAAATGCATTGAAAAGCACTGAGTGCATATTTTACACTGTCATATATGTGAGAAGGGCATATTTTATATTTGAGGTATATATTTTATGTTAAAAGTGTTTGTATAAAATACATATAGTCTAAATACAGACTTTCTGTGCATCCTTCAAAATAAAATCTGCACAAAATGGGATGGAACAGACATAAGACAGTGCTAGCATGACTGAAATCTTGACCATGGGGAAGGGCTTTGTTGGATAATATGCTACTATATTGTGCGAAATTATGTATATACTGTTTGTAATTTCTAATTCCACTTGTAACTGATTGCAACAAGCAATGTCTAACTAGCACTAAAAAGTTCTAGACAAAGGTCAAGACAAACTTACCTTGTACAAGTTTCTCATAGGTTTCATGCGCATCTCCCTAAAAAAAGAAAAATCAGAAGTCAATTCCTAGTCAAGCCACCTGGAGAATCATCTTATTCACATTCAAACAACCATTCCAGGGATACCACCTCTGAAATATGTGGAATTCTCTCTTATTTCCATCAATGCACAGAAGATCAACGCTATGTCTATCTGACATAGTAAACTGAGGAACCAGGATTCTACATCTCCCTGCCTCCTTCCTTTGATTCTTTAACAGATACTTGGAGGCTATTAAAATAAAATAGCATACAGGAATGGATGTCTACCAGTTACAGTAAAAAGGTCTATAATCTCAGTGTATATGAAGTTAGGGTCACTTCAAATATTGCAGACAACCTTCCTGAAAAGTATTTTAGATAAGAAAAAGAGCTAAAACTACAGACAGATTATCATGTGTGGCAGTTGCATATATGTGCATTTTGCTTCATGTACATCTAGTGCATGAAACATTTTGGGTTCACAGACAAAAGGGACAATTTGTATGGACACCGAGCTGAAGAAGACATGAGATTATTACAACAATCTAATTTTTTTCCAGTGGTATAGGTTCTATTTATTTTTTTTAAAGGGACCATCAAAGATCTAGATAGCTAGAAGTGGTGACTGTGTACAACTACACGTACAGATAACATTTTGGACAGTAGGCACAGACAGATTCCAGTTTTCGAAAAGATTTGCATCTGTAATTTAAAACAGTAGAGAATTATATTCTGAAATGTCTTTTATATAATAGTCCAAGGGAAAGATTTTACAGAAATATTTTGTCTAGTTTAACAACCTACTCTAACCAAGACATTATCTGTTTTCTCCAATAAGATGTTTATAAAACAGCATTGCATGCTTTGTCTACAAGGAAACTCCAAAAGAGTAGTGAAGCAGGCCATGTATTTAAGAATGGGCTCTAATTTTTGTTTAATTGGGTTTTGCTCTATTGCATTACAAGTTTTTATATAATCATATCGTATTTTAACTTTATTTCAATGTTTATATCCATTTTATTGTTTTTATACTGGAAAATGTTGTTTATTTTTAAAGTTGTCCAGGCCAATGATTCAATAAATTTGTTGTTGATTATGATGTACACAGTCTAGATGACAGGGGCAAGTCGCAGTTTTCCAAGGACAAAAACAGATACTATGGAAATGTCATGTGCTTTTAATATATGTGTTCCATGTCAGAAACTCATAATTTCAAGTAGCATTTAGACTTGAAATGGACACCCAGAAGTAATCTAAGCAGTGTCATTAGAAATTATAATTAGAAACTCAGTTAGTTTAAATGTTTTGGGTTTCTGTTCTGTTATTTAAATGCTGATGAGATGAGCTCAAACTTGTTTTCTAGGTAATTAATAACATTGTTAGTATCATTCCTTTTGTGGATACAATATAGTCCTGGGGGGGGGGGGTGAGATCAGGCAGTGCCTAGAGCAAGCCTGTAAATATATGCATAGCTAGTCAAGGACTACACATCTAAGCAGAGCTTGGAAAAGTTACTTTTTTGAACTACAACTCCCATCAGCCCCAGCCAACATGGCCACTGGATTGGGCTGATGGGAGTTGTAGTTCAAAAAAGTAACTTTTCCAAGTTCTGCATCTAAGGCACAATCCACTGGAGCAATCCACCCTAAAATTAATGGAAGTGGCACAAAAGTACCATGGGCTCTTCTGTAGTTCTCATAATTTCAGTAAAGCTTGCTTAGTGGATTGTGCCTTAAATAGGTAGTCCTTGAGAATTCATGCGAAGATCTTTTTATTCTCCATTGCTTTGGATGAGCATACCTGCATACAGTGGGTGGTTTGCATCAGAGGTCTCCATGTGGGGAGCATCCTTAAAGCTCCATTCGCAACATGTGCCCACATCCTGGTTCACTATAGACAGAAGCTCCTGCCCTGCTTCCTATACCACAATAGGAAGTTGCCTTGTACTGAGTCAGACCCTTGGTCCATTTAGCTCAGCACTTACTAGATGCAGCTCTGTAGGATTTCAGGCAGGATATCTTTCGCAGCACTACCTGGAGATGCTGCAGATTGAACCTGGACCCTTCTGCACGCAGAGCAGATGCCCCACCAATGAGCTATAGTTACTCTCCAATAAACACAGTAAAATATTTCATATGACCAACAGTTTTTGGTTGAAGGAATATGCATAAATCTGAGTTACACATGTCAAGCAGAATAGAAATAAATCCCACTGTCAGCTGTGAAGAAGCAGTAAAACTCACACACCCCCATTTCAGTCATCTAATTTATTAAGTACAGATTTATGATACATCATCTTTGTTAATAGGCCAGATATATGATCTATTTAAAAGCATTTGAAAATAATTCCATCTGCAACCAACTACAACCCAAATCTGGCATTTATGAGGGCCCCAGACCAGTAAGGACTGCACTGCCCCAATAACTGTGCCATTCTCACTTGGCGCAGAGCACCCAACCACATCGGATGCAGTGTGAGAGAATTCTTAGTGTGCATGTCGCACATATATCCTAAGGAGCCTATTGAGAGTGTCTTGTGGCATGGTAATTAATCAGCAGAGTTTAAAAAATTAAATCTGATACCTGTATTGCAAAACTTGGAGAAATCCAAATGATAATTACATTCAGAACCATATATTTGTCCAGGAGGTATGAATTAGGTCAGACTGCTTAAAAACATTTCCCAAACAAAATTCTCCTATCTAATATCTATCTTCTCATATCTAACCCTAACCAAATAGAAACAAAGAGCTTCTGATTCCCAAATGTGCAAACACTGGCATCTTCACAGCTTCTGTTAATTCCTGCTGTCTAATCTCACATCCACACCCAGAATAAGCCTCCATTTATCTGCTTCCCACTCCCATTTGCCCCTATGAACTATATATGACCTGTGATGTGACTTTGTCCAGGTCCTTGCGGAAACAGATGAGGAAATAAGCTTGTATGGCTAAACCAGCCAATGTCAGCAGGACCAGGATTCCCAGGAGCAGCTGACCATGCTGCCATTTCTTCTGGGTCTTCTGCACTGGTGGCACAAAGGGGACATCCCTCTGTGGTGTATCCACAACAAAAATGGATGGATATCTGTCTTCCATAAGATCGGCACCAAGATTATTGCAATGTGCAATGTGTTGCTGAGCAAATAGGCTTGTTGCTTCTCTGCGACCTGAGTTATGTACATGAGAGAGTGCAACGCCCACATCCCTGGGGAGGAAACCACAATATTACCCAACTGGCCTCTACACGCTAGGTCTGTATGCTTGCTTTGGTGGGCTGGGACTTCCTTGAGGGAAGCCACTCCTCCTGGTCCTTTTCTGGGTGGGTGCACATGGCTTTCTGTTTGATCACTCACACGTATTGCCATGAAGAATAAAAGGTGAAGGGAGGCTGGCCCCCATCCTTCTGCCAACCAGGACATGCTGCCAGTTGTCAATGGAAACTGAGTTCATGGTCCATCAACAGAGAAACATTTTTGGCTGCAGGTAGGTAGAAGTTGGGGTTTGGTGTGTATCTAGAATTCTTTTCAGATATTACAGTCCAATGTAGAAAAAAAACATTTGGGCAGGAGCAGCAGGGATGAGCATCTTTGTTTTGTTGCCCTCAACTCATGGAGTGCAACAATGGGGAGTGGGGAGCCTATTGTGTCTGTGGAGGCTTCCTGTGTTTTAAATCCTGGAAAATCAGGACATGCAAAAATTCTGATGCCAAGGTGATTCTGATGCCAAGTGGGGGGGCACCTCCATTATTTTCATCAAAGGTGGCAGTCTCTGACCAACGACAGGTGGGTATGGGTTGAAGGTAGACTTGAAGTCGTCACCCTTTCCCAATATCATCTTCTTTCTCTTGTATCTAGAGTAGTGGGGAAAGATCCATTGTCCATACCGAAGTCTTCCATCTGCTGGAGATACCAGTCATAGAGCCAGTACCTCTCAAGATCATGAGGATTAAAAAAAATCGCAAATGGCTTTAGAAATGTGGAGCTGAATTTAAGATTGGAAAAATCAGAAACTGAGAGAACCGAAATTTATAGATCTTTCCATCCCTATTTGAGAGTGACAGAAAGAAAGAAGGAAGAGGGTCAGAGCTACTGCCCATTCTCACTGCCCCCTTCATGTGTTTTCTTTACACTGGATTGTAACACCCAAAGACAGCTCATGTCTCTCCTCAATTCCTCAGCTTTCCCAGGAGCAGTTTCTATTTTTGGGCCTGTTTCAAAGACACATTGCAAACAGGACCCCTTGTATCTAACTTCTTCTTCCCATTCTGATCATTTTTATCCTGCCCTTCAGCACTGCTGCTCCCTAACAAAATATAAGAACCATTTGGCTGAATGGCATTAAAATGACAAATGCAATTTAATGTAAGAAAGTGTTGTGATGCATAGAGCAAACAAGTCCTGACTTTATGGGGTTTAAACTTAACAAGTTGCCATTGATTGTAAGTGTTCTTATTTAATTCTAATTCTAAATATGTGACTAAAAATAGGAGGGGTAGCACAATATATGGTTTGCAAAAGGGCACTGATCTCAAGGTAGTTTCATTTGGTATGCCTTGATATCTGCAAATCTATCATTGGAAGAGACCTCTAAAAAAAACAGTAGGGAAAATGTTTGGAAAAGACGTGGAGTTTCGGCTATAGCTTTCTGAGGAGGGAGTGAGTTTACTGTAGACTCATCAACACAAGATCATCAACACAACAGAATAAAAGCAGTTTTTGAGGTGGAGCCCCTGACAGAGTGGGAGTGATTCGGCAGGTCGCATGAGCTGCAAGGAGTAGAGGTCAGTGGCCTGGAAGGCAAGTGTTGCATCGGGCAGGCAGGAGATGCTTTTTTCCCCTGGTGGGGAGGTGGAGAGCAGTCACGTCAGCATGGTCAGCAGTGTTATCACTTTTAATTCCCCTCTCATAATGCTAGAACCTGAGTTCATCCAATGAATCTTAATGTGGGAAAATGCAGGAGGACATACAAAATAAAGTATGCCATGGAATTCACCCCACAAGATTTAGTTAAAGGCCACCAACTTGGATGCCTTTAAATAGGGGCTTGGCAAATTCATGGAGGATAAGGCTATCAGTGCCTCCTAGCTATGATGGCTGTGTATTACTTTCAGTATCAGAGATAATATGCCTCTGAATATCGGTTGCTGGGGAGCATAAGTGGGGAGAGGGCTGTTATGTCTTTCTTATGGGCGTCTAGTTGGCCACTTTGAGTGGTCTAGTTAAAAAACACTAGTTAAAAAGAACAGAATAAAATCAGGCTCCAAAGGCAGGAGAAAGCATAGTAGGGCCTTCAAATATGACTTCAACAATCAACAAGCAGATAGACCTCAACAATTAACAAGCAGATAGGACCATGTGGCAGAAGACAATCCTCCAGGTACCTGCCCCCAAGCTGTATAGGCATAGCACCAAGCCCTTCAACTGGGTTAAAAAATGGACTGGTAGTCAGTTAAATTGTTTGAACAGAAAGATATGTCTTCATTGGCCACTGGATTCTTACTAACTTCATAAAACTATTTTTATATTTTATTGGTTTACTTGTATGTGACATTTGGGCTTTGTTTAGATCAATTGAACAGGGGCAGAGTAGTGTGCCCTGGCCTCTTTTCCCAGCTACTAACTTGTCTTTGTTACCGGGGCAGAGGTACTGCATCAGTGTCAGCACGTGAAGCTGATCGTTTGATGAGGCAGCAGAAATAGATGATCCTGATGGCCCTTTCACTGGTGTAAGCATCACTGAATTAGAAATTATATTGGTGCAAGGGCCATTGAACTGTCCTGTTAGTTACTGTGTAAGTTACTGATAAGAACTACTGACTGCTATGGAGAAATCACCACTCATACAGGGTGTAAGCATGGCCTGTATCTCTACTACTGTGAGTCATCTTCTTAGAGACCTTGGGACATTTTGTAAAAGAAAACTTCTTACTTTGAACTATGTCTGTTTTGCTAAAAGTCCTAAGCCAAATAACTGGACAACAGATAATAATTAAGGACTTTTAGTTTCTGGCAATTCAGTTCAATCAAAATCATACTTGGCAGGTTATCTACTTCTTCTAGCCCCAAAAGTAAGCAAGGCTAAACTTTGCTCATATTTGAGGAGGTAATTTAATAACCCCTGCACTTAGGATCTGTTTGGGTAGTTATCCCATAAGCAGTGTATGGTGCAGATGTGTGGGGATGTGCAAATCTTGCCAAACCGCGAAGTATTCAACATTTATGTCTGAGATCCCATTCAAACCTACCACACATTGCATTCCTGTTGCCTTACGATTTGATGTTGCTTTTTTTCACCCAATATTGTGTAGCATTGTCTTGCTTTTGTACTGGTTAAAATTGTAGCATATGCCAGATCAAAATTTTTAATAGCTATACCAAGATGAGTTAAAGTATGTTAAACCGTATACTGTATGTAAGTATGGACTGATTTCTGATATCCTTAAGGTTGTGTTTCCTATAAGCTGTAAAACATTTAACTGAAAAGTGAAACAATGTGACCTTTTAAGTATATGTCATCTTCAAATCATGTAATTTTAATCATTTTATTATTCTGTTAAATCTGACCATGATCTTTCAGATTATTTGAAATCATCAAGTGATGCAATTAGGAGTGCATTTCTGTATTTGTGTCTACGAAGAGGGGAAACATATAGTTCAGTGGTTCCCAATGTTTATGAGTGTGAGACCCCTTTTGTAAGCCCAAAAAAATTCATCCCCCCCCGCTAATTCTAATTTTAGTCTCTGTTAATTGATAAAAAGGTGCATGGCAAAATTACATCTCCAAATATCCCTTTCCATAAAAAGCTCCCTGCAGACAGGGAGGTGGTGTTTTCTTTTCTTAATGCAAAGGTCCAATCAGATTGGTATCTCCCTCCCCACCCACACACACGAGTCTGAAGATGTACAGTCCCGTCTCCCAACACCAGTGGTTCAAATCCCCATGCAGCCATGAAGCCCTACTGGGTGACCTTGGGCCAGACACAGTCTCTCAGCCTGACCTATCTCACAGGGTTAGTGTAAGGATAAAATGGAAAAGGGGGAACTATGTGAACCACCTTGAGCATCTTGGAGGAAAGGTGGGATATAAATGAAATAATAAAATAAATAAATGCATTTCTGCTGCAATACAAGGATCCCAGCCAGCCACATGCTGAGCTTTAAAAAATAAAAATAAAGAATCAGCAATGTGGTGGTGATGGAGATTTGGATTGTGCACTGCAGACAACAGGGTGAGGGGGGGGTTAGGGCTGCAGCATCTTGGAGAGATGGGGGTGTGGAGTGTAGGTGGAAGAAAGCTGGGGCACTGGAACACACACACAGTCAGAAATGAGGGGCAAGCAAGTCCTGAGCTTCCTTACTGCTTGTTGGTTCTGTCTGGGGCAGGGCGAGGTCTGGGCAACCTCGCAAATAAGAATATTGTTTAAAAGGTGGCGGCAGCGAAGCAAGAGCCAAGAAAGGCAGGTAGGCTGGCTGACAGGAAGGGAGAAAACAGCCCTTCCTTTATCTATGTTTTCTGTGTTTGCTCTAACACTCCAATGGATCAGACAAAGTAATTATTTGGGGGTCTAATGTGCTGGGGATCTCTCAGTTTGATTGTTTACATTTTGTAATATGACCAATTGGTTTTAGCAAGTAGATCTGACTGATTGGCTGACTGACTTTCCCTGTTTTGCCCCTGCTTCCCCCTTCACTCCTCTTTCTCTGTTATCTCCCCTATGCCATAGTTTAGATCTGTCTTCCCTTGTCTATCCCCTTGTCCTCTCATCAATGCACATGGATGGAGCTATATAAATCAATACTGAAACTCTATTAAAAACATGAGGTTGTAGAAAAATAAGGTGACACAAAGGTAAGAAATCAGTTCTTTATTTTAAAGAATTTATATAAACATTTCAGAGGGGAAATAGGAGAGCTGAACTTGAAGAGGGCAGGTGTCTTTTGAACACTTGCTCAAACCGATCCTATGGGGGAGGTCACTTTCTGCAGGTGATGTCTTTGTAGTTATTGCTGGCAGCCCAAAATCATCAGCGAGTTTGAAAACTCAATGAAATCATTGCACAAGTTCTGGAATTCTTCATCCTGGCATTCATCATCGTTTGGCCATTTCTCGATCCAGGTATCCTTGCTAATGATGTAGTTGACTCTGGAAAGGGAAGAAAGGAATCTTTGACTCTTTGCTCCATAGGCAAACCGGGTGCAGCAGATGAATCTAGAGTCTTCAGATATCTGGTATACACAATACCACCTCTCATGCCATTATGAAGAAACAACCAGAAGGGAATAAAATATGCACAAATGGATCACAGCCAGAGTCTCTCTCCGCCAGCTTGACATGGAGACCAAGAGACATTTCAGGCTTGTTCTAGCTAAGGCAACTGTGGGTTTAAGCCACCCTTAATAAAACTGGAATGGAAATGAGAACACTTTTAAATTTCCCTTAGAGGGATGAAGCCCAGGAACACTCTCCAAGAATATCCAAGCTGAGAGAGGCAATATAAGCTGCTTCACACTTAATGAAGCAATTGTGAATGTTATGAATTCACTGCTGCTACATCAGTGCTTTCCAAAGCAAACATGAAGTGAATCAAGCATATTCTTAAACACACAGAGTACATATACAGGTGAATTTGTGGCAGTCAATCAAGTCTACCTGCTGTGTAATATTAATAAACACCTATTCGCAATTCATAGTTCCATGTGTTTGCTATGGGGAAAAAGGGGTAAATAATGTAGGAGATAAGGATATGGGACTTGACCAGAGGTAGTGACAGAAAAGCCCACAAATGGGAGAAGATGAAGCTCCTGAGTTTCATATCAACACACTGTAAAAGTGAAGCACATGGGTTTATATACTTCTGCAGATGTGGGATGGAAGCAGCAATGATGATGGCACTAATGCAGTCCAGGTATGTGTAAAGGGGTTTTGACAGCATCATGGTTAATGTTTCTTTACAGTCTCATCTATGTCTCATGAAACTGTGAGCTGTAATCACAAGGAGTTCTCTGAGAAATCTGTGGAATTGGCCTTTGAAGAACTATTTGTTCTATACTGCTTGTTTTATTAGCTGATTGCCTTTATTTCCAAACTTGCAGTGCAACTGTTTATTGCATCTTGAATATGTTGTTAGGCACTCAGTGGACCCGACTGTAGAAAAGCAGAGTATACCTCTAACAAATAAAATAAAATACATACTCAGTTTTGGTGGGCCACATGTCATTGCTCAGTCCCCAGATCAGATAGTCCTTGTTCACCTCCAGCTGCAGAGAGTCTTTGCATCTTTTGTGACTAATAAACTTGCGGGGCTTGGCTTGTGGATTTGCATCACTCCCTGGAGGAATCAGATAAAACATGAATATTTGAATCAGGGCTGTGAGTTTTAACTGGTTTAAGGGGGCAGGGGAGAGGCAACAGTAATCAGGGGGATGAAGATGGAGGAGCTCCCTTGTTTTGCCCCTCCTACCTTAGGGTGCATACAAACCTATATAACTAGAATGCTCCTGGTATTGCGGATCTATTCTATGCTCACATCAGTTTGGTCAAATATACAAACTTCTGTGTTCTACTGGTTTCCAAGAGAAGCTGGCTATGGATAATATTGATTGGTTGACTAATGAGAATCACAGTGCTAGTTCACCATCCCACCCCCAGAGCAATTTTTTCAATTTTTAAAAACCGGAGTAGTTGTATAAATGTAATGCATACTTGTTTCACTAAATAAACTTTCAAGGGGCTAATAATAATAATAATAATGATAGACACCAAACATGGGGTGAAGAAGAAGAAATCAGATCTGGAGGCAAACACATCATACTCCAGATAAGCCCATTCTCTTGTTGCCACCCTCCAGATCTGCCTCAGATGTGCCATGTAGACAAGGGCCTTGGATGACGATCTCAGGATCTGGGAAGGTTCATATGGGAAAAGGACTCTTACTGTAAGGTTATTGTAATTGGGAATTTTAAAGATGGTCTTTCCTTCTCAGAAGGCTTTATTTAGGTGTAAATTATCTCATATGTCCTTCCATAGCTCAAAAAGGGACCTGTAATGGAGGTTTGATGATTGTTTAACAGTTATAAAATGACAATGATGATGTAAAGATTACTGAGTTAAAAGTTATTGATGAACTAAAAATTTAATAAATAACTTTTAATACAGTAACGTGTCAGTTAAAATAAATTTAAAGCTTCCTTCCTTCATTTTTTAAAAATTATACAATTTTATATCAAATCATTGCAAAACTATGTGTTACAAAATGGCCTGAAGGAGTTCTTAAAAATCCTATTAGGTGTATCCACCATTCCTGTGCTCATTGGAGGCCCCATACAGCATTGATTTCCCACTATTCACATACACTTTCTGCCCCTATAGGAGCAGCAATATCATCCCCAGAGAGGATGTAAGGTGGTCCCAGGATCCCCATATACAGTTTGTGCTATCCTGACAGGCTTTGGAGATTCCCAGAAAGAACACTGTTACCCAGAAATCACTGGGCAAAACTAAGAAGACACTGTTGTCAGGCTGGCTATAAACCTGAGAGACACTACACCACAAAATGGCCTATGTGATTTTTAAAATAGCTTCAGTTTGGTTCACTTGAGGCTGCTTGAGACCTGAGGGGAAAAGTAGCTAAAAGAGTGTCATCTCAACTGAGAGGATGTTGCCAGTCATATGCACAGGACATGGTATTTGGCAATCCAATCAATGCAAAAGCAATTGTAAACATCTGGCCTTAGGAGAGGAGCCCATTGTTCAAATCTGTACCTTATCAAGCTAGCTAAAAAGCCCATTACCCTGACCATACGACTCATAATAAGTATGGAAAATAAGGAAGGACACTTGCTTCTAAGGAAACTCAGGGGTCCTTGCAACACAGTTTGAAAATCACTGGCCTCAAGTGAGCCTTTAAATATTTATTTAAAGCATTATAAGAAAATGCTCTTACTTTTGTATCAAAGGCATGTTTACCTTCAGCAGGGAAATTCTTACCTGATTTAATAAGTTCTAGAACTTCCATGAGGTAGTTGTTATATTCAAGTTCTACTTCTGTTAGAATCAGCCTGGTTTTGTACACTTAAAATCAAAGATATTAAGATGATTGCATGCTTTCCCCAAAAGGCCTTAAGATTTATGTCAGTAAATTCAACTTGTTTCTGATCTTTATCTCAAATTACCCAATCTGCTCATCTGAACTGCTTGCCAAAAACAAACTATAACTATGGCCTCCAGGAAAGAAGAAACACAATAATACTAACACAGTGGTCTTCAATTGGTCCAAACCCACCTCTGACTTCCAACATCCAATTTTCACATTTTCACTTTTGATATTTAATAGTACTAATAATGCACATTATTACTCCTAAAATGGCAATTCAGAGTAATATACATAGGGTTATATTCCACTGTCATACCCAGAATAGACCCACTGAAATTAATGAACCAAAGTTAATCATGTCTACTAACTTCTACCCACTAAGTAGGGCTAGCACTGAATGCCATCCACAGTATTATCTTAGCATTACTACTAAATGAAAACCAGTGATTTTACACTTGATCTTAGCCAGAAGGCTCAGAAGTTATTGAAAACCAGAAGTTATTGAAAATTCACACTTCAGTGGATCACCTGGGTATGTTTGTTCTTCCAGATTTCATTCCCGTGAAGAGTGATATTAGAACGTCTAACTTGTAACGCAGTTCCTATACTTAAACTGGTTTTGTTTTGTTTTGAGGTTCACCGCTGTTGAGAACCCTTCCTTACAAAGGTAATCTTAGTTGCTAAAATTGCACTTTTAAAGTTGTGTCACGATAGAGTTCAAAAAACTGTTTCTGCAACTACTATCTTTATTCCAGTGACTCTATGTCTATTTGAAAGGTGACTGTATCCACTGTATACCCTCATGTAAATTGTGAGGGCAATAGGCACTGAATTGTTCAATTAATTGCACAGCACCTCCTTTGCTAGAAGCAACATTTACTGTTTGATCTTCCTCAAAAAACTGTGCAACAGTTGGAAACATCACCATTACGTTTGATGTTTTCTTACCAAAAAGCATGCATGGCATCCAAAGGGATCCAACACTCGTCTTCTGCATCTCCTCTTGCTTTCTATTACTTTTGCCACCTCCTTTCTTTCACTTGCTGCTGCCTTTTTCTCTCCCTACTTTCTTGCACTTTTTGTCCTTCCCTTTATTTTGCTCTTTTTTCACTTGCTACCTTATCACCAGCTGTCTGCCTTGCCCTTTTCCTCTCTGCTGACATCTTCTTCCACCTTCACATGTCAGTCAATTCTTTCTCTCATCTTCTTCTACTTTCTTTCGTCTGCCATTGTTGCCTTTCCTATAGGCAATCAGAGCCATTCCTTTGCACTTCCATGTTCAGAACAGAGACAGCTATGGTTCCCTCTCCAGTTTCCTCCACGCACTAAAATCTACCCTGCCCACCCCTCCACACAGACACAGCTCAGCAAAGTTTTATTCTCATGTAGCTCACCATGAGCTGAAAAGCAAAGTGTTGCTGTACAGGGAGATTCATAAAGGGATCCCCCTTCTTTGCACAAGAAGTAACTTTTCCCCTGACCCAGCCCTATTTCAGGATGCAGGAAGTGGGGTAAGGATGATGTGGCATTCCTGCTCCCTCCATCCCTGCAGCCAACAGACTGCTGCTGTGACTACCTCCCCCCCCCAGCTGCTCCCATGGTGACAACTGCTGGGCAACCGAGTTATCCCGCTGCAGCTACCACTTTATTGTTCTAGTCCCCAGCTTTCTCTTCATGGTGTTGCTGCCTTCCTTCAGACCCTGCTGGGCTTCTGTTAGTTAAGAAAAAAAAATGTGTGTGGGGGGGGTAGGGTGCCATTTCTGGTTGTGGCAACAGGTAATGTTATTTTAACAATATAAGAAGACCCTGCTAGATAGGGCCAATGGTCCATCCTGTTCTCACAACAGTCAGCCAGATGTCTATGGGAAGCCCACAAGCAGGACCTAAGCACAAGAATGCTCATCCCTCCTGCAGTTTCCAGCAACTAGTATTTAGCAACATACAGCCTCCAACCATCATGGCAAGTAGCCTTATCCCCCATGAATTTGTCTAATCCCATTTAGAGCCATCCAAGCTGATATTTGTCACTGCCTCCTATGGGAGCAAATCCCATAGTTTAACTATGTGTTGTGTGAAAAAGTGCCTTGTGTACAAGGTTCAGCAATATAAACTCTAGTTACCATAATCCACACTTGGCTTGCAGGCTTCTGCAATTCGTAGCTGCAGATCAACAGGTTTCTCTGCCTTGTTGAAAAAGGAGCAGGTTTCTTTAGGAGAAGAGCAGAGAGAGAAAGAGAATGAGGACATGGGAAGTTTTCCTTTTTTTCCAATCTTAAATCCAGTTCTCTACACTTCTGTAGCAACTCCCTTTAAAAAAAAATAAAAATCCTCATGAAATTTCTTCAGCATTTTAGTGCAAATGTTTCCTAATAGACATATTTTTGTATGCAGTTTTAGCTTTATCCATTTTTGCAAGCAATTTCTCCAAATATTTTTCCAATTATTTTTATCAACCCCCAAAATAGTAAACATTCCCCCTCCAACACACTACAGGATTTCCAAAGTTATAATGTATAGGAAACTACAAAAAGTTATCACAAGAGACACAAATGGATCCATAGCCCCTTATGCTTTCCATATTTCTGAAGCAACTGTTCATAGGTGTCCTTGATGTTGTAATTAGATGCCTATAAGTCCCACTAGAGGGCATAAAAGGGCCGTGGTTTTTCTTTGCCTTGCAGAAGCCAAGCATGTACCATTTTTCTTGAGAGTGCAATAGTCCAAACATTTCTATGCCAACCAGATAAGATCTCTGAACTACAGACTCCTATGTGGCAAAATCAACAAAACAGATATAAATTCCTTACATTTAATATCACAATTTACCCCTTAAATATTTATTTTATTATTTATTATTTGATTTCTATCCCACCCTTCCAGCAGGAGCCCAGGGCAGCAAATACTGATAGCAAAAACAATTCTGGAGATACAGCAATAGGTTATCTTGTTATTTTAACAACTTCTTGGTAGATCCTGTGTTTTTGTATGTTATTCTTACTAATATATTCATTTTCCTTTTCATACACATTTCACCCTAATATATGGATTTTGGAAACACTGTTTGGCTAGAGAACTGCACTGCAAAATTTGGATAAGTATTTGAAGGGTGGCTGTGCTTCATTTCTCATGTTTTGGAAAGTGCAAATCTGATAGATTTGGCTTGAAATGGGAACAGAAACTGAACTTCTCCCAGCCACTACTGCCAGATTTACAATTTCCAAATATTTCGGGACTCCAGCAGCACCCCAAGCAATTATTCACCATTGTGATCTTTTCTGCATGGTCATGAGTCTACCTCAGGAGATTTTAAGACATTATGGAGATAATTTATTTTATACAGCAGTTGACATTTCAACAGCAAAAGTATTAGTAGTGGCACGGAATTCAACGATGGAGGAATTCAAATGGAGGTTTCTGCAGTGCAGCCAGAACTGTATGTAAGCTCCCGGTTGGAAATCGGTGAAGAACTGGTGGACTAAGAGTAGTAGCTCCTCTAAGGAATCGCTTCAACCATGGATGCATTGCTATCAAGTTGAAGTCCCTGATTTGTAAGACAGATGACAAAGCTGAGAGCTGCCTTTTCAGAGTGTTAGGTCGCATGCCCTTCCGAAGCCTGTCTTGTAGAAATAACAGCACTTCATAGACCGCAGCCGATACTGGTTCAACCCCTTTTCTGCCACACCAAGAGGAAAACGTCTTCCACGTTGCCTGATAACTTTGAAGGGTTGATGGTTGCCTGGCCGCCAGGATGGTAGTCACCACCTCTGCTGGTATGCCCGAATTTAACAGTTGTAGGCATTCAATTTCCAGGCGGTTAGCTGAAGCCATTGGAGTCCTGGATGTAGCAGTAGACCCTGATGCAGCAGGTCTGGCCTTGATGGAAGATGAAACGGGGGTGATGTGGTCAACTGAATGATGTATGAGAACCATGGACGTCGTGGCCAGTATGGGGCCACTAACACCACACTGGCCCTCTCTGACTGAATTTTCTTGAGAACTCTGGATAACAGAGGTGTCAGAGGAAAGGCATAGTGCCAGCCCTTCAGCCAGGACATCCACCTGTTCCACATTGTGAGACAAGTACCTCGAGTAAAAACATCTGTTCTGGTGATTGATCTCCGAGGCAAACAAATCTATGGTGACAGTTCCGAACATAGACTGAAGGGATTTAAATACCTCCCTGTTGAGGGCCCACTCCCCCGGGAACAGTTGTTGCCGACTGAGCCAGTCGGCTGTCACATTTAGGTGGCCCTGGATGTACTCTGCTCTGATTGAGGAAAGATGCTGTTCCTCCCACAAAAGCATGTCCATGGCTTCCCTTTGTAGTGATAATGACCTTGTGCCCCCTTGCTTGTTCAAGTGGGCACGGGTTGTTGTGTTGTCGGTTCAAATCAAAACATCTGGAAACCTGAGTGAATGAAGAAAGTGACGAAGCACCAGGTGTGTTGCTTGAAGCTCCAACCAATTCATGCTTCTGGTTAACTCCGACTGTGACCACTTGCCCTGGATATACTGGCTCTGACAGTGAGCTTCGCATCCTTTGAGGCTGGCATCGGTGGTGATGAGGGAGCAAGGGGGATCGTACATCGGGACACCCCTTCGCAGATATGTCTCTGATTTCCACCAAAGAAGAGAAGTCTTGACGCTGTGGGGAATTCATACATAGTGGTGCCTGCAGTGTGCAATGTCCTCCTGATAGTTTATTAACAGCCATTGTAGCGGGCGAGAGTGTAGGCGAGCCCAAGGAGTAATCCCTATGGCAGAGGCCATCATGCCCAACAACTTTGCCAACTTCATGATGTCTGCTGATGTCACCCAAACCAAGGACATTGATAGGGCCTTGATTTTGTAAACCCTCTCCTGAGAAAGCGAAATAGATTGGTGAACTGTGTCTATCCATGCCCCCAGGTGCTGTAGCTGCTGTGATGGAGTTAGGTGACTCTTCATGGTGTTCACCAAGAATCCGTGGTCTTTTAAATGGGCTAAGGTTATCTGGACGTTCTCCTGGGCCTGGTGAAAGGACTTGGATCGGATCAGCAAGTCATCCAGGTAAGGCTGGCCACTAATGCCGCCATTACCTTGGTGAAGACTCTTGGAGCTGACGACAGACCAAAAGGTAAGGCTTTGAACTGGTAGTGACCTCCGTTGTAAGAGAAACAGAGCAGGCAGTGGTGTACTGGGAGAATGGGAATATGAAGGTATGCTTCCTTCAAATCTATTGAGGCCAGGTAATCTTGATGTTGTAGAGCCTCCTTGATGGATGTTATGGTCTCCATCCTGAACTTCTGCTGGATAACAAAGTGGTTTAGAAACTTCAGGTCGAGTACCGCACGCTACGTTCTGTCTTTCTTCCCCACCAAGAAGAAGACTGAGTAAAGCCCTGTGAAACGCTCATGGGAAGGAACTTCCTCTATTGCAGAGATGTTTAGCAGGTGACATATTTCGCTGAATACTGCTTGTTGCTTTACTGCAGAGCTTGAGACCAGGGAAGGAATTAACTTGGCAGGTGGATACTCCGACAGTTCTATCTTATGTTCACTATTTTGAGTACCCAACAGTCCTGAGTGGACTCTTGCCAACAGTAGAAGAACTGACTGAGTCTGCCCCCTACTGGTGGAATCTGATCTGAGTCAGAAGTATCTTTGGTTCTGGCGTGCCTGTCTTCCTTGACCATAAGCGCCTCTGGAAGCGTTAGGTTGCTGAGAATGTTGTTGAAAATGAGATCTGTTCCAAAAGGGACGGCCACTTCTGAATTCTCTAGTTTGACTCAGGTTCCTGGAACCACGAAAGGAATGAAATACCTGAGGCGAAGAAAAAGGACATTGAAACAAATGTCTGTCCTCCCATCTTTGGAAGGGCATCATCTTCTTCTTGTCCCTTGTCTCCACCAGAACATCCTGCAACGCTGCATCACCAAACAACTTTGTGCCAGAAAAAGGGACAGAAGCCAAATTCACACAGGAGGAAAAGTCCACATCCCAGGGGTTCAGCCATAGATGTCTATGAGCGAGAGTTGCTGCTGCCATGGCTCTGCAGGAGAACTGAACAGAATCCATGGTGGCGTCTGCTATGAAAGACAATGACCTTGAAACTTTTAGTAAAGATTTTCTTATCCTAGTTGGATCTTGATCCGCATCATCTAACAGCTCTTCGATCCACAGCAGTGCTGCCCTGGCAAAAACCGACGCAGCCACTGAAGCCCGAATTGAGAGGGCATTAGCATCATGTGAATGTTTAAGGGCAGTATCGACCTGCGTTCATTGGGATCCTTCAGTTGCACATCTCTAGCCCAGGGCAGAAGATCTCCAGTTGCTGCTTCTTAATGCCAGATCGGTAAATAACAAAACCTCCCTCATCCATGATTTAATTGTGGATGAGGCGGCCGATCTGGCATGTATTACCGAAACCTGGGTGAGCGATCTGGGAGGTATTAATCTCTCCCAGTTGTGCCCACCTGGATATTCGGTCCAGCATCTGGGTAGATCCGAGGGTCGGGGAGGGGGAATCGCTGTGGTCTATAAAAGTTCCATTCCTCTCGTTAGGTACCCTATCCAGGTGGCTAATGGCCTGGAGTGTCTGCACATTGTGTTGGGCCAGCGAGACAGACTGGGAATACTGCTGGTGTACCGTCCACCCTGCTGCCCAGCAGCTTCCCTAACTGAGCTGACGGAGGTGGTCTCGGATTTGGTGTTGCGATCCCCCAAACTTCTGGTATTGGGGGATCTCAACATTCATGCCGAGGACACCTTGTCTGGAGCGGCTCAGGACTTCATGACATCCATGACAGCCATGGGGCTGTCTCAATTTGTTACTGGCCCTACGCATGTGTTGGGACATACTCTAGACTTGATTTTTGCCACTGGGCTAGGGGATGGTGATCTGGGAGTGAGGAATTTTACATCTATTCCTTTGTCATGGACAGATCACCGCCTATTGAGATTTAGACTCACACTGTTTTCTCCCCTCTGCAAGGGTGGAGGACCAATTAAGATGGTCCGTCCCCGGAGACTAATGAATCCTGAGGGATTTCAAAGGGCTCTGGGGAATTTTCCGGCTGATAAAACTGACGACTCTGTCGAAACCCTGGTCACTCTGTGGAATACGGAAATGACCCAGGCAGTTGACACAATCGCCCCAGTGCGCCCTCTCCGCTGCAGAGCTCAATTGGCCCCTTGGTTTACCGCGGAGCTAAGAGTGATGAAGCAAGAAAGGAGACGGCTTGAGTGCAAATGGAGGCGAACTCCCGACGGCTGTAATTATGCTCTTGTGAAGGCCTCTTCTAAACGTTATGTGAAGGCGGTGAAGGCGGTGAGGGCAGCAAAGAAGCAGTACTTTGCTGCCTCTATTCAGTCACCTTGTAACCGCCCAGCGGAACTTTTTAAAGTTGTCCGGGGACTTCTACACTCTAGTCCTCCGGATGCAATTCAATCATCAATAACCCGCTGTAATGAATTCATGAGGCACTTCCAAGATAAGATCACTAACATCCGCCGGGACCTTGACTCCAATATTGTAGCAGTTGAACCTAATGAGGTGTCCAGAACACAGTCCTGTCTGGTTTTATTGGATGAGTTTCAGTTAGTAAAGCTCGAGGATGTGGACAAGGTGCTTGGACAGGTGCGGGCGACCACTTCTGCTCTGGATCCTTGCCCCTCATGGCTAATAAAAGCTAGCAGGAATGGAACAGCCGGTTGGGCCAAGGAGGTGATTAATGCCTCCTTACGAGAGGGAGTGGTCCCACCCTGCCTGAAACAGGCGGTGGTGAGACCGCTTCTAAAAAAGCCCTCCTTGGACCCCGATAATTTCAACAACTATAGACCGGTAGCAAATATTCCATTCCTGGGCAAGGTTCTAGAGCGCGTGGTCGCTCACCAACTCCAGGCTCTCTTGGATGAAACTGATTATCTTGATCCATGTCAATCGGGCTTTCGGCCGGGGTTTGGTACAGAAACGGCCTTGGTCGCCCTGTATGATGACCTTTGTCGGGAGAAAGACAGAGGGAGTGTAACTCTGTTGGTTCTCCTTGATCTCTCGGCGGCTTTTGATACCATCGACCATGGTATCCTTCTGGGGCGACTCACGGAGTTAGGAATTGGAGGCACTGCTTGGCGGTGGCTGCGTTCCTATCTTGGGAATCGTCTCCAGAAGGTTATGCTTGGGGAGCACTACTCGAGTCCCTGGGTACTCCAATATGGGGTCCCGCAGGGTTCAGTTCTGTCCCCCATGCTCTTTAATATCTATATGAAGCCGCTGGGTGAGGTCATCAGGAGTTTTGGAGTGCGTTTTCAGCAATATGCTGATGATACGCAACTCTACTTCTCCTTTTCATCTTCCTCAGGTGAGGCTGTCGATGTACTGAACCGCTGCCTGGCCGCGATAATGGACTGGATGAGAGCCAATAAACTGAAACTCAATCCTGACAAGACTGAGATGCTGTTGGTGGGGGGGCACTCTGCCCAGATGGTTGATATCAGACCTGCCCTGGATGGGGTTACACTCCCCCTAAAGGAGCAGGTCCGTAGTTTGGGGGTCTTATTAGATCCGCTCCTGTCACTTGAGGCTCAGGTAGCCTCGGTGGCACGGAATGCGTTCTACCAGCTCCGGCTGGTAGCCCAACTACGACCCTATCTGGACAGGGAGAACCTCGCCTCAGTTATTCACGCTCTGGTAACCTCTAGATTGGATTACTGTAATGCACTCTACGTAGGGTTACCTTTGAAGATGATTCGGAAACTTCAGCTAGTGCAGAATGCTGCGGCCAGAGTTCTTACTAGGACGAAGAAATTCGACCATATAACACCTATTCTGGCCCAGCTGCACTGGCTACCAATATGTTTCCAGGCCAGATTCAAAGTGTTGGTTCTTACCTATAAAGCCCTTAATGGCATCGGACCGCAATATCTGATGGAACGCCTCTCCCGCTATGTACCTACCCGGTCACTGCGCTCGACAGCTAAGGCCCTTCTCCGGGTCCCAACTCATAAGGAGGCCCGGAGATCAGCAACTAGATCTAGGGTCTTTTCGGTGGTGGCCCCCGAATTATGGAATGCCCTCCCAGATGAGATACGCCTGGCGCCTTCTTTGTTATCCTTTCGGCGCCAGGTAAAAACCTACCTCTTTGCCCAGGCATTTTAACCTTAATTTAATGTTAATTTTAAATTTAATTTTATTGTATTTTTATTTTTAAGTTGTATTTTAATTTTGTTTTTAATATGTTTTATAATCTACACTTGCTTGTATTTTAATTGTGGTTTTATCTTGTTGTACACCGCCCTGAGAGCTTGTTGCTATAGGGCGGTTTAGAAATGTAATTAATTAAATAAATAAAATAAATAAGCGCATGGGAAAGCAGAGCAGAGATGGGACCATCCACTGCTGGAGTCCGAAGCTGCTCCATGACGTCTGCATCTAGAACATAAAACTTTTGGCAATATTAATACCCTTTCTACACTGTACCGGGGAATCCCACTCTGCTTTCATTATAGCCTTGAATGGTGCAGGCAGCAGAATGCATCTAGTTGATGTCTTAGGGACTGGTCATACCAGCGCACTTTTAGGGAGTGGTTCCTGCTGCTGCTGTTGCTGCTGTGTGGAAGATAAATCTAAGGCAGTCATGACTTTAGCAAACAAGGGAGGAAAATACATCTCCAAAAACAGTCTAGTTGACACTAGATCCTCTGTGCCCGAATCATCACTCCAATCGCCCCCATCTAGCAACACATCTCCCTCAGCCTCTGACGCTTGACCCCTGGTAAAAGCAAAAAGGCTCGGGGACGGCAAACTATCCTGCTGCTGCCCAGCAGAGTGCCTCTTTAAGAGGGGGGGATCCAGACTCGTTGTGCCCTGTGGAGGGGGCTGTGTACGCTTAGCAGCGCTTCCTGAAGACAGCTCCTTAATCAAATCTCCCATCATAGCCGCCCTTAACTGTTGCAGCACTGTTGGAAAAAAAAGATCAGCCCATAAAACTTGTGGCTGTGGCTGTTGCAGCAGAAGCCCTGACATTTGCTGGGACTGTGAGACTGGGGAGGGGGGTTAGGGACATGCAACCCGACCGCCCCTGTCACATACTGTTGTTCCGTGCAGTCATGCCGGACTTGTAGAGAAGCTCCTGCGTTCTCTTTGTCAGAGGATAAAGGCTCTAGGCACGTAGCGTCATTATGCGTTAGGCAAGGAGGCTCAGAGAAATGCACTTGCTGTGCTGCTGACAGGGCAGGCATGCATGAGGCCAATGGTTGTCGTGGAGAATGTGCTTGCCGTGCTGGTTGCAGGGCGTGAATGCAAGACGCAGCGTTTCAGGCACATTGTGAACAATCACCTCCTCTTCGGATGCACACCTTAACATGGTGAGGGGTTTTAGATTGTCAAAGAAGCTGAGAGCAAAGCCGTCAGGAGTCTTGAGCAAGAGGCTAGACTCCTAGCAGGGGCACCCAAGGCGGAATGGTCAAAGCTGAGACACCAGAATAAGATGCATCCAAACTCAGAGGAAGCCACCTCTGAATACCTCTTACCATGAAAATCCTACAAACAGAGTATCCAAAATGCAACACGAGATAGTGCTGGAAGATGAGACCCCCAGGTCAGAAGGCACTCACCGAGCTACTGGGGAAGAACAAAGGACAAGTACGAGTAGCGCTGTGACTAATGACGCAGCTGCGTCAAAGCCGAAAGGAAGCCCAGAGGCTGATGTGCACAGATGCATAAGGAGAGTCCGGAGTTGTACGACACACACAATAGGAACATGGAATGTGAGAAGCATGAACCAGGGAAAGTTAGAAATTGTCAAGCAAGAAATGGAACGCATCAGCATTACAATACTTGGCGTGAGCGAACTAAAATGGACGGGAATGGGACATGTTCAATAAGGCAACTACAAAATATTGTATGCAGGAAATGAGAAATTAAGAAGAAATGGGGTTGCTTTAATAGTGAGAAGTGATGTAGCAAGAGCAATTAGGAGCTACAACGTAAGGTCTGAACAAGTGATATCAATGAGATTAAATGGGAAACCTATCAACATAACCATCATCCAAGTCTATGCTCCAACAGCAAATGCAGAAGAGGAGGAATTGGAGAGATTTCACGCAGAAGTACAGGAAGAAATTGACCACACACCAAAACAAGATGTGCTGATAATCATGGGGGACTGGAATGCAAAAGTAGGAAACAGAGAAGAACTAGGAATTGTGGGGAAATGGGGCCTAGGAGACAGAAACGAAGCAGGAGAAAGACTGATTGAATTCTGTGAAGCCAATAATTTGTTTCTTGCGAACACATTTTTTGAACAATCGAAAAGGCGACTGTACACGTGGACATCACCAAATGGCCAATATAGGAATCAAATTGATTATAAAATTGGTAGCAGAAGATGGAGAAGTTCCATACTTTCTGCAAAAACAAGACCAGGAGCAGACTGCGGTACAGATCATGAACTGGTCGTATCAAAAATCAGAGTAAAGCTAAAGAAGACCAACAAAGCAATCATAATGCCAAACTACAATTTAAATAACATCCCAGAAGCATATAAAGATCAAATACGGAACAGGTTTAAGGCTTTAAACTTAGTTGACAGAGAACCAGAAGAACTATGGAATGAAGTCAGAGACGTTACCAGGGAAGAATGCAAAAAGACAATACCTCTAGCTAAAGAGAGAGAAAGACCCCAATGGATGACTGAAAAAACTCTTCAAATGGTTAAAGAGAGAAGGAAAGCAAAAGCAAAAGGCAACAGAAACACAGTCAGAACCCTAAATGCAACAATACAGCGACTAGTACGTAGGGACAAAGAGAACTATTACAATAGTTACTGTATAGAAATAGGACAACAAAAAGGGTAGAACAAGAGCCCTGTTCCAAAAGATTAGAGAAATGAAAAGGAAATTTAAACCAAGAGTAGGGATGTTGAATAATCCACAGGGAAACACACTGACTGACCAAGATGAAATAAAAGGAAGATGGAAGCAATACACTGAAGAACTCTATAAAAGAGATGCCAGGATGGCAGATTCATTCACAGAGGAACCATATGATGAAGAACCAGAAATTTTAGAATGCGAGGTGAAAGCTGCTCTTAAAATACTTGGAAGAAACAAATCACCAGGAATAGATGGCATACCAATAGAGTTGCTACAAGCTACTGAGACTGAATCAGTCCAAATTTTGAGTAAAATCTGTCAAGAAATATGGAAAACTGAACAATGGCTCACAGACTGGAAGCGTTCCATATACATCCCAATTGGAACGGACCAAGGAATTTCAGAAGAAAATCACCCTGTGCTTTATAGATTACAGCAAAGCCTTTGACTGTGTAGATCATGAAAAACTATGGAATGCTTTAAAAGAAATGGGGGTGCCACAGCATCTGATTGTCCTGATGCGCAACCTATACTCTGGACAAGAGGTTACTGTAAGGACAGAATATGGAGAAACCGATTGGTTCCCAATCGGAAAGGGTGTGAGACAGGGGTGTATTTTATCACCCTTATTTAATCTGTACGCAGAACATATCATACGGAAAGCAGGATTGGACCAAGATGAAGGAGGTGTGAAAATTGGAGGGAGAAATATCAATAATTTAAGATATGCAGACAATACCATACTACTAGCAGAAACCAGTAATGATTTGAAACGAATGCTGATGAAAGTTAAAGAAGAAAGCACAAAAGCAGGACTACAGCTGAACGTCAAAAAGACTAAAGTAATGAGGACTCCTCCATGAGGAGGCAGGGACTGCAGCCTTCAGAGTACACCTTGTTTCTTTGAGACCACGGGTGACCAGATCCCAGAATTTACCTTCATTCCGTTCCGTTACCGCTTGGCCCAGTTCCTGCCACTGGGCTTTTATATATACCCCTTTCTTGTTTTTGAGCAATCTTTTATATTCCGTCCTACATTTAATTAAGTTTTCCGTTGTTTCCTCAGATGATTTCTTGTGGGATTTCCTTATTTTTCTGGCCAGTTCTCTTTTACATTCAGCATCAAACCAACCATGGCAAGTTATCTGTGTACTTTAATCTTTAGATGTTACAAAGCAAGGCCTAAGTTCTGTAACAATTTGCTGGAAGACATCTATATGATTCAAGGATTTATCCCAAAATAATTGTTGCTTGTTCGGCTTGTTTTACTTTGTAGTTTCTTCTGGGTAGTGCTACTCAGCCTGCAGGACCATTTCAGTCTCCTCTCGCCCAGCATTTCCCCAATCAGTTGATGATACATGTTCAAGCAGTGGGCTTAAGGACACCGATATGGGAAAATTGTCACTTTCAGTTCGTTCAAGAATTTCAAAAGTATTTACTAAAGGGAATAGTGAGGCAGAGACCATGATATGGTCAATAGCACTAGCGCCTCGTTTTCTCAAGTAGGTGAAATAGCCTCTGGTTTTATCCACTGAACTCCCATGAAGGGAGTATAAATTCAGATATATAAATTCTAAGAATTTTAATCCTTGCTGATTATATTTACTATCCATGGAGGTATGGGATGTTAAAAATATCTCTTCCAAGTCTATGTCCAAAGGTTGCAAGAAACCTTCAGAATTTGCCCCAATTCGGGCATTGAAGTCTCCACATATAAAAATATATGCTTGTGGGAACTTCTGATCTATCTGCTCCAGCAGAAGGAATAGATCTTTCCATATCTTAGGGGCTATTTGCGGACAGTTAGTAGATGGCAAATAGGTATTTATACAAAAAAGGGATCTCCAGTCTCTGTTTTTAGTTGTAATGACAAAGATAGTTGTTTTGTAGTCCAAAGTTGGCCAATTGAGATTCTCCTGCTAATTCTAATGATATGAAAGAAGCCAGGCCTCCACTTCCTCGTCCCTTCTTGGATTTCTTTGTAGCTGGCTGGCTAAATGTTTTATAACCCAGCAGATGCGGGAGGTTATATTCATAAGTCCAGGTCTCTTGCAGGCAGACTATATCGTATTGTTGGAACATTTCAATAAGTTCTTTATGTGCCATTTTATTTTCCCATCCCGCCACATTTCAGTCGTGATACTGAAAACAAATTCCTGGGCTGAGCATCTACTCAAAGGCACCCTGTCCCTTAATTCTAATATTGCACTGCCTCCCTTTCCTTTTCACATCACAATAGACAGTTTTAACATCAATCAAAATTACCATTATTCACTCTTTGTAAGACTTCAGCTGTCAAATTTATTACCTGACAACAGACAAGTATTAAACTTCTGAACTAAGGTCAATAACTATCCACATAAACTGCTGTTAGATTCAGCTGACCAATAAACCTGTGATCCTCTTCAGAAGTACTTTTTAACACAACACTAACAAAGAATCGTAGACTATTACAGTTGGAAAGGGCCTATAAGGCCACTGAGTCCATTGCCCTGCAGGAAACCAACATAAAGCATATCCGACAGCTGTCCAGCTGCCTCTTGAAGGCCTCCACTGTAGGAGAGCCCACCATCTCCCTAGGTCATTGGTCCCATTGTCGTACTGCTCTAACAGGAAATTTTTCCTGATGTTCAGTCAAAATCTGGCTACCTGTAACTTGAGCCCATTGTTCCATGTCCTGCACTCTGGGATGATCCAGAAGAAATCCTTGCCCTCCTCTGTGTGACAACCTTCCGAAGAGTGCTTTCATATCTCCCCTCAGTCATCTCTTCTCAAAGATAACATGCCCAGTTCTTTCAGTCTCTCCTCATAGCGCTTTGTTTCCAGTCCCCAATCATCCTTGTTGCCCTCTTCTTAACTTGTTCCAGTTTGTCTGCATCCTTCTTAAAGTGCAATGTCCAGATAAGGCAAAATTATGCCATCTAATAATACATAGCACTTCACATACATTACCCACATTGCAGATAAGATAGTGACACTACAAAACCTTCCCTAATGAGTTTGTGATAGAAGCAAAATTAGAATGAGATTTCCTGTTTCTTTAATCACTACAGTGCACCAGTTCTCATATTTGTCTACGTGAGGAGACAACACCTATATGATGGCAAATTATAGCTTGACTCCTTGCCTGCTAAAAAGAATATTCAGCTTTGGAAAATCCTGGTCCTCTTTTACAACCTTTGTAAGCCAAATGTTTAAAACTGAACTATTTGACAGTCTCTTGCTTTTAAAATAAAATTATAAGGAAGGTTGTGATATATTAGGAGGTGATATGTGGAGACTGGCGGTTAATTATAGCAGGAAAATTGTATATATTAAATATTATTTTAGTATATAATAGTATTTTATAGGGGTGTAGTCATCCAGGGTCTCGAGGGGGTCTTAGACTCCTTACTTTTTGGGGAACAGTGTCTCAATGTCTCCAGCATCCTACAAGCCAATCAGCATAAAAGGAGAGTATGTTAGCCACTGAGAACAGTCTTCTAACATGACTCCTTATCCCTTCCTCCTGACTGGAGCCAAACAGAGTGAAGGAGTGTGAATCAGCCACTGAGAAGCCTCTTTTCAGTAGCTAACACTTTCATTCTGATTGGCTCCTGTTGTTATGGGAGAAGGCATTAACAAGGTTCTTATTCTCACCCCAGCAGCAAAAAAGGGGGGGAGGGGTAGCTGTGACTATCATGTAGGGAGCCTGCATTTCTGAATTTGCTACTATTCTACTGATATTTTAGCTTATATTATTATATAAATTTCAAAGAAAAGAATTAGCAGCTCTCTGGATCCAAGGAAATGCTATTTTTATAGAAGAGACAGTACGATCAGAGCTCTAACTAAGTAAAAATACATCATTGGTGATTTCACCAAGTCTTGGAATTTCCTGAACCCCATCCCTCCCTATACCACCTTGGATTTAATTCCTGTAAGTCAAAATCACAAATTTCTACAGTATCTAAGTTTCCAGGCTGATCACATCCCCACCTCAAATATTGTGTTTGGGTGATTGGAAGCATCATCTCCTCTCCACATTCCACCTTACCTTCTGCACACCGGCAAACATCACCATGGCATATCTTATCGAGGAGGCCACTCTCTTTGGATGGATGGTAGAATTTGGTGCACTGCTCATCTGAAGGGAGGAATAAAAAAAGATGTCCTAAGAGTCTCTGTAAAAAGGTAAAGGTGTCCCCACACTTATAGTGTGAGTCGTTTCCGACTCTTAGAGTGACGTCTTGCGACGTTTACTAGGCAGACCGTATATATGAGGTGGGATTGCCAGTTCCGTCCCCGGCCTTTCTTTACCCCCCAGCGTATGCCGGGTACTCATTTTACCGACCACGGACGGATGGAAGGCTGAGTGGACCTCGACCCCTTTTACCGGAGATTCGACTTCCTCCTTCCGTTTGGAATCGAACTCCGGCCATGAGCATTGCTTCGGCTGCATTACTGCCGCTTACCACTCTGCGCCACGGAGGGTCAATAAGAGTCTGTGTAGCTTACTGGTATAATTCCTTACAGGGAAATCCCAAAAGGAAACCCATAGAAAGAGCACAGCCAAGGAGTGGGTGATCCATTTCTTCCAAGAACACCCTGAGTTTATGCAGTGGAACCCATCGAGAGAGCTGCTTGGCTGAACAAGCTTCTTTAAGCTTGTTAGAAAGGTGAAAATAGTACCCCAGCATCCCCTGCAATAGGAATGGCCAAGTTCCATACTCTTAGGGCACACTTATTCTCCAAGCAATTGTCTGGGGTTCAAAGTGTATTTTGCTGCACAAACTGACCTATTTACTAATTGTTAGGCTCCACGATAGACAATGCTATCTAACATTAAAGGCCTCTTTAATAAGGCATTACATATAAAATTCAAAAGTAACATTAAAAATGTGGAATACCATTACTTATAATTGCCTTAAAGACAGAGCAAATGTTTTCAGTACGTGTTGCTTTGAATTTGGTAGGACCACCAGCACTCAGATAAGATGGTCTGGAGGCCCAGATTGAGCCTGCCGGCCACCAGCTATTCCTCCCTGGCCCTATAAGGCTGCAAAGGATCAGTATAGGTTTCCAGTCAAGCACTGCAGCTGTTTGGAGTGCCAAAATTTCAATAGTCTGTCTTTCTCAGGTGCAACACCCCCTCCCGCACCCAGGTATGGTTTAGGACTACAGCAGAGGAAACCAGGAGCTAGGTTCTCCCTGGTTTTCTTTGCTTGCAGGGAAATTATAGCTGGTGTCTTAGAACAGGAAAGTCTTGGAGCAGAGAATACTGCAGGGAGCCAGGCAAAGTGCTGCTGGATGGTATCTTGTACTACCTTTTGATGTTTTTATGGGATTTATTTCTCAATTCTACACTGATAAAATAGGGAGACTTTCAGAAAAGTGAGTGCTCACTGGGCCTTATGCTATTTGGTTGGGTTCTCCTATGCTGATGCCACTGAAAGAGCACAAAATCCACTCCATGTTTTATGTGTTCCACTTCACCAGAGTCCAGAGTAACTCCAGTCCAGGTTTTAGACAAACCTCAGGAGCTCTATCAACTAGGCCCTGAGGCAGTTGAAGACAGAAATTTCTGGTGGGACTATCTCATGAAGAATATATGTTTGAGTTGGTTCTGAATAAAGTGGTTTGGTCAAAATCCTTCCTGTAAAGTGTACATCTTATACTGCAGTTGCCATTACCTAGATTATAATAGCTGTACACCTTGACTGATCCTGGCTGAATGAGACCAGCTTCAAAAAACTTGTAAGCTTTAAACTGCAAGCATTCATCATCTGTGTGAGAGACCTAGGATGGAAGGAAAAAAAGCAAGAACAGGTCATTGGGTGCCAGCCTGCCACCAGAGAGCATCATCTCTCACAAGCAACCTATGCAGTCTTGAGGAAATCCATCATTCAGTTCAGAGATGTTCAGGCGGATCGGATGCTTAGAAGATCAAGCTTTTTAAAGGAAGCTTAAGATTCATGGGATTCTTAAAAGATAAAGGAGACCATGTGCGGCCTCCAGCTTGGACTGGGAAGACCAGGGATCAAAGCCGGCCTCAACCAGGTAGCTTATTAGGCATTTTAAAGTGTATAGCCTATGTCACGATGCAAAAGACAATATATCACCACCTCAGATTGTATAAGGGCTGATGTGGGTTGATTAAGATAAAATGCTTCTTGAGTCAGTTCAAGAAAATAACAAATTATCATAAAATGTATACACACATCACATCCCTTTTCACTCATAGACACACACCAGGACTAGTCTAGCTGTTTACTTCAAACTTTGCCAGTTCCTAGAGCTTCTGCACAAGTCTTTACCTTGTCCAAATAGATAATGACATTCCCTCTTTCAGACATAGGACTGTCAACTTCAAACTTGGAGATGTATCTGTCAACTCCATCAGAAAGCTAAACACAGAGAAAACAAAAGATATCATTGGCAACACGAGTAACGGAAACCAAGCACTCAATCCCTCAAAAGTAGCTGGCCCTGCATTTTTTTAAACTACATTTATATCCTGCCCTTCTAGTAGGAGCCCAGGCCGGCAAACAAAATCACTAAAAATACTCTAAAATATCATAAAAACAGACTTCAATATACAACAAAATCCTTGAAAACATTAAAACACCCCTCAAAAAAACATGTTTTTTATTAAAAAAATTAAAAACTATCTTAAAAAAAAAAAAGCTTTAAAAACAAAAACAATTCCATCACAGACTGGGATGTCTCTACTTAAAAGGCTTGTTGAAAGAGGAAGGTCTTTCAACTATAGGTAAATAGTTTTAACTTTCATCTATAGGTAAATTTAAAGCAAATTTGGAAATCTCAAGCGATGCAGCTCTGAGATTTTGAGATGTCAAACTTAAGAAATGGGCAAACACTGAGCTGGAGCTGAGAGTCAAAAACCACAGATTAGTAGCTTGGACCGGGTTCAAGGTCAAAGCTCGGAGTCCATAAGCTCTATTGTTTCTTAGGCAAAGTCTCAGCCTGAACAGGAAGCTTTTTATCATACTTCCTAACAAGGTGTTCTATCCTAAGCAGCACTAAGTTCTGCTCCCATCAGTGCAAGGATTTCCATTTGCACAACAGGACATCACCCCCTCTCTTCCCGAGTAATCACTAAATCTCTTCTAGTGGTTCCACCAATCCCCCGGAGCAGATTTCAGAAGTGTACAGGGCACGCATGGGGGGAAAGTCCTAGTGTGCAAGCAGAAATCCTTGCATTGACAGGTGCACAAAATCAATGTGAAGCTCAGGAATTCTTTATTGCTTTGATGAATCGTTGAGTGGCTCATCTACAGGGCAGAAGTTCCTAGATCTGTAGGTTCCTGGTTTAGTCCCGGTAGTTCCTGGCAATATGGTACCTAGTAATCCAAGTCCTATTTTATGCTTAACACAGTGGGCAAGGACCAGCCCAAGACATTTTGGGAATGGAAGCTCCTGTGCAGCTCCCATTTATATCAACAATTTTGTGTGCAGGGGAACTCCCAGTGGCTTATGTCATAAGAACATAAGAAGAGCCTGCTGGATCAGGCCAGTGGCCCATCTAGTCCAGCATCCTGTTCTCACAGTGGCCAACCAGGTGCCTGGGGGAAGCCCGCAAGCAGGACCCGAGTGCAAGAACACTCTCCCCTCCTGAGGCTTCCGGCAACTGGTTTTCAGAAGCATGCTGCCTCTGACTAGGGTGGCAGAGCACAGCCATCACGGCTAGTAGCCATTGATAGCCCTGTCCTCCATGAATTTGTCTAATCTTCTTTTAAAGCCATCCAAGCTGGTGGCCATTACTGCATCTTGTGGGAGCAAATTCCATAGTTTAACTATGCGCTGAGTAAAGAAGTACTTCCTTTTGTCTGTCCTGAATCTTCCAACATTCAGCTTCTTTGAATGTCCACGAGTTCTAGTATTATGAGAGAGGGAGAAGAACTTTTCTCTATCCACTTTCTCAATTCCATGCATAATTTTATACACTTCTATCATGTCTCCTCTGACCCGCCTTTTCTCTAAACTAAATGTCAAGAGTCAGATTTGCCCACCTGTTGTCCTTTCTCCCCAGATGTCCTCTGCATGGAACTGTCATGAACTGGGATCCCATTTCCATTCTTCTGGGATGCAGTTGGGGCATCAGAGAGGGAATTGCCCTCAGGGCCAGCCCCAGAAATACCTAACCACCAGGAAGCACTTCCACAAAGACATACTAAGTACGCCTCTGGCCCGAGGACATCATATTGCCCTCCTCCAACTGAGGACGTCAGCCTCAGATCCCTAGTGCAACTATAGCTTATCTCGCTCTGTTGGAGTAAATGACTGCTAAAGCGGGGCAGGCACCTTTAAATGAAGAGACTCCTCTCTCCACTAGTATTTGAGACAGAGCTGCAGCTCCTGTGTAAGGCTCAGTTCCTTCCTGCTAAAACATCTGAGCTTTGCTCTAATGAAGACTTCAGCTTGAGCTGTACAAGGGCACTATAAAAATCTTAGAATAATAGATTAAAAAGTTGCCAATTTTCCTGGTTACATAGATCTTTGTTTTCAAGGAAATGGCTGATGCCACAAGGGAAGATATAGATGAGACTGAGCGAAGAAAGAACTGAGTTTTTTTTCAAGTTAACACAAGGAAAGAACAACTGACATAAGGAAACAACACAAAAAAAAATAGAGTAAGGACTCAAGGAGGAGAGAGAGGTCACCAGCAGGATGTCCTCCCAGCTGAGACAGGAAACAGACTGAGCCACAACAGGAGGAGGGAGCAAAGTCTTTGCTGAAGAATTTCCTGTCTCTGAGCTGTAGGAGGTGCTGAAGTACTCACTGGGAGACATTCACTAGGAGACATTCATGAGAGAAACAGACATTCTTTGTTGCATCCAGCCCAGTAAGCTGCTGTCTCATAGAAGAACTGGTGTCACATCCATGATGAACTCTAATCGACTCTATCTGCAGATCTAATTCCAAGTTTTTCACTGGTTGTAGTGAATTTTTCAGTCGAATATCCGCAAAGGATAACGTAAGCAGCTTCAGTTTCAAGCAAAGCTCACCTACCCTCTTAAGATCTTCAGTGTCAGGAGCAAAACCAGTAAGCATGGAGACATCAATGATTGTCATTGTGGCATCAACTTTACCAAGATACCTAGAATCAGTGACAGAGAGAAAATTAGCCCAGAATGGATTTCATAGTGTAAAAATTGATTGGGCTTCAGTTCTATCAGCTTCTCGTATTAATATTATAGTAAGCTAATTCTCAGGGTTTTAGATGTCAACACTGTGAACTAGAGGGGATGGAGGTAAGCATAATGTGCCTAACCTGGTTAATACAGAGGGTCTAGAAAGGGTTTAGAATGGTAACTTTCTACAGTTCCAGTCCCAAAATACAGTTTCCCCTCCATGCATTTGAGAACAGACCTAGAAATCAGAATTTTACTTTTAATTCCATATTGGAATGTTGGTTTTTCTAAATATCTTGCCAGATAATTTCCCCCCCAAATGTTTCCTTCCAGAGTCTTAGCCAGGGCTCAGATCACTGGCTCCACAAAATTTATTTCAGATGAAGACAGATGTAACATTTCAAGAGTGGCAGAGGAGGTTTGATATGCTTCTGATGCTGTGTAAACTCTAGAAAATAAAAGCTCTGCAATCTGCATGTTTCCATACCAGTTAAACTTCAAAGGGGGAAAGGCAGCTGAAGAGGGTGTCTGTGCCCTAGTGCCTGCAGTATCCCCAGAGTACTTTTGTGCAAGTTTTAAAAATGTTTTTGAATATAGGTTTAATATGAGGTGTGTGTATTATTTAGAGTGTTTGTAGACTGTCTTTCACTCAAGAGTCAATAACAATTTTATACTAATTTATAATTAATTTATAATTAATTTATAAAAATTAATTAATCACAATTAATAAAAAATTAAAACAAAATAAATCAACCAGCATCATAAAATTAATACCAATCACAAAGACAGCAGAAGTGAAAAATATAGCATCACCATGTATTTCATCACACCCCAAAAACCTGGGCAAAGTGTATTTACCTATTGTCTAAAAATAATGTACAAGCATGATACACCTCATGAGGGAGGCCGCTGAAGAGAAAGCCTTCCTCTGGGTCCCTATGCTATGAATCGCCCTCTGCAGGGCTATAACCAGGAAAGTGCCCTCTGCAAAACTTACTAAACAGGCAGACTGGTACGGGTTTCTTTCAGTTGTTTGGGGCCGATGTCATTTAATGCTTTAAGGTGGACAGTTTGGATGGGGAACCAGACTGAAGAGCAATTGGCTTGTTCTTATACTTGTGTGTAATGCACATGGTAACTGGAATCAGCCATAAGTGGGGACAGAAAGATCTGTCAATTTTGATTTTCACAGTTTCTCATTTTTCCAATCTTAAATTCAGTTTTCCACATTTCTGCAGCAATTTACAAATTTTTTATTTAAAAAATCCTCATGAAAAATCTCCAGCATTTCTCCTAATAAACCCATTTTTGTAGGTAGTTTTAACTAATGTACATCTTTTTGCATGCAATTTCTCGTTATATAATACATTTTTGTATATTATTTTCACCTATATATTCATTTTTATGCACACTTTCCCCTAACATATGCATTTCTGTAAATATTGTTCGGTTGGCAAACTGCATTGCAAAATTCAAATAAGTGCAAAGTTTGAAGGATGCCTGTGTTTCGATTCTCATGATTCTCATATTGTTTCAGAAAGGGTGAATTTGAGAGCTTCATCTTGAAATGCAAACTGAATCAAATTTCTCACCTATTCCTAATCACAGGTGAATAACCTGCTATGACAAAATCCTGTGTTTATCCCTCACTTTTGCTCTCCATCAGCATACTGAAGACTAATATTCTCTTCGCAAAATAGATGCATAGCTCCATATAGAGTAAATCTGATTGGTTAGCTACTTCATTAGAATTGCTGGTCTTAGAATCT
Source organism: Rhineura floridana (assembly GCF_030035675.1). Lineage (NCBI taxonomy): Eukaryota > Metazoa > Chordata > Lepidosauria > Squamata > Rhineuridae > Rhineura > Rhineura floridana. The sequence continues at coordinate 158,095,598 of NC_084480.1, forward strand.
GCACACTTTGGTTTCAGATGTGTCCCTTTCCTATTAGTGCAGGCTGAGAATGGGGTGTAAACTGCCCTGCAAATTGAAATCAAAACATTTCAAAACTCCTGAAAAAAGAAACCAGATAATATTGAGTAAGATACTTTGTTAAGCAATGATGTTACTCTGAATGTTCAGGGATGAAACAGAGTTATCTTTAAAGCCAAAAATACTCACCTGGTGCAGAGTTTGATCTTAACTGCTCCCTTGGCTCCCTTTGCCTGCTTGTTATCTTGAAATTGGGGGGAAAAGATACAATTATTTTGTATAAATTCCATTCAGTATGAATCTTAGGTGTTTTGACCAATAACCTGCTTGCTTGTCTCACTGCCCTCAAGGTCTATGAAAACAGAATTCATCATTCATATTAGAGTTGCCAGGTTCTTGGCCTGAGACTGATCCTGTATCTTTAGGAGAAGAGAAAGTCAGCCAAGTGCAGATGTTCTTGCAACCTTGTAATGAGAAATACCACAAGGTGGAATTCTCTCTTCCCCCTGCACAACTATAAAAGATACAGAAGACCTCTTGGTTGCCAGGCCTGGCCTCCAAGAGGTCTTCTATATCTTTAAAAGTTGGGCAGGGGGGAGGGAGAATTCCACCTTGTGGTTTTTCCCATTACAGAGTTGCAAGAACACCTGCACTTGGCTGACCTTCTCTTCTCCTAAAGATACAGGATCAGTCTCAGGCCATGGACCTGGCAACCCTAATTCATATCCACTCTCGTTGGGCTACCTGCTAATAGGCTCCTTTCCAAAGGAAGACATACCTATGAGAAAAATGTGGCCCTCCAGATGTTGTTGAACTAGGACCCTTTTACTCCTGACCATTGGCCATGCTGGTGGGAGCTGATAAAACATCTGGAGAGCCACAGGTTCCCCATTCCTGGTCTAAAGCTTGCTTCTAGTATCAAAGCCAGGTTGGGGAAAAGGAATAAGGGCAAATGACTGCAGTGGGGGAAGGAGAATCATTCAGCTCCCTTTACCCGTGCATTCCTATTGATTTTAACATTAGGCTCACTGTACCACAAACTTTACACATGAATTGAGCAGATGTCTAGATAAAATAATTGCTGCTGTCACATCTAGTTTGGCCCCTATAAATTCCTGCTCAACCTGTACAGTTTATCATAAGTCTGCAGTGTGCCCTTTCCTGAAAATGCTTTGTGAACTGGGCTGATGTTATTTATAATATACGGCTACACCAGAAGCAAATGGGATGTGAAGGGCTTGATCAAAGTTTCCTGAGATCATTAGAATGAGTGGTATTGAACACAGCCATAAAGTATGTTTGCCCTCTAAGATCTGTCAATATCTGCATCTATATTTCTTGTTCCACCTAATTAAAAAAAAGATACAAGCATTTACAGGATTGTTCTGGAATCAAACCTTGCTGTGTTCCTCTTTCTGGTATTGCATTGCCCAACCCCAATTCCATCATTTGCCTAGCCTTTTTGCCGTTTTATTATTTCCTCTCTGTCCACACCCTTTGTCTTGTTTTTAAATGAGGAGTTTGCACCATTATACCCCTACATGTATTCACCTGGTTAATTTCATATGTTAATTTCTTTAAGCAGAAGGTATACAAGCAAGGCCACTTAATAACCTAAATCAAATGTATCCGGAAGTATGTGTTAGGTGTAAATTAATTTTTAAGAATTCTAGCCCATAATTCTTCAAGGAAGTACATCTGCATGGGAAGCACACGTTATTCTAGCAAATCTAAACCCACCACTTTAAACTTACTCATCTGGACATCTTCGACAGAAACTTGCAGAGAAAAATTTTGGCACTGAGCTGTCTCCTCCCGTAGCTTTGCATTATACACTGTCACGACGGTCATAGATGCTTTTCCTTGGCCTGATGCTTTCACAATGAAATCTTTATTGAGCTTGGTCTGAAAAAAACAAGATTTAATATGCCCTTGGATTGGATTTTCTCTTGATTGATTGTATTTTACTGATTACTATTACTTTTTATTATTGTTGTACTAGGATAAGATATAAATGTATGACACAAACAAACAAATAATTTTTAATTTGTATGAATGACAGTAAGCTTACATAAGATCAATACAAAAACATCAATAATAAGAAAGAGCACAGTTTGTGAATGTTTTTGTCCTCATGAAAATTCATTGGCATTTTAGTGCAAATTTCTCCTAATATGTAGTCTTTTTAATGCAGTGTTATGTAATATAAAAATTTTGCAAAGCACATTCCCCTAATATAACCTTTGTATATGCATTTTTATGCACACTTTACCTTAGTATATGCATTATGTACACATTACTTGGCTGGATAACTGCATTTCAAAATTCAGAGAAGTGTACATTTTGAAGGATTGCTGTGCTTCATTTCTCTCATAGTGTTTCAGAAAGCGCAGATTTGGTGAGTTCTTTTAAATGTGAACTGAATCTTTTTACCCTAATACCTACTCTTGAGTCACCAAGCTGTGGAGAGATGTACAATCTTCTTCCCCATGGGAAACACATGCACTTGCTTGCAGCTAAAGGAACTGTACCATGCGGATTGGCTAACCTTTATAACAATCACAAGGCCCACTCCCTCTGTTCAGAGCAGTTTTTTAAAATTAAGCACCAAGCAAATGTTAATATTGTAAACTTGCAAGGTTCCTGGAAAAAAAAGGTTGGTTTGTTTTTTTTCAAAAAGGCGAAACCTGATAAGTGAGAGGAGCAAAGAAGATGACGAAATCAGCACTAGATTTACAGGAAGTACCCGTGACATTTGAGGGGCCAAGTGGGAGGGAAGCCAAGCTAAAGTAGGAAAAAACCACAGCAACCCCTTTTTACAGGTAGTTTACAGATGCACCCTCCCAACTAGGCAATGGTGGGAATTATAGTTCTGCAATGCGGAACAAGGAAACTCCACATACTCACAAAACAGGCTTTCCCCAGGATTCTTTGAGAGACTTTATTAGACTTATTAGACTAGTTTCAAATTCTTTTTCCACTTGCAGTGTAGATGTGTTCCAAGGACATGACTGTATAGTGGCTTCCTGCAGCTTCTCATGCAAAACTGGAAGCATGGAGAAAGTGCTGGCCCAAAACATTTTACTGCCAGAAAAGGAGCAACAGTGGGTGCTCCCCCCTCCCCCCAAAAGCCTTGTCACACAATTCAGACATCAATCCCTGCCCTCATCTACTCCTGCACTGTAGAGCTGTACCTGTGTAGGAAGCTGTCAGAAGTATACTACTGCTGTCCCTTCTATACTTTAGAAATGCCAGATTAATATATAATAACAACAATAGCAATAAACATATAATCATACTCATATGCCTGTCTACACAGAGCCTATATGCGTACAACCATAGGCTTTCTCTGCATGGTCTGGTACTCTTTAAGGCAACAAGTGTGAGGACTGCAGAACCTCCACGCACACCTTACCTTCCCACAGACTGCCCCCCTGCTCTCTAGGTAATTTGTCTCCTCAGCCAAATTCCAGTTATGGAGGGTGCTCAGGTGGGATAAAAGTACTTGGAGAGAGCAGTGGCAAGGAGGTTAGCAGCAGGTGGAAGGAGGGGCCTTTACTCTTTAGCCTTTTGCTGTTAAACACATACATCTGCCATTGTCACAAGGCTATTTGTGCCGTCCTGAGGACAACAGAAAGATGCTCTCAGAGTGTCGGTCCCCCACAGCCATGGCGCTCTCTTCCTATGACAATTCCCAAATGGCTGAACATTTCAAGGAAACATACCAAGGCATTATTTGGGAGTGGGGTCCTGTTTTTTAATCGCTGGGATAAATTCAATAATGATGGGGGGAGGCAGACTTTAAAATGACATTGTAGATGGTAGCTTAGACTTTCACTTGTATTTATATTTATTTATTTATTTATTTATTTATTTATTTACCGCCCGACTAGCAATAGCTCTCTGGGCGGTGAACATAAAATAGCATAAAAATACAATGAATAACAAAATAATACTAAAATACAATCAACAATCCAATACAATAAACATTTTTAAAATTAAATCAGTGTAACTTAAAATGCTTCAGAGAATAGGAAGGTTTTGACCTGGCGCCGGAAGGAGAGCAGAGTCGGCGCCAGGCGTACTTCCTCAGGGAGACTGTTCCATAGTTCGGGGGCCACCACTGAGAAGGCCCTAGATCTTGTCATCACCCTCCGGGCCTCCCTGTGAGTTGGAACCCGGAGGAGGGCCTTCGTAGCAGAACGTAGTGCACGGGCCGGTTCATATCGGAAGAGGCGTTCCGCAAGGTATCGTGGTCCCGCACCGTATAAGGCTTTATAGGTTAATACCAACACTTTGAATCTAGCCCGGAAACATATTGGCAACCAGTGCAAGCTGGCCAGAACAGGTGTTATATGCTCGGACCGCTTGGTCCTTGTCAGCAATCTGGCCGCCGCATTTTGCACTAGTTGTAGCTTCCGAACTGTCTTCAAAGGTAGCCCTACGTAAAGCGCATTACAGTAATCCAAACGTGAGGTTACCAGAGCATGTACCACTGATGTAAGGTCCTCTTTACTCAAATAGGGACGTAGCTGGGCTACCAACCGAAGTTGGTAAAACGCATTCTTAACCACCGAGGCTACTTGAGCCTCAAGTGAGAGGGAAGAGTCTAAAAAGACTCCCAGACTACGAACCCGGTCCTTTAGGGGGAGTGTAACCCCGTCCAGGACAGGGTATATATCCACCATCCGATCAGAGAACCCGTCCACCAACAGCATCTCAGTCTTGTCTGGATTGAGCTTCAGTTTGTTAACTCTCATCCAGTCCATTGTCGAGGCCAGGCAACGGTTCAGCAAATCGACAGCCTCACCTGAAGAAGATGAAAAGGAGAAGTAGAGCTGCGTGTCATCAGCATACTGATGACAACGCACTCCAAAACTCCTGATGACCTCTCCCAACGGCTTCATGTAGATATTAAAAAGCAGGGGGGACAAAACTGACCCCTGCGGGACCCCATATTGGAGAGCCCGCGGTGTCGAGCAATGTTCCCCAAGCACTACCTTCTGGAGACGACCCGCCAAGTAGGAGCGGAACCATTGCCAAGCAGTACCTCCAACTCCCAACTCCGCGAGCCTCTCCAGAAGGATACCATGGTCGATGGTATCAAAAGCCGCTGAGAGATCAAGGAGAATCAACAGAGTTACACTCCCTCTGTCTCTTTCCCGACATAGGTCATCGTACAGGGCGACCAAGGCTGTCTCAGTGCCAAAACCGGGCCTAAAACCCGATTGAAATGGATCTAGATAATCAGTTTCATCCAATAGCGCCTGGAGCTGGCCAGCAACCACCCGTTCCAAGACCTTGCCCAGGAATGGAACATTCGCCACTGGCCTGTAGCTGTTAAAATTGTCTGGGTCCAAGAAAGGCTTTTTCAGGAGTGGTCTCACCACTGCCTCTTTCAGACAGCCCGGGACCACTCCCTCTCGTAAAGAGGCATTTATCACTTCCTTGGCCCAGCTACCTGTTCCATTCCTACTAGTTGTTATCAGCCAGGAGGGGCAAGGATCCAGTACCGAAGTGGTTGCACGTACCTGTCCAAGCACCTTGTCCACGTCCTCGAGTTGAACCAACTGAAGCTCATCCAACAAAACAGGACAAGACTGTGCTCCGGACATCTCACTAGGATCTACTGCTATAACTTGAGAGTCTAGGTCCTGGCGGATACATGAGATCTTATTCTGGCAGTGATCGGCAAACTGATTACAGCGGGCCTCCGATGATTCCACCGTGTCCGGAGGGTTTGAATGGAGAAGCCCCCGGACAACTCGAAAGAGCTCCGCTGGGCGGCAAAGAGATGATTTAATAGTGGCAGCAAAATGATGTTTTTTAGCTGCCTTCACTGCTCCTGCATAGAGCTTAGTCGAAGCACTAACCAGCGCATAATTGTATCCGTCGGGAGTTCGTCTCCATTTCCGCTCAAGCCTCCTCCTATCTTGCTTCATCGCTCTCAGCTCCGGAGTATACCATGGAGCTGTATGAGCTCTACACAGGAGAGGGCGTGCAGGAGCGATCGTGTTTACAGCCAGGGTCATCTCCGTATTCCACAGAGCGACCAGGGCTTCAGCAGGAGCGCCAGTCCTATCAGCCGGAAAATCCCCCAGAGCCCTTTGAAAACCTTCAGGATCCATTAGTCTCCGGGGGCGGACCATTTTAATAGGTCCCCCACCCTTGCAGAGGGAAGAGGTTACTGAAAGTCTAAACTTCAGCAAGCAGTGGTCTGTCCATGACAAAGGGAGTGTTGTAAAACTCCCCACATCCAGATCACTTTCCCCATGCTCAGTAGCAAAAACAAGGTCTAGAGTGTGCCCCGATACATGTGTTGGACCACTAACATATTGAGACAGCCCCATGGCTGTCATGGAAGCCATGAAGTCCTGAGCCGCGCCAGACAAAGTGGTTTCGGCATGAATGTTGAAATCCCCCAGTACTATTAGTCTGGGGGACCTCAACAATATATCCGAGACCACTTCTGCCAGCTCAGTTAGGGAAGCCATTGGGCAGCAAGGTGGGCGGTACACCAAAAGGATTCCTAGCCTGTCCCTCTGGCCCAACACAAGGTGCAAACACTCCAGGCCAGTAACTGAATGAACATGGTGCTTGGTGAGTGAGATGGAACTCTTATAGACGACAGCAACCCCACCTCCCCGACCCTCAGATCTACCATGATGCTGAACCAAGTACCCCGGTGGGCAGAGCTGAGAGAGACCAACTCCTCCCTGCTCACCCACCCAGGTCTCGGTTATACATGCCAGATCGGCTGCCTCATCCACAATCAAATCGTGGACGAGGGAGGTTTTATTATATACCGATCTGGCATTTAATAACAGCAACTGGAGATCTGAGAGTTGGCTGATAGGACTACCAACGACCTTGCGGGTGTGGGAAGGACCGGAACAAGGCACAGCCACAACATGTCTGGACCGCGTTCCCCTTACCTGGCACGTCCTTCTCACAGCGCCATACCTTCCTTTGCCCGTCACTACGGTAATTGGGGCCCCCTCAAGTCTCCCCGCCTGATGGATAAAACTCTCTCCGAAGCACATAATACAACTAAAATATACAACAATTAAACGTATAAAAACAGCTATATATACAGCCATATATACAGCATATAAACATACACACTCACTCAGACATACATTCATATAATCAGGCACCCATTCATCTCAAATTGCATCAACACACCAACAAAAAAGAAAAAGAAAAGAAAGCAGCAGCAGCACAGCAGCACAGCAGCAACAGCAGCAACAGCAGCAACAGCAGCAACAGCAGCAACAGCAGCAACAGCAGCAACAGCAGCAACAGCAGCAACAGCAGCAACAGCAGCAACAGCAGCAACAGCAGCAACAGCAGCAACAGCAGCAACAGCAGCAACAGCAGCAACAGCAGCAACAGCCTCTCCTTCCCTTGGGCGATGGTCTCTTCCTCCTGCAGGCCCTGGGTCTCCCAGGCCACCTCAGCCAGCCAGCTTATGTATCCCTCCAAAGAGGGACAGGTGGTAAGAATCAGTCCTGGCTGGCTGGGTACCTGGGGCCTGGTCCTGCCAGGCAGAAGTCCCTCAGGGAAGGGTGGTGGAGATGGTGGTCCCACAGTAGCAGCAGCAGCACAGCAGCAGCAGCCTCTCCTTCCCTTGGGGTGATGCTTTCTTTCTCCTGCAGGCCCTGGGTCTGGGTTATAGTGTTTCATTCAGCTTTATGTTAATTACAACAAAATGGATTAAAAATGTAACCACAAAATAGTAAAGAACAGTTTCCAGAAGGGTTTATTCATTCATTCATTCAAAGGAATGCTGTACCTCTGTTGACCGTGCCAAGAGGGCAGACTCATAGTCAATCCTGACAGTAACTGCTTCACGACGTTCAGGCAGTTTAATAGAAATGTCCAAGTTCAGGGCTTTATGGGTAGGGATGTCGATCTCATACTGGGCAAGAGCTTGGAATACCATGATGGTTGCCTGAAATGGCACGAAGAAGATGGAGTTTAGTTAAAAAGTGTATTTCTTCATCATCCCCAGGCAGGTTTAATGCACATATATCAGTGTGGCACTGAGGCTTCCTGCAGAAAACACATCCCCATTATATTCTGATTAGTAAGCTAACTAAATGTGGGCTAGATGGAACAAGTATCAGGTGGATTGACAGGTGACTACAGAATCATACTCAAAGACTGGTTATCAATAGTTCTCAAACTGGGCTTGGTCCTGGGCCTAGTGCTCTTCACTATTTTTATTAATGACTTGGATTAGGAAGTGCAGGGAATGCTTATCAAATCTGTAGATGACACAAAATTGAGAGGGATAGCTAAAACAACATTCAAAGTGATTTTGATAGGGTGGAGCATTGGACTGAAAACAATAGAATGAAATATAACAGGGATAAGTGTAAAGTTCTACACCTAGGACAAAGAAACCGAATGAACAATTATACGATGGGTGATACTTGGCTCAGCAATACTACATGTGAGAAGGCTCTTGGGATTGTTGTTGATCACAAGCTGAATATGATCCAACAGTGTGATGTGGCTGCAAAAAAGGCAAATCTTTCTGCAGCGTTCGACACGATCGACCATAACATCCTCCTAGACCGCCTCTTCGAGATGGGCTTGCGAGGCACTGTTTTTCAGTGGCTCCGCTCGTTCTTGGAGGGCAGATCACAGAGAGTATTGCTTGGGAATTTTAGTTCTGATCCCTGGCCGTTATCATGTGGAGTTCCACAAGGCTCAGTGCTTTCACCGACACTATTCAACATTTACATGAAACCGCTAGGAGAGATCATCCAGAGGTTTGGAATTCGATTTCACCAATATGCTGATGATACCCAGCTTTATTTTTCCTTTCCTCCTGATACGAAAGATGCCATCCTCCCATTAAACAATTGTCTAACAGCAGTAAAGACCTGGATGACGCAGAATAAACTTAAACTAAACCCAGATAAAACAGAGGTGCTGGTGGTTGGACATCGAACTGAGTTGGAAACAGGGAATGTTCCGATATTAGACGGAGTTGTACTCCCTTTAAAGACTCAAGTCCGTAGTCTCGGTGTTCTCCTAGACTCGGCCTTGACTCTAGAGGCTCATGTTCTTGCAGTCTCTAGAAGCGCTTTCGCCTGCCTGAAGCTAGTTCGCCAATTGCGTCCTTTTTTGGAGCTTTCTGACTTGACCATGGTTACCCATGCCTTGGTCACGTCTAAACTAGATTATTGTAACTCACTTTATTTAGGCCTTCCCCTTAGAATACTCCGCCAATTGAAATTGGTTCAGAGAGCAGCTGTTAGGATGCTAACTGGGGCGGACGTCCGAGCTCACACTACTCCGCTTTTAAAACAACTACACTGGCTTCCAATCTCCTATCGAGTTCAGTTTAAAATCCTGGTTTTAACGTTTAAAGCTCTATCGGGCTCAGGTCCTAGTTATCTATCAAATCGTTTGTCATTTTATGAACCGGCCCGTCCTTTAAGATCTTCTTTAGACCCTGGTCTTAATATTCCCTCCTTTTCCCAAATTCACCAGACGGGCATTAGGAATAAATTGTTCTCAGTGGGGGCACCAACTCTTTGGAATGCTCTTCCGCAGGAAATTCGTTCTTCCCCTTCTCTGTTTAGCTTCCGTCACCATGTTAAGACCTTTTTATTTCGGTTAGCTTTTGAATTGTAATGTGTGATATATTGTACATTTCTTATAATGTTTTATAACTTGTTTGGTATGTTATACTGTACTATGTTGTTTTATTATGCTATTGTTTGCCGCTTAGAATTCCTTGGAACTGAAGCGGGATATAAACTTTTTTAAAAATAAAAATAAAATAAATAAATAAAAATGCTATTTTAGGCTGCATTAACAGAAGTATAGTTTCCAAATCGCATGAAGTACTAGTTGCCTTCTATTCGGCACTGGTTAGACCTCATCCTGAGTATTGAGTCCAGTTCTGGACACCACACTTTAAGAACAATGCAGACAGGTTCAAAGGAGGGCAATGACAATTATCAGGGGACTGGAAACAAAGCCCTAAGAGGAGAGCCTAAAAGCACTGGGCAAGTTTAGGCTTAAGGAGAGAAGACTGAGGTGCGATATGATAGCACTCTTCAAGTGCTGGAATAGGCAAACTTGCATGGTCCCTTGGGAGATGTTCCCTTTAAGGGATATTTGGGAAATATCCCATGTACCTGTTTACCACGATGTAACTTTCTAATGGGTGGGATTAGTTACCTGGCTTCCTCCTCCTTTGTCCTGGGGATTCCTGAATAATCTCCATTACTGATTCCTTTACCTCTGGGAGAGGCCGCGTGGCAGATGCTCTCTTGAGAGCATCACTGCCAAAAGACCAAAATGGACTATATTTCTTTCATCTAAGCTAGAACCTATGTTTCCTGAACATATGAAAGGTTGTGAGTAAATATTCTTTATCTTTTTACCTAAGAAGGTTATGTCTGCTTTTATTTGTGCCTAGGGAAAGGTGGGGACTAGTTTATATTTTCACTCTGCTGCTTGCATTTATATCTCTGCTAAGAAATAGGACCACAAAACTTAGCTCCTATTTCATTTCATATTTTTAAAATACCAAACATCAAGTACTTGAAAGGTTGTCACACAGAGGAGGGCCAGGATCTCTTCTCGATCGTCCCAGAGTGCAGGACACGGAGTAATCGGCTCAAGTTACAGGAAGCCAGATTTCAGCTGAACACCCAGGAAAACTACCTGACGGTTAGAGCGATATGACAATGGAACCAATGACCTAGGGAGGTGGTGGGCTCTCCAACACTGGAGACTTTAAAGAGACAGCTTGATAGCAACCTGTCATGTGTGCGTTAAGTTGGATTCATGCAACCATTCCTGGCCATATAGGCCCCTTACAACTCTATGATTCTATGATCCCAGCCTGAGGAAGAGTAAGATATACACTGAATAGATTTGAAAAAGTCATCTTGCAGTAGATAGCTGGAAAGGAACTTTAGCATGGAGGAAATTAAAATCACTTGACAGGTAATCGGAGTACACCCAGAGCAGTTCCATTTTAGACAGCAGGGATGTTTAGGAATAGACCATTCTGTCAATTTAAGTTTCTCCCACTTTCTCTTTTTCCAATTCTGGAAAATTCTGTTCTCCACATTTCTGCATAAATTTGCATTTTTAAGAAATCCTCATGAAAATTCAGCAGCAATTTAGTGCCAAATTTCTCTTTATGAACACGTTTTCGTTTGCAGTTTTGACTAATACACAGATTTTGCAAGCAATTTCCCTTAATGTATTTTTGTATATGCCTTTCACTAATATATGTGTCCTTGCACACATTTCCATATGCATTTCTGTATACATTGTTGGGTTGGAGAATACAGGAGTTATAAAAGCATTTATGTGCTTATTTAAATATCCACATAGTTGTTCATTGGGGTGGGAAGAGTAGATATATGACATAAGAGGTCTGTAAACAGGTCCTCTCAGTTTTGTTTTTTTTACGTTGATAGCAGTTATGGGAGGCTCTGATTCTGATTGGAACTTTGGCGTTGAGGGAGGGGATAACCATTTTTCCCCTGCACCACTTTCCAGATTAAAATCCTCCCCTTGTAAGCTACTATTTGCCCTTCAGGTCAAAACATTATAGTAATGGGGTGATGCTAATGGAAGCCTTGGTCGTCTTCTGCTGCAAAGCACCCCATCCTAAGAGTACTTTGCCATAGAAGGAACAGTTTGTTCTTACCGTAAACAGTGTTTCTTCATGGATGACAGAGGTCTCCAAGTGGGTATTGTAGCTCCCCCTACAGCTCAGAGACAGGAAACGCTTCAGCAAATACTTTTGCTCCTCCCCTCTTGTTGAGGCTCAGTTTCATTTCTTGGAAAAGCTTTAGAGATCAGCCTCAACAGAAAACTCAAAGATCAAACACAGTACACGGGGAGAAAAAGAACACTCATCCGTATAACAAGCGTATTAGGAACATAGCATGTTAGGAATAAGGTCAACTGACCATCGACAAATAGAGTAGAAAAGAGTCATGGCACTCCAATTCAGTCCCAGCCACCGGAAAATCAATCAATCAATCAATCAATCAATCAATCAATACAGAGAGTCACAAATACTGTAAGGGTGGGCCTTGGAGACCTCTTGTCATCCATGAAGAAACACTGTTTACGGTAAGAACAAACTGTTCCTTCTCTCATGGGTGACAGAGGTCTCCAAGTGAGACGTACTAAAGCTGCAGACCTAGGGTGGGACAACGGTAGGCCCAGAGGAGGATAAGACCTGTTGCAGAACTCTGGCCAAATGACGCCTCCATCAAGGTGTACAGATCAATTTTGTAGTGCCTGGTGAAGGTACTGGGAGTGGCCACATCGCTGCTTTACAGATATCTAGCATTTGTGCAAGAACTGCTGATGTAGCAGCGGACCTAGTGGAGTGTGCTGTAATTTGCAGAGGTGATTGCAAGTGTAGGGACTCATATGCTAAAGAATGCAAGGTCTGATCCAACGAGCCAGGGCCGGACTCGATACGTTTTTCCCCATAGTGGGCAGGATGGAAGGACACGAATACGGACTCGGATCGCCTGAACAATTTGGGTCTATTGATATGCACCTTCAGTGGGAAGGCTTAGGACAGAAAGAAGGAAGAATTATTTCCTGTTGCCTGTGGAAGGCCATATTTACTTTGATGACAAAGGCTGGCTTAGTGCGTAGCACCACCCTGTCCTTGTGGAAAATACGTAAGTGCTTTTCAACAGCTCAGACACCCTACATGCTGTCATAAGAGCCAAGAGAAGAACTGTTTTGGAGGAAAGAATTCTTACAGGGACTGACCCCAAAAATTCAAAGGAGGTTAGCATCAGCATCATAACAACATTTGAGGGCCAGATCCAACCTACGTCTCCTGCTTTCCTGTGTTGTGGAAAGAAACATGAGGTAATGAGGCCCTGGTAACTCTTATGCCAGAGAGATGCATGGAGACTCAGGCCAGCAAATGTCATACGTGTGGCCGAGGTAAACCTAGAGACCCCCTCACACAACTAATAAATGCAAGGAAAAAAGATGGCAGCGATATCAGAAGTGTTTGGAATGGCTCCCGGTCGTTACTGAGCTTTTAATCTTAATTGGTGAGCTCCAGCCTCGACACAACAACTTAAATCAAGCTAAAATAGCTCAGGAAGTGTGTATATTTCACTGGAGTAGCAGAGGTGGGAGGTAGGCTGAAGGTCAAAGGAGATAACAGCAAAGAAAGAATCCCTATCTGCCCACGGACATTAAAGATGCCAAGGAAACCTCCCTCTGCCTCTGGAGAGAAAAGGTCAAGGAGCTACAACTGAACGAGAAGCTGGTATATACTTTTAGCTTCAAATTGTGCTGGGGGGGGATTCAGCAGTAGCAAGAAATAAACTAAGTTTGTTGTAAACTAACAAGGCTATAAGGACCTCTTAAAGTATGGTTCTTACATGCCAAGCAGGTCTCTATACCCCCAGTGTTAGACCCTCCAAAAAAGACAAGGAAGAGACAAACTAAAATCCTTTCCTATTTCCCCTCGAAAGAGGAACATAAGGAAGAAGGTCCTCCCCTTTGAAAGAGGGATGTAAGGAAGGAGTATTAAATCTTCATTCCACTAACCTTGATTGGTCCGTGGACTATGCTAAATATGGCCTTGATATTTATCTGAAAGAGAGGCCTTTATAAGGTCTAGACCTGGCAACTGAAATTGCCCAAGAGGAATTATTAGGGAGTCCAATTCCTGGGGCTTGGAGAAGTCTTGATACTTTCCCACAAGCAGCTGTTCCTCATCCAGACTCAGATCGCTCCCTTATCCAGTATGGGGAGAGTACAACCACTGAATCGATCCAGAATAATCGCAAGGACATAAAATCTCCCGAGAGTCTCAAGACTAGTAAGGACATAAACCTAATGGTTTCTTCCCTCTCAGACAGACAAGCTATGTTTTTAAGACAGGATAATTTAGTCCCACCCAAATTGGAGATGCATTTGGTGCTATTAACTAAAGAACTGGATTCAATTAAGAAATTTCTATCAGAATGCTACGACCTGTTAGTTGTTATAGCTGAATTACATAAAAGAGATGATGGGCCAGTATATTTGGAAAGAAATGATGCCAAGACCCCAGATGAGACCAATGAGAAAGATGTGAATGAAAGAAATAAAAAGGATGTAGGTAAAGGGAAATCTCGGTAAAGAAAAGAGAAAGGGTGTGGTACAGAGAAAGAGTAAAAACATCAAGTCTAAAGGGAAGAGACAAAAAATGACAAAACAATGTAAGGGAATGAATTTTTAAAAGCTTTTTAAACCTGTTGGAGGACCCGCAAAGGGCACCAATCAAAAACTGCAAGAAAAGTAAGGCATCTCAACAGATTAATGAGGAATACACCACCCAAAGAGACTTAGAACCTTTTTTAAAATCATCTCAATCCCCCATTGGGAAAACAAATACTCTTCACACTGTAAAGGTAGTGTCAAAGGATAAAACTGAATCAATGCCCATAGCAGATAGAATACAAGACCCATGGTAATATGTACTTGAAGCGGGGCCAGAAACCTTGCCTAAGGATCAGGAGAAAGTGAGAAATACACTAAAGCCTAAAACAGAGCAAAAATGGGAGCTGATTCTAAGCCGTCGAAAGCTAGTTTTTTATAACTTTCCGAAACCTAAAGGCATGCTATCTCTTTTTCAGTGTAAAGTCCACTTTTTGGAACTGGTGGGCAAGATTGCCCCACAGATCCTCAGTATTGATGAGATTCTTGATATCAAGTATTTATTCTATGATTATCAGTATGCTCGATCTGTGGTAACATTCGGGAGCTGGGCAATTGCGAAGTCGTTATACGAGGGGAAAAATTAATTCCATTATGCGTGGCTTTAATAACCAGGTTATTGAGAACCAAAACCCCACTGATGTATTCCACAAAGAGCCAGGTTTCACTTAAAAAGATAATGGGACCAGCACACTCATCAACTTGGAAGAGTCTCAGCATAATGATTATTGCAAGAGCTCTGGACACAGTGCAAAATGGATATCTCATCAAACATCTCACAAACCCAAAATCAGTCTGGTTCTGGAAGAAAGGGAACTCCTAAATTCATTCTTATCCTTGCCATCACAGGAGGAAATAATTGCCAGACTCACGTTCTTAAGAGATACTCTCATCCATTCCATGCTGCTGGATAAAGATGTGAAGCCCCAGAGATGGGACACTGAGACAACCTGCCGTCAAGTAAGAGCAGACTCCAGAAAATGCGAGGTGGAGAACTGTCAACAAAAGTCGAACAATAGTTCTGGAGAGATCCTCTCTCCCGCTAAGGAATATAATTTCAACACCCCGGTGAGGGCCTCAATGACTAGCACAGAATGGCTACAAACTAGGTACCTTGTCCCTGAGGAATTGGGATACGCATCTACAATGATACCATCAAATGTAACAGATAAAAAGATGCTTGTTAAGCCCCCAGTAGGAATTGGCTCTGTCTTTGTGGATAAGGTTGGGGAGCTGAACCAGATCATGGAGTTAAACTGACAAGCACCTCATCAAGATGACTCCTTAACTAGAACTCTTAAATGTCATCCAGATCTCTGCCCATGGGGCAATTGGAAAGCTACAGATATAGTAAGCAACCAGATTAAAATTATTACATGGAACATAGCTGGATGGGCCCCCAAGCAAAATCACCCTGAGATTCTGGACTTTTTAAGAGACTATGATGTGATCTTTATCCAGGAAACCTGGTCTACTAAAAAATTTTATTTGAATGGATTCTCAGTAATTGACTTATTGGCCGAGCCTAGCAAAGGAAAAGGTAGACCTAAGGCAGGCTTGGCAATATTGATAGCTACTTCCCTCCAATCAAATATTAAGTGGCTTGGCCTATGTGGGAACATCGCAGTACCTGGCTTACTGGAGTTCAGAACTATGTCTTTTTTTGCTGATTAATATGTATATCCCCCCTTCCCCTTCAAAGAATGGTATAAAACAGGCCTGGGATGATTTGGAGAAATATATAATAGATCTAGAATCTACATACCCCAGAGTGTATTTAATTATAATGGGAGACTTTAATGCAAGAATTGGCCCTAATAATAACATACTTTTTTCATCTGGTCTATGAAGTGTAGCTGACATTGAAAATTGTATTTTTAGATATGACAGGAGTTCTAAGGATCTTAAGGTGAATTACGGTGGAATATGCCTGACGCAAATGGTGGGCAGCCTTGATCTTTTGATTTTGAATGGACATATAAATGTTGACAACTGTGCAGAATTCACTTACAGGTCTGGCCATGGAAGTAGTGTGGTTGATTATGTACTGATTTCTCAACCCCCGTCTAATTGGATTACTAACTTTACAGTAGGTGACAGGCTTGACAGTGATCACTTGCCTCTTAATTTTACTCTG
This sequence comes from Rhineura floridana, assembly GCF_030035675.1. Classification (NCBI taxonomy): domain Eukaryota; kingdom Metazoa; phylum Chordata; class Lepidosauria; order Squamata; family Rhineuridae; genus Rhineura; species Rhineura floridana. The sequence goes on from NC_084480.1 coordinate 158,111,988, forward strand.
TTATTACCTGCTGTAGGCCATTTGGATGTTAAATTTCAGTACCAGGATAAATCCCTTTGCCTTAGACATAAGAGGATCTACTGGTCAGAAGAGGTTTTGAATAAGGTTGCTTGCTTTCTTGGTTCTTCTCAGGGGAAGGACTTCAAAATCCGTATCACAGGAGCTAACAAAGTCATCTCTGTTCTAAACTATTATTCACTACTGATTTCAGCCCTGAATACGGTCTTAAAGCCAAAAACACATCATCTAAGACCTTTAACGAAACAGAGTGCTCCCAGATGGTTTAATAGGGATTGCTCTGCAGTCAAGAAGTAACTGAGGGTATATAATCAATATGGAAAGGATAATTCCAATGTTTTACTCCAAGAATACTATATTATTTTAAAAAGTATAAACAACTTCTAGCTAACAAAAAAAGACAAGCAACTCAAAACGGGTGAAAGGCTCTGATAAATTCCTCTATAAATAATAATTCAAAACTTTTTTGGTCCCTAGTCACTGATGCTTTAGGTTCCTTCAGCTCAATTAGTTGTAATATCTCCTCTGATATCTGGGAACATCACTTTTCTGAACTGTTCGTGGCCACAAGAAAGTATTCACTGAACAGCCTATCCACTGTAGATCTAAATGTTCTTCCACCTTGGCCTCCTGTAACGCAATCAGAGATAAAGTCCCTGATTAGTTGCCTCAAGTCTGGTAAGGCGCCGGGAATTGATGCTTTACCCCCTGAACTGCTGAAGGCCCATAAAGATTGGTGGGCCACCCTATTGGCTAATCTATTTACGCAGATTAACAATTCTGGTAAATTTCCTCTGGCCTGGCTTGAAGCCATTGTGATACCAGTCTTTAAGAAAGGGGACAGAGACGACCCCTCAAACTATAGACCTATTAGCTTACTATCAGTAGTGGGAAAGCTGTATGCCAGTTATTTAAACACAGGATTGGTCTCCTGGCTAGAGGAGGATGATATTTTGGGTAAGGAATACGCAGGCTTTAGAAAGGGCAGATCTACGATTGATCACTGTATAGTGCTAAACCATCTAGCAGAGAAATAGAAATGGCCTGTCTGTTGCCTTTATAGATTTTAAATCCACTTTCGACTCTATCCCAAGAGACAAATTATGGGCTAAACTATCCCAATCAACTATGGACAAGAGACTGCTTTATCTTATTAAACATCTCTATCAACGTACAACGCTCCGTGTAAGATGTGGAGTAGATGGAAGTCTGACAAAATCTATTCCTGCTACCAAAGGGGTTCGCAGGGATGTATATTAGCCCCTATATTATTCAATCTTTTTTAAAAAGATCTGAGCAAAAGCTGCCTAGCCGCAGATTTTCACCCACCTAAAGTGGCTGAGAGTAAATGTCCATTACTGCTATACGCTGATGATGCTGTTCTCAAGTCTTTGTCAAAAATAGGCCTGAAACGCCTATTACATGCCTTTATGACCTACTGCAAAGACAACTTACTTACCATTAATTTTAGTAAAACAAAAATTGTGGTTTTCCCTCGGCGTACATCACTGAATAAATGGATAGTTAATGGACAGAGCATAGACCAAGTTAAGCAGCACAGATATCTGGGGGTTATGTTTTACTCCACACTTTATTGGACTACCCATATACATTCTGCAGTCCAAACAGCACAGAACACCCTAAGGCCATCCTTCGGTGTTTTTTTTACACTAAGGGTGGTCAGTATATACCCGCTGCTATCTAGGTATTTAAGTCTAAAATCCTTTCTCAATTGCTGTATGGAGTTCCAATCTGGGTCCAGGGCTTTAATTCTAAAGTTGAAGCTGTCCTTTCAAACTTCTTAAGATCAATTTTCGGAATGCCAAGGTGTGTCTCAGCTGCAGGCCTCCAACTTGAGGCCGGCCTCACACTGCTTGGTCACTAGCCTTTAGATACTGGATTAAAGTGGCTTATGCGGGCCCCTCCCTAGGATACTTAAACCTTCTCTGGAAGGATGCTTTCATTAGCTCATGGTCTAAAATCTTTCTTGATAAACTGAATCTGCTAGGATTCTCATTGGATTTTCTTTCCACACTAGAGTTTGAGATGGCAAAACAGGTTATTGAAAAACAGATTAAAGATACTGACTTCCAATACTCTATGTCAAATGCTTGTAAAACCTGCTCACCTTTGCACTTAGATCTGAGCTTTGAATTTCCTAACCACGCTGCATATTTGGATAACTTGACCATCCAAAAATATCGCCATGCTTTCTCCAGAGCTAGATTTAACTGTCTTCGCTCAGCAATATTAGAAGGTCGCTGTGTGCTTGTAGGAATGCTGATGTTCAATCACTGGCCCATGTCTTTTTTGTCTGTAACTTCTATAAGGATGAATGTTCCAGACTCTTACATCCTATTATGGAAAACTTCCCTGGTAGGTCTGCGGATTGGTATTTGAAATATCTTTTGGCAGACACCAATAAGTTGACCACAGAGTTAGTAGCCAAGTTCCTTAAATCAATTCAAAAAATACGTAAGATGGTCCTCCTTTTAAATATTAATGTTTCCTTTTAAAAGTTATATTTATATGTTATTGCAGAGCTTGGAAAAGTTACTTTTTTGAACTACAACTCCCATCAGCCCCAGCCAGCATGGCCACTGGATTAGGCTGATGGGAGTTGTAGTTCTAAAAAGTAACTTTTCCAAGCTCTGTGTTATTGCATAATTTATATGTTTTATAGAATGCTTATCTAATGATTTGTTTATTGGGTCTGTGACCGCATAATAAATCTGATTGATTGATTGAACTTATAAATGCCCAGCCTTATCCAGAGGATCAGCCGGATTGGAATGAAATGAATTGAGGCAAAGGGACCATGAAAACATCATGGCTGGATGCACTGGAGATGCCATGATGGAGTAAACTCCAACTTATCGTTTCCAGCAAACATGGCCAACAGGTCAAGATGTTCGACTAGCATTATCTCATACAGTCACCTAGTAGAATTGAAATTCGTATTTGAAGAGGAAACTAGTTGCAAGATTAAGCAACCTGATTAATTTCAAAATGAAAGAAACATCTCAGAGACTATTGTCCCCAGAAAACAATCAGAATTCCTTAAGGAGATTTTTGTTTTGTTTTGGTTTTCTTTTTTTAAAAAAATATTTATTTATTTACTTTTTCTTTTTCGTTTTTGGCAGAAAAAGAAGAACCTTGCACCCCCATGGAATCCACGAGTTGCTTCATAAACTTACCATTGTCTTAAGGCCACCCTGTGGTCACACAGAGAGATAGCCAACAGCTTGGGTAGCCTTACTATTGTCTCACAGCTATGCTGTAGTTTATGCAGGGAGGAAGCCAGCAGCTTGTCTGGGTCCAATAGGCAAATATATGGAAGGCAAGGCCAGCAGTGGTCACCAGACATGATGAACATGCCCTGACTGCCTAAACAGGGACATACTTTGAACCCCTAGCCACCCGAAATGGCAGGAGCCCGCTGCTGTACTCGTTTCCTGCCTGCGAGCCTCCCCTGGACATATGGGGTGCTGGAGAATCAGCCACAGGAAGTAAACACCCAGGGACATATTCTGACTAAGTACCTGTGCAATAACCAGTCCAGAGGACTACCTGTCAAAACAAAAAGAGTAAAATCAAAAAGATTTATTTCCTTTCTTTAACCACTGAAATGCTTAATTGCAGATAGGAAGCCGAATATCCATACAAATATGCCAATGTGTGTAACTTGAAGTTACACAAACTGAACAGTGAAGTAAGTCTTACCAACGGCTAAACTGTTTTGATAAATTTGATATGGAATTTTAAACTGTTATAAGTGGCCCAGGGACTCGCAGATGAAAGCGAGGAGTTGACTGAACCACCACCGCCTTTCAGAAGAACGACACCTCAGCACATATATGCCAGTGTGAGTAACCTTGAGTCTAGTTACTCAAAGTGAAATTGTGAAGTAAGCCTCACCAAATGCCAAATGGAATTTTAAACTGTCTTAAGTCATCCAGGAGCCTGCTGGCGGAGGGAAGACTTAACCAAGCAGTCAGCTAATGAACGTTTGCCTAGGATGTTAACAAGGGAACCCTTAGCACTTCCAAGGAAGTCACTGGATAAATCCAAATATTTACTCAGACAGTTATGTAGAAAACCTCATGTAACTGACAAGCTATATTCAGCTTAATTTACTTATCTTGCTTATTTACAGATTCCCACCGGAAGGACAGTAAGTTCCTCCTTTGTAAGGAAGTCACAGGATAAATCCAAAAAATTCACACAGACAGTTATGAAGGGCTGCAGCTGTTCATAGGAACAGACTGGGGCTTCGAACTGCAGCTCATGAGGAAATTCATATACCTTCAGTACACTGAGGTCCCTAGAGGCACCACCAGGTTATTCTACTATTGCCTCTGAAGGTGGCCTGCTGCTGTTTAGGCCTTGGGAGAACTGGATCTCTGAGCTGAGCCCAAATTGCAGGTCAACATTCCTCCTGGTGGAATTCCTTCTAACCCGGGCCGTGAAATGCATGGTACTGAGACGGCTGCAGCTGCGTCTCACTGCACTGTGCCTTAGTAATGATATCCATAAAAACCGCCCAGGATGGCCCAGTCATGGTTACACGCATACAGTGAAGGGAGAGTAGTACCAAGCATATATGGATAGATCCCTGATTAATCAACCCACACACGGGTAGAGGGGTGCGATGGATTAGCGAAGCCAATATAACCGCATACAGTAGAGGGGAGTGGTTTGACCTCTAAATGCAGCCAAGGGCAAAAATAGCGAGGCCAAAAATCACAGCACACAGTATGAACAGGCTGCTTTTCTATAATTGAGGTGAGGGGTCCAATCTGCAGTGCCCTGTGGAAGAGGCAATGGATGCTTTGGAGCACCACCCTTAGCCAATTCATTAGCCAAATCCCCCACCATAGCCTCCCTAAAGTGAGGAGAACCGTGGGACAAAAAAGATCAGACCATAGTACTTGGGGCAGTTGCTGTTGCAGCGTAACCCCTGGCAGATGTTGCCCCTCTGAGGCAGAAAGGGAGGACAAAACTACGCAGCCCATCTCTCCCCGTCACATATCGCTGTTCCATTTGGTTCTTCTTCATCCGAAGACAGCAGCTCAAGATGCGAAGCGACATCAGAGGTTAGATGTGGTGGGTCAGTATATTGCGTTTGCCGTGCTGCTGGCAAGGTGGTCACGCATGAGGCAGCGGGTGGATCATAATATTGCATTCGCCGTGCCGGTGGCAGGCCGGCAACGCAAGATGCAGTGGTTGGTGCAGGCTGTGAAGGAGCGGGTAGTGCCGGTCCGCTGCCCTCTAAATTGGCGGGGGCTGCAGCTCCCCTTTGCGCTGACATTGCGGACCTTCCTGCTTCACCCTGATCCAAAATGGCAGGCGCTCTCACTCCAGCATCCAAAATGGCGGGCATCCTCACTCCGCTATCTAAAATGGCACCCGTTGCCACTGCCGCCTCCTAGTGCTGGGTGCTGCCTCTCCTCTTGCTGCCACCTCCGCTGCTTCCCGCAACCCCTCAGGTGAAGGGACCACCTCCGTGGACTCCCTACCTGGGAACGCTTCCAAACCAGGGCAACATCTACCGGCAGAGCTCGATGAAGTGCCCTCATCGGGGTCATTAGTAATCAGAGGCCGCTTTCTCTGCAAAATGGCGGGAAAGTGCGGGGACTGGGAGCTGAACACGCCTGTGGCCGAGTAGCCCAGATTTTTTAGCCTGCTTTCTCTTAGAGTGCTGAGCTTTAACGTTGAGTTTCTCCAAAAAATGAAAGATGCAGCAAGTCAGGCAGGAGTTAACAGAAATGAAGATCTGAAAACTGACAGACCTCAAGAAACAAAGGCAAATCTGACTAGAGCTGAGAGAGAAGAGAGTTCTGACAGAGTTAAGGCAGAGCTGATAGGAGGAAAAGATCAACAGAAATTTTGTTTCTGTTTTTTTAAAGGAAGGAAATTGAGAGTAGGTGAAAGGAAAACAGAACCTCTTTGGAGAAAGAGATCTGACGAACTGATAGGTAAAACGCTCAGTTGCTAAGGACTTAAAAGGAGGAAAGATTTTTCTGGACAGCAACCATAAACACAAGGGGAGGACAGAAGAGGATAAAAACCCATGAATTAAGTGTAGGAAAAGACGAAAAAAGGATTCAATCTCAGCGAGGAGAATAATCAAACAGGATGTTCTCCGAGCTGACAGGAAACTAAAACTGAGCCTCAACAAGACGGGAGGAGCAAAAGTATTTGCTGAAGCGTTTCCTGTCTCTGAGCTGTAGGGGGCGCTACAATACCCACTTGGAGACCTCTGTCATCCATGAGAGAAACAAACATTACAGGTGGCTGCAGTTTAACCAGGAGTTTGGCCCTCAGCCACACCTAATTCTGTTCACCCGTGCCTGGGCTGGACCACCTGAGACTGCAAAAGTGGGTTTCCCTGTGAAAATTGCCTCCATCTAAGCATGTCAGACAGAAAGTCTATGGCAAAGGTAAACCTTTCTGTGTGTAGGGAATTATCTTGTATGGAGGTCAAGAATTCTATCACATGAGCCCCTACCAGCAAGCAACAATGCCGGCTACTGTTCACCAGTTCTTCTAAGTGGGTGGAGGCAGTTCTCTACAAGCCAATGCCTGAATTCTGCAGTAAATTGACAATAAAGCAGTAACACTCACCTGAGTCTGTCCATATGTCCCTCCATAATACTTCTGCTCTGTCAGCCATTTAACTATGGGACCAACACCATCAAATTTCTCCATTTTCAGCAAGGCCAGCAGGGCGTAGGATGTGCCTTCAATGTTGTAGGTGCGAGCGTTATATTCTTCCCAACGATTCCCGCCTAAATGCAGCAGGGAGACAGATCAGTGGGCAGATGAGCTCATTATACTAAGAGCCACCTAATTCCCATCAGTTTCCATTAACACATTATCAGTGTACTATAACAGATAATAAATACAGTAGAGCCCCGCTTTTCGGCGTCCCGCCAATATAGCACCAGCGGGGCAATCAACTGGAGGGGGGCTGGAGCTCCCCGCACTCCAGCTGATTGTGCTGGAGGAGGGGAAGATCAGCTGTAGTGTGCTACAGCTGATCTCCTGGGGGCGCTAAGACTCCTGCACTCCAGCTGATCGCTCTGGAGGAGGGGAAGATCAGCTGTAGCGTGCTACAGCTGATCTCTTTGGGGGCAGTCAGACTCCCGCACAACAGCTGATCGTGCTGGAGAAGGGCAAGATCAACTGTACAGCTGATCCTCTCCTCTTCCGGCGCAATTAGACTCCCGCGCTCGAGCTGATCATCCCGGAGGAGGGGAAGATCTGATCTTCTCCTCTGGTGCGATCAGTGGGTTAGGTTTCAGACCCCTGCGCTACAGCTGATCTGCTTTTCAGCAGTTTTTGCTTTTCGGCGGGGGTCTGGAACCTAACCTGCCATATGAGTGGGGCCCTACTGTAAAGAACTGGCTGTCACTCATCGCTTTCAAGTCCCCTCCCTCAGTTTTTGGCTGAGCTGCTGTGATGCCATGGGATGTTTATGAGCAGATTTCCAGCTGTTTTGGGGAAGAATATGAGTCAGAGTGTGTTGACAGTGCAAGAAACAAAATGTCCATTTGTCTAAAGAGAGAAGCCAGCAACAATGAGATCGCCCTGAAGGTTACCCACACAGGCACACACATTTTCAGGGCATTGGTTTTTAGGCTTTATATCTGGGACTGAAACATTGCTCTTGCACCTTGATTGCACATCTATACGTTCTTATCCACAACAACCAAGAAAGGAAAATGCAAAAATGCAAAATGTTTACTGCAAACTGCTTAGAGTTTTTTTTATAATGAAGCAGTACATACATTTTGTTAAATAAGATAAAAATAAAAAGGTCCCTCTCTATGTGAAATCATTTGGCCTCATTTAGCCCGTAATTCCAGCTATGGGGCACTTTCTCTCCAGGTACACCACTCCTTCCCTCCCTTTCTCCTCAACAGCAGGAGAGGCTGCCAGGAAGCAGAGAGATGCATGAAGTTGGGATGTACTCCAGAGTCTTTTGTACTGGCACACTCGGGGACTCTGGAAAACATTCCCAGTTCACACAGGGCAGCCTCTTACAGCCACTTTTGGCCTGGCTGATGCCGCTATCCTTCCTCCTTCCAGCTAGTCTCCCTAGTCTTTCATGCTGCCCCTTACATGAGCTGCCTGTCTTCAAAACCCAACAATATAGTTATTGGATTCCATGGGCTGCTACAAATGTACCTGTTGATGCTCTCATGAGTACGCTGTCATCATTCAGCTTCCCTGCCATGGCCAAAGCATAGGCTGTGAGGGCCGTGCTATAAGGTCTTTGCAGTGTCTCATATTTTCTCAGTAAATACTCAGAAGCTTTGGTGATGCTGCCCTCCAGAATCTGGGTTAAAAAAAAACGTATATTTGTTAGGAATGTTTGGGGAGCAACTGCAAACATTATACATTTGATGTAAACATAATGTCATATGCTCCTGCACTTCCAACAAATGAGAAGTTCCAGAGGCAACACTACTGGGCTCAGTTGCCTTTGGATTACAAAGCAACGGGGACTTAAACAATGGAGACTGAAGACCTTTATAAAAGTCTACCCTGCAATAGGGCACTCAGGGCGGCTCATAATAAAAGCGTACACAATGAAATCACAAAAGCATTAAAACAGACTGAAAGACAAAATGCAATTAAGCAATATAGGACAGTGATATTAAAAGGGACAAAAGAGGTAAAAACTAAATAGTGGGTGAAATGAAATGAGTTACAGGCTCTACTTTCAGTCCCTCCCAAAGGCTCTCTGGAACAAGACAGTTTTCCGGAAAAACATCAGGGAGGGAGCAGAGCAGGGTTCTTGAAGTAGGGTTTTACAGAGCTTTGGGGCCACAGCTGAAAAGTCTCTCTCCCGTGTGCCTGCCAATCTGACATCTTTCATTCCAGGCACACAGACCAAAGGCAGCCGATCTTATAAATTTATAGATCTGTATCCCCACCTTTCCAATTCCAAAACAAATGGAAATGTTCAGGGAAGCTTCAGTAAGTATAAGGCAATTAAATAATACTTAACCAGAAGTAAAAATAATACACAAACAGCAGCAGTTAAAAACAACAATAGTAGAAGGCTCTCTTACCTCCCTGCCAGCCACACCTCGGAAGAAAGTGAGATGTGCAAAAAGGCCTCACTAGATAACCATATCAGATGAGCAGATAATTCATATGGGGGTCCTTCAGATATCAGAGTCCTAAGCTGCTTAGGGCTTTAAAGTAAGGCGAGACCAAAATGAACTATACTACATCCAAGACATTTGAGGAGGGGGTAGGAATAATGAGTTCCATCACTAAAAGGAAAGAGGCACAGTGACACTTCTGCCGCTACCACCCACCAATAAGACTTCTGCTCGAACGGCCACCAGTAATTTCACCAGCACCAGTGTGGTGGTGGACTAGAGCTACTCTCCTGACATCGGTATTGCTGCAGCTTGGCTGGGCAGGGTGGTGACAAGGCAGGGGCTGTGTGGCTGCAGCGCTGCACCAGTGGGCACCAGATTGACTCAGCTGATATACCTGTGCAGCCCCAGCCTCGTTATTACTCTGCCCTCTCCCCTCCCCATCCAGATGACCTGCAGGAACACCAGTGTTCCTCCGCTCTACTCTAGAGGCTGCTACTGGCCATCAGAACTGCTGTCCAGTTTCAGGTCTTCTTTCTGTACTCTGTCTCTCCATGCCACCACAAAAAGGGCCTACAAATGGGCTCCTTCTTGGAGGAAGTGCAGGATATAAATGTAATAAATAACTAACAAATGTTGCAGTAGCACTACCTGGGGAAAAGAGTGTATAAGGAACACACTGAAAAGCACCAAAAGCCATACCGGAATGACAGCAGGACCCACCATAGCAGTGCTGGTCCTGGAGGCTTTTAAGACTGTGGTTGGGTTTATGGCCAGATTAACAAGGAAAATGTGACAATGTGAAAAGAGCTGCAAATGTGACCATGTTATAAAATGGGTGGTAACCATCTCTCATAATATTTGTCACTATGAGATACTTACATTGACTTGATCATTGCAGATGTCTCTGGACTCCAGCAATGCAACCAGGACGAAAGCTGTTAATGATGCCTCTGGTTCAGCACCCTTATAACCTCCCTAGAACAAAGCAAAGAAGGTGTGATGAGACAACAATAACCGAATGCAGTGTGTGTACACACACACATAACCCACCCCCCAAAAAACATCCCCCCAAAAGCAAACCTATCAGAAACATGACAATATTAGAAAATTAAGAACACAACGGTACAGTATTTTAAAAGGTACAGTATTTTAAAGAGGTACGCCTGCCCTTTTGTCCATCATTTGTAGATTGTATGTCCTCTGTAAAGCCATTCACGTTTGTATTTTGCACAGTACTAGCAATGGAGGGGTTGTATGTCACCATCATGGCCTGTTTTGTGAACCACTCTATGACACATCTGGCCTGCAAGCAACTGTAATTAGACAAAAGGCTGATTGACAGACCACCTGGCTGCAACAATACAGACTGTTAATTCCTATGCTGTGTTTTTCCGAATTAGGAACCAGAAAACCAGATATGGATTTATTCATATCAAATATCACTAGTAACAGAAATAAACATACCACCATCTCTCCATGAATCACAGGGGCATCTTCATGGAAAATTCCATCTGGTTTTTGCTTCTCCAGAATGAGCCACTTCACACCTCCACAGAGGATTTGGCTGTTAATAGTGTTTACTATTTTGGAAGCCATGGCAAAGACTTTTACGACATATGCTGTTAGCCTGCAAGGAATATGATGCACTAACTCAGCCATCTCAACATGAATATTACAGAGTCTTTTGGCACCTTAAAGACTAACATATTTATTCTGACATAAGCTTTTGTTAATTACAGTCTGCTTAGTCAGATGCATGAAGTACTATCCTGCATTGCAAACCGATAATTTTGGGGGGCAGTTTGTAAACAGTGAGATGAAAATGAAATGAAATGCAGAAAGTACAGAGTCATAATTACATGATTAACAGTTGTCATTAATTAAAAAACAGTTCTTAACAATACAGATATCCTCAACTCTTCCCCTGCCATCTGTTATATAGGGATAAGACTATTTTATTTATTATAAAAAATTAGACCTCCTTCCACATGAAGTCTTGAGATGATGCACCACTACTTTAAAATAACCACCAGTGTTAAAATTACAGTACAGAATAAGATGCACCTGATCTAGGACAGTGTTAAAATATAAAACTATAATAAGCTACTGGAACTGAGCAAAGGCCTGCGAGAACAGATGTGTTCTTGATAGGTGCTGAGAAGTCATTTATGTTGGTGCTTGTCTAAGCTCAGAGAAGAGGTGGCTCCATAAATGAGGGTGCCACTGCCCCTGGTCACTGCTAAATGAACTTCCATAGGTTGTGACACAACCAAGAAAGCCTCATCAGGTAGTCATAATTATCAAGAGGGCAGTAAGGAAGGAGGTGCTCTTTCAGGAATTCAAATGCCAAGTTGTTTAGTACTTTGTAGGTCAAGACCAAAATCTCAAACCTGAGAAAGCAGCTTATTGCCAACCAATGCAGTTCCTTAAGAGCAGTCACCTAATGGGCACACAGTAGAGTAGGCCACTGAGTAGTTTGCACCACCTGCACCAGCATTAAGTATAGCCCCATACAGATCACATTACAATAGTCCAATCTTAGTTACCAGTACTTGAGTCATAGTGGCAAGGCTATCCCTGTCCAAGAACACACATAGCTGGTGTACCAGCTAAAGCTGGTAAAAGGTTCTCCTAGCAATGGCAACCACTTGGGTTTCCAGTGACAGAGCTGTCTCAATGAGCACCTGCAAGCTGTGCATTTCTAACAGGAGGAAGCTATGACTTTCTAACAGAGAATGCAGAACACAGCATACTTTCACCAAATTACAGTTCCCATTATTCTTTAGGGGAAAGCAGCAACAATTAAGCTAGTATAAAACCAATATAGGCTTGTAGTGTAAACATGTACTGAGCCAGCTTCCAATATATGGACCTCTTCCACTCCCTGAAGAGCCTGAAATGGCATGAGTCAATGTCTGGTACTGTTTGGCCCTCTAATGGAAGCTCCATTTCATGTCTCTGTAAGGAAAGCCTTGCTTTTAGGAAGTTAATCAAAGTAGCACTTGGTAAGAATGGACAAATATTAGGTTCTCATTTTTCCAATTTTAAGTTCAGTTCAGCCTATTACCATGTTTGATTTTTAAAACAGAAATCCACATTAACATTTGTTCATATTTCTGTGAGCAATTCTGCCTGGCATATGCTTTTTTGCAAGCCATTGCCCCTAATAGAATGCATTTTTGCAAGTTGTTACCTAACAGAATGCACTAGTAAACGCATGTTTGTACTCATGCTTTGGTTGGAGAACTGCGTAGCAAACTTCAGCAAAGTGTGAATTTGAAAAAACTGCAATTCCCTTTGAATATTGGTTCAGGAAGAGCAAAATTGGTAGGCTGTGAACTGAATCAATTTCTTCCCCATCTCTGGCACTGGGGCAGGTCTTTGGAACATCACCTACCTGGAAATTGGGATGCTGTATAAAGCATTTTTGTCCAAAATATCTCCTTGTCCATGGGGAAATGGAATGAAGTAGAAAAACTCAGCCAATCTTAATAAACAAATTAATATAAAACAAATCAAAACTGCCCTCCTCCTTAAAATCAAACATACTGGACACAAGGAAAGGAGAGAATAGACTACAATTTGAGTAAGCCAAAGTGATGGGAGGGTTGGTTTTTTTTTTTAAACAAGCATTTAAATACAGTCTTGGAAGCAGCCGGATGGATGCTAGAAGGGTAAAGAGGTTAAGTGATAGGGAGTAACAAGGGGAAAAGGGCACAGCTGGTGAAAAGGGAAATGGCATTTTTGACAGAGTATGTGTGGCATAGTGATTAAGGTGTTGGACAACGACCTCGGAGACCATGGTTTGAATCCCCACACAGCCACGAAACTCAGTGGGTGACCTTGGGCCAGTCACTGCCTCTCAGCCTCATGAAAACCCTATTCATAGGGTCACCATAAGTCGGAATCGACTTGAAGGCAGTACATTTACATTTATGTCAAACAAACAAAGAGAGGAAGTAGGCAAACGGAAAAAGAGAAGAGCTAGCTGGAGCAAGAGAACGAGAATTTGAAAGTCAACAGAATACTTGGACGGAAATTTTGGAAAGCCCACCAGTGATCTAAAGGTATATTGTCCCTAGTAGAACTGTCCTTACCATGTGCTAGCTGTACGCTCTTTAAATGCAGCATAGGAGTTGTCTGCTTTCTTGTACACCATCTGCTGGGTGTAACCTAGAAAGGGAGGAGCAACAGAACTATGAAATGCTCCTGCAACTGTTTAAAAGAATGCATCCAGACAGACAAAGTCAACTGCACAAAAAACTTTGCTCACCCCCCACCCTTTTTACTTGCACATTATTCACCTTGCTTTGAGTTCTTTTAGGGATGGAAAGTTCTATCCATTTCAGTACTGTCAGTTTTTAATTTTTCCAGTATGAAAAACAGTTCTCCACATTTCTGCAACAATCTGCAAATTTTTTTTTTTTTACTCCTAATTTTTCAGTGATTTAATCCGGACTTCTCCTACACATTTTGCAAGCAATTTCTCTTAATGTAATGCATTTTTGTATGTTACTTTCACAAATATATTCATTTTTATGCACACTTTCTCTTAATATATGCATTTTTGAAAACATTGGTTAGAGAACTGAGTCACAAAATTTGGGTGTGTGAATTTCAAAGGATGGCTGTGGTTCCTATTTTCTCCTCCATCCTTAGTTTTTTTCAGTTTTCCTTTCTGGTCTCTGAAGGCTGATGGCAGGTGTTTAACTGGTTGCTTTGCCCCATCAAGACCTTAACACAAAGGAGAACAATGCACCACCACTAGAAGGCTTAATTCCTACACTTTTTGAGAAATAGGCAGTTTCCAGCTTGGTATCTCAAAATTCTCCAGGTCATGAAAAGGCAGGTGAAAATTGCTTTCCATGTGAAAGAGTATGGAGGCAACTCAACCAGCCAGCATTTAAAAATGCCTCACAGGTCATCACCAGAACCACCCTGCAAGGGAAGTGGTACTCTTTGCTAGATAGTGAGAAAATGTGACTGTTCATGAATGGTCTGGCATCCTTGACCTGGGAAGATCCTGAAGTCAGCCAGACTATGGATCACTGACAGGCCTTTGCATTAGCTGCAGGAAAAACAGCTCAGAAGATGCCTCCTTTCCTTTCCTTTCCTTACCTTGCATGATCTGCTGGATTGCAGCAGTCCTGCGATCCACCCCAATCTTCTCCCATTGCCCTGTGATGTCCAGGTAGTGGGTTGCAATAACTGATGGTGTCATGGTAATCATATTCTGCTCTCCACAGCCAGAAGGTGTTACAATGAGATGTTTCAGATTGGTCCCATCAATCACGTTTTCAATAATTTGAGCCACAGGGTCTCCTGACCACAAAAAATATGATATGTGAACGCAAGCATGCAGAAAATAGTGGGAATGGGTGTGGGTTGCAGTCTTAGTCTTGCTGGATGCTGAGCATCAAAAGCTCTTTGCAGAATTGCCTCCTTCTCCCAGCTAATTTTGTTTTGTGCCACCCCTACCTCCTTTGCCTCAAGAGCTTTTGGGCCTAATTCCAGGAATATTGCCTTGAAAGCTGTAAATGGGAATGCTTTTGCCCACCCTCCATCCTCACTGAGATCACACTGAGAAAACCCTGTCTGCTGTATGTTTTATCAGTTGAGGAAATGCACAGAGGGGTTACCTCAGGCAGGAGTGCATTTCTAGTGGCCTGCTGCTGTAGGGGTTGAGCAGGGCGGGGTTTGGATTGTTCTGAGTTCTAGAAACCTAGAATTCTGCTCGTTAAAGTAACTGGCTCTTGCCTTGGACGGTAATTTTGGTCTCGGGTTCTGTGCCGGGAACAATATCAGTTATATTTTTGGCTGGAACTATCTGTTCCTGGACTCCATCTGAAAAAAAGGGAGGAAAAGGAGCAAGATTACAAGGACACAAAAACATGTTGCTTCCACATTAGAATACTTTAGCAATGCTTTTGCATTGCTTTTCCATGCTCAACTGTGAAAGTGGCATTAAACCAGAGATGCTACACAGGACCTTCTATACAAGGCTAGAGGGATATGCACACATTACATTCAGTGTACATACAATATGTGTACACTAGGGTGATGTCACAGGGGCGGGCCCGAGTGATGTCATTAAGCATGATACATTAAGCATCAATCACAGTTGCTTGGAGCATACAATTTAAAAAAATCTGATTGGAAATTAAGATAGAAATCTTAGCTAAAAGATGGAGCCTGGGTAAGGAACATTTAATCTAGCCTACTTACTTTCAGCAATAAGGGTTTAAGTGCCTTCAGGTCGGGCCAGTCACCAGAAGGCCACTGTAGGAAGAAAGGAGTCTAGTGTTGTGGAGATGTTAGATGGGAGCATTGGGGAATAAAGATGGATGCTCCTGAAGGCTACAATTCGAAACACACTTACTAAGGGACTAAGCCCCACAGAACTCAACAGGACTTACTTCTGAGTAGATACAGTTTGGATTATGCTTTTGGTAAAGCTTGACTAGGGATCCTCTGCAAAGCCATCCATATCCAAGCAGGGTTGGCAACCCCCTGCATAGAATGCCCTGCCCTTATCTTTTAACGTGGCTGCTACAAGCTTCTTTACAGATTTGACCCTTCACTTCAGAAAGAAGTCTGAGAAATGAGTAAGAGAAAGAAGATTATCTACCCTGTCTACCCTGTGGGCTGCTATAAACTCACTTTGACCGCCAACCCAATTCCAGTGAGAAAACACACATGATTTGGTCTACCTTCACAGGCAGCAGCTTGGGAACAACAACAATTGCAGCCACACTTTCAAATATGTGAATTCTCTTTTACCACTATTGGGCAAGAAACAAACTGCCATGCAACTAACAAGGCGCATCATCAATGGGTTTTAGGGGATTGAGCTGAGCACATGCAACCACTGCTGTTGCTTCTATATATGTAAGGGAGCGAGATTAAAGATAAATGAAATGCAAACAGAAAATGAAAAACTAAAGACAGTGATGCTTTCCTAAATGCAATACCATACCAACCACAACAAGATTCCTATGAGTAAGGCAGACAGCATCCCACAACCAGTCAGGATTCATAACCAAAAACTAAAACTAAAAATATTCTAGCAGCCAAGCAGTTAATGCAGAATGCTGTAGCATGATTGCTGACATGAGTGAGATCCTATCAGCACATAATACCTCTGCTCTGAAATCTGCATTGGTTGCTGATTTGCTACTAGGCCAAGTTCAAGCTGTGATTTCCATGTTATGGGTGCCACATAGTACTTGTTCTGCTCTTGTAAGAAATCAGTCCTGTAAAGTGGCAGTATTTTGGATACTCTGTTCATAGAGTTTTTGTGGTAAGAGGTATTCAGAGGTGATTTACCATTGCCTTCCTCTGACTTTGGACACATATCATACGTTGGACACATCATGAGAAGACATGATTCACTTGAAAAGACAATAATGCTGGGGAAAACAGAAGGAAGTAGAAAAAGAGGAAGACCAAACAAGAGATGGATTGATTCCATAAAGGAAGCCACAGACCTGAACTTACAAGAACTGAACAGGGTGGTTCATGACAGATGCTGTTGGAGGTCACTGATTCATAGGATCGCCTTAAGTTGAAATCGACTTGAAGGCACATAACAACAACAACGAAGTGGCAGCACCTACGCTTTGGAACTCCTTGCCTATTGACATTAGGCAGAAGCCTCTTTTCAGCACCTGCTAAAATCATTTTTGTTTAGGCAAGCCTATTCACGCATGTAGAAGCTATTGTGTTTTTAAATCTATTTTTAAACTCATTGTTGGTTTTATTTTGAATGTTTTTAAATACGTCTTTAACTGTTTTTGCCAATAATTTTATTGTTTTAATTCTTTCTGTAAACCACTTTGAGATTTTTTACAATAAAGCAGTATATAACTGTTGTAAATAAAATACATAAATAAATTTTGGAGTCACTGTGGCCCTTGAGTCTCTTCCCACTTTAAGAACAAAGGAATCTGCCTTATACTGACTCAGGCCATTTGGTACCACATAGCTCAGTACTGATGACATGGACTAGCATTGGCTCTCCAGGCTTCCAGGCAACCGAATTGAATTCTGGACCTTTCCATGCAAAGCATATGCCCTACCAATGAGCTACAACCGTTCCCCTGTTTAAAAAAGTATCTTTTAAAATTGTTCTTTTCAATTCACTCTTGAATGCACATCATGCCTAGGGCAGATCCACACCATTCATTTAAAGCACATTCAACACACATGAATCCCACCACAGAATCATGGGAACTGCATTTGTTAAGAGTGGTGAGAACTATAACTGTGAGGGGGAAATGACACTTCTCAGGATTCTTTAGGGGAAGTCATACACTTTAAATGCAAGTTGGATGTGCTTTAAATGTATTGTGTGGATCCACTTAATAAATTTTGCCTGCATGTAAATCGTTTTAATTAATTTTTCAAAATGGAAATGAGCTATATAGTGGGTGACCATGTGCTACTCACCATCTCTCAGCCTATCTGCCCCTCAGGATGAAAACAATGGCCATGACCACCCCAAGGAAGGAGGGCATACTTACAATGGAGAGGAAGTATTGTACAACCATAGGGTGAAATTGGATACTAATTGGAACACAATATGAAGAAATACTTATATAAGCATGACTATCAAATATGTTTATTATTTACACAACCTGTAAAGATATTTATAGTGCAATCCTATGTTTGTTTACTCAGAAGCAAGTCCCAGTGGCTTCAATGGGGCTTACTCAACCAGGGAAAACTGCAGCCTCAAGTGATAAGGAACTTGTTCTTTCAACAAGCCTTTTAAGTTGAGACCTTATCTCAGTCTGTGTCTGTGTTGGAATTGCTTTTTAATATGTTTTTAAACCTTTTCTTTTTAAAAATAAATGTTTTTAAAGCGTTAAAAATGTTTTTAAAGAAGTTTTGTTTTAATATATTTTAAAGTCTGTTTTTATGATTTTTAATGTGTTTTTAGTGCTTTTGTTTGCTGCCCTAGGCTCCTGTTGGAAGGAAGGGTGGGATATAAATCAAATAATAAATAAATAAAAATAAATAAATGCACTTCATTCAACCAACCCAAAATTCAGAATCATGCCACTTTAAGCTGTTTTGCAACTGTTTATACTTGTTTTATGGTTATTGGTTTTTAAAGGGATTTATTTCTTATTGTGAGCTGCCTTGGTTTCCAATAACCAACCCTACCTCACAGGGTTCTTGGCAAGACTTCATACACACACAAACACTTGCAAGTATAAAAATATAATAGTTTATTGTCAAACAAGTTGGTCATTGCAGAACATTTTTTAAAAAGTCAGTATTAGTTTCCTACATAATAAAAACTGTGATACCTAGGTAAACCCTGCCTAATTGCTTTAAAAGTAGGATTGGAGGGGGAGAGAAATATTTACAACACAAACACAATTCTTTACTATGTTTACTCAAAAGTCCCATTAACCATGTCTACTCAAAAGTAAGTCCTAATGAATTCAATGGGGTTTACTCCAGGTACATGCATTGCTTTACTTCCAGAAAAGCAAGTATTGGATAAAATACTTTCATATTGCAAAGGTTTTCAAAGCACTGCCCTCTCCAACAGCCCAGGGTCTGACTCTTGCACACAAGAGAAAAAAAACTTTAAGACATATTCTTGCTTACTGAAAGAAACTGAAAACCTCAAAACCACCATTTTCTGGCATTGCAATTAAGTCTAGACACTGCCTGGGTTAACAAAACACAACCCTGGCTTCACTCTTGGCTACAATCTTGAAAGGGCGAGGTTAGAGCTAGGAGCTGCTATAACAGATCTGTTAAAGAGATTTAACGGTCATGGGGGGGCTGACATTTTGGTGTATATCTCGGGAACCAGACCACCTAGAAACTTAATCATTTTTTTAAATTGAAGCTGAGAGTCCAGAGATTAAGATGAGTTAGCCAGAGAACTGGAAGGGACCCCCAAAAACCAGAGAATCCAGCCAAAAGCTGGACATCTGGTAACCCTAGTGTACACAGAAGCTCTGCCCAGGCATTATTGATCTAAAAAGGAACACAGGTACAGCAGAGCTGCATATTTAGCACTGACCCTATGGACGCACAAGTTATCCAGGCCTCTCAAGCAATGAAAATAAGCTTCTGCACTGGGGATCCTTTTGTATCTGTGGAGGCTTCCCATGTGTTCATGAACCCTCTCATCCTTCCTCTTAGCTAGATAACACCTGAAGAGGACTGTAAATTGTTGATCTGTTTGTGCATGTACAGATATTAATGCTCACTGGATTGTACATGTGACCCTACAGAGATTTTACCTGTTGAAGGGCATTCCAATGTAACCCTTACATTGCTACTACAGGATTCAAGCTTCTTGATTAATAAACAGTAGATACTGTACAAGGAATTTTGGGATTTGAAGTAAATGATATTTCATTTTCAATTTGGACAATTGCTCATAAAAGCAAGTTTACACAGAAATAAATTCAGCAGGGCCTGCATTGGAAAAGTTCTGCCTAAACTATTTTAAATATTAGTAGTCTAGTTTTAAAAGAACAGAAAACACAATATTGGCCTACCAAAAACACTACGAAACTTTTAAAATTGAATTAAAATGTTAATTAAAATAAAAATCCTTGGCAATGTGCAGCAATGTTGGGTGCGGGACTCAGTGACCCTATGCTGCCGTGGATCACAAAGCAAGGAACTTGCAAGTACCCCCACACACCTCTCCTGAGATACAGGCACCTCAGGGCTAAAATAAGCCTGCCAAGATGGTGTCAGGCACCCCAAGGGGTTAACACTCCCACCGCCATCATATGTGATGGCAGGCATATGCATACAGCATGTGGGGCATGTGTGTGATGTGACAGGTAGGTGGGGTGGGCAGGCATATTTAAGCCCCATGACGCTTGTATTGGGTGAGGGTGTTTGGCCATACCGGCTGCAAGTCTGGGACAGGCTGATGCCCAAGGGCCCAGTCATGCCTGCCACCAACCCTGGCAGAATCTAGAGGGTGAGGCCAGCCCCATACATTCCCATAGGTCCCTTCACATATTGAAAAGAGAATGCCTGATGAGGACTTCTGTGGCCGCTCATTGAATGAATGCAGAGTGGTTTGCACTGTCTGTTCAATGGATTAAGTGGCATTCTAGTACATGTGTACAAATCTGGCACATGCATAGACTCTTACAGTCATCTGACCATGCATTCATACACCATTAAGTGTAATGTGTGAACATTCATGGACCTGATCGTTCTATAATGTTCAGTTGTGTCATTCCATTCAGCAAAGAGCATGACTAATGTTAATTAAAAGCTTCCTTGTTTGCAGGTTCAGCCTGCAGTTTTATTGCTTTCCTGCTCAGTGCAGCTAGAGAATTAGTGATTAATTATCTCATTTAGTCAACATTTGTTCCCTGTGAATTGTTGTTGTTGGGGATATGAAATACCGATTTTCCCCATTATTTCCCTCCTCTTGAAATACTACTCCCACAACCATGCTAAGCAGGATAGCAATTAAAACAGGCTGAGCCTGCAAAACAGTTGTCCTGAAGATCCTCTGTAGTGCTTTGTCCTCAATGGACAGGCCAGTATTGCTTCTTGGTTTTAAACACACATACACTTTTTGGGGGGCACATATCAGATCTGAAACCTTTTAAGAAAAAACACAGAAACACAATGGTATGGAATGATGTGACACAACTCCCTTATGGGTTACTTTCATGTAGGGGTGTCATATAGTGACCAGAGGAATTGGTTTTCAGTGGAGCACAGTTCGGTAGCCTTAGAAATGTATGAAATCAGGTCAGACTACTTGTCCATCTAAGACCAGAGTTGCCTAATCTGGCTGGCAGCAGCTCTCTTATCCTGCAGAGGTCTTTTCCCATTACCTGCTACCTGATCCTTTTAACTAGAGACACCATGGACAGAACTTGGGACTTTATGCATGCAAAATATGGATTCTGCCACTGAGCTATGGCCCCTCTCCTTACATATGCATGCCTTCCTGTGTGCACACAACCATCTCCCCAAGATTAAAAAAAAAGGTCTCATCTGTTTATTTCCAGACGATGCTGTAAACATTAAAGCAAAGCGAGTCAAGCACTGGGCAATGGATAGAAGCATTCCAGGACTGAAGAAAGTGGGAAAAAGGGAAGCACTGAAGCAGAAACTGTTACTTACCAGTCCCTTGCTTAGTTGGATCCAGCTCAATGACAGTCACAAGCTTTCTCTGCAACCCTTCAGGCTAGCAAGAAGAAAGAACAGGAAATGTCCTGTATAAGAGTCTCACTGCAAATAAGACTTATCATGGCAGCAAAGAGCAAGTCAAAATGTCAACATGGCATTGCCAACAAATGCATCAGATCTAAGCTTCACACCATAAATTAAAGCACCCTCCACAAAGAATCCTGGAAACTGTCACTTATCCCTCACAGAACAACAGGTACCAGCATCCTTTACAAACTACTATTCTCAAGTTTCTCATGCTTTATTTACTTAATTCCGTTTCTATCCCATCCCTTCCCAAGGGCTTAGAGCATGTAAAAACAGTTTTAAGAACGCACACACACACTCTCAAAACAAAATGCCCAGTTAAATTGAAACTGCCCTATGCCTACTCTACATCTAGCTCCAATCAACCATCACAGGCCCACCAGATTATAACCAAACCCTAGAAGCCAAGCTGGAAGCAATGGAGGGTGGAATTTGCATTTCAAGTTTTCCTTTCTAATCAAGTTGACCAATACAGTAGGGCCCCGCTTTACGGCGTTCCGCTTTAAGGCGTTCCGCTAATGCAGTGCCTTTCATTTTAAATTTTAAAGGGTTTTTTTTCCCTTTTGTGAAGTTTTGCGCTGTTTTCGCGCGACGCGGCCCATTAAAGTCAATGGGGTTCCGCTTTACGCCGGGGGTCCGAAACAGAACCCACCGTATAAGCGGGGCCCTACTGTATTAGAAAAATCTGCCATACTTCCTTGGATAAAGAACATGCAAGTGTGCCTTCAAGTGGTCAAGTGACATATTGCAAGGTATGGGAAGCAGCTCATAAGTTAAGGCACAAGAGTTCCAATTAGTCTTGTACTCAATTTTCATGACATTTTTAAGGGTGCAAAACACTGACATTTTTAAGGGTGAAAAAAAAAATCTTCAAGCCCCCCCAGTCTTTCTGCAATTATTTTCACATTTGTTTAAAACCACTGTTCCTCAATCTATTGCTCTCTAAGAAGAGCCATACTGGATCAAACCAAACACCCACATAGTCCAGCATCCTGTTCTCTCTGTGGCCAACTAGATACCCCAGGTATTCTGCAAGCAGAATCTGAGCACAACTTGCCACTTGCAATTTCCAGCAAAGAAGCAAAGAAGCAAACTACCTCTGACACTGGAGGCAGTACATAGTCATAATGGCTTAGTGTGAATTTGTGTGATCCTCTTAAAGCCATCCAAGTTGAAGGTCCCTTAGCACAATTTTTTTTACTTGAAAGGACATTGCCCACACTCTTTTTTCTAATCTAATTCTTGTGAGCTGATTCAGTTACTAATGCACAATAAAAGAAAACAATGTTGCTGCATGCTAATGCACCTAAACATCTGGCTTTAAGAAACAATTGTGGTGATCAGGGCTTTCCTAAAGCTCTTGTTGCTGTAAATTGATGTTTATTTATGCCTGAGATTTCCCCCCCAGAAATCCATGGGCATTTCATGCCTTTTGTAAGTCCTCTCTCCTGAAATCACTGAAAATGGAGTCCTGAACATGTTCACAAACATCAGCCCCCCGCCCCCCGCACTGATCTTCCAGCACTGGTGGTACATCTTCTTCTCATGCATTAGCATGAGGACCATCCTCATCTCAAAAGCTAGCCAGCAGCTTACCCACTTCCCTGCACTACAAAGATGTTCCACACAAGTGTCTTTTGGAAGGGAGCTTGGTGCAGGAAGTAGAAGGGGGCAGACCCAGTGACAGCCTCAGTGTGCAATATTAAGTGTAATCAATGTAGTTCTGCCTCCTCAGGATCAGAACTCTGCACCAAGGTATTGTTACAATGGAAAGGCTCTTGGAGTCCAGCCCAAGTTGGATAGTGTATTATTCTATTTTAGCCAAAGTGGTGTAGGCAAGGGAATGCATTGCCACAGTTAAACTAGTGCCTCCAGACTGGGCGGCCGTTCTATAGTGACCGTTGGGGTGGAGGAGGAGTGAATGAGTGCACTCATTCAAAAGACTATGGTAAAGGTCTGGCTGTAGGTAGACTCTCTTTCTCCAAGGGTCACTGGAGGATATGACACTTTACGTACCACAACCTTCAGCTTCTTCTTCACACCATCAGACACAAACTGTCCCCAGACAGCTGCTTTGACCTCAATGTCATGTAATCCCAGCTCTAGTGGAACAATCACAAGTGGCACCGCCCTGGAGGATAGGCCTTTAACAACGAGCACCTGTCGGTATCTTTCCTTGGCGGTGGAGGCACTGCAGAAGGCTGGGTTGTGTATCAGCTCCACGCGCACCTGTGAAGAAAAAAAAGGTGATCCCTAACTAGGGATGAGCCTTTCCTTCGATCAGCTCTGTACCTCCTTTGCTTTCCTCTTGATAAACTATATGTTTTTTCATTCTACTTTTCCCCCAGTTGCTATAGTTGCACTGCGGATGTAGCTTCATAACTGGCAGTACAAAAATACTTGTCACCAAATTGAATACTGGATCAGCAGCAAGTGAGTCAGTCCTCCTCCATCTTGCCCTGCTCACGTGCCAGGAATGCTGCTCCCCCCCGCAGAACATACATGTGATTATGCAGAAATGTTCATCCTTCATGTTACTTTTTATTTTAAAAAAACTTCTTTGGGGATTTGCAGGAGGTGTGAGGGTGTAGGCACTATTAACATCATCATTGGAGAGGGAAGAACTGGATTTTCTACATTTCATACTGAAACCTTTCTCTCCAGGACTCACGCCAGGACTGAAAAAATTATGTGTACTCGATCATACTCAACTCCTATGGAGAGAGTTGGGTCTTGCTGTTGGGGGAAAAAATACATCCAAATTCTGGGAGCTGGGAGCCGGCGGCCTAAGGGGAGAGTGCTCTCATACTGAGAACCAAATTACATCAGACCAATGGGCCAAATATTTTTCATTGCCCTATAAAAATCCCTCGCCCCTCACACAGGCCATCCCTCTAGACCTTATTGGAACCCTACAACTCTGCCCTGTGTGGAGCCTGGTCTCAAAAGAGGAGGTAGCCTCTCTGATTCAATCGCTTCTGCATAATAAGGCACCAGGCGAAGATATGCTCCCCTCAGATATGCTCCCCTCAGAGCTTTTCAAGTCCAACTCTGAATGGTGGGCTCCTGTCTTAGCCAAAG
Organism: Rhineura floridana; assembly: GCF_030035675.1. Taxonomy (NCBI): domain Eukaryota; kingdom Metazoa; phylum Chordata; class Lepidosauria; order Squamata; family Rhineuridae; genus Rhineura; species Rhineura floridana. Next base: position 158,136,437 of record NC_084480.1, read on the forward strand.
TGTTTTCTCATATAAATGCTTCTGGCCAAGTTCCGAAGGGTTGGGGAACAAGCATAGTTATTCCGCTTTACAAGAGTGGAGCCAAGTCTGATCCAAAAAACTTCAGACCCATTTCATTGCTGGACATTGTATCCAAACTATACTCGAAATATCTGCTAGCGAAATTGGATAGATGGGCCAGTGAGAATGGCATAATTGTTAAGGAGCAGGCTGGATTCGTTAAAGGCAAATCCACAATAGATCAATGCTTCGTACTGCTGCATTTAATCCAGAAATATGCATTCTACAAAGGGAAAGAACTTTTTATCACATTTGTAGACTTCACATTGGCTTTTGACATGGTAGATAGAGATCAACTTTGGCAGAAACTTGGAGATACCAATATCGATAAGCGTTTACTCCTTCTCCTCCAAATTTTACACTCCAACACATCACTCAGGGTGAGATTAGGGGCCAATGGCCTTCTCTCCGAGCTGATCACCACCCACGGTGGGGTCCGCCAGGGTTGCGTTCTCGCGCCCTTCCTCTTCAATTATTACATAAACAATATAGTAAGGGAACTTTCGGGCCTTAAATATTTTCCTCCATCAATTCAATCAGATAAACTCACAGTTCTACTCTATGCAGATGACCTGGCCATTATTTCTACAACACAGGTAGGAATGAGGAGACTCCTAACAGCCTAGGTTCATACTGTGCAAAGGAAGGCCTTCGTATCAATTTCAACAAGACCAAAGTGGTAGTGTTTGGGAAGAAACGCACCAAACATATTTGGAGACTGAATGGCAGAACCATTCTCCAGCAACAAAATTACCGATACCTGGGCCTTAACTTTGCCTCAAATTTATCATGGAAATCCCACTTGGAATCGGTTAAATTGAAAACCCTACATTCAGTTTATCAGCTTAACCGTTTCTTCACTTGCAAAGGCGGATACCTTGTTCCCCCTGCTCTGGAAATTTTCCAAAGGAAACTAGTACCTCAACTCCTCTACGGAGCGGAAATTTGGGGCTACTGTAACACCTTAGCCCTTGAGAAAGTTCAGACTGCCTTTCTCAGGTTTATTCTGGCCACCCTGCGTGGTACTCCAGCCACTCTGTTAAGACTCGAGATGGGCTCTCAGCCACTAGAATCACTGGTACATGCTGCCATGGGCTCTTATTGGCTGCGGTTGTCCGGAATGGATGATTCCTCTCTTCCCAAGAAGTGTCTCTTGGAACAGATGCAATCACCACATCAGTTCCCTTGGCTCCACCAAACCAAACATAAACTGGCTGCATATGGGATCTCTCTCTCCATTCTACCCAAGTCTGTCTCTGCAAAAGCCATTAAACTATTTAAAGGTAGGATCTATTTCTACGCGCAAAGATGGTCCTTGTACTCAGCCTCTCAATCAACCTTTTCAATATGGTATCCCTGGTATAAAACCACCTTTATCATGGAACCATATCTCTCATTCTTAACAATACCTTCCTTGAGGAGATCATTCACGGCCCTTCGACTACAAACAATGGCCACTTCCTTTCTCGAAGGACGCTACACCAATACCCCCTATCACGCACGAGTTTGTATATGTCAGATGGGGGAGGTCGAAGACCTGGCCATTACCTCTTGAGATGTCCCCTTTATGAGGACTTGATATCGAAAACTATATCACCTATAATTTCCCCCATGGTGGATAGGGCCATTCCAGAACAGATTGCCATCCTCTTGGCTGGCACGGATATTTATACAGCATCCAGGGTCGCCAACTTTGCATCAGCAGCAGACAAGATACGGGCCAAATGTGCTAAACTGCACAAACCAGCATGTTTAATCTGTCCCTACCTGTAGTCCCCTGGACAAAAATGCAACCTTCCAGTTCACTCCTCATACTCTCCATTATGACCCTTTCGTAACGGTGGTCAATAATACTTCCTTGAAGTGTCCAACAGTTTTAAAAATGTTAGTTAGTTTTAAAGGACAAGACTACGTGGCACATCCGGATGCCACGTTACTAAACAGTTGGCAGGGATTTGTCATAGGGCTAGGTTCACCCCATGCACTGGAGTAACGGGTATTGTGAATTCTAAGTATAATTTTTGCGATTTTGTTATATGTGCCTCACTTGCGAATTACCCATGCTCATGTTTTTTTATTCCCGGATTGTGATGGCCTACGGCTGTAAACAATAAAGTATTTTACCTTACCCTTGATAAGGACAGGGAAGGTATTTTCAAACAGTCCCTGCTACTCTCATCTTCAGCCATAGATAACAATAGGCAGCTTACCAGAAATCTTGCTTTTGCCATGAACTCACTAGATTGTCCTTAAGCAAGCCCCCCGCCCCAGCCTCAGCATGCTAACTCCAAGACTGTAGGGTTGTTAAAAAGCTTACAAGATAACCTATGTGAACCACTTAGTTTAAACATAAAAGCTCTGAAAAGTAGGCCAATACGTTTATCCATATATGCATGTTTTTATTATCAATTAATAATTGAGGACAGAAAGCCCTCAAGGTGCCTTATAGTATATTAACCCTCCCATCACTGTAAACTACTAAACCTTCCAAAACTACCAAACCCAACAATAAAATATTGTTGCACGCCTCCTCACCAATCTCCAAGAGGTGAGATTTCCAAGGGTCCCTGCGCTCGCCCAGGGTTTGGTTTCCTTGGGAAGAAGGTCAGCGGAGACTGCGGTGTCTTTATGAAATATGGTTTATTTATTTACACACATTCCAACCTAAGTTTAGGATGGAGGGGGTTCAAGGCATCAGCAGTCCAATATCCAGCTTTTCCATCAGTGTTACAGGAGGCACCCTAAAACCATGGTGCAGAGAGCCAGTTTCTCTGCTTCCCTCCAGTTCCCAGCCTTTCCTAGATACACTAAAACATAAGCCTCTCCTTGGCCCCGGGGTGGTGGTGGTGGAACTCTCTCCTGAAGAGTTTCAGTAACAAAAGGATCTCCCTGGCCCATTCACCAGTTGTTGGGCACCTGATAGAGAGTTCACCATCCTGGCCACTCTATTAGATTAAGAAAAGACACTCATCTGGCCAGCAGTGCAAGTTTCTCACCCCCAAGCGCAAGTCTCCAAATCAGAGGCTGGAAGGGGACTCATAGAAATTATCCATCTCAACCCCAAACCCATAACAATATATTAATTTTATCTTGTTTAATCTTCCCCTTTTTAGTGTATTTTATTATTCTGTATATAAGGATAATCCCCTCTTATGAGTGTTATGTCTCTTTTTATGCTGGTCATTGAATGTAACAATAAAGATTTGATTTGTTGAAATATATTAATGAACCTCACCCCTGACATCAGCAGACACAGAGATCTCCAATAAAACTTTCTGTATGATCTTAACAGAACTCATCAAATGCTTGGTAGAATAAAATAAAAAATTACCGATCCTATAAGGACCATTACAGTCTTGGATCTGCCATGGGGATGGAGTTCCTTAATTAAGTCTGCTGTCACTGAAAAGGTTCTGCGCCATGTGCCAAATAACTTGGCTCCTGGAACAAGATCTCACCTGATGTCATGAAGAGGCTCATGTTTCCATATTGCATATGGACTGAAGCTGGGGAAATAATGGCTTCTTGCATAAGGCCACCTTTCCGGGTTTACAGCTGAGGTTAAATTTGGGCTCCCCAGGATGTCCTTTTATTGTGCATTCTTGATGATTTATGCTCACAATGCATCCTTTTTTGCTGACCCCCTCCATAATGTTTTTTTATTGTGGGCGTATTCTGAAACATGGTCTGGTTTAGTCGTTGTTCTGTGATGCTTTCGCAATGCTACCACATCATTGCCATCTGGAGGGGGTTATAGCACAACAAAAGTGGGACAAAAATAAACCAGAACATTCGTGGTATAAAAAGTCACAGGATTTCAGCAGGATATTGCAGATAATGCCCTGATTAGAATTGAAAGCAGTGTAACTTCTCCAAAATGTCTGCAGGTGTAAACAGTATTGAAGGTGGGATTACATATGACCACCACGATAGTGACATGAACACAAACCATCATGAATGTACAATAAAAAGGACGTCTGAATGGGCCCTACCACAAATATCACAAGCAATATGAACTTCTTTATTTTGAGTATTTATAGCCCATTTTTCATTTTCTGATGTACACCGCCCAGAGAGCCTTTTAGGCTTAGGGCGGTATATAAATTAAATTAAATAAATTAAATAAAAATTTAAAAATAATCCCAGAGCAGGTTCTAGTATAAAAATACACAACAAAACAAATTGGATATGAACAATGAAGCATAAAATCATAATAATCAAAGACCCCTGTTCAAAGCTCACCACTTACCCTGATATCTCGCTCCCTGTAGTTGTAGAGGATAGCTCGAATCTCTACCTGTTCATTCCTCACTACTGAGTAAGGTAGCCGTAGATCGATGAAGAAGTCCTTCCTGACTGTTATCTCATAAGGGTCAGCTACACAGATCCCTGCAAGGAAGGTCAATGGGAAAGAAAGCAGGTGAGAATCAAACGCACTTGACAGGTGTTTCTCAAGGTAGACTGTGTAGGCTGATGTTATCTCTCCAGCCCTCCTCTGCTGCTTGCTGCTCTTCACCTTTTGTGTTTGAAATGCTCACAGCCAGCACCTCCCAGGTAGTGATGGAATCCTTCAGGAAAACAGACACCGTCTTGGACGAGATCCTAGGAGCAAAGAGAAAATTGCCATGTAATGACTGAGTGCAGCCATTATAGGAGGAATTCTAAGATGGGAACTAGGCCACAAGAAGCTGCCTTATACCATTAGTCCAGCTAGCTCAGTGTCGTCCACACTGACTGGAAGTGGTCAGGGAAAAGCACAACACAGGTCAGGCTATGTCCGAGGCATTACAGGGATCTATATATATGTGGTTGCTGCTTCCAGCAGCAGGTGCGCATGTAACATAACATCCAGTTCCAGTCTAAATCAACCTGTTTCAAAAACATTGTGTTGTTCAGTCTATTTCCTCTAAGAGTTCAGCCACCTTCGTTCCATCACAGCAAGCCTTGTAAGCAAAAGGGCAGGGTTTTTTTTAAGCAGCACCTAGAAGCTAGGGATGGGCTTCCCTGCCTTTCTCATTTTCCCACTCTTGCTCAGATCTACACATGGCCATATCAGTCTGTGAATCTTTTTTCTAAAAGTCACCATGGAAATCCATCAACATTTTAGGGCAAGTGACTCCTAATAAACATTTTGGCAATATAATATAACCCATTTTTGTATGTTATTTCTCCAAATATATGCATCGTATGTACATTTTACCAAGTATCTTGTACACATTGCATGGAGAACTGTGGTGCAAAATTCAGAGAAGAGTGAATTTCAAAGGATGACAGTTCACATATTGTTTCAGGAAGTGTGACATATAAATTTGCCTTTAAATTAAAACCAAATTTCTCCCCCATTCCTAACAGAACCCCACCCTTTCCAAACCCTGGTGCCCAGCCTAGTAGGCAGGAGTCCAGAGGCTTTATTTCTTTGCCATTCCTCTGCCCTTTTGTGTAGTCATAGAACTAGGACTAATTTTACTACTTTTGTGGAGTAATTGTAACGTTTCCAGCATTACTTTTGGGCATTACTTGGGGGGGAAGCAGGGGAAGTCTTCTGCTCCTCTGATTTGTGGATGAAAATCATGTGCCTCAAACTGGGCTTCTGTGCAGCGTCACTCTTCCCTCATGCTCTGTGGGTGGGTAGGAGGTGATGAGGGAGGAGGTAGAGAGTGAGACAGGGTGGAATGGAGAAAACAATTGTTTTAAAAAATGGATGGTGGTGGTGAAGAATGGAGTGGAGGGAAAAAGGAGCCGGAGGTCAAGAATAGGGATATATGAAGTATATTCTGAATTTATCAGAAGCAGAACTGGCTGAAATATATAATTATTTCATATATATATAATTCATATAATTAGTTTCTAAGCTGACAAGGCAGTGGATTTTAACGCTGCTGTCTATCAAAGGTTTAGGTTTGGACCTGAATTCTTTAGAAATAAATTCAGTCCCATAACCAGGCCTGAACCCAGATTGGAATGGGTCAAAGTAATCTGTTTCATCCATGAGCAATTGCTGCCACAAACCTCTCAATCACCTTCCCTTAAAAGGGGGTATTTGTGACCAGGCAATAACTGTCACAAAGCAATGGGTCCAGGATAGTTTTTTTCAAGAGCAGTTGGTTCACTGCCTCTTTCAGGGCAGCTGGGACCACTCCCTCCCATAAAGATGCATTGACTGCACCCTGGATCCACTCAGTCATAATAAGCCAAGAAGAGCAAGAGTCGAGAGGACACATCATAAGCACCTTGTCCAAGTCATCAGGCCGCATCAACTGAAACTGATTCCAAGAAGTTGCAGCAGACGTTGCACTGAACACCTCACTGGGGACTGCAATATATGTGGATGGACTATCAAAATTGCTGTAAAGGTGAGCAACTTTACCTTCAAAGTGCCTTGCAAACAATTCACAGTGGGCTTCCGAAGGGTCTAAAACTCCATTTCCTGAAGTTGATGTTTACAGATCCCTGACAATATGGAAAAGCTCCACTGGACAGCTACTTGAGCATGTGATGGAGGCAGGTAAGTGGTTCTATTTTGCCGCCCTCACCGCCACACAGTAGGCATGGTTATGATGTTTTACTCATGCTCAATCAGCCTAAGAACACATCTTTTTTCACTTGTGCTCTAGCCATTGTCCAGCCTGTTTCATTTACCTTAGTTCGCTGGTGTACCAAGATGCAAAGCGGGCTCTATAATGCTGGAGACAGCACCCAGGGGCAACCATGTTAAGAACCCAACATGTCTCATTCCACACATGACAAGGGCTTCAACAGGGCCACCTGCTCTATCTACTGGAAACTCCTCCAGGGCATTCAGGAATCCAGTGGATTCCATTAGTCTCTGAGGGTGAAGCATCTTAATCTGCCCACCATCCCTGCAGGGGAGGATTTGAGCTGTAAGTCTAAACTTCACCATGAAGTGGTCTGACCATGACAATGGGGTGACAACCAGCCCCCCTATCTTCAGACCACCCCTTCCTCCATCTGGAGCAAAAACTAAGTCGAGGGTGTGCTCTGCCCAATGCTTTGGACCAGTTACAACTTGAGACAGCCCCATAGTCACTAGCACACACTAACCCTATCTAAAAGAAAAAGGAAGGAAACCCTGAGAAAAACAATAAGTGGTTTCTAAAGAAGGAATCAGCAACGGATGAATAGGTCACCTTTCTGTCTATCGCCTCCCACTGGTTCAGGTTACTTGTTACAAGTATTGTTGCTTTACTCTCAAAACAAAGGTCCCCCTCCTTTCATGGGGGATGAAGAATACGTGTTGGGCTCCACTCTGGAGCTTTCCTTTTCCTTTTTTCTAGGACAAGGAAGCCTGGACCAAGACTCTCACTAGAGACAAGACTGATTTCTCATTTGAATTCTGTGGGATAGACAAGTTTGCTTCAAAAGCAGTGTAATTAATGTTTGCTTTACCTTTGCTCTTTCACTTTGACAAACTGTAGACTGAATCTATCTGATGGACTTACAGCAGCCTTATTGCAGCTTAATCCTCATAGCTTTCTCTAAAGAATCCTGGGAATTGTATTCGCTGTTCAAGATCTTTAGCCCCTAGGAAGCATGAACTATTGAAAAGTTATATAGCACAATCCAGAAGCAAGTCCCCCTGAGTTAAATTGGATTTACTTCCAGGAAGTGAGAATAGGATTGCGGTCTAAGTCTGTGGAGCAGACACTAAGTTCTAAAGGAGAATATAGGTCTAAAAGCTTTATACCCTTGATCGTTCGGAGCTGCAGTCAGCTGTTCTGTTTGCCATAACCAGCTCTCTGGAAACTCAGTCCTGGAGACGATCTCTTCATCTGATAAGAACTCATCCTCAAAGTCACCTGGAAAGACAGGGGACACAGAGTTAGCTGAGATGACCGGTGATGTTTCTTCAATTGTTGGCAAAAACTGACCCAAAGCTTGACTTTTGGAACTGTCTTCATTAAGAAGAGAATAAAAATACAGACTGGGGAAAAATATATGCCACCATTTCACCATACTTGGCAGGCTGGTGCTTATAGCCTTGGTGGTGTTCATGTTGTCAAATGTTACAGGCCTGGAAAGGAAGGGAAGCTGCCCACCACTGACATCTGGGCTGGCTTCATCTACCCCTTTCCATTGTCTACCTGACACTGCTTGAAGCACTGCTGTTCCTTTCATTAACCACAATGGGGGGCAGTCATCTTCCTCTGCCCCTGAAGTATGTCCCTGAGAACAACATAACATCATATTTCCCCAGAGCATTCTGTTCCAGGAACACAACATAAGTGGCTGGGAGCAGCCAAGCCACTTCCTAAAGTGGCAGCAAGGCTTTTAAAAAATGTTAATGAAGAAAATGCTTGGCCACCTTACCTTTAAGGTGAAACACACACACACAGCAATTAATATAGTTTTCAGTAGGTGCTTTCATTCCCCCACCCAAAAATCAAGCAATATTTCTGCCCAGCACTAAAATGAATGAAGAACTTAATTGTTTTCAGCCAAATAAACACACAATATCCAGAAAAAGATATATCTCTCCCCAACCCCCCAACTCTCCCATGACACTACACACCAATGGTCTACATATGGAGGAGCAGAACTATAGTAGATTCCTGAGGTAGTAGTAGGGTTGCCAAGTTCATGGCCTGAGACTGATCCTGTATCTTTAGAAGAGAAAGTCAGCCAAGTGCAGGTGTTCTTGCAACGCTGTAATGAGAAAAAAACACAAGATGGAATCCTCCCTTCCCCCTGCACACCTTTGAAAGATACAGAAGATTTCTTGGTTGACAGGCCCGGCCTCCAAGAGGTCTTCTGTATCTTTAAATGTTGTGCAGGGGGAAGGGAGAATTCCACCTTGTGGTTTTTCTCATTACAGTGTTGCAAGAACACCTGCACTTGGCTGACTTTCTCTTCTAAAGATACAGGATCAGTCTCAGGCCGTGAACCTGGCAAACCTGGGTAGTAGAATGGACTATATCACATCAGAATGTAGGTAGTATCTGCATGTTTTAATACTCCAGCTATGTGTTTTTTTTAAAGATCCTTGGATGTAGAATACTAGCTGAACAAGGGGTGGGTTGCTTGGCCTAGAGTCTTTCTGCCTGATGCGCTTATTTGTACTTCCAGGGTAATGGGGAAATATTCAAAAATGGGATCACCGCCCAAGACCTTTAAGGCCTTATGGCCTTAAAATGGTACAGTCTATTCTACCACCTCAGGAGATCTACCAAGTCAGTTTGTACACATAGACCATATGAAGACCATATTAAATTCTAACCCCTCCTCTCTCTCCTCTGCCCAGAACTCCACCTCCGTGAATTACATACATTGTGCCAATGTCAAGCCCCTCAACTTCTCTATGAGGCCTTTGACTTTATAGTGCTGATCAGGTGCAACTGCATTTGTAGCTATTAACCCCTTCTCCTTTTCATCCCCTCACATTCTCTTCCCTTCTGTCAAACCTGAGAGTCTCCTCACAACGACCAATCTCCCTGCTTATGTAAAGTGCCACATACAGCCATGGGCCCACATAAACAATAAATTGCAAAGGAATTTGCAGCCCTTCCTTAGGTGTTCCAAGAGACATACTACCCAATTATCCCCAATATTGTACCTCTAAATTATCTTTTTAAAACAACAAGAACTCTACTTGCTTCTTGCCAGTATCAGTTGCTCATCCCTTGCACTCTCAATCCGTATGTCTCTGATGAAGCGGCAACATTCAAGGAAGGCATTCTGGCACTCATTCTGACCCACAATGTATTGTGCCCGCTTTTCACAGCTGTAGCCCATGGGGTTCTCATGCATGCCATCTTCACAGCACTTTCTTAGATTCCGATCCTGATATTGGGCCGCTGAAACATGCAAACATCATGAAATATCAAATAATGTCTCTTCCTCACACCAGTGTTGTTCTACAACTCATAACAGGAGACAGAAGAAAGTTGATATACAGATAAATGCTATGAATGAACTACTCCATTACAGACCAGCTTCCAGCAACATATGAACATGTTTTGACTTTTTGCTAGTTTTGCCTTTTTATAAGATTGTTTTATTGTGAACTACATCATGGGCTTTGGCTGACCTGTAATATCTTGAAGAAATAACATTAAATAAATTCAGAGCTTGGAAGTAACTCGTTAGAATTAACGAGTTACTTGTAATTCACTACTTTTTTGAGTAACGAATGGGTAACTTCGTTACATTTTGCTGGTAATAGAACGAGGAGTAACTTCATTACTTTTGAGCTGTAACTTTAACGTTTCCAGCCAGCACCTTGTAGGTGTTTTTTTTAAAGTAACTGAAATGTAATTGTAGTGATTACTTTGGAGGAAAAGTAAAGTAATCAGTTACTTTCAGAGCAATTGCAATTGTAACGGTAATTACTACTTTTTGGGGCTATGTAACTGTAACTGTAATTTATTACTTTTTAAAAGTAATCTTCCAAGCTCTGAATAAATTCCTAGTCCCTAACAGAAGCACTCCTATTTCCCCATCCAGGATACTGCAAGTGTTTAGGGACTCAAGCAGGCTAACTCCCTTCTCTCCCTTCTTTTCTACCACCCTGTTTTTTTTTTCAATAAACACCCACATCTTTCTGTGGCTCAGCAGCTCCCAATATTCAATGGATCCTAGACATCACTGAGTGTGTATCCTTGTTAGGCTATTTTTGAGGAGTAAAGGTTACAACTTGCATTTTATTTTCATGTACAAACTAATATACATCTACATACCTAGGGAGTCCCCTGAATATGCAGAAACTACTACTATTTGGGGGAGGCTTTCCAGTTTGCTTTCAAAACAATAGGCAGTAGACCATGCAGATTTTGTATCAGAGAGAATGACACTGCTGAGTCAGGCCACATGTGCAGTATTATCATCTCTGACTCTCAGCTCCTCTCCAGGACTTTCCCACCTTGCTATTTGAGATCTTTGTAAACTGGGGGTACTGGGGATTGAACCTGATGTTTTCTGCATCCTGAGCATGTGCTTCACCACTAACCCATTTTAGTCTGTTCCTTGAAAGAGCAGGAATTTTTAGCCACCTCAAATGGACAGAAAAATACCTCTACAGAGGGAGCCATGCAAGAGCATCAATTTCCAGTATTTGCACTCAACAGCAAAGCTGAGTGGGCACAATTTGACAACATTATTACTGCCTCAAATTATTTTGATCTCTTGGGGCCAATGGAGCCTTTGTCACTCAACACATACCTTTGCTTGCCTTAGATTCAATGAGCTGTATGGATCGGCGTCTGCGTGTTGCAGGCTGAGGGCACTTTGGGTCTGGGGGAGAAAACAAATGTGGTAATGAACTCCTGACAGTTACAATTTCTAAGCAAAAGGTGCTCACAGACGGTGCAATTTGGAGAAGTAGCAGTGGGTGGGGACGCATGCTTAATTCAGCACTTCTATGTGCTGATTGCAGTGCTGAAACTACTTTTTCTTAGAAATAGTAGTCTTTATTACAAGTATTTGCATATCATGTTGTGGGGGATACTGGGACAGTTGCTGTCCAAGAACCTTCATCCCAGCATCCTCTGCATGGGATCCTGAAGCATAATTTTCTGACAACGTGATGCCAGTGCTTGAGACAGAAAACAGTCTAGGCTCAGCTGTTTGGTGAAAGGCTTTTCTCACACTAGAACTCCTTTGCCATCTCACTGGCACAGCCACCCACTCCGAAAATACCTGATCTCTCTTGCGTAGAAAGCTTAGTGCTGGTCACCAAGGCGAGTCCAGCATCTTCAAACACACCCAGATTGTTCCTACCACTGCCGGCTGTGCATCCAATGTCACTCTTTTCCACTGAGTCCCATATCTGGCATGGAGCAGACCGAGAGTAATAGGGAAAAATCAATATATATACTCAGCACTTTACAAATTGTATAGGGAGGATGACATTTTTGGGGTTCCTATCCCAAGGAATTTTCTGTCTCACCTTAGTTTGGGTAAGTTTGTGCTTCTTGTTAAGCACGTAGACTCCTTTGTCCACAGCCACAAGTCCAACCCGAGCATTTGCATCTCCTTCCAGTTTTATTTTCATTTGAGTTCCTGGCTCATGAACTCGATTGTCTGCCTCAGTGGCTCCTTTCACAACCAGCTGTTTGAACAAAGACAACACAGAGGTTCAATTCTGTGTAGGAGCATGCCTTAATCTGTTCCAATATTCATTCACACATTCAACTGGTATTTTTCATTCCACAGCAGTTGGTTTCTTTTGCACAAATCTGAGCGCAATTTCATCATCCGCTGATGTTCCCTTTCACAGCTAAGAAATTACACAGGGTAGCCAGTGTGGTGTAGTGGTTAAGGTGTTGGACTACGATCTGGGAGACCAGGGTTCAAATCCCCACATAGCCATGAAGCTCACTGGGTGACCTTGAGCCAGTCACTGACTCTTAGCCTCATGAAAACTCTATTCATAGGGTCGCCATAAGTCGGAATCGACTTGAAGGCAGTACATTTACATTTAGCCCTATTAGTTGTTTGCAGCAAAGATGACTTTTTGTGACAAGTCTTGTGACCTTAAAAACAATGTTAATGAAGTGACTAATGGCCCACCGCATAGCCATCTATGGCTGAAGACCAAACCAGGTCCACTCAGAAGTAAATTCCATTGAATTCAGCGGGGCTTTCTCCTAGGAAAGTTGGGTTAGGATTGTATCCAGTCCTGCTACCTTGATTTCACAGTTCAGTATAAACTTGTCATCCTATCTTGTTCCCCTCACTCTGGCATCAGGGAGGGACTGTTTAATTATAAGGCAAGAAAATCTGGGGAAAGAAAAGGAATTTTAACTTTAATTTGCTTTGAAAGCATAGATTTAAGATGGTCAAAAATGGACAGTCAAATCCAGATTATTCTCCTCACTTTGACAAAGAGGCTACAAGCCATATCCAATGCTTCAGTTTTGCTGGTGCACTGGACTTCCATGCAATGGAGCTTCCTCTTTCCCTACTGTATCCTCCATCCCTCCCCCCCGACCCTCTAGAGTAGATTTGGATGTGTGTGCAGGGGAGGAAAGTAAGGGGTAATCCTGCTGGTGTAGCACTGGAAATAACCCTAAATGAAGAGCACAGATAACATCTACAGGTAACAAAAGAGACCATATCTTACCATGTGAAAAGAAGCATAATGATCCATTTTTTAAAATTCACAACAGTAAACAGATTAAGGCTACAATCCTCACCTCATTTACCTGGAAGTAAACCTCACACTGAATTCAATGGGATTAATTTCTGAGTAGACATGGTTCGGATTACAGTTTTAGTGCATGTAGGGAACAAACAACACTTCAGAAACAAGAAAATTAAATACACACCTGTACACATCAGTGAATATGTAAAAAACCTATTTTGCAAAGCAATTTATGTATTGATTGACATAATTTGTGCATGGAAAAAACGTATCTTGTAGAGAAGTAAGTAGCTTTCATAGCAAGGGTCTATGGGGTTGAATGGGCAGATGGAAAGGAAGTAACTGATAGTCATTTTACAACAGATTCCTCCAGCATCTCCACTTCTGCAGCAGGGAAAGTGCCTAGCTGAGCTAACAAGGATCATATTGATCAATCTACAACGCACAGCCTGGTAAACAGAGACAATGTGCTCCTCTACATGTTCCTAGTGTAACTCAGGTATTATACTTGAATCCTGAAGTTGAAGCTGAATCCTAATAAGGATACCCTGCAGGTAGGTAGTTCCCAGGTCCAGTAATTAGGCACTTTGAAGTGCCTAATTACTGGACCTGGGAACTACCTACCTGCAGCGTATCCTTCTCATTAGGATTAATCTTTGGGTTGATTTAAGGAACTGGTGCATAGTTTGGGGCTGCTCATTGAATCATCAATGTCACTGGAGTCCCACATGGCTGCAGTGGGTAGGAGCACCTATTTCCAGCTTTGGCTAGTGCACCAGCTAGTGCACCAGCTGTGGCCATTCCTGGGCATAGATGGCATGGCTACAATCGTCCAAATGCTGGTAATCCAAGCTGCGGGGGCTGCCTTTAAGGTTGAACTGGAAGTTGCAGCTTGTGCAAAATGGGTTAGGCTGCTAACTAGACCACCTACTGAGATCATGTAACACCATTGCTGAAAAAGGAGCATTGGCTGCCAGTTTGCTACTGGGGCAAGCTTAAGGTTTTGTTGTTGACATATATATGTGTGTGCGCGTGTGTGTCTGCGTGTCTGTGTTAAGGAGAATGTAAGCTGTAATGGGCATAACAACTGGCCATTGTGCACATTCACCAAGTCTCATAGAGAATGTGCTCATTAACCTTCTATGAGGAGGGAATTGTGCACATTTCCTGATCAGTGTACATAATATCCAACAGGCCTTAGGGAATGTGCATATATCATCTGAATTTTGTACATTCTCTGGCTATTAAGCACAATCCCCAGCAGGCTTTGGGGAATGTTTTGTTTTCTTGCCTGAGAATAACATGGTGTACACGTGCAACAAGTGCAAGCTGGTGGCACTGTTGGAAGAAAAAGTGAGGGGCCTGGAATGGTGGGTGGACATATTGACACATTTAAGAGAAGATGAAGAAAAGAGTAACAGGAGCAGAAGAGCTAGAAGACACCCTTCATCGGTGGAACTAAGGAACCACTTCCAGGCACTTGAGGATGAGACTGGAAGACAGCCATGCCCCATGACAAGAAGAAAAGGGTAGTAGTAGTAGTGGGAGACTTCCTACTGCGTGGGATTAAAACCCAAGTATTCTAAGAAGATCCATGGAATTGCCAGGTATGCTGCCTCCCTTGAAGATAGGTTAGAGATGTGATGGAAGGGTTGCCTTCACTCATAAAGCCCACTGACAGATATCCCTTTCTTATCATCCATATGGGAATGAATGATACTGCCAAGCTACTAATAAATCACTTCAGACCTTGAAGCTCTGCAAAGGAAACTCAAGGACTTTGGGGCCCAGATAGGTTTCTCATCCATCCTTCCAGTACTTAGAAGAGGAGTAGAAAGGGAAAATACTCATGTGAATGAATGGCTACGAAGGTGGTGCCGACATGAGAGATTTGGATTCTGGGACCATGGGCTATGCTTCCTGGAAGATGGACTGCTGGCAAGTGATGGGTTGCATCTTACAAGGACTGGGAAGAATCTGTTTGGCCACAGCATGAAGTTCATCAGGAGGCAAATTAGGGTTAGGGTTGCATTAAAATATGAATGTTTTCCTCATCCCTGGTGTCAGGTAATAAGTTCTTATAGATTCATACATTTGCATAGACATTGTCAGGTTCTACACTTTCTAATCAGAAGTGACACAAATTTGTAGGGGAAAGTCTCACTTTGAATGCTCTAAAAAAACTGTGAGCGAGTGAAAAATGCGAGTTTATGCACTTTTGCTGGCTTGCACTGACATTCCCAGAGGAAATCCATGTGAACAGTGACCTACCGTTCCCATGCAAGTATCCTTTACGTCCACCCAGACAGAGTCAGCCACAATCTCACTGTTCCCCAGTTGGTAGTAAGCCACAATCCGGAATGAAGGGATAAGATCTGGGATGATGGGCAAGGAAATGGTCACCAGATTCTGTCCTGCTGCTCTGGGCTGCCTTCCAACCTTGAACACCTTCCCCTTAGTTAAGATCTGATGGTGAAGAAGATATACTGTTTAACATGAATGGGGTTATTTATTATTTATTTTTATTTATTTATTTGATTTATATCCCGCCCTTCCTCCCAGCAGGAGCCCAGGGTGGTTACGAAGCATATCTTGGTTTAAACAATGTGATGGAATTGGGCTAACTCACACAATAAGTGCAAGACAAATGTTTTTCACCTCTTGTGACATGGAAGTATTTCTTTATCTTGTGGGCTTCTCGTAAATGCCATAATCACATGAAGCTTTTCTTAACCCAAAGATTTCCAGAAGGCCAGTGTTACAGAAAATCTTTGAATCCTGCTTTCCCATGAGGACTAGACACATGGCTTAAGACTTCCCCTTCTCTCCCACGCCAAACAACTTCAATATACGCTGATGAACAGAGACATGGCCCTTGGATTTCCATTCTGCCCAACACTTACTATATAGGTGAAATATTGGATCTGATTCAGCACTTGTGGGTTGTTGCTCTTCACATTGAAATTGATAGGTAAGTTGTCTCCAGCCTTGAGTTCTGTAGCTGTGACTGCCACATGGAGATAATTTCCAGAACCTCCCTGGGTTTGGTAGGCTGTTGCCACCATGTTCTTAGTTGCCTGACGTTCTTTTGAGAGTTGCCCATGGTTGGTTTTTATCTATAGAAAGTAGAAAAGATTAACCAGATCTCAAAGCAATATGATTCCAACACTCAGAAATGAGCAGAGATTCACATGGAGCAGAGTAGAGAAACAGTATAAGGTCCAAGTGGGGACAGATTGGACAGAATCTGGGGCCCATGAAGATCTGTGAGGGTTTTTTGTGTGTGTGACGTTTATTAGCATGTATGTGGCCCTATATTGTTCAAAGAGAGCCAGTGTGGTGGAGTGGTTAAGGTGTTGGACTATGACCTGGGAGACCAGGGTTCGAATCCTCACACAGCCATGAAGCTCACTGGGTGACCTTGGGCCAGTCACTGCCTCTCAGCCTCAGAGGAAGGCAATGGTAACCCCCCTCTGAATACCTCTTACCATGAAAACACTATTCATAGGGTTGCCCATAAGTCGGGATCGACTTGAAGGCAGTCCCTTTCCATTTTTATCTCCAGAAAGAAATCCACTTCATTATGACTATATCAGGTAACTGGGATTTCAGGACATCCTTCCTTGAAGATAGGATGTTGCAGTTAAGATATTAAAGACATAAATATATTGCATCCCCAGCTATCAGGCACCACACAAGCTCAGATAGAGTTCCACACTCTGGCATCAATGCCTACACTACCCATCAATGCATAAATGGATAAGAGTGGTGGCTCCAGGATCTCTAGATAAGGGAAAGTAATGTGGTCTCCTCAGCCCTGTGAATATTCACATTATAGACTGTTTTAACCCATAACCCATCTGAAGTTTCATGAGAGAGCTATCTTAAGTAGCCTGTGAACTACAATCTGCGGGGTAAACTATGGCTGAGCAGCATGCCCGGGGTGCAGAGCAGATGGAATTGGCGAACTGCCATCAAAAAAAGAAAAAAACTGGCTATAGTTTATAGGGGTCTAAAGTAAAGGAGCAAAAACTGGTACTTATGGCTCTGTTTGACTCTAACACCTTAATACCCATATGGACCTATGAACTAAATCAAACTCTTGGTCCCAGGACTCTCAATTCTTACATCTCTCCACTAGGGTGTCAGTGTGGTGTCTTTCCCAGGCTTGCTACCCTTTTAACATGGAAATGTGTGCTCTGCCACTGAGCTGTGGACCTTCCCCTAAAAATTCATACCTCCATGACCAGTCACTTTGGAAGATACAATAGCTACCAATTCCACAATTTGCATTTGAAGGGAACTTAGCATGATCTCAGGCAGGTGACTCACCGTAATTCTGAGCTCTTGCCTGTCTGCTGGGGTGTTCAAGATCAGTTTGGCAGTCCCATCATTCTGGGTAGTTGCATCAGCGGGAATGGGCTCTGCCACCACAGGTACATTGGCAGCTGGGGAGCCATCAGGGTTGGTGACAAACACCTGAAGAGATTCAGAAGGAAGAGTTTAATCAGCATGAAATGTAGCAGTCTGCTGAGCCAAAATTATTCTTCCCCAAACAGTTCCAACATCAGCAGATTGCCATTTATGTGCATCATTCTGGATTTAAAAGAGCACAAGGAGAGGAAAGAAGAGTCCCTTGAGCATTACCATCAGCTCATAGGGCATCCCTGGCTTGAAGTACATAGGGGTTTTCGTGAAGTAGATCTGATAGGGAGATGTCACTAGGCTAATGCCAGTTCGCTCAGTCACTACCATGTCACTGCCTGTAGGGAGAAGAGAGGGCATGAAAATAAAACCAGTTGCTTAAGGGGGAGAGAAACATCCTTGAGTTATTTCAAAGCCAGGCTCTCATCATTCGCTCCAAATCAAGTGGCTCCAGTACACAAGTATTTTTTCAGACAACCTGTCCTCAGGGAAACTTTCCACTTCTGCTTGTCTGTTGAAGAATCCCTTTGCCATAGTATTGGCCATAGTATCCTTGCACATTACAATCCTGCATTGCAAAGCCCAAAGAATCTGTTAAGTTGCCTTTTCAGTTTATACAGAGCAATGGCCAAGACAGTTGGGAGTTTATGTTGCCTCATGTGAACCAACAAAGTACCACATTCCTAACACTGCCTTTGGCTGCACATTGCCACAGATCAGTAATAGTGGATAAGCTGTTTTTCTAGTATCTTGTCCATCTTTGAAGAATTGGTGGTGACAGGTCTCTGAGACACCCTCAGAGTTGTTAAAAACACAGTCTTACTCCTACAGTGAACGCACGGGAGCTTCTGATGGATTTGTTCTAAGGAGACGGACAAAACTCTTCCCCACATTATTCCATGAATTGTGGGATTCAGTTAAGTTTTCCCATTGTGGTAGATGGTGCCCTCTCTGGCAAAGAACAGGTCAACTCCTTTATGCAGTGTTCAGTGTGTTTGTGGGCTTCAGGGCCCGAGCCAGAGGGTGGCCAGATTGGGCTGTGGCCAAGGACCTCTTCAGCCCAGAGAGGCCCCTGAAGGGCCCCTCCTTAGGGTGGGAGGGTGGAGCTCCCAAACTGTGATCTGCAGCAGGTCCTGCAACCCCATCCTGCTGTGGATTACATAGAGGGAGCTCCCAGGCACACACCCCCAATAATAAGCCCGCCTGCATGCCCCACCTACCCCTCCCGTCAGTGTGAATGCAGTGCACTCTGTGTGTACATGCCTGCCATCACGCAAGATAGCGATGAGGGTTCCATAAGAGCCTGATGCCCCCGCCTCCATCTTGGTTGATGGCAGGCATGTGTGCTATGCAGAGCTTGGAAAAGTTACTTTTTTGAACTACAACTCCCATCAGCCCCAGCCAGCTGGCTATGCTCCCAGGCATTTTAATGTGTTTACTTTTATATTTCTGTGGTTTCTGTTTGTGTTTATTATTGTTCGGCTGTTTTTATTATGATATTTTGTATTTTAATCTTTTTGTACACCGCCCAGAGAGCTATTAGCTATGGGCGGTTAAAAATGGAACAAATAAATAAATAAATAAATAAGTAACTTTTCCAAGCTCTGGTGCTATGTGCGCACATCATTCACACAACATAAGAGGTAGGTGGGGCATGCTGGTGGGCTTATTAGCCCTGCACTGTCTGTATGGGGGAGGTGTTTAGCTAGGGTGCCATGGGCCTGGGGCAGGCTGGTGCTCAGGGGCCCAGTCATGCCTGGCACCAGCCCTGGTAGGCTTCCTATACGCAGCTGGCTGGCCACTGTGAGAATGCTGGGATATAATGAGCCACTGGCCTGGTCCAGCAGAGCTTTTCTTATGTTCTGATGTTCACCAGAGTCTTGTGGAGCTTTGGGTCATGCACATTTGTTCTCAGGAACAAACTGCCCTATTTTGTTGTCTCTTTTTTCCCATTGAGCCTTTGGGTCGATTAAAGTACCTTTCTCACAGTTGCTGTGAGTTTATGTTTAGCTGGCTCTGCTTTTTGTTTTTATTTTATTTAGAGCATTTATACCCTGTTCTCCACTAAAAAGCTGTCCTGTTTATGACTGTGATCTGCCTTGGGTGCCATGTCTGGCACTGAAATGTGGTTGGAAATTATTTCATAGATAATTAAATATGTCTCGCAAGGCCAGCCTAGAATTGGGAAGACTGAGGTGCCGACTCAGGAGGCAGATGCTGGGGGTTGCAGAACACAGATAAAGTATTGGAGGACAGAACTGTGTGGGCCACAGGGCTTGTCCTGTGTCCCGTAAGCTAGCCTGCTGCCCTCAGGTGCAGTGGAGGATGCTGTCTCATTTGCTGGGTTGAAATAAGATTCAGTTACTAGTCTGGTCAGCTTGTGTATGGGGTGGGGGACTATCTTGTCCTTCCTCTGGCAGCAAAATGTCTTATGCCATTCAGGTTATTTGGGGGAGAGAAGCGGGTGTGCTATATACAAGTAATCCAATGTAGGTATACTCAGAATAAGTCTCATTGAGTTCAGTGGGGCCTACTCTCAGATAAGTGTGATTAAGGAGTGCGGCCTTAGAAAGGGATTAAGTGATGGCAGGTATGAAAGGTACAGCAAGACTTTTTAAAGTGTTCACCCTTATGGCAGGATGGAGGGCATCATTTGAGGTTTGCCCGAGACTGTAAAATATTTTAGGCCCAACACTGCCTGGGCTCACGATGGGTAGACTTGTGGAAGAGCTACTCTGGAAGCAACAAGTGAGCACAACCCTCAGGACATTTGCACTACAAACTATTTAGGAGTGTGGCCCATGGGTCCTAGCTGGAATCCTGGGAACCCCATATTTCTTTTTAAAGAAGGAAATGTGTCTAGACTTCATGGTTACATAGAGAGGTTTGAACATGCAGTGGCAAAGATAATGCATCTAGAAGCTAAAAGCAAGCACAAACTCATCATGGTCTCCTGATTCCTCTCCATATAATACACTCTCCTGGACCCCTCATATTCAGGCCGTAACTCAAGCAGCCCTTAACACTTCTAAAGCCCTAATTAGGTTCTATCATACAAAAGGCGGATGTTTCATCCCTGCTGCTATAAAAAAATTTAAAATTAAAATAATATCACAGCTCCTCTATGGAATCCCGATTTGGGTCACTCAGTATAATAAAAAAACCGAGTCAATATTATCAACTTTTCTTTTGTCCATTTTCGGTTTACCAAGATGCGCCTCTTCAGCCGGCCTCCGTCTAGAGTCAGGATTTAATTCCTTAGAATGTACAGCATGGCTGCAAGCATTCAATTTCTGGCTCAGGATAGCCTATTCGGGGGGCCCTTCAGGACTTATACACCTTATATGGAAAGATCCATTTAAAAGTTCATGGACTAAAAACTGTGAAGGGAAGTTAAATCACCTAGGCCTGTCTTTAGAACTCCTGTCATCCTGGGGCTTTGAAACAGCCAAAGCAATTATTACTCAACAAATTAAAGACCTTGACCGGCAGTATTTATTTTCTAAGGCATTAACATCTTGCTCCCCCCTTCAACTTGGTTTGAATTTTGGCTTCCCATCTCATATGTCTTATTTAGAACAGCTAAACTTTTCACAATATAGGTCCCTGTTCTCCAGAGCAAGATTCAACTGCCTACCCTCTGCTCTGCTTACAGGCCGATTTCAAGGCATCCCTTATGCTAAACGCTACTGTATTTGTAATGCTAATACCCCCGAAACCCTAGATCACGTTCTTCTCAAATGTGAGCTATATAAGGATTTAAGAGCTAAAATTATCTCACCACTTACTTTTGGACTCTCTAATAAACATCCAGAACTGATAGTTTTCCATCTCTTGTCTGATAAAAATAAATCCACAACCGAAGCAGTTGCTAAATTCCTATATATAGCACAGGTGCTGCGGAACAGACATGTGCAATGCGTTTAATGTTGTTGATACTCTTATTTTATAATTGATATTTTAATCATGTATTTGCATTTGTACGCACAGTATGTACACAAGTTGAATGGGTCTATGACTGTAATTAAATAAAATTTGAAATTTGAAATTTGAATATATATATATATATATATATATATATATATATATATATATATATATATATATATATATATATATATATATAATTTCCAGAAGCTGGCTGAAGATTTTTCCTTTAAAACATTAAATATTTCTGCATTATAATGTTACAGAATAAAACAAACATGTCAGGCTGTCGTATATATATACCTTCCAGTGTAAATGAATTCTGCTTCCACTCAGAAGGGGATGAATAGTCTCAAAGAAACACTATGAACTGCACCAAGCAAGTCAGAATTCAGTGTCTGATGTATGAACCACCTGCTGTTCCACCAGGCTTTCAAACCATCACTCACCTGAATCTGTCATCACTGTCACAGAGACATAAAGAGAGTGCCCAACAAGCTCGTTGAGGTTGCGAAATCGACTCTGTAGCATTGCTTTTGTTAGTATTGCTTCCCCTTCTCCTTCAACAATCTGAAAAGAAAGGAAAACAGAAGATAACCAAAGTGGTCCATGCGTATGCGTGCACACAGACTCACAAAGAGACATCTTACCTGAATTCTCTTCAGTGAATCTGGAATACTCTGTTTGACATCATCTATTTTCACTCCAAAGAGGACAAAGGCCATTCCATCTACTTTCTTTCCATACAGGAACCTAAAAGAACAAAACTAAATTACAATAAGGACCAAATTCATGGAGGATATGGCTATCAGTGGCTAATAGCCATGACAGCGATGTTGCACCTCCAATGCTGGAGGCACTATGCCTCTGAACATCAGCTGCTGGGAATCACAATCATTCATTTCCCACTTGTGGATTTCTCATAGACCTCTGGTTGGCCACTCTGAAAACAGGATGCTAGACAAGATGCACCTTTGTCTAGATCCAGCATGGCTCTTCTTACATTCATGTGTGTCACAGTCATATTTAAAGTGGAGGATGAGAGATCTAATGTAGATATCAAATGGGGGCACATGTGTGAGGGTGCTGAATCCTCTCATGCCTTACCACCCTCTTCTCATTTACTTCAGACACTTCTGTGCATGGTGCTCAAGCTGGGCTGTCAAGAGCATGGGTTTGGTGACAGAGCCATAGGGAGATCAGCTAGGGGGAGGAGGGATGGTCCAGTTCCCTCATCTATCTGCCCTAATGATGTTTTAATTAATCTCCAACTTCTTTCCTTTAGAAATGAACAGGACTGATTTGTGAACAAACAAATATGGCTGTCCCTCTCACATCTGTTTTGCTCTGACCAAGCTACATGTGACACTAAACATGTCACTTGTAGCTGTGATCCTGTGGATCTTTTCTAAATTGTAAATAACACCACTTGGAAAACTCAATCAGGACCAGGACCATGATGGGCAGTGAGAAGGTTTTAACTCTCCCCCCCATGCTGTGGTCCCAACAAAAAATACCCCTCCCCTCAATTCCCATTGGAATATTAGCAGCCTGATTGGGCTTCCCAGGGGCTGCTATTTACAGTGTAAAAAAGGTTCACATTGTGACCCAACTACAAGTGACATGCTTAGTGTCACATGTAGCTATAACAGCTACTAGCTCCCAGCTCCCTTTTAGCCAAGCAGATTTAATGAAAGACGGCTATTTACTGGAATAATAAGTTTAAGGTTAGGATAAAACCGTATATATTTTTTTCTACAATACAATGTGTGTTTGTATTTTAATATTTATAAAAGAAAAATAATGTTAAAAACATGTTTAAGCTCATGCTGCAAATTGTTGTTTTTCTGGATATTATAATCCAATTTATTTCATACAGATAATAGAAAGAGTCCACTTTAATGCATCCCTACCTCCTTATAGTTGCATATACCCACCTTGCAGTGATTGATACTCTGAACTCCTTGTTGCTATCAATGTAAAAAAACTTCTCTGATGGTTCCACTATGACTTCAAAGCTTGGCAATACTAGAGAAAAAAATAGAGGAAGAGGAGAATATAAACATTCACGGAAAGATGAGAAGAGTAGTGACCTTCTAGGAAAATCGTAACAATTTCGATACTATTAGCAATTCCCAGTGCAAAAGTGAGTCTTTTGGCCTTGGAAAAAGTCAAGGGATTAAAGAGGAAACAAAGTCTGTGATGGGGCAGGGGAAGTGTTGGGTAGAGCTGGCCATTCCTACCGTATTCCTTGACATCAAATGGAGTGGTGAAGGTCTGCTGTGGAGAGTCTTGATATTTGGCCACAGCCTTCCAGGTCCCAAAACTAAAGGAAAATGAAGGAATATGAACTGTTTCTGCTTTATCAATTCATGACAATAAATTAGATGTGAAATATGCTTGAGTCCCAAGACCTTTTTTTTTCATATGGGTGGGGTACTATGGGTATGGATATAGTCTGTGTTCTTTGATGCTCATCCACCTGATGGTGGTGGGAATTATGCAGCATGTGCGCTCTAGAAGCCTCCGCCAGCCAAGAGAAACTCCTTCTGCTGCTTCTGGTGGGGTTCTGTGGAGGGCTCAGCTTTGCTGGAATAGGCAGTAAATCCCCACTGACAATTCTCCCGCCATTAGTGGACAGCAGAGAACCCTGAAACTGGGCGTTCTGCAGCAGGATGGAGCACTTTTGACTTTGGATCTCCTGGATCTAAAGCACCATGGATCACTCCAGGGGCCTAATCCTTAGGCCTCTCAGCCATACAAGCCTAGTACTGGCTCAACAAAAAATGTCCACAAAACTGCTTCCACCATCTGCCCTGGTCAGTGTGAGTGGTGCAGGGCTTCAGCTGCAGCATTGGATCTGCCACTCCAGTGCTCCCTGATCAGGGTTGGAACCGGCTCTGCCCAGCTACATTCCTGTTCACACTTCCCTGGGAGTAATGGGTCTCACTTCTTTATCCACAGGACTGCTGTTAAGTTTGGAACAGAATGTTTGATCCAGAAATCTTAGGATCTGAGTATGTGTAGGCTGAAATCTTCTTCTTCACCTCCCTGTGAGTTCAAATTCCCACTCACCCAGATCACTCCTGGATAACTTGTGTGTAGCAACTATGCACCTAATCTATGTCACAGACTGGGTGTGAGGATAAAATAGAATAGCCCCATGTGTTTCCCAGCTGCCTGGGGGATACAGATGTGATTGATAAACATATATGAAGTCATTGTGAGCTTGGGGTGTTCCTTGTTTAATATGAAACTCAAAAAGAAGGATAAAGGACACTGTACAATTTCTTCAATTGCTACTCTTCTCCCACTAGCAATTCTCTTGCCAGTAACACACAGTGGAGAACCAAGAAACAGGGCATTTTGGGGCAGGGTGGGGTGCTGATGGCTTTAGATCCACTGGATTGAAAGCATGATTGATGACCCGAGGAACCCAGTCCTTAGGACGCTCATCTGTGCCTGCCAAGACATGCCGCAGCAACAAAAAAGGGTTAAAAACCTGTCCCACCCACCCCCTTCTGCCCTGGCCAGCATGAAGAAAAGGGCTTTGAGTGTCACACCTGTGCTCCCTCCCTGGCCAGGATTTGGATTGCTCCACCCAGCTACATTCCTAGTCACACTGCCCTGGGAGTAAACCAGATTGAGCTCAGCAGGGATTAATTCTTCATGGATATGGATTACGCTGTTAAGATTGGAACAGAATGTTTGACCCAGAAATCTTGACTCACATTGACTGACTAGGACCTGGATATGTGGAGGCTGAAATCTCCCCCCACCCCCGCCATGAGTTTAAATTCCTATTCACACACAGAGCTCATAGATAGTTTGAGTAAATCACTGTGTAGCCACCTAATCACAGAGTTGCTGTGAGGATAAAATAGAATACCCCATGTCTGTTGTATCAAACTTCTTGGAAGAGAAGTTGGGATACAGATGTGATTGATAAAGACAGACTGAAACCTTAAACTAGTTTAAAATGAAACTCAAACAGAAGGATAAAGGGCACTGAACACATTGATGAGCTTTCCTCTCTAAGTGCTGTCTCATCTCAGCTTCAATACAAATTTGCTGTATTTCCCTCATGAAAATTCTTCAGCATTTTAGTGTGAATTTCTCTTAATAAACACACTTTTGACTAATTTACACATTTCTGCAAGCAATTTATCCTAATTTAATGCATTTTAATGTTATTTTCATTAATATATTCATTTTAATGCACACTTTCCCTTTATATATGCATTTTTGTAAACATTGTTTGGTTGAAAATTGCAAATTTTAGATGTGCAAATTTCGAAGGATGGCTGTGTTTTGGCTCCCATTGTTTTGGAGTGTGAATTTGATAGATTTGGCTTCAAATGCAAACTGAATCAAATTTCTCCCCCATCCCTAATGGTAATATTTATAGTTAAATACCTGACAATCTCAGGTAAGTTGAAAGGGCGGATGTTTGTTGAAGTGGGGGTGATGGAATTCTGGCTGACAACAATGCCATCTGGTGTCTATAACAGGGAAAAACATTTAAAGAGGCACTGAAAGAAAGAAAAATGCTTGCACAATATTTATATTCCATAGTACAAGAGTTCTGCTCAAGCACAAGAATTAGCTTGTGTCTGCACAAGCTGTGCACCATCAGGATGTGGAGACCAAATATATTTACTTATTTAATACAATGTATATACTGCTTGGTTGTAACAAAACCTCTAAGCGGTTGGCAGGAAATATTAAAATTATCAATAAAAAAAAGTTAAAGGCTGTTTTAAAAACATTCAAAAGACTATTAAAATCAGCAGAAACTAAAAAGAGATTACGACACAGCAACATCTACATGTCTGGATACACTTGCCTAAACAAAAATGTTTTAAGCAAGTGCCAGAAGGAATGCAGCTGCCTTTCTAGCACTGCCAAGGTCTGAAACTGTCTAACTATATAATGTTTTTGTAAGCCATCACGCATGGGGGTAAGGCACTGCAGCAGGACAACGTGAAAGTGAGGCAAGGGAGTGAAGGAAGCAAGGATGGCAAGTGGCAGAGGAGGTGAGGTAAGTGAGAGAGCAGTGGGGGGGCAGGGGGCAGCAACAATGCAGGAGGCAGGTAAGCAGTTGAGTTGGGTGGCGGCAGCAGCAGTAAGCTGAGCAAGCAGGAAGCCAGTAAGCTGTCTAAATAGGGAAGTGGCAGCCAGTGCCTGCGAGGACCGTGGGGAGTTGCCTCTGTATGTGTGTGTGTTTGGGAGTCTCTGGAGGAGGGTTGAGAGTCCCTGTATGTGTGTGTCTGTGTCTCTCTCTGAGTGCATATTTGTGAGTGAGCAGAGGAAGGGGTTGGCAAGTGAAGTGAGCAGGCCTGGTATCTAAAGATTTTTGAAAAATGCCCATGCAATATGCTTCCAAATAAAAGTTATACAGGATACCAGTGCTCTTTCTATGCAATCACCACAGATTCTCCAGGACTTTAGTGAAGCAATCACTATCTTTTCACATATGCATGTACATACGCCTCTCACCTCAAACTCAACAATCACAGGCTTATCCAAAATTTCCATGTTGTGACCCACAGAGAAGACACGGTAGCGCACTGAGAAAGAAAAGGGTTCTTAAATATATATACATATATATATAGGAACATTTTGTTTGAAACTAGGCAAAGTATCTTGGCTTCCCACAAAGCACTCTGTAAACAATAATGTTTTGCATATGCCGATTACTCCTTTTTAGAGATCTCCAGACCCTACATAGAAGAATTATGGTTGGAGTGGGATTCCTTGATTGGAACAAACTGAACAGAGTTGGAAATGGTTTATATTACTAAAGTAGAATGTTGTTGAGGGGGATCCCAACATCTTCCTCCCTGACTGGCACGTTGCACAGTAACCATATCCCAGCACTCAAACCATAATGTTTTATAGCTGGGAAATATATTTTGGACCAGTTCCTTAGAACAGAGCAATGTGGTATTGAGAAAGTGACAGCAGCCATTATCTTGTCCAAATGAAAACCAAGCCCACAAAAACAAATACAGGGGGAAAAGTGCTGAGGCACATGAAAGCCTATAGTCCATTATAATACAGCTACAAGAGTGGCTGTATACTATAGCCAGCATGGATTTTTCACATTCCGCAATGTTAAATTGAAAATACCCCCATGCCATTCAGATACTTCCCATAAGCTCATTTCAAAACAAAACCTTACAAAACTTATAGTGCTGAACTCAGAAACATTTGCTTAACAACCCTCTAAATTTTCATGGTGATACACAAAACAGTCAGAGAGAATCAAAAGTTCAAATTGTAAAAAGTGAGAGAGAGAAACCCAGACCCCATTTGGATTTTTTTCTGTCATTCTCATAATCTGTTGAAATTAATTAAAAGTCAGCCACATGTCCACTGAGTACCTGTAATCCTATTACTGACCTTGCCCCATACTCTGACCTTCATGTTCTGCAGTTTAAAAGTTAAAAAAAATGCCTGGCTGATTTTTAATTAATTTAAGAAATTTTGCATTGAACTCAATGATAATGGGAGGAAGGGCGGGATATAAATCAAATAATAAATTTTAAAAAGTGAACTAAAGGTCTGGTGTGGCTGTGGCCAGGGATAGCTTTGGTTTAAATTTGGGTGGGAGGCTACATGTGCCTGCTGTAGAATAAAAAGGTGAGGGAAATGCTGAAAAAGAATGATACAGGAGTACCCCGCATTAACATACGCAATGGGTCCGGACCGAGTATGTAAACTGAAAATGTACTTAAAGTGAAGCACTAAGATGACGCTGCTGCCGCAAGGCACGAGACACATGGAACGCAAGTTCGGGCGGTACTTAAGTGTCCGTCAGTGTCCGTAAGTGCGAAGCAAGCGTACGTAAACAGGGGAATGGTGGAGAATGGAATATGTCCATACTCGCGAGTGTCTGTAAAGTGAAGGTACGTATAGCGGGGTATTCCTGTACTGTTCACAGTGTTTTCCTTTTGGAAAGGAAAGGGGCTTCCCCTCTGCCCAGTCCCCAGCCATCCAATCTCCTCTCGTCCCCCTTCCTCCCTTCATTCCTGCCCTCCTCCTCCCCTCTCTGCCCCTCCCCCAGGTCAGTTTCACTTATTCTAAGCATGATTGCACAGATGTAAATCCCACTGAACTCAAAAAGTATGCAAATGATCAAACCTGCCCTCTCCCCCCTCCCATCACCTCTCTTTTGCCCCCTCCCTCCTCATTCCTTCACCCCTCCCCCTCCCCTCCAATCCCCTCCTTCCCTCTCCTCCCTCCTGCTCCCCTCTTCCTACTTCCCTCTAGCTTCCCCGTCCCCCCTCCTCCCTCATGGTCAGTTTTACCTATCCTACGCATGATTGCATGGGAGTAAATCCCACTGAACTCAATAAGCATGCAAATGATCAGACCTGCTTTTCCCCTCCTTCTCCTCTTCCTTCCTCCTCCGTTCTTCTTCCCTTCTCCTCTTCCTTTTTCTGCCTCCCTTGCACACTCCAAGCCTCCCTCCCCATTGTCAGTTTTACCTATCCTAAGCATGACTGCACAGGAGTAAATCCCACTGAAATCAAGAAACATGCAAATGATCAAACCTGCCCTCCTCTTCCCCTTCCTGCCTGTTCCCCTCCCCCTGTTCCCCTCCCCCATCACCTGTGGTCAGTTTCACCTATCCTAAGCATGATTGCAGGGAAGTAAATCCCACTGAACTCAATAAGCATGCAAATGATCGATCTATTCTCAGCAAATTTGCACAGGATCCCATTTCTTACCTCCCGGATTAAAAAGCAGAGAAATTCTCTAATAAGCAAAAGCCCTTGCGGTTTAAGATTGTACCTATAGACAGCAAATATTCCTATCAAACTTTAAAAAGCAGGTAAATTAGGCAGCTATAGTGAATGCACCAGGGGAGCAGGAGACCGACCTGACTCTGAGATATTGTACTGCCCTACAAATTTGTAAAATTTGTGCTGCCCTTGGCTCCTGCTGGGAGGAAGGACGGGATATAAATCAAATAAAAAATAAAAATGCAAACACAATTTGGGTTGGTCTTTCACAGTCCAATCCACATCCTGTGTAGCTTCGAAGAATTTGGTGCCTCTGAGCATATGGTGAGTGGTGGCAACACCTGCATAGGCTAGAGACAGGCCATAATTTTAAAGAGCATTTACTCTTAAAACTGTCTCTAGCCTATGCACATTTGGCGCTGCTCACATCCAAATTTGAGATCTCAATGTGCTCACATACGTATCTTGACATGCACAGGTCTTGCGGATTTTTTGTTTTGTTTGAAGAACCAGCAGACTCTCATTACCTGGTTTCAAAGTTTTCAGCTTTGAAAGTAGATTCACTTCCAGTAGTGGATGGGGTGGTGGGGCTCTGTTGCTGACTTGACCTTCCTCTGCCTGAGTCACTGGTGCCTGCTGGCACAGAGAGGGAAAGAGGGGGGCGAGGTGGTAGCAATGGCAGTGGCAAGGTCAGTGCAGTGCAAATGCACCGATGGAGCCAATCCAATGATCCTTCTGGTGTATTTGCACTATGCCACCTCTGCTGCCCCCTTGCCCATCCCCCTCTCTGTGCTGCTATGCAGGAGCAAGTAGAGGGAGGTCAGGCGAGGAGTGGAGCCCCACTATGCTGTCTGCTACTGTCACTTCCCATGGTGTACACATCTAATTTTTTTTTATCCCATGGTTGCCTCTGGTAGAAGAGAGTCTTTTGGTGATTTAAGCAGTACAAAGATCTGCAAGACCTGTTTACCAGAGGCAAAAGAATGATGATGTACATCCCTCTTTCTGACCAACTTCAAATGTCCAGTGTGTGGGGGGAGGGGACCATCTAACTCTATTTACAAGGGAGGCATCTAGTAACAATAAAGATTTAACAGAGAAATCAAAGGTAGATCCCAAGCAGGTTACAAGCACACCCTTACTATAGTCCCAGATAAGCCTACAGGTGGGTTTAGCCGAAGACTTTACCTGCAGATCCAGGTGTGTAGATGGTTTTATCTGTCTGGATGAAGATATATCCACTATGGAAGGACACCAGAACCACCTTCTCCAGTGTGAACTGAGGACAGCTGGCCTGGACAATTACATACTGGTTTTGTTTTGAATCCTTCTTCATATCTTTGGCAGGAACCTGCATGAGGAAATCAGGAATTAGATAATTAATTTCCCCTGGCCTTTATTTTCAAGGCATATAGTAGCAAATTCAAATCCTTCCTCAACTATGAAGCTCACAAGGTAAGCTTGGGCCAGCTGCTAACTCTCAGCCTAGCAAAACTTCAGAAGATTGTTGTGAGGATAAGATGGGGCACCGGGAGGGACTATACATACCATCCTCGGTTCCTCAACAAATTCAGATTAGTTAAGAATAGGATGAAACTTTGAAGATGGATCACACATTTTACAAAAACGGTGCATGGTGTTTTTGCAGTTGCTAAGAATGGCAACTGAAAATAGTGCTAGATCCTCTCCAAATGGAAGAACAGTGTGTCATTTTAAAATGTCAGCCCATAGACAACTAGAAATAGTTCATAAGAAATAATTAAGAATTTGAAATATGAATAAATGAAAGTAGGAATTAGGGCCATGCACAGACCCCTTCATCTGCTCTGGCTCCAATCTGAAAGAGGCTTCAGGCTCTGGTTTGGAGCCACTCCTAAATAAGAATAGGGGTAGGACTAGGTTAAATTAGGGTAAAAAAACCCTAATTAAACATACAACAGGGAAGAGGAGGGGGAAGGAGAACATCTCCTCCCCCCCCAACCAAGAACAGGTTCAGCTCTGTGCAGGATCTTTTCCTCGGCTCAACAGCTGATGGACGGAGGGAGTGATCCTGCATGATGCAGGTTGGCAAGGGGCTTTCCTACAGGATTGCTGCCTCTGCTCACCAACTGAGGAGTTGGAAGCAGTGATCCTGTAAGGCAGTGCTTGGGCAAGAAAGACAGCTGTGGTTGCCTCTTCTTCCTGCTTGATACTCTGCCCCTGAGAGCCCTGGGTCATTCTGGGTCATCCAGTGTGACCCATAGTGATCTCTGGCTGTCAGAATCCGACTCAGCCAAGACCTGAAACATCCAAACGGGCCCAGTTTGGCTTGAGCCAGTCCTACTATGCTATGCTGAGATGCTATTCTGTTTACTATGAACAAATACAACCATTGAAATTCTCCTGGTTTCTGCTGCTTCCTGGTATTAGGGCAGACCAGATGCAAGGTTTCTTCACAAAATGAGTACCTTTTCCCAAGCCCATTGACTAGTACCTGGAGTATGTGGCTTGTGCTTTACTGGGAAGGTAATGTCTTTGAGGTAACATATTCACTAATAGGCAAAAAACCTTGCAGTTTAAGAACGGACCTATAGCCCACAGATATTTCTAACAAACTTTAAAAAGCAGGGAAATTGGGCAGCTATAGTGAATGCACCAGGGGAGCAGGAGACATGACCTCCTCTCTGAGATACAGGGATCCCGGAACTGTTTTCAAGGTGGGGGGGCTCAAGACTGGCAGACAGGTTATGTCATGATGACCTACTTGCAGGTGCATTCTTACATCTGCTTATTTAATGGGTTAAGTAAACAATAAATCTGTCATATTCTAGCACTGTCACAATGATAAATACACTTGAATAAAAAAGAGAAAAACTTAAGTAGTAATTGCTCAAAGTAAAAATTTCAGAATGCTTATGGATAATGGAATACCCTTTGTAAGTTCCAGCTAACCTTTTTATGCTTCAGAGATGGAAAAGAAGAAAGCAAGATCTTTTGTACAACGTCAGAAGCTTTCCATTTATTACTGGAACTTCACATAACATCTTTAAAATAAAGATGTATAAAGATCTTAAAATAAATAAATTAAAAGATCTTCAAATAAATTTTAAATTAAAGAATAAAATAAATAAAAAGATCTTCAAATATGTAATAAATAAATAAAATAAAGATTTTAAAATAAATAGCATAGTTGTGTTTCTTGTATTCTATTATTTATAACATGGATATCATAACAGGCATGTATTATACTTAATAACAACAAACCCTAAGGATAGTTTCAGAAGGGGTGGTCATGTTCATCTGAGATATGAAAACACAAACAAGGAGTCTGTTGCATCTTACATAAACTTGTGAGTCTTTAAGGTGCTATAGATGCCTTGTTTGTGTTTTAATAAAGGTTAAACATTACTGTGGCACACTTAAGCCAAAGGTGGCTTGGCGTTCAGCAGTTCTTGTGATGAATTCATTCATAATATTTTCCAAAGGAATTTGGCCAGTTTTTTGCTTGTGCACGTGAAGAAGGAGTAGATGTGTAAGGCGTTTCTGTGTCATGCGATTATGCAAGTATGTCTTTACCCTCCTCAGAGCACTGAAAGAACGTTCTCCTGATGCTGCTGATGCAGGTATGGTGTGTAAGAGCCGTACCAGCATGACGACTTGGTCTAAGAGATTTCGGACTGCCTGAGGCTGTTGTCTTAATGATTGTGAGATACCTTCAATAGTCTTTACTTCAGCAGTTGGAATGACTGTTGGGAGGAGTAACAGTTGTGCCAGAAGCCTGTTCAAATCAAAGTCACAGCTGTGAACTCCAAGGGCCTCCCTGAGCTCTTCTGTGCTGCTGAAATTAAATGCCTTCCGCATGCAGCAGTTACTAAAGCATTTTCCAGTTTCACTAGTTGGTCCATTCCAGGCTGGTTGAACCGACGTTTGATTTCAGATGTCATGTGATCAATTACATCAAAGAAATCCTTCTGGAGAGTTTTCTTTGCATCCAGGACCACTGGTGGCGTTGGTGTCTTTGTATGTTCAAAACGTGCTGGTGGTTTTCTACCTCTTGAAATTTCAGGCATCTTCAAGCCCAGTTTCCCAGCAGCAATTTTTGTGTCTTGCCAAATTGTTTCAAATGCACTCTCTGATCTTAGGTTTGACAGGGTACAAATAAGCATTTCTGCTGCTTGCTTTGCTCCTGCTGCACTCTATTTGGTGTCGTGTAGGGTTCTTGCAAGCTCTTCGCATGGCCCAAACACTGCAATGGATGTATTTAGCCCAAATGCTGTTTCAAATTTACCAAGGATTTTGTAGTAGCCTTTCATTGTTGCCCTTCTGTCATCTTGGAAGCACCCTGGATGTTCCAGGATTTCATAGAGTGTTGCTTGAATTCTTTCACAGTTCTCAAGGAATCTCTGTATGGACTTCACTCTGACAACCCAAAGTGTTGGACAC
The DNA here is from genome assembly GCF_030035675.1 of Rhineura floridana. Classification (NCBI taxonomy): domain Eukaryota; kingdom Metazoa; phylum Chordata; class Lepidosauria; order Squamata; family Rhineuridae; genus Rhineura; species Rhineura floridana. The sequence goes on from NC_084480.1 coordinate 158,170,121, forward strand.
AAAGGAAGGAGACTGTTTGGTTTATATATCCCTTCAGCACTTTCTATGGCTTCAGGAAGAACAATGTTGGAATATATGCTCTTCCGTTTTACTGATATCAAGATCACGTTTGTTACATCCTTAACAGTACTTAGTGCATCACCAACCATGTCACAGCTGCGGGCAACCTCTTGCAGAGCCAAATCTAGTGAGTGGTTGCCGCAGTGTATGTAAACTGACTTGAATATCAGTGATCTTTTTTTGACCACCAGAGAAACACCCAGACATATTGCCTGTTATGATATCCATGTTATAAATAATAGAATACAAGAAACACAACTATGCTATTTATTTTAAAATCTTTATTTTATTTATTTATTACATATCTGAAGATCTTTTTATTTATTTTATTCTTTAATTTAAAATTTATTTGAAGATCTTTTTATTTATTTATTTAAATTTATTGTACTTTTAATTAATTTATTTTAAGATCTTTATACATCTTTATTTTAAAGATGTTACGTGAAGTTCCAGTAATAAATGGAAAGCTTCTAGCGTTGTACAAAAGACCTTGCTTTCTTCTTTTATTTTATTTATTTATTTATTATTTTAGTTATACACCACCCTTCCTTCCACCAGGAACCCAGGGCGGCAAACAGAAACACTAAAAACACTTTAAAACATCATAAAAGACCTTAAAATACATTAAAACAAAACAACGTTAAAAACATTAAAAAAAACTTTAAAAACATCTTTAAAAAAAGGGTTAAAGATATTAAAAGACATATTAAAAGTAATTCTAACAGACGCAGACTGGGATAAGTCTCAACTTAAAAGGCTTGTTGGAAGAGGAAAGTCTTTAAAAGGCTCCAAAAAGATAGCAGAGATGGCGCCTGCCTAATATTTAAGGGGAGGTAATTCCACAGGGTAGGTGCCGCCACACTAAAGGTCCGTTTCCTATATTGTACAGAACGAACCTCGTGATAAGATGGTATCTGCAGGAGGCGCTCACCCGCAGAGCACAGTGATCGGCTGGGTATATAAGGAGTAAGATGGTCTTTCAGGTATTGTGGTCCCGAGCTGTGTAGGGCTTTGTACACCAAAACTAGAACCTTGAACTTGGCCCAGTAGCAAATGGGCAGCCAGTGCAGTTCTTTCAGCAGTGGGGTGACGTGTTGGCAATACCCTGCCGCAGTGAGCAGTCTCGCCGCTGCATTTTGCACTAGCTGCAGCTTCCGGACCAACCTCAAGGGCAGCCCCACATAAAGTGCATTACAGTAATCCAGCCTGGAGGTTACCAGTGCGTGGACAACAGTGGTCAGGCTATCCCGGTCCAGAAAGGGCCACAGCTGTCTCACCAGCCGAAGCTGGTAAAAGGCACTCCTAGTCACAGAGGTCACCTGGGCCTCTAGAGACAAAGATGGATCCAGGAGCACCCCCAGACTACGGACCTGCTCTTTCAGAGGGAGTACAACCCCATCCAAAGCAGACAACTGACCAATTATCCGAACTCAGGAACCACCAACCCACAGCACCTCTGTCTTGCTAGGATTCAGACTCAGTTTATTGGCCCTCATCCAGCCCACCACCGAGTCCAAGCACTGGTCCAGGGCTTGCACAGCTTCTCCTGATTCAGATGTTATGGAGAAATAGAGCTGGGTGTTGTCAGCATATTGCTGACACCTCGCCCCAAATCTCCTGATGACTGCTCCCAAGGGCTTCATATAGATGTTAAACAGCATGGGGGACAAGATGGTACCTTGCGGCACCCCATAGCACAACTGCCAGGGGGCCGAAAGACAGTCACCCAATGCTATTCTCCGAGAGCGACCCTAGAGATAGGATCGGAACCACTGTAAAACAGTTCCTCCAATACCCAGCTCACCAAGTCAGCCCAGAAGGATACCATGGTCAATGGTCTCAAAAGCCGCTGAGAGATCAAGTAAGAATAACAGGGTCGCACTCCCCCTGTCCTTCTCCTGATAAAGGTCATCCATCAGAGCAACCAAGGCCGATTCTGTCCCATAACCAGGCCTGAACCCAGACTGGGATGGGTCAAGATAATCTGTTTCATCCAAGAGTACTTGCAATTGCTGCGCCACAACCCTCTCAATCACCTTCCCTTAAAAGGAAGTATTTGCAACCTCGGTGGCACGGAACGCTTTCTACCAACTTCGGTTGGTGGCCCAGCTACGTCCCTATCTGGATAGAGACAATCTCGCTTCAGTAACCTCTAAATTAGATTACTGTAATGCGCTCTACGTGGGGCTGCCTTTGAAGACGGTTCGGAAACTGCAGCTCGTGCAAAATGCAGCGGCCAGATTGTTAACAGGGACCAGGCGGTCCGAACATATAACACCGATTCTGGCCCGCTTGCACTGGCTACCTATATGTTTCCGGGCCCGATTCAAGGTGCTGGTTTTAACCTATAAAGCCTTACACGGCCTGGGACCACGATACCTGATGGAACGTCTCTCCCAATACGAACCTACCCGTACACTTCGTTCAACATCGAAGGCCCTCCTCCGGGTGCCTACTCAGAGGGAAGCCCAGAGGATGGTAACAAGAAAAAGGGCTTTCTCAGTGGTGGCCCCCGAATTATGGAACGATCTCCCTGTGGAGGTACGCCTGGTGCCAACATTATTATCTTTTCGACGCCAGGTAAAAACATTCCTTTTCTCCCAGGCATTTTAATAATTTTAATTTTAATTTTAATTTTTAACAACATTTTAACATCTCAATTTATTTTTTAGCATTTTAGTATGCTAGTATATTTGTATTTTAGTGTGTTTAAATTGTTCTATAAGTGGTTTTAATTGTATTTTGATGTCTTGCTTGTTGTGAACCACCCAGAGAGCTTCGGCTATGGGGCGGTATAGAAATTTTATAAATAAATATAAATAAATAAACCGGTCAGTAGTTGTCATAAACCAATGGGTCCAGGGTGGACTTTTTCAGGAGTGGTTGGATCACCGCCTCCTTCAAGGCGCCCGGAACCACTCCCTCCCGCAATGATGCATTGACCACACTCTGGATCTACTAGGTCAAACCCCCTTGGCAAGCTTTAATAAGCCAAGAAGGGCAAGGGTCGAGAGGACACTTTGCTGGCCGCATCATCGCAAGCACCATGTCCACGTCATCAGGCCGCATCAACTGAAACCATTCCCAAGAAATTGCAGCAGACGTTGCACTGGACTTCTTTTCCATCTCTGAAGCATAAAAAGGTTAGCTGGAACTTACAAAGGGTATTCCATTATCCATAAGCATTCTGTAATTTTTACTTTGAGCAATTACTACTTAAGTTTTTCTCTTTTTTATTCAAGTGTATTTATGATTGTGACAGTGCTAGAATATGACCCATAGAATATTTAACCCATTAAATAAGCAGATGTAAAAATGCACCTGCAAGTAGGTCACCATGACATAACCTGCCTGCCAGTCTTGAGCCCCCCCCCCTTTGAAAACAGTTCCAGGGTCCCTGAACTAGAACATTTTATTTCCCTCATGATTCATCCTAGAAAGCTGTGTCAAATTTATTTTTATTAATTTCAAAGCCTTTTTATTGGTCAATGTCATATGATGGTCAAGACAGCCTTTTGTGTTTCAAGTTGGAGGTTATGTTCTATTTCTATTTTGGGTGCATTAACACTTGAATCTGTAATCTAAAATCAGACTGATTACAATATGTCGCTACTTCAGCAATGACTAGCTATTGGAAAAAAGAGGATGCATGTTTTCAGCCTGCTATGTTTATTTAAGACAAGGTGGGCATGGTCAATTAAAAACATAGAGCACACCTAGAATTTTGCTAGAATATATTTCACCTCCCACTGTTTTATCTTGTGCAAATTGAGACACTCCTGAGGTCCACTGGAGATTATTCTGCAGAAGTCAGTGCCATTATTCCACAATTACGTTTGGAGTTTGTTTAGTGTAAATTTTGCCAAGTGTTCCTGTACTTCACATATTCCACAATTATGTTTGGAGTTTTTTTAGCGTAGTTTTTGCCAAGCGTTGCTGTACTTCACATATTCACAGAAATAGAAACAAAAGAAAATGATTTCCTATAGGAAACTTCACTAAAATTGCAAAGGAAATCAGACATATTTAAAGTGACCATCTGAACTATATAAACTGTCTTAATAATGTTGCTTCCTCCCTGCTAAAACAAGATCAGCATAGCACATGTCTTCTTTCTATTATTTGGGCTGATTGCAGGTGTTGCCACCGCTCACCATATGCTCAGAGGCACATGTTACCAAATTCTTCCAAGCTACACAGCAAGTGGATTGGACTGTGAAAGACCAACCCAAATAGTGTTTGCATTTTGACCAATTTGTAGGGCAGTCCAATATCTCAGAGAGGAAGTCAGGTCTCCTGCTCCCCTGGTGCATTCACTATAGCTGCCCAATTTCCCTGCTTTGTAAAGTTTGATAGAAATATCTGTGGGCTATAGGTGCATTTTTAAACTGCAAGATTTTTTGCCTATTAGTGAATTTCCCTGCTTTTTAATCCGGGAGGTAAGAAATGGGATCCTGTGCAAGTTTGCTGAGAATGGATTGATCATTTGCATGCTTATTGAGTTCAGTGGGATTTACTCCCCTGCAATCATGCATAGGATAGGTGAAACTGACCATAGGTGAAGGGGAGGGGAGGGGAGGAAAAGTAGAGGGGAGGACTGGGATAGAAGCAGGCAGGAGGGGGAGAGGAGGAGAAGGACAGGTCTGACCATTTGCATGCTTACTGAGTTCAATGGGATTTACTCCTACACAATCATGCTTAGGATAAGGAAAAACTGACCATGGGGGGGGAGGAGGAGGGGAAGGGGGATGGGAAAGGAGCGTATTGGAGGGGGCAAAGGAAGGGGGAGGGGAGGGCAGGTTTGATCATTTGCATGCTTATAGAGTTCAATGGTATTTACTTCCATGCAATCCTACTTAAAATAGGTAAAACTGACCATGGGGAGGAGGAAGGGGAAGAGGGAGGAGGAAGGGGAAGGAGGGGATTGGAAGGGGATGTTGATGGGGAGGGAGGGGCAAAGGAAAGGGGATGGAAGGGGCAAGCGGAAGGGGATAGGAGGAAGGAGAAGGGAGGGTGGGTTTGATCATTTGCATACTTTTTGAGTTCAATGGGATTTATTTCTGTGCAATCATGTTTGAAAATGGAAATGGACTGCCTTCAAGTTGACCGGACTTATGGCGACCCTTTGAATAGGGTTTTCATGGTAAATGGTATTCAGAAGTGGTTTTACCACTGTCTTCCTCTGAGGCTCAGAGGCAGTGACTGTCCCAAGGTCACCCAGTCAGCTTCATGGGTGTGTGGGGATTCAAACCCTGATCTCTCAGGTCGTAGTCCAACACTGTCCCGGGGTAGGGGCAGGGAGGGGTGGAGGATGGGGAGGGGAGGAGATTGGGTGGGTGGGCACTGGGCAGAGGGAAAGCCCCTTTCCTTTCCAAAAGGAAAACATTGTGAACAGTATCATTGCTTTTCAGCGTTTCCCCCACCTTTTTATTCTACAGAAGGCGCATGTAGCCTCCCACCCAAATTTAAACCAAAGCTGTCCCTGGCCACTTCCACACCAGGCCTTTTGTTCACTTTGGGCAGTCATGGCTTCTCTCAAAGAGTCCTGGGAAGTGTAGTTAGTGAAGGGTGTAAAAATACATTTTTAAAAGGATTTTTAGAAATTGTGTTTTATTTGAAAAATCTGAATGTAACATATATATTTGCCATAAAAATGCTTTAATTAAATGAACTCAATAAAATATTTATTTCCTTATTTATGTGTTTTCAGTCGTCTTTCTGTTGGCTTCTACTTATAGTATTAATCTATGCAGTAATGGCCAAAGTGATTTTTTTTCCCAAGGAAAAGTAAATAAAACAAGCTTTATAAACTCTTTTAGCAGTTATTGTCCTTGCCAACTTTTATTTTGCATGTGTTCACAGCCTTGCAAGAAGAAGGGGAAGGAAGGGTGAGGAAGAGGGTTGAATTTGTTGTTGTGTTAAATGTCCCATCCCCCGTCCCCCCCCCCACGCAAGGGAGGTCTTGTTTGGTTATCTGTGTTATTCACACACAGACAATGATTTTAAATCTTTTGTTTTGTTTCCCCACCCCTGGGGCTACTTGATTATGTCAATCAATAATAGTAGCAGTACTGCAAATACTGAAAAATATAGGAATATAATGCTATTGTGTATGTAGGAGGCCACATTACTATCAGGAGAACAAAAAACAGTATTATTTTCACAAATTGCCATACTAGGCCACAAACATACAAATTTAACAAAATGTGAACCACCAAGACTGAGTTTGAGTGGTGATAATGTGAGAAAGACCTCAATGGATGACTGAAGAAACTCTTAAAATGGTTAAAGAGAGAAGGAAAGCAAAAGGAGACAGAAAGACGTTTAGAACCCTAAATGCACAATACAGAGACTAGTACATAGGGACAAAGAGAAATAGAACCAGAAGAGCACAACAAAAAGGGTAGAACAAGAGTTTATTTATTTTATTATTTATTATTTTATTTATACCCCACCCTTCCATCCAGCAGGAGCCCAGGGCATTCAAGAGGCAGCTGGACAGCCATGTGTCGGGTATGCTTTAAGTTGTATTCCTGCACTGAGCAGGGGATTGGACACAATGGCCTTATAAGCCCCTTCCATATCTACTGTTCTATGATTCTATTATTTTTGTGCATACATCATCACCATCTCTAACCATCACTATGCACTCACCTTTATGGCAGGGGTCACTATCATACCATTTGCTGGGTTCATGGGAGCTTTGACCATGTACAAGATATTCTTCTTCTGTGGGAAGTCATAGACAGAGACAGTGACTTCTGTTGCACTACTGAGTCCGTGAGCCTCCACCACAATCTTCTCTTCAGTCTCTACCCGCAGGACACTTGGGGTGATGAGGGAGTAGCTACAGAGGAGAACAGAGTTTGCTGCATTGAGTTTGTTTACTGTATTTAAATTTATTTATTTATTAAATTTATATCTCGCCCTTCCTCCCAGAAGGATCCCACTGTCAGACCACATCTCCATTCTGTGTCTGCTGACTCTCTTGCTTCAGAAAATTCAAGAAACAAATGGTTTCCTTATTTATTTATTTATTTATTTAATTACGCTTTTAAACCGCCCTATAGCAACGAGCTCTCAGGGCGGTGTACAGCAAAATAAAACCACATTTAAAAAACGAACAAGTGTGGATTAAAACATACAGTATAAAACATATTTAAAAACAAAATTAAAATACGAATAAAATAAAAATACAATTACAGTTAAGTTTAAAATAAAATTAAATGTAAGTTTAAAAGTTTAAAATGCCTGGGCGAAGAGGTAGGTTTTTACCTGGCGCCGAAAAGATAACAAAGAAGGCGCCAGGCGTATCTCATCTGGGAGGGCATTCCATAATTCGGGGGCCACCACCGAAAAGGCCCTAGATCTAATTGTTGTTCTCCGGGCCTCCCTATGAGTTGGGACCCGGAGAAGGGCCTTAGATGTCGAGCACAGTGAACGGGTAGGTACATAGCGAGAGAGGCGTTCCATCAGATATTGCGGTCCGATGCCGTTAAGGGCTTTATAGGTCACATTTTTAGTCACTGCTCACATTCAAACCGGTCACAGGTAGGGATAGTGGAGAACTCCTCTATTTTTGGACGTGGGTGTAATTTGATAATTCACATTGTGGAAGCATTGGATGTCAATGCAACACTCTAATTCACACTTCCCAAAACAATACACAGACTGAAACATAACCTTTGTTCAAAATTTGCATGTCTGAAATTTCTCCAACCAAATAATGTGTTCTGCAATACATGTATTAAAGGAAAATGTGCATAAATGCATATATCAGGGAAAATTGCATAAAAATGTGTATATTGGGAGAAATGTATATCAAAATGGTGTAGAACTTTTGCAAGTATTTTTTTTTAAACATACTCATGTGGAAATGTGGCAAAACAGATTTGAAAAATGAGAAACTGGAACTGACAGATTTAGCCATCCCTAGCTGAAATGGACGGATTCTAGCCAGGTGTGTTTTCACAATGGGGATGCCTCAGAACACAGTCCTGTTACTTTTTTTTGCAGACGGCCCCCTCAAGACGGCCCCCTCCTAGACTCCCTCTGTCTCTGCAATCAATCAAGGCACCTTCTGGGATGAAGGGTGGGATACAAATTTAATTAATAAACAAACAATAAATAAAGTTGCACAATTATCAAATGCCGAGCATGTGTTTCCTGATTGCCTTGAGAAATAAGAGTCACGAGGACCTGAGAAATTGAAGTTTACATAGCGAGGAGGGTAGACAGCCAAGCCCAGGTATTTACTTTCTTATGATCACTGCAAGCTCAGGCTGCCAGCCAGCAGCAAGTTTTGGGGGAGTGATTGGGATTTGCATTTAACAAAGGTTTAAAAGGGAAGTATGGCACAGTATATAGATTCTTGCATGCTGAAGACGCTGTTGTCTGCCAGCAAGTGCTTCCTTTCCTTTGCCCCAAGGAGGAGTTTTCTGAAGGGAGGGGTTGTTCAAGTAGGGTGTGCATGTGTGTTTTCGGGTGAGAGCGAGCATGAATGAGAGAGAGCTTTTGTTCGATGGGGACTTACTCCTAAGTAGATGTGCCTTGGATGGCAGCCTTACAGCCCATCCCCATGGATGCTTTCTCAGGAATAAGTCCCACTATGTTCAGTGGGGGTTACTACCAGGTAAGTGTGTATCTCTATAAGAACTGTAGGAAGCTCATCAGAAAACTCTGAGGATGCAAGTGAAATCCCATGCGACTGATTTTGTGTGTGTATGTGAGCTCCATTCTAAAGCAGTAACTGGAAACCTTCTCAGATTGGTACCTTACTCTTTTCGAGCAGAGAGACAGAAAGTGTATTGCTAACCCTCTCATTTTTTAAAAAAGCAAAAAAGGCGTGTGTGGTTTTGTTCCAGCCCAAAGCCAGGAGTTAAGGAGCGAGAAAAATAAGTGTTGGGGGAGGGGGAGGTGTGTGTGCAGATCTGTATAGCTGGCTGTGAGTCTGGATGTTTCTTTTTGGGACGTGGACTTATGTTACTGTAGGTCTTTCACCTGCTGATCTTAGTCTGATAATGTTCATTCAGTATACAACCAGGCACTGTATTTCAGATGGAGAGGGTCGAAAGTAATTTAAGATTCATATGAATTCTGTTCAGATGCTCATGCTGGGATAAATTCAAGCTTTAAATAGTTAAAAACCAAGCACTAATTAATTTCTTGTGGTTATTTATTAATATTTCATTTTTTTTCTTTTTCTTTTTTGAGCAAAAAGGATTTGAAATCCCCAGTCATCATTTGATGCCCTTGGGCCCAACCTATCTCACAGGCTTGTGAAGATATATAAGGAGGTGCAAAATGGCTGCAAAGGGGGACTTAGGCTGCAATCCAATACATACTTACCTGGGAGTAAGTCCCATTGAACCCAATGCACCTTACTTCTGAATAGACATGTACTGAATTGCAGCCTTAATGCTTGTATCACAGGATCAAACTTTTTTCCTTAACCAAAATGATGCATCTTTATAAAGGAAGGGACATGCTTTTGTCTCTACCCACTACCCCTCTTAGTACACCTCCAGGCTTCAATCAATGATTATTGTGTGCTTACATGCATGCATTAAATCCCAATTGTATTCAAGTATGCTTACTCCCAGGTTGGTGTGTACAAGGGGCCCTTTCACCTTCTCTGCCCCTTCCTCACAAGAAAGCCTAGGCTATACTCACTTACACCTGTACTCACTTACTTGGGTGTGAGCACCATTAAACACAAAGAGATTTGATTCTCTGAGTAGACATGTATACCATGGGATTTTTTAACATCCATCCACACTTACAGTGTAGTAGTAGAATCTGCAGAAAATAACTTATAAGTAGTACCTGATCTCAAATGGAGATTACAAGGAGACAGAAGCCATTAGCTAAGTGCAGGGGAGGGGGAAACAGCAACTCTTTAGGACCATCAGGATCCCTGGTATCCAGACAATTTACTTATCAATTGCACAGTCTGAACGCTAATTTTTATTAAATAAAATATTGTATTGCCACCCTAGGCTTCTTCGGAAGGTGGTGCAGGATATAAATTCAATAAATCAAATAATCTTAGAAGGTTGCATAATCTTAGAACAGGATGTAGGTATGAGGGTGTGTGGTGGGACTATTATGAAGGGATCCTGCACTTCTAAATTTGCCACCACACTACTGATTCTAGCACACCATTAAAACTCAAACACCAGAACTGGATGGACTGCATTCTAGCCCATCCTCAAATTCCTAAGAAAAGCTTCAAAAGCTTTTTTGAACATCCTACACGCAATCTATACATAACTACTGGGGCAAGGTCTTTGTGTGGGTCAAGCAGTACACTGTTCTGGGGACAAAGGGATTGTACAAATACAAGAACACATGTCTGGGTTAAAAAAGGCCACAACTCAGTGGCCACAACTAGAGACTCAGTGAATGCACTAATGTGAGAGAGGTGGTTGGTTAAGCTCAATGAATAGGGCCTGATCTTGTGGGGGCCTACTATTTTTATGCAGGCCGCTGTCCCACCCACCCCTAGCCCTAGCACCCCTCTAAGATTGTGCAAGGCCATGTGATGTCTCATGAGCTGTATGTGTGTGTGGGGAGAGACTGGTCTTTCTTTGTTGCATGGAAGCTGCTGTGCCAGCACCACCATACAAAGTGGTCCCCAGCATTCAGGAACTGCAGCCAACCATGGGTTGTCCCTGTTGGAGTAGAATGGTCCAACCACAAAGCGCAAGTCAAATGAGAAATTTAGTTTTTCTAAATGTCCGCTAAATTCATAAGTCTTAGAAACAGTGGGTTTAACAGTGCAGAGCATAGTGCCACGGGGTGGGTACAAGAAGTTTAGAAAAATACAAATTGTTGTTCCTTTAGATGACTTACAGAATTGCAATTACACTTTCTTTTGCTCAAAAATTGAGTGAGGAATTTTAAGATTGCATCATATACATGATATAGTGATAAGCCCACTGTGAAAGTGCACTCAGTACATTTTGGTCAAACACATATAACCCCCCCTCCCCGAATGAGTTGGGAACATGTTCTTCCTGTTTGCAGTAGAAGCCAGCCTGCACATTGCACTGATTGGCTGGGTCCTAGTGAGGTCATGAATCCCATTCCTCTTCAAATTCTTTCTGCTCTATTTCTTCTGGAAACTTGCATGCCTATTATCTCCACCCATAGATTTTTATCCCCTGCAGTTCTCAGACCCTTTGAAGAAGGGCCATATCTGCAGAAGGACCTAGGTTCCCCAGCATCTCCAGGTAGCTTTGGGAGACTAGAGAGCTGCCACCTGTCAGTATAGCCAATACTGACCTAGATGGACCAATGGTCTGACTCAGTATAAGACAGCTTCCTATGTTCCCTTCCAAAGGCAGCCAAGCAATGGCCAATAGGATCAGGGATTTTATTTGTTTTAGTTAAATTAGCAGAACGCCAATACTGTATCTGTGCTATAGACTTCCTACTCTACTTAACAGTCATCTCCTTTTCCCCATGGAAGACTGGGGGACTGTAATCCACAGCAAATAAACTGGAATGAAACTATTCTGTTCATTGTGTAGGTATATGTGTGTCAACATATATATGCCAACAGATGCAGACGCCTTCTGTTTTAATTTTTAAGCACTGTTGAAAGCCTTTCTGTCCACCAGGCTTATGCAGGCAATTAAGAAAATGCTTTTTTCACGACTGTTGACTATTTTTATTGTATTTTTAATGTTTTTTATTATATGGTGGTGGTGGTTTTTAATGTTGTAAACCACTTCGATATTGTTAATGAAATAGTGGCATACAAATATTTTTATAAATAAATGGTGAATTACTATCAAAGAAGACAGGGTACTGAAATCAACCGAGTCTTGTGGCATCTTAAAGACTAAGAAATTTGTCAGATGCAAGAGTACCTTGTGACAACTCTGGGAGCCCCATATAGAGCAATCTGAAAAGATGACAGGTGTGCTTTTGCAACCAGCAATCAATGTATTCACAAGCCTCAACCTGTCTGATAGTTGAGTGTCATTCAGAATGTGAATCTAACTCTACTGATTATTTTCTTACTGTTGCTGTGTTTAATTTTTACTGTAGCTGCTCATCTTTAAAATGTATACAGTAGGGCCCCGCTCATACAGCGGGTTACGTTCCGGACCCCCGCTGTAAAGCAAAAACCACTGTGAAGCAGATCCCATTGACTTACATTGACCCAAAATGGCGCCCGGCGGCAAAAAACCGCCGTAAAAACAGAACAAGAGCTGTAAGGCGGGGCCCTACTGTATTCTCCTTGTACTGACATTGACCAGACACTTGTTCATACCCTCCTTGTTCCCTTTGTAATTTTTTTCTTTTATTGTTTTAGTTTGTTGTTTATGTGTTATAAAGATTTATGTGTTATAAAATCCAATAAACATATATTTACCCCCCCCCCAAAAAAATGAAAGGTGTGGAGCACCTTTATAGAAGAAAAACATCTTCTTCATGAAGTTATGTTTTGGTTTAGAATAAAAGATCACTTGTGGGTATGGGAGCAGCAGACCATAATAGACGTTTATGTCATTATGGATGGCCATACTGATAACAGTATTTTTTGTCTTTCCCATTCATGACACTAGAACTCAGAACACCCACTGAACTTGACTGCAATTCTGTTAAGGGTTGATAAAATAAAGTACCTCTTAATTAAAGGCAGGCAGGGTGGGTAAGCAAATGATGGAAGCACCACAGGAGGAAAGATGTTTTACCTTTCCACCTGCGCTCGTTTCCCAATCCCCATCCCAGCAGCAGCTAAGAATTGAACTGCAGGGAGAAAAGGCACAGACAATACAAGGACCTAGCAAGGCAGCTGCCCTGAGCAACATTTATATATCTATTTCAGCCCTCACCCAGCACACCACCCAAACAGCTGCTTTGAAGCCTTAAAAAACTTTACCAGGAGTTCTGATAATGGATTGCCCACATCCTGCACAGTTTGGCCCTCTGGTTGGAGAAGAAAGCCCTTTTCCTACCATCCTAGAAAAAGCTGGATGTTCTACCCATTGAACCACTGATTAGGAATGGGTTACTCTTTAGTAGTTCCACAGTTAATGCTGTTGTTTTAGTTAACTGTCTATTATACACATTTTATTGTTTACATTTTGTAAATTGCCTTGAGAAGGTTAGATAAAAAACAAATAAAAGCAGAGGACACAATGAGATCCACAAGGCTCATCCCTGAACTCCTTCCAGTTTTAGCCAAACAATGGCTTCTAGTCACTGTTGCCTTCTTAAAATACTAACTGAGGGGGCCATCACAAAAAGGAAAGGGATATGGCCCAGATATGAACATGCCAGTTACCTATTGGTTAACTGGCAATTCAAAACAACAAAAAGATTTAGGTTCTGCTTCACTTAACCTCCCCCCCAAACACACTAACCCAATATTTAGGTTTGAGATAAGGTTTAGTAACTTTTTAATTGTAACCTTCCCTTTCGGATGTGCCTACTTCTGATTTACACCCAATGAGGACATGATATATTTGCTGTATCAATTACTCCATAGCCTCCCAGAATTCCATCACATCTGACACTGAGTGATGGCATCTGTGACAGTTTACCTAATTCCTAAAATTATCGTGTGGGACATCACTAACATCACATGTATATTTAGCTGTGCACAGACACACTAAGAAGCCACCATGACAGGGTGGCCATGCACTCTACTATACAGAAGACAGTCCTCTATTTGAAGGGCTGTCTCTTCAAAGTCCTGCTTAAAGAGGAAGAATCCTGAGATGAAAAAGGAAGAGCAGCAGGGGCTTTGCAATAGTTGCCCATCGACAGCAGACTAAGCAGGTACACAAGGCACCTGGTGATAGTCTTTCCCGCTATGGTGAGAGGTTTTTTATTTCCATATAAATTCTAGTAGTCATTGCTAAATATGCATCCATACATATAAATGAGCATATGCAAATATTATGAAAATCTGTGTCCTCTTTTGGGAATGCATTTTCTCTTCTTTTGGTGATGCGCAAATGCAAGGCTGGTCCTACCATTAGGCAAAGTGAGGTGGCCATCTCTGGCAACAAATGACAAGTTGAGGAGCAGTAGTAGGATGTTAGAAGACAGAAGTATGTGGGCTGCCCTGCACCCACAAAGCCATCCTGTCGCCCTTAGGCACAGTAGAGTCCTTTCACCACTGTATTAAAATAAGATTCAACATGCCCATCTGGTCAACTTCTCTGCATAGAACTGGAGTGGGGGCACCATCTTGTCCTTTGCCTCAGGCAGCAAAATGGCTTGGACCAACTCTGCGTACGTGGCCACTCTGCACTACGACTGACCCTAGCATTCCAGCATATGTACACACAGCAAAATAGGCACGTATGTCATTGTCAGACATGCCAATTTACAAAGAACCTAAATCAGTAGTCAGGAGGCTAAATGGAACCTGCATGTACAGAGGCAATCAGAAACTGGAGACACCATCAGGAGAGGGCTGTTGCTTACCAAAGGCTGCCCACTCTTGGTGGACTGCAAGACTGGGTGAATTAAATTCTGAGTCAGAAATTCAGGGCTTGCCATACCATTAATGACACAGTGAAGTGGCTTCAGGGAGTATGTTTGGAAAGTTTAATTATTACCCAGTTTATTATTATACTTTCATCACCAAGATGCTAATCTGGGAAAATTCATTTCATTTTAAGCAGTTTCAAATCACCCCTAAAAGGAGTACAGGCCTGAATATTAGGAATCTCCTTAGCACATAACTTCAGAAAACCAAAAGCAGTGAGAAATGCTTTTCTGAACAGAGAACTTCCATTGCTTAAAAAAGGGAGTGCTAGGACTGCTGAAATGCACCTTGTACTTACAGTTGGCTGTGAGAAGAAGTTGGGAAACAGACGACGAGAGCAGCCACCAGGTAGAGAGCCTTCCCCTCCATCGTGATCTGGAGGACCAGGAGAGGTAGATTACAGTCTCAGTATTTATCCTATGAGCCCCCTCTGAAGCCATGCCCTTTTGCAATCACTCATTGTTTAATCAGTAAATGGGGAGGAGTTTGAGCAATCTGGGAATTTCAGAAGAAAGCAAGGCTGTCAAAATTCACAAAGGTTTATTTGTCTTTTTAAAAGAAGCAGCTAAGTAGTATGTTTGTGCAACCTGCTCTTGATAATCCTGGTGGGAGATGGCACAGTATGCAAACATGATCTGGATCTACTCTAGGTTCTCAGTTCAGACTGAAAACTCTTTCACATATGCACACACACATACACACACACACCATTGGAGGGTATGCCTATCCAGTCCTATCTTGGGGCACAGCTTCCTGCCCAGAATCTGCCCCCTAAGAAGAAAACCTTAATGTGGACAGTAGCAACAAGAGGTCTCTGTAGTTGCTTCATAGTACATCAGCCTTTGTATAAATGGATCTTGGATATGCAGGCATCCAAGATGGTGCTACCCATGTTTTGAAGAGTAGCTTGAATGTTCCCTTTGTCTCTGTTTGGCCAGACTTATCTCATGGGTAGATTGTTTCACTAAACTATTCGTTTTCAGTTGATACCCTGACATCGTTGTTGTTGTTGGGGTTTTGTTTTTTTGAGACATCTGTATAATAAGAGCCCTGTGCTGACATTATTTGCTACTTACTACCCACAATTATACTTGGAGAGATTGGAAGTGGGCCTTGGGCTCATCCATTCCCTCTCCTCTCCTGCCCAACTCATCTCACTATTGGCAGGAGGGAAAGTTAACAAGTGTGAAACAACAGATCCACCAGATGATTCCTGACCAAACCAGCCAATCTACTAGCCAATCAGGCCATTCACATAGTTACACAGACAATTAAAAACACAGCAGAATTGATACAAACAAAATACATTGTCATACAAAAATAAGATTAAAGATTATACCATTACAGTAACTGATTGACATGTATTAACATATAATATCATCTAAAATGGTAAGTGATTAAGGCCAATTTCCCTAAAGCCAATTTAACAAATGTAACAATCCTTAATGTCACATAATAATTGGTTCCAGCCAATAGAAATAAAATTTAGCTTAAAAGAGAGTTGTTACAAATCCCAAAAATAAGGGGCTCAACATATAAGATCCTTAGTTCTGAAAAGAACATAAGAACATAAGAAGAGCCTGCTGGATCAGGCCAGTGGCCCATCTAGTCCAGCATCCTGTTCTCACAGTGGCCAACCAGGTGCCTGGGGGAAGCCCGCAAGCAGGACCCGAGTGCAAGAACACTCTCCCCTCCTGAGGCTTCCGGCAACTGGTTTTCAGAAGCATGCTGCCTCTGACTAGGGTGGCAGAGCACAGCCATCATGGCTAGTAGCCATTGATAGCCCTGTCCTCCATGAATTTGTCTAATCTTCTTTTAAAGCCATCCAAGCTGGTGGCCATTACTGCATCTTGTGAGAGCAAATTCCATAGTTTAACTATGCGCTGAGTAAAGAAGTACTTCCTTTTGTCTGTCCTGAATCTTCCAACATTCAGCTTCTTTGAATGTCCACGAGTTCTAGTATTATGAGAGAGGGAGAAGAACTTTTCTCTATCCACTTTCTCAATGCCATGCATAATTTTATACACTTCTATCATGTCTCCTCTGACCCGCCTTTTCTCTAAACTAAAAAGGCCCAAATGCTGCAACCTTTCCTCGTAAGGGAGTCGCTCCATCCCCTTGATCATTCTGGTTGCCCTCTTCTGAACCTTTTCCAACTCTATAATATCCTTTTTGAGATGAGGCGACCAGAACTGTACACAGTATTCCAAATGCGGCCGCACCATAGATTTATACAACGGCATGATGATATCGGCTGTTTTATTTTCAATACCTTTCCTAATTATCGCTAGCATGGAATTTGCCTTTTTCACAGCTGCCGCACACATTGGAAGAGCATTCCAATAAAAAGTGTACCAGCTCCTCAGCCTTCAGGGATGTGTCTGGGCAATGTCTAGCCACCCTATGCTGAGCACCATAATGTTCCTTAAGCTCCAGAAACTGTAAAGAATTCTATCCATTTTTGGTCAAAAGCCATCTCAACTCATATGAGCAAATAAAATACAAATATGGAGGCAGTTTCCCAGGAAGGGCAGCAATACTATTATAATCCATATTTAAGCAAAACTCAGCAGTGAGTGCCATGGTGGTCTGAAATTCAACACCAGTTGTCTAAAGACCTCCTCATAGATACCATCATAGCCCCTCATAGTCAAGGCTGTCCTGGGCTCCTGCTGGGAGGAAGGGCGGGATATAAATCAAATAATAAACAAAATAAATAAATTAAATAAAATAAATAAGTGGGCTAACAAGAAAAGCAACTTAGAACTAAAAGTACACACCATGGCTGCCCATGGGTCCCTCCCCATATCCTCATATGTCAGTTAAATTAGGTGAAAAACTATATTGAGCCACAAAGGTTAATGGCTGCCCTCTGAACCAGTATTCCCACTGGATAACAAGTCCTCTCCTTTCTCCTGCCCCACTCACTGCTGGCAGTAGGGAAGTTAATGAGGGTGAAACAATAGGCCCACCAGATTATTCTGACCATTGGCTGTGCTGGCTGGGGCTGATGAGAGTTGTCCAACAACATCTGGAGGGCCACAGGTTCCCCTTTACTGTAAAGCTGCTTTAGAAGGAGAGAGTTGAGAGCAGATAAATAGCGTGTGGCTGCATGGATGGAGTGGGTGCTTAAACCCTTTCAACTGTAGATCCATCCCGAGTGCCTCCCCATATGTGGGATTCTAATGATGGTTAAACATGCACTGGGAACCCTGCAAGGAGAAAATGGTGGAGGGGGGGCAACAATTTGGATTGGAGAAGAAATGAACAGGGAAAGGGTCAAGCACCCCTTGCTCCCTGCTTCAAATTGTACCTTTATCTTATCTTATTTATTTATATAGTGCTTATATGTCAAAATGGCTTCTAAGAAGTTTACACTATAAAATCAAATGCACACATAATTAAAATAATTGTAATTCAGTCAGAACAGTAAAACATCCATAATTAAAATATACAATAAAACAAACGAGTTAAAAACATACAAACCTGTTAATAAAAATCAGAAGTTCAACTTCAGGGGAATGCTTGCCTAAACGTGTGTGTCTTCAGAAGCCAGCAGAATGCCAATACTCATGAAGCCTCTCATATTTCAGCAGGGAGGGCATTTCACAAAGGTACCACCAGTGAAAAAGCATGCCTCCATGTTACCACAAACCCAGTTTCAAAATCACCAGGCTGTGGCAAAACTAACTGGATTCCTTTTGCGGAATGTAATGCCCTTACCGGGCAATGGAGTGGTAGATGTTTTTTGAGGTAACCTGGTCCATGTTAGTAGCAGAATCTTATAACTGGCTTGGTGGCTAATAGGCAGCTCATGCAGGTCCCTCAGCACTGATGTGCCTGATAAGGAGCACCACTCACCACCTGGGCTGTGGCTCACCAGCTGCAGAGTCTGAACCAGCTTCAACAGAAGCCCCACATAAAGTATATTATAATAGTCCAGACATGAGGTTACCAACACATGTGTCACAGTGGCCAAATTATCCCTGTCCAGGAAAGGGTGCAGTTGATGAACTAGTCAAAGCTGGTGATAGGAGCTCTTTGACACAGACGCCACCTGGGCCTCCATGGCCTAAGATGGTTCCAAGGGCACCTATACACTGTTTACCTATTTCTTTAGATAGTGTGCAACCCTGTCTTGAACAGACCCCCAGAGGGTCTCTCTCTTAGCAGGATTCACCTTCAGTCTATTGAATATGTTTTGTTTTAATATGTTTTAAAGTATGTTTTTAAGATATTTTAGAGTGTTTTAGTGTTTTGTTTGCTGCCCTGAGCTCCTTCTGAGGAAGGGCAAGATATCATCATCAACAACATTGACCTAATCCACTCCACCACTGCCCTCTCCTGAGTAGAGCTGTGTCATCATCATACTGATGAAACTGCCTCAAACCTCCTGATGATTGATTCTAATGGTTACATATAGATGTTAAATAGCTTTGGGGACAATATAGTGTCTTATGGCACCCTGCAGCTAAGCTGCCAAGATATGTACTTCCTAATTCTATTGCCTGGTACTAGTCATGCAGGTAGGAACAGAACTACCATGAAACAGTTCCTCACAACCTACTCAGATGAGCCAGGAGGATAACCATGGGCAATGGTATCAAAAGTCATTGAGAGATCCAACAGCGACAGTAGGGTTGCATTTGTCTTATCTCCCTCGAAGGAGGTCATCTGTCAGCATGACCAAGGCTGGTTCTGTGCCAAATCCAGGCCGGAACCTAGATGGTAATGTCCAGATAATCTGTTTCCTCCACAAGTGACTGCAGCTGAACCACCAACCCCCTGTCAAGCACTAAGTGGTAGTTATCAAATACCTCAGGGTTGAGGGAGGGTTTTTTCAGGAGTGGATGTACCACCAACGTCTTCAAGGCAGTTAGGACAACCTGCTCCCACAAAGATATGTTAATCACCACCCGGACCCATCCAGTCAACCCCTTCTCCTTCCCTGACATGGAACAGGCCTGGATGGGCAAGGGTCAAGAGGAGAAGTGGTGGGATGGGCAACCAGAATCACCTTGTCCACATCCTCAGGTCTCAATAACTGAAATTGCCATCAGGATTTTGTTACACATGTACATATCTAACATGTAGTTCTACCCTAACTGATCTGAGAAAGCCTGCATTTATTTGTACAGAAGTTGTCCTAACCATATGAAATGGGGTTTCCAGGTCCATGGCCTGAGACTGATCCTGTATCTTTAGGAGAAGAGAAAGTCAGCCAAGTGCAGGTATTCTTGCAACTCCGTAATGGGAAAAACCACAAGGTGGAATTCTCCCTTCCCCCTCACTGGAGGTGTTCCAAAGGAAAATTATACCTATGCTCCTTTATGGCGCTGAGATTTGGGGCCACGCTAACATCCAGTCGCTAGAGAAAATCCAAAACGCCTTCATCTGTAGGGTGTTGGCAGCACTGAAGGGAACTCCCATTCCCTTTTTGAGGTCAGAGACAGGTCTTTATCCGGTAGAAGCCCTAGCCCATGTGGCTCTTGTCTCCTACTGGTTAAGATTAGTCTCTATGAATGACACCCGGTTGCCAAAAAAATGCTTTCTGGAACAGTCACAAAACCCCTTACAAAACAACTGGCTAAATAGGACTGAATCTACCCTTGCCTGCTATGGGATAAGCTTAGAGTCCCTCCCTGCCTATGTTTCTACACGAGTTAAATCGTTGATGAAGGATAGAATATTTTTCTATTCCAAAAGATGGGATATTTACGCCGCTACGCAGATGACTTTTTCCCATTGGTTCCCCATGTTTTAAACCTCTTTTATTAGGGAACCTTACTTCTTTTTAGAGGCTCCTTGGCTGAGAAAAGCCTTCACCGCCTTACGTTTCCAAACAATGCCATCTGCCCTCCTTGATGGGAGATATGGAAACATCCCATTTCACCAACGTTGCTGTATATGTAACTCAGGCGAAGTGGAGGACATTGCTCATTATTTGCTGAGTTGCCCTCTCTATAATACCCTTACGGCTAAGTTTTTCTCTCCCATCAGTCAGCCGACTAAGAATAGGCCGATCCTTGAACAGGTATGCATCCTTTTAGCGGGCACGGACGTTTTTGTAACCCAACAAGTGACAAATTTTGCCTTTGCTGCAGAGAAAATTAGAGCTAAGTACCAAAAGGAAGCAGAGCCACGTCCAGTGGTTACTGTTCCCTCCTAAATTGTTACACGTAGGCATGACTGGGCCTCAGCCACGCTTTTATCTGGTTGGTTTTGTTTCCTTGTAGATCCTATATATGGACTTCTTATTTTTGAATAGGATGGTTCAAATTCTCCTCTTAGTGTATAATTTTAACCTAGTTGATTATTTTTATTGCTGACTGATATGTGTATTTTATATTGGTGTTTGTTCTTTGTACTTGTATGTCATTGCAGCGGCCTTTGGCCATGAGCAATAAAGTATTACTTACTTACCCTTCCCCCTTCCCAACTTTTAAAGATACAGAAGACCTCTTGGAGGCCGCAACCAAGAGGTCTTCTGTATCTTTAATTGTGCAGGGGGAAGGGAGAATTCCACCTTGTGGTTTTTCCCATTACAGTACTGCAAGAACACCTGCACTTGGCTGACTTTCTCTTCTCCTAAAGATACAGGATCAGCCTCAGGCCAAGAACCTGGCAACCCTAAGAAATGATTAGAACTTAGCCAATATTTCTCAGAAAAGTTTTCTGAGAAAATTTATTTTATTTTTCTCACCCCTTAGGAAAAAAAGGCCACTTCATATAATTTTATATGAATATTCTCCATCATTTTTTTTCTTTTTTATGGTGGAGACAATTCCTGCAACCGTACCCTGGAATATTAGGTCTCAGGCAGAGTAGAGATGAACTTTGTAATGCTGTCACTTATAATGGTGAAACCCACTCTCAAAAAACTGTTGGAGAATTTATCCTCCCCTGGAGAAATTTGGTACCATAGCTGTCCCAATTTTTCTACCCACAGATAAGGTGGAAAATTGTGTGAGGCCATTTAGAAATTATATAGCTGTATGCAGATTAACATGGTGAGGGAATAGTCTGCGTTTAAATAAACATTGGAGTCAGTGCCAGATTCAGGCATAAGCTAAACAAGCTACAGTTTAGGGCCTCACAATCCGCAAGGGCCTCAAAAAATTTCAGAATTTTGGGGGGGGGCTTTTAAATTTTTATGTGTACTGAATATATATATATATATATATATATATATATATATATATGATGTAATTTTTTAACAAAGGGCCTCCAAGCTTTATATAGCTTAGGGCCTCACCAAATCTAAAGTTACTAAATAAATAAATTAGTCTGAAGGAAGGAGTTGGGGAAGGGGGTGCACAAACCTCTTGCAAGACCAAGGTGAAGTCACCAATTTCTCCCAGTTACAATCCCATATTGAAAATTATTCCTGAAAAGAGCCATGGTTGAGGAACAATAAGAAGGCCTCCAAAGAATCACGTATGTATCTTTCCTTACAGGTCCAACTTTGAGGAACTTGTGAATGGTCAGGCATGTTTCAAACACATGTTGGCTCTTCTGTTAAAGTTCCCAGGTGGGGGAGACTTGCAGCTGGCTATTTGCAAGTTTCAAGGGCTAGCCTCTTCTGGCATGCTTTAACTGTTTCTTCATGCTATGTGTTAAGAATGTATGTGGGCAAAAATAATTAGCAGTATAGGTTATGATGTCTCTTGTTAGATAAAATTGCTAGATAAAAAAGATGTTAAACAAGCAGCAATTTACAAATTGTTCCTGCACATCAGTAAGGAGTTAATAAGGAAATGCTGTATATCAGCTGGTTTCCAGTAACTGGTTTGTTCTTTTGGCAAGGGTATTTGGATAGAAATGGAGCCTGGACAATCTCCAAAGACAATCTGTTGCAACATGCCTGCATGTTTACTTGACCCAAACATTCAGAAAGGCTTGCTCAGTCAAAAGCAAGTGTCATCATACTGGGAGTGAGAAGTGATCTATGGCTATAGGTGCTGCAGGTGAGAGGCAGGAGGCACCAAAGGTATTTCAGTGGGTGTAGAATATCTCGAAGAAGATGGAGCATCCAATGAATGAGGATTCTGCTTACTGACTTTGTGGCAGTCCTTCTCACCACCATGCCCTCACCATTCAATCAGCAATTGCACTTTTTTGTTTTGGCGGGGGACACATGTCATACTTTTATTAAGACCCATCAATGTTCACAGTGTAGGTTGAGACTTTTCAAGGTGCACAAATGCAGGCTTTCGGCTCAGGCTGAGTTGAAACAAAAATTAAAAAGGGTAAATATTAGGGTTGCCAGGTTCATGGCCTGAGACTGATCCTGTATCTTTAGGAGAAGACAAAGTCAGCCAAGTGCAGGTGTTCTTGCAACTCTGTAATGGGAAAAACCACAAGGTGGAATTCTCCCTCCCCCCTCCCCAACTTTTAAAGATACAGAAGACCTCTTGGAGGCTGGGCCTGGCAACCTAGAGGTCTTCTGTATCTTTAAAAGTTGGGCAGGGGAAAAAGAGAATTCCACCCTGTGCTTTTTTCCCATTACAGGGTTGCAAGAACACCTGCACTTGGGTGACTTTCTATCTTCCTAAAGATACAAGATCAGTCTCAGGCCATGAACCTGGCAACTCTAGTAAATAATGTATGTAGTGTCAATCCCCATACGTTTTATTCTAATGAACTAACACAGCTTTATGACCAGATTTACATTTTAGTACATAGTGAGTGAGTATGGTATAGTGGTCATTAGAGTTTTAGATTCCCATCTGTATAGGTATTCGTCTAGGAGGAAGTTGGGGTGGTCAGTAGTTGAAGGTATGTTATGGAGTTAACCAACTTAACCAAGCTATTTCCTGGATTTGAGGAAGTGGCAACTGTAAGTAAGCATGGAACTTTATTTTAATAAAAAACAGTATTGCAGCTGCATTTACTGAATAAACGTTTTATGGCTCTGACCTTGAAGGTCTGGAAAGTGCAGATGGCAGCTTGCTCTCCAGGGATTTCCCAACTGGTTCCCCTTCAATTCCACCCTGGATTTTATAAGATGCACAGACAACTCTCCTGGAAAGCATGAAGGGATAAAGTTCTCTTTTGTTTGAGAGACCCATTTTGGATCTCCAAACCTTTTATGGAGCAAAGATTCCAAAACACCTCGCAGAATCTATAAGTGCACTGGATGCAATGGTCCCAGATCCACCACTATTGTTCAGCCACAGGTAAAGGCTCAAGCCATAAGAGTGCTTACAGCTCAAACTCTACAAATTTCTATTGCACAAGGATATGGGCATTTTGGAGGGTCTAAAATTGCTGTAAACCGCCCAGAGAGCTTCAGCTATGGGGCGGTATATAAATGTAATAAATAAATAAATAAAACAGATCTGGGAGGGTGATCTAGGAAAAGTTATAGACAATCAGCCATGATTATACATGGCTGCCACACAACTTAAGGAGGCCATGTTGAAGTTAGCTCAGAGGTCAGCTTTCACATGAGTCCCAGAGAGACGTCCTTTCTGCTATGCCTTACCTTTTCTCAGACCACACTTCCATATACATTTCTCTGTACCTGGCTCACTTCCAGTATTGGACACAGAAACAGAGAAAAGTAGTTAGAGCAACTACTTGTGAGGAGATTCGGCAGCAGCTCTCTCCCACATATTTCTTTTACTGCTAAACCAACCTTCCACTTTCTTTATGGTAAGGATGGCCACATACTGCTAAGAAAAACTTTTGCTTCTTCGCTGCCATCACCACCAGTACAGAATAGGCTCTAAGATAAATTATCTGGGTCAGAATTGTTGGTTTTTTCCCCTCCACCTGTCTTCCATTATCCCATCTGCTGCTTTCCTGCCACCTTCCTGGTAAACCATGGAGTTGAACAAAATCTATACAGAGGAGGAAAGAGCATAGAAGCATCTGTGTCTACCACTCAATCTCAGAATCAGTTTGGTTGCTGACTTGTCCTCAGGACTGCCAGACATTGTCTGTGGAGCCTCTCCAAGCACTCAGGAGTCCCCGGGGATTTACTGTCCTTTGAGGGCAGACATCTCCATTCACAAAGGAGAACTTTGAGAAAAAAATCATTTCCAATGTTGCCTTGAGATCCCACCGGGGAGGGGGGATTCTACAATGTAAGCACCAATTCCAGTGAGGTAATTTATTTCTGAATGAGTTTCATATCCTCAGATACAGTGTATTAATACTATCCTTTCTGGAGCCAGATCTATGAGAAGAACTTGAAACATTATGGTCACAGCTGTGAAGAAATGTAATTACAAGGATAGGCAATTCTAGCACACTAATTTCACATCTATGCACTCAGGAATTCACATCTAGGTGACTCTGTGAATATATTTGCCAGCAGATGAGAGCTTCAGCAACCTGTGGGGGGGAAGAGGGAAGGGGGGTTTTGGTGATGTGGAGCAAAGGGGGGAGCTTCAGCCACCCATGGGGGGCTCTGGCCTCCCATGTGGGGTGGGGTTGGGGTGGAGAGTGTAAGGGGATGGGGTGAGGGCTAGGGGGCACCTGGCAGAGGTGATGAGGGAGTGCTAGGGGCGCATAGCAAAGGGGATGGAAGGAGGGCTAGGGGGGTCCTAGCAGAGGGGATGGGAGAGGGGTTGGGGTTGGGGTTGGTGAGAAAAGCTAGCAGGGACAGCAGCCCCTAGTATATTTTGTACAGAAGTTGGGAAGGGCATGGGGATGGTTATTTCTATATGTATTCTTTAGTAATAGGGCCTTGTTGAGCCTATGGACTTTCTTAGCCTTGCTGAAACTGCAGTTGTTCAGAGCAACAGGACAAGAGTGATTCAACTCCTTAAGACTGAAGAAAGGAACTCTCAGAGATTAAAGAGATTTGCTAGAAAGAGAAAAGAAAAGGACTCATTAACAATGTTCTTTTTATTTGGGAGCTGAGAACCATATAAAATTGTGTTATATTTACGTTTTCTTCTGTAAATGAAAAAAAGAAGAGTTCACAGGTTATTCATTAAATCTTTGCAAATTCATTTCTTTTGGCCCTTAAGAACCTGCCAGGGACTACACTACCACTTTGCTGCCCTCCCACTGTGCCAGTACTGCCTCTCATCAGGACCAGGATGGAGCAGGACAGCAGAAAGTTGAGGGCAGGCGAGGGTGATGAGGTTGGCAATGACAGCAGCTCCAGCTGCATGTGCAGTTGCACCAACTGCCACTGCCAAACTGGTGCTTCCCCACCCTTTTGGCCACTGCCGCACCCCTGGTGAGCAGCAGCACAGTGGTGCCCCACCTCACATGCAGCAACTGGTTGTTAGAGTTTGACCTGAAGCTTCAGGGCTTCACTTATTGGCACCAACACCCCCCCACACACACACACCACAAGTCTCCAGATCATAGATCAAAAGATCTGGCATCCATGTCTGTGCATGCCAAATGTCTCATAAACTGGACAGACATTGATTTAGGACCAGGGCTGAAGGCATTTTGCTTTGACACCTCAAGCAACAGCAATGTATGAGCTAAGAGGTGCATCCCAGGATCCCTGCAATATCATAGATGCAACTTATGGAGTACACATAGCTGTGCAAGATCTGAAAGATTCAGTCCAGCACTCTCTGGAACATTGGTTCATTTCAAGCCATTATCTTGCAGATGGGAGAGCAGCTCCAACCTACTCTTCCTGCAACATTCTGGAAACAGTGAAAGATCTGGGCCTCAAGGGAACATATTCACTAATAGGCAAAAAACCCTTGCAGTTTTAAGAACATACCTATAGCTAACAGATATTTCTATCAACCTTTAAAAAGCAGGGAAATTGGGCAGGCTGTTAGCAGAGCCAGTGTGGTGTAGTGGTTAAGAGTGTTGGACTACGACATGGGAGACCAGGGTTCAAATTCCCACATAGCCATGAAGCTCACTGGGTGACCATGGGACAATCACTGCCTCTCAGCAGAGGAAGGCAATGGTAAACCCGCTCTGAATACCGCTTACCATAAAAACCCTATTTGTAGGGTTGCCATAAGTCAGGATTGACTTGAAGGCAGACCATTCCATTTCCATTTTTGCGCAGTTAAAGTGAATGCACCAGGGGAGCAGGAGACCTGACTACCTCTCTGAGATATTGTACTGCCCTACAAATCTGTAAAAATGCAAACACAACTTAGGCTGGTCTTTCACAGTCCAATCCACTTCCTGTGTAGCTTGGAAGAATTTGGTAATGTGCCTCTAAGCATATGGCGAGTGGTGGCAACACCTGCCATCTCCAAAGATGGAGAATTACATTTTTGTATGGTTGTAGGCAGGGCAGGCGCCAGGCATGACTGGGCCCTTGGGCACAAGCCTGCCCCCAGGTGAGTGGCTCCTGCCTGTTCCACCTACCTCTCTCCTGTCTTCTGCTGCTGCTCACACTGCGTGTGCAGGGCTACCATCAACCAAGATGGCAGTGGAGGCTTCTGTAAGGGGCTGATGCCCCTGCTGCCATCTTGGTTGATGGCATGCATGGGTGGTACACTATGTGCGCGCACATGCCTGCCATCAACCAAGATGGCGGTAGGGGCATCAGTCCCTTAAAGAAGCCTCTGCCGCCGTCTTGGTTGATGGTAGCCTTGCGTGCGCA
Organism: Rhineura floridana; assembly: GCF_030035675.1. Taxonomy (NCBI): domain Eukaryota; kingdom Metazoa; phylum Chordata; class Lepidosauria; order Squamata; family Rhineuridae; genus Rhineura; species Rhineura floridana. The sequence goes on from NC_084480.1 coordinate 158,197,246, forward strand.
GCGCATGCAGCAGCAGAAGGCAAGAGAGAGGTAGGTGGAGGAAGCAGATGGGCCAGCAGCCTGGAAGCTCCCTCCCTGCGATCCGTGGCAGGGACCCTGCCACGGATCGCGGCAGGAAAGCTTCCTAGAAAATTATATTTCTCTCATTTTTCATCCTAGAAATCTGTGTCAAATTTATTTTTATTAATTTCAAAGCCTTTTATTGGTCAATGTCATATGATGGTGAAATCTTTTGTGTTTCAAACTGGAAGTTATGCTCTTTCTATTTTGGGTGCATTAACAGTTGAATCTGAAACTGCAGATTGATGTAAAATCAGACTGATTACAATATGTTGCTACTTAAGCAATAGCTCTAGCTGTTGGAAAAAACAATGTTGCTCTGCCCAAGATGCATGTTTTCACCGTGCTATGCTTAAACTACTCCACTTAAGGAAAGGGGGGCATGGTCAATTAAAAACATACGAGCACTCCTAGAATTTTGCTAGCAAAAATAGCAGCGGAAAATCGCTGATCCGCAACAATAGAGAATAAGTGAATTAATGAAAAATTTAGTACCAAATCTGAGTTGGGCAGAATTCCCACACATCACTAAGCAGCACTCTTAACAAATTACAGTTCCCAGGATTCTTTGGGGGAAGCCATAATTGTTTAAGTGGTATAAGGGTGCTCTTAGTGCACGGTGTGAATGTGACTGACAACTTTGCCTTTTTCTGGCCAGCAAGACTAAACTGCAAAACAGAACTTTTGGAAACTGAGTAAGCCCAGTAAAAAATATTCTATGGCCACAATCTGGAAGACAGAGATTCTTAAAAGGACAGTAAGTCGGAATCGACTTGAAGGCAGTACACACACATAATCTAATGATGCTTGATGTATGTTACATATTTGCCTTTGGATCATTCCTACAGAGATCCTGTATATAAAACCTTGATTGGAGAGAAGAGTAAAATGTTGTAAAGGGTTACAGAACTACACAAAGGTACTGTTTGTGGAGTTGGGTTAGCCCTGGACGGGTTTATGCAGATTGCATAATATTGCAGTAGGTATCCTTCAGTATTCCTGGAACTGGGTTATGGACTGGGAGCATTAACCTGTCCATTCTTACCCTCCCTGGTATTTTATGGGGGTGGGGGAGATTTCTAAAGCAGATGCAGATTAGACGGTCCATTCACAGTAACAGCAAATACTTACTGGCATCCTGATAAACAACCATAGTGGTCAGTAACCTTTGACTGCTAAAAGGGTATGTCTGTGCCTTTGAGCTGGAGAGAGAAGAGAGGATATTAGACAATAGGCTCTTGCATTCTGCCACAAATTAGCAGTAGTACTTTTTCTAAAGGTCATCACGCTTTACATTACTGGCATTTGCATATCTGCATTCTTACGAATTACTTGAGGAGACCACTTTGCTGACTTGATGACCTACAGGTATTATCCATACAAATTTTTCTTACATTCACAGTCATGTCTAGCTATCACTTCACATATCCTGCACTGTATGCAAATCTGGTCATTGCATATGAGACCCTTTATTTGCATATGAGATTATTTCCTTGTCTTTTAAGAAAAGTTTTTTTCTTATCCATACAGTGCCATGAAGTTAAGTTTTAGCTTACAACATCCCAGAGAACAGGGCTGTGAGGGCTGCCAGAAAGAAAGGGGGGCAAATCATTCTAAGGGGGGTGGGAGACAAAGGGGGGCTATACAGATCACAGGGAAATCACTACATATTACCAAATTGGGGAAAACCGGGAATTTCCTTCTCACTTAATTACTGGTGTTCTGAAGCCCTTGTTGGCAGCAGGGGTCCATTCTTGCAAATCTCATGATGCATAGTCAATTAATCATTACAGGATAGAAGGGGGAGCTCCTCTTTTTCTTTCAATTGCACAGTTAGGTAATTTCAGAGTCTGGGTGTAACAGACTTACAGGAAAGGTGGGTTGCTCTATCTAGGTGGTGTTGTGGAATTTTCTCCTTAATGGAGTCCTTGTCCAGGAAACGACACTGAGGCAGGTTGAAGCTTACAACTGTTTATTATACTTACAATTGCAAGGAGCCCTGGCCAGCATGTGCTATGGTGGGAGACTGCCTTCTTCCCCAAATTGAAGGTCTTTTACAATGGTTTTTACAATGTACAGTCATGTGTCCCAAGGTACCCAATAAGGAGCTTTACCTGTTTCCCGCTTCCACCTGGCTGTATGATTTGCCAGGTAATTCTCCATTACAGGGAAGTAAGAATGCACATACTCATCTTTTGTCTGCCCTGTCCTGTTGCAACATCCGTCCCCTTCCATATCTACAACGACCCTCAGAGGTGGAATTTTCCACTTCCGTGGTAATGTGTATTACTTCGAAATGTGGCAATCTGGCCCCGGACTGGGAGTCCCCCTGCTCATTCTGCTTCACACTCCTGTCGGCTGAAGCCTCAGCCTGCCTTCCACCAGTTCCAACCTACTTGCCCACATTGACAAGCAAACCAGGGGTTGGCACTGCCTGTCAGCTTCCTTTTCCTCAGTCTCATTGTTGCCTTTGTAGAATTCAGCTGGGAGGAGGAGGAGGATACAATTAGAAGGCTCTGCCTGTGCCTGTCATTGCTTTTGGCTCCATCTACTCTTGGCCTCTCTACCTTACACCTTGCCATTCCTAATGACCACCACCTACCTTGTGAGTCTTGCCCCAATAACTCATTGCTCTCTGTTGATTCCTTTTCTCTCATCTCTCTCGCACACAGGCCTTTAATTACATGATTTGTGTCTCTGACTCTGAGCTTTTTTTCCCCCTGGTATGTCCAACCAAATCTCCTTACATGGAAGTTAGTTCATCATCTCTAAGCTGGCAGCCCTCACCATAACTTTTTATTACAATTCATACATAACCATATGAGTAGGTTCTGCAATTTACAGAAACACTAAAAATATTCAAATACATTTAAAACTTTACACAATAAAACACTAAAACCAATTATAAAAATCGCATTAGCAAGAATAATCTAAAACCAGCATAAGTACTGCAGCTAAAACAATTTAAAACCAATATACAGTAGGGCCCCGCTTATACGGCGGGTTACGGACCAGGCCCCCGCCGTAAAGCAGAACCCATAGACTATAATGGCGCCGTTGTGCAGAAATGACGTGAAAATGTCACAAAATGCCACAAAATCAGCTTTAAAAGGGGGAATTTCCTGCCGCTGCATTAGCGGAATGCCGGAATGTGAAGCGCTGGTAAGCAGGGCCCTACTGTAAAAGTAACAAGGGGAAAGATCTAACACACTAAAGAGATATACCCAAAATCATTAAAATGCCTGGAAGAACGAAAAGGTCTTCAATAGCTGAGCCTCTCTGGGGAAGAGATTCCATTAGAGAATCACCATCCATCTCACCTCATTAGGTGGTGGGAACCTGAAGAAGGGCCTCCAATTAAGATCTCAGGGTCCAGTATGGTATGAGTGAAAGGAATCTTTCAAGGAGTCCACCCAGTTGCGTGGACTTAGAAGCTTAGAAGGCTTTTCTCATCTTGACCACTTTGACATAGTTAGAGCTGCTCTGCTAGACTTTTAATGCCAATGTGGGATACACTTCATCACCCCACAAATCCTAGGGGCAGCAGTGGACTCAGTTGTGTGCAAGAATCTTTGCACACTGCAGAAGAGTGGTGCTGAGCAGTGGAGACCCAGAAAGCACCATATTTATAGAAAGGGAAGGGGAGGGGGATTCAAAAGCTTGGAGAAACACCAGACTATAGGAGCTCTAAGAAACAGTGGGAGCTCTGGAGAAAATAAAACAGCAACTGCCTTCAGGGAACACAGAATCAAAACCCAATCTTACGTATGTGAGTTACAGGATAATCAAATGCATGTTTACTCAGAAGTAAGTTTCACTGGGTTCACTGGAGTTTCACCAAGAAATGTATCCAGGGTGCAAGCTAAAATAATTAGTGACAGATAGATGCAGCTTTGAAATGTGTTGTAAATAGTTGCTTTGCATGAAGTTTAACATTCCTGACAAGCGAATATGTGAACAGCAGCAAATTCCTCACCTGTTTCTGTTTTAATTGGGATTCTCTGACATTGCTAGCATCCTTAGAACATCATGACTAGTGGTGGCTTTTTCTTTCTTTCTTATCTCTATGGTCATTAAGCTTTAACAACAGACTCCCTGACAAGGGTGTGTGTGGTGGGTGGATGGGGGCTGAAAGAGTCCATCTGTGACCTTTCACTGCAAATATTTCCAGTTACCATGAATGCATAACCACTTCCCCCCCTCTTTCTATTTTGTTCCTGTTTATTATACAGCATAATGAACTGAAACTAATGAATTATGATAACTAATATGTTCTTAAATTGAATCAAACTTTTATTAACCGTGTGAAGGACCAAATGAATTGTTCTTTAGGAACTATAGTTAAGAAGAGATAAACATATTGTTGGAAATGAAACTTGACATTTAAAAGGATATAACTCAGTGAACTGATTAGTGTGATTTAAAAAGGAAAAAGAAAGGAAAAAGGGATAAGATGAATGTCAGTTTCTGAGGGGTGTGGAAGGTGATGTCTCACTTGAAGTCAATTCTAGCAAAAATACAGGTGTGGATGCTAAAGTTAACCCACAGATGGCACTTAGCTTCTGTCCGACTGCATCATATCAACAGGAATTTATCTCTTTGCTGGAGAGGATTTCAGGAATGGAGCTTACTGATACATCGCTGATGGAAATGCCAGAGGGTTAAAGAGTTTTGGTAAACAGTATTTCATAGAATCATAGAATAGTAAAGTTAGGCCATTGAGTCTATCCCCCTGCACAACGCAGGAATCCAGGAATTTGTGGTTATTAATAGAATAGTGCAGCAAGAGGCTGACATGGACTCTGGACTGGCTCTGCTTTCTTTATGTCAAAGATGGCAAAAGTCACTTGCCCACAAAGTTCCCGTATTCTATATCCTCTAATAACGCATATGAATTATAAACTTCTGGAAGAGCGAGGAAAAGTTTGCTATGAGAAGATGGTATGATAGAATGTGGCAATTGGCACTTGCTGAAACGGTAGGATTGCTAGGGATGAGAGAGAACAGGACACTGAATGTCATTTCTTTACTTTCTTTAATACATGAACATTAACCCTGGGGAAACGAGACCCGTTCTTCTCAAGTATCATTCTGTAGAGATTCTCTGGTCTATGTAATATATATGGAATAAATTCTGAGATTACAAAGTATATGTAAGAAAGTGAACTGTGCACATGTTTTGAGAAGAACATGTTGAAAGGAATGTATTCAACTCCGTATCATCAGTGATTGACAGCCAGTGTGGCATAGTGGTTAGAGTGTTGGACTACGACCTGGGAGACCAGGGTTCAAATCCTCACACAGCCATGAAGCTTGGGCCAGTCACTGCCTCTCAGCCTCAGAGGAAGGCAATGGTAAACCACCTCTGAATACTGCTTACCATGAAAACCCCATTAATAGGGTCGTCATAAGTCAGAATTGACTTGAAGGCAGTCCATTTCCATTTCAACACCAATGATTAGTTTGGGGGTTAATTTGAAACAATCTTTGTTTTATTTGGAAAAAATTTTTTTTGGCAGGCTCTATTGGCAGAAGCACCTTGTACAGAGGCCTAGCGGAGGAGGGCTGAGGGGAGGGGGCATATGCCATATGAAACGCTCGTTCAGAGCAGCCTCCAAGGTCCCAAGTAAGGGAAAAGTTACTCCAGGACAAAGGAAGGTCTAAGGGAAGAGTCACAAGAGGAGCCAATGGGGAGGGCCCAATCCCCTTCAATTGGGCCCAGGCACACTGAAGATGCCCTCCCTCACCCATCCAAATCAGCCTGCTGGATATGGTGGAGTCTGGCCAATCAGGCAGCAGCAACAGGATTTAAACTGAGCATGCCCCAGCCCCTCTGCGCTCCAATTCCAGATGGGGGTATGTTGCACTCATGAGAGGGGCAGAGGGCACTCGGGAGAAGGCACTTTGCCTGGGGATACACCCTCACAAACACTGGGCACTCTGAGCACATTCACCACAAAGGCCACGCCTTCTTAGATGGAGGGACCCAGATAGCTCTGCACGCTAACCCCCCCTCTCTAGTTTTCCTCCCCAACAGATATCCAGCAGCAGCAGCAGCATAGCAGTCCCAGGTAGCTGTTAGCGGCAGCACACAAACACAAGGGCAATTGCTAGGGAGGCGGCAACCAAGGTCAGTCCAGGCAGCACCCCCCACCGATCAGCCATCCATCCACCCACCCTTCACGGAGGGTTGCAGGCAGCCCCAGGCAGCCCCCCCCCCATGACAGGCTGTCCCAGCCCTTCCAGCAGCATAGCATTGGCCGTGCAGACCCCCCTGCTCCATCAGAGAAGGGGGTGGAGCAGCTGTGGCTGTAGACCCTTCAGAGCCCTACAGCAGCCAGCATCATGCAGAGCTCCTTGATGGCCTCCCTGTCCAGATGGAAGAACTGACAGTACTGCACATTGGGCAGGGCAAGAGCCCACAGCCATGCAGAGATGTTGTGACACCTCTGCGCTCTGTGCTGTGCCTGCTGGTCCAGCACATAGGCCAGGAGGATGGGCAGGTAGAGGTCAAACAGGTGCAGCTGCAGAAGTGGAGGCTGCAGGTATAGGCAAGGGGAAAGTGGGGCAGGTCTTGCAGCTGGCACTGTGGAGGAGGTGGTGGTGGTGTTACTCAGGGGGTGGGAGGACGCATGTCCTCGAGGCCATGAGAGAAGCTCTGGGCCACCTCCAGCAGTGGCCTGGCACTTATCAGCCCTGCCAGAGGAGCGCCTTTATCCCCAGGTAACACAGCACAGCCTCCCCCCCCCGTGAGATGTACTTGGCTGCGGGTGCACACATACCATGAGGTAGGAGGGCGCATCTCCTGAGAACAAACAGGGAGTCACGTTCCTTGTACACCCTTATCAGGGCAAGGGTCCAGCTCCATGGCCTTGGGCATGCTGCAGCCTGTGCTCCTCTCTGGGGCCCTGCATGTGGGAGGCAAGGGATGGCGGCTAGATATGCAGGATCTTGGAGCCTTGGGAGTGGGTGATGGGACTGCTGGAAGCAGTCACTCTGTCATAGGTGTCCATTGCTTGGCTATGGCTGATGCTGGGGAAGGGCAGTCCAGCCGCAGCAACCCTTCAGAGGAGCACAGACAATGTGAACCCAACTAGCATGTTGCCGAAAAATCCCTCCTCTATCAGCTAATGATGGCTGATGCACCCACTGTCCTCTGCTCCGGGGAGGGGGTCCAGTGGAGGAGCATCAGTGCAACTGGTTGGCCTCCACGGTGGCCAAGATCAGTGCTCTGGGCAAGGCAGTGTGCATGGCTGAGTCCTGCCACAAGTGCTGGAATGACACTTTCTCAAACATTCCCTGCTGTGCCTGGGAGCTCATGCAAGGTGGTATGCCCATCCAGGAGGCCATGGCTCAGGCTCTCGCCTCAGAGGAGGAGATTCTCAGCCTGATCCTGCCAACTGAGGCCGTCTGTGGCACTGGGAAGGAGTCCCTGACACGTATGCATGGACAATGGTATGGTGGGCCGCAGCACACATTGGTAGATGCCTCACTGTCATCTCCCTCCCCCTTCCATCATGCAGCACCCACTGTCCAACCTGCCGCAGAGGAACACGCTGAAGGCAGCCTGCTACAGCGGCCTGAGCCGACCCCTCTTGTGAAGCACAGAGGAGCTCCAGGTGACGTGTGGAAGAGGGATCCTGGTGGAAAATGCACTGAGCAGTGCCAGACTGCCGCTCAGGAGCAGCCAAACTGCATGTCCTTGTAACCAACAGCTCTCAGGGGAAGATGCGTGGCAGGTTGACCCAGCGGAACCCCCACAGCCCCTCCCACTGCGAGCACCCACCCAAAAAACAGATGCCGCACCCGAGGTGGCCATTGCCCAACAGCCTGCTGAGGATCTGCCTGCTGCCTTCCCTGTCGAACTGTCCTTGCAGTTGGACCTCAGACTAGGAGATGAGTTGCATGTGGCTGACAGCACCCGGGGGGGGGGGCTTCCCTGATACAGAGGCTGTCCTGAGGTGGGCACCCAGGTGACTGGTTAGCCAGACAGACAGGCAACTAAGAAATCCAATAAATAAACAAATAAATAAATAAATACACCTGAGACTTTGTGTTAGTTCTGCAGTGATGATTGTTTCCCCTTTCCCCCACTGCCCCCTGGAGGCTCTCTGGAGGTGGCGACAGCGATGCAGCGAGTGCTACAGGAATTGCTGCTCTTGACTCTTCCTGTCACTTCCGTGCCAGCTCTTCCTCCCCTGATCCAGTGGAGGTGCCTGAGCTGATGACGACAGCCCTGGTGCCAACGCCAGAGGGCAAAGCCCTGCCCTCCTAACTGCCAGCTTCTCCTCAAGCGAGTGAGTGGGATGAGCCTGCGCAGCTCATGAAGGAGCCCCTGCCCCAGTCTTGCCCCTCCCCCCAATGGGCACCTGCTCCTCCCAGGGCCTCCGGCTGCCCTCCTGCCCCTGCCCTTCCTCCTGCCACCTGAGGAGGTGACATCCTGGCTCCTCTAACAGCGTTGGTGGCAATGGCAGGGACAGTGAGGGCAGGGATGGCCTCCCTGCAACACACCTGCCAAAGAGACAGGGATGCTGGGATTGTGGTGGTGGTGGAGAAAGTGGATGAGGGTGAGAAGGTGTTTGATGAATAGGATGATGGTGATCTGGATGGGGAAGGGGTGCCCAAAGAGGAGACTGACCCAGAGGAGGGGAAGCATCTGTGGCCTAATGCCCAGGCCTCTTGCCCTGTGCAGCCACTTCCGCACATGTGGAGGCTGGCCATTGTGAGGCTAGATGGCTGTGGCAGGTCGCTGCTACTGCCTCAGCATTTGCAGTGATGGCACTGAGGAGGTGGCAGCTGTGGGCAGTGAGGGCATCCATGCAGGGTGTGCAGGGTTTGGCGGATGCCCGGGGCCAGTCAGAGGCTCTCCACCGAAGCACAAAGCAAATGCGTAACCTAGTGATGGTGGTGGCAGAAGGTGTCTGCAATGACGCCCCTCCTTCATGCCTTGCCAGAGGCTGCACAGAATGATGGGGATGGCCATGTCTGTGGTCACAGTGTGTGCGGAGGACGGCTATGGATGGGTGTGGAGTGGGCCAGATGCAGGCACCCTGCTGCTGCTGAGGAGAATGCGGGTGAGGGCTGGTTGAACCAGGTGCCCATCCACAGTCCCGGTCTAGCCTGAGGCACTGGTGAGGATGTGCTGTGGTGTCTGTGGGGCGGGCATGGTGGTGTTTTCCCTCCCTGGCTGCTTTCTGTGCCAGAGCTGTAGCACTGTGTCTATGCTTGTTGGCTTTCAATAAATGTTCTTTCTGCATGTGCCTGTGTGTGGTGCATGCTCTTTGGGTGTATAGTGGCTGCATGTGTAGTGGGGGTGCTGTGAAGGTGTGCACTGTGAGTGTGATGTGAGCGTCTGGGTGTTGGTGTCCTCCACGTGCGTTTGATTACCAAATCGAGCTGTGATGTGCTGCCTGGTGTCTATGCGTGCGATTGGTGGAGCAAGTGGTGGGCAGGGAAGCTGGGGAAGAGCTGCTGCATCATCTGTCTGACAACAAAGTGCATGTGTGCGTGCGTGCATGTCACTGCTGCCAATCCTGGGGCACTTCCTAGGGACTGTGGATGGGGTTTCTAGCTGTTTGTGGCAGGAATTGCCGGATGCCTGGGGGCTGTTCCCTGGGCAGGAAGTTTTCCACCAGCTTCTCCTCCACCAGCCCCCCCTCTGCTGGCTTCCCACCATTTATGCTCTAGCACCCCAACAGATCAGATGTAAAATTATTGCACAAAATGGGTCCGACATGCCTGTGATCATCTATGTTAAAATGTATCTCTTGGTCTGATTGTTTGAAGTTTTGTGAATGCCTATGGTTTTTAGCAAATAAATTTGAGATTGACTGACTTTCCCTGCTTTACCCCTGCCTTCCCCTTCACTCTCCTTCCACTGTTGTCTTCCCCATGTATCTTCCCACGTCCTCTGCCATGCATACTGACAGGGCTAACTAACTAAATAAATTCTGAAATAATAATAATAATAATAATAATAATAATAATAAAATTTATTTCTAGGCCGCCTATCTGGCCGCACAAGCGGCCACTCTAGGCGGCGTACAAGCATTAAAAACATGGGGTTGTTTGTAGAGAATTAACAACAGTAAGAAATCAGTTTTTTATTTTATATATCAACAATTTGGAGGGGAAACAGGAGAGCATAAACTATAGGAAGCTGAACTTTGAGAGTGAAGATGTCTTCCAAACATTGGCTCAAATCCATTTTATGCAAATCAGTTGCTGCAGGTGACTCCTCTGTATTTAGTTAGGACACCCCAAGACAACCAGAAAATTAGAAAATGCAATGAATTCATTGCACAAGTTCTGCAATTGTTCCCCCTGGCATTCTTCATCATTTGGCCACTTCTCAATCCAGATATCCTTGCTTGTTGACACTGGAAAGGGAAAAGGAGAAGCTCTAGATTTTTGCTCCACAGGGAAACTAGTTAGCCTGGGTGCAGTGGATTAATCTAGAGAGATCAGATATCTGCTAATATGCCCAACAGAACATTGACCTTACCAGTTGGGAGTTAACTCTCAGTGAGAGAGACAGCTGAGGTTAGACAGTGGAGTTTGGCCAGTTGAGGAGCTGGGGAAGATGGGGAATTGACGAGGAAGGTGTGAGACCAGAGAAAAGCTGAGAGGAGAACTGGGTCCTGGATATTTATAACCAGTGTGTTAGTACTTTTCTGGTGAACAGCTGGGGAAGAGAGCTGGTGACTCAGTTGGTCTGAGAGGCTGCCTTGTGTAAAGGTCTTACCAGAAGAAGGTGACACGAGTGGGTTTTTTAAGTTGGGTAAACTGTTGAAGCAGCCAGGAGCACAACCAGAGGAACTATGGGGTACAGAGGCAGATTGTTCCCAGTAGCTGGACTGGGTTGTGGGAGTATTTGGATGGGGTGGAGGTTTAGAGAATTTTGCCTGAGGTAAATGACATTTGTCTCTGGAGTCTTCAGAAACTGTCAACAAGCACCTTTAATACCCCAATATAAGTATCATACCCATATAATACAGCCAAAAGAGTGGCTGTATACTTTAGTCAGCATGGATTTTTCACATTCCGCAATGCTAAATTGAAAATACACCCATGCCATTCGGATGCTTCCCATAAGCTCATTTTAAAAAAAAAACCTTACAAAACTTATAGTCCTGAACTCCGAAATGCTTGCTTAACAACCCTCTACATTTTCATGGCAATACGCAAAACAATCAGAGAAAATCGAGAGTTCAAAGTCTAAAAAGGGGGGGGGAGAGAAATCCCAGAGTCCTTTTGGACTTTTTTCTCTCAGAGTTCTCATAATCTGTTGAAATTCATTAAAAATCAGCCATGTTCACTGAGTATCTGTAATCCTAATACCTTGCAGACCTCTTCTGCAGTTTAAAAGTTAAAAAAAATGCCTGGCTGACTTTTAATTAATTTAAGAAATTTAGCATTGAACTCAATGATAAGGCTGGGCATGCTCAGGAAGAACTGACTGTCAATACTCTAAAAGCCAGACTCACAACTGCTTGGCTTGCCTAATCAGGGGGCCACACCCACACCAGACCTTTATTTCACTTGAAACAGTCATGGCTTTCTCCAAAGAATCCTGGGAAGTGTAAGTTATGAAGGGTGCTGAGACAAGACTCCTATTCCCCTGACAAAGCTCCAGTGGCCGGAGTGGTTTAACAGTCAGCTGCTCTGATTGAAGCTCTGTGAGGGCAGGAACAGGGCATGTCCTAGCAACTCTCAGCACCCTTCACTGACTACACTTCCCAAGATTCTTTGGGAGAAGCTATGACTGCCTAAAGTGAAATAAAGATCTGGTGTGGATGTTGCTAGGGAAAAGCTTTGGTTTAAATTTGGGTGGGAAACTACATCTGCCTGCTGTAGAATAAAAAGGTGAGGGAAACGCTGAAAAAGAATGATACTGTTCACAATGTTTTCCTTTTGGAAAGGAAAGGGGCTTCCCCTCTGCCCAGTAACCACCCACCCAATCTCCTCCCCACCCCATCCTGCCCCTCCCCCAGGTCAGTTTCACCTATCCTAAGCATGATTGCATGGCAGTAAATCCCACTGAACTCAAAAAGCATGCAAATGATCAAAACTGCCCTCCCCTCCCCCTCCCCCATTTTGCCCCTCCCCTCCCCCCTCCTTCTGCTTCTCTCTCCCCACTTTCCTCCTTCCCTCTACTCTCCCCTCCTCCTCCCGCATGGTCGGTTTTACCTATCCTAGCCATGATTGCATGGGAGTAAATTCCACTGAACTCAATAAGCATGCAAATGATCAGACCTGCTTCTCCCCCTCTCCTCTCCCTTCCTCTTCCCTTCTCCTTCTCCTCCCCCATCCTTCTTCCTCCTCCCCTGCACACTCCAGGCCTCCCTCCCACCATCAGTTTTACCTATCCTAAGCATGACTGCATGTGAGTAAATCCCATTGAACGCAATGAACATGCAAACGATGAAACCTGCCCTCCTCCTCCCCCTCCTGCCTGCTCCCTTCCCCCTCCTCCCCTCCCCATGTCCCTGTGATCAGTTTCACCTATCCTAACCATGATTGCAGGGTGGTAAATCCCACTGAACTCAATAAGCATGCAAATGATCAATCCATTATTTGCAAACTTGCACAGGAACCCATTTCTCACCTCCTGGATGATAAAGCAGGGAAATTCACTAATAGGCAAAAGACCTTGCAGTTTAAGAACGTACCTATAGCCAGCAGATATTCCTATCAAACTTTAAAAAGCAGGGAAATTGGGCAGCTATAGTGAATACACCAGGGGAGCAGGAGACCTGACCTCCTCTCTGAGATATTGTACTACCCTACAAATTTGTAAAATTTGTGCCTCTCTGGGCTCCTGCTGGGAGGAAGGGCAGGATATAAATCACATAATAAAAAATAAAAATGCAAAGACAATTTGGGTTGGTCTTTCACAGTCCAATACACTTGCTGTGTAGCTTGGAAGAATTTGGTAACATGTCTCTGAGCATATGGTGAGTGGTAGCAACACCTGCAATCAACTCAAATAACAGAAACGTGCTGTGCTGATCTTGTTTTACCAGTATTAAAACAGTTGATATAGTTCAGATAGTCACTTTAAATATGTTTTATTTACTTTGCAATTTTAGTGATATTTCCTATAGTAAATCATTTTCTTTTGCTTCTGTTTTTGTGAATATGTGAAGTACAGCAACACTTTGCAACACTAAAAAAATTCCAAAAACTATTGTAGAATAATGGCACTGACTGTTCTGCAGAATAGTTTCCAATGGACATGTGGAGTGTCTCAGTGGAGATTGCAGAGTGTCTCAGTTTGCACATGATAAAACAAGTGGGAAGTAAAATATATTCTAGCAAAATTCTAGGTGTGCTCTATGTTTTTAATTGACCATGCCCGCCTTTTGTAAAGTGGAGTAGATTAAGCATTTGTTGTTGTTATATGCTTTCAAGTCGATTAGGACTTATGGCAACCCTGTGAATAGCAGGGTGAAACCGTGCATCTTGGGCAGGCCAAGTTTGTTTTTTCCCCACAGCTAGATTCATTGCTTAAGTAGCAACATAATGTAATCAGTCTGAGTTTACATCAAACTGCAGTTTCAGATTCAATTGTTAACGCGCTGAAAATAAGAATACAGCATAAACACAAAAGGCTGTCTTCACCATCATATGAGGTTGACCAATAAAAAGGATTTGAAATTAATAAACAAAATTTGACACAGATTTCCAGGATGAATAATGACAGAAATACAATTTTCTAGGTTAGATTCTCTGTAGAAACAGAAGTAGCACAGAAAAGAAGCAAAGTAAGAACACTATCAACAAACATACAAAAATGTGATTCTCCATCTTTGGAGATGGCAGGTGTTGCCACCACTCACCATATGCTCAGAGGCACAGGTTACCAAATTCTTCCAAGCTACACAGGAAGTGGATTGGACTGTGAAACACCAACCCAAATGGTGTTTGCATTTTGACCAATTTGTATGGCAGTACAATATCTCAGAGAGGAGTTCAGGTCTCCTGCTCCCCTGGTGCATTCACTATAGCTGCCCAATTTCCCTGCTTTTTAAAGTTTGGTAGAATAGCTGTGGGCTATAGGTACATTCTTAAACTGCAAGGTTTTTTGCCTATTAGTGAATATACACAGTATTCCTTCGATAAACCAACTTTCTTAGTTAAACGTTCATCCTGTCTCTAATGCTGGTGTCCATATCACACCTAAGATATCACTAACTACCAAGAGTTTTTGAAAGCATACTTAGTGAATTGGTGGCAGCAGAAAATTAAAGAAGCACAGATGCCTAAATCTGTGTTTATACAAATTGAGGCAGAGGGAACGGGAAGAAGCAATTGTGAATTTTGTGCACACGCTAGTCTAACATCAGTACTTCCTGAAGAAAACATATGAAGTGGCAAATGCATGTTTCTAAACACACAGTGTACATACACACAAGTAAATTCCAGTATCCAATCCAATTATCTGATGTGTAATTTGCAATTCACACTTCATGCGTTTGCTGTGGAAACAAAGCTGTACGTAATTTAGGAGACAGGGATATGAGACCTGAGACAGTGGTATAAAAGGCCATCCCTGGGAGAAGATAAAATATGAGTTTCACATATACACACTGTAAAGCTGAAGCACATGGGTGAAACGTAAATACTGTATACTTCTGCAGATGTGGGATGGAAGGAGTGTGTTAGCATCTCATAGAGAGACCACACCAGATGTACAAACAATTAGTTTACTAAAAACTAGAAGTTAAAGAGTTTACTATAAACCCCTCTAGGATGCACACCTTAACGTGGTGAGGGGGTTTGAGAGTGTTGGAGAGTAATGCCGTCAGGAGTTTAAACCAAGAGGCTAGACTCCTAGCAGGGGCACCCAAGGCGGAATGGTCAAAACTGAGACACCAGACTAAGATGCATCCAAACTCAGAGGAAGGCAATGGTAAGCCACCTCTGAATACCTCTTACCATGAAAACCCTATCTACAGAGTATCCAAAATGCAACACGAGATAATGCTGGAATATGAGCCACCCCCTGGGTCAGAAGGCATTCACTGAGCTACTGGAGAAGAACAAAGAACAAAGGACAAGTACGAGTAGTGCTGTGACTAATGACGCAGCTGGGTCAAAGCCAAAAGGAAGCCCAGAGGCTGATGCGCACAGATGCAAAAGGAGAGTCTGGAGTTGTACGACGCACACAATAGGAACATGGAATGTGAAAAGCATGAACAAGGGAAAGTTAGAAATTGTCAAGCAAGAAATGGAACATATCAACATTACAATATGTGGCATGAGTGAATTAAAATGGATGGGAATGGGACATTTTCAATTTGACAACTACAAAATATTTTATGCAGGAAATGAGAAATTAAGAAGAAACGGAGTTGCTTTAATAGTGAGAAGTGATATAGCAAAAGCAATTAGGAGCTATAACACAAGGTCTGAGTGAGTGATATCAATGAGATTAAATGGAAAACATAAAACATAACCATCATCCAAGTCTACACTACAATGGCCAATGCAGAAGAGGAGGAATTGGAGAGATTTTACGCAGAAGTACAGGAAGAAATTGATCACAGACCAAAACAAGATGTGCTGATAATCATTTGGGGCTGGAATGCAAAAGTGGGGAACAGAGAAGAACTAGAAATTGTGGAAAAATTGGGCTTAGGAGATAGAAATGAAGCAGGAGAAAGACATTGAATTATCTGAAGCCAATAATTTGTTTCTCGCAAACGCATTTTTTGAGCAACTGAAAAGATGACTGTACATGTGGACATCACCAAATGGTCAATATAGGAATCAAATCAATTATATAATTGGAAGCAGAAGATGGAGAAGTTCCATATTTTCTGTGAAAACAAGACTAGGAGCAGACTTAAGTACCGATCATGAACTGGTAATATCGAAAATCAGAGTAAAGCTAACGAAGAACAAAGCAATCATAATGCCAAAATAAATTTAAATAACATCCCAGAAGAGTATAAAAATCAAATAAGGAACAGATTTGAGGCTTTAAATTTAGTTGACAGAGAACCAGAAAAACTATGGAATGAAGTCAGATGTTATCAGGGAAGAATGCAAAAATACCTCTAGTTAAAAACAGAGAAAGACCTCAATGGATGACTGAAGAAATTCTTAACATGGTTAAAGAGAGAAGGAAAGCAAAAGCAAAAGGAGACAGAAACATGGTTAGAACCCTACGTGCAACAATACAGCAATTAGTGTGTAGGGACAAAGAGAGCTATTACAATAGTTATTGTACTGAAATAGAAGAGGACAACAAAAAGGGTAGAACAAGAGTCCTATTCCAAAAGATTAGAAAAATTAAAGGGAAATTTACACCAAGAGTAGGGATGTTGAATAATCAACATGGGAACACACTGATTGACCAAGCTGAAATAAAAGGAAGATGGAAGCAATACACTGAAGTACTCTATAAAAGAGATGCAAGAAGGATGACAGATTCATTCATGGAGGAACTGTATGATGATGAACCAGAAATGTTAGAATGTGAGGTGAAAGCTGCTCTTAAAATATTTGGAAGAAACATATCACCAAGTATAGATGGCATACCAATAGAGTGGCTATAAGTTACTGAGACTTGAATCTGTCCAAATTTTGACTAAAATTTGTCAACAGATACGGAACACTAAACAATGGCCCACAGACTGGAAGCGTTCAATATACATCCCAATTCCAAAGAAAGGGGATCCCAGGGAATGCAGTAATTATCAGACTATTCCCTTAATATCCCATGCAAGTAAAGTAATGCTCAAGATTCTACAACAAAGGTTCTTACCATATATGGAGCGAGAAATGCCAGACGGCCAACCTGGATTTAGAAAGAGAAGAGGCATGTACTGTAAACACATGGTTGGGTTGAGCATTTACTCAAAGGCACCCTGTCTCTACTGCTAAAATTATGTCCTCACTACCACCACTATTGCACACCTTGGGTTCTAGTAAAAGAACAAAGCCTGGAGTCTACCAACCTCTTCCTAAGATATTGCTGTTTTGGCGTTCAAGGCAGGATCAACTTTATTTTAAATCTGATCAGCAAGGAAGGTGGGACCAGCTTAATTTTAATTCTAAACTAGAGAAGCTTTGCAAAAATATGCTGCTCTTTGAAGTTCAGCCAAGCATGGTGAGCTGAACAAATTCATATTCCTAGCTGGGCAATTTACAAACACTGTTGACATCGTACATTTTCTATATTTAAATTGTATGTATGTATGTCACCAAAGGCCAGATCAGTCAAACCAAACTGAAATCACGTAGTAGTACTTTCATTCTTTCTTAAATAAATAATATCAGTTTAACAGTTCAATCAAGAGACTTGTCCTATCACAACAGACATTTGACAAGAAATAGACCATGTTCCGGGTCTGTCCAGAACCAGACAATAACTGGGGGATGCAGGATTCCTACCGACCTTCGACTGCTGTTGTGTAATGCCAGGTCTGTAGTACAAAAAACATCACACATTCATGATATTATCTTGGATGAGCGGGCAGACCTGGCATGTATTATGGAGACTTGGCTGGATGAGGCCTCAGCTCCCATTCTTGAGGCCATGTGCCCGCCGGGTTTCCGTTATGCACAGCAGCCGAGGGTAGGAAGGCGGGGAGGGGGAGTGGCAGTCATCTATCGAGAGTCTTTAGTTTTTACCAGACCTCCTCTTCACAGGACTAAGTTTGTTGACTGCATGTACTGGAGGTTGGGCCCGAAGGGCAGTTTGGGGATCCTGCTTGTGTACCGCCCAACCCGCTGCACAGCAGACTCCCTGGCCGAGGTGCTGGAGGTGGTCTCAGCTGTACAGGCGTTGTGCCCAGAATTATTAGTGCTGGGTGACTTCAACGTACATGCCGAGACCACTCTCATTGGAGCCCCTCGGGATTTCCTGGAAACCATGGCTTCCTGGGAACTGCACCTTAGTAACATTGGGCCCACCCATGTAGCCGGTCATGCTCTCGACCTTATGTTTGTCCTGGGAGGGGAGGGAAGTGCTCTGAAGTTGGGGGTGGTTTCCTCCACCCCTGTGTCATGGTCAGATCACTATCTGGTAAATATAGACTTCTCGATGCCATGCACCCTCCGCAGGGGAAAAGGACCTATTAGAATGGTCCGCCCCAGGCGCCTGATGGATCCAGAAGGATTCCTAACTGCGCTTGGGGAATTGGAACCTGCTGAAGGCCGCCCGGTTGATACCCTGGTGATAGAGTGGAATGAGGGAATCACCAGGGCATTGGACCGGGTGGCTCCGAAACGTCCTCTCCCCCTGAACAGAACTCAGCTAGCACCATGGTATACACCACGGTTGCGTAATCTGAGACAGGAGGTGAGACGACTAGAACGCCGGTGGCGGAAATCACGTTCCGAAGATGTCCGGACACAGGTTAGAGCAGCAGTAGCTGCCTATCAAGTGGCAGTGAAGGCAGAAAAGAAGAGGTTCTTTGCTGCCTCCATTGCGTCTGCAGAGTGCTGTCCCAGGAGGTTGTTCCAAGTGGTCCGAAGCCTGGTCGGTCCAGTTGCTCAGGAACCCTTGGAACAGTCAAAAGCCTCCTGTGACAAATCAGCAAAGCACTTTGCTGACAAAATCGAACACTTACAGAACTTGATCCCGTACGCCGTGGATACAGTGAATGAACCAGAGTTGGCCAGTTGCAAGCCGGTCGAATGGGATCAGTTTCGGCCTCTCCCTTCTGAGGATGTGGACAAGGTGCTCTCAACTGTGAAGCCTACCACATGTCTAAATGATCCTTGCCCGTCGTGGCTCCTTGTGAGCTGCAAAGAGAAATTGGGCGAGGGGATTAAGTCGGTGGTTAATGCATCCCTGGAGGAGGGTGTAATGCCATTAGCCCTCAAGGAGGCAATTGTAAAGCCCATCTTAAAGAAGCCCTCCTTGGATCCCCAAGTTCTGAACAACTTTAGCCCAATTTCAAATTTACCATTCTTGGGCAAGGTCATTGAGCGAGTGGTGGCTAATCAGCTGTCGACACACTTGGATGAAACGGATTATTTGGATCCATACCAATCGGGTTTCAGGACTGGACATGGAACTGAAACAGCCTTGGTCGCTCTGGTGGATGATATGAGGAGGGCACTAGATAGGGGAGAATTCACCTTTCTTGTCCTCCTCGATCTCTCAGCAGCTTTTGATACTGTTGACCACAGTATCCTTTTACATCGCCTGGAGGGATTGGGAATAGGAGGCACTGTACTGTAGTGGTTCCGTTCCTTTCTCTCCGATAGGCATCAACAGGTAGCATTGGGGGAAGAGGTTTCAGACCCTTGGCCTCTCAATTGTGGTGTGCCACAGGGCTCTATCCTCTCTCCCATGCTATTTAATATCTATATGAAGCCGCTGGGGACAATCATTAGGAGATTTGGGCTGCAGTGTCACCAATATGCGAATGACACTCAGCTCTATCTCTTGTTTAAATCCTCATCAGAGTTGGCTGTGGAGACCATGTCCAAGTGCCTGGAATCCGTGAGTGGATGGATGGGAAGGAACAGGTTGAAGCTGAATCTCGATAAGACCGAGGTGCTACTCGTGGGGGACAGAGGAAGGTTGGGAGATATTGACTTGATGTTCGATGGGGTGAGCTTGCCCCTAAAGGACCAGGTCCGCAGCCTTGGGGTTGTTCTTGATTCCAAGCTGTCTATGGAGGCTCAGATCTTGGCAGTGAGTCGGGCAGCTTGGTATCAATTACACCTCATATGTAGACTGCAACCATACCTTCCTGTTCATCAGCTCCCATTGGTGGTACATGCCCTGGTCACCTCTCGTTTGGATTACTGTAATGCGCTCTACATGGGGCTACCCTTGAAAACGGTCCAGAAATTACAACTTATACAAAATGCGGCGGCTCGACTACTTACAAACTGTCGCCGCCGGGAGCATATCACCCCAGTGCTGTTCGACCTGCACTGGCTTCCAGTTGTTTTCCGGGCCCAATTCAAGGTGTTGGTATTAACCTTTAAATCCCTACACGGTCTCGGCCCAGTTTATCTGATGGAGCACCTCCAACGCCACCAATTATGCCGCCTGACAAGATCAGCCACACAGGGCCTTCTCTCAGTCCCGCCAACTAAAACAGCTAGGTTGGTGGGGACTAGAGAGAGGGCATTCTCAGTGGCGGCCCCCACTCTCTGGAACTCCCTCCCGTATGATCTTCGGCATGCCCCTTCCCTGAATGTATTCCGCCAGGCCTTGAAGACCTGGCTTTTCAGACAGGCCTTCCGGACTTCCGGGGAGGGTTAATCTCTATGACAAATTGCCTATTACTCTGAACTGTCATTGTTTATAGTTTTTATCGTTTGTATTGTATTATTATGATGTATTTTATTGTAACTGAGATGTACATCGCCTAGAGTGGCCATTGGCCAGATAGGCGACACATAAATTAAATTATTATTATTATTATTAATTGGCCCAATCCTGTAGAATGCTCTGCCAATAGCGATTCAGCAGGCACCTTCTGTTTTGACTTTTAAATACCTGCTGAAAACTTGTCTCTATACATGAGTTCCCAGGATTCTTTGGAGAAATTGTGTGCTTGAAATTCGTGTTATGTACACAGCCAAAGTCAACATAGAGGGACAAAATTTGGCCTTCTCAGTTGTGGAATTCCCTTTTTCTGGAGGTTTGGTAGGCAAGACATTTCTGTTCTCTCAGGGTTTCAGCACTGAGCCTTTGGAGGAGGGGGAGGCTGCTTGCAAATTGAAAATGTGGCTGCCATTATTTTTATTACTATTTATTCATTCCCTTGTTCCCTGTCTGTGCCATGCACTGGGTGGGGGGGGCAGGGAGGGAATATAGGATCATATCTTGGAGAGGCGGTTAGAAGAAAGTTCATTTCATGGAAAGAATTCTAGGACAACAAATGAGTAGACAGAAAGACAATGTACACCATCTAATTATACATACTATTTCAGAGTGCTCAGAGCAGTTTATTACCTACACATTACCTGTATTACAGATAAGAGGGTAAAACTAAGAATGAGTTTGTGACATAAGCAAAATTAGAGTTTTGCTAATTTCCTGGCCCTTTGCCCATCATTTCTCATATTTGTCTATGTGAGGACAGGAAACATCAACTATTTGACTCCACATTATAGCATAACCTATGTGGTTAATTACTTCTTTGCCAGTAAAAAGAATATACAGCTTTGAAAAATCCTGGTCTTTTATATAACATTTTTGAAACAAATCATGCCTTCTGGCTGCTAAAACAATGTAATTTTTTAGGAAGTGGTATGTGGAGATTGGTGGTTAATTATAGTAGTAAAAAGGAGTATATTAAATTTTATTATAGTATATGATAGTATTTTAGTTTTTTGGTATATTTTATAAATTGATACATTTAAAAGGAAGGAAAGACACAGCTCTCTGGATCTGAGGAACTGCTATTTTCAATCAGATAAAAGAAGTGATCCAGAGGTCCATCCAAGTAAAAACCCATCATGGATGATTTCACTGAGTCTTGGTAATTTCCTTGTTTAGGTAATAGAAACCCCATCCCTCCCTATACCACCATGGATCCAATTCCTATAATAACAAATTTCTACAGTACCTCAGTTTCCATGCTGACCCTACCCCCAACCCAAATATTGGAAGCAGCATCTCTTTTCCCCATCCCACCTCACCTAAGCAGGGGCAGACATCACCGTGGCATATCTTATCCAAGATGCCACTCTTTTTTTAATGGATGGTAGAATTTGGTGCACTGCTCATCTGAAAGGAGGAATAAAAAGAAATGTCCTTGTGTAGCTTACTGATATAATTCCTTGCAGGGAAATGCCAAAAGGAGAGCCATAGAAAGTGCACAGAGAAGGAGTGGGAGACCCATTTCTCTCAAGAAGATTGTTAGTATTAGTGACAAAATGCTCTGACTTTATGCATGGAAACCCATCAAGAGGGCTGCTTCGCTGAACAAGCTTCTTTAAGCAGTCCCTGGGAAAGATGGAAGTAGTACCCCAGCATCCCCTGCAACAAGGATGACCAAATTGTGTATTGTTAGGACACTCTTATTCTCCAAGCCACTGTCTGGGGTTGGAAGTGTATTTTGCTGCACAAGGTGACCTATTCATAAATTGTCAGGTTAACAATAAAGACGTGTCATCTAGCATTTTATTTATTTTATTTATTATGAGATTTGTTAGTCGCCCATCTGGCTGGATAGCCAGCCACTCTGGACGACGTACACGATAAAACAGTATATAAAACAGTTAAAAATTTAAAAACACAGTAAAACTAGACCATTCCAAAAGCCTGCCTAAAAAAACAGGTCTTCAGGGTCCGGCGGAAGCTCATTATAGACGGGGCATGGCGTAGATCATTTGGGAGAGAGTTCCATAGGGTGGGGGCCACAATTGAGAAGGCCCTCTCTCGAGTCCTCACCAGTCTAGCTGTTTTGACAGGTGGGATCCAGATAAGGTCTTCTGAGGCTGATCTTGTTGACCGGCATCCCTGTCGATGCTGGAGGCACTCCTTCAAATAAGCTGGGCGACAACCGTATAGGGTTTTAAAGGTTAAGACCAACACCTTGAATTGGGCTCGGTACACAACTGGTAACCAATGCAACTCCTTCAACACAGGAGTGATGTGATCTCTACGGCAGCCGCCTGTAATCAGATGCGCCACTGCATTTTGTACCAGCTGTAACTTCCGAACCGTTTTCAGGGGTAACCCCACGTAGAGCGCATTACAGTAGTCTAGGCGAGTGGGGATCAGGGCATGTACCACCGGTGGAAGCAGATGATTGGGAAGGTAGGGGCGTAGCCTCCGTATCAGATGGAGTTGATACCGAGCTGCCTGACTCACAGCCGAAACTTGAGCCTCCGTGGACAGCTGGGAGTCAAGAATGACCCCCAGGCTACGGACCTGGTCTTTCAGGGGCAGTCGTACCCCGTTAAGCACCAGGTCTATATCTCCCAACCTTCCCTTGTCTCCCACAAACAGCACCTCGGTTTTGTCAGGATTCAGCTTCAGCTTATTCCTTCCCATCCAGCCACTCACCGACTCCAGACATTTGGACAGGGTTTACACAGCCAACCTTGGTGAAGATTTAAATGAGAGATAGAGCTGTGTGTCATCCGCATACTGATGACACTGCAGCACAAATCTCCTGATGATTGCTCCCAGTGGCATTAACGACCTCTCAGTTATGGTGCTAGGGCATTGCATATACAATTCAGGAGTAACATTAAAAATGTGGAATATTGTTATTTCTTACAATTGTGTTAAAAATGAAACTGAGGGCAAATTGATCTAGGACTGGGGAGGGCTGCTGTGAGAGAACTAGAAAAGGTCCTCAAATGTAAAGATGTATCACTGAACACTAAAGTCAGGATCATTCAGACCATGGTATTTCCGATCTCTATGTATGGATGTGAAAGTTGGACAGTGAAAAAAGCTGATAAGAGAAAAATCAACACATTTGAAATGTGGTGTTGGAGAAGAGCTTTGCGCATACCATGGACCGCAAAAAAGACAAATAATTGGGTGTTAGAACAAATTAAACCAGAACTGTCACTAGAAGCTAAAATGATGAAACTGAGGTTATCATACTTTGGACACATCATGAGAAGACATGATTCATTAGAAAAGATAATAATGCTGGGAAAAACAGAAGGAAGGAGAAAAAGAGGAAAGCCAAACAAGAGATGGATTGATTCCATCAAGGAAGCCATAGACCTGAACTTACAAGATCTGAACAGGGTGGTTCATGACAGATGCTCTTGGAGGTCACTGATTCATAGGGTCGCCATAAGTCATAGTCGACTTGGAGGCACATAACAATAACAACAACAAACTCTAACAGATAAAATCTGGCTTGGAGGCACGTATTGAGCCTGCAAACCACCAGCTATCCCTCCATGGCCCTATAACAGTGCAAGGGATCTTGGGAGTGCAGTTATCCAATCAAGCAGTGCAGCAGTTTTGAGAGGCAAAATGCCTTGGATTTAGCCAATTGTGCCAAACGCACCACAACAAAAATCCATTCTTGCATGTTGTAGCAAAGCTGAATTTGGACAATTACCCTCATTTCAATAGTATTCTGTCTTTTGGGGGGGGGAATGGAAATGGACTGCCTTCAAGTTGATCCCAACTTAGCACTAGGGTTTTCGTGGTAAGTGGTATTCAGAGTGGATTTACCATTGCCTCCCAATGAGGCTAGTCCTCCCCAGCTGGCTAGGGCCTGCTCAGCTTGCCACAGCTGCACAAGCCAGCCCCTTCCTTGTCTACAACTGCCAGCTGGGAGGCAACTGGGCTCCTTGGGACTATGGAGCTTGCCCACAGCTGCACAGGTGGCAGGGCATGTAAACCCTGAGCCACTCACCGTGGGGGTGATCTTTAGCTGGCCCTTTACACCCAGGTAGAGTTACCAAATCTCCGGTTTTTGGCTGGAGTCTCCGGCTTCGGGGGTGTTTTCTGGCTCCCATGCCAGACCACACCCCCTGTCCCTGGATCTCTGGTTTTTGGCATGGTGTGGCATGGCCACCCAGCAGGGCTGGCCGCAGGGCAGGAGATCCCAAGCTCCCCGCCATTCCCACACTCTACTTACCTTTCTCTTTGCTGTTTTTTGCAGCATGCACAGGTAAGCCATCAATCAAGCTGGCAGCCGAGGTTTCCCTAAAGGGCTGAAGCCTATACCACCATCTTGGTTGATGGCATGCATGTGTGCTACACGCTCGTATTGCTGCCATCAACCAAGATGGTGGCAGAGGCTTCAGCCCCTTAGGGAAACCTTGGCTGCCATCTTAATTGATGTCAAACCTGTGCGTACTGCAAAAAACAGCAGAGAGAAAGGTCGGTGAAGCGGGAGAATGGTGAGCGGCTCTGAAGCTTCTGCCCTGCTATCCTGCCGCGGATTGCGGAAGGGGAGCGCAGGGGCCCCGCAGCTGGTCAGCCACTGTGAGAAGAGGATGTGCTGGACTGGATGAGCCCACGTTGGCCTGATCCAGCACTGCAGGGCTCTTCTTAGGTTCTTAACCCACCATCCTCCATGAGGACTAGAAAGCCACCCTTGATCCCTGGTGCTACTCCCTCCCCAGGACTGATAGGGCGCTGCCTGGATTAACCACCCTCTAATAATCTCCTGCCCCCCCATCCCAAAAAACAAAACTGAACCAAACCCTCCTCGCACACTTGGGTCAATGCAGGTGGGCACCCCCTCATGCCATACCTTCTTGCAGGTTGACTTCAGTTTGGGCTCCAGCCAAAAGAGCCCCCCTTCCCCCAGTTTCCCTTCTCCCTCAAACATGCCTTGAGCCACCCCTGGCATCCTCCCCCCCTTCGGAACTCCCCACACTCCCTGGGGAAGGACTGTGGCTGAGTGGGCAGAGCATCTGCTTCGCATGTAGAAGGTCCCAGGTTCATCTCCAGGTGGGGCTTGGGAAGACTCCCTGCCTGAAACGCAGGAGAGCTGCTGCCAGTCAGTGTAGGCAGTACAGAGATAGATTTACCCAAATGTAAAAAAATACAAAAATAAATTTTAGAGTCATTGTGGCCATTGGATCTCTTTCCATTTTTAAGAACAAAGGAATCTGCCTCATACCAACTCAGGCCATTTGGTGCCATCTAGCTCAGCACTGATGATATGGACTAGCATGGACTCTCCAGGATTGCAGCCAATAGTCTTTTCCAGAAATTGAATTTTGGACCTTTGCATGCAGAGCATATGCCCTACCACTGGGCTACAACCCTTCCCCTTTTTAAAAAAGTATCTTTTAAAACCGTTCTTTTCAATTCACTAATGAATGCACATCATCCCTAGTAGATCCACACCATTCATTTAAAACACTTTCAAAACACATTTAAAGCACATGAATCACACCACAGAATCCTGGGAACTCCTTTGTTAAGGGTGGTGGGAACTAGAAATGTGAGGTGGAAACTACACTTCCCAGGATTCTCAGAGCTTGGAAGTAACTCGTTATTTTTAACGAGTTACTTGTAATTAGTTACAATTTTAAATAATGAGTGGGTAATTACATTACATTTGGCAAGTAACGGAACGACTAGTAATTTCCCTACTTTTCAGCTGCAACTTTAACGTTTCCACATTAGGTTGGACGTTACTTGGGGGCGGGAACAAGGGGAAGTCAGCTCCTGGCTGTGATTGGTTAACACAAGACATGTGCCTCACACTGATTGGACCTCTGCGCAGACTCTCTCTTCCCTCGTGATCTGTGTTAGGAGGCACGAGGGAAGAGGTGAATAGGCAGGGCCTGCTAGCGTCTGAGAGGAAAAAATGGACACTGGAGGAAAAAGCCAGGGCAAGGACAACGGAGGAGAAGGCAGCAGCAGAATGGCGAAGAGCTGTGGAGGTGAGTGACGATGATTTGTGTGTGTGTGTGTGTGTGTGTGCCCCCCCCGCAGCTCCTTCCGCCCCCCCACGGCATTTTCCCCCCACCCCCACGGCCCCTTCTGCCCCTCCCACTGCCTCTCCTTGCCTTGCTGCCGCCCCCTCCATCAATCACAAGGCACTTCCGAAACTTCGGCCTACTCAGAGCTTGGAGAAGTTACTTTTTTGAACTACAACTCCCATCAGCCCTAGGCAACATGGCCACTGGATTAGGCTGATGGGAGCTGTAGTTCAAAAAAGTAACTTTTCCAAGCTCTGGCCTACTTCTCTTCCTTCCCCCCCTTTTTGAACTCTCCCCCTTGTTCCCATGCATACCTGTGTGCTGTATTTATCCAGACAGAGCACTCCTGCCTTTTAAAATGCCGGCTAGCTTTTTATTGTATATTTATTTGAACTCTATCTTTCTTTTTATTTGTATTTTTGTCCTGTTTAATCACAAGACTGAATTGTATGTGGGACAAAAACTGTCTCAGTAATAATAATAATAATAATAATAAAAATAAAAAATCATTAGGCATATAATAAATGGCTTAAGGCTGATTTTTTTTTTTTGGCAGAGATGAGGTGAGAAGTAGGGTCCTTGCAGCTCCTCCTCTCAGTCCCCCAGCTCTCAAACTCATGTTCTGTGAGAAAGAGAGAGATTCCCAGTCCCAGAGAGAGATAGACTGTTGACAATCTCTGCTAATTGTCATGGCCCCGTCAGAGGACTCCTCAGATGAGGACGACTCGGGAGTAACAGCAGCAGACCCAGGAGCAGCAGGAGACACGGAGGAGCCTCCTGAGAATCCAGCTCCTTCTGCCCCTCAGCTGCAGAGCACCCCAGGGACAGCAGAGGCCCTGCAGCCAGACACAGACAGTGAACAGGATACTCCCCCCTCACCTGCAGAAAGTAGACAGCAGAAGGTCAGGCAGAAGAGAGGCAGGCCTGTCTCCTTAAGGCCCAAACGCTGAGGGCTCACACCTGCTGTCCATCCTGCTCTTTATAAGGCACACCTTGGCTGCAGCTTGTTGCTGACTGCAATGTCAGGCGTGGCTTGTGTAGACCTAGTTTCCCTGCAGCATCTCTTTGACTGACCTCCTTGGCAATTGATCCCGGACCTCCACTGACCTCGCTTCTGGACTTCTGACTTGGCAAGTACACTTCGGATAGGCCTGGCAGATTTACAACCCGACTGCTGGCTAAGGACTTTCCTTCCCTGCCAAAGACCCAGGAATTTCCAGCCCCCCCTGACACTGCTGATGCAGTGTAGAGCTGACACTAATATCTATACAAATGTACATAACATGCATCACCTGAACTCACATGATCTAGAGTTACCTTAGATCTTGCAAGATTTGCAAATGAGAAGCAATAGGGTTTTATATTAGTTCTGATTGTCTATTGGGCTATCATAAGTTATATGTTTTTTTCATTTTCTATGGCAAAAACTCCAACTTCAGTGGAATTTATGTGATGTGTTTTAATCATTTGAATTTGGCTAATGAATGCTTTATTCTTTCATCAGAACTTTAGCAGTAGTACTAAAATATTAATAAAAAAAAGGGAAAGAAAAAATACTTTACATACATCATTCAGCTGTATTGCTAATTATAGATATAGATATAAAAGATAAACGGCATTTTGTCAAAAGTATTTTTGTCTACATTTTATACCTCATCTTTGGTTTTCCAAGCTTGGCATGGAATGCTTCTCATACAGAATTAATTTGAAATGCTGCATATTTATTATCATAATCATTATATTCAAAATAAAAATATATGTACCGCCTTCAAGTTGATTCCAACTTATGGTGACCCTATGAATAGGGTTTTCATGAGGCTGAGAGGCAGTGACTGGCCCAAGGTCACCCAGTGAGCTTCATGGCTATGTGGGGATTTGAACCCTAGTCTCATTTTGTTCTCACAACAACCCTGTGAGATAGTAGGTTAGACTGGCCCAGGCAGGGTTATTCAGTGAGCAAAAATGATGCAAATAGGATCTCTTTTAATTGTGTTATTGACCTGCTTACTTCCACTCTGACTGGGGCATCTTGCAGCATGGGGAAGAGATGGGGGCACATCACAGCTGAAGTTCACCCATATAGGAGCATTATCTCTTGTTTATTACAGAGACGCCTGTTGCAGGTTTTGCTGCTGAGAGCAGCAGTCAGTTAGTGCGGCCACTTGAGTCACAGCTTGTTGATCCTGAGGAGGCAAAACTAGAAAGTGAGGTTCAGAAAGGAGGCCCTGTGCAGGAGGAGGAGGAGGGCATGAAGCAGTGCCAGTTGCCCACAGCCACATCTGCAGAACAGCAAGTACCATGGTTTGGCTTTGAGAAAGCTTGTACACTTGTGAGCCAGAGTGGGAAAAATGTTGTACGATGCAATTACTGCCTTCCAAGGATCAAAAATCTGAGATCAGCTGTTTCCTCCTCATCCAATGTGAAGAAACATTTTGAGGTAAGCCTTTGTCATGCTGGTCCTCAAAGAGTGTCCATTGTCTATTTATGTTTAAATTGTGAAGTTCCTCTTCCATTTTTTCTTGGATTCATGCTTTGTTCTTCTTCCTCAGAGGGCACACCCTGAGAAGCTGAGAGCAATTGAAGAAGCAATAAAGGCAAGGAGACGTGGCCTTCCTGAACCAATGCATGACACCCCTCCTCCCAAAATGCTGAAGCAGCAGCAGACAACCCTTGAGAGGTGGGGATCTGGCAGGGAGCCTGTCACCCAGAGCAATCTCGACAGGAGAATCATTGATTTCATTGTAGAGGAGACATTACCACTTCAGACTGTGGACAAACCATCATTCATTAATCTGGTTCGCATTGGACTCCCCAAAGATCTCACCATCATATGTGCCAAGACTCTGAGAGACAGAATTGAGAAGAGAGCATGCCACATGAGAGAAACTCTTGCAAACCGAATGGGTGCTGTGGCATATATAGCAACCACTGCAGATTGTTGGACCAATGGCAAGAAGAGTTACTTTGGGGTAACAGCCCACTGGATCAACCCAACTACCCTGAAACGTGAGGTCGGGGCCTTGGCTTGTAAGCGTCTGAAGGGGCGCCATACATACAATGTCCTTTCAAAAGCACTGCATGATGTACATGTGCAGTACAGGATCCACAACAAAGTTATGTGTACTACTACAGACAATGGCTCCAACTTTGTGAAAGCGTTCAGAGTTTTCATGGCCAAAGAACCAGTGGAAGCTGCAGGCACCAGTGACGATGATGGTGATAACCAGGAGGAGGAGGAGGCTGAGGTGGAGTTTGTGCCTATCTGTGAGATCCTGGACACAGGACCTGAGGCAGAGGAAGAAGCTGCAGACTCAGGAGAGGATTTTGTTTTACCACCACACCAGAGATGTGCTAGCCACACCCTCAACCTTGTGGCAACACAAGACATAGAGGCCATGCTTTCTGACTCCTCCAAAAGTAGTCTTCTTGGTCCTTTCAAGAAACAGTTTCGTTCCTTGATGGGAAAGTGCAGCAAGTTGTGGTCCAAGCAGAACCAGTCAGCCCAGATTGCTGAGTATATCCGTGTGCAATGTGGTGTGTATCTGAAGGTACCGAATATGACCAGGTGGAATTCCACCTTTGATGCGTTGAAGCAACTACATGAGCTCCTGTCAACTGTGCCACTAAAAATGCATGCCATAATGGACTGCTGCTCCTTGTCCAGGATCACAGCTGCTGAGATTGAAGTGGTACAGGAATACACAGAGATTATGGAGCCACTAGCCCAGTCCCTAGATATCCTGCAACGGGAGAACGGCATGTTCATGGGGTATTTGCTACCAACGCTCTGCAATCTGGACCGCAAGTTAGAAGGACTGGAAAACAAACCTGAGAGGTACACATACTGTTTTCAGCTGCTGAGAGGTGTGCGCGAAGCCCTAAGAAAGCGGTTTGCAGCTATCTGGGAGGACAAGAGGCTTCTTCTGGCAGCCTGCCTACACCCTCACTTCAAACTAGATTGGCTGGAATCGTGTCAGGCTGCCACCCA
The DNA here is from genome assembly GCF_030035675.1 of Rhineura floridana. Lineage (NCBI taxonomy): Eukaryota > Metazoa > Chordata > Lepidosauria > Squamata > Rhineuridae > Rhineura > Rhineura floridana. The sequence continues at coordinate 158,227,643 of NC_084480.1, forward strand.
TACCAACAAGTAAGAACATTAGGGAAGCCCTTTGGGTGGATTACTCCAAGGGAAATGTTGTCTCAAGGGAGGCATCAGAGGGCTTAAGGTGGTAGGCAGGGGCTGGTCCTTTTCTTCCCGGGGCTCCTCATCACAACCTTGGGTTGCTGCAGGTAATCCTTAAGGGTCTGCTGTGCTGCCCCATGAGTGTGGTGACTTGGTCACCTTCCTACCTTCCCTGTCATCATCCACAGGCTCAGGCTGGACCCTGAACCAGGGGACATGACAAGCATCAGGAAATGAAGAGCAGATGATGGTTTCCTAACATATATGTGTTAACATATCCTCTCTCTTTCTTAGATACACAATGGAAGCCTTGTTGAAAGCTGAAATAAAGATGGGTGTACTTAATGAGGACAGTGATCAGTCTTCAGATAAAGACCAGGAAGGAGATGACTTAGCAGATGACTTCTTTAACTTTCTGCCCCAGGGCAAGAAGTCAGCAGTGGACACTGCTGAGGAGGAACTGGTGAGGTACCTGAGGTCTCCCAGCAGGGAAGTGTCATCACTCCATGGCTTTCCACGTGTGCTGCGGTGTTTTTTGCAGCACAACACAGGCATGCCTTCAAGCACCGCAGTAGAACGCCTGTTCAGTACTGGTGGCAACGTAATGACTGTAAAAAGACATTCCTTGTCTGACATGCTCTTTGAGCATCTTGTTCTTTTGAGACATAACAGAAACATATTATGTGTATTTTATTGTGCTGCATTTACTGCAACTGATTTGTACGTCGCCTAGAGTGGCCATTGGCCAGATAGGCGACACATAAATTAAATTATTATTATTATTATAAAAGCATTTCAAGTGTAAAATTTGATTTCAAGAGTTGGGGTATCTTCATTGCTTGGGGGGATGTGAGATTCTGTTATGCCATTATGTTAATCTTATGGATAAAATTTTTTATTCTACTACCCCCTGTGTGTGTGTGTTTATTTTTAATATTGTTTTAGGCTTCTTAGATGTGCAGCAGCCAAGGCCAGCACCCTGCAGGAGTTTTTTTTAAAAAGTAACTGAAATGTAATTGTAGTGATTACTTTTGAGAAAAAGTAAAGTAATCAGTTACTTTCAGAGCAATTGTAATTGTAACGGTAATTACTACTTTTTTGGGCCAAGCAATTGTAACTGTAATTTATTACTTTTTAAAAGTAATCTTCCAAGCTCTGAGGATTCTTTAGGGGAAGTCATGTGCTTTAAATGCGAATTGGATGTGCTTTAAACGTATTGTGTGGATCTACTTAATAAATTTTGCCTGCATGTAATTTTTTTTTTTAATGGAAATGAGCTATAAAGTTTACTGGGTGACCATGGGCTACTCACCATTTCTCAGCCTAATCTCCCCCTCAGAATGAAAACAACAGAGGGGAACCATGACCACCTCAAGTAAGAAGGGCACACTTAAAATGTGGAGGAAATAATATACAGCCATAGTGTGAAATCTGATACTTACCAGGACATAGTATGAAGAAATATTTATATAAGCATGGCTGTCAAAGATATTTATTATTTACACAACCTGTAAAGATATTTATAGTGCAATCCTACATGTTTACTTAGAAGCAAGTCTCAATGTATTCAATGGGGCTTACTCAATCAGGGAAGCATACACAGAACTGCAACCTCAAATGATAAAGAACATCACTCACCCCACCCAAAATTCAGAATCATGACTCTTTAAGCTGTTTTGCAACTGTTTATACTTGTTATTATGGTTATTGGATTTTAAAGGGATTTATTTTTTATTGTGAACTGCCTTGGTTTCCAGTCAGCAAGCGTACCTCACAGGGTTGTTGGAAAGATTTCATATACACACTGGAGATGTAAAAATACATACACCCCATATAATAATTTATTGTCAAAACACGTTGGTCATTGCAGAACATTTAAAAAAACCATCAGCATTAGTTTCCTACAGAATAAAAGCAGTGATACCTAAGTAAGCCCTGCCTAATTGCTTTAAAAAATAGGATTGGAGGGGGAGAGAAAGATTTACAACACAGACAATTCTTTGCTTGTTCACTCAAAAGTCCCATTATTTACAGCACAATCCTAAGGATGTCTACTCAAAAGTAAGTCCTATTGAATTTAATGGGGTTTTCTCCAGGTATGTGGGATTAGCATTGCAGCTTTACTCCCAGAAAAGCGAATATAGGATTAAAGCTTCATACGGTAGGGCCCCACTTTCCGGCGCTTTGCTTCTTGGTGCTTCGCTAATGTGGTGGTTTTGAATTGTATCCATGTTCCATATGTTCGGTGCTTGTTCCGTTTTTGTAGTGATTTTGCGATATGACATGAAGAGCTTGGAAAAGAGAGATGCTGTTCCTTTTTTAAACTACAGTTGGGCTGATGGGAGTTGTAGTTCAAAAAAGAAACATTTCCAAGCCCTGACGACATGCTCAGCAGTTTTGTCCAAGAAGGGCGTCTGGCGCCATTTGATTGTCAAGGGAGGCGGCGGAGGGTGAGCGAGCGCGTGAGCAAACAGGCAGGGAGGAGAGCGAGTGGGAAAGGGGGGACGAGCGAGGGAGGTGGAGGAGGGTGAGCGAGTGCATAAACAGGCAGGAGGGAGGGTGAGTGGGCAAGGGGGGGATGAGTGAGGGAGGTGGCGGAGAGCTCGTGAGCGAACAGGCAGGGGGGAGGGCGAGTGGGCAAGGGGGGACGAGTGAGGGAGGTGGTGGAGGGCGAGTGAGTGCACGAACAGGCAGGGGGAAGGGCGAGCAGGCAAGGGGGGGATGAGTGAGGGAGGCGGCAGAGGGTGAACGCGCAAACAGGCAGGGGGGAGGGCAAGCAGGCAAGGGGGGAGGGCAAGCAGGCAAGGGGCAGGCAGGTCCCTCCCTGTGATCCACGATAGGGAGGCTGCCGTGGAAGGGGAGCACTACTCCCCCACCATAATGAGGGCGACTGAGCGAGCGAGCGAGCGGGAGCGGGTGATGCACGGAAAAGCGGAACATCAATCAGCTGTTGCATGGGGAGCTTCAGGAGCCAAGTGCTATCAGCTGGAGCTCCCCGCACTACAGCTGATTGATGTTCCACTTTTCGGCAGTTTTTGCTTTTCAGCGGGGGTCTGGTTCCTAACCTGCTGTATAAGTGGGGCCCTACTGTATTGGGAAGGTTTTCAAAACACTGCCCCCTTCAACAGCCCAGGAAAATTTAAACTTGTTTGACTTCTGCACACAAGAGAGAAAGAGACTGAAAGCTATGTACTTACTCAATTTATGAGATTTTCAGATAAGCAGGAAGAAAAAAACGTTTTCTGACCTTGCAATGGAGTCTAGGTACTACCTTGTCAATTAGAACCCTGAGGTCACTTATTGGCTACAAACCTGAAAGGGCAAGGTTAGAGCAGGCAGCTACGAACTCATTTTACAGAAGTTGGGGGGGGTGGGCTGACATTTTGGTGTATATCTCTTGAACCAGACCACCTAGAAACTTGATTTTTTTTAAAAAAAACAAAAGCTGAAAGTGTTGAGATTAAGGTGACTCACCTGGAGATGCAGAGGGGACCCCAAATTCTGGAGTCTCCAGGTGAAAACCAGAGAGCTGGCAACCCTATCTCTCCTATGAAGATGGTAATGTGATGGGGAAAGCTGCACCTGTTGAATTCCTGTCTACAAGATGCCTGTTAAAAGAACAAGAGCCCTGCCATCATCCAGGCACTAGGTGGGCGGGATGGGGTTTGAGAGCCAAACATATGACGAGATTGCTGCATCAGGCCGGTGGCCCACCTAGATCAACATCCTGTTCTCACAGTGGCCAACCAGATGTCTGCGGGAAGCCTGCAAGCAGGACGTAGAGGAAGAGCAAGGGCACTATATCACTCTTCACCCCACCCATCGCGGTGTCCAACAACTGGTATTCGGAAAGCATACTGCCTCTGACTCTGGAGGGCAGAAGATGGCCACCGTAGTTAGCATCCTTTAATACCCTTTCCTCCATGAACAACGTAGCACGGCCCCCCTTTCTCAGCCTTGGAAGGCGGGGCGGCGGGAGGGGAGGAGTCCGGCTCCGCCAAGAAGGACAGGGCTGCAACGCCCGGCCGTCTCCGGGGTGGGGTGCGGCCGTCTCCGGGGTGGGGTGGGCCCGTCTGGCTTTCGCTCGACCGAGACTGAATGTCGGAGGGATTCTGGTGCTTGAGAAGCAGCAGGAGCAGCGGTAAGTCAAGAGGCTTGTCTGGTACGGGAGCCAGCGAGCGCCCGTCTTATCCTGGGCTTTTGGGAAGGTGGGCGTTGGGATTCCGGGGGAGGGGGAAAGGTGTGTTCCTCCCCCCCTTCCACGTGTGCTGGTGGGATGGTGCTTTGCGAGGTGTACGAGAGGGAGGTACCCGGCAGAATGGGTACCACTGTGACGCAGGAGACCTCCCAGGCAGGCAGACGCCGCCACAGCTGTCCACGCCCCGACGCAAGACGGGGCTGCAGTCCGCTTCGACTGTGGTTTTCGCGTTCTTCCAATCTGTGTGTGTGTGTGTGTGTGTGTGTGTGTGTGTGTGTGTGTGAGAGAGAGAGAGAGAGAGAGAGAAGCGGGTTGTTGCTGTTGAGCTCTCTGCCCATGCTCGTGGAATTTCTCCAGGGTCACCCCCCCCCATAAAGGGCTTTTTTCTCGGCCTTTTGTGCCCTCTGAGGACACCCTCTAATCAATCACGTGGCCAGTAATCGCCTCGCCGCGGGCTGGCTGGCGTGACTCTCGGTTGCCAGGTGGCGGGGCTCCTCCTGTGTTTTTAAACTGCTTGCTGTAGAAGCTTTTCCTGTCACCACTTTATCAGGCCTAAAAAACAGAGCCTGTAGCTGTGCAAGGAGGCCTTAGATTAAGAACGAAGCAGGCCGAAGTTGGTTCCTGGTTCCCGCTGCCTTATTCTGTCTATACAATTTCCAGAGAGGTGTAACAGCAAAAGCAAGCAAGGGTCCTGCGGCATCTTAACAGTTAACACATTCATTATGGCATAAGCTTTCACAGACTACTAGAGTCCATTCTACACAGAGATGTATGAGCTACTTGAAAGCGGAACTGAAGTTATATTCCCCTGCTCCCCAAAATAATGTATGACCTCTTGTCATACATCTCTATGACCAGGATCCTCCTCTTTGCATTCTCCCCAACTTATTCCAATGTTATCGTGCCACGTGCTTTTAACATATTACAGTGTAACACCCCCAGGCTGCACAAGAATAAGGAACTGGATATTTTTTCACTCCCAGGTAATCTTGGGCGACCACGGATGACACACCTTTGCCACTGGGAGATTGTCCCCTACAAGTCATCGGTGAATTGTGTCCAGCCCCGTGATTCTTTTTGGGACAGTTCACTCTCAAACATGCTATCCCATGCCAGTAATTACCAAAACACACAAATTTTCTAATTATTGTAATTTCTCTTGGGCAGTTATGATCGTTAAAGGAGAAAAAATCCAGAAAGCAATATTGGGTGGTTTATGTTCTGCAACTTTCTGTTGGTGGTCAGTGGACCATAAATAATTTATATTCATTCAGGTTATACATGAATAAATGAATAAGAATCTTGAGCCACCCCAAATGACACACCCACACCAATGCGTGCCCATGTTAGCAGTAATTAAGGAATTCTGGGTTAACAGCCCTCGGTATAATTTGGGCCATCTCAAGTGACATTGAGAGGCCTCCCCATTTTCTCCAGGCCAAAGCTGTGTTTTGTGCTAATAGCTCTTGCGTGATGACACACACAACCTTTTTAAAATTAATTTTTTTTACAGAGCACACAAAAAATGGAACTGGGGGGGTTGTAATCCCAAACCTGCATTGAGCCACCCCAAATCATTCTCCTCTGCTTCCTGGATACTGTTTCTTCCCTGTCACTCGATGCCTTAGCATCTTTGTTTTTCCACAGATCTGTAGCAATGCCCTTTCCCCCACATCAACTATTCTTTCCTTGCCAGTATATAAACACATAAGGCACTGGAGGTTTTAAACCCGGAAATCAGGTTCAGACCCCCCCCCCTCTGCACACCCATCATACACACCCATCACCAGAGTACTGTCTCCAATGAGATGACCTGGATTCATTCCTCACCCCAAATTTCATTTTTATGCAAGAAATTCTCAAACATGATGCTCGCACAGTGATTATATTGTTTTCCAATATGCTACAAATAAGGAACTGGATGTTTTGTACTCCAAAACAAACTCGGGGCTACCACCCCCCCCGTTATATGTGACCATAACCAGGAAAGTGTCTCCTTGAAGATGCTGCAGCATAATCTTTCCCCCAAAATGATGTGATTTAGATCTATTGATGTGCATGTTGCTTTCAGGTCAACTGGCATGGGAGCAAGGAAACGGTCTACCAGCTATCCATGATGGCTCAGTGGTAGTTTCAGTGTTGTAGTTCTGGGGGGATTGTAACCAGCCGAAACATCTTAGAGCTCCATCTCTGTATTGGTGAAAATGACTGTATAAGTCTGGACAAAACCATCACTCCAATCTGTGGAGGCTAGTCCATTAGGGCAAAAGGGCCACCGCCCCACCGTTCTCAGTCTACCCTCAGCCACCCCCAGCTACCTGCCTGCCTTACAGCCAGTCCAGGGTTGGGTTTTCTGTTAGCTGCTGCTATCATCATCATCAATAATACTAATAGATTTATATCCTGCCCTTCCTCCCAGTAGGAGCCCAGGGCAGCAAACAGAAGCGCTAAAAACACTGTAAAACATAATAAAAACAAACTTTAAAATGTATTAAAACAAAACATCCTTAAAAACTTATTAAAACAAAAAATCTTTTTAAAAAACGTTTAAAACATATTAAAAAGCAATTCCAATGCAGATGCAGACTGGGATAAAGTCTCTACTTAAAAGTAGCTTCCTCCTCTTTAGTCTCCATGTTGCCTTTGTAGTACTCATTAGGAGGGAGGAGGGGGAGAAAACGAACATTAGTCGACTCTGCCTATCATTGGCCCTGGTTCTAATACTCTTGGTCACCCTTCCTTCTGCCCTACCAGTTCCAGTGGGCACCAGTCAACTCTGCCCAGTTTGGGCACATATATCTTAGTTTAAACTGAGATCTGAATGAGCTTTGTGCCTGCATGTACTGTTCATTCCGTCTTTCCTTCTTGGCATACTGCAATAAGCAAAACGAAAAACCCTTCAATTAACCACAGGTTCCTTTTCCATCTGAACCAAAACTAAGGTTACCAGGTTCAGAACAAGGAAGGATTTTTTGATGTTGGCTTATTCTGAACCATAACGAGTTCCATAATTCAGATATAACAGGAAACTATGTCAACAGAAGACTTTGAGGGTTAATCTCAGCATGCGAAGGACAGAAAGGGTGGTGCATATGGGCACAACGTTTGTTCATAAATTGGCTTACAAAGTCAAAATGCATGCATTCAAACTGGGCTATTCTGTCAGACGTGCCAGGACTTTATCTGACTCACCTGGACAGCTATGGTATGATGGTCAGGAGATGTCATAATGTACTGTCTTGGTCTCCAAGATGACTTAGAGGGGATAGGCAAATGAACTCAACTTTTTGGGCTTGTGAATACTAGTACTAAGACCCAGTTTTGTGGCTGGTAAGGTATCCACACAATAACACAAAGGGGAATCTGGTGGAGGATTGAGGGCTTCCTCTGAAGTGAACAACATGGGTGGGAGCGGCTCATTCCAAGTGCAAATATTTCTTGCATAAATATTTTTAGCGCAGTTCTGAATGCCTAGTCGCAGTGCTTGATCAGACTGTTGGTCTAAGGGTAGAAGGGGAGTACAGACTATCCATTTTATTCATTCACTTCATTCAGTTTATCAGCCACCCAATAACAGTTTGTACAAAGTAAAAACAAAAATCACAACACAAATTTAAAAAGTAGCAAATAAAAAATCCTACAGAATAAAAATCAAATTACTTTAAAATAAAGATCAAGAAATTAAAACACTGCAATAATGACCAATCAGAATGTAGAAAAAAAAATCACAGAGATCAGTATTTGTGCTAAAACTGCAGAATAGTTTAAAGTATTTGAAGTCTTTATACCTGCCCTGTGAGTTTAAACCCCTGTGAGGTTAAAAGGGTGGCTTCCAATCTTAAGTCAGTAAATCAATAAAACAGCATTGTAAAATCACAAAATAAATAACCAATAAAACAGAGGAAACAGTGATAAAAGGCAGTGAAAAAGCAATGGAGCAATAAACCATTCCCAATCATTAGGGCGTTATTCTTAAAAGTGACTTGCAGAAAAACAAAACTCTGAGCCAGACACAATTTTGGGACTTCCCATAAGGGCCAATCTGCTGCTGGAACATGCTTTAGCTGGTGCTTACTTTTCAGATATCCTCCCCACTTCCTTGTTCTTAGAGAGCCAGTGTGGCACAGTGGTTAAGGTGTTGGACTACGACCTGGGAGACCAGGGTTCAGATCCCCACCCAGCCATGAAGCTCCCTGGGTGACCTTGGGCCAGTCACTGCCGCTCAGCCTCAGAGGGAGGCAATGGTAAACCCCCTCTGAATACCGCTTACCATGAAAAACCTATTCACAGAGTCGGATCGACTTGAAGGCAGACCATTTCCATTTTCCCTTATTCTTAAGTGTTGATCATAGAATGTTAGAGTTGGAAGGGGCCTTGTAGGCCATCAAGTCCAACCCCCTGCTCACAGCAGGAAATCCACAGCTAGAGCATCTCCCGCAGATAGCTGTCCAGCCTCTGCTTGAAGACATCCAGCGAAGGGGATCCCACTACCTCCCTAGGCAGTCGGTTCCATTGCCGAACTGCCCTTACTGTCAAGAAGTTCCTTCTAATGTCCAATCTGAATCTACGCTCCTGCAACTTAAAACCATTAGACCTAGTCCTACCCTCTGGGGCAGCAGAGAACAAATCTGTACCCTCCTCTATGTGACAGCCCTTCAGGTACTTAAAGAGTGTAATCATGTCACCCCTCAGCCTTCTCTTCACCAGACTGAACATGCCAAGTTCCTTCAACCTTTCCTCATAAGACTTGTTCTCCATACCAGCTATCATCCTTGTCGCCCTCTTCTGAATCCGCTCTAACTTGTCTATATCTTTCTTAAAATGAGGTGCCCAGAACTGAACGCAGTATTCCAGATGAGGCCTGACCAATGCAGAATATAGTGGGACTATTACTTCCCTTGACCTGGAAACTATAGCTCTGTTTATGCAGCCCAAAACCGCGTTTGCCTTTTTTGCCGCAGCATCACACTGCTGGGTCATGATCTGGGGCATCACATACTAATCTGTGCTACATAACAACAAAACTTTGGATAGAAGTCGGTGCTGGTGCATCTTGAAGGGCACAGATTGAGAAGATATGATTTGGTGTATTCCAAAGCTCATTTTGGGGTGCAAAGCAAAAATTTCTTATTCGTGGGTATACTAACAGTGGAACAAGTGGCATGGAGGACAGCCTTGGAGTGAGTAGCACAAATTCAAAGCTTGAGTCAGACCCAATAGTAGAGGACTGTATCCTATAGGCGGGGATGTATGATTGTGGGGTGAGGGAGGACTTAGCTATGGGTGCAAGTATTCTGGCTCCATGTGTTGGGAAACAAACAATATAAGTGGATTGAACGTAATGCTAGGATCTGTCAAGAGACTATCTCCTGGTGGTGGAATGTTTGGTTTGGGATAACTGAAACCTTAATTCTGAGGGTTTTACTTTTAAAAAAAAATCCAAATTCATACATAAGGATAAGAAAGGTATGTAACTCACCCCTTTTAAGAAATCCCTAAACACACAGTAAACCATTATAGCCCTGATCATCTTAGTGCTTGAAAACATGATGCTGCCACAAGGATTTAGAAATATATTTTCCAGCTTTGCTTTCTATCCACCCATTCCTTTGAACAGACCCAACCTCGTGCCCTCCAGCTATTTTTGGAGTACAGCTTCCAGCCAGCATGACCAGACGTTAGGGTTGATGTGAACTGTAGTCCAGCAATATCTGGAAGGCAACAGGTTGGGGGAGCCTTGTTCTCATAGTATAGTATGCCTCGTGTTGAAGCACATCAGTGACCCCCTGCTAGATTAGATAAGACCACAGGGACTACTCCCACCCAACAAACTTCACCTCTTGAGCTCTGCTGTGTGCATACAAACTGTCCTGGTGCTTGTTTTGAAAGATTTCTTTCCAAACATTCCTCTGTAATGCTGAAGGATGAAACGGGAATCTGTCTGTGTGGCAACAGCACACCATACACTGTATGTTGTCAGTGCAGGTAAAGTGCATTGGAGATGTTTCCAATGAGTACTGACCTGATCTGCAATGGAAAACTAGTACAGATGCATCTCAGGTTTGTCTCAAATTCCCTGTGGGACTTTGAGCAGTCACATGAGCTTTCTGGGCCTTGGAACTCTGCCCATGCATATAATATATAGGTAGTAATAATAATCTCCTGTTGTCTAATAGTTAGGAGAGTAAGGCTCAAATACAGTATTAATGGTCCCAGTTCAAAATCTGCACAAAAGGGATAGAGATAGTAGTGGAAAATTTAGTAAGGATCACAGAAGAGCAGCCAGACTGGATCAAGTAAGATGCAGGCTCCAGGGATAATGCAAAGCTGTGTTTGGTCTAGCTCAGCACTTCTCTGTTATGTGGATTATAGGCAGGGCCATCTCAGTAAGAGTGATGTGCTCTGGTTATGTAGTGGCCTGGGACAAAAGGCTGTCTGCAACCATGTTTAAGCTAATCTGATTTCTGCTATGAAGGGGGAGAGGAGAGCCTTTTAAGTAGAGGTGGAGTCTATTGGTTAATGTAAAAGGGTAAGGCAGAAAGGAAGCTGATGTGCTGTGGATTCTATACCCACAATTGTTATTGTTTATATCCTGCCCTTCCTTCCAAAGGAGCAAAACAATTTAACCGCGACAAAAAGAAAAACATTCTAAAAACAGTTTAAGAACATTCTAAAACACAATTACAGTTTCAAAATATTCTTTTATCCAGTGATCTCCCAGTTACCAGGAACAGACCCTTTCAGCCGTCAGATGCCTGGGGTAAACCACTAACGATGGGAGTCAAATCGCTTGGGGTGTCAAAATTACTGGCTTCTCTCCCTGATCTTGTCAGGGCTATTCTTTCTGGCAAATCAGATAGACCAAGGGATGAGGTTAGGGCAACTGGCCATCATCTTTGGGGGAAAAGTGGTACCTAGTTACAATATATTGTTTGTTGCAAATAGCTCCAGTCTTATGCAGGTTAACTCTGAAGTAAGCCCCACTGCATCCAGTGATGTGAATGTGCAGCCTAAATATATACATATAAATATATAAAGCACCTTTGTTTGGTCTTTCAGATATTCAACTGCAATATATTTTGCATTCCCTTTCACTCCATTAAAAGGGGGGCAGAGAGAGAGTAGGTATTTGAAGATGAAAAAAAAATTATGCCATAAATGTACATATTGAGTTTCATTATACTATCTATTACACAGTGTTATGTGGCTTTGCAGGGCCTCTTGAAAACAGGTGTGGGAGAAAGAGAAAATGTTGTCTCTTTTATTCCAATATCACTCTCAAGTTCTGCATAGTATGTTGTGTTTATATTATTGTACATTTGTGCTTTGATTATAAATGGGTATGGGGATTGAGTTGGAATTTGGACTAGAAAACATAGAAGGTTATCCTGAACATGCATACCAACTTTCATTACAATATTTCAGGATAACAACACAGTTAGTGCTTTACAAACCAGCTATGCAAATGGATAAGACCACAAGCATTACTTCGCCTGGCCAATTAAGTTGTCACATTTATTATTATTAAGCACCATCAATGTACATCGTGCTTTGTCAAAATGATATAAGCAAAAAGGAGCTTACAGTCTAAATTTCAACAGTGTAGGAGAAATGAATGAAAAGGGATAGCAGCAATGAATATGAATTTTACAAATAAATTGAAAGATGGCATATAAATACCCTCAGTAAATCAGTGATGTCAGCTGATGCAGTTCCACACACTTAGGCTTCATTTTTGTTGTAGATGGGGAAAGGGGGATGAAACCAAAAACTCCCCCCCCTTCAGCTTTGGAGAAGAGCCCCACACAGATGGCCTGTGAGTGGAAGTGTTCATACTGGGCAATTAGAGACAGATTTCTTACATTTGGAGCAGCTGCTAGCTCTTGTTTATGCTCTTGCTTAGGATCCCTTCGCACACTACTTTATAAATAGTTGCCTGGTTATAGAGTTGACCGATAGACTTGCTGTATCTCAGCTTCCTTTCCCATAACATATGTCTCTTTTTTCATAGTGTTTACAAGTTTTGATTTTTATGTCTTCTATATTTCAGTTGTTCACTTTCTTATTTGTTGGAAGCCACCCCAAGAACTTTCTGTTATGGGGTGGCATACAACTGAGGCAAATCAGGTATGGGGAGCCTGTTGCCTTTCAGGTGTTGGACTCCCATCAGCCCCAGCCAGCCAGCATGTCCAGTAGTTGGGAATGATGGGAGTTGTAGTCTAGCATCATCTAGAGGGCCACAGGTTCCCTTTCCCTGCCATAATAAATGCATGCATAAAAAGAAATGTTTTTTTCTAGAAAACCGATTGGTCCCAACTTTTGGACACATGCTTCTATGGGGTCAATGTAATGAAACAATGATGGGTACTTGCCCACCTCCTGAGTGATGGATCCAATAGGCAGTGTGGTGCTTTCCAAGTGAAAACACCAGAGAGAGACTTTAAATCGTTCATGTCTGGATTGGAGAGAGGGAGAGTTTGTTACACTTGAGGCTTGGAGGCATGTGGTTTATAACTCGCCATTTTTGTTTCTCAGCATGCTCATCCTGTGCTTGCAAATGTCTCCATACCAAAAAGGGGACCAGATGTTTCCCAAATAGGTTTGAGGGAAGGGCAGGCAACAGAATGAATGGGTTGCTAGGCTAGAGCCAAGGTGAGATGTGAGGAACAGCAGGCAGAGAGCAAGCTTGTGAGAGAAGGTGGGGCAAGAGCCAATGTGGTGCCCTCCAGATATTGTGGACTACAGCTCCCACTATCCCAGAGCTTTGGTCATGCTGGCTAGAGCTAATGGCAATAGGAGTCCAATGACATCTGAAGGGCATCCCATTCTTTCTAACTATTTGCTCCTAGAAACATAAAGTTACAGACTTTCATCTTTTCACCCAGATGCTTGTCCTGCGGCTTCCTTTAGTATGGTTAATTATTTGGTATTGCTGGGCAACGGGTGCCACGTCATCAGCTCTTGTGGAAGAGAAATTGTCAGGCCCTAGTGGCTGAATCACAAAATGCCCAGTCCCATTCCAGCAACACTTTCTTGCTTCCAGCCAACCCATGCTTGTAAGTTAACAATAGCACTTCCTTTATTTTTTAAGTGTTCACTTCAGTAAATTATCTCAGTAATCTTTACATTAGCCCTGTTAGGTAGATCAGTATTATTCCCATATTTTTAGAAGGGGAGAAAGTTGAGGCAGAGGGAGTGATGGGTTTTCTCTTAAAGCCACCTACCGAATTCTTGGCAGAGGCAACATTTGAGCTGGGTTACCCTTGCTCACAGCTTGATTTCTTCACCACTGAGCTTCCAGATACTATCAGAGTAGTATCCAGCTCTTAACTCTCTTTGATTGGTGTGTCATGGATCTTCCAACCCTTCCTGAGGATTTCATCCTTAACCTTCCGCAGGTAATTAAGATGGCTGTTCGGAATGTGTTGGTGACTGGCTGCTCCTCCGGCATTGGGCTGGCCCTGGCCCTGCGTCTTGCCAGAGATGAGCTGAAGCGATTCCAAGGTGAGGGGCTGCCTGCAGCAAGAAAAGTGTTGGAGGGGGGATGTAGCTCATTAGAAGAAGCAGAGCTGTGATCCAATTCTTCATTTCTGAGTCTACTACTACATTTAGTCCTTACCAGGCTTTGTACCCAGAGGAGTTTTCCACTTTCTGAGATAAGGTTTAGGAGCCCCAGAGGCAACTGCAGTTTAAACACGCCAAACTTTGGCACTGGTATAACCATTGTTAGAGCTCTAATTAATGGGGGAGGGGTACTTTGTGATCTGACAGTGGGTCAGCAATATTGGCTCTGCCTACTGACTCACTTCCACATGTGCCCCAAGGTCTCTGACCCTCACCACCCCATTGAGAACAATACTATAGCTTTGGCAGAGCCTTCCCTTTCCAGAACACCTCAGTTGTTTGCTTCCAGGCACAGACAAGCACTTCTTAGCAACTCACAGCCCTTTGAAGAGCGGCCAGCCACATGCCTGATGGCCTGCAGCAAGTAAGGATCTTTTCCAGGTAACTAGCCTGGGAAGCTGTGCAAGATACAATTTCTTTCTTTCTTTCTTTCTTTCTTTCTTTCTTTCTTTCTTTCTTTCTTTCTTTCTTTCTTTCTTTCTTTCTTTCTTCCTTGCTTCCTTGCTTCCTTGCTTCCTTGCTTCCTTGCTTCCTTGCTTTCTTTCTTTCTTTCTTTCTTTCTTTCTTTCTTTCTTTCTTTCTTTTTGTGGGCCGCGAGTGATTAAAACAGATACATGCATGTAGGTGGTCTAGTAAAGTAAAACTTAATTGCAAAGCTGGATTAAAGAACCTTTGCCTGTAAAGGAGAAAGTTCTAGCCTGGTATCCTCCCTGACAAGTTAGTTTCCGATATGAAGTGAGGCTCTGTGCTTGTGCATGTGTGCAGGCTTCCTTTTCTGTTTTTTTGTTTGTGGAGGAGCATTTAAGCATTCAATCCCCCACCTGCAAACTGAAGGGGAACATGCACCTCAGTGCCATTAACCACATGGGTGTGTCCAGCCCTTTGACCTTGAATCCTACAGTTGATGTTTAGTATCTTGAACCTCTTTGCTTTTGAGTGTTGGTAGCCTTCTTTCCCAGCAGAAGAGTGTCTCGGAGTACTTACTCCAGTTGGCAAGTGCCACCTGCCCAGCTCTGCAGCCTTCAGTATTTCTGAAGAGGGACCCCTGGTCCCAGACAGACCTTCTATAGCTTGAGATCAGTGCGGTCATGTCACTGGTGACTTTTGCCCTCCCGCTCTCCCTCCCCATCTCTTTAGTTATTGCCACCATGAGGAATTTGGAGAAGAGTCAAGCACTAGAAAAGCAAGCAGGGCCTGTGCTGGAGAAGACTCTTGAAATCAAGCAGCTGGACGTGACCAGTGAGGAGTCAATTCGGTGCTGCGTGGACAGCATTCCCCAGCGCAGGGTGGATGTGCTCGGTAGGAAAACACTTAATTATTTATTTTATTTATTAAATTTATATCCCGCCCTTCCTCCCAGAAGGAGCCCAGGGTGGCAAACAAAAACAGTTTAAAAAAAAGCACATTTTAAAAACAAAAGATATTAAAACAAAACATCTTTAAAACATTTTACAACGATAAAAAATAACACCTTTAAAAACATCTTAAAAAGCAATTCCAGCACAGATGCAGACTGGGATAAGGTTTCTACTTATAACGCTTGTTGAAAGAGGAAGGTCTTCAGTAGGCACTGAAAAGACAACAGACGTAGTGCCTGTCTAATATTTAAGGAGAGGGAATTCCAAAGTGTTGATGCTACTTCCACTAGAGCCTCAATATGGTTTCTAGAACTCAAACTTTCTTTTGAAAGAATTCAATCCTTAGAGCTATATTGGGTACACCTAAATGTGTTCCCATTGCTGCCCTTACTTTGGAAGCCAGTCTTAGTTCATTAAGTAGCTTGGAAAGCTTATTCATTATTAGCTCCACTTTTGCTCCTTTTTCTCCTTCAGGCTTCTGGCACATCAGGTGCTGGCTAACTCCCTCAGTCTTTGTGGAAAAGTGAGTTAATGGAGAAAAATTGTGCTGTCACTGGAAGTACTGCAAGCTAAATCTTTGAGTAAACAGAGAATAAAAGATATTGGTATGTGAGAACGACGTGCATTAGCTAGTGGACCATGTATGCCATGCAGAGCTTGGAAGATGACTTTTAAAAAGTAATAAATTACAGTTACATGGCTCCAAAAAGTAGTATTTGCCGTTACAATTGCTCTGAAAATAACTGATTACTACTTTTTCTCAAAAGTAATCACTACAGTTACATGTCAGTTACTTTTTTTAAAAAAGTCCACAAGGTGCTGGCCTTGGCTGCTGCACATCTAAGTAGTCTAAAACAACATCAAAAATAAACACACACATACAGAGGTAGTAGAATAATTCTTTTTATCCATAAGATAGCAATGGTGGTCTCTCCACTGGTAAGGGTGGTGGGGAGGGAGGCTGAGGCTACTACTCAGATCTTTGCATGTCAAACCAAGTGCAACCCCCCCACTCAGCCAGCCAGCATAATCTCTCTCACTTAACCACCTCCCAGACCCTGCCCTGCCACCAACTAAGGGACACTCACTCAAGTAAACATTTTCCCCTGAGATGCAAAAAAGTTAAAATACTGCAAATGCAGCACAGTAGCCAGAGAGGGTGGTGGAGGCCACTTTGTGTGCCAAGTGCAAACACACACACACACACACACACACGATGTCATCTTTCACCTCCACAGTTCTTTATCTCCATTCTGCTACTGCCTCCTTCTCCTCCTTTATCCATGTTCTTGCCCTCTGGCTCCTTTTCCCTTCCCCTCCATTCTTCAGCACCACCATCCATTTTTTAAAACAATTGTTTTCTCCACTCCACCCCGTCTCACTCTCCACCTCCTCCCTTGTCGCCTCCTACCCACCCACAGACCATGATGATAATGAAAGTTAAAGAGGAAAGCACAAAAGCAGGACTACAGCTGAACGTCAAGAAGACTAAAATAATGACAACAAAAGATTTATGTAACTTTAAAGTTGACAATGAGGACTTTGAACTTGTCAAGGATTACCAATACCTCGGCACAGTCATTAACCAAAATGGAGACAATAGTCAAGAAATTAGAAGGCTAGGACTGGCGAGGGCAGCTATGAGAGAACTAGAAAAGGTCCTCAAATGCAAAGATTTATCACTGAACACTAAAGTCAGGATCATTCAGACCATGGTATTCCCGATCTCTGTGAATGAATGAGAAAGTTGGACAGTGAAAAAAGGGGATAAGAGAAAAATCAACTCATTTGAAATGTGGTGTTGGAGGAGAACTTTGCGGATAACATGGACTGCAAAAAAGACAAATAATTGGGTGTCAGAACAAATTAAACCAGAACTGTCACTAGAAGCTAAAATGATGAAACTGAGGTTATCATACTTTGGACACATCATGAGAAGACATGATTCATTAGAAAAGACAATAATGCTGGGAAAAACAGAAGGGAGTAGAAAAAGAGGAAGGCCAAACTTAGTTTTTACCTCGGGAACCAACTTTACACTAGTCAAGGTAACAGACGAAGTACTGAGTATTTAAATGGTAGCAGGCTTTGATTGCATCTTCATTGGCTCCCTCTATATATAGCAAAATTAGTTCTGAGCATCCACCACAAGCTGTTCCTCTTATTCATTGGGAGAAAGTTGGTTTGCAAAAGCATTCAAATGTTCATCGAGATCGACTCTGATGTTGAAAGTGGCACCGTAAGATGCTTTGGCAAACACAGAATCATGTTAGAATGTCAACTGGTATCAGCAATTGACAAAGACAGATCGAGCTGGAAAGCCTTTTGCAAGCAAGCAGTGTTTTAAAAAGCTATAACAATGTGGATGCTTTTGGAGTCTTAAAGAACATTTTAAATGCCTTTCCTGCATTTTGTCTTCTGAGTCTATTTATTATTTTCTGTTATAAATTTGCTTGGAGGTGTCTTTTCCTTCTTCACTGAGTATTATGAAAGGACACTTGCAAATAATTTAGGGGAAATTTAGGGGGAAATTTAATTTTCATTACCCTGATCTCTCCACCTGAGTCCTGAGCATCTTACAATACAAGTTATAATTCAGCATTAAATAATATATATACACAGATGTTATGATCTAAAAATTAAAGTACCAACTAAAACATCAAATCCCTCCAAAACAACATCTGTACATGAGTCAATTATGGTGCTAGTGAAATACCAGCAAGATCAAATTATGACTACTGGAGATGGACTAATTCTAGGGTAGGGTCACTACAGAAAAGATTCTGCAGTGGGTGCCCCTTTGACCTAACAAAAGGGGCTGGAGGCCCATCTTTTCACTAGTTCCATTGCTATTTAGGGGAGACATTTGCAAGAGATGATTCTTGGTGCGTGCATACCCTTCAGGATTTTGCAGGTAGAAATAGGGATGCACTTGCAACATATATCTGCTCATACCTGTTCTCAGAGGCAACAAGCCCAACTGCACACTGCTCATGTGGCGCATGAGGCATTCTATTTCAGAGCCCTCGCCAGGAGGAGATGGAGGAATCATTATCTAAAGAATGGTCAGGATCAGGGACTCACTCACATGCCAAGAATGATCAGGCAGCCAGTTTTGACTCCATAAACCAGGGGTAGCTAACGTGCCTTCCAGATTTTGCTGGACAACAGGGCCCATCATCCCTGTGCATTGACCACATTGGCTGGGGGTGATGGGAGCTATAATCAAACAACATCTGGAGGAAACTACATTGGCTTCCTTGCCATAAACATTCAGTTGCTTTTTGGAAGCTGTTGGGTCAACAGATTCATGGACCAGCTCTTTTCTCCTGCTGCCTCCTGAACAACTCATCTGATGCTTAGCTCTCAGCCCTCTGACTCTCTGATGCTGCTGGTCAGTATCTACCTGCCAGTTTTTCACAAAACCTTTACTAGCTC
Source organism: Rhineura floridana (assembly GCF_030035675.1). Classification (NCBI taxonomy): domain Eukaryota; kingdom Metazoa; phylum Chordata; class Lepidosauria; order Squamata; family Rhineuridae; genus Rhineura; species Rhineura floridana. Next base: position 158,246,306 of record NC_084480.1, read on the forward strand.
AGCTAGACCGCTCCCTTATCAGAAGACCAAAAATCTAGCATCACGTGTCAGGCTCCAACTTAGGTCACCCTAGTTTATGTCCACGTGAGAATCATAGCCACATTGGATCTACAGTCTCCATAGTAATCAAGCAACCACAGACATCCTTTTTCTTCATAATACAAACTCTTCATTTACCAGTAAGAACAGTCAGATAATGGACTGCATGCCTTTTTCATTATTGAATCTTAACGATTCTGGTCTCAGTCACTTTTTTTTAGTATTTTTATAATGATCTCTTGATGCCATTCTTAAAAAAAAAAATCTCTACTGCGTCTCCAAGCTGCCTTTCCAGGTGGGTTTTCCCAAGCTCCCATAGCTCTCATTTGAATCAGGTTTTTACAGTTACATCTGTGCAAACATGGAAAACAAATACAACATAATGGCAATGAAATGGAGTAAGTTAAGCATACCTCTCCACCTGCCAAAGCCCAGATGTGGGGAATAATATGGCACGGAATCCTCAAATACAAAACATGCAACAATACGTGTGTTCCAGAAAGCTTCCAAAGGAGGTTGTTTTCAGTTCTGTTCAAGTTCCCAACGATTTGTTTCATGGTTTGTGCTATTTTGTTGTTGCAAGCAGTTGCTTTATTCAATGTTGACAGGTGGGTGGAGGAGCCAGCGACAGGCGGGGGGGGGAGCCAACGTCCAAATTAGGAAAAGGAGGTGAATACAGATGGTGAATTTTGAACTCATCCTTTGCTCTAAGGACCAGTTCAGGCTGAGTTCTCATGTGTATATCGCAATTCTCACTCCATCAGAGATCAAACACCAGTTTCCATATTGTCTTACACACAGTACTGTTCCAATTAAGGCAGTACACACATTTAACTGCAAGTCATCAGACTGCTTCACACAGTAGTCACAGTTATTAAGAGATGACTCTGCATTAAAGCTCTGTGTATAAAGACCTGTGATGGCTGTTTCACACAACCAGCGACAGGCTGTGGGGGGAGCCAGCGACAGGCTGGGGGGGGGGAGCCAGCGACAGGCTGGGGGGGGGGAGCCAGCGACAGGCTGGGGGGGGGAGCCAGCGACAGGCTGGGGGGGGGAGCCAGCGACAGGCTGGGGGGGAGCCAGCGACAGGCTGGGGGGGGGAGCCAGCGACAGGCTGGGGGGGGAGCCAGCGACAGGCAGGGTCAGGGAGGGGGGGAGCCAGCGACAGGCCGGGTCAGGGAGGGGGGGAGCCAGCGACAGGCAGGGTCAGGGAGGGGGGGAGCCAGCGACAGGCGGGGGGAGCCAGCGACAAGCAGGAGGGGGGAGGAGGTGGCAGGCGGGAAGGGGGCAGCAGGATGAGCAGTGGGGGCACACACACACCATCGTCACTCACCTCAGCTCTTCACCTCCATTCAGCTTCTGCTTCTGCCTCGCCCTCCGGTGCGGTCTGGCTCTCCACTTCCTCCCTCGTGCCTCCTAACACAGAGCATGAGGGAAGAGCAACACTGCGCAGAAGCCCAGTATGAGGCACATGTCTTTTGTCTACCAACCACAGGAGCAGACTTCCCCTGTCCCCCCCCCCGGTAACTTCCAGATGTAACACGGGAAACGTTATAGTTACAGCTGAAAAGTAATAAAATTACCACTCGTTCTGTTACAAGCAAAATGTAACGAAGTTACCCACTCGTTACGCAAAAAAGTAGTGAATTAGAAACTCTGATGCCATGGTGTTTGGGCCTGTCTTGGTCTGCTTTCAATAAGTGTATGCCTTATTTAAGTGTTTGGTCAATACCTAAACAACAGTGGGCCCATTTTAATGTTTTGGTTTCAAAGATCTAAAATGTCAGATTTCTCCGCATTTGCTTCCAAGATAAAGATAATTACTCTTTGAGGTGGAAAAGACTTCCCATGTGTTCTTTTCTATCAGGGGATCAGAGAATGCATAATATATCTTCTTTATGAGACTGTTGCTCAGTTGAATTCTTGAGACTCTTCTTGAGGGGAGCCAATGCATTTATTTCTGAGCAGAAACCTGATTGTCTCTTGGACCTGCTATGATTGCTAGTTCTTAGCTTGTCCTTTTTACAGTTGATTTGCTTGAGGCTGTGATCTTGTGTTTTATATTTTGTGTTTTCTCTTACTGATCAATGGTTTGTAATAAAAGCCCGCGTAACTGATTACAGCTCCAGAAAACTGCCTCAGTGTTTGGTTTTTCTCACAAGACCTGTTACACTATACCATTGAGTTTATCCTTCTGCACACATTGGCCTGTGTATCCCTGGGAGCAGCCAGCCCTGGCTACATTGTCACCCTCACTTTGGATTGGACTTGGATCCAAGTAGCCCAGTGTTTCATTTTGTTCACTCTGGATTAAGCCACTGGGGCGTATCTGGGCAATAGAGAAGAGGCCAATTCTCGCAACTTGGTTGGCAAGCAGACTGTGGGGCTTAAACAATCCAGGTTGCCCTTTTCCTCACACAAAAGCACTCATATGATCACTCCATGAAACTTGCAGATTGTGAAGCTCCACCTCATTGTGAAAGCCTTCACAAGCAGGTTGGATGAGGATGTGGCAAACTGATCTGTGCTCATGGTGAAGCAGGCAAAGGGATACTGGAGCATAAACCCTGGAGCCTGACATTGCAACATGGCAAGATGGTCATATGAACTGACTCTTAGCTGTAGGTGGGGCACAACAGGAGCTCTGCAGCTGAATGTGCTGCTATCGTTCTGCAGTTTACAGAGGGTGTCCACACTGGCCCTTCATAGAGGGCAGTTTCACCTTTACTACTAATTGCTAGAGTATCCAGTTGTTTGTAAAAGCCACATGTTTGTAGAAGGTAAATTGTAGAATGGACACCATCCTCTCATTCTCTCAGTGACACTCCCAGAAGGGATATTTGAGAAGCAGCACTTTGCCCTCCTCTCTGTTGCTAACTGAGTGCTTCCCTTTGCAGTGAATAGTGCTGGATTGGGCATGATTGGACCAGTAGAAAGCCAGAGTATTGCCTCAGCACAGCGACTCTTTGATACCAATTTCTTTGGCTTGGTGCGCCTTATCCAGGAAGTCTTCCCTGACATGAAGCGGCAGAAGCAGGGACATGTTGTTGTGATGAGCAGCGTCCTGGGCTTGCAAGGTGAGGCCCATCCAGGAGATGGGAAGGGCTCTGTGAGGGAGTATTTGGGTAGCAAACATTGATTAGCCAATAGCATGATAATGAGGAAGACACATGGCAGCAGTAGATTCTTTCCTCTTCTTGTAACTGGAAGATCGTCTAAATAGAGGCTGTTCATGTCTCCCATTCAGGACATATGATACTGCTTTGTACTGAGCCAGACCATTGGTCCATCTTGTCTACACTGACTGGCAGTGGGTCTCTAGGTTTCAGATCAGGATCCTTCCCAGCCCTACCTAGAGATGCTGGGATTTGAACCTGAGACCCTTCTTCCTGCAAAGCAGGTGCCCTACCACTGAGTTACACTCCTTCTTTGCTACAGGACAAAGGGGTGAAGGCACATTCTGCAAATGAAACCTAGCCATCCACAGCAGGAAAAACAAACCACAAAGTAGGGAAAGGGGACCCAAGATCACATTCATGGGGAGGAGCATCCTTCCTGAGTCCAAGGAGGCATCAACAAAGAAATCTAACACATTCTTCATAAATTTATCCAACAACATATTTAACCCAGTTAGACCCTTCCCACTGATACTACTCCCAAATAGGATAACTCTCATTGTAAAATAACATAAAACAAAACATCTTTATATTTCTGATCTAGGTTTGTTAACACTCTGTGGCTGGCACCTGTTGGCTCTTTTTTGAACCCTAAAAGCTCTTCCTTCTTTCCTGTATTGTTCTCTCTGATTGCATAGTGGAATGTTTTGCAAAGTGATGTCTCCCCTTTTCTTTATTGGCTGAATAGACTTAAGTTCTTTTTAATTGCTGCTCATAAAATAAATTGCCCATTCCTATGATTTTACTTAATCAGTCTAATGAATGAGTGCCTTTATGCTAGCAAGATTATTCTTCCGTTTGGAATTCCCTTACTCTGACTAGGGTTGCCACCTTTTTTACTGGCCCTTATCTGGTGCTTTTAACAGCAACCTGGAATACAAAAAACAAGCAAATGAAGCTTCCCCCTCACTGTGTCCATGCCAAGAAAAGCTTTCCCTACTTCTGTGTGTTGACCCTGCTGTTAAAAGCACAGGAGCAGGAGTAGTAAAAAAAGCTCTACTTCTGATTGGCAAGTGATTCCTTTTGGTTGTGGAGTTTCTTATGTTTTTATTTGTTCTGGAGCAGGGATGGGGAACCTGTGGCCCTCCAGTTGTTGTTCAGCTCCCAATTGCATCAGTCCCACACAGCATGGGCAATGGTCAGGGATGATGGGAATTGCAGTCCAACAACATCTGGAGGGCCATAGGTTCTCCATCCCAACTCAAGAGTAAGAGGACATATATAGGAGCAATCTTTCTCTAACATACAATTCCTTACAGGTCTCCTTTTCAATGACATCTACTCAGCCTCCAAATTTGCTGTGGAAGGTTTCTGTGAGAGCCTGGCCCTGCAGGCCCTGAAATTTGGGATCAAGTGAGTATTGGGGGATTGTGATATGTCATGGCTGGGATTCCCCTACCACTAAGAGGGACTTGAAGCCGCTGGAGTGCTAGGCTATTGAGAGCCAGATTAGTCTAGTGTGGTAGAAAAATGCTTTCCCTTGAATCAGTCTGTAATAATTAGTTAGATAACTCCCAGTCCTTTTCTTTCAACATTCTGATAGTTTGTTCTCTGTTTCCTGGACTGTATAAACGTTTACTAATGTTCCAACAAAGCTTTGGTTTTTTGGTTTGTTTCTGTGTTGTTTTACGACCTTAGTGTTTCTTATGATAATTTACCATATATATTAATATTCTCTGTCATGTACTTTTCCAAGCCTCTAGTCCAGTTGTGGCTACTAATATTTGAGCTGAAATTAACATGTTCTCTATCATTTTTTGGCATTGTTGTTTTTAATCCATTTTTCAGTCCTGTTTGATTCCCAAAGCAAGTTTGGATTCCCACTTAAAATATTTTAACAATACACAGAAAGACAGACAAAATGAAATCAACAGTCGGCATTAAAACTATCAATAAACAACTAGTCATTTAAACCTATCTGAAAAGGAAGTCCACATAAAGGGTTCAAGGCTCCTAAATCTGACCCATAGTGACTGGAAGCTGAAAGCCTTTTTAAGCAGTGTCCCACCAGCCTTGCAGAGGGCAGCAGGAGAGGGCTAGTGCCTTCATGTTCTGCTTGTGGACTTCCCAAGGCCATCTGGTTGGAAACTGTGGAAAACAGGATGCTGGGCTGGAAAAGACTACAGCATCTGATCCAATAGCTCTTAAATTCTTCAAAGGCATTAGCTTGTAAAGGAGAAATTTTAACAACCTAGGTTATAGATGCTAGGGAGCATGGAGCGTTATTTAAACACTGGGGACTCCTGGTCAGTGGGTTAAAAAAAATAGGTGCTTTACTGCACAGTCATATAAGTGTTTGCTTGGAAGGAAATCCCACTCAGATCAATGGGTCTTATTCCCATGTAAACAAGTATAGGATTGCAGCCTCTGGGAACAATCCAGACTGCAACAGGCAAAGAGGCTTCATACAAAGCCCTGTTTCTTGATCTCCTGTCCTTGGATCAGGAGGTCTGTTCCTTTACACAGGCCCTCCCTTTCACTCAGATACAAGTTATTCAAGCTCTGAAGGGAACTAGGATCAGCAAATTTGCACCATTCTCTTCAGCAGAGAGATGAGTTATATAACAAATAACAGTATTATCTATACTGGGAATTCATGGGGGAGGGAAGTAATACAAGATGGATCACAGCGCAAATTGTTTTTTTTTAAAAGGGGGAACTGCTGCTTATTATGACACTTAATCAAAAGGGAAATTTTTATCGAGATAATTTCATTGTTACTTAGGAACAAATGGAGGTCTGTAATGAAATGTCGTAATGTATCGCTAGCCCCTAACAGGAGTGCTGCTTATCTGGGCTCTAAGTCTTATACAGGCCTCTGGGAGGAGGAGGGCAAACAACATTTCAGGAGGACACCTTTTTTTACTGTCTTTGCCCAGAAATAGCTTCCTGCTGCGTTATATAATGCTGAAGGGCTCAGCTTCAGGACTGGATGTCAGCTTTCAACCTGAGTACTTCATTGCTAAATATTTGGTGGAGAGGCTTCTGGTCAGCTGGAAAGGAAAAAGTATATTTTCTTCCTTTCTGTGCCCTTCCTGAAATCTCTCCATGCAATGCAAGAAGGAGGAATTTTAAATGTTTTCCTTTTATTTTTTAAATTGTACAGCCCACCTTTCCATATATAATGCCCAAGGCACCTAACAATAGAGTGCATAGTGAAAAAGTAACCAGTCAGTGTAAGAATAAACATAATAAGCCCGAACACAATAAACCAGAGCTTGGAAGATTACTTTTAAAAAGTAATAAGTTACAGTTACATGGCCCAAAAAGTAGTAATTACCGTTACAATCACAATTGCTCTGAAAGTAACTGATTACTTTACATTTCCTCCAAAGTAATCAGCACAATTACATTTCAGTTACTTTAAAAAAAAAAGCCTACAAGGTGCTGGCCTTGGCTGCTGCACCTCTAAGTAGCCTAAAACAACATTACAAATAAACACACACATACAGAGGTAGTAGAATAATTCTGTTTATCCGTAAGTTAGCAGTGGTAGCCTCTCCGCTGGTAAGGGTGGTGGGGAGGGAGGCTGAGGCCACTACTCAGATCTTTGCACATCAAACCAAGTGCAGCCCCCTCCCCCTCAGCCAGCCAGCATAATCTCTTTCACTTAACCACCTCCCAGACCCTGCCCTGCCACCAACTAAGGGACACACAGTCAAGCGAACATTTTCCCCTGAGATGCAAAAAAGTTAAAGTACTGCAAATGCAGCACAGTAGCCAGAGAGGGTGGTGGAGGCCACTTTGTGTGCCAAGTGCAAACACAGTATTCACACACACACGTTGCCATCTTTCACTTCCACAGTTCTTTATCTCCATTCTGCTGCTGCCTCCTTCTCCTCCTTTATCCATGTTCTTGACCTCCGGGTCCTCTTTCCCTCCACTCCATTCTTCACCACCAGTATCTGTTTTTTTAAATAATTGTTTTCTCCACTCCACCCCGTCTAACTCTCCGCCTCCTCCCTCGTCGCCTCCTTCCCATCCACAGAGCATGAGGAAAGAGTGACACAGAAGCCCAGTTTGAGGCACATGATTTTCATCCACAAATCAGAGGAGCAGAAGACTTCCCCTGCTCCCCCCCAAGTAATACCCAAAAGTAATTCTGGAAACGTTACAATTACTCCACAAAAGTAGTAAAATTACTCCTAGTTCTATTACAATCAAAATGTAAAGGAATTACCCACTCGTTAATCAAAAAAGTAATGAATTACAAGTAATTTGTTACTTGTAGCTAGTTACTTCCAAGCTCTGTAATAAACTGCTTAGAGTTTTGTGATTAAGTGGTCTACATATCTTTCCAAACAAACAAATAAATAGAAGATAGTAAACTCAGTATAATCAAATAAGAAAAGATGAAATAGCAGGAGCAGCCAGTTAAAAACATATTCGCTAACAGGCAAAAAACCTTGCAGTTTAAGGACGTACCTACAGCCCACAGATATTTCTATCAAACTTTAAAAAGCAGAGAAATTGGGTAGCTATAGTGAATGCACCAGGGGAGCAGGAGACCTGACCTCCTCTCTGAGATATTGTACTGCCATACAAATTTGTAAAAATGCAAACACAATTTGGGTTGGTGTTTCACAGTCCAATCCACTTGCTGTGTAGCTTGGAAGAATTTGGTAACATGTGCCTCTGAGCATATGGTGAGTGGTGGCAACACCTGCCATCTCCAAAGATGGAGAATCACATTTTTGTATGTTTGTTGGTGTTCTTCTTACTTTGCTTCGTTCCTGTGTTACTATTGTTTCTACAGAGAATCTAACCTAGAAAATTATATTTGTCATTATTCATCCTAGAAATCTGTGTCAAATTTACTTTTATTAATTTCAAAGCCTTTTCAGTATCATATGATGGTGAAGACAACATTTTGTGTTTCAAACTGGAGGTTATGCTATTGCTATTTCGGGGGCATTAACAGTTGAATCTGAAACTGCAGTTTGATGTAAAATCAGACTGATTACAATATGTTGCTACTTAAGCAATGACTCTAGGTGTTGGAAAAAACAAACTTGGCCTGCCCAAGGTGCATGTGTTCCAACCTGCTATGCTTAAACCACTCCACTTAAGGAAAGGTGGGCATGGTCAATTAAAAACATAGAGCACACCTAGAAATTTGCTAGACCTCCCACTGTTTTATCTTCTGCAAACTGAGACACTCCTCATGTCCATTGGAAACTGTTCTGCAGAATAGTCAGTGCCATTATTTCACAATTGTTTTGGAGTTTTCTTAGTGTTGCAAAGTGTTGCTGTACTTCACATATTCACAGAAACAGAATCAAAAGAAAATGATTTACTATAGGAAACTTCACTAAAATTGTAAAGTAAATCACACATATTTTAAATTGACTATCTGAACTCTTATCAACTGTTTTAATATTGTTGCTTTCTCCCTGCTAAAATTGTTGCTTCCTCCCTGATAGATCAGCACAGCACATATCTTGTTTCTGTCTTTTGGGCTGATTGCAGGTATTGTCACCACTCACCATATGCTCAGAGGCACATGTTACCAAATTCTTCCAAGCTACACAGGAAGTGGATTGGACTGAAACACCAACCCAAATTGTCTTTGCTTTTTGACAAATTTGTAGGGCAGTACAAGATGAAGGTCAGAGTATGGGGCAAGGTCAGTAATAGGATTACAGGCACTCTGTGAACGTGGTTGAATTTTAATTAATTTCAACAAATTATGAGAATGACAGAAAAAAGTCCAACAGGTGTCTGGATTTTCTCTCTCTCTTTTTACGCTTTGAACTCTGGATTGCCTCTGTTTTTTGTATTGCCATGAAAATTGAGAGGATTGTTAAGCAAGCATTTCTGAGTTCAGGATTATAAATTTTGTAGGGGTTTGTTTTGAAATGAGCTTATGGGAAGCATCCAAATGGCATGGGGGGGTATTTTCAATTTAACATTGCAGAATGCGAAAAATCCATGCTGGTTATAACTACAGCCACTCTTGTGGCGGTATAATTAAGATTTAAAGTACAATACAGTAAACCCAAACAAATCACTTCAGCAGGCCAAATGCCTTTTACATAAAACTTTTTTTACTTGTTATCTGCTAGCAGAAGGCTATCAATGAGGAGGCTATACTGGCCTCAATTGGTAAGAGGTTTCGAAGCCAGGGCACAACACCCGCCAAGAACGCTCTTTGTTGAATTCCATCAAAAATAATCCTCAAAGCACAAGACCCATCAGATTTAACCTCCCACAGGGATGCTATAAGGTGTTAGAAACTCAAGCAGGCCAATTCTTTTTCGTACCCTCTGCCCTTGTTTCATTCTCCTTACTCCACCTTATCCCGGCATATGAACACCATCAACATCCTGTAGGTCATGGAAGCCTACAGGCCATTTTCTTCCCCACCTCCCTTTTCTTTATTTTAATTTACCAGCTAATATACTACTGCATAGCTGGACAGCTGCCCAAGTAGACTGAAACCTCACCTTATTTTTGGGTGTCCCAGTGTCACTTCAGAACTGATATGCACAGGACCACCCAAGTTCAGTATTAATGTGGATGATGATGGATGAAATTTCCTTTCACGTTTAAGTGCTTAAGAGACTTTGAGGTTCAAAGAAGGCATGAGAGACACATACTAATTAAATTCCTCACATTCCTCATGGGGAGTGTTTTTTAGTCTTGAGTTCTTTTTACCTGTGCCTGGTCTATTTTCTCTGGTTTTTAACTCTCTGTTTTATTAATTGGTATAGCATTGTATTTTTTATTTATGATTGTGGGCTGAAGAGAAGGGTATAAATGTATTCCTTTATTTATAATAAGTGTGCAGAAGCATTAATACCTATGCTATTAAATCTGCCTATTCTAGTCATTGTTGGTAGCGAATTGGTGGAGGGAATGCTTGAAAGAGTTAAAATTGTTTGGTATTTTAAAAAATATAAAATGAAATAGGAAATGGTTTTGTGTTCCTATTTCTTAGCAGAGATACAAATACAAGCAGTAGAGTGAGAATATAAACCAGTCCACACTTTTCCCACAGACATACTAGTTAGTCAAATAACTCACACACAGAGTCTTCTTAGGTAAAAAGATAAAGAATATTTACTCACGACCTTTCATATGTTCAGGAAACATAGGCTCTAGCTTAGATGAAAGAAAAAGTAGAAGTCTTAGTCCATTTTAGTCTTTGGTAGTGATGCTCTCAGGAGAACATCTGCCATGTGGCCTCTCCCAGTGGTAAAAAGCTCCGTAATGGAGATTATGCAGGAATCCCCAGGACAAAGGAGGAGGAAGTCAGGTAACTAATCCCACCTATTAGGAAGTTACATCATGGTAAACAGGTACATGGGATATTTCCCAAATATCCCTTAAAGGGAACATCTCCTTTTTTACAAGGGAGCATGCAAGCTTGCCTATTGCAACAAAAATTAAGGGACTACTGCTGAACCAAAATAATCATACAGTACCTTCATGGTGTGTTTTCTCTCAGGTGAATTTGGCATTCTCGGTCAGCGAAGGAGTGGAGCAGACAGGAATGGGTTAACTCTCCTGGAGGCAGGGTCAGCACTATAACACAAAAGTTTAACTGGTGGCCAGATGGAAGGGGAGGAACCTTCTCCCATTCTCCAGTTTTTGACTCTGCCTTCAGTAAGAAACAGAGTCAGCCTTTTCCTCCTGGGTCCCCATAAGGGATTCAGGAACAGTTTTAGCTATTTTTCTGCTCAGAGTTTATCATCATCAACTGCAGTCGAAGCAACAGACTCCTGCTTCTCTTCTTTCACTTCCTGCCCTCACTGAATAGCCAGATTGGAGGGAGGAAGAGAGGAATTTTTCTTTCTGAAGAGGCGCTGGAAGTGCCTGGAAGCGGTGGAGGCCGGGATCTGTCTCGCGCCTCTCCCTGCTGTCCCTTATCGAACGCTCTTTCACAGTCCCAAGGAGAGGGAAGCTTTCAGGAGTGTTTTAAGAACTTGGAGGAGCAGAGATTGGTCTTTTGGTATCCAAAGCGATTTGTTGATTCAAAAAAACCCCTGGGGCAATGGGCCTCCGCTAAGCGTGGTTGGCCTCCTTGTCGCATTGTTCTCAGGTAAAGCCTCTAAGCTTTCTTTTTCTAATGGGGGGGGGGCAGCTCCAGCCCGGGCCTTTTTCTCTCTTTAGCTGGGATTTTTAACTGTGCCTGGGGGAGACAGCCCTTCTCGTGCCTCTGCGGAGGAAGATGAGACCCTGAGTGGGGGGGAATCTACATCTCAATTAGGCAATCCATTAGTCACTCTAGCCTCAGCGGCGGGAAGCATGCTAGACTCCCCACCTGAAATAGTTTTGTTTCCTCAGCTCCCTTCTACTCAGCCAGGGGGAGGGGAAGATGCACACATGGCTCCTGCAGGAAAAAAGCATGCCAAATCTCACCATCTAGATAAGCCCTCTACCTCTTTGGCCGTGTTGGCCTGGTTTAACAAGGCCATGATGAAGGAGGCAGGGGCTTCCTTAGGCAAGCATTGAGCCCGTGCACATAGGAAAAAAGGCTCCAAGCACTCCAGGGCACACTGCCATGATTTCTTCTCATTTTCCTCCTCTTCCTCCTCCTCCTGGGAGGCCAGCCCAGTTAGGGAAAGGGGGAAGAGTAAAAGCAGGGGCTCCTTACAGAAGCCTCAGCAACACAAAGATAAACTCAAAAGATGCTCCATCTCTGGGTTCCCACCTGACCGCCTTTCCCTTAGCCCAAGCTCCTGGGGGGAGGACACTCCCCCATCATCTGCTGCATCAGATTCAGAAAAGGAAGAAGGGGAACTCTCAGGGGAGGATTCCCCTATGCCACCCCCAGTGCATAAGAGGCTGTATTCTCCTGACTCCTATCCTATTTTGATTTCTAAGGCTATGGCCTGCCTTCAATTAGAACCCCCTCAGGAAACTCCTCAGGAGAGGGAACTAGACGAAGGGGAACAGGGATCTTCAAATGTCTTCCCCAGGTCGGGATCAGAAGATGGTCATTCCCTTTCCGAAGTTCTTCAAGGACATTGTTAAGGAAGAATGGGATCATCCAGCCAAATCCAAAACTCCACATGCTCTGTCCAAAAAAACTATATGCTCTTCCTGCCATGACCATGGCAACCCTTCAGGTCCCGGCCATTGACAAGCCTGTGTCTGCTCTCAGAGCCAAGACAGCTAAGACAGAAAGAAGGAGTGGATGCTCTTTCAGACCAAAGTGACAGGCACAGTGAGGCTATCTTAAAACGCGCACACGAAGCATCTGCATTGGCCATGAGAGCTTTGGCAGCCACCTCCTTCCTGGCATGGGCTGCAGTAAAGTGGGCTAAAGCGCTACTATCAGAAGTGCCCCCTGATGCCAGACACGTCAGGGAGGGGCTGCACAAATTGGCTAAAACAGCTGAATTCCTAGCAGATTCCTCCTTAGATAGCCTACAGTACTCAGCAAGAGCTCTTGGATATGGAGTGGTAGTAAGACGCAATATATGGCTGAAACAGTGGGAAGTGGACCATCACTCCAAAGCGTCTTGCAGCTCTGCCCTACTTGGGTGGGCAGCTTTTTGGCAAGTTTCTAAAGCGCCACCTGGTGGAGACCAAGGATAAAAAGAAGGCTCTTCCTTCCACTCCCAGGAAGGATGACAAATCCCATAAGAAGGCTTCACATTCCTTTTGTCCCAAGGGCTATCCAACTACCTACAGGACTACACGTCAGTTCTGGGGGTCCTGGAACTCTTTCTGGAATTCCTCCTGCCAGCGCACCCGTTCCACACCCTCCAGTGTGGGGAGGCAACAAACATCATCAAAACCCCAAGCCCAGTGTCAAGCAAAGCCATGCATGACACCAGGATGGCCCAGGTGGGGGGCATACTTAAATTTTTTGCACATGCCTGGGCGGCCTCCACCTCAGACAAATGGATACTGAGCACCATCCAGTCTGGCTACTCCCTAGAGTTTGCCACCATTCTGCAGGACAGATGAGGACAGCTCCTCCATCTCATCAGCCGGAGAAGCGGCAGAGAACCCTGCATGCCATTTCTCACCTCCTTGAGATAGGCGCCATACAACCCATGCCAGAGCATCAGTGGTCCTCAGGAGTCTTCTCTGTGTTCTTTATAGTCTCCAAACGCAATGGCAATTACCACACCATCTTGGATTTAAAATTCCTGAAAATCCCTGCAGACAAAGAAGTTCAAGATGGAGATGCTCAGGTCTATAGTGGAAGCCATTCAACCTGGGGACTTCCTGGGATCTATCGCTCTCACAGAGGCGTACCTGCATGTCCCCATTCTCCAGCAGCACAGATGCTTCCTCCGCTTTGCGCACAGCCACCACCAGTTTCAATACAGGGCCATGCCCTTCGGCCTTGCCTCGGCCCTGCGGGTGTTCACCAAAATAATGGTAGCAGCAGTGGCAAACCTTCGCACTCAGGTAGTCCATGTATACCCTTGCCTGGATGACCTTCTGGTGAGGGCCTCTTCAGCTAAAGTGGTGCAACGGGATCTCGAGACTACCATCCAGTGCCTGGAGAACCACGGCTTCATCATCAACAGGGACAAGAGCTATCTGATACCCACCCAGTGCCTTCAACATCTGGGAGTGGTCATCGACACAGCTCAAAGCAAGCTGTTCCTGTCCACTGATAGCACAGACAAGCTCCTGCGCCAGTTGCACACATGCCTGCAAGGCAGCCAGGCTCCTCTGATGGACCTGGCTCAGCTGCAGGGCTCCAAGATAGCGGCCATAGACTCAGTGTCGTGGGTGCGCTTCCACTTAAGAGCCCTGCAGTGGCTGCTGCTTCCATATCAGGACCAGATCACTTCACGCCAGAATGGCTCATCACCCTCCCGAGGCATGTGCAGGAGTCCCTCCAGTGGTGGGGATGTCTACCTCATCTGAAGAAAGGCCTTTCCCTCAAAGCTCCAACAGTCTCCATAGTCACCACAGACGTGAGCCTATATAGCTGGGGGGCGACCTGTTTCTCCAACATCGCTCAGGGGAAGTGGTCAGTGGGATGGGGAGGGCACCTTTCCGGAAACCCTCTGGCAACCGCCGGTCGCTCACCCTCTGGATAGAGTAGTAAGGCTCCCTTCATCCCTTCTTGACACCGTGTGCTGATTTGTTAACGCTTGTTCTTATTCTAGCCTCTGTTCAAATTTGAAGTTCATGTAGGTGGAATAGCCGGCTGCTCAGTACTCGGTTTTTTACAGCTGTGTTACAAACTGAAAAACGGGAGAAGGTTCCTCCCCTTCCGGCCGGCCACCAGTTAAACTTTTGTGTTATAGTGCTGACCCTGCCTCCAGGAGAGTTAACCCATTCCTGTCTGCTCCATTCTCCGCTGACCAGAAGTACACTTCACGGTAAGTCCAACTTTCCGATCTATGACCTGTTGGTCACTCTTGCTTACCAGATGTCACGTTTTATGCACAGTCCATTCTTCTGGCATTTTAGGGCATTGTTATTGCAAGACTCCGCAGCATAGACTAAAACTAAAACAGTGTACTAAAGCAAAAAAGAAGTGGCTGGCCTGAATGCCAGAGGCCTAGATGCAAGATCCCTGCTGGCAAGCAATTGTGAGAATAGGCTACCTATATGGCCCTTTTCTGCCCAACAGACCTTGAAGTTAAGTAGTGGAAGGCCAGTATTCAAATTACCCACTGTTTGCTTCATTCTGCAGCATCAGCTTAATTGAACCTGGGCCAGTGATAACAGAATTTGAGAGGAAGCTCTATGAAGACGTAGCCAATATGGATCTTTCTGCAGTGGATAAAGAAACACTGGATATGTTCCAGGGCTTCTACATGACTTACTCCAAGGAGGTCTTCACTGCACTGGGGCAATCTCCAGAAGAGGTGGCGGAGGTAGGACGGTAGCTTCTTCTCACCCACCCTTGTTGCTCTGAAGCCCACAGGAAAGCAGCTGGCCAGCCCTACAATGCTTGTTAAGATTGTTGGCTATGGCCATGGCCCATGACTCCTTCTAATAGCACTCAAGATTGTAGCCAAAACTGCTGAGAAATAAAAGGGAGATTCTCCAAGGTTTGCAGAAATACGTTTCTGTAGAGTGACAGAAAAGAGAAACTTGTAAAGTGTTGGAGGAGAAGGGGAGAATGGAATGCCCTGCTTGGAGGGAGTGACTTGACTCCTGAACAGGAGCACTCCTTTTAGGAGGGAGGTTACAGTACAATATTTTGTTGTAGTCCCCACCTGTAAAGGTTTACACAATCGTGAAAGGAGTGGGTGGATTTTGGAGACTTTCAGGGGTGGGCAGAGTTTCTAAATTTTTTCAAGGTGAAGGTTTACTGTAAGAGGCAACAGAGTGTTGCAGCCATTCTTTCTCTTTACTGTCTCCCACTCCACCCCCCAAAATGAAAATTGCTTCCACTTCAATCTGTGGTTCAGAGTAGGCTGGTAGCATTCCTCATTGAGACTGGCCCAATGTGAACAGTGCCATTGTTCATTCCCAGGGAAGTTCTTGGTTTGAAAAAAGATGGCTGCCCCCCCCCCCTGGCCAATGTATCAAGGTAAAAATGAATAAAGAAAGAAACATCTCTTTGATCAGACTCTACTGCAGACAATCCTGCAAGGATGCTGATGTGGGTGGTGATTTCTTGAAACAAGTTTTCAGGAAGCAAGAAATTGGTACCAATGTTTCAGGGATGCAAAGATTGGTACTAATGGAGATAATCAACTACTTTGATTATCTTCTGGGAGACAAACTCTACTAATAGATAAAATCTTGACATGCCTTGCTGACAACTTCCTCTTTCAGAAGGTGGAGCAAGGAGCAAGGGGATTGGCTACCCTTAACTTGACCCAAACCAGCAAGAAAGAGAGGTCAATAAGATTAAAGTAGCAGGAATAATGGGGGAAGGTGACCATGTAATGCTGGAATTCTTGATCTTATAGAAAGCTAAAGGTGAGTGTAGTCAAATTATGTACCTTGGATTCCAGGAAGGCTTATTTCACTAAGAAAAGTATTACATAGGATTCCATGGCTAAATACAAGAATAGGGAAAAGGAGCCTAAAATGGGTGGGGGTTTCTCAAGAAGGAGTTACTAAAGGTGCAATCACAAACAATTGCAAAATTGAGACATCTGACCAAGCCAATGTGGCTGCACAAAAAGCTTAGTGTGAGCTGAAAATAATGAAAGGCAATGGAAGGAGGGACAGGTCACCAAGACAGGCAGCCCAGACTTGTGGATCAGGAAAGCTTAAGCGCAGAACGAGCTAAGGCTCGTGAGGGATGTTGAAGAACAACAAAGGGCTTTTTCATGTATGCATGAAGGAAATAGTAGGCTCTCTGCTCACTAAAGATTGTGACATGCTAATGGGTGACAAAAAGAAGGATCTTCTCCCAAAAAGGGAACTGTGTGCACATTTGCATGTTACTAGTGGAGGGTCAGAAATGGAATTCAAGATTGATGAGAATTTGACTACCTTTAAAGGAGTCCCAAGTCCTTTGGGCCAGCAGCACTGTGTGCTAGGGTACTAAAGGGACTTGCCATACTCTCAGAATCTCTGTCTCACCTTTGAGAAATCCTGCAGAATGGGTGAGGTGCCACAGGACTGGAGATAGGCAAATGTTGTCCCAGTCTTTTTTTAAAAATAAAAAGGAAGAGGAGGATCTGGGAAATTACAGATGGCCACTCTGACTGATTTTGATAGCAGAAAAGATACTATAACAGATGATAAAGGAGTCAGGTTGCAAGCATCTTGATAATAATGCAGTGATTAGTAGAAGCCAGCATGGCTTTGTCAAGAACAAATCCTGCCATACTAACAACCTTAAAATCTTCTTTAAATATCAGGTTACTAGGTCAGTGAATTGTGGGAATCCTGTGGACATAATTTATATTTATTTCAGCCAAGATTTGACTACCTCCTCATTTTGGTTAACAAATTGATTAAATGCAAGTGTTGAAGATACACTCTTTTAAGACCAGTTAAATGCTCCAACGTACAGGGGTTCTATTGAGTAACAGCAAAAAAAGATAAAGCACTTGAGGGAAAGGCTTTCAGGAAGCCAGTCCTCCCTAAAATCACAGTTACATAGCTTTTTAAATTGGTTTATACGTCATGCATACATGATCTAACACCAATACATAATTTACCTATCAATAGCCAACAATGCATCTTATTCCCATATAAGGCACATACACAACCCTTCTGGGTGGTCTTTAGGGCAGGTTTTACCCCATCTTGTGACACCGTAACAGGTGGAAGGTTTCCAAACCTTTCTGAGATTCAAAACCATCCTCCAAAGATGTGAAATTTCTCTGTACCTTTGCTTAATTCTGTAACTTAACCACAAACTTATTTTCCAGCAGCAAAACTCATTTGTCTAAACTTCTTCTTTTAAAGCTTTTATTATTCAAGCAAGCACTTATGCCAAGACCTCACAGCTTATAGATTAATAATTGTTATTAATTATTATTGCTTATAGATAGGATTACTTTAATGAGACCCTTTTATTCTTATAAATCCCCTGGACACAGAAATATGTCCACACAAGCTAGATGAAAATTCCATAAGGTGAATTCACACCTGCTTGGAAAACAGTATTCAAAGAGTTCTAATAATGGTTCCTCATTAATGTTGGGGGGAGGGAGATTTTGAGTGTGGACTGTGTGGCTTTGTCCTGGGCATGGCAATAAGAACATAAGAGCCTGCCGGCTCAGGCCACTGGCCCATTTAGTCCAGCATCCTGTTCTCACAGTGGCCAGACAGATGGCTATGGGTAAGCTCACAAACAGGGCCTAAGTCCAACAGCACTCTCCCCACCTATGATTCCCAGCAACTGGCATTCAAAGGCTTACTACCTCCAGCAGTGGAGGTAGAACATAACTATCATGGCTACTTTTAATATTTTTATCAATTACTTGGGATGGACAAAATTCTTATCGGATTTGCAGGTGACACAAAAGTGGAAGAGATAGCTAACAGAAGTTGGGAATAAAATTCAAAATGACCTTGATAGAATAGAAACTGCTAAAATTAACAAACTATAATTCAACCAAGACAGATGGCAAAGTTCTGTGGTTTGTGTGGGTAGGAGCAATGAGGGGAATCAAATGCACAGTTATAGGATCAGGGGGAATACATGGCTTGGCATTAGTACACATGAAATGATCTTGGGATTGTAGCTGATCGCAAGCTAAATAAGGGTCAGCAGTGTGATGAAACTGCAAAAAAGGCTAATACAATTTTAGGCTGCATTCATTGAACCATAGTTTCCAAGTCATGAGATGCAGTAAAAGGTAAAGGTGTCCCCGCACTTATAGTGCAAGTCGTTTCCGACTCTTAGGGTGACGTCTTGCGATGATTACTAGGCAGACTGTATATATGGGGTGGTATTGCCAGTTCCTTCCCCGGTCTTTCTTTACCCCCCAGCATATGCCGGGTACTCATTTTACCGACCACGGATGGATGGAAGGCTGAGTGGACTCTGACCCCTTTTACCGGAGATTCAACTTCCTCCTTCCGTTGGATTCAAACTCCGTCCATGAGCAGAGCTTCGGCTGTGTTACCGCCGCTTACCACTCTGCGCCACGGAGGGTCATGAGATGCAGTGGTTCCACTTTATTCTGCAGTAGTATTACCTCATCGGGAGTACTATGTCCAATTCTGGGTACTGCACTTTAAGAAGGATCTAGACAAATTGAAACGGGTTCAGAGGAGGGCAATGAAGATGGTCAGGAATATGGAAAACAGTTTATGTGAGGAAAGATGTAAGGTACTGTGTATGTTTAGCCTGGAAAAGAGAAGATTGGAGTGGGGTGGGGGACATGATAGCACTCTTCAGATATTGGAAGAGTGTCTTATAGAAGAGGGCAAAGACCTGTTCTCTGCTGCCCAACCGGGCAGTACCAGATCTGTTGGGCTTATGTGACAGTAGGATAGATTTTGGTTGAATATTAGGAGAAACCTCTTAATGGTAAGAGCAGTTTGACAATGAAGCCAATTACCTACAGGAGCAGTAGGCTCTCCCATTGCTGGAAGTCTTCAAGCAAGAGACTAGACAACTATATGTTTGGGATGCTCTAGCTCTGGGTTTCCTGTATCAAGCCACAGGTTAGAACAGATCTGGTGGGCAACCTTGTTGTCCCAGTGCGCCTGATCTTTATCTCCCCTCATCCTGTGGGCCAACTTTGACAGGTGGATGCGACCACTCATTTGTCAGTTATCTGACATTATGATGTCGAGTGACTGATAGATGGGTGGTCCTGCTCACCTGACAAAGTTGACTCATGGAAGGAGGAGTCTGCTTCGCCAGCACGTTCCCCTCAGGGAATGTGCTGTTAAAGCAACACCCAGCAGGATTGACCCCTGCCCCATCAGCTGACATCCCCAGTGAGGTCAGCTGATTGACTGGTGGGCATGGCTATGCGGAAATAGCTTTGCAGGCTAAATTAGATCCCCTGAAGAGTCAGGATTGGCCTGTTGGCCAGAGGTTCTCCACCCCTAAAATAGATGGTTTATAAGGCCCCCTTCAACTCTGTGATTCTATTCTTTGATTCCCCCCCCCCAACCTGGCTCTTCAGTGACATTAGAGGCAAATGTACGGTTGGGAATTTCATTTCCTCTTCACAATATGTAGTCCCGCCCTGAGTGACTGTTGCTGTAGACAGACAGTGTAATAAGCTTATTTATTGAATTAGTGTATTGCTTCCCACACAAAGTCCTGAATTGGGCTGAGGGTCAAGTTCTGTTTCCTTAAAAATAATAGGTGACTGTTTGACCTGTGTTGATAATGCTATTGGTTATTAAAAACATCAGCACAGGGCATATGGTCATCTATTTTTAAGTCCTACCAAAAAGCTCCTTAAAATGTACTGCTTTTTTGCAGTTTAATCTCATCTATACTGAAGAGGAGGCCTTCAAATGAATCTTGCCTTCCCCACTGCAATATTTTTGTGCCCCCTACTGAATTTTAAAATGGCAATACTGGTTGAGTATTTGTTTGGTGGTTTTCAACATTTCTAACCTGCTTTGCTCTCCTCCTGGCAGCATGCTATGAAAGTGATCACTTCAGAGAAGCCTCCATTTCGGTATCAGACCAACAGCCTCTACACGCCCATCACTACTCTCAAACATGCTGACCCCACTGGGAACCTGCCCCTCAATGCCTTCCATCAGATGATCTTCCAGCATGACCGGCTCTTCAAAGCCAGCCTCAGCCTCCTCAAAATGCTTCAGTGGAGGAAGAGGCGGGACATGGACTGTAACAGGTCCCCCTGAGAAGAAGTGGCTGCCCCACCTTGGAGCCTCTCACTCCCTGGATAGGGCACAGCCCACTTTCAGGCTTCCTAGGGAGTTTAGCATTGAATCTAGCCCTGACAGAGGGTTGTATATACACCCTGGATGCAGGAACAGCCCTACTATGAGGCAAAGGGGGAGTGGCAGCAGCAGATTCAGGATGTCAAGCAGAGTGGAAGACAGACAGATCTGAACCATTGGGTGCAATCCACTGGGGAGGTGATGCACTCTCGTCTTTCCCATTCATTTCAATATGGCTTGTGCAAGAGGCATTTCCAGTGGATTGTGCCACATTCATGTCAGTTACTGAGTGGAAGGCGCCATTTAGTTCTGTAGGGTTTGGGTTTTTTTGCCTTGGGCACCAAAATATCTTGGGCTGAGAAATTATTGGCCCCTGCTGAGATCAAGTCCCTTCACGGAAGAGGGCAAGCAAACCCAATCTTCTGCTGCAAAAGAGCATTCCACCTTACTGCATGGGACTTGTCTCAATGTCACATCCTCTCTGAACATTTAGGAATGTCATTATCAGAAGTAACCTAAAAATGTAATCTAGTCTAACCTAAGCAAGCAACAGGACTTTGCTAGATAATAAATTTTATTTATATTTTTAGTGGGCTTGAATTTGAGGGATAAAAGAAAGAAAGAACCTTCAGATACCTAAGGTACCTTCAGGAGCCTTCCAGATGTTGGACTCAGAGTTCCCATCAGCCACAGCAAACATGGTCAGTAGTCAGGAATGATGAGAGTTGAAGTCCAACAACATTTGGAGGGCAGCAGATTGGCTACCCCTGTTTTGCACAGTATGTATAGCAGCCTTCCCCAGCCTAGTGTCTTCCATATGTTGGGAAGAGGCTGGTGGCAGTTGTAATTGGGAAGAAATATCTGGAGGACACCAGGTTGGGGAAGGTTGATGAAGAGTAGGATAGGGGACCCTGTGGTCCTCCAGATGTTGTTGGACCCCCCCCTCCCATCAGGGCCAGATTAAGCTGAGGAGGGGCTCCCTAGGCTGATTGGTGTTTGGGGGGCCCTTCTTCTCTTAGGCAGATCCATGGAAACAGCCGCAGGAGGGATCGCAGGACAGGAGCTTCTGAGCCACCTGCTGTCCCATCCCATCCCCCCTGCTTCACCTACCTTTCTGCTTTTTTTGTGGCTGCACGCACTGCGTGCGCAGGTTTGCCATCAATCAAGATGGCGGCCGAGGTTTCCCTAAGGGGCTGAAGCCTCTGCCGCCATCTTGGTTGATGGCAGCAACGTGCGCATGTAGCACGCATGCATGCTATCAACCAAGATGACGGCAGAGGCTTCAGCCCCTTAGGGAAACCTCAACTGCCATCTTGATTGATGGCAAACCGCAAAAAACAGCGGAGAAAAAGGTAAGTGAAGCGGGGGGATGGCGGGCGGTTCGGAAGCTCTTGCATGGGCCACCAAGAGCTCCGGGCCCCTAGGCTTCAGCCTACGAAGTATAATGGGTAATCTGGCCCTGCCTCCCATCTTTGACCATTGGCCATGCTGGCTGGGTCTGAAAGGAGTTGGATCTGGAAGGCCACAGGTTCCCCAGCCCTGACATTGAGTGGTAGAATTCTGGACCCATATTACGTTAGCCCTGAAAGTAGGATTGTCATATTCTTGAATGTTCTTTTATGTAAAAATAAATGAAAAACTGCATGCAGTAAACTAGCATATCATTCAACGTGTCATCATAGCTGTCTCTTCTGATGTGCTAGTTTGCTACAGGGAGGTTTATATGAGTGGGAGAATTAAGAACATAGTCTGACCTTGTATAAAGTAACTTCCTATCTGATCACCTAATCCACTGCTCTGATTGCTTACGTTGGCTGACACTGGCATTTCAGGCTTTCAAACAAGTCTTTCTTATCATCTGCTACTTGATCCTTTTAACTGAAGGTGCCAGAAATTGAACCCGGGACCTTGTACATGCAGAACAAGTGCATGAATCCCCTGAATTCAAAATATGATCCTTAGCCCTTCTTTAATCTGAAGTGATATGGTCCAGAATGCAACCACATCAGACTTATCATCTCATTCTGCCTAAAGGTGGATCAGCTCTCATTTGTGTACTCTAAAGCAGAAATATTAACAGGAGTCTGGGCTCCTACCTGATTATCTCCCCTCACAGAATTCCTGCTGAAAATGTCTCTCGGCTTTTGACAGTCCTAGACTAGCTCTTAAGTTAGGGCTGGGAGAATGTGGCCCTCCAGATGTTGGTGGACTATAGCTTCTGTTTTCTTTGACCTCTGGCCATGCGGGCTGGGGCTGATGGGAGATGGAGGCCAACAACATCTGGAGGGGCATAGGATGCCCAGCCCTGTCTTAAGCAACTCCAAAAATGGAGAAGCTGTCTTAAGAATGCCCTTGCTGAAGCAGTCCTGAAGGCTGAAATAGAGATTGAATGGCAGTTGTATTTATTTTCCAGAGGGACCAATAATGTAACCAGGAGAAGGAGAAAAACTAAATGAGACATGGAGCAAAAGGAGCAGGAAGGAAATATGAGAATATTTTTTTTAAGTGCTGCTGCGGCTTGATTTCATATACAACTTGGAACAATAGTGGCTGAATATAAATAAAGGAGTGCGAAAGAGTCCAAGGGAACGGCGAATGTCAGTAGGGGAAGAAGTTGACAGATCTGCTTCATTTGCACATGTAATTTTAACTCATTTGGGCAGCGATACATCTCGGAAAGTACCAGCATGTGGGATCTGAGAGGATTTTTGGCAACACTGCAAAGAACTCCAAAGCACACCTTTGACTTGACTGTTTGGAGGGGGGGTAGAGGAGAGTGACTTGGACCTGGGTTCAATCTTTTATTCTACCATGAAGTTCACTGGGTCACCTTGGGCTAGTCACTTTCATTTTAACCTACCTTGAAGGCTTGTGGTGAGGATAAAATGGGGGAGAGCTGTCTATGCTGGTCTTGAGTTCCTTGGATAAGAGTAGGACAAAAATATAATAGTTAAAATACCCTAAGTAGGAAGAGGGATTGTCAATCCACTTGGGAGTTGACCAGTTAGGTAATTTAGGTATATTCTGGAGGAGAGAGAGAGAGTGTGTGTGTTTTGTGTGATGCAGGAGGAGAGGTAATTATTACCAAATCCAAAAAGAACTTCCAGTTTTGGGACACTGACTGGTTTTACTGAGAGACTGCCTAACTGTGCCATCTTATGCATGTTTATTCAGACGTAAGTCCTATTAAATTATTTGGGGCTTACTCTCAGGTAGATGTGTATAGGGTTGCAACCTTAGTTTTGCACATTTTACTATTCAGTAGTCTGTTAAATAAATACTTTTGTACAGGAATTGGCTGCTTTTGTCTGTCAATAGTCATAGTTTTTCAGTATACTGCATTTTCCACAAATTCCTGTACTCAAAGCAGTTCACAGTTTAAAATACAATAATGGGCAATAAACATAGTGCCTAATTATACAGCAACGAGAGTGGCTGTATATTATAGCCAGCATGGATTTTTTTGTATTCCGCAATGTTAAATTGAAAATACCCCCATGCCATTCTGATGCTTCCCATAAGCTCATTTCAAAACAAAACCTTACATAACTTATAGTCCTGAATTCAGAAACGCTTGCTTAACAACCTTCTCAATTTTCATGGCAATACACAAAACAGTCAGAGAGAATAGACAGTTCAAAGTGAATAAAAGGGGGGGGGAACCAGACCCCTGTTGGACTTTTTTGTCGGAGTTCTTATAATTTGTTGAAATCCATTAAAAATCAGCTATGTTCACAGCGTACCTGTAATCCTATTACTGACCTTGCCCCATACTCTGACCTTCATCTTCTGCAGTTTAAAAGATTAAAAAAATGCCTGGCCGATTTTTCATTAATTTGATAAATTTTGCATTGAACTGAATGATAATGTCATGTATGCTCAGTAAGAACCAACAGTGTTCTAAAAGCCAGACTCCCAGCTGCTGGGCTTGGCTAATCAGGGGGCCATACCCACCCCAGAGCTTTATTTCCCTTTAGACAGTTATGACTTCCCCCAAAGAATCATGGGAAGTGTAGTTTGTGAAGGGTGCTGAGAGGAGACTCCTATTCCCCTGACAGCTCCAGTGGCCAGAGTCATTTAACAGTCAGCTGCTCTGATTAAAGCTCTGTTAGGGGAACAGGGCCTGTCCTAGCAACACTCAGCACCCTTCACTAGTTACACTTCTCAGGATTCTTTGGGAGAAGCCATGACTGTCGAAAGTGAAATAAAGGTCTAGTGTGGATGTGGCATGGGACAGCTTTGGTTTAAATTTGAGTGGGAGGCTACATGTGCCTGCTGTAGAATAAAAAGGTGGGGAAATACTGAAAAAGAATGATACTGTTCACAATGTTTTCCTTTGGGAAAGAAAAGGGGCTTCCCCTCTGCCCAGTGCCCACCCACCCAATCTCCTCCCCTGTCCCTTCCCCAGGTCAGTTTCACCTATTCTAAGCATAATTGCACAAGAGTAAGTGCCATTGAACTCAAAAAGCGTGCAAATGATCAAACCTGGCCTCTCCTCCCTCCTATCCCCTCCCTCTTGTCCCTTCCCCCTTCCTTTGCCCCTCCCTCCCCATCGCCTCCCCCCCATGGTCAGTTTTACCTATCCTAACGATGATGGCACAGGAGTAAATCCCATTGAAGTCAATAAGCATGCAAATGCTCAGACCTGCCCTCCCCCTATCCTCCCCCTCCTGCTTGCTCCCATCCCCCTCCTCCCCTCCTTCTCCTCCCCTACCCCTGCACTTCCTCCTCCTCCCTTCCTGTGGTCAGTTTCACTATCCTAAGCATGATTGCAGGGGCGTTAATGCTACTGAACTCAATAAGCATACAAATGATCAATCCATTCTCAGCAAACTTGGACAGGATCCCATTTCTTACCTCCCAGATTAAAAAGCAGAGAAATTCACTAATGGGCAAAACAACCTTGTGGTTTAAGAATGTACCTATAGCCAACATTTTTATCAAACTTTAAAAAGCAGGGAAATGGGGCAACTATAGTGAATGCACCAGGGGAGCAGGAGATATTGTACTGCCCTATTAATTTGTAAAAATGCAAACACAATTTGGGTTGGTCTTTCACAGTCCAATCCACTTCCTGTGTAGCTTGGAAGAATTTGGTAATATGTGCTTGTGAGCATATGGTGAGTGATGGCAACACCTGCAATCAGCCCAAATAACAGAAACAAGACATATTTCTGCTGATCTCGTTTTAGCAGGGAGGAAGCAACAATATTGAAACAGTTGATATAGTTAAGATAGTCATTTTAAATATGTTTGATTTACTCTGCAATTTTATTGAAGTTTCCTTTAGTAAATTATTTTTCTTTTGCTTCTGTTTTTGTAAATATGTGATGTACAGCAACACTTTGCAACACTAAAAAAAAACTCCAAAACAACTGTAGAATAATGGCACTGACTATTATGCAGAACAGTTTCCAGTGGACATGAGGAGTGTCTCAGTTTGCAGAAGATAAAACAGTGGGAGGTGAAATATATTCTAGCAAATTTCTATGGTGAGTGGTGACAATACCTGCAATCAGCCCAAAAGACAGAAACAAGATATGTGCTGTGCTGATCTATCAGGGAGGAAGCAACAATTTTAGCAGGGAGAAAGCAACAATATTAAAACAGTTGATAAGAGTTCAGATAGTCACTTTAAAATATGTGTGATTTACTTTACAATTTTAGTGAAGTTTCCTATAGTAAATCATTTTCTTTTGATTCTGTTTCTGTGAATATGTGAAGTACAGCAACACTTTGCAACACTAAGAAAACTCCAAAACAATTGTGAAATAATGGCACTGACTATTCTGCAGAACAGTTTCCAATGGACATGAGGAGTGTCTCAGTTTGCAGAAGATAAAACAGTGGGAGGTCTAGCAAATTTCTAGGTGTGCTCTATGTTTTTAATTGACCATGCCCACCTTTCCTTAAGTGGAGTGGTTTAAGCATAGCAGGTTGACTACATGCACCTTGGGCAGGCCAAGTTTGTTTTTTCCAACACCTAGAGTCATTGCTTAAGTAGCAACATACTGTAATCAGTCTGATTTTACATCAAACTGCAGTTTCAGATTCAACTGTTAATGCCCCCGAAATAGCAATAGCATAACCTCCAGTTTGAAACACAAAAGGCTATCTTCACCATCATATGACATTGACCAATAAAAAGGCTTTGAAATTAGTAAAAGTAAATTTGACACAGATTTCTAGGATGAATAATGAGAGAAATACAGTAATACCTCGCATTAACGTACTCAATGGGACCAGAGCGAGGACGTAAACCGAAAATGTCCATAAAGTGAAGCACTACCTTTTAAAACTTTTTTTACCTCTCCTTCATGTGGAGCCTCAAAGCCCCACGCTAAAGCCTCTGCTGCTGCGCTGCCGCGCCTCTCAGCTGATTGCAATTGCGCCTCCCAGCTGATTTGCGGTGGTGCGATTGCGTCTATTTCCACCCCTGCGCGCTAAAGCCTCTGCTGCTGTGCTGCGTTTCTGGAGAAATACAGGCATATGGAGCATGTATGTTATAGCGAGGTGACGTTAAGTGAAGCAAAGTTAAGCGGGGTATGCCTGTACAGTTTTCTCTTGGATGAATAATGAGAGAAATACAATTTTCTAGGTTAACGTTCTCTGTAGAAACAGCAGTAACACAGGATAGAAGCAAAGTAAGAAGAACACCAACAAACATACAAAAATGTAATTCTCCATCTTTGGAGATGGCAGGTATTGCCACCACTCACCATATTTATTTATTATTTTATTATTTATTTAATACATTTATATCCAACCTCTCCTCCAAGGAGCTCAAGATGGCACATATGGTTCTCCTGCCTCTCCATTTTATCCTCACAACAACCCTGTGAGGTAGGTTAGGCTGAGACTGGCCGAGGGTCACCTAGCAAGCTTCATAGTGGAGTGGAGATTTGAACCTGGTCTCCCAGGCCCTAGTCCAGCGCTCTGACCACTGGCTGGCTTGCTCAGAGGCACAGGTTACCAAATTCTTTCAAGCTATAAAGGAAGTGAATTGGACTATGAAAAACCAAACCAAATGGTGTTTGCATTTTGACCAATTTGTAGGGCAGTCCAATATCTCAGAGAGGAAGTCAGGTCTCCTGCTCCCCTGGTGCATTCACTATAGCTGCCCAATTTCCCTGCTTTTTAAAGTTTGGTAGACATATCTGTTGCCTATAGGGACATTCTTAAACTGCAAGGTTTTTTTGCCTATTAGTGAATAAAAAATATAATACACTACAGCATAACATGACTATCCAACAATTTACAGTTCATCTAAAACAGGAATGAGGAATTTCTGGTTCTCCAGTGGTTGTTGGGCTTCATCTCCCAGCAGCCACAACCAGCATGGTCAGTGGTAAGGGATGATGGGAACTGTAATCCAGCAACATCTAGAAGGCCACAGGTTTCCCATCCCTGATTTAAAGCATGCCAAAAGTTTAAGCCTGAAACATCAGTAAGTCAGTTAACAATACTGAAAACATCAAGATTGTGCTTGCATTAAGCAATCTATATTAAGAGACCTAAAATTAAAATGTGCATCCCCTAATTAAGTTAGCAGCCAAAGAGGAAAAGATGTAACTAACAAAACTGAGCTACTCTTAGCAACAGCCTCTAGCCGAATCAGTCTATTCCTATATACAAACATAGTCAAAATATCCAACTACAAACCCCACTTTTGTCCTCTCACTGGGATTCAAACTCTAGTCCCAAAAGCTTCAGAAGGCATATTAACCACAAGGCACTTCAGACAACCCACCCTCCAGCTGGACCACCATTGGGAGTTGGTATTGTTGGGCCACTGCAGACTGCCTAAGCCATCAGAAACCCAAAATTCTAGCTACAGCCACTGGAGCTCCAGCGCTGGAGCAAGGAAAGCCAGCAGCTGCTTAGCGATACAGCCCAGGTGCCCGTGGCAGGTATTCGCCATTTAACTCCTTCATAGTGCCTCTGTGAACCCCACAAAGCGTCACTCCAGAGCAGTGCTACACTGGGACCCCAGAAGCGTTGAAGGGGTTGAAGGCTACTGAAAAGGGTTGCCAACACTTCTGGGTTGACATGGAAACACTGGCATAGGGTGTTACTGTTCTGGCCCAGAGACTCCTTAACCAAGAGTAGCACAAGAAAAAGGAAAAGTGTAAGGCAGCATGGAGCTGTTTCATGGAGGCTTCTGGGTCTGCACCCATTATTTTGGTGTTGGTTAAAGCAGATGCATGGGAACAAATAAGTTGTAAAATCTAAAAACTCCACTATATGACGACTGCTTTAACATTCATCCCATGATGACTAATTGAGGTGTTCTATTGTACCAGACTTACTATGGCTGTTACAGGGTGAATTAATAATAAAATATTTTACAACCTTCAGGCGATACAAGGCTAATATGTTTTCATGGTGGGGGGGGGACAGCAGAAGTGAATGCACTAGCTTTGCCCCCCCACCACCTTTTTATCACCTTCCAACTAGCCCTGTATAATCAGGGTTGTATACAGTGTATGGGGAGCCTTCATGGTCACAAAAAGCTTCCTGCAGTAGAAGTTCATATTCCATGAGCTGGAAGGTGATGAGGGGCAGAACACCTCAAATGCTTCCATTAGCCTAATTCTAACAGCTAAAGAGGGCTAGCACCTTACACTAGAATTCTGGAGTGTTCCACTTCAGACTGTCAAGATGGCAGTAGGGGTTTAGAGGGAGAGGACAATGCTAAACTTTTCTCCCTGGTTTTCTAATTATCTATGTATATGTGTGAGAGCCACTGTGGTGTAGTGGTTAAGGTGTTGGACTACGACCTGGGAGACCAGGGTTCAAATCCCCACACAGCCATGAAGCTCACTGGGTGACCTTGGGCCAGTCACTGCCTCTTAGCCTCAGAGGAAGGCAATGGTAAACCCCCTCTAAATACCGCTTACCATGAAAACCCTAT
Organism: Rhineura floridana; assembly: GCF_030035675.1. Classification (NCBI taxonomy): domain Eukaryota; kingdom Metazoa; phylum Chordata; class Lepidosauria; order Squamata; family Rhineuridae; genus Rhineura; species Rhineura floridana. The sequence goes on from NC_084480.1 coordinate 158,275,655, forward strand.
TCATAGGGTCACCATAAGTCGGGATTGACTTGAAGGCAGTCCATTTCATTTTTCACATATACCTGTAGTCTAGAATGGTATAGTCCACATTCCTGTCCATCACCATTTTTCTGAGCAACTGGTAGTGTTAGGCCTGAGCTAGATATGCAAAAGAATGAGGTCGTAGAGTGGACTATATACTGCATGGGACAGGGAGATGCCATTTTTGAATGCCCCCCCTGTTAAAAAAATATTATTACAGCACAAGGTTAGATTATAAACTCGTTGAAGCAGGGGTTTATTTATTTATTTATTATCACATTTATTATATAGGGGTCTAGTTTTGTTTATTATTTTATAAAGTGTCATGCATATTGATGCAGTATGTAAAAAGTAACACATAATAGCAGATGCTATTTGGAATCTATTACACAATATGCTAGTTTTCTAACTGCAGGAAGATTTTCACATAGGGAGAACATTCAAAAATATGACACCACACACACAGAGGTATCACTCTACAATAAGCTGTTTATGTTGCAACCTGCACTTCAATGGTGGTTAGGGTTGCCAGGCTTGGGGCCTGAGACTGATCCTGTTTCTTTGGGAGAAGAGAAGGTCAGCCAAGTGCAGGTGTTCCTGCAACTCTGTAATGGGAAAAACCACAAGGTGGAATTCTCCCTCCCCCCACCACAACTTTTAAAGTTACAGAAGACCTCTTGGTTGCCAGGCCTGGCAACCCTAATTGTGGTCAACTTTCCACTCAAAGGCAACACAGCATGCTATCCAATCTTCACAATGGTGCGACCAGAACTGGACCTTGGGGCCAAAGTCCAGGCCGCTCAGCCCGAGGGTCACCCAAATGACCTCCCAAAGGACAATATATGACGAGTGCAGTGGCTAGAAGGCTCAGCACCTGGGCAAAGCCCAACAGGGCTGATGATGGCTGCTGCTTCATCCGTTATTTTTTTAACGTCATAAACAGGAAATCACCTGCTTGCAATGTACATGGTTACAAGTGCTCATTTTATTCTTTTTTCTTTAAAGATATATTGTCCTTTTCTACATAAATGTGTTTAGTCTCAGAGCAGCAGAAACAAACTCGTATTTTCTTCCTGTAGTCATGATGATGCTTTGATTTAAGTTGAGTTTAAAATGTGAAATTGCACATGCTCAGAGCATTTCATTCTTTTTTTTTCAATCAGAGCTGGCAAACTTTATTTTTTGCTCTAACATCAGGACTGCAGAAGCAGTTGTAATAGAATGGAACGGCGGGGCCGGGATAAGATAAATGTTAATTGTGTTCTTTGCTACTCAAGCAATACGCATGGCTGTGTATTGGGAGACCAAGGTTTAAAATCACCTAGCTGCGCCACTGAATCCACATGTAATGGAGGGGGTGGCTCTGGCACTCCAAGGTTTTGCAACAGTGATCAGGAGTCTTGTGGCACCATAAAAACTAACACATTTATTATGGCATAAGTTCACATGGACTCAAGCTCACTTTGTGAGAAGATGGGGCAATTAAAGATCTTTAGCACACCCAGGAAACTGAAATAATTCCCCCTAAATAGTGAGTCTGGAGATGATGTAATTACAACCTGGAGACTAGACCCCTCCACCCACCTTTCCTTCCCAGGTCTTGTTGCTCTCCTGTCCCAGTAAAGCTTAAGAATCTTCCAGTGCATCCTTGTGGTGGGTGGAGTTGAAAAAGTAGTGCAAGTGTCAATTTTTAAATTTTGTTTTGATTACCCATTCCTAAGCTTCTGGAATAAAGAAGGACACAAATTCAAAAGAAGACAGCTCAGGTGATAAAATGACGAAGCTAGGAAACCTTTTTGTCCAGGCAGCTTCGCTCCTTACCAACTCAAAGGCAAGTATTTAGAAGACTTCATACATTCATTTTATATTGAGTGGCCAGCACTTCATCCAATATATACTTTGCATAGCATAGCAGTTTGTGGTAATAATACTGGCTATGCATGTTTTAACATAAATGGGCTAGAGAAGTGTGTGTTTTAATGAAAACTGAATTTTCAGGAACGGGGCCTGATATGGTGTAGCCCAATGGCTAAGAGACTGAACTACAAATCAGGAAGCCCCTGTTTCAAAGGTTGCCACTGTCACTATGCTGCAATCCAATACACACTTACCTGGGAGGAAGTCCCACTGAACCCAATGGAGCTTTCTGATGAGTAGACATGTCTTGGATTGTGGCCTCAGTTACTAGATGACCTTAGTCAAGTTACTTAGCCTCAGATTGGCCCCATCTGCAATACATGAATACTGTATAGAGTTATTGTAAGAATTACAACAAAATATGTTAAAAAAAAAGTTTTTATTTTGGAAAGAAAAAAATGAAGAAGTGATATTGTGTGGTAGGAGCAACTGTTCCCCATGACTGTCTTGCTTTAATAAACAAGAATATTGAATAAACAAGGGAGTTTTCCTTTTTTATGCCATATATCTGTGGCCCCACCTTTTGCTCTGCATTAATTAATCTGAAGTAACTACTACCATGTCATTACAATTATTAATAGAGATAAGAGACAATCACATTGCCTGTAAGTCTGCATTAAAAGGGTGGAAAGAAGATCCACACGATTGAGTAGACTGACATTACAACAGGGTAGTTAATGGATGTTAAGGGGTAGGTGTTCTTTAACACAGGCTCTTAGGAGGAAAACAAAACCTCCTTGCTCAGCATAGTTTTCACTCTGAGTCACTGGCTCCCACAACCATCACCACTACCCCTCCTGGTCACCATGACAACAGGATTCTGTGAACATGCATTCCATAGCATTTTAGCAGACAGTCCTTTCACAATACAGTTTGCAAAGTAGCGTTTCTTTCTAATACTGGTTCATTCTGAAGGTCAATTTTAAGAGGAAGTTAAATTTCCTGAGGTCAGGAGCATATCTGGCGTCATGTTCTCTATCATTGGGGGGTCAGGATGGTTTTTGCTGACAGCACGTTTTGTGGTTCTTGTGAAGAAACAGCTTTGTCTTGGTATTTCACTGAAGGATGCCTTGATGATCTCAACAGTCTACTGTTCTTCTCTGCTTCTCACAGCCCAATTAAGTTTTTCAGAAATAATAGTACGCATGTAAAAACACCTTTATGTCATTCGGTTTTGTTAATCTGAAATAACGGCTTCCTTCAGTTCCATACATGGGGTGCTTCCAGACAACCTGTTTATTGCACTTTCAATCTGTGTTGTTTGCAGGGAGATTAGATGATGTTGGCTATTTAGCGAGCATTTGTTCTGAGTTGTTCACTGCGACATTAGATGATAACTGTTATCCTGCACTTGCCAGTGCATTTTCCTGTAATGCAAAAGGTCTGATAGCTTGGAGAAGCAGTCTCATCACACAAGACCTCCCAATCAACTGTAAGTGACCAAACTTAATTTGCCAGAATATGATTGGATCCTACCCCAAATCTGGAAGTGCTTATTTTATTTATTTATTTATAATATTTATACCCCACCCTACTTCCAAAGGACTCAGGGCGGCTTACAATTAAGAACCATAAACAATTAAAACAATAACCATACAAATAAAAACGTTTAGAATGATTTGATTAAAAATATTTGCCAATTTCAGTTAAAGGCTCATCTAAATAAAACAGTCTTCACCTGGGCACGAAAGGACAAAAGCGAAGGGGCCAATCGAACCTCACTGGGGAGGGAGTTCCACAATCTGGGCAGCCATCGAAAAGGCCCTATTCTGTGTTTTCGCAAGAAGAACTTGCGGAAAAGATGGAATAGTGAGTAAAGTCTCACCAGATTACTTAGCGTCCGTATCGGCTCATAGAGGGAGACACGATCTAACAGATAGCCTGGACCTAAGCCGTATAAGACTTTATAGGTCAAAACCAGCACCTTGAATTGTGCCCGGAAACAAATCGGCAGCCAGTGGAGCTGGTACAACAAAGGAGTTGTATGTTCTTGGAATCCAGCTCCAGTTAACATTCTGGCAGCAGCTCTTTGTACCAATTTAAGTTTCCGAGCAGTCTTCAAGGGCAGCCCCACGTAGAGCACGTTACAGTAATCTAATCGGGATGTAACTAAGGCATGTGTCACCGTAGTCAAGTCTGGCAAGTCAAGGAACGGGCGCAACTGGCGAACTAGTCTCAGTTGAGCGAAGGCACTCCTGGCCACAGCAGAGACCTGGGCTTCCAGGTTCAAAGCCGAGTCCAGGAGTTCTCCCAGACTGCAAACCTGTGATTTCAGAGGGAGTGTAACCCCATCCAGCACAAGTTAAATCCCTATTCCCTGATCCGCCTTACGACTGATGAGGAGCACCTCTGTCTTGTCAGGATTTAATTTCAGCTTGTTCTTCCCCATCCAGTCCATCACTGCTACCAGGCATCGGTTTAGAACCTGGACAGCTTCCTTGGTATCATTAGGTGGAAAGGAGAAATAGAGTTGGGTGTCATCCGCATATTGGTGGCACCGAACCCCAAAACTCCGGATAACCTCTCCCAGCGGTTTCATATATATATTAAACAACATGGGGGACAGAACTGAACCCTGGGGGACCCCATAGGTCAAAGGCCAAGAGGTCGAGCAGGTATCCCCCATAACCACCCTCTGGGTTCGTCCCTCTAGGAAGGATTGAAGCCATTGTAACACCGTGCCTCCAAGTCCCATCCCAGAAAGGCGACCCAGCAGGATACCATGGTCGATGGTATCGAAAGCAGCTGAGAGATCCAGTAAAACTAACAGGGACACACTCCCCCTGTCCAGTTCTCTGCGGAGGTCATCGACCAAGGCGACCAAAGCTGTCTCAGTTCCATAGCCGGGCCTGAAGCCAGATTGAAATGGATCTAGACAATCCGTCTCATCCAAAAAACACTGGAGCTGGGCGGCTACCACCCGTTCTATTATCTTGCCCAAGAAAGGAACGTTGGAAACTGGACGATAATTACCTAATAATGAGGGGTCCAGGGAAGATTTTTTCAACAAAGGTCTAATCACTGCCTCCTTTAAACTAGGGGGCATTCTGCCTTGTTGTAATGAGGCATTAATCACTTCCCTGGCCCACTCAGCCAGTCCCCTTCTGGCCTTTGTTATAAGCCAGGAAGGGCAAGGATCCAACATACAGGTGGTCGGGCGCGCCTCTTCAAGGATTTTGTCCACATCCTCGGGTTGAACAAGCTGAAAGGAATCCATTTTAATTAGGCAAGCAGAGGCCAAAGTTACATCCACAGAGACTGTGTCAAGTTTGGCGTCCAAGTCAGAGCGAATCCGAGCAATTTTATCTGCGAAGTATCGCGCAAATTAGTGACAGCGGGTTGCTGAGTGGTCAGCATCGAGTTCATGGGGGTCAGAACTTAGGAGACCCCTGACCACTCGAAACAATTCCGCCGGACGAGATCCACCAGATGCAATGGAGGCAGAGAAGAAAGATTTCTTCTGAGCCCGGACTGCCACGGAATAGGTCTTTAAATAGACTCTAGCCCGTGTTCTAATATGAGTTAGTTATATGAATTATTATAGCAGATTGCACTTTCTTCCCTGGTATATATAGCTCAAAAGGTTCTCAAGATATCTTATAAAATAAAATGGTACAATTTCAATAAAACAATGATAATAAAACAGTAAGAATAAAAACACAACACAACAATTCAGGAAAAAAATCAGCAATAATCCTGAAAGTAATCAAACTATCAATTTAGTACAGGGACGGGGAACCTGTGAATATTGCTGGACTATGACTCCCATCATCCCTGACCATTGGTCATGGTGGCTGGAGCTGATGGGAATCGAATCCAACAGCATCTGCAGGTTGACAGTTTCTCCTCTCTTGTTCCATCACCTGGAAGTCCCTGCTTCTACTGGATGTGAATTTGACATCCAGTTGTAAAGAAATTCAAAGAACTTTCCCTGATGATTGAAGCACACCAGGAGTTTCAGATGAGTGAAAACATTCTCTGAGAGATTGTGGGCCCAAGTTAATTAGGATTTCATGGCTTCAGTCCTATACATTCTTATTCCATTGAACATAGTGGAATTTACTCCTGAGTAAACATGCACTGGATTGGGTCATAGAATCAAAGAATAGTAGAGTTGGAAGGGGCCTATAAGGCTATGAAGTCCAACCCCCTGCGCAATGCAGGAATCCAAATCAAAGCATTCCCGACAGATGGCTGTCCAGCTGCCTCTTGAATGCCTACAGTGTCAGAGAGCCCACTACCTCTCTAGGTAATTGATTCCATTGTCGTATGGCTCTAACAGTTAGGAAGGTTTTCCTGATGTCCAGTTGAAATCTGGCCTCCTGCAGCTTGAGCCCATTATTCCGTGTTCTGCACTCTGGGACAATCGAGAAGAGATCCCGGCCCTCCTCTATGTGACAACCTTTCATGTACTTGAAGAGTGCTATCATATCTCCCCTCAAGTCTTCTCTTCTCCAGGCTAAACATGCCCAGTTCTTTCAGTCTCTCATAGGGCTTGGTTTCCAGTCCCCTGATCATCCTTGTTGCCCTCCTCTGAACCTGTTCCAGTTTGTCTGCATCCTTCTTGAAGTGCGGAGACCAGAACTGGACGCAGTATTCAAGATGAGGCCTAACCAGTGCTGAATAGAGGGGAACTAATACTTCACACGATTTGGAAACTAGACTTCTGTTAATGCTGCCTAATATAGCATTTGCTTTTTTTGCAGCCACATGACACTGTTGGCTCATATTCAGCTTGTGCTCAACGACAAAATGGTCATATGGGTAGTACCGTGAACTTAGAAAAGTACTAAGCTAATAACTAGGCAGCTGTATTTTCTACATTTTGTTAAAGGGTAGAGCTCATTGCAGTAATCAAATCAGAAAGTTACTAGCTTGGGAAGAGCAGCAGCTAGGTCACTGTCATCCAGGAGAGGGCACAGTTGGCACAGCATCTGAAGCTGGCAAAAAGCATTTTTAGACATGGTTGCAACCCAACTGTGAAACTGAACCTGATCCATAAGGAATCAATGGTTTTATTGTTTTTAGCGTTCGCAGGAATGATTTTATTGTTTTAGATTTTGTAGAAATTGTTTTATTACTTTTACAACTTTTTTTGTATTTATCTAGTTTTTCTCTTGTACTACACCATGCTGGGGGGTAAAGAAAGGCCAGGGAAGGAACTGGCAACCCCACCCCATATATACGGCCTGCCTAGTAAACGTCGCAAGACATCATCCTAAGAGTCGGAAACGACTCGCACTATAAGTGCAGGGACACCTTTACCTTTACACCATTTTAGTGGTTTCAGGGTGTGAAGTCATTTGCAGTTTTGTAAAATAAATATATATAAATATAAGAATGTGATCTTATCCAGTACAGGTAAACCACCAAGTCTGCTTCCCCCTCCTTAAATTGTATGGTGCTTGTGGTGATGACACATCCAACTCTTGACTGGTTCAGCTGATGTGACAGCTGCAACATAGTTATTTAATTTATTAGAGCACTAAACAGTATACATTCAATTTCTATGAGGAGCAGGAAAGCTGCCAATTTTCCTTGCATCAAAACCTCACAGAGCAACATAGAGCAAGGATTAGGTCCCAGAATAGCAGGGAAGCTGGGGATGGGCTGAGAAAGAGGAACATGTAGGAAGGTAAAAAATAATGTATGAGGAAAGGGGAAGATGAGGCCAAGGACCAAAGCAAGGTTGTGCAGCACAGCTGCTTTGGGGTACTAAATTGCCGGGACTTGCTATCTAGGGGCATTGCTAAGGACTTAAAAAAACCTGAACTCAAGCCATAAAACCGGCAAATGCTAATTTATATCCATATATGCAATTCAGAAATAAACTAGAATTTACATTCCACAGAGGGCAAGTGTTTAGGGTGCAAGTAGTGGCAGCTCAGCCCAGCTTTGCTTAAGCTGAAGAGTGGCACTAGTGGTTGCCTCCCCCTCCCCACCAGACTCTAAAGACTTGGACTCTGGCTGTCCCCAATGCCACCCCTCTTACTTTCACCCGTCTTCAGCCACGGCCTCTGCTCGTCCCAACGATGCCAATGAGAAGGGCGAGCAAAAGGCGGAGTTGTAGGTGCAGTTTTGGATTTGGCAATGCCAGTTGCGCCTAAAACTGCTTGGTACAACAAAAGGAAAAAAGGCATCTCCCTATTGTCTGCGCGCCGCTCACATTTATCCGGATGTACTCATAACACACTGTCTGAGTTTTGTGCTGACGTTATCAGTCCCCAGGAAGCTCTATGGACGGACGCATGTGGGTGGTTGTGAGGTGGTGCCCTCTGCAGCAGCACACGGGTCGCTCCTCTAACAAAAAAATGTGCTAGGGTTGTTTCACACCACACAGTAGAAGGCGGTGGCTTGCAAATAGGGTTGCCATATTCCAGTTCCACAAATCCAGGCAGGCTAATTTGCATATTATGCAAAGTATTTGCATATTATGCTAATTATTTACATATTAATATTTGGATTGTCCAGTTGTTTTGTTTTTATGCCTAGGAATTACCACCAAAAATTGGGGAAAGATGTGAGAAATCTTTTTTTTAAAAGCAACATTTTCAACCTTAAATGCCTAGACTCTAGTTTCCAACACTATGGAATATTTATTGATTGATTAAGAGGATTTCTATCCTGCCCTTCTGCTGTTAAAAACAGAGCTCAGCACAGCTCACAAATATAATAAAAACAATAAAAATACACAATCAATATAAAAACATAATAAAAACACAAAATAGCAACAAACATAAAGTAAGTCAGGGCAGCAGTATGGTTAACCTTTGCTGGTCATTGACCGAAATAAACTTATTTACATTTTTTAGTATGGTTAACCATTACATATACGATATATTTCAAAGATGTGGTGGGTGGAGAAAAACAAGAAGCCAAAATGTTAGGAAAAGGAGTCTTTCACACCACATGCTCAGTTCTAAATACTGTTGCAGCAAGTTTTACAAGTTCCTCCAGTATTCCACTGGTGCAGGCACTCAGACATTCAAAGTATCTGTATGTTTCTTAGGTTTTATAAAAGCAGAGCTTTGCTTAACTCAAAATTTCTTCTCCCTTTGATCAACCATATCTACACAGGTTCCACCTCCATACTCAAAATGAAACTGGGCCCGGAAGTGTGCAACAACCCCACACATACTTTACTAATTAGATTACCAATGCCAGGATGTCTGTCTTATCGACTACTCTCCTGCTCCCCTCCCCCAATGAAAGACCCAGTCCTGGGCTCAGAAAGAAAATAAATATCTGGTCCTCTTCAAAGTACTGATAAGCCTCTTGTTCTAATTAAAATAATAATGATAAATTCTTGCTCTTATCACTAATGGGAGTGAATTATCTTGCATATGCTGCTGTTGCTTCTATGGCTGTAACGGAGTGAGGTTAAAGATAAGTGAAATGCAAATAGGAAAAAGACAACACAAAAGGCAGTAACACTTTCCTAAATGTAATACCATACCAACCACAACAAGATTCCTATGAGTAAGGCAGAAAACTAAGCATCTCACAACCAGTCAGGATTCCTAACCAAAAATCAGAAATATGATGAATGAAGAAATATTTATATAAGCATGACTATCAAATATATTTATTATTTACAGAAACTGTAAAGATATTTATTGTGCAATCCTAGGTTTATTCAGAAGCAAGTCCCAGTGTATTAAGTGGGGCTTACTCAAACAGGGACAGAACGGTAACCTCAAGCGATAAGCAATTTCATTCACCCCACCCAAAATTCCGAATCATGCCACTTTATGCTGTTTTGCAACTGTTTATACTTGTTTTTATGGTTATTGGATTTTAAATGGCTTTATTTCTTGTTGTGAGCTGCCTTGGTTTCCAACCCTACCTCACAGGATTGTTGGAAAGACTCCATACACACACTGCAGATGTATAAATACATACAGCCCATATAATAGTTTATTGTCAAACCAGTTGGTCATTGCAGAAAAATCAGTATTAGTTTTTTAAAAAATCAGTATTGGTTTCCTACAGAATAAAAACTGTAATACCTAAGTAAGCCCTGCCTACTTGCTTTAAAATAGGACTGGAGGGTGGGGAGACAGAAAGAGTTAGAACACAAACACAATTCTTCTTTACATTCACTCCAAAGTCCCATTGATGTTCAGCACATTCATAACCATGTCTACTCAAAAGTAAGTCCTATTGAATTCAATGGGATTTACTCTGGGCATATGGGATTAGCATCGCTTTTACAAAAGCAAGTATTGGGAAGGTTTTCAAAACACTGCCCAGGATCTGACTCCTGCACACAAGAGGGAAAAAAACTGAAATGTATATACTTACCCAATTTATGAGATTTTCAGACAAATGGGGGGGGGGAACCACTATTTTCTGGCATTGCAATGAGGTTTACTAGACACTGCCTCAGGTCAATGAAACTGAAACACAACCCTGGTTTCACTGATTGGCTGCAATGCTGAACGGGCGGGGTTAAAGCTACGAAGTGCTATACAGTACTGTTTAAAGAAAGATTTAACAGTCGGGGGGGCGGCTGACATTTTTATGTATATCTCGAGAACCGGACCACCTAGAAACTTTTTTTTTTTTTTTAATTAAAGCTGAGAATCCGGGTCACCTAAGAAGCTAAACGAGCGCCGGGTGGCATGCAAAGAATCTGGGTAAAACCCGGCTAACCTGGCAATATGACAACCCTACTTGCAAAACACTTTTTATGTGGGGTTTCATGTAACTGCTTGCAATGTCGTACAGGAGTCACCGTATGGATTGGTGCAACTATGTGGAAAGCCTTAAGGCAAACTCCTACACCTCCCTTAGCAACAACGTAGAGGCCAGCGCAGTGGCGTACCAACGGGAGGGCGGGGGGGCGGTTTGCCCCGGGTGCACAAAATAAGGGGTGCCAGGCTGGGCTGGATTGCCCCCCCTTCTCCTGCTAGGATCTGGCTTGATCCACAGCACTGCACGAGGCTTTCCCAAGACTTTGGAGGAGGAGTGGGTGGAAGGCTGGCTGGCTGGGGAAAGCGATCAGGAGCAGCCAAGGGTGTCTCACTGCGCACCGAAGCGCCCGGACATGGTGACGAGGGGCCAAAGGTGCTCGGCGCGGAGGTCTGAAGCGATCGTGAGCTCTCAGGCTCCTTTTTCATCTTTCATTCGGAAGGAAAAGACGCTGGTGGCGGCAGCTCCACAAGGAGGAAAGGAGGCGGCACCGGCCTTTCTGGCCTCAGGGGCAAAGGAGGCGGCACAGCCACTGGACAGGGGTGGTGGTGAGCAGGAGGGAGGGAGGGAGAAGACAGAGGGGTGTTTCTGCTTTCAGGGCAACCTGTGCGGCGACCCCCCTCCCACTCCTCCCGACAGTCTGCAAATAGATAAGACATGACAAGGCAGGGAGGGAGGCAGCCGTGCTGCCCTCCAGATGCAGTGGCGTCACTAGGGTTGGTGTCACCCGGTGCGGTAACTCATGGTGTCACCCCCATGGACCTCCTCCCGTATCAAACCATACAGAATCCTTAGTAATGTTTTTTGTACTAATGTTACTCGTAAATCGTAATTCCCATATATCACTGAATGTAATGGCAATAGTAGTGACATAAACAACTAGCAAAATTAAAATTACACCTTTAACTTACAATATCATACGCACAGCTCAAATTCTTGCTCTTATTACTAATGGGAGTTAATTATCTTGCATATGCCCATAGTAAATTTTCAGATACTTTTAGACCCTCAGCAATTTTCAAGTGGTCTACGTAGAAGAAAGGTTTGGGAACCCCTAGAATAAGATATCTGCTTATGTCCCTATGCTGCTGTCTCCCCTCATTTAGGTGCCTGGGATCCATGCGTGTGGACATACCTCCTTACAATTATGGAAAGTGATTCTTAATAATAAGTCTCCAGACACAAAGTTATATAGGTATTTATCAGTTGTTTAGTAAAAAATTCAGAGCTGCAGGGTCCCTTCATGATAGTTACAGCCACGTACACCCTTTTTTGCTCCTGGATTAACAATGAGATCTTTGTTAATGCATTCTCTCACAACAACAAACATCTGTAGGAGCCAATCAGCATGAAAGTGGAGAGCGTTAGCAACTGAGAAGAGTCTTCTCAGTGGCTGACTCACCTCCTTTCGCTCTGATTGGCTCCAATCTGCCGAAAAGGCAAGGAAGCCTATCAGAAGACTCTTCTCAGTGACTAACACACTCCCTTTTCATGCTGACTGTAGGATGCTTGGAGACATAGGGACCCTGCTCCCAAAAAAGCAGAGGGACTAAGATCCCCTGGGCGACTACCCTCCTGGTGCTTATGGACATGACCGTAATATATTTTGTGACGTGCAAGTTCGATATTATTTATTAAGTGTGTTTAGGATTACACTGATGGCATTCCCAAATATGTACTTTCACACAGACTTTGGTTTTCCATAACACAATGTTTGTCCAAGCCTCCACACTTGGGGGGGCACTACTTGCACACCCCTTCCATAAGCACATCAAAGTTGGATACACACCTGAACCAAGACCCAGACAAAAGGGCACTCAAAACAAAAAGGTAATTACAGTGGCTGAGTAGATCTCGTACAGTGGTTATACTGACTGGGCAGCCACTGTCCTTCATATTTTACAAAATACTTTTTCCTATACAAAGATTAAATTTCTGTGTATGAAAAAGTAATATATGAAGTGGTCTCAACAGTGAGAAAAGTAAACAAGTGAATAGTGATCCAAATGTTTTTCATTCTCACGTTATGAAGCTAGCTGCCAGATGATGTATCACCTTCGCTACGCATGCAGCGTAGACTGAAAAAACAGCACCCAAGACACCATTCAATACGTGCACGTGTTCTTTCCAACATGAATCTACAGGTCTCAAAAAGTAATGTGTGACAAAGTCCTCAAACACCTTATAACATGCCTCAAACATGGTCTGTTGTTCTACCAGCATGCCTTCACACCATTACTTTGCCAAAACATAAGGATAGGTAAATTGCTTTTAGGGAGGTTCACAATTATGATTTCCTATTTATTTAATCTAAAAATATTTAAAATACATAAAAACAGCCAGGGGAAGATATTGGAGAAATATAAAATAAATACAAATAAAAAAGGGGGGGGGAGGTGAAAAGACCTTAAATGTGCTACTCACCATCTCTCAGCTTATCCTCCCCTCAGGATGAAAACAACGGAGAACTATGACCACCCCCAGGAAGAAGGGCACACTTAAAATGTAGAGGAAAAAATAATCTACAACCATAGTGTGAAATCAAATACTTATTGGGACACAGTATGAAGAAATATTTATATAAACATGACTATCAAATATGTTTATGAATTACACAATCTTTAAATATATTTATAGTGCAATCCGATGTTTGTTTACTCAGAAGCAAGTCCCAATGTATTCAATGGGGCTTACTCAAACTGGGAAGTGTGCAGAGAACTACAGCCTCAAGTGATAAGGAACTTGTTCTTTCAACTTGTTCTTTTAAGTTGAGACCTTATCCCAGTCTGAGTCTGTGTTGGAATTGCTTTTTAATACGTTTTTAAGCCTTTTCTTTGTTTTTTTAAAAATGTTTTTTAAAGCTTTTAAAAAATATTTTCAAAGATGTTTTAATATATTTTAAAGTCTGTTTCTATGATGTTTCAAAGTGCTTTTAGTGCTTTTAGTGCTTTTAGTGCTTTTGTTTGCCGCCCTGGGCTCCTACTGGGAAGAAGGGAGGGATATAAATCAAATAATAAATAAATAAACTTCATTCACCCAACCCAAAATTCAGAATCATGCCTCTTTAGGCTGTTTTCCAACTGTTTATTCTTGCTTTATGGTTATTGGATTTTAAATGGCTTTATTTCTTGTTGTGAGCTGCCTTGGTTTCCAACCCTACCTGACAGGGTTGTTGGAAAGACTACACACACACACTGCAGATGTATAAATACATACAGCCCATATAATAGTTTATTGTCAAACCAGTTGGTCATTGCAGAAAAATCAGTATTAGTTTTTAAAAAATCAGTATTAGTTCCCTACACAATAAAAACTGTAATACCTAAGTAAGCCCTGCCTACTTGCTTTAAAATAGGACTGGAGGAGGGGGGGGACAGAAAGACAACACAAACACAATTCTTTTTTACATTCACTCCAAAGTCCCATTGATGTTCAGCACATTCATAACCATGTCTACTCAAAAGTAAATCCTATTGAATTCAATGGGATTTACTCTGGAGATATGGGATTAGCAATGCTTTTACCCCCACAAAAGCAAGTATTGGGAAGGTTTTCAAAACACTGCCCAGGATCTGACTCCTACACACAAGAGGGGAAAAAACTGAACTATATATACTTACCCAATTTATGAGATTTTCAGATAAACGGGGGGGGGGGAACCACCATTTTCTGGCCTTGCAATGAAGTTTACTAGACACTGCCACAAGTCAAACAAACACTTCACTGATTGACTGCAATCCTGAATGGGCGGGGTTAAAGCTACAAAGTGCTATACAGTAGTTTAAAAAAAGATTTAACGGGGGCGGCTGACGTTTTTATGTATATCTTGAGAAACGGACCACCTAGAAACTTAATTTTTAAAAAAATTAAAGCTGAGAATCACCCCCATCTGATGGTGTCACCTGGTGGGGTCTGCACTGATGAGGATAGAATGAGTCTGGTTTCCAGAAAGACTAAAAAGGGGTTAAAACGGCTGAGCATACCAAGGTCGCAGCGGCTGGCACTGAAGCTGCAATATATAGTTAAGCTGCAATATATAGTTAAGACTACACGTCCAGACATAGCAAATGCCGTCAGCATTTTGAGCCACTGGGGGGCAGCTGATGTTTTTATGTATATCTCGAGAACTGGACCACCTAGAAACTTAATTTTTTTTTAATTAAAGTTTAGAGTCACCCCCCTCTGATGGTGTCACCTGGTGCGGTCCGCACCCCCCGCACCCCCTAGTGACGCCACTGTCCAGATGTTGTGGGCTACAACTCGCATCTCCCATGGCCATTGGCTATGCTGGCTGGGCTGGCTGGGAGGTGTAGTCTGCAAGGTCTGAAGGGTGCCCCATTGGCTACCCCTGCTATAAAGGGTCTTTGGGTGTTACACTTGAGGAGGGCACAACCTGGGTACACAGATAGGAGCTGAGCACCTACAGTTAAGCCCCCTCTGCACTATAAAGCACTATCCTTCTTTAAACAGTCATGGCTTCCCCCAAAGAATCTTGGGAACTGTAGTTTGTGAAGGGCCCAGGCAGTTGTTAGGAGACTTCAATTCGCCTCACAGCGCTACACTTCCCAGACTTCCTTGGGAAGAGGGATTGACTGTTAAACCGCTCTGGGAATTGTAGCTCTGTGAGGGGAATAAATGTAAATGTACTGCCTTCAAGTCAATTCCGACTTATGGTGACCCTATGAATAGGGTTTTCATGGTAAACGGTATTCAGAGGGGGTTTACCATTGCCTTCCTCTGAGGCTGAGAGGCAGTGACTGGCCCAAGGTCACCCAGTGAGCTTCATGGCTGTGTGGGGATTCGAACCCTGGTCTCCCAGGTTGTAGTCCAACACTTTAACCACTACACCACACTGGCTCTCGTGAGGGGAATAGGGGTCTCCTAACAACTCTCAGTTCCCTTAGCAAACTACACATTGCAGGATTCTTTAGGGGAAGCCGTGGTTGGAAAAAAGTGGATAAGAGAAAAATCATCTTATCTGAAATGTGGTGTTGGAGGAGAGCTTTGCGAATACCATGGACTGCGAAAAAGACAAAAAATGGGTGTTAGAACAAATTAAACTAGAACTATCACTAGAATCTAAAAGGATGAAACTGAGGTTATCATACTTTGGACACATCATGAGAAGACAGGATTCACTAGAAAAAACGATAATACTGGGAAAAACAGAAGGGAGTAGAAAAAGAGGAAGGCCAAACAAGAGATGTGTTGATTCCATAAAGGAAGCCACAGACCTGAACTTACAAGATCTGAGCAGGGGAGTTTATAACAGATGCTCTTGGAGGTCACTGATTCATAGGGGCCTCATAAGTCATAATTGACTTGAAGGCACATAACATACACATAAAGCTCAACAAGTACACAGTCTGTGAATACAAAATCAACAAGTGTGCCCTCTTTCACATGTGTAGAGACAGTTTGTGCCTGGGTTCAGTGCAATATGTGAACAAGCCTGCAGAAAATTGGGGGTGCAGGAGGCGCAGAAGTAAGTAAACCAGAATCTGTGGTGTTGTGTGAGTGAGGTGACAGAGCCAAGGCCAATGTTGGAGACTGGCCCCGTCCACAAGATCTATATATCCCTTAATCAACAAAAACCTGTAAGCAGCTTACATAAAAGAATATTTTTTTATTATTACACTTACATTACATTACATTTATATCCCATTTTTCCTCCAAGGAGCTCAGGGTAGCATACATAGTTATCCCCTTCCCCATGAAGAGCCAGTGTGGTGTAGTTGTTAGAGTGCTGGACCAGGGTTCAAATCTCCACTCAGCTCACTGGGTGACCTTGGGCTATTCACAATCTCTCAGCCAAACTTACCTCACAGGGTTGTTGTGGGGATTAAATGAGGCGGAATAGAACCATATACGCAACCTTGAGCTCCCTCCTTGGAGAAAAGGTGGGATATAAATGCAACAAATAAATAAATAAAAGTAATAACAATAATTTTATCCTGGAGGGCTTTTGCCAGTCAGTGGAGACAATCCTGAGTGAGGTGGACCAGTGGTCTGACTCAGTATAAGATAACTTCTTCTGACTGGGTGGCATAGCAGAGGGCTCCTCCTGCAGCCTGCCTCTACCAGCAGATACAGTGAGGGCCTCCTGCTCGGCTTCTGTGGAGCCCCCACAGCCAGTGGCAGTCTACTTCAGTGTTACATGAAATATTTTACTGAATTTGAATATCTTTAAAACTGTAATTTATTCTTCTTTTGTAATTGTTAATTGTTTTAAAACTAAAGAACAAATCAAGAAAATAAAACATTGCATCAGTGGTACGATTTAGTAGTTAGCTAAATTGTACCTTTTGCAGATGTTTCAGTTTTTATTAAAATTCACTTATTAGTTACTGGACAATGATTTACATAAAATATTGTTATATCAGACTGTAACCAAAGGATCAAAGTTCAAACTGTTAGGTAGATATAAAAAACTATTGAATGAATAAATGGTTGTGCTTTTTTCTGCAGGAACTTGGAGGAAGTTTTTGTCGTATAGAGGAGGGGGGGTGTTAAAAAATTATCCGCCCCGGGTGTCAAATACGCTAGGTACCCCACTGGGCCAGCGTCACAGGCGACCCTTCATTTTTGGCTGGCACCGTATGATACGGCGCGGTGGCCGGGTGGCCCTAATAAGCAGTTACAGGAGTCCACGCCCACATCCCTCAGCGCGGGAATTCTCTCCCTCTGGAAGAGAGTCTCCCACCGCCCGCCTGGTGTAAAAGCTTCTCCATGTTCTGAGTAAACCGGTCGGTGGTGGCAAGGTGATCAAAAAGCCGCGAACGTTAACCGATGGGAATCTATTAATTACTTCGCATTCCTGTTTAGTCAGGTATAACACACGTGCGGCTACATTCCCTATCCCCGTTTATTCGACAGAGAGAGTTCAATGTGGCTTTCTCGCAAGTAAGCGCGCACAGGCTCGCGGCCTTAGAGGCTGCCTTGAGGAAATCAAAGGACGTTCGCTTTTTAGCCAGTTGCGCCTCATGAGGGAGGAGGGCAGTAACGGCAAGATTTGTTTCCTGAAGAAGAACGGCGCGCCTACGAGCGGTCTGTGTATTTGCATCAGTGAACTCTTGGAAGCGAACGGAAGAAAGAGAGGCTGACGGAGAGACAGACTCCACCATGCCAGGCAAGTGATTGCCCGCGCTTGGGCTGCCTCGAGTCCTGCCTGCGCCTTTAAGGATCGTGGTAGGAGGCGGAGCGGGGAGTGTCCGGGGCAGGCTCTGGAGGTTGCTCAGACGGTGGAGTGGGACTCTCTGGGACTGCAGTGGCGGTGGATCGGGCTCCAGGTTGGCCTGCGGGGAGGAAGCGAGAACGCACGACGAGGGCTGTGCCAGCATGGACTGGGGCACAGAGCTCTGGGTAAGCGAACGGGCAACTAGCTGGGTTGAGCGCCCTTGGATTTGCACTGTTCTCCTTGGGATTGTGATATCGATTTCTCGGTGTACCCCATATTTCTTCTCTCCGTCCTCCCTCTCTTTTTCTCTTCCTCCATGTCCGATCACTTCGTCTCTGTCTCCGCCCAGGATTGGGTTTCTCCAATAATTCCCAGGCCTGATTTAAAACGTGATTCTTCGTCCTTTTCTCCAACTCCCATCCCAACCACATTTTGTTCCCATGCCAGAGTTTAGCCGCCCCACTCCGCAACACATTCGCTCTTTGCCCTGCCTCACCTTCTCGACCCGATACTATTCTTCTCCGGCTGTCACTTGCCTGGGCTCTTTCCTCCTTCTCCCTTTGGGACCCTTGTTTCATACAATTTTCTTATCCTTCGGTGACCCTTGCTTTTCTCCCTCCTTCGCCCTCTTGTTTGTTTGCTTGTTTGGGGAGGGGGAGAAAACAGTGGGTCGGCTCCTCCCTCCCTTATGAGCAGTGAATGTAAAATTTCCCGGGTTACTAGCTTATTTTGAGCTTGTAAGAAGAATGTATGCATTAAATTAACTTTATTTTGGTCAGGTAAGCCAAACCACCTGAAAGTAAGAGGAGGCACTTCAGATTCACGATCTTCAATATTAAAAACTGTGTTTGTACCCATAGCAAGCCCCCCCCCCGCTGCTTCCCTGAACATTTATCTTCTCTATCTACGGTTTTTGCAATAGATAATTAGTAGGTGGGCAGTCCAGAAGCCCTTTGTCTATCACTCTGTCATGAGTAGTGGCAAGTGAGCTGCATGTTTAACTGTAGCTTCCCCAACCCTACCCACCATGCTGGACTAACCCTAGACCCTTAGGAACTGCTGTTGCCCCAGGAACCCTTTGCATGTTGGGGTGCGACTCTCAGATTGCAGACACTGAGTAGCGATTTAAGAGCTGGATGCCCCAGAAACCTCTGACATTGCTCTTGTTAGCACATAAAGCTAAGCCAAACCATGGCTTAGCGTGGACAAGCAAGTGTGTGGGCTCCTTTAGAGCAGGGGTAGGGAACCTTTGGCTCGTCAGATGTTGCTGAGCTGCGGCTCCCATCATCCCTGCCCATTGGTTATGCTTGCTGGGGCTGATGGAAGTTGTAGTTCACCAACATCTGGAGGGCCAAAGGCTGCCCACACTGCTGCAAAGGAATCATGGCCATTTCACTCCTTCCCAGTCGTTTTGTTGCTGTGCTGAGTTGCCAAGGTTTGTCTTAATGGTTACCAGGCTGCTGTATGGAAACCTAGGGCCTGCCTCTTGCATGATGTGCTGCCCTGTTGCCCCTGAGCAACCACTTGGGGGCTTTGTGTGATTTGGCCCAGCCATGTGTCTGGAATTACTGTTTGAAGAAGATTTTAATGTACATGTTATCGCTTGATACCGTTTAACTGTCCTGCTGTAGTTACAATCAGAGTAGCAAAATAATTGTAATTTGTAGGTGAAGTGGGAATTCTGCTTCTGGCCCAAATTAATGAATGCAAACCCCAAGGAGAGTTACTCCAGACTGTATCTTTTTTTGTTCCAAGTTAATCTATAATAGGGATGGACTGACTTTAGTCTTTAGACTTTTTTTTTAAATAGTTACATAGTCCACCAATGTGTTTTAAATTTGTGAAGCAAGACTGTGTACTCAGGTCGGGATCTCTTAACTGTTAACAGGTAATAGCATAATTAATATATGTTAACTAATCCTGAGTAGGCTCTCTTGCTTAAAACATGAAGTGCAATGCTTATAGCAGGGCTGGTCATACGTGCAGGATCTAATTTTGTTTTTCACTATACCCCTGAGATCCACCAACCAGAGTCTACTGGGAAAAACATACACTTAGAATTAAAGAACTGTGAGCCCTGGAATTTACTTTGAGTACTGAACTCAACTGAGCACTGAATTTGTAGTCCTTCCACACAACAATCTGCTCCTGGCTACCCTGTTTTTTTGTTAACTTTTGTTAATTGCTATTATTTTGACAATGTGCTAGTGGTTTAATCTGCTGCAAATCACCCAGAGATCTACTAGTAAATCCAGACCTAATTTATACCCCCCCTTCTGTATTGGACCAATGTCCAAATAGCATTCCGTGCACGATTTTTGTCAAGTGCTTGATAGTCCACTGGAAATTGGCCATTGGTTCACTGGTGGACTGAGCTTTTTTCAAAATGACTGATGCTGAAAATACCCAAGATAGTCTGGGAGTATCTCTGGTCTATATTATAATGCCAGGCTTCATTTGTATAGTCTGCATTTTGCTGTGACTTCTCCTGTTTCTCCTTTCAGAAGGTGCTGTTGCTCTTGCTCCAGGGGCAAATGGTAGGGAATTAGTTGCATGGCTGCTTCTCTCCCCCAGCCTTTATTTAAGTGCTCTGAAGCAGTTTCTGAGTCTCCATAAGGATCACTGCTTTCTCTTGCATCAGGGTAAGGTTTCACTTTACTGTGTGCACTGGGCAGGTACAGGATTCTACAGGTGTCTTTCTCACACTCTCAGCAAAACTGTGGTGTCTAATCTAGTTAGTTCAGAGATTAATTTAGCCTGGCTGCTGGAGTGGAATAAGCTATTCCTGGCTTCAGCCAGAAATACCTTGTTTGAGTGCCCTCAGCAGGGGAAACAATATTTAAATACCCTCAACATTCATTCTCTTAATCATATTCACTTGCTTACTTCCACCTCTGCAAAACATAACTTGAGTAAGTTTCTGGGTCTCTTGGGTTCTGTGCCATATCTAGGATTAAAAGAGGGCAGTGTACAAGTTGAAGTGGATGCATACAGGGTATGGTTGCTAGGTATCCCTTAACTCCAAATGTTGTCATTCGGTGAAACCTTCCACGGGGTGCCTGAATTCATTGTTTCGAAATCAGTAGATTTTGTTGGGGGCTGCTTATTCTTTACCTAGGAGCTGGTTGTTATTTAATGAATTACCTGTGCGTAGATGAAGTTGCCACAGACAAGTTTTGTGGGTTTATGTGCTGGGATGCCATAATTTGACCGTGGCCTTTTGTGGTATGCATCTGTATGTGTCACAAAATAGGGTGTGTCTGTGTGCATACGATTGTCACTGTTGACAGTCAAGTTCAGCATGATTTTTCCCATGTGGTAATGCTATCTGTATAGTAAAAAAAAGTGTCACAGAGTTTGATTTAACTTGTGGTGGATTCACAAAACTGATTTTCCCGCCACATTGTAGGATTTGTCTTGTTTTATATTTTGAAAAACAACTCAGTCCCAGGTGAATCTACTCTAAAACCATCTTGGTTGGGCCATAAAAGTCTCTATTTGTATCTGAAGTGTATGTGTGAATAGTTCCTTTCTATGTTTTTTTTAAATGTTCATGCGGATCTTTAAGAATCTGGCAGAACCGTGTGACACAAGTGAAACATGGGTTTTGAAATCCGTATTCTGAAGGAAGGGGGGGGCATTATTTGCAGGCAGAGTTAATAGACAGGAGTTGAACCAGATTATCTCCTGCAAATAGCCATGCATGGCTGTTTACTGTTTATCCCACAGACAGGCTCCAAGACTAGAAGAAGCTTGGTTGGAGGAAGAAAACAGCAAGAGCTGTGTGTCTGCTGAAGAGAACTATGGAACATTGAGCCTCCCCTCTGCCCTTGCCTTAACATTAACTGGCAAATACATATTTACCAGCATAACATGTAGTTCTGCCCTTGTCTGCAGGATGGACTGGAATTTCTATTTGAAGTGGGGGTGCGGAAGCCTCTATTGATCACTGAGCTTTTTCTGTGTAGATCTATTTAAGCTGTTATCTATTGTTCAAGCTATTCTGTCTCGCATCTGGCTGTGGTCCAAGGTGCTTTTGTTAACCTTTAGGTAAGGATTTGAAAGCCTTTGATTGTAAATCTCTAAATGCATGGTGATTAAAAGGAGCCGTGTTTATATTGGTGAACTGAGTTAGGTTGTGTGGTGTTTGCTTCAGCATGTTTTCCCCCTGTCACTGTCCCCCCCATGAAACCTCTTTTAGCTCTCTGAAATGTACAGTGTATGACAGATGAGAGAGCCTATGTGCCACTTCTTATAAGTGGGTAGCCGTTAAAGGATTCACTGGAGTGACCCAAAATGACTTTTTAAAGAAATACAAATACTGAATTTGAACAAATTTAAGATTTCATAAATATTAATATTTCAAAAATTTACCTAAACATTTTACACAGAATTGCATTTATGATGGAAAGCTAAACCAGTGCCTTGTTTTGGAATCTCATTAATAGGAAAACCCATTTCTGGTAAGCAAAAACATATATTAACTCTTAGTATTTGGAAGTTTCTGCAGGGATACAGAAAGAGGTGGAGGTATGGTGGATGGTTTGTTGTAAATGAAGTTCCACTAATGTTTTAGAAAAATGTATCATGCCAAAATGTGTATTAGTTTTTGAATGCAAAAATTTGAAATTTGATTTAAAGTCATTTTTACCACCACCCCATTCCCTGAGGCAAACTTTTTTTAGGCAATGCTTGCAAAACTGTGTTCCTTTTTCTCACGTTTTTTGAACAGTATAACTTTAAATGAGTTCTCTACTTGGACACAAAAGGGAAAGGTGATGGCCCATAAGAAAAATGCCGTAATTGTCAGGATCTTTCTTAGGCCAGTGTCACAAAATAGCAAACAAGCTTCCAGGTTCTCCAGAATTCTTCATCATTCTATCAGAATTCTATTCATCAGAATTCTAAGTGCTAAACCAAGGGGTGATAAGGAAGGAACTCTTTTGCAGAATATTCTTGGGCTATTAAAAATGTAAATGTACTGCCTTCAAGTCGATTCCTACTTATGGTGACCCTATAGGGTTTTCATGAGGCTGAGAAGCAGTGACTGGCCCAAGGTCACCCAGTGAGTTTCATGGCTGTGTGGGGATTTGAACCCTCCAACACCTTAACCACTACACCATTACACCAGGGTATTTTGCAATTGGGATTAAATGTTATGTCTGAGAAAGAATTTGGCCTCTTTGGATCCAGTTCTCCTGTCTAAAATATAACTTGCAGCCTCATTCAGCTTCGAAAAGTGAACAAAAGTGGTATAGCTTGAAGTGTGCTCATTTCCTAAGGGTGCAATCTTATGAGAGTGAGTCTCATTTAACTTAGGACTTGCATCAAAGTAAATATGCACAAGATTGTGCTGCACTTTGCCAGACTGGGGGAGCCAGGAGGGGGGGAAAGAATGCTTGTGTGGCAGGTCTTGATTCCTTGTTAGCAAAAAAAAAAAGTCAAATTCATGCTGTGGGGTTTTCCACTCCAGTTTCTTCTCACTGCTAAGTTTAATATCATAAGGAAAGTGATTCCCTTATGCAGATTCTCCCTCATAACTCCCACTAAAGCAGTTCGAGTATTTGTCCGACTAAAAAAATGCAAGCCATCTCAAGCCATGATTTCCGCCCAGTATATTGGCATTTCTTATAAATGCAGCTGACTTCCTGGCAGTAGTTGCTGTTCCTTTTTTGTTTGTCTTGATGCCTGGATACAGATTTTGTTTTTGTTTTTTAACGTCAAGCTTTTCTCCTGAAGCCTAAAATGTAGGTTTTGATCAGCTTTTTCCTTAGGGAGAAATGGAATTGTATTAAATGGAATTGAAACCAGTATTGTTTCAAATGTTGGTGTCCATAGCAAGACCTCATGTAAACAAGCAAACTGGATCACTTCATTACGTTTTCCAGGGTGCTCTTCTAGCTGTAATTAGCATGAATGACTCTGTTCCCTGGAGATAAGGTAGTTTCAGATGGTTCCCTCACCCCACACACATTTCTCACATTCTTTTTCTTCCTGACACTAGTTTAGTGTGGATGTTTTCTGTCTGGTTGCTGGGATTGGGAGGAGAGCTCAGTTTTTCTAAAGGGAGATAACTGGTTGGAGCTGCAAATAACTGTTCCTTAATGAGTTTCTATGGGAGACTACTTCTGGTGTAGCCAAGGGAGGGGAACTGAGACACAGTGAGAACCTATTAGGCCGTTATATTTATTATCCAAATGTTCAGGTTCTCTTGCTCTTTGGGGGGTGTCTCTTCATATGTACACCTTAAAATGTAAACATGTTATTTATTTTAGTACATGTATATCCTATGTTTAATGAGTTCAAGGCAGTGTCTCTCTCCCCCTCCCCATCCTTTTATCCTTACAAAAACTCTGAGTTAGGTTAGGCTGAAAGATGGCGACTGGCCCAAGGTCATCAAGTGAGCTTCATGAGAGTGGTGATTTGACCCTTGGTCAAAGGCGTAGATCAGCATTCTATTATCACTGCTGTGTAAACTGTACAGTTTGTAGATTTCATGCATCAAGCATGTTTGTAGACATGAGCATTCCTCTGGGAGAGTGTTCAGGGAGCTGTAACTGGCTGTCAGTCCCTGTTGGGTGTATTACTGGTGGCAAACCCTGTAATGTGTGAAATGGCATGCTGTGTCTTTGCCCTCAGTCCTGATGAGGGTTCAAGCCTCTCTCTCTAAAGGAGGAGTGACTAACCTTTTTTCCCCAAGGGCCATATTCATCTTCGATCAACTCTCTGGGGGCCACATGCCAGTGATGATATGCTCATACATGCAGATACACACAGGTACACAGCTCCCCCTCTTCCATTGATACATGCAAATCAGCTGACGAGGGGAGGTAATCACCCCTTTTCTGCTCATTAAATTTTTGCCGCCTTGGGCTCCTTCTGGGAGGAAGGGCAGGAGATGATGATGATGATGATGATGAGAGGAGGGGACAGTTTGCATTCTTATCTATTGCATCTACTTTACGTGATTTCCCCCCTTTTTGCCACTGGAGGCAGAAGGGGGGGCTTAGGGTTCAGAAAATTTGGTTTGGGAGGCCAGATCAGTCCCCCAACCTGGAGCAGGCCACTATGTCCCTGTGCCACAATTGGTGGTTAGACTTTTGGTTTATCTCTTAGTCTCATTATGGCCTTGTCTGAATACAATTGTAAAAGACTAGGATATAAATAAATTATTACTTGTGGCTGCATGCCTTGATTTGTTGGAAACTTATTCACCTAACATGATTGCTTCCATCTCCCCCCCCCCCCCCGACCACGTGTACACACGCATATGTTCTTCAGTCAAAGCTGGCCTAGTCTGTTGGGATGAAGCCGTAGTTGCTATAGAGACTGCCTTGCACTTTATGCATCCACAGGGGAGCGGGAAGGAGGGAGAGGTTGATGTGTGCTTTGACTGTGAAGTGGAGGAAATTAGATTCTCTTAGAGAATGGGGATGAAGGGTGCCAAAGACCGAGCAATTTAGAATAGAGTGGGAGGGGCAAATCTATGGAAAGGAAGCCAGTTGCTTACTTGACAGATGTAAATTCCCACCATTTCCATAATGCTTCCTTGTATTTTTAGTAACCTGGCCTTCCATGCCAGAATCGTTGAACTGAAGTCTTGGGACCAACTGAAGCCATTTTGGTACCTGAGACAGGAAATCCAAAGGGCAACCTCTAGCTCTAATTTCCATGGGGCATAATCCACTGGGGAGTTCTCCCGAGCAAGTCTAATTGCCATTCTTGGGAGCTGCACTGGATCCTGAAATGACAATAGGGCTACCTCCATGCTTGCCTTAACCAGGAAGTCAGAATAGTTAATTGTGATGATCTCTTTCCCATTATGCTTGCCAGATGCTTTGTAAACATCCTGCTCCAAATGTGAAGTAGGAGGCAAAGAAGCTCTGGCCTGGTACTGTCAAAGGCCAATGGGTTTGCCTTCACTCGTAGCTTCTTAAAGGGGGAGACAAATTACACCAATCTCTTCTATATGGGTAGGACACTTGCTGTCTATTGTTGACACAAAGTTAACTTGGTCCTCTCGTGACAATGAGATGCTGCAGCAATTGCAGAGTCAAGGCATGTGGTTTGCAATTCCGTTGCTCAGTGGAGGAGATTGATATTAAAGAAGAGCTCAGAGTACTTATTGGTGATGGCTGGTCATCTCGGTCCCGGTGAGAACTGTAATGGAGCTTTTGGGTCAGCAAGGTTTTATGTTTAGGAATTCTTGGCTGCACTTTCAGAAGCTTGGAGTTCCCAAATTGGCATTATTGCCTCCTATCATTCATTGGAAACTGGGCTGGAAAAATCTAATCTGCCTGGTTACCAGGGTTCAGTTCAGACATGGCATCAAACCATGACTAGGAAAGCTTTTTTGTTACATCTTTTTCTCCTCCTTCATCCAAGTAACTCAGGGAGACATACTTCTTTCTCTTTCCCTTCTTCCATTTTATCCTCTCAACAACCCTGTGGTAGGCTAGGCTAAAAAATAATGGCTAGCCCAAGGGCACGTGCTGGTATAATGTCTGAACGAACAAACAAAAAAAAGAATATGAAAATGGTTTGAAATGGGTTTGCAAACCATGGGTGATACTTACTGTTAGTACTTCATTGGTGTATTAATTTTAGTGAGTCCATCTTACTTTGATGTGATGTCTAAATTATTGACAAACCATCATTATGGCCATTGCTCCACCTCTAGAATCCCCTACACCATAACAGGAGTGCTGAGCAGATGGAAAATGAAAGCTGACCAGCAGGTCTAAACCATAGTCTGGTCTAAAGGTTGACTCCACGGAATCCAGCTCTTTTGGGTTGCTTAGGCTTTCCTGGATCGCCTAAGGTGCCTAGTTTTCATTCATTTTATAGTGGGGTGGATGAAGTGCTCCAAGGAGAAAACTGGAACAAGTCTTGCGAAGACCTGTGAATATCTAAGATGGTCATGAAAGGTACTGGTGCTCCTGTATTCTTTTAGGACAGTATATATTTGATTTCAGAAAAAGAAAGCAGACGTGGTGTGGAAAACAGTCAGGGTGGTGAACTTTTTTCCTCTCTCAAGGGGTGCATTTTCCAGGTGGTGGGGAAACTTGTTAGCAGTGAGCAGAACCAAAGCCAGTGATAAGTGGGGGGAGAGCCAAAAGAGGATGGTCCCACCAGTTTTTTCCCTGCCACCCCCTTTTCACTTGCGCACATATATCCTTCTTATTCTCCTACCAAATAGGCTGCCGGAAGAGGGACAGATTGCCCTTGCTGGAGGTCTGAACTGATTGCTTACAGAGGGCTTTCCCCCTCCTCCTTCCTGCACCTTTCTGACCAACATTTCTTCTTTCCCTCTGGGCTTCCTCACCTATGTGAAAATAGGCAGAGGGCCAAACATAGCCCCTAGGCTGCAGGTTCCCTGCCCCTGGTACTAGTACTGAAAGGCCAGATGAATTTTTTCTACACACTAGAAGAGAAATTGATTTTTTAATTGATGAAGCTCTAATGTTGCAGCAGCAAGCCACGAAGTAATAGGTTGGTGAAATAATAGGGACCTTTTTAGGTTTGCCAATTTCCCTAATTGTAGACTTGCAATTTAAATCCATTAGCTTATATAGTTCACAGTGTGCTAGGGTGGAGAGAGAGGTCTCATGCTATGGTCCCCAAATTTAATTTGGAACACAGTGTTTGACTTTTGAGACATCAGCACTGTTTGAGAAAGCATCTGTCTTTTTTCTTCCTTACTGTTCAACCAGTACTGTGAAGGCCTTCATTTCACCCAAAGACTTGCTTGAACTGGAAAGGCCATCTCATATCTGGGACCTCCAAGTGGCCTCTGAATAGGAAATTACCTTGTCTTGCTTCTACCACTCCAGTGTTGGTAAGGAGTGTATTTTGGTGAACTGCCCCAGGTTTGCTGTGGGTCACTGGCAACTCAACCAAAGGTAGTCCAAGGTGAAAAGACTCCAGATCATTAGCATGTCGCTTCTGTAGAGTCCAGTGTGCTGTCATCCACTCTTTCAAACAACCTCATGTGTTTGAGGATTTGCCTCCTGGCAGCGTGTGTACATTGCTTAGCATTTGGTGTGAAGCATTAGTGTAAAATTGTCTAGTGGTTGTTTCACTGTAGCCCTAATTGTTTGTGGTGGTGTTGCAAGCTAGTATGGACTGGACTTCCGGGGGGGCATAAATTATTATCTTTGCCTTAGAAATATATAACCATGGTTTCCCGGGTGTACACCAAGACCATAATTGGATTCTTGAAAGAAGGAGAAAAGTCTTGAGTCTGTCACAGCCATAGTCCTGGTTACCTGAAGTGAAGTGGCGCAGAGCAAGGGTGTGTATGTAGAAGCTGGCTTCAGGGAGTCTCCTCAAACTGCCACTCAACTGTGGATCCATCTCTCAGACTTGAGTATGATTTTATTATGAGACTTTTATAAGCCATTTTGTTATTGTCTTGGTTATAAAGCAGGATGCAAGTATAATAAATCAATCCAGGAATATAGCCCTGTCCAGGAGCAAAGGGGTGGGTGTAGGGCAGGGATGGGGAGACTGTGCCCCTCCAGATGTTGTTAGACTCCAACTCCCATCAGTACCGTTTGTAGTCTAACAACATCTGGAGGATCACAGGCTCTCCACCCCGGTGTAATAGATGGCTCTGTATCCCATAATGATGTTTGCTGACACCACTATGTCCTGAGCAACATTCCCTTCAAATTACATGTGCAAGGGCTGCCTTTCACCCAGTCAGGCTGTATCCTGCTATCTCTTCGCTCAAGGCTGAGCAAAGTAGCCCTGATGTGCTTCAGATCCATCTGAGAAAGTCTTCCTAAATCAGCTGCTAGGCTGCTTATGACGGTTCCACTTCCTGGTGGGGAGGCAATACTAGGAGAGTACCCAGGAGCCAGCCTTTATTATTGTTAATTGAGTGGAAGAGTAAGTCTGGGGAGTGATCAGAGTCAGGATTAGAAGAGGACTTATTTCCACCCCCTATATACCTCCCCCGCCACACCTCACATACCACCTGCCCATAATCTACAGGACAGAGAATTACGTTTATTGTGTCCTCAGAAGCTTGATTGCGTGACTGAACTTTTGGAGGTGACCTGAATCACTTGAGAAGTATTGGGAGGGGGTGACTGGATGCTGACCATGTGTGCATATTTTGGTTTGGGGCTTGTATCTCTCCCAGTCAATATTGACCATAAGTGTCCTGTACAATATACGTTGTATATCCATGCAGTGTTAGAGCAGGAGTAGTGCGTGAGAACTACTTCTAGTGCTAAATTCTCCTGACCAGGTCAGGACCTGCTGCTGCTAGTTCTACAACCATTGCCGGAAAGTAGCCTAGGAGGAGCTGAGTGAATTTCCTAGAAGAGCCTTTGATTTGCAGAAATTTGAAAGGTGCTTTAAAAGCCCCAGAAAAAGTTGATGGGGACCTCTTCCTTTGCCCTTCATCTCCTTGACAGTTTCTCCAGTCCCTTTTAGTAGCTGCAGGGCAAGATGCTCAGCTTCTGGAGTTGTGTGCCTAGACACTAGAGATGTTTTCTTTTCTATGTAAGAATCTAATTCCTTATCTTTTTATTATTTATGTAGCGCTACTGATGTGGATGGCACTTCACAGAGTGACAACATAAAAGAAGTCCCTGTCTTGAGGAGTTTTCAATCCAAAATTCGACATAGGGAAAGGCTACAGAGGGAAAGAAGATAGAGATCATAGCAGGGAAACAATATGAATTCAGTTAAGTTGCAGTTCACTAGCTTGGCTTAGGGCCAAAGCAGGTGAGATGCTGGGAGATCTGGGATTGTGTGATAATTATTTTAAAATTCTAAGCAACTAGTTTGGGTGGGGGCTGTGAACTGAGGGTAGAAATATGCTCGCTGTTCTCCACCTCTCTTCTGAAAACGGGCACACAACGCTAGTCACACCCCTCCCCCTGTTTTTACTGTAAAACCTGGTAGGATCTACTTGAGTGCAGTTTTTAAAATTTGCTTCAAAGAGATTTCACTACTGATTGGCAGATCAACGGGTTCCACCTCAAGTTATCGCCAGTGGAAACTGTTTACTGTAGAGGCGACTAGTGTGCTCACAGCCTGAGTTTTCCTGATCAATCCTCAGCTGCTTTGAACCAAAAGAACAAAAGGGGGGGGAGCTGAAGATCCCATCACAGATCTTAGTTTCAGTAGTGGATGAGGACTGGGGGAGAGGGGTATAGTACCCAAAGCAGTGGGTTTTTAGGAGAGTTTTGAAGGAGGAGAGTAAGGCAGTTTCACTTAGATCATCTAAGAGTAAAATGTGAAAAGCTTCATTTGCTTAAAGCACAGAGAAGAAAGCAAATGATCAGTCATAAAGAAGTGTTGCTTTGTTTTTCTTCTTCTTCTTGGTTTTGGTAAGTACATAATCTATACCCCAAAACATTTCTTTGTATGATGCGTCCAGTTCCATTGCGGACATAACAATATGTATGAAGGTTTTGCTGTACAGTAGGGCCCTGCTTCTTGGTGCCCCGCTTTTTGGCATTCTGCTAATACAGAGCCAGTGGAGCGATCAGCTGGAGGGGGGGCTGGAGCTCCCCACGCTCCAGCTGATCTCGCTTGAGGAGGGGAAAGCTCCCTGCACTACAGCTGATCTCCTCTTCGTGCCGGAGGAGGGGAAAGATCTCCTCCTTGGGGCGAGACTCCTGCTCGAGCTGATCATGTCCGAGGAGGGGAAGATCTGATCTCTTCCTCCTCTGGTGCGATCAGCAGGTTAGGTTCCAGACCCCCGCACTGCAGCTGATCCGCTTTTGGGCGGTTTTCGCTTTTCGGTGGGGGTCTGGAACCTAACCTGCCATATGAGTGGGGCCCTACTGTAATCTGGTCATTCTCTATAGTTCCTGTTGATAGGATTTAGTGCCATTGTTCTTGCATTTGCTGTTCCTGTTGAGCATGATGTAACAGAACTTTTATCTTGGTGATAAAAATCCTGGCTTGACTTCAGTGTAAAGGATCAAGACTTTACTGAAGGCTTTAGGCTTGATTGAATAATTAAAGCAGCACCCTAGGAATCCCTATGGAATGGCTGCAAATGACCAAGACCTGTTTTATTGGGTGTCCTGCTTGGTGAGCAAGCCTGAAAGCAGATCTTTGTGAAAAGAGAGGTATGGGAAACTTATTCATTTGTGAGCTGAGCTGAGAGTCAGGAGGTAACCTGCTGGTTATGATAAAAAAGCTGTGGCACAACCATATTTGGAATTCTCTGTACAACTTTGGTCACTCCATCTCACATAGGTTATCATAGAGTTCAGAAAAAGAGTGACTAAAATGTTCAAGCAGCTGGAGCACCTTCCCTATAAGGAAGAGCTAAATCATTTCGAACTGCCGTGATTATGTCCACAGGCTTAGATGGATAATAGGTGCTTCCCACTTACGTTGCGATTCTCAAGTATCTGACCAGACTGCACATAGTACTTGTTCCACAACTAACCAACCCCTTCTCCCAACTTAGTCCCAATGAATGAAGAATGGGTTCATTTGGATGGATTTGGACTTTCAGCTTATTACAGACCTCCTTAGATCTAGAGACAGAATCCCTGAGTCTCTTAACTTGTCTGCTCACTAGAATGCAGAGAGGGCATAGAGTGGTAATGCAGGAACTTGGCTGCTCCTTTGTTTGGAGGCTTCAGCCATGTTCGCTGCTGCTGTCTTGTTCTTCACCAGTAGCCATAGAGGAGCCAGTGCACAGTTTGTCAGCCATGACTTACTGAAGGAGAATAGGTGGTGATGGCTGCATTGCTTGTCTTTCATATATGCAGCAGAGCTGTGCCCTTGTGTTGTCCTATCTTCCCTGGCCTGTAGAAATTTTTGCTGATGCCCAAGACTGGAAAAATATCCAGCCCTGATGAACATGTTCTTGCAGCATCTTTTCTACAGATAGGTGAGATCCAATGGAACTGGCAGTGTTTCTTGGGTTGCAAGATGGGTACTGGCAGAAAGAGTGCCTTGCAACGTGAACAGAAAGGTTGAGGAGAACTGTTCTTTCCTTTTTAAGTCTCCACTCCTGCAACAGCTGCCTTGCCTTGGATTTACGCCTGAACTTCTCGCCTTTCTGTGCCACTCAGCCTACTTGTATCCTAAAAATAATACATGCTGGAAGCAGTGGCTTGGCAAGGGCATCGCACAGCAAATGTCAGCTTCCAAGGGTGACTCTGAATGCCCTTCTGTTTTGATGCCCCTTGCAAATAGGCAGCGGCTTAAAACAGAACCTCTGGCATCAAACGAGCTGGGGATTTCTTGGTAGCCAACTTGCCAAGCAGCTTTCAAAGAAGGCAAGGTTCTGCAGAGCTCTTCAGAGGAGAAGCATGTAGAATGCCTCACTGCTGTCCCTTCTCTCTTTCTGTAATCACCTCCCACATGACATGGCCTGAATCCAAAAACCCTCTAGAAAAACAAGCTTTGCAAAGGCACAAATGTACCAAGGCAACCAGCTCTGTGTTGCTGTGTCCTGCACCCCCTTCATTCTGTTAAAAATCCAGGCATTTCAAGTTTCTGCAGATAAAATTGGGGTTATGACTTCATCAGGGCTGGAAGAAGAAAATATTCTTAGGACCTGGCACCAAATTTAGTGTGGGTGACTGCAGTTCTTCCTGCCCTGGACTTCATGATTCAGATCTGTGTGTAGACAGCAAGATTCTAGAGTCATCTTTTGACAGGCTTCTGCAATTCCTGGGTTTGACTTTTGATTATAGTTTTTGGTGGCTTAGACAAACAATATCAAAGTGTATGCTTTATTTTTGTCAGCCTCCTTAGTGAAAGCATTTTCCTTTTGTGTATTGCTATGTTGTCCCTACTTTGGCTCCCTGTTGAAAAGACTTTAATTGGAGGCCCCCTTCAGCTATACTTCTTAATTTTTGCCTACTACATTCTGTTAGGTTAAATGTTTCATTCAACACTTTTAAAAACATGTACACTACATTTGCCCTTCCGTTCTCCTCATTAAAATAGTATGTACTTTTTTTCTTATATTTGTATCCTGCCCTTCTTTTCAGGGGTTAGGGATTGGGGAGGGTGGGCAGTTCCCAGTGTCTTCCAAGCACTGATCAGAACAAGACCTGCTCAGTTTCTTATCTTAAAAGTTTTATAAGGATTTGCTCCTCAGTCGTATTTCATTGTCAAATATCCTCCAAATTTCAGAATATTTGCTGGACATTTGATATCTGTGTCGGTTAAATGTGACAATGCGTATCTGGTAGATGACATGCAACAGTATTTAGTATTTGATAGATGAAAGGTGCCAACAGGTTTAAATCTGAAATTTTAAGATAAAATTTAACGTCCAAAACTTGAAATTCTGGCAAATGTTGAATATTTGTTGGTATTTCTTTGAACATCATGATTCCTCCTTTGAACCTCGTGATACCTTTCTTCCCCTTGCACCTTCCTTACTGCATTCAGTGTGCTTCTGACCCTAATAAGGAATTGCAGTTACAGTCTTGAATTGCATCAAGTCTTTTGGAACTAGTTCCATAACATATTCAGTTGTGCTATATTGGGACAGATCATTGGTCTGAGTGTTGATTCTGAGTGGCAGTAGTTTTTTCTGGAGCAAAGGGGTTTTTTGCCACCCTGCAGCCTGTGATGGTTTTAACTGGAGATGTGAAATACTGACTTTGGGACCTTCTCCTGAAAAGCATGTTTGTACAGCTGAGCAGTGTTCCCTCTTCTGGCTAAATGCTCCTTCATCTGGTGCTAAATGTAGTGATGTGCGGTCAGTTCCTAGCTGACTGGCTTGCTTTCACACCCAATACCAGGTGCTGGTTATTACCTATGAAGTGTCCTGGGCCAAAATGCCCTGGAATACACCTTTTCCCACAAAGATCTATCTGCAATTGTTAAGTTATGTATTTGAGGAATGCCTTGCTGTATTGTAGTATGTTCACCTTCTTAACACTATATGTTCTTACTGTGGCTTGAAAAAATTTAACATAGCAAAGTGAGATTTAACTTGATTTGTCATTTTCTTGTTTGCTTGTAATAAGATCTCTCACACACAGATACCTGAATGAAATGTGGTGTGTAAGTGCGTGTTTAGGTTCAAACACCAGTTCAATCTCTGTATTGGTTTTTGAGGGAGCCAGAAAAGATGCAAAATATGCTGTAATGTGGAATATTCTTTGTCATTGAAATATCAGTATTTATTTATTTATTTATTTTTAAAACTTATATACCTCCCGACTAGCAATAGCTCTCTGGGCGGTGAACATAGATACAATAAAATACAATATAATACAAAAACATCAGTCTAAAATCAAATTTCACAATCTAAAAACAGCAAAGGCTAAAATCAAATTACAAACATTACAATCATTAACAAAAAATTAAAATGCCTCGGAGTAGAGAAAGGTTTTAACCTGGCACCGAAAGGATGATAGTGTCGGCGCCAGGCGAACCTCCTCGGGGAGACTATTCCATAGTTCGTGGGAAACTGGAAAATTGAGAAAATTGAAAATTGAGTGCATGTTTTACAACCCAGTTTCCTCTAATTCCCAGGGTCTCTTTTTAAACCGGGCAGTAAATATGTAAATGCATTGTAATGTGATATCTGAAGCAAGACCTCTTGAATCCTTTATTTGGCTGGTCTTGTTTGTTTTCTCTGATTTGTGGGATGCTTAAAGATTCTTGTTATATAAGGGCAGATGACACATTTAATTTTTTAAGGGCTTCAATATGATTTGTGGATCCTCATGTTTTTCCTGAGTTAGACATATTCTTGATACTGATTAGTCTGGGGATGCCTAAAGAAGAAAAATGAGAGGGACTTCTTCATATTATCAAACTGTGTGGTTTCTCATATACAAACGGCTGTTAATTTGCTATACATCCAGAAACCCAAGCACTTGGAGGGTGTTTGTGAGAATGCATTAAATAGCTATTTACTAAAGACTAAGCTATATGCAGATTGGTGCATGCAGGTTTCAGATCATACCTTTTTCCCCCAGCCCAATCTTTACATATCCCCTTTGACTTTAGAGGGGGTGAGCAGCTGTCTCTTTACACTATATTTGTGCTACTCGTTATAAGAATAAATCTCTAATTAAAATTTTACTTTGCTCAACTTTCTACGCAAAACTGGCTCTAGATGTTGCCCCGTTAATACCTTGTAACCCTTCCTGGTAACTTTCTAGCAACATATAACATCCTTTGAAAGACGAGACCACACATAAAACCTTTTGGGTGGGGGATGAGAGAGTTGATCAAACTGGGATTGCCAGCACAATGCAGTCCCATGACTCAATTGAAGTTGGCCTCATTAGAATTCCTGCTCTGTTTATCCAGACTGGTGAAGTGCATTCCAGGCCTTGCTGCCTGCAGTAAAGGGATTCTGGGCCCAGAGCACTATGTGTGTAGGTTCGTCTCCAAACTGCACCATGCCAACTCTGCCCCCAAGGAACAGAAATGTGTTGGCCTGCAGTTTTGCCAGAGTTGTGGCTGCCACTGAGATCTTAATGTGAAACTCTTTGGAAGGGTGCTTTGCACTTTACTGATCTAGTATGACTGTAGCTGATCCTGTAGTTGTGTGGGTTGTTTGTATGAAAGTTGATGTAGCATAGTGGCTAACAGACTGAGCTACATATTGGGAAATCCCTTCTTTGAATCTCACTTCTGACACTAGGTGGCCTTAGGTAAGCCACTCTCCCTTGGCCTCAGCCCATCCCAACTGCAATGTGGGAATGATACTGACCCATCTTAACAGAGTCATTGTAAGAATTTACAAGAAGAGCAGTTTGGGACACTAAGAATTGCTATGTAAATTATAAACATTTATTAAAGCTATCTTGATCACAGCTTTAGCATTGTTATTTCTATATAGCTTTGGGCTGAATCTGAAGCCAGTTCTAACACGAAGGTTTTCCTCCATAGACTGGCTTTTCTAACAAATCCTCTTCCAATGAAAGTGAAAATATTTTAATACTGCAATCTGTGCATGAGCAATTCTAAGATGGTTCTATGAATTAAAGTTTTGAAAAATGAATAAAAATTATTGTAAAAAAAAAAGAATTAAAGTTTTGAAAACTTGGTGCAGTTTTGGGCATCAGCAATAGCTTGGCGGAATGCATGTTTAGAGAGTCTCAGTCTCCAGCATCTTCGGTAACAGGCCTCAGAAGACTAGGGGCATTGGAGAACTTGTCTCAGTTAGGGTGACAGTAGCGAGGTTTACACGAGCTCCCCAAAGTGCTGAAAGCTTTGCAAGGGGATCCTAAGGTCATGCTAACTTGAGCCTTCTGGGCCAGCCACACATTCAGCAACCCAGTGAAGGAGTCCAACATGCATAAGGATGTGGACAGACATGGCACACATGTTGTTGGCGGGGCAAGTTGTCATGTTCCCTTCATTTGTTCTTTCAGTGTTTTAAAATGTTTGTGTAGACTTTCCAGTATCTTTCATAATTTGTTGTTGTACTGACTTGCCATAAATCTGTTCCTTTTATTCTGTGATCTTTGTAGAACTTTTTGATGTATTTACAGAAATGATTCCAAAACATTGGTAACAACTTATATCTCCAGCAGCCCTTTGTTTCCATTTGTAAAATTGACAGTCTGCTTGTGATTAGTATACTCATCTGCAATGTCATGTTTGGGTGGGTGCCTTGGGACTGAGGGGTGATCTCTTTTGTTAAGTTTGCTGTGTAGGGTGGAATTTTGTAAAATTCCCTGTGTAGGGAACTGCTCCTTCTGGACTATCCCACCCTCTTCTCAGGATAACATGATGAGTCACACTGTCCTGGCTAGTGCATCCTGACACAATCTGGGAAAATCTCTGTCCTGTCTTATATGTTGATTTACAAACTCAGCACTGTCCCCACTCCATATGCTGTAGAGCAGCCTTCCCCAACCTGGTGCCCTCTAGTTATTGTTGGACTCCATCAGCCACTGACAGCATGGCCATTGATCAGGAATGGTTGGACTTGAAGTTTAGCAACATCTGGAGGGCACCAGGTAGGGGAAGACTGCTTTATGAAAACTGGATTTCAAACTGCAAGCCCCAGTTCAGATGCACTAAGCCCAACCATGGCATAGCTCAGTGCAGTGCACCAGCAAAACAATCAGGGAGCCTGCAATCTCATTTTCTAGAGCCTGCATGTTTTCTTATTTACACTATGCCATGGTTTGGCTTAGCATTGTGTGCATACCAGGCCACCGGCTCAATTCACATAAAATGTGAAACCATGGTTTGGTGTTATATTAATGAGCCCTGCATTCTCAGGCTTCTTCTCCTTTCTCTCCTCATCAGTCTGCATGTAATTAGTGATATCTGCTTTTGCGGAAATCGTAATTCACCACTGTATCCAAACCAGGATTTGTATATACAAAATACTGTGTGCAAGCCTTCAACGATTCATGCTATACATTTAAAGTGAAACAATAGTGGACTAAACAGTCCTGGCTTACCCCAGGGAATTCTGGGAAGTATAGAGTAAAGAGTGCTGAGAGTTGTTAGGAGGACTCTTATTCTCCTCACAGAGCTACAGTTTCCAGAGTTCTCTGGGAAGAGGCACTGACTGCTAAATTACTTGGGGAATTATAGCTCTGTGAGGAGAATAGGAGTCCTCCTACCAACTCTCAGCACCCTTCACAAACCATACTCCCAAGGATTCTTTGTGGGAAGCCAGGACTGTTTAGAGTGGAATAAATGTATGGCATGAATGTGGCCTAAGATTGCAACCTATATCAAACAATGGTTGGTTATCCTGTTTTTTTTTATTTTGACAGTTTATTTACTGCTTAATTACAATTGTCTCTGAGCAATGTTTAGAGGGCTTGGGCTAACCAGAGTTTGTTGGGTTTGGGTGTAAAAGGCAAACCATGGCTTCCACCAAAGCAGAAGAAACCTGTTGAAGTGTGGCATAGCAAAGGAGCTTGTGAGCATTATTTATGTAATGACAACCCATGGTCTAGTGCTGGATCTAAATCAATCTAAACCCATTTATTAGAGAAAAATACTTATGCTAGTATTTTCAAGATGTATAATATATTGTGATGGAGTGTGATACAAATATGGGTACAGGCTAGCTTATTTTCTGTACAGCTACTATGGGCACTTGCAGGCTGCTCCAGTGCATATTTACTCAGAAGTCAGTCCTGTTGAGTTCAACTGGGATTATTTCCTTAAATTAACTGCAGCCTTAATTGCATATGTCAGCCTTCCCCCATGTGGTGTTTTCCAGATGTCTAGTACTACGACACCTATCATCCCTGACCATTGGTCATGCTGCCTGGGGCTGATGGGAATTGTAGTCCAGAAATCTGGAGGGCACCAGATGGGAGAAGGTTGTTGTATGATACACTATTGCTTTATGAAAAAATGAAATGGACTGCCTTCAAGTCAATCCCGAATAGGGTTTTCATGGTAAGTGGTATTCAGAGGTGGTTTACCATTGCCTCCCTCTGAGGCTGAGAGGCAGTGACTTGGCCAAGGTTACCCAGTGAGCTTCATTGCTGTGTGGGGATTTGAACCCTGGTCTCCCAGGTCATAGTCCAGTACCTTAACCACTACACCACACCGACTCTCTATTTTTATAGGAACGCTGCTTTTCTGAGAGTTTTTTTAAAAAATATGTATTTCTGCATGATTATGCTGATGTCTACATATTGTTTCTAAATCCAGATGATAAAACCATCTCCCCCGTTTTTTTAAAACTGGTGATGGTTTTTTTTCCTTTTCCTATTTTCCCATCTTAAGAAAATTGAGATACCCTTTGATACCTTAAGGGGCAGCACCTTGTAGCTCTCTGTAATTGATTTATTAAACTGAAATTTTATTCCTGCTGTTTCTGTTGTCTATTAACAATGGGATTCTTAAACATGATCCTTGTGTGCCTTTTCAAGTCAAGAAATAGTGTCTAAACCTCTCTGAGTGTTAATTGGCAAACAAATTATGAATAGGGCTATTGCTATTGTCCCAAGTGATTCTGGGCCATTAGAACTCATGGTTTGCTTTAAGGTATGTTAAGGGCAGGCTTCAAGGAAACCGACTAACTTCTGTAATAAGCAGGAGTTTTATCCCTGGGCCCTGTGTGTTACCCACATGTGCAACTGCTTGTGTTACAGAGCAGGGTCTCACTCTGCCTCTGTGCCCAGGGAGGCACAAAATCTGGGGCTTTGTGTATATGTGGCACAGGGCCGATGGTAACATATCATCATCATCATCATGGTTTATTTGTATGCCACTTTTCCATAGTAATTTATGCTCAAGGTGGCTCACAACAAGGAAAAGTTACATAATTCACTGCTACAAAACAAAATTCAAATAGTCAAACAATAAGTTTAAAAAATGTTAAGAAACGTATAATAAATTGAAACAATGCCATTACAATTCGTAAGCATATGTGAAGAAGGTGTTGAGGCTTCCCCTCATGCTGTAGAAAACACTTTTGTAATGCTGCCCTTTAACAATAGAACAAAATCTGCTGCCTGAGGCAGACTGCCTCATCCTGCTGAATGGTAAGGCTGGCCTTGAGGCTGAGAGAATACTGGCTTGCGTAAGGCCATTTAGTGAATTCATGGCTGGCATGAAATTTGAACTGGGAGCTCATAGCATAATAGCCCCTCTGCTGCAGCAGCTCTTGGTAGAGAACATATAGGTTGCATTTGGATGTCAAATAAGCCATGGTTTATTGTGATGGGAACAAGCCTAGGTTGGCCTTCTGTTTGCACGTTCCCTCCTTCCCCCTTGTGTGACTGCAAGGAGAAGACGGAAAGGTTTCCCTGCTGTCTTTCATTCACTGCAATTTAGTGTCACACCTAACCTTAAATTGTGTTTATTTAAAACTGTGGTTTATTTGAAACAAGTAAACTTCATTACCCATAGTTTAAAGTTGGCTTGTTTGAAATAAGCAATAGTTCATTGTTTCTGCCACTGGGAGAAAGGGTGGAATATAAATCTAATAAATAGATAAAAAGTTAAGATTAGCCACGGTTTGTTGGGCTTGGATGGAATGGCAAGCTGCAGTTAGTCAAAAATGGAAGCAAAAGCTTCCAAAGTCCTCCTTGGAGCAACTTCAGAGGAGGAAAGGAGAGTGAAGGAATTCATGAGCCCTGAGGCTCACTCCTGTTACAATCAGCCATGGTTTATCATGGCACCTGAATGTACCAATTCATTCAGGTAGAGATCAAATTGGCATGCAAGATCTATATTTACTCTTTCCCTGAACATCTAGTTTCGATAACGAATGAACAGTTTTCAAACTTCCAGTGTCTTGTGTGAGCGGTTACATTTGTTTCTCATTGAGGTGACCAACTTGTTTTTCAAGCCCCTCAACATAGAAACATGCTAGTTCTCCTGACATGGTAGATCTCTCTATCTCTGGCTGCTTTCACACATGGGACTGATTGCATTAGTTTAACGGATTAAAATAGTAGTGCTTCTATTCCAATTTCTAAAATCCCTTTCATCCTGCAGTGCCTTTGTGTTAAGGAACAACAGCTTTTTCAGCTGATATACCGGCATTTTGCGCAACTCTCTTTCACATGGCTTGTTTTAGTCCCTCACCCAGTATGCACATGCGCACTGTTCCCCTCTATGTAGGAGGTCTAGGATCTTGCCCTGTCACCATGCAAGCCCACTCCTTTTAGGATCTGATTTTTAAAATTATTTTAGTTGTATCGATACAGGAGTGTGTGTGGGAAATGCAGCTGCTATCTGTGCCGATGCTGGAATACCGGTACAATTTTCAACAGGAATAACCCCCACACACACACGCGACTAAAGGGCAGGAATACAATATATGCTGGGATGTCTGTCACGTGAGCGGCTGCAACTAGAAAAAAAACTCCCACAATTTTCCAGGTTCCCAGCCTTGCTAATGGATCATTTCTGGCATCATTTATCATGGAAATTTGCTGTAAACTTGTACTACATTCCACTAGAATTCCGGAGCTAGCTTGTACGTCATGTGAAAGATCAAATATAATGCACAAATTATCAGGTAAATCGTCAGAATAATGGAATAAAGTGCAGTGTGAAAGCAGCCTCTCTTTCTCCCGCTACTGATGCTCTGGTCTTCCCATTTCCAGATGCTTGACACTCATTTTATTTTTAAATGGGGAGTGAATACATTACCAACCCCAGCCTGCAGCCAGGCATATATCTGCCATCTTTGTTGTGAGTTGTCATATTGGTCTTTTGTTCTCTTAACTGGGAAAACCTGGTTGACTGCATTCCCTACAGCCTTTATTTCAAAAGGGGGGAGCATGATTGACCCTGCAAACACTGCTGGTTGAAGCACATTCAGTGTGGGTCTTGGGTGTGGCTACACAGACACTTCTTAGGGGTATATGAAGGTGCCTTATACCGAATCGGGTCATTGATCCATGTAGCTCAGTATTGTGTACACTGACTGGCATCGGTTCTTCAGGGTTTCAGGCAGAGACTCTCTCAGCCCTACTTGGAAATGCCAGGGATTGAACCCGGGGCCTTCTGCATGCAAAGCAGATTCTCTAATATTGAGCGACTGCCCTTCCCTTCCTCCATTTACTGGAGGGAAATGGAGAAACAAGGTTTCAGGGTTCTTAGAATCATATAACCCACACAGGTGGGGAAAATGCCAGCCCTGAAGCTGCAGCTAGGGTTTGTTTCTCTTTCACAGTCCAGGGGAAATGATTTTGAGGGGGTTTAAGCCTTGGCTTAACCGTGATGTGCTCACGGAGCTAAAGGCCTGACCTATTGGAGCGCTAGAGACCTCCTACACGTTGTGCACTCGCTCTAAAGTAGCTGTCCTTCCTGTGGCTTTTGGGTAACTGGATTTTGTTTTGGTGTGGAAAGATAACTTGCATTTAGAAGAAAATTAGTATGAACATAATTGCATATTCTTTTATGCAAAATACAGTTGCTCTTTTCCAAAGAAGCATGGTTTGCTTTTCTTATTGGGGGCTAGGATTGTGAAAGGGAGGAAGGTTGAAAATGAATATTGTGCTCAGTGGGTTAAGTAAGAGAGACATTGGCTGGAACCTATAGGGACATGGGAATGTCCCACTCAGAATCACTTTCATATCTTCAGCAGAAGTGCCCAAACATTGTTTTTTAAGGTGTGTCTTATAGGAATTATATGAACAAGATAGACTTCATTTTTAAAGTTCTCAGAATTTCTCATTAGTTACCAAATCTTGGATTAAATGCCACACATCTTTCTTCATAATTCTTTGTAAACCACCTCCCTCTTTGTTACTGTGCTATTCTGCTGTGTCATAGGTTTGCTCTATAGCAGGCATGGTGAACCTTTGGTCCTTCCGATATTGTTGTACTCCAAATCCCATCAGTCCTAGCCAACAAGGCCAATGGTCTGAGATGATGATACAGCAGGTTCCCCATCCTTGCTTGGGGAAGTATCCTATCTACCAAGCTATTGCACTAGTCATAGGTCCAAGGCTATGTGGGTGATGTCCAACTAAGTCAACCTTTTAGTAGATCCATTGAAATAAACAGAAATCCCATTGATTTCAGTAAGTAATATTTGGAGTGAGCCACTTTGGATATCACCCCATGTTTCTGCGTATTATAAAAACACACCAAAATTCTTCACCAAAGATTCTGTGCTAAAGAATTCTAATTTTGCACCCTGTGCCAGTTCAGGTACATTTAGCCACTTTAGCAGAAGCAATTTTTCAAGCCATGGTGGAAAGAGGGAAAAAGTGTTCACCAGGCCCCTTATAACTAGAAACTTTATGTGGCCCCCTGCTTGGTTTCCAGGCTTCATTAGGGATTGTTGATATGCTTGAAATGTGATCTTCACAGCCGTAAGGGCTAGGAACTCTTGGTTTATCTTTTTTTTTTTAATGAATGTTGTCGTTTTTAGAAGGCTGAAATCTGCTTCCAGTTCTACAGTTTGTCCTTTTCCTATGTTCGTGGAATCTCAGTATACATACAACTCCAAATAAGCCCAGAGGTCCATGGAAGCATGACAGATGTATGACACCTTCATTACTGCTGCTTATTTAACAGAAGTTGCTTTTACAGTTTGAATTTTCCCTGTACTTTGAAGTAAGGCGCTGTTTCCACTTTGTTTTCCCAAGACCATCAGAGTGTGTCAGTTGTAGGACTTGAACTCAAGTCTCCCAAATCTAAATCCAACATGTTTGTCCACTGGAACGTGGTAGGA
Organism: Rhineura floridana; assembly: GCF_030035675.1. Lineage (NCBI taxonomy): Eukaryota > Metazoa > Chordata > Lepidosauria > Squamata > Rhineuridae > Rhineura > Rhineura floridana. The sequence goes on from NC_084480.1 coordinate 158,318,554, forward strand.
AAATGGACTACCTACCTGTCAAAGATCAAAAGAGATTGTTGTAACTGCTGATCAGTGGTTTCAGCAACCTTTCCTGAAGTGTTTTCAGTGCCAGTCAGCTGATTGACTTGCAGGAAGTCCCCTTGAAGTTCATTTAGACGAAGCAGTTTGGATTCAAACCATTTCCTCAAAACTGAGAAAGTGAGCCCCTTTAGCTTCAGTAGGGAATTCCCCAGTCTCACCAGGGCTCCCTGTCATCTCCCTGCTTGGTGCTGACAGGGAGTCACACTTGCAAAGGAACAATCAGGAGCTCACTTTAAGCTTCAGTTGTTCCTTTGTAGCTGCGCCCATACCTGCTGCACACCCAATGTCATACATGAAGGTCAGGTATGGAGCAGGTGGGCCTTGGCGGGGGAAACAGACTCATGGGCCAAAGTGGGACCTGTGTAGGGTCTAATTAGGTCGGAGGTTCCCCAGTAGGAAAATTATTGGTCCTTTGTTGGTGGTATTTTATGGCTACAGATACTTGCTTAGTTATGTTTTGCTTTTTACATAGATCAGAGGTTGCCAACCTTTTGGGACCTACAGGCACATTTGGAATTTTAAGTGAATACTGTGGGTGCCACCCATTTTTGTTGCTTTCCTCCTCAACCCAGACACATACATTGTTTGCTTTTCTTAGGATTCTGAGTGAAAATCAGATGCAGTACAATTAAAACAGATCCTCTTATATGTACATATCTCATGCTTTGCAGCATTATTATTATTTTTTACTTATTAGATTTATATTCCTCCCTTCTTCCCAGTAGGAGCTCAGAGCAGAATCACCAAACCATGGGTCAAATACAACAAGCTTCATGACTTTTCGATACAATGACAACAAAGATATCTCTGTAGACGCAGAGGTGACATTATTTATTTATTAAATATTAATTGTACCATGCTCTTCAACCAAAAAGGCTTCTCGAGTGGCTTACATGCAATCATTTCAAGACAGTCCCTGCTTACAATCTGAAAAAAACAGCACACAAAGGGAAAGGAGCAGGGAGGGAAGAGGGGGGAAAGCAAACTTGGGGATTAATTCTTAAATAGTAGTTCTTATTGAAAAGTAGCTTGAAGGAAGAGGCCACACAGAGGATCTAACAATAACAAGAACTTTACTATAACTAATTATATACAGAGAACAAGGCCCACAGCATGGTGCTGCTTGTAAGGCAGGCCTGGAACTGAAACTGCCACAGTCTGGGGCTGACTCAGCAGTTCCTGGGATGGCAAGCCTGGAGGGCCAACACACTACACCTATAATGACCAACTGCCCTAGAAGCGGTTGAAGGATAGGGGGGTGCCTGACTGAGCTGGTGTTTCTATGATTTGATGGTGGTTTAGAGAGGATTCATGGCAAAAATTATGAGGCTTCATAAAGATCTGTGCCTCAGGTCCATGTTTTTATGCCACAGAACACATTGGATAAGCAATTTTTTTTATAGTTGAGTAAATAGAGATGGATGTGATCTGTGATTTGATTACGGTCTGAGCAGGAACCGTGAGAAAACCATCTAATTTCAAGAAGATCAATTTTATTCGATCTGATGTCTGTGTCATTTTCTTGGATCTGACATTGTGTGTGTGAGCTTTCTCTCTGACTCCAGTGGCACCCCACTTTCTCCTAGATTGCTGCTCCATTTTCCACTCCCCACCCTGCAGTCTCCTAGATTGTTCCCATTTCTCTCCTGCTTTTTCCCTCCTGCCCTCTCTATTGTTCCACTTTCTGTTCAGCTGCTGATCTACACCTTGAAAAGCCCATAATGGGCAGCAGGAAAGAGGTCCACTCTTCTGGCTTCCTCCTTCACTCTGTGTAATTTTCATGGGAGGGAAAAAAGTTAATTAGGGAGTGGGATGGAGTAGGGAACTCGGAGGCTGTGTGGGCACAGGGGAAGTCCTCATGGGTTCCACCTTAGCAAGCCCAGACATAACTCAGTTCTTATAACCATGTGAGCTAGGCTTCAATATTATTATGCCAATATTACAGATTGAAGAGGGGATGCTGAGAGAGAGCAGCTTTCCTAAAACCACCTAATGAGTTCAGTACTGAGGTAACACTTGAACTGAGGACCTCCCACTGTCAGGTCGAATGCTTAATCATGCTACTTTCTCTTTTTCCCACCCTCAGCAGTATACCATTCATAGCTGTGAGTTGGAGATTAGGTTGTGGCATGTGTGATTGGGAGCAACAGAGGTTGGTAGGTACATGCAAGGAGATTAAGGATTCAGGGACTGGCAAAGCTTAGTGAGGTTTGTTTAGGACAGTGCATGAAGACTAGGCAGCCGGTAGGAAGGTGATCAGTCCAGGGTTAGGAGTCTCTAAACTTCTGTGGTCGCTAGCAAGCTGCTGGAACCGTGTTATGTCTGTCAGCAAAGGACTGTGCTGGTTGAAAGGTCTATTGATCCTCTGCAAGCAGTGTCTGGAGCTGCCTTGCTGTATTCATTAATCAGTTGCTGTTGCTGCAACAGAGGACAATAGGGGTAGAGGGAGGCCAGGAATCAAAACTTATCTGAGTGGGATCTGAGCCAGAAAAATCAGTGTTCTTCTTGGGACCACAGTGATGGAAAAGAACCTCCTCTGTACTGCTGTTATCCAACTGCAAAACTGCTCTGTTTGGCTACACATTTTATATCCTGCTTTGGAGGGTGAACTTTGTGGCATGCACTCTTGACGTCTACATGCTTTAGAGCAATTATTCAAGCGCGTAAATAATGGGTCTATTTGAAAATTAAACATGGAATTACTCAGTGGGTCTTGCCACGTGTGCAACTGGTACGATCTGCAAATCTAAATCAGCAAGATCTAGCTCAGGGGTGAGAAAACTGTTGCCTTCGAGATATTGATGGACTACAACTCCCATCATCCCTGACCATTAGCAATGCTGTTGGGAGCTGATGAGAGCTGAGGGTCTAAGTCTTGGGGGTTGGGGGTCTAGGTAGTGATTGGGCATATGGAAGAGTGCCCTATATTTCTGCAGCACTCTTAACACTGTCAGAGCCAACCTAACACACATTGCTAGGCCGAATAACCATGCTATGTGACCTGAGAGTTGCTTCCAGAATTTCTTGTAATATCACGGAAGATATCTCAGACATGTACTGCTGCCCCAGATGACCACTTTGTAGCGCCTGGGCAATTGGGCCAGCCCTGACTGATATTTTCAGCCCATCTTGCTGTTTACATAAACAGCAAAGGGAGCAATAGCTTAAAGCCCATGGGGCTTACGATAGACTGGCAAGCCTAGAATAGGCTATGATAAAGCTCCTTCATGTTCAGACGGTGTAACTTTGAGTGTTGGGGCACACAGGTCTATGCCCTGTTTGGAAACTTTTGAGGGAAATCTGGCTGGCTGCGCTTGAGATGGTCATAGGTGGACTTTTTGCTCAGATTGAGCATGGACGCTCTGATGTTTTTTGTAAGGTTTGTCAGTTGTTTCTGGGGTATTGTCCGCACCCCACCTCTGCTAATTAATTATCCAGATTAATTGGGGAGGGGAGAGAAAAGCCTTAGGAGCCCAGAGCTGCCTCTCATGCTTTATAATGCCTGCTCCTATAATGCCTGGTCTAACATAGCAGGTGCTAACTGTTCTCTGCTTAACAAATATACAGATTTACCCCCTTCTTGAAGAGTGTTTGGTTCAGCCTACAAGGTTCATCTTGTCTCGCAGCTTGCAATGTCTGACTTTGCCTCATGCCTTTGTGGGAGCATCTGCAGTCATGTCTTCTGTTGGACAAAACTCCATCTTGAGTAGTCATCTGCGATAGGTATCTCTAATGAAATGGTGCTTCACGTGTATGTACTTGGTTTGTGAACTCATCCCTTCTGACTCCATGAGTCTGTTGCATCCTTGATTGCTTCCCAGTCCCTTTTGGTTGGCAAGCTGGTTTTTCGGCACAGGTGGATATCCCACTATTACCACCACATCTGGCTTGGTAACAGTACTCATATACAGACATTTTTTGATGTCTTGTCTTGTATCTCTCAGCATTTCCTTTAGCATCTGGCTTTTTCGTGAATTTCCTCTTGGAGCCTGCAGCTTTCCTTTCCTGAGGAAGCTTGGTCAATGTCCAAGTTTTACTTTTGTGTAGAGCTTCCAGCTCTTCCTTGGCTGCCTGCCTCCACCTTTCAGGCTCAGCTTTGGGTAAGGTTTCAATTTCTTTCCAGGTCTCTGGCTCTGGAAGTTCATCTCTCACGAGGTAAGCAAGTCTCTCTGGTGGTACACCTTTGTTGGTGCGTTCAGAGCGTCTGGGTGCTGCCCCTTCGGCTGCCCCTTCTGGCTCTGTTGCCCCTTCTGGCTCTGTTGCCCCTTCTGGCTCTGTTGCCCCTTCTGGCTCTGTTGCCCCTTCTGGCTCTGTTGCCCCTTCTGGCTCTGTTGCCCCTTCTGGCTCTGACTCCTTGCCTTCCTCTGCAAGTATATTATTGTTATACCTTCTGTGGTGGAAGAATAACTCAGCGTCTTCCTTTTCACTGTCATCTGTTTGGTGTGGTGCCCCTTCAGGTTGGTTGTGTGCACTTCCCTTCATCAAAGTCGACAGCGCTGTGTACTTCAGCTTCGTCAATTTTGGGATCTATGACTCGGTATCCCTTCTGCATTGAAGAATATCCAATGAATATTACTTCCCTGGCAGTGTTGTCAAGTTTTGACCTCTTTTGTTTTGGGATGTGCACAAAGGCCTTGCACCCAAATACACGAAGGTGAGACGCTTGGTGTCTTGTCATGCCACAGTTCAAATGGTGTTTTGTTTTGTTTGCAGATGCAGGAAGTTGGTTCTGCAGGTAGGTGGCAGTAACCGCAGCTTCTCCCCAGTACTTCTTTGTTAACTGTGCATCTTCCAACAAGGAACAAATCATTTGTCCAAGGGTCCTGTTCATTCGTTCTGCTACCCCATTCTGTTCTGGGCTGTAAACAACTGTAGTCTGGTGCCCTATGCCTTCCTCATGGAGAAAGTCTTGCATAGCCCTGGACATATATTCTCCTGCATTGTCAGATCTTATGATCTGTGGCTTTCTGCCAAATTTGTTGGACAAAATCCTGACATAGTCCTTCAATTTTTGAAGTACTTGACTTTTCTCTTTTAGCAGGTAGTATACCTGGAGTAGTCATCTATAAAAGTCATCATGTATAAATTTCCACCCTGGGATGGCACTTTCATTGGCCCACAAAGATCTGTGTGAATCAATTCTAGAGGCTTTTTGGTTTTCCTCTCACTTTTCTTAGAAAATTTTGATTTCACACTCTTGGTCTATACAGCACACACATTTCTCTGCACAATTGCATTGTCTCATTTTAATACCTCTAGCCAAATTCTCTTTCTCTAGAGCAGTTACTCTTGCTAAGCTCGCATGTCCCATTCTTCTATGCCAAATATGCAAATATTCAGAATTACTGGATTCCTTGACCACATTTGCAGGCACAGCTTCAAGGTATTCTAAATGTAAAAGTCCATCTTTCAGTTTTGCAGTGCAACATATTTCTCCTTCATCCGGAACGTGGAAAAATTCTCCACTCACCTCCCAGTTCCATTATTTTAGTAGCACTTATTAAGTTGTCTTTAAAATCTGGTACATATAGACAGTCTTTAAGTTCAAGCTCCCTTTCTCCTTCTGGCGTTTTGCAAAGCAGCTTCACTATGCCTATTCCTTGAGAAAGGAACGTTTGCCCAGATGCTGTTAATACTTTTTGCTTGTGACTTTCAAAACTTTTAAACAGGTTTTTATCAATTACAAGATAGTGTCAACAAGCATATAGATAGAGGTGATCCAGTGGACATAGTGTACTTAGACTTTCAAAAAGCGTTTGACAAGGTACCTCACCAAAGACTTCTGAGGAAGCTTAGCAGTCATGGAATAAGAGGAGAGGTCCTCTTGTGGATAAGGAATTGGTTAAGAAGCAGAAAGCAGAGAGTAGGAATAAACGGACAGTTCTCCCAATGGAGGGCTGTAGAAAGTGGAGTCCCTCAAGGATCGGTATTGGGACCTGTACTCTTCAACTTGTTCATTAATGACCTAGAATTAGGAGTGAGCAGTGAAGTGGCCAAGTTTGCTGACGACACTAAATTGTTCAGGGTTGTTAAAACAAAAAGGGATTGCGAAGAGCTCCAAAAAGACCTCTCCAAACTGAGTGAATGGGCGGGAAAATGGCAAATGCAATTCAATATAAACAAGTGTAAAATTATGCATATTGGAGCAAAAAATCTGAATTTCACATATACGCTCATGGGGTCTGAACTGGCGGTGACCGACCAGAAGAGAGACCTCGGGGTTGTAGTGGACAGCATGATGAAAATGTCGACCCAGTGTGCGGCAGCTGTGAAAAAGGCAAATTCCATGCTAGGGATAATTAGGAAAGGTATTGAAAATAAAACAGCCGATATCATAATGCCGTTGTATAAATCTATGGTGCGGCCACATTTGGAATACTGTGTACAGTTCTGGTCGCCTCATCTCAGAAAGGATATTATAGAGTTGGAAAAGGTTCAGAAGAGGGCAACCAGAATGATCAAGGGGATGGAGCGACTCCCTTACGAGGAAAGGTTGCAGCACTTGGGGCTTTTTAGTTTAGAGAAAAGGTGGGTCAGAGGAGACATGATAGAAATGTATAAAACTATGCATGGCATTGAGAAAGTGGATAGAGAAAAGTTCTTCTCCCTCTCTCATAATACTAGAACTTGTGGACATTCAAAGAAGCTGAATGTTGGAAGATTCAGGACAGACAAAAGGAAGTACTTCTTTACTCAGCGCATAGTCAAACTATGGGATTTGCTCCCACAAGATGCAGTAATGGCCATCAGCTTGGATGGCTTTAAAAGAAGATTAGACAAATTCATGGAGGACAGGGCTATCAATGGCTACTAGCCGTGATGGCTGTGCTCTGCCACCCTAGTCAGAGGCAGCATGCTTCTGAAAACCAGTTGCCGGAAGCCTCAGGAGGGGAGAGTGTTCTTGCACTCGGGTCCTGCTTGCGGGCTTCCCCCAGGCACCTGGTTGGCCACTGTGAGAACAGGATGCTGGACTAGATGGGCCACTGGCCTGATCCAGCAGGCTGTTCTTATGTTCTTAAGATGTGAGATGGATCCTGAATCAATTAAAAATCTGTTTTTATAATCATCTTTTCTTTCATCAGACACATGGTAACTAGAAACCTTTGTTTTTGCCTTTCTCTGCCCAGCGGCTTCTCTCACTTCAGTCTGCCTTTGTTTAAAGTCAGCCTTTGCTGCCATCTGACACCTAGGGCAATCCCTTTGAAGATGGTTTAGAGATCTGCATATGAAACAGAACTTCCTTCTCTGTCTCTTGCCCTCCTGTTGATTCGGGCAATGGCTGCTATTCTTTGTTTGCTTGTTTCTGCCCATAGTAAGGTTTGCCTCTTGAGACGGACTATGTTCTTCCTGTCTCTCCTTAAAATCTCGATCCTTTAAATATGATATGATCTGACTCATGTTTTGGTCAGAATTCTCTAGCACACAGGAAATTAATTTATGACGCTCATGGAGAGAGCTCAGGAGTAGTGCCTTTTTTATTTCATCAGCCAAATTTACCGGCCCATGGGCTTCCTCACCAGCAGAATGGCTGCCTGTAGGCAAGGGGTCTTGTATTTCCCCCCCAGTCTTAGTTTTCTGTAGTCTAGCGTTTAGCTTAAGGTGGGTCAAGGGACGGTCAATGTGGGCCAATGTGAGCTCAGAGCCACCTGGTGCCTAATCTGAGGTTGCATTTCAGTCTGATGCTCGGCCAAGAATGCTGTGTGATGCTGGGAAGGTGCTTTGTTAATCAGATAGTGTAGATCTTGGAGCAATTAAAGCGATGATTTAATTCTTTGTAGTAATTAATTGCCATTACTGTGCTTGTAAACATGTATCCTATAAATATGCTCTCTGTTACCTAGTTCTGGGTTCAGCCTGGTCCATGTTCATGCAGAGCCTGGCAGCCTGTTCCACTTTATTGGGTACACCTGCTGGTTGAAAGCTACTCAATAAACTTTATCTCCTTTTAAGTAAACCTGCTGGATGATCTGGCTCATTCGTATCTCTGGTATCTTTGAAACTTGGAAGTCCCTTGGCCAAGTCCCCCCACATCTCTGAAGGTCAGTGAGCAGCTTTGTAAATTTTTGAATATGCGTATTCAGGCTGCCTCTTTCAGCAGTCTCCTTTAGAGAAAACAACTCCTTGTAAAGGTACATGACGTGATTCTTCGACTTTCTTTTATATATTCCTTCTAGCTTCTCCCACATTTGTTTTACATTGTTACATCCTATGCAAACATTTAGTGCCTCATCTGATAATGCAGAAATAAGCAGAGACTTCACTTTTGCATGCTTATGTCTCCAGGATACTGTAGCAGCTTCATCCTCTGTCAAGGGTACAGGATCAGTCAGGATCCCGTTTAAATCTTCCCCTTCAAGGATCGCAGTGAACTGAAGATTCCACACCACATAATTATCCTTCTCCAGCCTTGGGATGCGTCTCTCAAGCATTGATACTTCAGCCACCCTTTCCTATCTTTTGTTCTGCTTTCCTTTCTCTAACTTGGTCTCCCTTTTATTGATTTCTTTTTATAGCTTCTAGGCACAACTTGCAATTCAACTTAGTTTACTGGACCGATAACCCTTGTTGTGTAAATTTGTATATTTGTTCAGCAGAGAACAACAGCGGTCTGAAATGCGTGTGTGCCAGTGTGTGTGTTTACCTAAGAAAGCAAGCTTTACCCTGCATTGAGATCACTGAGACGTAAGACTTAGTAAAATAAGAAAAGCTACTTTATTTATAGAAATACATATTAGATAGGAAAGGCATACCTAGTTCTAACTAACTAACTAAGTTGGAGGTGCAAAGCCCAAGCTTGGTTAGTTGCCCTCATGGCCAGGAGAGAGAGAGAGAGCAGAGACAAAGGTGTCTCCTCTCTCTCAGACAGAGAAGAGAAGAGAAGAAAGGGCAGAAGGAGGAGGGGCAGATAAGCTTCCCTTAAGACATATCAGTCTAACAACGGAAGGAAGTCAGTCAGAGCATCACAGGTAAAGGTAGTCAAGCCTAGCCATCTGGAGGACCCTAACTCTATCTCCCTTCTGGAACATAAAAGAACAAAACAGGAGTTGCTCTTGCCCCACTTCCAACACTAACCAATAGATCAGCATTGCTGATGTATGAAAAAGCTTCCCAGCGATCTTAAGTGGGTGTTGAGTGGTGAGTCTACTATGCCTCTGGCCCCAAAGGAATCTTCAGTTTGCCCTAGCTGGGTTTTTAGCACTGCCTTGCAGTTATATTAACTAGGGGAAGGTTAAACTGTGAAGTCGGGTTCTGCGTCTAAGGGCTACGGAGGGTAGAAGATCCATGGTTGGGTTTCTTACTGTTTTTAGCAGAAGTTGGAAAGCAGCTGCAGCCTGTGTGTTAACCCTGCCCACCATTTCCCTAATTGAAATCCCCCACCCCTTGAGCTGCTATTTGCCCATGGGCACCTGTATGTTTTCCCCTGCGGGATAAATAGATACTTGAGTTGTGGAGAAATGATGCTGCAGGTGGGAAAAATTAATACCCCAGCACTGCAGTCCTGATCAGATACCCCCACCTCCAATAGGTGCTTTTGCCTTGTTCTTTTTAAAAGTCAAATCTGATTACATCTTCCACAACCTCATATAGTTATGGATTTGGTTAGAAATTCCACCTTAGTTGGCATGTTCTGATCACTTATGTGTATTTTCTGGAAAGATATTTGGATGCCTATAATGGTTTGGGATATGGTTTATCATGTTTGGCTTCATGAAGTAAACAAAAGTATATAAATATCCCAGTATTTATTTTATCAATAGTCAGAAGTATTTGAACTGAAATATTTTATTAGAGGAAAAATATCCAATTGAGTGCATTCAGGTTATTGGTTTAAATCTGGAAATCATCTTTATTTGAATACTTGTAAATATTATAAGCTATGATAACTCAGTGTACATTTCTTGACAATCTTCAAATATAAAGAAAGATATAAGTAACTGAAAAGAACTATGCATTTATATTGATTACTAGTAGCATTGTACTGGGAGTTGCTTGGGAATTCCAAGAAACCAAAAATTCAGTTCAGTTTTGAAAGATTCAGTCTGCCATCTTGATTCAAAATGGTGTCCGATTGTATCCCTTTGGGGAAGGGCCATAGCTCAGTGTTAGAGCATCTGCTTTGCATGCAGAAGGTCCCAGGTTGAATCTCCAGGTAGGGCTGGGAGAGAATCCTGGCTAAAAACCTGCTCCTTGTTCTCAGGAACCATTATGCCAAATTTGGTTACAATATTGGTTTTGGTCATCTGGAAAGAAAATCATTACAAATTTTGAAACTGCTCTGTTTTTGTTCATTATGTTACTTGTTGTTATGTTGTTGTTGTATGCCTTCAAGTCGATTACGACTTATGGCGACCCTATGAATCGGCAACCTCCAGTAGTATCTGTTAGCAACCACCCTGTTCAGATCTTGTAAGTTCAGGTCTGTGGCTTCCTTTATGGAATCAATCCATCTCTCTTTGGCCTTCCTCTTTTTCTACTCCCTTCTGTTTTTCCAAGCATTACTGTCTTTTCTAGTGAACCCTGTCTTCCCATTATGCGTCCAAAGTATGATAACCTTAGTTTCATCATTTTAGCTTCTAGTGATAGTTCTGGTTTAACTTGTTCCAACATCCAGTTATAAGTCTTTTTCTCAGTCCATGGTATGCACTCCAACACCACATTTCAAATGAGTTGATTTTTCTCTTCTCCACTTTTTTCACTGTCCAGCTTTCACATCCATACATGGAGATGGGGAATACTATGGTCTGAATGATCCTGACTTTAGTGTTCAGTGATACATCTCTGCATTTGAGGACCTTTTCTAGTTCTCTCATAGCTGCCCTCCCCAGTCGTAGCCGCCTTCTGATTTCTTGGCTATTGTCTCCATTTTGGTTAATGACTATGCCAAGGTATTGATGATCCTTGACTAGTTCAATGTCTTTATTGTCAAGTTTAAAGTTACATAAATCTTCTGTTGTCATTATTCATTATGTTACTAATTACATTTTATGAAACAATTTATTTTTAGAAATTGTTTTCCTTGGGGGGAAAATATAGTAATGAAAAACCTTCTGCCCAGCCTTACTAGTTCTGGTACAGTAATATTTATGAAGCCTGTCTGGGGTTGAAAAAGCACGTTACTACTCCTGGGGGTATTGGAATTGGATGGGGTTAGTGGGGAAGAGAGAGCCAGCGTGGTATAGTGGTTAAGGTGTTGGACTACGACCTGGGAGACCAGGGTTCGAATCTCCACATAGCCATAAAACTCACTGGGTGACCTTGGGCCAGTCACTGCCTCTCAGCCTTATGAAAACCCTATTCATAGGCTTGCCATAAGTCGGAATCGACTTGAAGGCAGTACATTTACATTTAGTGGAGAAGAAGACTTTAACCTTTAACTACTTCTGCAAATGTAGTTTGACACTGTACTGCGCAGGTGTGTGTGTGTGTGTGTGTACACATTTGAAGTATTTATCATTCTTCATTTGCATTACCTTAACTCTGTAAGGTCATTCATTGGCGATCACTCGTGGCTGAGTAAGATTGTCTTCCAAGATAAGGTCTTTAACAGTGGGTCCGTAAGTGACTGTGGAGGCCAATTCTGGATCCACACAGCCTCCCACAGTGAGGACATAGGTTTCCAGATAGAAGATGGTCACAATGAGGATTTGTTTGATGTGCCTTTTGCTTGTTTGTCTCGTTCGCCCTGTGTTCATGCTTCTTCGAAGTCCATAGCACCTTTGATAATAGCCGACCTCCATTTCGGATGTTCACGTGCCAAGACTTCCCAGTTCTTGATGTTCATGTTACATTTTTTTAGATTCGCTTTAAGAACAACTTTAAACCTCTTTTGCTGTCCACCCATATTCTGTTTTCCATCCTTAAGTTGGGAGAAAAGTAGCTGCTTTGGAAGACGGTGATCAGTCATTCGAACAACATGGCCGGTCCAACGAAGTTGATGTTGAAAGATCATTGTTTCAACACTGGTAGTCTTTGCTTCTTCCAAAACGCTAACATTAGTCTGTCTTCCCAAGTAATTTGCAGAATTTTCCGGAGGCAGCGTTGGTGGAATCTTTCAAAAGGTTGGAAGTGGCATTTATAAATGGTCCATGTTTCACAGGCATACAGTAAGTTTGGTAGTACAATGGCTTTGTAAATGAGCATTTTGGTCTCCCTGCAAATATCCCGATCCTCGAACACTCTACGCTTCATTTGGGAGAATGCGGTACTCGAATTTCAGCATCGATGTCAGCTTTTACAGAGAGATGGGTGCCAAGATAGGGGAAGTGATCACCGTTCTCCAGCGACACACCATTAAGCTGGATTGATGGTGCTGCAGAGGGACTGGTTCACCCCTGTTGATGCAGCACTTTGGGCTAGTAATTATTATCATATTGTAGTTGGGAGGCTGAGGGAAAAGTGGGTTGCCTGAGGTGAAAGTAGGTCTGAGGACTTGATTGGCTTGTTTTTCAGTCATATTGGGGTGCCCAGCCTCATAGAGGGATCAGAGTTTAGGGGCATAATGTATGGATGAGGCCCTGCATTCACTCCCGGTATGTCCAGTTAAAGGTTCCCTGGGGGCAGCAGGGCTGGGGACGACCTCTGCCTGAGGTGTTTGATGCCATCCATGGTTGACAAAGCTGGGCTAGATGGATGAGTGGTCCTACTCACCCCATTCTCTATGCATGAGAGTGTCATATATTTATATGTGTATGTTCTTACTCTGAAGTGTCCAAATTGTCAGCTACCAATGAGCATCTGTGCCCTGATTCCTGAGTAGTAGTTCCATCCCCAGGATAAACCCCATGGCTGGCTTCATTCTGTTTACCAGGCCTCCGTGATAGGATTTATTCCTGGTAAACTTCCTCCAAGTTGTTTTCCCTCCTAATGTTGCAGTGAGTGGGAGGATCGGCATTTCCTCTTGTAAACCCCCCATAGGATCTGAGCTCTGGGATGATCCCAGTCTGAGACTTGCTCTCAGCCAAACTCTCATTCGTTGGCCAGCCAACCAGCCATTATTCCTGCCAGATGGTCTGTTCCCTGGAAGCAACAGCTTGTTCTCAGTGTTGAATTGTTGTGCTTCTTGTGCTATTGGCCAATGGCTCTGACGCCCTTATGTTAGTACGAGCTGGTGGGTCCCTAGTAGCTTTAGATCACTGCCTTGCTGTTTCAACAACGAGCCTCAACACTCTCCTTCTGCTTATGGACCTCCACCCCCTTGCAAAAATAAAGCTGGGCAATGGGATAGCTGTGATGGAGCATCTTATTATCTTGTTAGAGTTTGTGTAGTGTTGTAGAGAACATGAGGCGGGGAGTTCTTAGTTAAAATCTCTTTTCCGCCATAAACTTGCAAATGATCTTGGGAAATCTACATTTCTCTCCCCTGGCTCCTTCATATGCAGTATGGACAAAAATACTGACCTCACTTTAAAAGGATGTTGTAAGAGTTATTCATATAAAACTTGATGTGGTTAGCTGCAAGATAGTTATGCAGAATTATCTTGATGACATATTCTTGATATATCTTGTATTTGAATTATGTAAGCTAATCAAAGTGGAGATAGTTACGTCTCTCATCCTAGCAAGGATGTGGAATGGTTAAAGGCTTTTGTCCCTTGAGAACCTCTGCACAGTAGTTGTTGCTGAAATGTTTTTAGAGAGAAGACTTGATCAATAGAGACCCTAGCGAGCTATATTCCTTTGCTTTCATCTCTCTGTCCTCTGCTGCTTGGAGTTCTTGCAAGTGTAGGGATACCCACTTCTTATCCTGGCTTATGTGTGCCTTAGCACCACAGTTCAGTGCCTAGGAGACCATGTAGGAAGGGTGATAGTGAGCACACATAAGAAGCCAGTTTAGGTGGGCCATTCTACTGTCAGAAAGAAATGGTGATGTTTTCAAGCCTTTCTTCCTCTTTAGGGATCCCTTTCCACGTTGGGTTTATTTTACAAACTTCCATCAGGCTCTCATCTGATAACAGCAAGGGAGAAGCGCATTTGTCATATGAGTCTGCTTCCTCAGGGTTGGCTTATATATATATATATATATATATATGACATTGAGGTTCTCAGTCATAAATGAGGATGAGAGTGTTGGGAGAACTACTTGGCTGTTGATGATATGAAGTCATTTTTGGAAACGGCAATCGTTCTGCAGACCAGAATGTTGCAACAGTGGATTATGTGACACAAGGAACTGTGCAGTGTGAAAGCTGCTTCTATGTGACTTCTGAAATGTATTGTTTCTTCTCTTATGTGACTGCAAGTACATGAAGTGAAATACCGCTCGGTTGCCCTCTGGGCTGCTTTTTGGAAGCAGAAAATTATCCTAGAGACCTGTTCTAACTTGCCACAAAGAGTGTGAAGCTGCTACTTTTAGTGGCAAAAGGTCCCATCTGTCAAGGTTTGTTTAAATTTTCCAAGGGGCTCCTCACTCTCTTTAACATGCTTGGTTTGAATTTGATGTTAAGTCATCCCTCACTAACCCTGCAAAGCTTCCAGTTCCCATGATGTGATTCTTCCCACCCCTGCCGAGTTTGCTTGTTTCTAGGGTGTCTAATTGAAGAAGCTGAGAGCAATGCTGTCAGGAGTCTAGACCAAGAGACTAGCATCCTAGCAGGGTCACCCAAGGTGGAATAGTGAAAGCTGAGACACCAGACTAAGATGCATCCAGACTCAAGGCAATGGTAAACCACCTTTGAATATCTTTTGCCATGAAAACCCTATGAATAGACTATCCAAAATGCAACACGAAATAGTGCTGGAAGATGAGACCCCCACATCAGATGGCACTTATTGAGTTACTGGTGACGAACAGAAGACAAGTGTGAGTAGTGCTGGCTCAAAGCCGAAAGAAAGCCCAGAGGCTGATGTGCACAGATGCGAAAGGAGAGTCTGGAGTTGTACAACATACACAATAGGAATATGGAATGTGAGAAGCATGAACCAGAGAAAGTTAGAAATTGTCAAAAGAAATGGAACATATCAATATTACAATACTTGGTGTGAGTGTATTAAAATGGATGGTAATGGGACACTTTCAATCAGGCAACTACAAAATATTTTATGCAGGAAATGATAAATTAAGAAGAAATGCTGTAATAGTGAGAAGTGATGTAGCAAAAGCAATTAGGAGCTATAACGCAAAGTCTGAGCAAGTGATATCAATGAGACGTAAGGGGAAACCTAGTAACATAACCATCATCCAAGTCTATGCTCCAACAGCAAACACAGAAGATGGAGAGATTTTATGCAGAAGAAATTGATCACACACAAAAACGGGATGCTCTATAATCATATAATCTATAATTCATAAAGAACGGAACAGAGAAGAACTAGAAATTGTGGGGAAATGGAGTTTAGGAGATAGAAATGAAGCAGGAGAAAGACTTATTGAATTCTGTGAAGCCAATGATTTGTTTCTTGCAAACACATTTTTTGAGCAACTGAAAAGACAACTGTACACGTGGACATCCCCAAATGTGCAATATAGGAATCAAATTGATTATATAATTGGAAGCAGAATATAGAGAAGTTCCATACTTTCTGCTAAGACAAGATAAGGAGCAGACTGTAGTACAGATCACAAACTGGTAATATGGAAAATCAGAGTAAAGCTAAAGAACAACAAAGCAATTATAATGCCAAAATACCATTTAAATAATATCCCAGAAGAATATAAATGTCAAATAAGGAACAGATTTGAGGCTTTAAACCTAGCTGATAGAGAACCAGAAGAACTATGGATTGAAGTCAGAGACATTATCAGGGAAGAATGCAAAAATACCTCTAATTAAAAAGAGAGAAAGACCTCAGTGGATGACTGACGAAATCTTAATATGGTTAAACATAGACAGAAAGCAAAAGGAGAGATAAATACAGTTAGAATCCTAAATGCAATACTACAGTGACTAGTACGTAGGGACAAAGAGAACTACTACAACAATTATTGTACAGAAATAGAGGTTAATAAAAAAAGGTAGAACAAGAGCCCTATTCTAAAAGAGAAATTTTCCAAAAGGGAAATTCAAACCAAGAGTAGGGATGTTGAATAATCAACAGGGGAACACACTCACTGACTGAGATAAAATAAAAAGAAAATGGAAGCAGTACACTGAATTATATAAAAGAGATGCAAGGATGACAGATTCATTCACGGAGGAACCATATGAAGAAGAACCAGACATATTAGAATGTGAGGTGAAAGCTGCTCTTAAAATACTTGGAAAAAACAAATTACCAGAAACAGATGGCATACCAATTGAGTTGCTACAAGCTACTGAGATGGAATCTGTCCAAATTTTGACAAAAAATTGTCAACAAATATGGAAAAGGAAACAATGGCCCACAGACTGGAAGAGTTCGATATACATCCCAAGAAAGGGGACACCAGGGAATGCAGT
The DNA here is from genome assembly GCF_030035675.1 of Rhineura floridana. Classification (NCBI taxonomy): domain Eukaryota; kingdom Metazoa; phylum Chordata; class Lepidosauria; order Squamata; family Rhineuridae; genus Rhineura; species Rhineura floridana. The sequence goes on from NC_084480.1 coordinate 158,334,993, forward strand.
AATTGTCGAACTGTTGCCTGAATCAGGGCCGGTTCTAAGGGGCGGACAGGTTGGGCACTGGCCTGAGGGCCCTGCAGCTACAGGAGCCCCTGGGGGGGCCCTCCACTCCCCTTGTGTGATCTGCGGCACGAGCCATGCCGCGGATCAAAAGACAAAACCTTCCAAGCCACCCGCCATCCCCCCCGCTTCATCTACCTTTCTGCGCTGTTCTTTGCGGCTGCACGCACTGCGCACACAGGGTTGCCATCAATCAAGATGGCAGCCAAGGTTTCTGTAAGGGACTGAAGCCTCTGCCGCCATCTTAGTTGATGGCAGCAATGCGCACGCTGAATGCCATCAACCAAGATGGCGGCAGAGGATTCAGTCCCTAACGGAAACCTCAGTCGCCATCTTGATTGATGGCAATGCTGTGCGTGCAGTGCGCACAACCGCAATGAACAGCAGAGAAAGGTAGGTGAAGCGGGGAGGATGGCAGGGGGGTGGCAGGTGGCTCGGAAGGTCTTGTCTTGCGATCTGTGGGATCGCGGAAGGGGAGTGGAGGGGCCCGGGACAGGCTAATGCCGAAGGGGAGCGGAGGGGCCCTGGGCAGGCTAATGCCCAAGGGCTCCCACATTCCTGGAGCCGGCCCTGGCCTGAATATCCCATGCAAGTAAAGTAATGCTCAAGATTCTACAGCAAATGCTCTTACCATATATGGAGCAAGAAATGCCAGATGTCAAAGCTGGATTTAGAAAGGGAAGAGTCACCAGAGATCATATGGCAAACATATGTTGGATAATGGAGCGGACCAAGGAATTTCAGAAGAAAATCACCCTGTGCTTTATAGATTACAGTAAAGCCTTTGATTGTGTAGATCATGAAAAACTATGGAATGCTTTAAAAGAAATGGGGGTGTCACAACATCTGATTGTTCTGATGCACAACCTATACTGTGGACAAGAGGCTACTGTAAGAACAGAATATGGAGAAACCGATTGGTTCCCAGTTGGAAAGGGTGTGAGACGGGTGTATTTTATCACCCTATTTGTTTAATCTATATGCAGAAGATATGGGACGGAAAGCAGGATTGGACCAAGATGAAGGAGGTATGAAGATTGGAGGGAGAAATATCAATAATTTAAGATATGCAGATAATACCATACTACTAGCAGAAACCAGTAATGTTCTGAAAGGAATGCTGGTAAAAGTTAAAGAAGAAATCACAGAAGCAGGACTGCAGCTGAAGAAGACTAATGGCAACAAAAAAATTATGTAACTTCAAAGTTGATAATGAGGACATTGAACTTGTAAAGGATTATCAATACCTTGGCACAGTCATTAACCAAAATGGAGACGTAAGTCAAGAAATCAGAAGGGGAGGGCAGCTATGAGAGAACTAGAAACGGTTCTCAAATGCAAAGTTGTATCACTGCACACTAAAGTCAGGATTATTCTGACCATGGTATTCCCAATCTCTATGGATGGATGTGAAAGCTGGACAGTGAAAAAAATGGGTAAGCGAAAAATGAACTCATTTGAAATGTGGTGTTGGAGGAGAGTTTTACGAATACCATGGACCGCAAAAAAGAAATAACTGGGTGGTAGAAGTTGTTTCTCTCTCTCTCTCTCTCTCTCTCTCTTTTTGCGGTAGAAGTATAACTAAGATCCTCCATGGTGCAGAGTGGTAAGCGGCGGGAATGCAGCCGAAGCTCTGCTCATGGCTGGAGTTCGATTCCAACGGAAGGAGGAAGTCGAATCTCTGGTAAAAGGGGTCGAGGTCCACTCAGCCTTCCATCCATCCGTAGTTGGTAAAATGGGCACCCGGCATATGCTGGGGGGTAAAGAAAGACCGGGGAAGGAACTGGCAATCCCACCCCATATATATGGTCTGCCTAGTAAACGTCGCAAGACGTCACCCTAAGAGTCGGAAACGACTCACACTATAAGTGCGGGGACACCTTCACCTTTACCTTTTAGAAGTATAACTAGAAGCTAAAATGATGAAACTGAGGTTATCACACTTTGGACACATAATGAGAAGGCAGGATTCACTAGAAAAGACAATAATGCTGGGAAAAATAGAAGGGAGTAGAAAAAGAGGAAGGCCAAACAAGAGATGGATTGATTCCATCAAGGAAGCCACAGACCTGAACTTACATGATCTGAACAGGGTGGTTTATTGCAGATGCTCTTGGAGGTTGCTGATTCATAGGGTCGCCATAAGTTGAAATCGACTTGAAGGTACACAGGGTCTCTACTCAGCTTCTCTATCTCTTGCTTCAAACATAGAGAGCAGCATGAGTCAGTTGAGCAACTTCCAAGATATAATTGTTGCAGTAGCGTATAACCGAGGGTCATACTAGACGTTACAGTGGCAGCCACATTTCTTTGCTTACGTGTCACATAAAACTGCCCCTCCCCAAGTACCCGCACCCCAGTGAGCTGCAGCTGCCTAACCCAGTGCAGTTAAAAGGAAAAAAGTTGTGCAATGCAATAAACTTGCTGTGGGAGGCATTTAAGGGGGTAGTGACAATCATCTGTGCTGTGGGGCAGCACTGACACATGCAGTGCAGTTGTTTTGCCTGTTGGGGTGTAGGAAGAGGTGCCTGGCTGGGTTACAAGTGGCCACCATCTTTCCCCCTCAAATGCCTCTGGGCCGGGCCCTCATGTAGTATTGCAGAAGGATGTTACATCAGGCATGAGACCTTGAGGCATTTGGGGTGGGGGAAGATGATGGCTTCTGCACCTGCCCAGCCTGATGCTTTTCCTTCTGAGTGCTGGGTTTTTAAATTTCAGTTTTTTGGTGGTTATTTTTTCAATGGTGGCATCCATTGTGGTGAGCACTCCAGGGCCCTGGCACTTGCCTGACCATGCCACATGCTGACACCAAAACTGTTTTTCATTCTTATCTCCTATCTACATCATTCCTTTGTTTTGATAAAGAAGCCATGCCTCGTTTGCCCCTAAAGTTCTCTATGAAGAATCTGTTATTTGTTTGTTTCTACAGTTGACGCTAAGGTTTGTCCCTATGTGCATCCCACCAAATGCAAGTGTAGCTTCTCTAACGCAGAGGTTTTTCCAAAATTATCTGCTTACAAGTTCAAGTACGTAATGCAGATAATTTTGGAAAAACCTCTGCTTCAAGAGCTTCTTATCTGCAGCAGAATGGAGGCTTGTGGGACAAACTCCACTCCAAAGTAGAATAACTTTTCTTCTTGCCCTCTTAAAGAGTGAATATTAGCAAGCTCCAAGCCCTTTGCTACCTTTTGGGAAAGGTGCTCTAGTGACAGAGCTTAGAATCCAGGAGCTCTATTCCTGATAAATGTTGAACCACCACTGCTGAAGTGCACATGAAGCTGCCACCTTGCTGAAGCTAGGTGGGCTTGGGTCTGGTCAATGCCTGGGTGGAAGACTGCTCAAAACCCCATGGACATTGCCTTGAACTCATAATGGAAGAAAGGTGGGAAATAAATGCATTTTAAATAACAGACAGCAGTAGATATGCCTGTGTCTACTTCCAGAAATAAATGTATCTTTAATTTGGTCCTCTTTGCTCCTGTTAATCTCCAAGTGATGTTGGGAATTTGCTTTCCCCAGGATTCTTGGAAAATTTTGAGCAGTTTCTTTGGATCCTTAGAGCTCTTCAGCTCTAATGTTCTGAATGATTCATTTTCTTCTCTCTCCCCCTGCAAGTTGGATCATTAGTTCATGTGTTCAAAATTCCTGTACTCAGAGTAGCTCTGTAACTGCAGCCATGTTGTGGAAATGTAGCCCTGTTGGTGGTTCTGCTGGACCTCTTGGTGGCTTTCCCTACCGTTCACCTCGGTATCGTTCTTGGCTGCTTTGCCAAGATGGGATTTGGGAGCATGGTGTTACAGTGGCTCTGTTCCTTCCTGGAGGGCCAGCTTTAGAAGTTGATGCTGCGTGACTCCTGTTTAACGCCCTGGACATTGGTTGCCCTATGGTGTTCCTTAAGGGTTTTTTCTTGCCCTGTGCTATTTAACATCTTGAAACCACTGGGGAAGGTCACTTGGCATTTGGGAATTTCAGTTTTCTTGATGGTGCCTATCTCTGTCTCTCTATTTCATCTTATTTCAGAGAGCCTGTGGAGGTTCTGAATGTGGAGACTACCGCCTAGAGGTGGTAATGGACTGGATGTGATAAAATAAACTGAAAGTCTGGAAAAAACTGAGGTGCTGACTCAGTACAGTACAGCTGACTCAGGAATTGGGGTTCAACCAGTGTTGGGTAGGGTAACACTTCCCTTGAAATGCAGATTTGAAGTTTGGCTGTTGTTGTGGACCCCTAGATGCCCAGGTCTCTGGTGTGTCAAGGAGTGCCTTTGTCCAGCTGTGACTGGTGCAACTACTATGCCTATCCCTGGAAAATGCTGTTGCTAGATTATTGCAATGTGGTCTGCATGTGGATGCCTTTGAAGAGTCCTCAGAAACTTCAACTAGTCCAGAATGCAGTGGTCCAGTTGTTAACAGGGGCCACACATAGGAAGCATGTGACTACCTTATGGAAGCTAGTGCAGCTGTTTCACATTTGTTTCTCGGCACAGTTCAAAGTGCTCCTGGCGACCCAAATGCTTTAGGACTGCAAAACCTGAAGAACCTTACTTTCTCCTGTGTGGATTTGCTGACCTGTTGAGATGATTGTTGGAGGCCATCCTGTATGTCCCAGTATACCCAGAAATATGTTTATGGGACTATGGGGAGAACCTTTCACTAGCTGTGCCTAAGCTTTGGGACTCTTTTTGAGGGAAATCCATCTTTCTTCCTAATTGCACGCACGCGCACACACACGCTGTTCTGTGGGATTGGTTTTAACTTTCTCTGGAGTTTTGATTAGTTTTTATTGCTGCTGTATTTTCTGCTTTTCTTCTGCTTTTAGATTGTAATAAATACTTCACATTGTTAATTTCTTACTGTATGTTTGTTAGCCACTTTGAGCTCTTCAGAAGGAAGGTAGGGTGTGTTAACAAGAGCCAGATGTTCCACACCAGTGCCTCTCCTTATGGAAGCCTTGCTTTGTGAGTTCCCTCCCTCTAAAGGCGGGGTTGGGAAGAATTGCATGACTGAGAAGACTTTGGTGTGGAGTTCCTGGCTCAAGTTGTTCCCTCCACACATGGCTGTGGCAATGGGGCCACTCCATATGGGAAAATTTTGAATGTTGAACCATTTAGTAGGGAAGGTGAGATGACATCTCTAATTAGAACAAGCAGTTGGAAACTTTCTGGTGCAGCAATGAGGACTAGAAATGTGCTTGCTTTTTTAAATGTAATCTGAGCTCCTTTGAAAACTGCATTCCACAGTGCATGACATACACAGAACAGAAAAGTAGCACTGTGTACTTTGGAATTCTTACTCCAAGGCTGACAGGCTCTCTTCTCCCTCCGGCTTGAAGAGTGGGAATTAGAAAGCTCCAATCCCAAAAGCATGCATGCAGAAATTTCAGTTTCTGGGTTGGTTGTGGTTTTGTGTGTGTGTAACCCATTGAATACCAGTTGTCTGGTAAGGCTCGTGAGTTCTTTTAACTTTCCCACTGCATGACCTTGGACAAGACCACATCCCCACTCTTGTGGTTCTAGCATATTTCTGTAGTTTTGCTGGAGGCTGCACGGGCCAGAAAGCTTGCAAAATATTTTAAGTGCCTTGGGACGGAAGATATTTAAGAGCCAAGTATTGATTCGCTGTCTCTCTGTCCACCATATAGCCTTGTTTCAGCTCTGTTAAACCTAGGATGTGGGTTTATAAGCAAAGCAGAGACTTAATCTCAGTATCCTTACACTTCAACCTTCAAGTCTGCATAGCACCAAACAAGTCAGTTTTGCTTAATTCCTTGAAGATTTCATTGTATCCTCTGTCTTATGATAAATTTAATGTTTTTATGCTCATCTTTCTCCCTTGTTCAAAGAATCAGTATTTAAAGAATCAGTCCTGATTCTGATCCTAGATGTTGGATGGCTGTACTTGACTCAACTATAGGGACACTAAAAAAGAAAAATCAGTTATTGCCATTTGACAGAATCTGACTTGCAGTCAGGGCCTTATCAATAGAGCCTTCAGGTAGGTCTGGTCTCCTTAAGGATACTGCATGCTCCCCTCCCTTACATTAATTTTTAAAAATGTGTGTCTTTCTATTCAGAGATATCTGTTATGCAGAGATGGCAAAATGTGCAGGCAGTGTTCTACTTCTTCCATAGGAAGAAAATCTCTTCCCATCTCCAGTGGGACCTAGGAATGACTGACAGACACATTTTAAAAAAGAAATTGTTAAAGCAATGTAATTAACTTTCAGATTGCAGCCTTAGACCATTTGTATTTAACTTTCCAGTTTGGGGTAGATTTGAGAGATCCTGCTATGTACTTGCTGACTGCAAAAGTATGTGTAAAGGTCTAACTTTGCCCAAATTCTTTAGGTTCCTGCCTAGCACTTCTAATGCCTAGAGCATGCAGGACTGACCTTACTAATAAAGTGGTTGGCTTGGACAGCAGAATTCACTAATGTTGCCAGTTTTCTCCTGCTAGCGCCTGTCTGTCTGTATTCAAAAAGTGTGTGGTGTCACTTCACCTACTCAGCTGAGGTGAAAAGGCAAAAGTCACTAAGAGGTGAGCCACCTCAGATGTATCCCCTCTCTCTCCATTCACCACTAGCCTTGTTGTCCGAGAGAAGACAAAACTAGCAATGGTCATGGTACCTTCACTGTAGCCCTATCTATGTGTTATGCTTGGGCCAGTAGTCTGCACAGAAGATATGGCAATTGTCATTCAAGTGTTGCTTGCTCTTTGATGGAAAGCCATCTTATTGCATAGTATGGTACATTGCAGTTTTGCCTGATGCGCTTCAACCAAAAGTAAATATGTTGAGGTGCTATGGTGTTGTAGACCCTATTTTTGGCAACTGAGCACTGAGAAATTACACTGCTAAATGGCACTTTGTCCCTCCTTTCCTTGTGAATCTCCCATCACTGCTAGTGAACAGCAAGTGGTTTTCTTTTCTAGAGCTGAGCCATATTTTAAGGATCTCTTCTGAAGTGGAGTCCATTATTTGAATCCGTCTTTTGCTAGGAGGTCTAACTTACTCAGGGAAATGGCATGAAAGCCGTTAAAATGATTCATTCTGGGCCTTGCTGGGATAGTTCTTTCCTGTTGGCCAGAATATTAGCATGTCATCCCAACTAGGGCTCATGGTTGAGTCAAACGTCGGCTTAGCTGAGCACAGCATGTGAGCAAAAAGGCCTGCGAAGGAGCAAAGTAGCTACAAGCTCGTCTTGGTGAGACTCCAGATTTGAGTGGTCCCAGTAAGACATAGTCTGGCTTACTGTGTCACAAGAACCAGGGCATTTTTGACATTTAACTATGACTTTGCATTAAATGCAAACACAGGGACCACATGGAACTGGCTTGCTTTGAACTGATTTTAGATGTGATGATAGGAATGTCTTTGAGGAGAATTGTGTAGGCTTATCCTTGTCTTTAATTTATATAAACACATTTTAAAGAGTAGAAAACAAAGTTCTTATGAGATACCAATTCTGACATCCATTATAAAGCACAAACTGTTTTGTAAGCAACCACAGTTAGCAACATTACAAGAGACTGATGTGAGGCGGGGCAGGGAGGGGCTTGACTTTAGCATATGCCAACCATATCCTTGTGAGCATGTTACCAAATGCACAGTCCTGTTTTTGTCTTGGGCTACAAGGCCGCTGTTAAGCTTGTTTTGCATTGAGTCCTAATCTGTGGAAAGAATGTAAGATGGGGAAACCATGAACATTAGGGTTAAATGGTCAGTAGCATGCAGGACAAGGGCCCTATCGGCACTATACATTTAAATCAACATCATACCACTTTAAACAGTCACAGCCCACCCACCCCAAGACTCCTAGGGACTGTGGTTTGTTAAGGGTGCTGAGAGTTGTGTGGAAACCTCTGCTCCCCTCACAGAGCTACAATTTTCAGAGTGGTTTAACAGTCAATCCCTCTTGTTGTGGAGGAAGCCATAACTATTCAAGTGATATGATATTGCTTTAATAGTGCAGACGAGAACAAGAAAAAGTAGTTGCGGGAGAAGGATAAACACTTGCAACAGACAACTCAGGTTTTGCCCCTGAATGTTGGAAGCATTGAACAGTCCCACTCTGGCTACAAAGTGCTCCACATACTCCTTTGCATCTCTGAGCACTTGAAGCTTGCT